>NC_084847.1:18723400-19923400 GCF_033115175.1 Lepus europaeus
ACACAGGCCTCAACTTCCACCCTTTTTACACAAATGAACTTACCCCATGCAGACTTTAATGCTCCCACAAGGATGTCCTGGAAGCTGTTCAATGACAGAGTCGATGAAAATGCCCCTCACCACAAAGCAAAGCACAAGGCTGGGTAGCATTCGTCCATGGAAAGTGTGAAGAATGTGCAGAGAGCTAGCCCTGGAGCCAACATCCCTACTGAGGTGAGAGTGTGTCTGATAGCCTCAAAACTGGGGTTCCTGAGTGAGGGGTTCTTTCTTCTTCATTTCTAATATTTAAAAAAGTTCAGTTGATTTCTTTATTTGAGAGGCAGAGAGAAAGAGAGAGACGGAGATAGAGTCAGTGAGAAAGAGATAGAGAAGAGGGAGAGGAAGAGGGAGAGGGCGAGGGCGAGTGAGCTACCAAGGAGGAGGGCTTCCATTGCTAGTTCACTCCCCAACGGCCTGCATTAGCTGGGGTTGGGCCAGGGCTGGCCCGGGAGGGCAGTGGAGGATGGCTCAAGTGCTTGGGCCCTGCACCCGCATGGGAGACCAGGAAGAAGTACCTGGCTTCTGGCTTCAGATCGGCGCAGTGCCGGCTGTAGTGGCCATTTGGGGGGTGAACCAACAGAAGGAAGACCTTTCTCTCTGTCTCTCTCTCTCTCATTGTCCAACTCTGTCAAATAAATTAAAACAAACAAACAAAAAAGAAGTCACACCAATGGATGCTCATAGCAACAGTGCGTGATGGTGTCTGTTTCTTCTTTCTTAGCCTGGTCTCTTCAAACTTTGATGGATAAACACTGACTTGTTACTGTTTTTCTTTAACCAACAGTGAGACTGGGCATCTCTGTATATTTATAAACCACGTGGGCTTCTTTTCCTGTAAACTACTTATTCTTGTTCTTTGCTAACTTTGTCTTGCTAGTGGGTTGTTGGTTTTTCTCTTCTTAGTTTTCAGAAGGTCTTTTTATATTAGGAAAATTAGTTCATGTTTTTTCCTCCAAATTATTTTTATGTATTTGAAAAGCAAAGACACAGAGACAGAGAGAGATCTTCCATCTGCTGCTTTACTTCCCAAATGCCTGTAAGAGCTGAGACTGGGCCAGGCTAGGTCTCCCATGTGCATGGCAGGGACCCAAGAACTTGACCCATCACCTGCTGCCTCCCAGGGTGCACATCAGCAGGAAGCTGGAACTGGAAGTGGGGCTGGGACTTGAACCCGGGCACTCTGCTATAGGACACGGGCATCTCAATCAGTGTCTCAACTGCTGTACCAAGTGCCTGCCTCCCTATCGATGCCTTGTTATATATGTTGTGAATATACTTCTTGGTTTTCAGTTTTTGATTTTGTGGAAATTATGACAATTTAAATATTTTATCTATTGAAATGTACTTACCCATTGTTGATCCCTTCTTGGATCTGTGTCTTTCTTTGAAAAAAGAGATTTACTTTTTTTTTTCTTTTTTTTAACAGACAGAGTGGATAGTGAGAGAGAGAGACAGAGAGAAAGGTCTTCCTTTTTGCCGTTGGTTCACCCTCCAATGGCCGCTGCGGCCGGTGCACTGCGCTGATCCGAAGCCAGGAGCCAGTTGCTTATCCTGGTCTCCCATGTGGGTGCAGGGCCCAAGGACTTGGGCCATCCTCCACTGTACTCCCGGGCCATAGCAGAGAGCTGGCCTGGAAGAGGGGCAACCGGGATAGAATCCGGCGCCCCACCCGGGACTAGAACCCGGTGTGCCGGCGCCACAAGGCGGAGGATTAGCCTGTTAAGCCACGGCGCCGGCCGAGATTTACTTTTTAAAAGGCAGAGAGAGAAGATCTTCCACCTGCTGATTTATTCTCTATAGGTTTGCAACAGCTACTGCTGGACCAGGTTAAAGCCAGGAGGTGGGGACTCCCTCTTGGTCTCCCACATGAGTGGCAGAGGCCCAAAGTACTTAGGCTATTAACCGCTAGGCACAATAGAAGAGAGCTTGAGGAGCCGGCGTTGTGGCATAGCGGGTAAAGCTGCCGCCTGTAGTGCCAGCATCCCACATGGGCGTCAGTTCAAGTCCCAGCTGCTCCACTTCCAATCCAGCTCTCTGCTGTGGCCTGGGAGAGCAGTGGGAGATAGCCCAAGTCCTTGGGCCTCTGCACCTGCGTGGGAGGCCTTGAGAAACCTCCGGCCATTGCAGCCATTTGGGGAGTGAACCAGCAGATGGAAGACCTCTCTCTCTCACTCTCTCTTTGCCTGGCCTTCTCTCTCTGTGTAACTCTGACTTTCAAATAAATAAATAAATAAATAATAAAAGAGAAAAAGAGAGCTTGATTGAAAAATGCAGGAACCTGGACTCAAACTGGCACTCTGATATGGGAGATCCCGGGGTGACAAGCAGTGGCTTTACGCACTACACTTCCTTTTTTTAAGATTATAAATCCCCCATTTTACACTGTTTCAATGGCTTTGCTATGGTTATGTTTTTTTACTTTACCATATTTGTTCTATCTGGAATTTATTTGGGCATAAGGAGTGAAGTAGGAACCCAGCTTTTTAGCCTGGATGTACTACTACCAGTAATGAGGACCCCGCCTTCTCTCCACGTATTTGAACTGCCTCTCTTGTCTTATAGGAGAGTTCTTCAAGGAGTTAATGGAAAATTGATTTAAAACACAAGTTTATTTTGGTGCAAAAGAAATTTAAATCCATGATCCCAGATTTTGCTATCATACCCAGTTTCCAGGAAGAGTCTTTGTATGCATGGATTTCAAAAAGTTTTGCACCAAAATAAACTGATCTTCTCATTTCACTTTCTGTGAACTTTTGAAACTTTTACTATTTTGAGCCTCTCGTCCAGGGGCTCCTATGGTCTGGGTAGCTGCACTCTGAGCTCCTGGCTAGTTCTTCATTTTTTTCTTGCTGAAACTTTTGTCTTTCAGAGGGTGGAGGAAGTGTTTAGAGGAACTGTTGCCTTGAGCCAAATTCTGGCCAACTAGGCGGAACAAGCTGGTGAGGGGAAGTGATAAGAGCCTTGGTAGAAAATGACTGTCATCCCAGACCCCATGCCTGCCTCCTACCGCTTTGGTTAACCCCTCAGTTCCGTCCTGCGAGAATGTGGGAACATGCCCTGTGGCTGGTGTCCCTGGCAGCCCGGCTCTGCACACCAGCCAACAAGAAGTCTGGCCAAAAAGTTCCCCATACACACCCTCCTCTCTCTTGTCTCTGTTTCTTTGCATATTCTCTTCCTTCTGCCTGCCACACTTTCTTCCGTTGGTTTGCCTAGCTAATCTTTCAACCTTCACATCTCAGTTTAAAAGTTGCCTCCTACCTGAAGCCTACCGGATTCTCTAAGCTAGATGTTCTGCGGTGCCTCTTACTTCCTTAGTTAGGAGCTACTCAAATTCCAGGAGCCTGGAAGTTGGGAAAGCAGCCTGGGGTAAATCTGAAGTCAAGATTTCCCATCATCTGCCCCAGAATCAGGATCAGCTGTGTATTTCATGGGGTCCAGTAGAAAATGAGATGGGAGGGGGGCCTGTGCCTTGGCGCAGTAGGTTAATCCTCCACCTGCCATGCCAGCATCCCATATGGGTGCTGGTTCTAGTCCCAGCTGCTCCTCTTCCAATCCAGCTCCCTGCTATGGCCTGGAAAAGCAGTAGAAGATGGGCCAAGTCCTTGGGACCCTACATGGGAGACTGGGAAGACGCTCCTGGCTTCAGATTGGTGCAGCTCTGGCTGTTGCGGCCATTTGGGGAGTGAACCAACGGAAGGAAGACCTTTCTCTTTGTCTCTCTCTCTGTCTGTAACTCTACCTCTCAAATAAATAAATAAAATCTTAAAGAAAAGAAAGAAAATGAGATGGGGAGAGTTTCCCTTGTTCAGCAGTTAATGGATTTCAAGAAGGCAATAGCAAAGCATTGCACCTAGTGTGGTGGAAGCGTCCTTTGACGCTGCACAGGTCACACGGCCACTCTACTGTCCAAATCTGATGCCTGGGTCCGGCATTGTGGAGCAGCGTGTTAAGCCGCACTAGCAACACTGTCATCCCACATTGGAGCACCAGTTCCAGTCCCAGCTGCTCCGCTTCTGATCCAGCTTCCTGCTAATGCACCTGGGAAGGCAGTTGAAGGTGGCCCAAGTGCTTGGGCCTCTGCCGTTCATGTGGGGGAGCTGGATGGGATTCCAAGCTCCTGGCTTTGGCCTGGCCCAGGTACAGTTGTTGCAGCCACTTGGGGGAGCTAACCAATGGATGGGGAGGTCTCCCTCTTTGTCTCTCCCTCTGTCTCTGTTGCTCTTTCAAATACATAAATAAAATAAATCTTAAAAAATGATTTTTTTTTTTGACAGGCAGAGTGGGTAGAGAGAGAGAGACAGAGAGAAAGGTCTTCCTTTTTTGCCGTTGGTTCACCCTCCAATGGCCGCTGCGGCTGGCACATCTCACTGATCCGAAGCCAGGAACCAGGTGCTTCTCCTGGTCTCCCATGCGGGTGCAGGGCCCAAGGACCTGGGCCATCCTCCACTGCCTTCCCAGGCCATAGCAGAGAGCTGGCCTGGAAGAGGGGCAACCGGGACAGAATCCGGCGCCCCAACCGGGACTAGAACCTGGTGTGCCGGCGCCGCAAGGCGGAGGATTAGCCTGTTGAGCCACAGCGCCAGCAAAATGATGCATTTTTTTTTTTTTTTGACAGGCAGAGTGGACAGTGAGAGAGAGACAGAGAGAAAGGTCTTCCTTTTTGCCGTTGGTTCACCCTCCAATGGCTGCTGCGGCCGGCGCATCGCGCTGATCTGAAGCCAGGAGCCAGGTGCTTCTCCTGGTCTCCCATGGGGTGCAGGGCCCAAGCACTTGGGCCATCCTCCACTGCACTCCTGGTCTCCCATGGGGTGCAGGGCCCAAGCACTTGGGCCATCCTCCACTGCACTCCCTGGCCACAGCAGAGAGCTGGCCTGGAAGAGGGGCAACCGGGACAGGATCGGTGCCCCGACCGGGACTAGAACCCGGTGTGCCGGCGCCGCAAGGCAGAGGATTAGCCTAGTGAGCCGCGGCGCCGGCCAAAATGATGCATTTTTAAAAGCAGTGTTCACATCCTCATATCCTGCCCCTGTGTATGTGACTTAATTTGGAAAATAGGTCTTTGCAGATATTACTAAGGTAAGGGACTTGACATGACAATGTTATTCTAGGTGATCTGGGGGAGCCCGGAACCTAGCAGCACATGTTCTTGTAGGAGAGATACAAGGGAGATCAGCCATCCTGCCAGTGGAGGGCACAAGATGGGCAGGTGATGTGGGGATGGAGCCAGACACTGCAGGGAGGAGAGCACAAGTCAAAGAATGCCGGCAGGTGCAGAACCTGGAAGAAACAATGAGGGATTCCTGCCTGCAGTCTCCAAAGGGAACGTGGCTCTGCCAGCACCTTCATTCCCGTGTTCTGGCTTGCATACCTGAGAAGGAGTTGGTTTCTGTTGTTCTGAGCCACCCAATAATTTGGTAATTTGTTATGGCGGTCACAGGAAATTAACGTTCCCATGAAGCCGGCTCTGCTCAGGGCATTGGTTGAAGCCATGGGCAAAGGAAAGACTCTCTGCTCCGTGGGATTGCTGAGTCAATAAACTAAGCTTGGAGCTGCCAGGACTGCTCGCGGGAGAGGCTACTGCCTGGGAGAGGCTGCGTGAGGATGCTGCCAGTACAGGAAGGGTGGGGAGAAACTGATTCCTCAGGACAGCGTGGACCCAGTTTAAATTCAGTTTTTGTAACTTGCAATGGAAAGAGTCCCGGGGACTACTCAGACTGCAGACAATTCAGAAAAAAATTAGCCAGGATTTCATGAAAGAAGGCTTGGGAAGTGTTGAGGTGGATTTGTTCTGAGAGGAGGAGCATGGTGGGGGCAAGAGGCACGGAATCACCACACAGACACCGGGAGCTGGGTGAAAGAGGGCCAGAGGTGAGCAGTGCGCAGAATCATTTATTTCAGTTGGTACAGCAGCTTAAATACCCAAGGCAGCCAATCCGGTCAAGGGGTGGTCTATGCCCTAACCAATCACAGCCTGTTGCCAGGCAGTTTCCGAAGCCATCCAATCACAGCCTGTCACCAGTCAGGCTCCATTGTCATGTGGTTTCTGAAGCCATCCAGGCAATTTCCATTGCCAGCGGCCATCTTGGCATGGCCTTCTCATTCCACCACATTGGGAAGGAAGTTAGCGCAGGAGGCATGGGAAGTGCCCCCAGTGTCAAGTAGGATAAAGAGGAGGGGGAGGCACCCAGTGACTGCGAGGGGCGCCCTCTAGGGAGGCCAGATTTTCCAGAGCACACCAGAAAGATGGGAAGAAGGACAAGTAACCCATGGTGTGGAACAGCCCATGCATGAGTCACCAGGAAGAGTGCCAGGGACTCTCATGAACTCAGATCTGGAGGTGCAAATAGCCAAGGTCACGAGGAGGACACTGGGGTTACATCAGAGCCCGAGGAAGGGGAGCGGAGGGGTCCCAGTGCTGTGCTACAGGCATGCAGGAGCAGAAACATCTAAACTGCATCGGGACAGCCTGGGAGTCTGGTTGAAGGTTCTTGGAATCGGGACATATTTAATGAGCAGAGCCCCCAAGGAGATGGACATGGTTCCCAGAACCTGCTGGGGGATTGGCATGGGACAGGATCTGGAGTGGGAAGAATAGCTCTTTTTTTTTTAAAGGTAATTTTAAAAAAGGATTTATTTATGCTTTTATTGAAATGCCATGTGTTGGGGGAGAGAGAGAGAGAGAGAGAGAGAGAGAGAAAGAATGAGAAATCTTCCATCTGCTGGTTCACTTCCCAAATAGACAGGTCTGTGCCAGGCTGAAGCCAGGAGCCAAGAACTTCATCCCAGTTTCCCACACAGGTGGCAGGGGCTCAAGCACTTGGGCCATCATCTGCTGCCTTCCAAGGTGCATTAGCAAGGAGCTGTGGCTCAGAAGCGGAGCAGTGGGGACTTGAACTGGCACTCTGATACACAATGTTGATGTCACAAGAGGCACCTTTGCAGGCTCTGCCACATAACCTGCCTGGAACAGTTCTCCTGCAGATCCTTCTGGGTGGGTATCAGGACTGGATTCAGATGTTCAGTCACAAAGCAGCATCTCCATAAATGTGGGTGCTTCAACAAGATTTTTAATTTTTTTTTGAAAATTGAATTAAAAGATAAACTTATTTTGGTGCAAAAATTGAATCCACCCATACTTTTTTTCATACTACACATTTCCCATGAACTTATTGAAGACTCTTGTATGCATGGATTTCAAAAAATTTTTGCCGTCTCCGCTTTGAAGGGCATTCTTCAGAGTTTCCCCTGGGAGTCCTTGGCAAGACCGAGCCCAGAGGCCCGTGGTGGCAGCCAGCTCAGGCACTCGTCCGTGGGTCGGCGGTCACTCCTCCGTTTCACTCTTTCCACCCTCCACTTGCTCAGAGTCACTTTCTGAATTAAATGGGTTGCACCCGAGTCCTGGTCTCAGGTTCTGCTTTTTTTTTTTTTTGAGGAGTCTAGGTCAAGACGAGCGGTGCAAAGAATCCCACTGGAGTTTTAGTTTTCCCACGAGTATTTCAATGTTACTGCTGCTCTCTGAGCTGATTCAGGAAGGTCTAACAAAGAGCTAGGCCTGGAAAGGCAGGGCAGAGAGAAAGCGATGAAACCAGGGCCATTTTGGTAGCTAGGAAGTGATGCGCAGAGAGCTAAGTTGGGACACATTATGAGGAGTATAGCACCGAGAACAAAGGTGGTGAAAGCTCTCCATTCTTCTTGGATCAGATCACAGTTGGGACACTGTGTCTCAGTTCTGGGCACTGAACTTTCTTTTTTAAATATTTATTCATTTATTTGAAAGTCAGAGTTACACAGAGAGTGAAGGAGAGACAGAGAGAGAGAGGTATTCCATCCACTGGCTTACTCCCTAACTGGTCTCAATGGCTGGAGCTGCACCGATCCAAAGTCAGGAGCCAGGAGCTTCCTTTGGGTCTCCCACGCGGGTGCAGGGGTCCAAGGACTTGGGTCATCTTCTACTGCTTTCTCAGGCCATAGCAGAGAGCTGGATCAGAAGTGGAGCAGCCGGGTCTTGAACCAGTGCCCATATGGGATGCCAGCACTGCAGGCGGCAGCTTTACCTGCTATGCCACAGCGCCAGCCTCTCTCTCTCTCTCTCAAATATTTATTTATTCATTTGAGAGGCAGAGTTAACAGAGAGAGGGAGTGAGATCTTCCATCTGCTGGTTTACTCCCCGAATGGCCACAACGGAGCTGTGCTGATCTAAAGCCAGCAGCCAGGAGCTTCTTCCAGATGAAATGTGCACTCCCCCAAGTATTATTTTCTTTTGCAGAGTCCTTGAAACGTGGCTTGGGGGACTGAGCCTATCCATGAGAGCCTTGGCTGCAGAGTTAATTGCATGTGTGCCCCATCCAGGGTTTTATGGTTGTCAACAACAGAAATGGACTTTGGCTAATCCCAGCAAAAAAGAAAAATATATCAGATGATACGATAAAGGCCAAGCTTTGATGTCAGGAATTAGGAGGTTTCTGAAGGTGCAAGTGGAGAAACAGGTGCACCTGTACTGCGCACGTCCATACCTGCACAGACACACATGTGTGAAGCCCGCACTTGGAACCACAGTGTTGTAGAATCCAACTCTGCAGCCTGGCCTTAGGCGAAAGCTGGCTCTTTACGGAGGTTCTTTCTTCTCCCTGTCTCCATTACTGCCCTGCACAATTTCAGTGTCCTTATAATTGAGTTTCCTGAAATTCCGGATAACAGTTCTGTGAAGTTCTCAGCCACGACTCTCTCTTCTCTTCCCTCACGGCCACACCCTGCACTTGGTCATCAGCCAGAGCGGCTTCATTGGAGAATCTCCAAAAGGGATACTGCCACCTGCTCGTGCCGGCTCCCTATCTCTCCACCTCTCCCACGCCTTCAACCCCACCCAACCTCTTTTTCAGCCTCATCAAGGCCTTGTCTTCACCTGTTTTCTCAGCTGGGAGTCTTTGGGGAGAAAAATGAGCATCTTTGATCCACAACCCCAATTCACCCACACCTCTGCCTTTCTCACTACCTGTTTTCGCAGTTCCTATCTCCTGGCTAAAACTCATAGCATCATATGCGGTGGCTTCTTGAAATAGTCTTGGTTTCCTCCTTTGCTTGGTCTGTCTGCTGACCAATCATTCTTTCACTAGTCCTTAGGTGCTGTCTCTCACATGCAGTCTTCTCTGTGTTCTTCAAAGCCTTTACCCAACTGTGTCTTTTTATTCCCAGCAGATGCCTTTCCTTCCACAGAACAGGGAATGTGGGCCAGTAAGCTAAGGCAGCCCCAAGCTCCTTCTCCTTCACTTTGAAACGTGTCTGTATATTCCCAGTCCATACGGCCACCCCTCCATTCTCAGGACAAGGGCCCCATCTGATTCTCAAGGTTGTGGTCCATCCCGAACTTTACTGTATCTTCTCTCTTCTCCCCAGGAACCTTGCTCCACCCATTGATTCTCTAGCCTCCGACTTGGCATTCTTTCCTCACTATTGCCTGGTTTCTCCCTGTCTTATAGATATTCATGTCTTCCCTCATTCACAGCAGAGAGCTAGACCGGAAGTGGAGCAGCCGGGTTTCGAACTGGAGCCTTTATGGGATGCTGGCACTGCTGGTGGCCGCTTTAGCTGCTAAGCCACAGCATCGGCCCCCAGCAACTGTTTTCTGACTCCTACCTGTAACTCAAATCTTGATCAAATCATTCCCCATAAAATCATTCAGTCCTCTGGAAAAAGCACAGGTGGCATATATTTCAAACCCGTTTACATTTTGAGATGATTTCAGGTGCACACAAAATCATAAGAAATGAGTCGGAGGCTCCCGTCTACTTTCCACTCAGTTCCTGCAATGGGAACATGTTGCATAAAGAGAGTGCAGTATCACAGCCAGGAAATCAAATCAACCCAGTCAACTCATCGCATTCAGATGTCACCAGGACTGCATGCATGTGTGCATGTGTGTGTGCATGTGTGTGTGTGTGGCTCCATGAGACTTCTGGCATGCTTAGATTCACATGGACACCAGCAGTCAAGATGGAGAACAATTCCACTGCTACAAGCATAGCCTTCTGTTATCCTTGTATAGCCACGGCCATTCCCTCCCCTCCTTCCCCGGTACCCACTAGTACATTCTTCATTTCCATGAATTTTGTCATGTCAATAATGTTCTATAAATGGAATCACACAGTGTTAAGCCTTTAGGAGTTTTCACTCAATGGTTCTCCTGAGATTCATCCAAGTTGTGTGTATTAATAGCTCATTACCTTTTATTTCTGAGTAAGGGTTCCTATTTTTTTTTTTTTAAGATTTATTTATTTATTTGAAAGGCAGAGTTATAGAGAGGCAGAGGCAGACCGAGAGGTCGGTCTTCCATTCTGCTGGTTCCTTCCCCAGGTGGCTGCAATGGCCAGAGCTGGGCTGATAGGAAGCCAGGAGCCAGGAGCCTCTTCTGGTCTCCCACGAAGGTGCAGGGGGCCAAGGAAGGACTTAGGCCATCTTCCACTGCTATCCCAGGCCACAGCAGAGAGTTCGATCAGAAGTGCAGCAGCCAGAACTCGAACTGGCACTCATATGGGATGCCAGCACTGCAGGCGGTGGCTTTACCCACTATGCCACGCATTATTCCCAAGGTTCCTATTTTGTGATGTGGGTGTTTAACCTTTCCCTAGGAAGGACTTTTTGGGTCGTTTCCAGTTTTGGGCTATTGCAAATAAAGTTGCTATAAAACTTTGTGTATGGGTTTTGGTAAGTTTTCTTTTGTCTAGGATATACGTCCAAGAATGCCGCCACTGGGTTTTTTGGCAAGCGTGTATTTAGTTTGATTGATTGATTGATTGATTGGTGGTGGAGAAACACATAAAACTTACCATCCTAACCGTTTTTAAATGTGTCGTGGTGTTACATTGTTGTGAAACAGATCTCCAGAATATTTCCATCTTGTAAATCTGAAACTCTCCCCACTAAGCAATAACCCCCTTCCTTCCTCCAGCTCAGCCCTTGGGAACTCCCTCTATTCTCTGTTTCTTTGGCTCTGACCACTCTGCAGACATCCCTGTGTGGTGGCATCCTGCAGCGCTTGTCTTCTTGTGTTTATTTCACCTTGCACAGTGCCCTCAGGGCTCATTCATGCTGTAGCATGCATTAGAATTCCCTGGCTTTTTTAGACTGAATATTTTGTTGCTTATCTCTTTGAAGGGCATTTGCATTGCTCCACCTCTGACCATTGTGAATAATGTTGCTGTTAACACAGGTGGGCAGATTATTTCTTCGAGATCTTACTTTCTGCGATTCTGGATGTAGACCCAGAAGTGGGATTTCTGGATCAGAGGGTAGCTTTATTTTTAGCCTTCGAAGGAGCCCTTTCACAGTGGCTATGCCATTTTAAAATCCCACTGGCAGGTGTGCACAAGGGTTCTAAGTTTTCCACATCTTCTCTAGCACTTTTTTTCTTTTCTTAAAAATCCAAATACCATGATATAGGGCATGGGCATATATGTATGGGCATATATATATATACATATACATATGTACACACATATATGGGCATATATGTATGGGCATATACATACACATATATATATACATATATATGTATATATGTATATATATACACACATATATATATATGTATATATATATGTGTATGTATATATGCCCATGCCCTATATATATATACATATATACATATATATAAAATAGAGATTTATTTATTTATTTGAAAGTCAGAGTTACACAGAGAGAAGAGAGGCAGAGAGGGAGAGAGAGAGTCTTCCATCCACTAGTTCACTCCCCAATCGGCCGCAATGGCCAGAGCCGTGCTGATCCAAAGCCAGGAACCAGGAACTTCCTCCAGGTTTCCCATGTGGGTGCAGGGGCCCAAGGACTTGGGCCATCTTCTACTGCTTTCCCAGGCCATAGCAGAGAACTGGATGGGAAGAGGAGCAGCAGGGTCTCGAACCAGTGCCCATATGGGATGCCGGCGCTTCAGGCCAGGGATTTAACCCACTGCACCACAGCGCGACCCCTTTCTCTCTCTCTCTCTCTTTTTTTTTTTTTTTAATTTATTTTAAGGCAGAGTTAGGGGCCGGCCATAACGCAGGAGGTTAATCCTCCACTGCGGCGCCAGCATCCCATATGGGCGCCGGTTCTAGTCCCGGCTGCTCCTCTTCCAATCCAGCTCTATGCTGTGGCCTGGGAAAGCAGTAGAAGATGGCCCAAGTGCTTGGGCCCCTGCACCTGCATCAGAGACCAGGAACAAGTACATGGCTCCTGGCTTCATATTGGCACAGCTCCAGCCGTTGTGGCCATTTGGGGAGTGAATCAACGGAAGGAAGACCTTTCTCTCTGTCTTTCCCTCCCACTGTCTGTCACTCTACCTCTCAAATAAATAAATAAAATCTTTAAAAAAAGGCAGTTAGAGAGAGGGAGAGACAGAGAGAGACAGAGAACTTCCATTCACTGGTTCATTCCCCAGATGGCTGCAATGGCCGGAGCTGCACTGATCTGAAGCCAGGAGCCAGGAGCTTCTTCTGGATCTCCTACGTGGGTGCAGGGGCCCAAGGACTTAGGCCGTCTTCTACTGCTTTCCCAGGCTATAGCAGAGAGCGGATCAGAAGTGGAGCAGCTGTGATTCAAACCGGCGCCTATATGGGATGCTGGAATTGCAAGCAGTGGCTTTACCTGCTATGCCACAGCACCAGCCCCCTATACATTTTTTTAATTTAGTTTTTGTACTTCTTATTTTCTGTTCTTTTTTGTGTTTGTTTTGATATTAGCCAAACTTTGGGCCTAAGGTACTATGTTATCGTGATTTTTAAAAACATTTATTTATTTGAAAGGCAGAGTTACAGAGAAAGGGGGAAAAGGGGGAAGAGGGAGAGAGAGAGATTATCCACCCCTGGTTCACTTCCTAGATGGCTGTGATGGCAGGGACTGGGCCAAGCTAAAGCCAGGGGTCAAGAACTCCATCTTGGGGCTGGTGCTGTGGCATAGCGGGTAGAGCCGCTGCCTGCAGTGCTGGTATCCCATATGGGCACTGGCTCAAAGTCCTGGCTGCTCCACTTCCTATCCAGCTCTCTGCTATGGCCTGGAAAGCAGTGGAAAATGGCCAAAGTCCTTGAGCCCCTGCATCCATGTGGGAGACCTGGAAGAAGCTCCTGGCTCCTAACTTTGGATCAGCCCAGCGCTGGCTGATTCCGTGCGGGGAGTGAACCAGCAGATGGAAGACCCCTTTCTCTTGCTGTGCCTCTGCCTCTCTGTCACTCTGCCTTTCAAACAGATAAATAAATCTTAGAAAAAAAAACAAAACCCTCCATCTTGGACTCCCACATGGGTGGCAGTGGCCCAGGTTCTTAAGCCATCATCCCTGCTTTCCCAGGTGTAATAGCAGGGAGCTGGATTGGAAATGAAGTGGCCAGAACTCAAAGTGGTGCTCAAATTGCATTGCAGGTGGCAGCTTAACTCGCTGCATCACAACACCAGCCCCTGTTTTGCAAATTTAAAACTATTCTTAGATAAAATGTTTTTAAAAAATATTTATTTATTTAAGAGGCAGGGTGACACACAGAGAGAGATCTCCCTTCTAACTGGTTCATTCCTTGAATGACTGCAACATGTGAGCCTGAGCCAGGCTAAAGCCTGTAGGAATTTTTACAGAGAGGTTTTCCTGGAAAATGCATATTGTGAAAATGCTATGCATGAATTTCAAAATACTTTTGCACTAAGAGACATGCATCTTTTAATTCCATTTTCCACAAACTTTTTGAAGTACTCTTGTGTATTTTGGATATTAAGCTCTTGTCAAATATATAATTTGCAATTTTTTTCTCCCATACCGTAGATTGCCTTTTCACTCTCTTAATTGTGTCCTTTGATGCATGGAAGACTTTTTTCTTTCTTTTTTAAAGAAAAGATTTATTTTATTTATTTGAAAAGCAGAATTACAGAGAGAGAAGTGGGGGAGAGAAAGCTCTTTCATTCATTGATTCACTCCCCAAAAGGCCACGACAGCTGGGGCTGGACCACGCTGAAGCCAGGAGCCTGGAACTCCATCCAGGCGTCCCATGTGGGTGGCAGGGCCCCAAGTACCTGGGCCATCTTCCCAGGAGCATTAGCACGGAGCTGGATCAGAAGTAGAGCTGCTGGGACTTGAACTGGCACCCACATGGGATACCTGCATCATCTTAACCCACAATGCTGGCCCCTAAGGAAGCTTTAAAATTTGATGTAGTCCCCATGATATTTGTTCTTGTAAGAAACAGCCATCGTCAAGAGAAAGAAACAGAGACAGAGAGAAATACCTCCTAGCCACTGGCTCACTTTCCAAATGCTGCAATAGCCAGGGCTGGGCCAGGGCTGGGCCAGGACTGGGCCAGGGCAGGGCCAGAACAGGGCCAGAACAGGGCCAGGGCAGGGCCAGGGCAGGACCAGGGCAGGAACTCAGTTCAGGTCTCCCATGTAGGTGGGCAGGGACCCAACTACTTGAGCCATCACCTGCTGCTTCCCAAAGTGCTCATTGGCAAAAATGCTGAAGTTGGGAGTGGAGCCAGGATTCGAACTCAGGCAATCCAAAATGAGATGCTGGCGTCCCAACCAAAGTTTCATACACTGCCAAACGCCTGCCTGTGCTAGTTCATTTCTAGTGCCCTGCAGTTATGTCAACCAAAGGTGGAAGTGGCGCCTGCCTTTTGGGATAGCACAGGTTACAGCATTCTTTCCCAGAGGAATATTTAGTTTTTGTTTTTTTTTAAAGATTTATTTTATTTCAAAGACAGAGTTACAGAGAGAGGTAGAGACAGAGAGAGAGGTCTTCCACCTGCTGGTTCACTCTCTAGATGGCCACAATGGCCAGAGCTGCGCCAATCCAAAGCCAGGAGCCAGGAGCTTCCTCTGGGTCTCCCACATGGGTGCAGGGGCCTAAGGACTTGGGCCATCTTCCACTGCTTTCCCAGGCCATAGCAGAAAGCTGGATCGGAAGAGGAGCAGCTGGGACTCGAACCGGCGCCCATATGGGATGCTGGTGCTTCAGGCCAGGGCGTTAACTCATTGAGCCACAGCGCAGGCCCCAAGGAATATTTAGTTTTAATAACACAGGTGTAAGTGCTGCTGTATTTCTCAGCTTTAAAATTGACATGTGGAGGCCAGTGTAATGGTACAGTGGGTAAAGCCAGTGCCTGTGGTACCAGCATCCCAAGTGGGTGCTGGCTCAAGTCCCGGCTGCTCTACTTCTGATCCAGCTCCCTGCTAATGTGCTTGGGAAAACACTGGAAGATGGTCCTGGGCCCCTGCACCAACACTGGGGGACCTGGAAGAAGCTCCTGGCTTCTGGCTTTGATCGGCCGGCCCAGCTTCGACCATTGCAGCCATTTGGGGAGTGAACCAGCAGATGGAAGATCTGTCTTTCCTTTTCTCTCCTTGTAACTCTTCCTTCCGTTGGTTCACCCCCCAAATGGCTGCTGCAGCTGGTGTGCTGTGCTGATCTGAAGCCAGGAGCCAGGTGCTTCCTCCTGGTCTCCCATGCGGGTGCAGGGCCCAAGGACTTGGGCCATCCTCCACTGCCTTCCCGGGCCACAGCAGAGAGCTGGACTGGAAGAGGGGCAACCGGGACAGAATGCGGCACCCCGACCGGGACTAGAACCCGGTGTGCTGGCGCCGCAGATGGAGGATTAGCCTAGTGAGCCGTGGTGCCAGCTTTGAGTGGGGGTTTTATATGTTGTTGCTAATTTGGTAAGTATAAGAGAGAGATCAAAGTTGCTCTTATTTGCTTTTGTGTGATTTATCTTTTTCTTTGTTCATTTATATAAATAAATGTCTTAATGGTTTCTTTACAAAAAAACAACAACAACAACAACATCCATCCTCTTTCTCAGAGTGTTGCACTGTCTTACAGTCCCATCATTAGTGAATGAATGTTGTTACCAGCATTTGATGTTATTATGATTACTATTTTAAAGATTTATTTATTTATTTATTTGAAAGGCAGAGTTACAGAGAGGTGGAGGCAGAGAGAGAGAGAGGACCTTCATCAGCTGGTTCACTCTCCACTTGGCCTCAATGGCCGGAGCTACGCCGATCTGAAGCCAGGAGCTAGGAGCCTCCTCCAGGTCTCCCAAGTAGGTGCAGGGACCCAAGTGTCTGGGCCATCCTCCACTGCCTTCCCGGGCCACAGCAGAGTTGGATAGGAAGTAGAGCAGCCAGGACTCAAACCGGTGCCCATATGGGATGCTGGCACTGCAGGCGGTAGCTTTACCCGCTACGCCACATCGCTGGCCCCAATTTATCATTATTTTTTTATTTCACCCATTCTGACTGGAATATATGATAGTTGTCATGGTGGCTTTTATTTGTATTTTTCTATTTTCTGATTTAAAACATTTTTTTTTTTTTTTTTTGCTGTTGAGGTTTGGGGATTCCTTATACTTTGTAGATACTAGTTCTTTGTGAGTTATGTTGTTTGCAAATATTTTCTTCCAGTATGTAATTTATCTTCTCATCTTACAACAAGGACTTTCAGAATAAAATGGAAATTATTTTCATAAGGTCCAATTTATCATTTTGCTGTTGCTTATGGTGTCAAGTGTAAGAACTCAAGGGTACATTTTCACTGTTGTCTCAGCATTTTTTTTTTTTTTAAGAGAATAACCAGTCCCCTTATTTTAAAGAAGTCTTGCTCAATACAGGTGCTTTGATGGGTGGAGGCTAACAAGAACACAGCCAATCAGAACCCTGTACTTCCTGGGTTTTGGAGATGGGTCCAGGGATGGTCAAAAGCTGGACCCATCAGAGTCTTACCTGAGAGTCATTGGGAAGAATGCTTCTCTCTCTGTCTCTCTCTCTGTCTGTCTCTCTCTCTCTCTCTCTCAAAAAGATTTATTTATTTACTTTGAAAATCAGAGTTACAGAAAGAAGGAGAAACAAAGAGAGATTTCATCCACTGGTTCATTTCACAGATGGCTGCAATGGCCAGTGCTGGGCCAGGCTGAAGCCAGGCTGCAGGAGCTCCATCCATCTAGGTCTCCCATACAGGTGGCAGAGGCCCAAACACGTGGGCCACCTTCCACTGCTTCTCCAGGTCCAGGCCATTAGCAGAGAACTGGACTGGAAACGGAGCAGCCGGCACTTGAACTGGCGCCTGTGCAGGAAGACGGTGCTCTGCAGGTGGAAACATTCCCAGGCTATGGAGAGCAAGACAAAGCTTCCATGCTATATTTTGAACCCTTTATTCCAGGTATGTCTGAAGTTGCCTACTCTGATGTTCATTTATAAAAAATACCAAGTCCACCCCCACACCTGAAGCTGGTAAAATTGGGACAGTAAGGCCCATGATCAAAGTCATTCCGAGTCATCACGTTCCGTATTTGTTATTCACCCTTTCTCCTCTTCATCTTGCTCTTCAGTTGCTCTTAGTTTGCTTTTCATCCTGTCACATCACCCGAACTGCTCTTGCTAAGGCGACACTAACTCTATGCTGTCTTTGCAATGTTTCCTTTACTTACCTTCTTTGGCATATACGACATTAAATAAAACTCTTCCTAAGGTTTCTATGACGTCTTTCTCTCTTTTTCTTTCTTGTGGACTATAGCACTTAGTAATGCCTTCTACACACTAGAGACCGTGCTGAGCACTGCTACATGAGTTATATTATGTGTATTATATTATTACATGGACCTTCAAACCCATATGTCTTTTTTCACATGCTTTGCAGTTTATAGCATCATTCTGTATGTGTGTGTTTGTATTTCTGAGCCCTAGAATTGGCCTTAAAAATTGTTCATTGGGGTGGGCTTGTGGCACAGTGGTTAAACTGCTACTTGTGAAGCCCACGTCCCATATCAGAGCCCAGGGTCCAGCCCCACCTCTGCCTCCGAGCCTGCTTCTTGCTAACGCATATCCTGGGGGCAGCAGCCGATGGCCAAAGTGCTTGGGTCCCTCTGCTCCCGCGGGAGGCCTGGATGGAGTTCTGAATGCCCAGCTTCCACCTTGCCCAATTTCAGCTGCTGTAAGCATCTGGGGAGGGAATCAGCAGATGGAAGATCCTCTTCCTCCCTCTCTCTTTCAGTCACTGCTTTTGAAATACAAACAAATAAAAGTAAAATAGTGTTTGCAATGCAGTACTTTAGAGCATTATTTATCGATTTTTTTAAATGATGCATAAATATTGTCCAAGATTTATATGTATTTAAGGGCACCATGTGATGTTTTGATGCATGTATACACAGAGTAGTGTTCAAATTAGGATTAGCATATTCATCTCCTCAAACATTTATTGTACTTATCTGTGGCAAAAACCTTAAAATCCTTTCTTTCAGGTCTTTTTAGAAATATACAATACAGTGTCATTATCTATAGTCACTCTGCAGTGCTACCGAACATCAAAACTTATTTTTCCTATCTATGACTTAGTACATATCAGCATCTCCATCTCTCATAGCCCCTATGTTTTTTTTTTTTTAAGACTTATTTATTTATTTGAAGGTCAGAGTTACACACACACACAGAGAGAGGAGAGGCAGACAGAGAGAGAAAGAGAGAGAGTGAGACAGAGAGAGACAGAGAGACAGAGAGAAGTCTTCCATCCACTGGTTTACTCCTCAATCGACCACAATGGCCAGAGCTGCACCGATCTGAAGCCAGGAGCCGGGAGCTTCTTCCAGGTCTCCCACATAGGTGCAGGGGCCCAAGCACTTGGGTCATCTCCTACTGCTTTCCCAGGCCATAGCCGAGAGCTGGATCAGAAATGGAGCAGTCAGGACTCGAACCAGAGCCCACATGGGATGCCGGCACTGCAGGCGGCGGCTTTACCCACTATGCCGCAGTGCGACCCCTACTCTTTATAGACTTTGCTTATCATCTTCTGGAATTTATGTAATATTAAGGACACTTAAATTTGCATCTGCGTTTTGGGTAACCACCTCTTGCCATTAACTAATATTAAGCATGTAATCCACCAAGACTTCTTCACAGAAACTTAATAAATATTCAGCCAATTTGGCATGTCTGGGAGAGGTACCTTCTGTCATCTGGGAGCTGATCTCATACTGCTAACACCCCTGCTGGCGTGTTAAGCCTGTGTAATACCAAGTCAACTGTCTTAAACTGAAAGGAAAACTGAGCAATTATCTCACACAACAAGGACTTCCAAGGGAGACCCCTCCAGGGCTAGCAAATTCAGCAGGGGTATCTGATCGTCAAGAATCCTTCTCCTCTTCTCTTGTACCATCCGTGGGCTGGCATTCTGCAAGGGCCCAGCATGGCTGGAGTTCTGGGCATCACCATGATTGACCGAAAAGATTGCCACACTGTTTCTTTTATCTCTTCTCATGAATTGATGTAGTCTATTTTCCATCCAATCAGACTTAGCCACAACCATTCAGACTTGCTTTGACCGATGGGACATTCCTAGCTAGGATGCTTGAAGAGAGCTGAAAAGTGCTTGCATGGTTTTTTTCTCTTGCTGCACTTTGGAGGCCTGAGACCCCATGTGATGAAGCCTGGACCACTTGATGGTGGTGCAGAGATGAACCCCTTCAGACCGACTGGCTTGTCAGTGTTCAGACACGTGGGTGAGGCCAGCTCAGACCATCCAGCCCCAGCTGAGCTAGCCCAGCTCAGAAGGACCGCCAGGCTGACCCACAGAATCCTGGGAGAGAATAAATGCTTCTGTGTTGAGGCAGTAGGTCTGGAGGTTGCTTCCTTATGTATCATTAGCTAGAACTGAATCACATGTCATTCCTTTTTGTTTTTTAAACTTCTAAAATTTACTTTCTGGACAGAGGGAGATAGAGAGAGACAGATCTTTTATCCACCAGTAAATTTCCCAAATGCCTACCGCAGACAGGGCTGGGCCAGCACAAAGCCTGGAGAGTGGAATCCAATCTGAGTCTCCCACATGCATGGCAGGGACCCAGCTACTTGAGCCACCACCATTGTCTCCCAGGCTGCACATCAACAGGAAGCTGGGGGGCCGGCGCTGTGGTGCAGTGGGTTAACGTCCTGGCCTGAAGCACCAGCATCCCATATGGGCGCCGGTTCGAGTCCCAGCTGCTCCATTTCCGGTCCGGCTCTTTGCTGTGGTCTGGGAAAGCAGTGGAAGATGGCCCAAGTCCTTGGGCCCCTGCACCCTCATGGGAGACCTGAAAGAAGCTCCTGGCTCCTGGCTTCGGATGGGTGCATCTCTGGCCGTTTTGGCCAATTGGGGAGTGAGCCATCGGATGGAAGATCTCTCTCTCTCTCTCTCTGTCTCTCTGCCTCTCCTCTCTCTGTGTAACTATAACTTTCAAATAAATAAATAAATCTTAAAAAAAAAAAAAAAACCAAGAAGTTGGATCAGATGGAGAGGAGCTGGGACTTGAACCAGGCACTCCAATATGGGATATGGACATGCTAAACAACATCTTAATTGCTGTTCCAAATACCTATCCCATATGTCCATTCCTAAACCCATCGCTAGCAAAGGAAATAGAATTACAATGCTTAGCTTGGAGAAGGGCTGGAGCTGACAAGGGAGCGTAGACAACTCCTTATGTGGGGCTCTGCTGAGAAAAAGAAGCCGTTTGTCGTTTTGGTTGAGCCCCAGGCAGAGGAGGCCCATCCATGAAGGGGCAATGGATTTTCTCTAGACATCTCATTGGTACATATGAAAGGCAGGGCCCCAGCAATTGCATTTTCTGACTCCGCTCATTCTCCCCACTTCCAGCAATGGCTCACTGGAATGGGGAAAGACAAGTCAATCAGACTCTGTTGGGGTATTTGGAATGGAGACTATGTGATAGCATTTGTGGGCCACGGGGACTGTGTCTGGTACATGGAGAGCTATAGGGAGGCCTACACCTCTGCACTCTAAAAGGAAGTACTTAGAAATGGGGGGGAAGAGAGAGAGAGAGAGAGCTCTTCCATTCACTGGTTCACTCCCCCCAATGTCCTCTATGGTCCTGGCTGGACCAGGCTCAGGCCAGGAGCCTAGAACTCCATCCAGATCTCCCATACAGGTGGCAGGGGTCCAGGTACTTGGGCCAAAAGTGTTTTTAACACATCATTCTTATGAAGAGATGCTCAAGCTCGTTCATACTAAGATAAATGAAAATCACATTGCAGCACGATGCCACTTGTCACCTATCAGATGGACAAAAATAGAAAGGCCTGACACTCTGCTGTTAAGGCTGTGGAGACAGAGGCATTGCCACCATGGCTGGTGTGAGTTCAAAAGGTTGTAGCCCCCGGGGAGGGCAAGCTGGCAACATCTATCAGCCGAGAGGATGCTCTTGTCCTCTGACCTAGCTGTCCCCGGTTCTGGGAATTTATTCTACGATGTACTGCCCCGCAGAAGAAATGGCGAGCGTCTAGGTCATTCGCTGCAGCATCATTCGAAATAGTAAAAGTCTGGAAACAAAGTGTTCACCCATGAGGCACTGGTGAAGTTAATAGGCACATCCTTATATGGAATAAGATGGTTAATGACATTCTCTGTGTTCTAAGAGGGAAGGAACTCTGGAAAGATTGTTAAGCAAAAAAAAAAATAAAAAAAAATAGAGTAAAAGGATTTTGTACAGAGTATGGACCTTTTAAAGAAGTTTATTTTTATTTTTTTAAAGGCAGAATTACACCATGTGCGCACACACACACAATCTTCCATTCACTGATTCACTCCACAAATGCCTACAAGAGCCAGGACTGGGCCAGGCCTGTCTCCCCGGCGGGCAGCAGGAGCCCGAGTGCTTGAGCCCCCGTGCACTGCTCATTAGCAGGAAGCTGGGACAGAAGCTGAGGCAGGACTGGGTCTCAGGCATGGCAGTATCAGGTAGGTTTTTTTTTTTTTTTTTAAAGTATCTTTATTTATTTATTTTTGACAGGCAGAGTAGATAATGAGAGAGAGAGACAGAGAGAAAGGTCTTCCTTTTTTGCCGTTGGTTCACCCTCCAATGGCCGCTGCGGCCAGCGCATCGTGCTGATCCGAAGCCAGGAGCCAGGTGCTTCTCCTGGTCTCCCATGCGGGTGCAGGGCCCAAGGACTTGGGCCATCCTCCACTGCCTTCCCGGGCCACAGCAGAGAGCTGGACTGGAAGAGGGGCAACCGGGACAGAATCCGGCGCCCCAACCGGGACTAGAACCCGGTGTGCCGGCGCCGAAAGGCGGAGGATTAGCCTGTTAAGCCACGGCGCCGGCCATCTTAACAGCTGCATCAAACAGCTGCCCCACTCTTACATTGCTTATGCAAGGGGGTGGTGGTGGCTATAACATACACTTAATACTTACACTAACAGTATGAACAGGAAACTAGTAAGCTGTTAAACAGGATTCCGCCTAGGAATGAAGGAGGATGGCAGACATGGGAGCTATTTTCTTTAAGGATAACCTTTTTATAGCACCTCGACTTTTGAAAATGGGTGTGTATGAACTATTTTGGAAACAAGTACAAGTAAAAAGTCGTGATTTCAGTGAAAAACATGACGTCACTCTGTTCTATTGAATTGTTTGAAGAGTTCAGGGCAGTGTAAGAAAAATATGTTATGTTGATACCTTGACGTTTGTTTAAAAAACTCTGAAACGTGGAACGTACCAATAAAAGTCCAACAGCAGGGAAAATATGCAATAAACATCCCTGTAAGTGAATGGCTCCTTGTGTGCTTTCTGCATTTGGTACTGCGCTGTCTGTGAGAACCTCCTCTCCCCAGGTCACGCTACCCGTGGAAGTGCAGAGTTATGGGTGCACATTCAGCCAGTTCTAGATTAAGCTGACCAGCCAAGTATACAAAAGAAGGTCTCGGAACAAGAGAGAGATTCCATTAAGGATTTCTTTTTAACTTGTGGGGATCAGGTGTTCTCTGAGAGAAATGACAAAATCTATTTTCTCTTCCTCATATGTTCTCAACATGACCCCTTTTTATTTATTTTTTTATTTGAAAGGCAGAGTTAGAGAGAGAGAGAGAGAGAGAGAGAGAGAGAGTCTTCCATTCACTGGTTCATTCCCCAGATGGCTGCTACAGCTGGAGCTGAGCTGAACCAGAGCCAGGAGCTTCTTCTGGGTCTCCCACATGGGTGCAGGGGCCCAAGAACCTCAGCCGCCATCCTAGGCACATCAACAGGGAGCTGGATCAGAAGTGGAGCAACTGGGACTCAGACTGGTGCCCACGTGGGATGCTGGTGCTGCAGGCCGGGGCTTTAACCCACTGCACCATAGTGCTATTCCCCTCAACATGCCTCTTGTTAGAAGCAGGAGTAAGAGGTCAGCGCCACAGCTCACTAGGCTAATCCCCCGCCTGCGGCGCTGGTACTCTGGGTTCTAGTCCCAGTTGGGGCGCCAGTTCTGTCCCGGTTGCTCCTCTTCCAGTCCAACTCTCTGCTGTGGCCCGGGAAGGCAATGGAGGATGGCCCAAGTGTTTGGACCCTGTACCCGCATGGGAGACCAGGAGGAAGCACCTGGCTTCTGGCTCGGATCGGCGCAGCGCCAGCCATAGTGGCCATTTGGGGGGTGAACCAATGGAAGGAAGACCTTTCTCTCTGTCTCTCTCTCTCTCACTGTCTAACTCTGCCTGTCCAAAAAAAAAAAAAAAAAAAAAAAATCCTGCCCTTCAAAGGGGATGGTATTTGAAGGTGGAGCGATTGAGTTTAATGAGGACTTGGGCCTTGATTTCTCGGGTGGAATTAGCGCCCTTCCAAGAGGAGGAGAACAGATCTCCCTCTCCACTCGGTAGGATGCAGACAGAAGGCAGCCATCTTCAAGCCAGGGGAAGCCTGCACCTGACGCTGGATCTACTGGCTCCTTGCTCTTGGACTTGCTCAAGCTGAGAATGGTGGGAAACAGTTCTGCTGTTTCGGTCTCCCAGTCAAGGGTATTTTGTTAGAGCGACCCGAGATGACACCTGAGAAGTTAGCACAATTCAGTGTCAGTGTCTGCTCAGGACGCCAGAGGGTGACAGGGGAGGGGCGCCTAATTACAACTCCTGGAACAGGAAAGACAGGGATGGGAATGGCGGATCCTTCCTCCACCCAGTGACGAAGCAACCAGCTCCCTCCCAGGATAGTAGTAATAGTAGTGCAGTAGTGGTACTAGTACCAATAGTGGTAATAATTGAAACACATTGAGGGGCTACTGCCTGCAGTGCCGGCATCCTATACAGGTGCTGGTTCGAATTGCGGCTGCTCCACTTCTGATCCAGCTCTCTGAGCTCTCTGCTATGGCCTGGGAAAGCAGTAGAAGATGGCCCAAGTCCTTGGGCCCCTGCACGCACGTGGGAGACCTGGAAGAAGCTCCTGGCTCCTGGCTTTGGATCGGCACAGCTTCGGCTGTTGCAGCCATCTGGGGAGTGAACCAGCGGATGGAAGACCTCTCTCTGTCTCTACCTCTCTGTAATTCTTGTCTTCCAAATAAATAAAATGAATCTTTTTTTGTTTTAAAGGAATACCGACTTTATTTGAAAGTCAGAGACCAAGACAGAGACATCTTCCATCGGCTTGATCACTCCTCAAATGCCTGCAACAGCTAGGTCTGGGTTAGGGTGAAGTGAAGACTAGAAGCCAGTCCAGGTCTCCCACATGAGTGGCAGAGACCCAAGTACTTGAGCCATCGTTTGCTGCATCCCAGGGTGTGCGCTAGCAGGAAGCTGGCTCAGAGCACAGCCAGGACTCGAACCCAGGCACCCTGGGTTGGGATGGGGCATCCCCAGTGGCATCTTCAACATTGTGCCAAATGCCTACTCCCTACCTTTATTTTTAACAATTGGTATTTTTCTCTGTTTTAGGGTGTTTTTGACAGTAGTTTTTGATTTTTAAAAACGTTGCATTAAATTATTATGAATTTTGCTTATTGTCTTCTGGGTGTCCCTCTTATATTGTAGTCAATGCTTGTGCCTCACTGTCCTCGCCCTAGTCCTGGCCCTGCCGAGGATCGCCACGAGAGGAAGGCTCCAGGCGGCCCTGTCTGGCCCAACTCAGGCGTCTGTGCAGGAAGCATCTCCAGTTCTCCTTTGCAGATAGTATCATGGGAATAAGGAGGAAGAGAAAGAATTCCCTATTCAGATTCAGAATGCTCCCCCAAACGGGGTCCCTGCAGTGGTGTTTAGTGTTGCTTTACCTTGGCACCAGGATCCTTAGGGAGAGTGTTCCTTATTAAACTTGCTTTTTAATTATTCGTAAAACATCAAGGAAAAGAGCTGGTGCAAATGAGCTTTTCGCGCCTCTTCAGCACGTCCTGAGCAGGTCTGACGTTGCTTCCACAGCCCCTTGCATGAAGAGATAATGGAGCCGGCATTCCACTCCTCAGTGAGCTCTTCCGGGTCTGCCCACCGGGACGGATCTATTTCTGCTGGGAGGACTGCGATGGGAACAGCACCTCCGTCTAGTGTCTGACCTCTTGATTGGTGCTCTCATGCCTCCATTTCTCAGTTTCCTTTCCTAGAATTTGGTCGGCCATACAAGAACTTTCTCTGACCTGCATATTGGGTTTAATTGTGCTATGTTCATTATTACACATCGGTTTACCCACAATTACTTCCTGTTGGAGTTCCTGATTCGTGTTCCGCTCTGAGCAGCCACCTAGACACCAGAGGCCCTGGGAGGAGTTAAGGGGAGGCTGCAGCCTGCACTACAGGAGTGGAATAGCTACAGGACCCTGGGACGTCACACAGACTACCAGGCTCAGATGTGGGGATTTAGATTATAGCAATCCCACTCCTGAGTGTTTATCTAAGAGAAATGAATGTCTATGCCCACAAAAAGACAGGTACAAGAATGTTTACACCAGGGTTTTCCAAAATGGGACCAACCTGGAAACAATCCAATGGCCATCAATGTTAAATGGATAGGTAAACTGTGGTATATCCATGCACAGTGATGAAAAGGAATGAACACTGATCACACACACACACACAAGCAGGTGAATCTTAGACTTTATTAGGTATCTTGAAAGAATCCACAAACTGTGGACAAAGTTCAAGAACAGGTGAAACTAATCCATGATCTCAGCCTTAGCAATGAAGCTGTGATAGATGCTGCAGCGTCTGTCACAGCCTTGAGTACATTGTGCCAACTGGAATAAGTCGTTCACTAAAAGGCAAATATTGTTCTAAGGCACTTTAGAAAGTTCACAGAAATGAAGTTAAAAGATATGTGTGTTTGGGTACAAAAAATTGAAATCTATGCATATGAGGGGTTCTCAAAAAGTTCTTGAAAAAGGACTGCATGGCTTTAAATTTTTTTTTTTTGCACCAAAATAAACTCACCTTCTAATTCCATTTTCCATGAGCGTCTTGAAGTATCCTCACGTGATTCCACTTACATGAGGTACCTTGAGTAGTTAACTTCATAGAGACAGAAGTAGAATGGTGATTGCCAGGGGCTGAGGGCAGGTGGCAGTAGGATGGTGAATTGTTGCTTAATGGGTGTTGGGTTTCAGTTTTGCAAGCTAGAAAGTTCTGGAGATTGGTTTCGCAATATGAGCATATGTAACACTAGCAAACTGTGCACTTAGAGATGGATAAGGTGGTCCATTTTATGTTATGTCTATTATGTGGTACTTTAGAATTATTGAAAAATGCACCTAACCTTGGAAGATGGAAGTCAGACGGTTTTCTCTGGAGGTGGCATTTCCTGCGAAGGGTTCGTGAGAGTTTTCCAGGGAGCTGGAACTTCTCTGTATTTTGAGCTGGTGGAAGTTATAGGAGTGCATGTGTCTGAAAAACATAGTCAATCACGTGCTTCAAATTGTGCACCTTGTTGCATATATATTACCCTGCAGCAGCAACATTTTTTAAAAAGTGGCTGGTTATCTTTTCTGGAAAAGTTTTCCTATGCAAAAGTTTTCTGTATTTACCAGACACAAATATGTTTGCTAGGGGATTTCAAGAAGCAGCTGCGAGTGAGCTGTGGCATCAGAAGTCCTGGCTTCAAGTCTTAGGACTACCAGTTTCTAGCACGGGAGCTTGGACAGCTTGCTTAACTTCTTCATGTCCTGGTTTCCTGATCTGTACATGATGTAGGACTGATAACGCTGGAGGCCTGAGTGCCTGCGAACCGCTCGGCACAGAGTCTGGTTTATGCTAACTAGGCAATATTAGTTTTTTCCCTTCCACTTTGAAAATCTTGGTTAAAAATGAAATGGATCATCTTCGCCATCCTAAGACCTGTAGCTCCGTGACACTGACGACACTTAGATTATTGTGCAATCTTCATTTCTGCCTGCCTCCAGAACTCTTTTCATCTTGTAAAACTGAAACTCTTTACTCGTTCAATAATACTTTCCCATCCTGCTAACCCCCAGCCCCCAGCAACTGACATTCTATTTTCTCTCTTTATGACTTTGTCTAGTCTGGGTACCTCATGCAAGTAGAATCCTACAGTACTTGTCCTTTTGTGACTGGTTTATGTCACTTGACATAATGGCCTTAAGGTTCTTCCATGTTGTTGCATGTGTCAAACTTATTTCCTTTTTTTTTTTTTTTTAAGATGTATCTATTTATTTGAAAGGCAGAATTGCAGAGAGGCAGAGGTGGGGGGGGGGAGAGAAAGAGAGAGAGAGAGAGAGAGAGAGGTCTTCCATCTGCCGGTTCACTCCCCAGATGGCCACAACAGCTGGAGCTGCACCCATCCGGAGCCAGGAGCCAGGAGCTTCTGCCAGGTCTCCCATGCAGGTGCAGGGGCCCAAGGACTTGCACCATCTTCTACTGCTTTCCCAGGCCATAGAAGAGAGCTGGATTGGAAGTAGAACATCTGGGACTTGAACCTGCGCCCATATGGGATGCTGGTGCTGCAGACTGGGGCTTTAACCTGCTGTGCCACAGAGCTGGCCCCAAAGTTACTTCCTTTTTAAGGCAAGGCTTGATGATATTTTATTGTATGTTTAGATTACACTTTGCTTATGCATTCATCTGTAAATAAACACGTGGGTTGCTTCCACATTTTAGCTGCCATGAATAATGCTACTATGAACTTGGCGTACAAATATCTCTCCCAGACGCTGATACCACCATTCTTTCACTTTCAACTTAGTTGTATCTTTGAATTGAAAGTGAATCTCTTGTGGATAGCATGTAGTTGAATCATGTTTTTAAAAAGCCACTCTGCCAATTCCTGTCTTTCAATTGCAGACTTTAATCCATTTACATTTAAAGTAATTACTGAGTAGGGACCTGTTTTTGTCATTTTGCTATTTGTTTGCTGTGTGTCTTACAGTTATTTTGTTCTTCATTTTGTATTGTTGCTTTCTTTGTTTAGTTCAAGTTTTGGTAGTGGAATTTTTTAAAAGGTGTATTTGTTTCTTTTGAAAGTCAGAGTGAGAGAGAGAGAGAGAGAGAGAGAGAGAGAAAGAGAGAGATGTTCCATCTGCTGATTCACTCCCTAAAATGCCCACAAGAGAAAGGGCTAGGCCAGGCTGAAGTGAAGTTAGGAGCCAGGAGCTCCATCTGCATCTCCCATGTGGGTGGCAAGGACCCAAGTACTTGAGCCATAAACACTGCCTCCCAGGCACATTAGCAGGAAGCTGTATCAGAAGCAGAGTCGCTGGGACTCAAAGCAAAGCACTCTCACATTCCAAGCAGAGGCTTAACCCACTGTACCACAATGTCATTGTCCCCCTTCTCACTCCTGCTGTGTGTATGTTCCATAATTATTTTCTTTGTGGTTACCATGGGATTACATTTAACATCCTAAATTAGAACACCCTAATTTGAATTTACACCAGCATAACTTCAGTAGCATAAACAAACTCTGCCCCCATGTACCTCTCCCTCATCGCTTTTAGTTATTGAAGGCACCAAATTATATCTGCACACATTCTGTCCAAAACCATCAGCTAATAATTATTTTACTAAACGTTAGACTTAAACCATGTGGAGAACAAAAATTGGAGTTGCAGCTTATTTTAATACTAGCTTTTAGAACTGCCCATGTATTCACTTTTAGAAATCTTTATTTCTGCAAAATGCTTGAAATTACTCTCTAGTGTCCTTTCATTTTAACCCTGGGAGGGGGGGCTCCCTTTTGTGTTTCTTGCAGGGAAAGTCTAATGGTAATGAGCTGCCTTAGCTTTTGCTTGTCTGGAATGTGTTAATTTCTCCCTCATTTTTGAATGACAATTTTGAGAGTTTGGGGATTTTTTAAAAAAAGATTATTATTTGAAAGGCAGAGTTACACACACACACACACACAATCTTCCTTCCATCTTCTTCCATCTGCTAGTTCACTCCCCAGATGGCTACTACCATCTGCTAGATCTGGGCCAGGCTGTAGACAGGAACCTGGAACACCATCTGTGTCTCCCCTGTGAATAGCAGGGGCCCAAGCACTTGGGCCATCTGCTGCTGCTTTCCCAGGAACACTAGCAGGGAGCTGGGTTGGAAGTGGAGCAGCTGGGACTTGAACTGGTGCTCATTTAGGATGCTAGTGTTGCAGGATATGCAGCTTAACCCACTGTGCCACAAAGTCACCCCCTGGGTTTTGGGATTCTTTTTCTTTTTTTTTTTTTTTTGACAGATAAAGTTAATGAAAGAGAGAGACAGAGAAAGGTCTTCCTTCCATTGGTTCACCCCCTAAATGGCCACTACAGCTTGAGCTACGCCGATCTGAAGCCAGGAGCCATGTGCTTCCTCCCAGTCTCCCATGCAGGTGCAGGGGCCCAAGCACTTGGGCCATCCTCCACTGCTTTCCCGGGCCACAGCAGAGAGTTGGACTGGAAGAGGAGCAACCAGGACTAGAAGCAGGAGCCCCAACTGGGACTAGGACGGGCGCCCATATGGGATGCCGGTGCCACAGGCAGAGGATTAACCAAGTAAGCCATGGCGCCATCCCCCCCCTTTTTTTAACACCTATTTTATTTATTTGAAAGTAAGAGTTACAGAGAGGCAGAGGCAGAGAGAGAGAATTTTCTGTCTGCCGGTTCACTCCTCAAATGCTTGCAATATTCAGGACTGGATCATGTCGATGCCAGGAGCCTAGAACTCTATCTGAGTCTCTCATGTATGTGGTAGGAACCCAGGTACTCGAACCACCATCCACTGCTTCCCAGGGATCACTAACAGGGAGTGGATTGGAAGCAGAGTAGCAGGGACTTGAACAGGCACACCAACATGGAATGAATGTAGGTATCATAAGTAACAACTTAACCTGCTGTGCCACGGTGTCCACTCCTGGGATACTTATAGTAGTGTTTTTCCTCAAACTGTGAAGTTTCTGGATGTTACTTTTTTAAAAAGTATTTTTAAAAAGATGTGTTATTTATTTGAATGTCAGAGAGAGAGAGAGAGAGAGAGAGAAAGAGAGAGAGAATCTTTCATGTGCTTGTTCACTCCCCAGATGGCTGCAATGGCTGGGGCTGGGCCAAACTGAAGCCAGGAGCCAGGAGCTTCTTCTGGGTCTCCCACATATGTGCAGGGGCCCAAGCACTTGGGCTGTCTCCCACTGCTTTCCAAGGTGCATCAACAGGGATCAGAAGTGGGGCAGCCAGGACACGAACCATGCCCAAAAGATTTATTTATTTATTTGAAAGTCAGAGTTACACAAAGAGAGAGAAGGAGAGGCAGAGAGAGAGAGAGAGAGAGAGAGAGAGAGAGAGAGGTCTTTCATCTGCTCGTTCACTCCCCAATTGGTTGCAACCGCTGGAGCTGCACCAATCGATCCGAAGCCAGGAGCCAGCAGCCTCCTCTGGGTCTCCCACGTGGGTGCAGGGCCCAAGGATTTGGGCCAGCCTTCACTGCCTTCCCAGGCCACAGCAGAGAGCTGGATTGGGGGTGGAGCTTCCTGGACTTGAAGCGGTGCCCACATGCAATGCCTGCACGGCAGGCGGTGGCCCCACCTACTACACCACAGTGCTGGCCCCCGTGTATTTGTTTAGTTCCTTGAGCATCTTTACATTGTTTTATTTTTATTTTTTAAAGATTTATTTATTTATTTGAAAGAGTTACACAGAGAGAGGAGAGGCAGAGAGAGAGAGGTCTTCCATCCAATGGTTCACTCTCCAATTGGCCACAACGGCCAGAGCTGTGCCGATCTCAAGCCAGGAGCCAGGAACTTCTTCCTGGTCTCCCACATGGGTGCAGGGGCCCGAGGACTTGGGCCATCTTCCACTGCTTTCCCAGGCCATAGCAGAGAGCTGGATTGGAAGAGGAGCAGCTAGGACTAGAACCACCAGTGCCCATATGGGATGCTGGCGCTTCAGGCCAGGGTGTTAACCTGCTGTGCCACAGCGCCGGCCCCCTTTACATTGTTTTAAAGTTGAGGTCCAGTAGGCTCACCATCTAGTCATTCTCTGCAAGTTTCTGTTGGCCTATATTTTCCTCCCGTTGAATGGACCATACATACTTCCTTGATTGTTAAATTAGTTTTTAATTATAGTGTATAATAGCTCTAGAGTTATCTCGAGAATCTCTTAATGTCATCCAGCTTGTGTTTCTTCATGTGTTGGAGAGGAATTGTGATACTTTATTCATTCAGCAAATGTACACTGAGTTCTTTCTGTGACACTGTTTCCATTGAGAAATGCAGTTTCTCTGTGAACACGGGCTCTGCGAGTGACTGACCAATCGCATAGGGCAGAAATGCCACTGTGGTGGTTTCTGGGTCACACTTTGAGAAAGTGCCATCCTTCACTTCCTGTCTTTGGGACTACTTAGTCTTAGAATCCTGCTACCATGCTATGAGGAAGCCCAAGGGCCCAATGAGAAGCCCACAGGAAGAAAGCCAACACCCCGGCCAGAGCTCGGGGGCAGCCAGCACCACTTATTAGCCACATTAGTGAGAGTCTTGAAAGTGGGCACTTCAGGTTTTAGTCAAGTTTCCCTGCTTATGCTGCACAGAACAGTGGTGAACTTGTACTTATATTACCCAGTAACTTGTTATGATCTTACTTAAGACTGTTTGTTTATTTTTAAATGATGTATGTATTTATTTGAAAGAGTTATGGGTTGGGAGAGAGGGAGAGGGAGAGGGAGAGGGAGGGAGGGAGAGGGAGAGGGAGAGAGAGAGAGGGAGAGGGAGAGGGAGAGGGAGAGAGAGGGAGGGAGAGAGAGAGAGAGAGAGGTCTTCCATCCGCTGGTTCAGTCCCCAATTGGCCACAATAGCCACAGCTGTGCTAATCTGAAGCCTTGGGTACAGGGGCCCAAGGACTTGGGCCATCTTCTACTGCTTTCCCAGGCCATAGCAGAGAGCTGGATGGCAAGTGGAGCAGCCAGGTCTTGAACCGGCGCCCATATGGGATGCTGGCACTTCAGGCCAGGGCATTAATGTGCTGTGCCACAGTGCCGGCCTCACAGATGAAATTAATTTTAGAGATTTGCTTTATCCCAACATACCTCAAATATTATAATTTTGAAATGAAATGAAGGTAAAATGTATTAGATATTTTACATTCTTTTTCATACTGTGTGCTTGAAATTTAGGGTGATCTCACTTCTGATTACTTACAATCAGATTAGGTAGTCACATTTCAAACACTCAATAGCCACATCTGGTTCTTGACTATTGTATTAGAGACGGCAGCCTTAGAATGAGGGGGTGGAAAGACAAAAGGCTCCATCCCAGTCTTCTTTTACAGAGGAGAAAAATGAGACACAGGAGGAGGAAGTGACTTGCCCCGGATTATGCAATGTTGTGGTTTGAATGGAGGCCCCCAAAAGACTCGTCTGTGCCATGGTTCCTGGAACCTGTGAACACTATCGCATTTGCAAAAAGGGTCTGTGCAGATACAACGAAGTTGAAGAATTTGAGAGGAAGAGATCACCCCTGATTATCTGAGGGAGCCCTGCATGCAATGGTCAGTGCCCTTACAAGAGATACATAAGGGAGATGGAATAGACAGGAGACAGACACTTGTATGCATGAATTCCAAAATCTTTTGCACTGAAATAAACTTACATTTTACTCATTTTGCATGAACTCGAAGCCCCATCCTCCACGGGGGAGGAGACCATGTGAAGACAGAGGAGCTGGGGGAGACGTGGCCACAAGCGAAGGCAGCCAGGCATGCTGAGAGCCACCAGAAGCCGGAAGAAGCAGGACAGGAGTCCCCTCTGGAGCCTTCATGGGCAATGTGGCTCTGCTGCTGCCTGGATGTAGGGTTTCTGGCTTCCAGAACTATGAGAGAATACAGTGCTGTTATTTTTAGCCACCTCGGCTTGTGATAACTTTTTATGGCAGTCACAGGAAATGAATATATACATACAGCGAGTATAAAGTCTGGACTGAGGAGGGCTTGGACTCCATCCCCAGCCTGAGCCACCTGCCTCCCCAGTGCCCCTGACATCTTGCAAGTGTGTCCAGCATTTGTCCTCTTATGGGCAGCGTGGCCCGGGGGGAGGAGGGCTGGGTGACCTGGAGGACCATCCCAGTCTGTAGGGATCCACTACCACGCCATCTTGTCTTGTCTCCTGCCTTATCTACTCACAAAATCTTTGCTTTCCCTGCTTCTACTCTCTCCCCACAGTAGCAGTCAGGGTAATCTTTTCTTTAAAAAATAGAAGTAAGTCCTGTGACGCCACTCTTCTGCTTCCAACCCTGCAATGGCTGCCACTTACTGCAATGAAATCCAAGCTCCTTCCCACATTGACAAGGCCCTCGGGGACTGGTTACCTCCCTCCTGGACCTCCTGTCACAACTGCTGTCCCCTCTCTTGCATTCCAGCTACGGTGATCGCCTGGCTGTGTCTCCTGTGTGCTCAGCCCACTCCTCCCCCAGGCTCTTGGCATTTGCTGTGTTCTCTTTCTGGAACATTCTACCTTGAGAAGAGTCCTGTGGCTCACCCCTTCACTTTATTCAGGCCTTGGCTCAGATGGCCCACGGTCATAAAGGTTCCTACTGGCCACTGTCAGTGTTTTTTTTTACAATGCTTTGTTCTTCCCAGCACGGACCGCATACCACCTTGTGCAGGTTTGTTAGTTGGTTAGGCTATAGCCCCTCTTCGCCATTCCCATTAGATTATAAACTCCATGAGGGCAGGGACTTTTGTCTGGTTTATGTAATCAACCAGTCTGGAACACCACACAGGAGGCGCTCAGTAGGCATCTGTTGAATGAATGAACAAATGAATACATGCATGTGGGTGTGCAGGCTCATTTAGCCACATCCTTTTCCCCCTAGGGAAGTCAGAATCTGGATATTTAGGTGAAATTCTATGATAAGTGAACTAAAGGAAAAAAAATACCAAGCTGGCTATAAAAAGGTACCCAAGGCCACCAGGTGGAGATCCCTGCTGGAGAGGATCTGGGTCCAAGGGGAACTATGATGCTCATCCTCACGATGATGCTACCCCTCTGGGAACCGATTGGCTCTTTGAGATTCACCAGCTCCTGCCCGCCCCGGCCCAGGAGCCCTGAGGTACTGTTTGTTGTTCTAGACCAAAGTCATCCAGGGCGCTCCGTTCAAAAGGCAGGATGTGGGCTGTGAGCTTCCAGCTCATCAGTTCAAAGGAAATCGACTTGAGCAGCAAGGTCTCCTGGGACATTCCCCCCCGCCCTCCCCAAGCCTCCCGGGAGGTGGTGGGGCCTCTTTAAGAACTAATAATAGTCAGGCACATCCAGTTTCCCAAACATGTCAACCTTAAAAGTGAATGCTATTTTTTTCCCCATTACCTTTGAATTACTGTGGAGGGGAGGGACATTCTATTATTACAGCCATTGCTCTCCACACGCAACCTCATCACGACGTACAGGCAGAATTGTCATCGTGGGGCCGGAGCTTGCACAGCCCATCTTGTCCTCTTTCATCCATCCTCTACTCAGGTCCAGCCCTTTATCTCCAGGACGCTTTGCAGGCCGGCCGGCCCCAGCATCACTCGACAAGAATGAGCTGACCGAGCGTTGTGTATCTTCATCGCGATGAATCGTATCTTTCTTCGCCACCATGAGAGTCTCTGCTGGGGCCGGGGGTGGGAGCTGACGCTAGTTCAGCCTGTGATGTTGGTTTTTACTGAGCACCTACTGCGAGCAGGGTAAGCGGGGATGTTCTTTACATTTTCATTCACTCACTAGTTCCCTCCCACCCTCATTCCTTCAGCCAATGATTTTTGGACCCCTGAGAGGTAGGTGTCAGGCCCTGAGCTTGGGCAGGGTGTGGGGCAGTGGGCTGAGGGCTGGGGACTGGAGTCGGCTGACAGATGCAGTGCTGTCCCCCCACGGTGCTGGGACATGGTGGGGGTGGGCACTAAATCATACTGACTTCTACTTCTCCACAAGTCTCACCTCCTTAGCAAGAAGAGCCTCCTGTCTCTGTGGGATCTTAAACGTGCCCAAAGCTCAGCTCTAACCCTTGTTAATCTGTCTACAAAGAAGGGCTGAGTGGCAGCCGTTTGGGGCAGCTGACAATGGCAGCACTTGGAGAGATTTTGATAACATAGATGGCTCCTGCTCTTCAAACTCAGACAGACCAATCCTGATAGACTCTCTTCCCCCAGATGGTGCGCAAATATGACTAGGATTTGTGAAGATGAGTCAGAAATGAATGCAATTTTGGGAAATACTGATTTATCAAATTTCTTCTTCCTGCACTCCCCCCCCCCCCCCATGAGCACCATGGTACAGTTGAAGAAACTGAGTCTCTCCCTGCCAAGGGGATGCATAGCTAGTAGGGAGTTCTACACTCGGACAAGCAAAGCCAAAAATGCTCTTTGTGGTGGACTTAGATATATTTAAAGTAAAGCTCGCTCCTCCCTACCTCTGCAGAACGTGTTTTCGTGTGTGTGTGTACGTGTGTGTGTGTGTGTGTGTGTAGCCACAGGCCCTCCGGGTTGAGTGACAGCGGGAGCCCATCCCTCCAAGACACGCGTACCGAATGGCCAATGGGAAGCATTGGGGTGGAGGGGTACCAGTGTCCCTGCAGGGGCCAGGGGATGTTCGCGCCGCGACCACCCTCAGACTGCCACCCCCTAGCCCTCGGGGGCCTCCTCTCCTTAAGGCAGCCCCGGGCGGAGCGCAGGGTGCGGGGCGAGGCTCAGCCCCGATGCACGCAGGCTGCGGTCCCCACGCCGCAGCGCTGCGGCTGAGCGCACTTCCCCGGGAGGCCGGCCCCGCGGGGGGTGCCAATATGTAAAGCAGCTGGCGGCTCGGGGCGGGGCCTGGGCGCGATGCAAATGATGAAGGCGGGGCCGGCGCGCGGCTCCACCTCCCTCCCCCGCAGCTGGGGCCAGCGGTGCCAAGCGCAGCTGGACTAGCGGCAGCAGCTGGGCGAGTGACAGCCCCAGCTCCGCGCGCCGCGGCCGCCAGAGCCGGCGCAGGGGAAGCGCCCGCGGCCCCAGGCGGCAGCAGCGGCCGCCTCCTCGCGCGCCTCCCGGGCCCGCAGCCCGCGGTCCCGCCGCCCCGGGGCCGGCACCTCTCGGGCTCCCGGTCCCCGCGCGCAAGATGGCTGACCCGGCTGCGGGGCAGCCGCCGAGCGAGGGCGAGGAGAGCACCGTGCGCTTCGCCCGCAAAGGCGCCCTCCGGCAGAAAAACGTGCACGAGGTGAAGAACCACAAATTCACCGCCCGCTTCTTCAAGCAGCCCACCTTCTGCAGCCACTGCACCGACTTCATCTGGTGAGAGCGCGCCGGGACCCCTCCCTCTCCGCGCCCCCGAGGGAGAGGCGGCCCCGCTGGCACCCCGCGGCCCTGGGCGCCCCGTCCCGCCCCGGGCTCCCTGACGGGCCGTCCTGCGGGCGCCCGGTGCCGGGCCCCGGACGGCCGCTCCCCGCCCTCTGCTCGCCCCCTCTCCTCCTGGGCAGAGCCCCGGGTACCCCCTGGCCCGGGGTTCCCCACGTCTGCGCCTCGCCCACCCTTCCTTTCCGGGGGGCGGCGGGCAGCCCTCAGCGCCCCCTCTCCAGCTCCCTGCGGCCTGGGGGCGTCCAGTCCTCCGCCCTGTGGTTTCTGAGTGCGCCTCCCCGAGGGCCTGGGTTCGCCTTCCCGCCCCTCGGGCTTCCCCGCACCTCGCGGCGGGTCCCCGTGTTCCCCCTGTGCCCACCCCGCCAGGCGCGGCGGGTCCCCCAGGGGACGCCCACCCGCCCGCCTGCCTCGCGGGGGTCCCTCTCGTCCTCCTGCTGCGGGCTTCTTTTTCTCGCCTCTCTCCCCGGGGAGACTCGGGGCAACCCTCGATGGGCAGAGCGCCGCCCGCTCTCCGCCCCCAGCTCACCCCGACGGAAACGCTGCCCGCGTCCGGCCTCCTGGTGGTCTCAGCGTCTCTCCCCCGCCGCGGGGAGGGGAGGTGGGGGTTGCCGCGGAGCTCCGGTCGCCCCCTCCCACCGCAGCCCTGAAGGCGGAAGGCTCTGGGGCACCCGCCTGTGGCTGGGCGGCTGCACCTGGGACTGAGGGCGGGGGGAAGAGGGTGACTGTGGGGGGGAAACTGGGCCTGACGCGTCTCCTTCTGTTTTTGCAGGGGCTTTGGGAAGCAGGGATTCCAATGTCAAGGTAGGCTCTGGGGGGGCTCGCGGGCTGCCGTGTGCGGGGAGAGAAGGCGAAAACCAATGCACAAAAGTGGCCGAGTTAGGCAGAGAGTGAAGGGCTCACGTCTGTCGGCGTGACCTCCCAGGCTAGGAATTCCTCACCACAAAAGGGACCTTTTTAGGGGTGTGTGTGTGTGTGTGCGCGTGCGCGCGCACAAGGGCGCGCCTGTATGGGGCGAGGATGCTCTCTGTCCGGGAAAGGCCAGTGGAGCTGGGAGGTGGTGTCGCGGGAACACGTCCACCCTCTCTCTCTTCCCGGTCCCAGGAGTCTAGAGGGGTCTCCTGGAGCTGTCCTGGCATGGCCAGTCCTGCTCCCCCCCACCCCCCAGGACCCGCCTCCGGACCTCCTGCCCCTTCCTTGTGTCACAGAGTGAGGTTCGGCCCCTTCCCCGGCCTCGCAGAGGTCTCTGTAGGTGGCTGCTGCCTCTCCAGATGGCGCATCCCCTAAAAAAAGGCAAGGATGGTTGTCCCCTGGGCCTCCTCCCTCTCGGAAAGAAGCGGTTCCAGCTGGGGCGCCTCTCAGATCCTGACTTAGATTGTCCTCTCCAGCTCTGTGCACACACCGGAGTGACTCCAGGTGACTCCGGGTGACTGACAGCCTGGGTCCTCGCATCTGATTTCAGCTCCTTGACGCTCCCCAGGGATGCCCAACCTACTGGTCATGACTTTGGGCCATGTATGAGTTGGCCTCAGCTGTCTCTGGGGCTTTCCAGGGCCGACACACCCGTAGACTTCTTTAGCCCTTAGGATGTCCAAAACAGTTTGAAAAACTGATGTCAGTGGTTTAGAGCTGGGAGCGGTGTTGACACCTGGATTTCTGACTTTAGCTGTGCTGAGAAATGGTCCCCTTTGACGTGCTAGCGATCACCTGGGTTGAGAACAGCTATTTCCATAGGCAGGGTACCCACTCATTTTGTCTCCGTTGATCGCAGCCAGCTCTGCCTCACCCATGGCCTCTGCAGGCCTTTTCATTTGCAGCCTGTGGTCTGGAAAGAGTGTGTGTGTGCAAGTTGTGTGCATGTGTGCGTTCCTACTCCAAGGCCATGCATGCATGGTTGAGTCTGGTGAGAAATGACACAGTTCTGGGGTGTGTGTTATAGGGGCAAATTGGCCAACCCTGGTGAACGGGCTTAAAATCAAGGGAAGAAAGCATTTGAGCTTTGAAGAATTTCAGGTGTGACCTAGCAGCGACGGGCAGTTTTGTTGTTGCACCTCCGCCCTCCAGGGAAAAGTACAGTGATCTGTCGGTGGCATTGGGAGTTGTGGAGAATGCTTGCCCATGGCATGGCACTGCCATCCTCCAAGTCTCACGCTGGCTCCCTCTCACCCGAGATCTGGGGCAGAGTGGGCTTAGCCGGGGAGCCTGCTAGCGCCTCTTAACAAGATTTGGAGCCTCAGTTTCATGCACGCCTCTAAGGACTTTCCAAATCTCTTTAAAGGGCAACAACGGAGGCTTTCGTGTTAAGTTTCTAGAACTCTGACCCTTCCAACAAAATCCCAGTGGCATCTTGGTGCAGCTATGTGTCATTTCTTCTCTGAGGTTGCCTTTGGCTTCCACGAACCGCTTTCTGTCTGTCTCCCACTGAGGTTAGATGTGATTTTTCAACCTTTTTTGCTGCTGCACATTGAATAGCACCTGCTCTGCTGTTAATGATGTCTGGGAAGTCACCTCAGCACATGGAAGGCAATCAGTACCTTGTATGCATGTGCTGAAATGTCATGGTGATATCCCAGAGTTATGTATAATTATGAACTACTGATCCAAAAACGCAAAGTGCCGAAAGAGATGGAAACACCAACGAACCATATTTTATCATCACCCACTGAACGCATGTTTCGAATTATCACACTATACTCCATAGATATGTAGGTTTTACATAATTTAAATACAATCCTAAAAATAAAGGATGTGCAGGGCCTGACAACTCTTGAAGTGAAAGATCCTTTTATTCAAAGCCTGGAAAGCAGTAGGAATTTTCTGGTGCAATGAGGAAAACCAGAATTGAAGTTTCTAATTCAATAGAGGCACCTTAGAGAATGGAGTGTCTTTTGTTTAATGCTTTTCTTATTCTCCCCACCTCCTTTCCTGATCTGTAGTGAGGTGGGCATGTGCGCAGGCTACCAGGACAGCCACTGTGGGTTTGGCTCCTGACTGTGAAACTCCCTGGGCATATTGCTGCACCTCTCTGCCCCTTAGCCTTCTTATCTGCAAGTCAAGGCCAATGACAGCATCTGCCTTACCGTGGTGGGGCAGCTTCAAGTCATTGCAATATCTAAGATGCCTGTGCCAGGGCTTGGAACTCCGTAAAGTGTCATTCTTAGGGTTGTCCCCAAACTACTCCCATGGCGGGGCACTGGTGCAAAAGAAGGCTGGCTCTGCAGGGTTGCTTAGCTATAGAAGGACTGCCAGGCAAGAGCCAAAATCCAGCTGTGAACATCTGGCCACCCTCCTTTGCTGCCTTTCGTGTGTATTCCCGGATTCAGATGGGGAGCAAGAGTTGGAGTGGGGCAGATTGGAAGCCCCTGAAATTGATATGGTTAGGTTATGGGTATCCAGCCTTGCCTGGGACTAATTCTGGAACCATAGAAGAGTTCCTTACTATCTGATTATTTTGGGAGCCAGATACTTCCTCTTTTTTTTTTTTTTTTTTTTTTTGACAGAGTGGACAGTGAGAGAGAGAGAGACAGAGAGAAAGATCTTCCTTTTTCCATTGGTTCACCCCCTAATGGCCGCTGCGGCCGGTGCGCTGTGGCTGGTGCACCACGCTGATCTGAAGCCAGGAGCCAGGTGCTTCTCCTGGTCTCCCATGTGGGTGCAGGGCCCAAGGACTTGGGCCATCCTCCACTGCACTCCCGGGCCACAGCAGAGAGCTGGACTGGAAGAGGAGCAACCAGGACAGAACCAGCGCCCCAATTGGGACTAGAACCCAGGGTGCTGGCGTCGCGGTGCTGGCCGTAGATACTTCCTCTTAAAGTGAATCTACTTACAATGGGGGTCAGCATTTCATAGAAAATACACAAGGCTCCACGCTCTCACTGTAGTTGTGAGCCAGAGCCCCGGGCCTTGAGTTCCTTTCAGCTTTCAACTCTACCCTCCCGAGGGAGCAGCAGTTATCTCCTGGTCCAAGGCAGGTGCAGGGCTTTCCAGTTATCTCATTCTTCTTTCAGCCAGCAGAAAGGAGGCCGGGAGCAAAGGCCACGTGTGCAGTGTCACTTGTGGCACTGCCGCAAGATCCTTGTGCCTGTGGTCTGTTAGGTAGAACTTAATCGTATACTCGTACCTAGTTGCAAGGGAGCACATGGGAAATGGAGTATTTCAGGTAGCTGTGCTCCCTGATAGAAGCTGGGGGCAGGGTGTTTCTATTTCTAAAGGAGAGAGAGAGAGAGAGAGAGAGGAGGGAGAGAGGGAGAGAGAGGGAGGGAGAGAGGGAGAGAGAGGGAGGGAAGAGAGGGAGAGAAAGAGAGAGAGAGGGAGAGAATATAGCTTCTGTCCTTGGGTAGAAAGTGTACAGGGTAATCATAAAGCAAGGTCACTGAGAGCTGTCTGGAAATGGGCACAGGGTATGGATTGGGAGAAGAAACATGAAAGTCTTTAAACCATGGGAAATTATGGATTTCTGTATGCTCAGGAGAGCTTAAGCCAAGCCTGTCTTGCTTTTGCATTGCTAGGGGACAAGACTCTAGGTTGACTGCTGCATAGTTTTTTCCTTTTGGTTTCCACTCTATTTTTTTTTTTTTTTAAATTAAACTATTCTCTGTGAGATAGCTTACGAATGCCTCCAGTGACAGGAGACAGGGACTAAAGGCCCCTAGTGTGAAGCTGCCTAAATTGTGGACTAGAAGTCAGAGCCCTTCAGACCAACGAGGCGACTTCTTTGCCTGGCGTTCTTTTGAGGGGCTTAGAATGTGCCTTTGCACTTTGGTCTTAAGCAAGACAAGTCCTTGAGTGGGGTTTGACTCTTCTCCTTAGAAGACGTTTCAGTTTGGCAGAGAGACAGAAGCCTTTATATAGAGGACGTCTCTTTATTAGAAAGGGAGCGGCAGTAACACACGCAGATCCCGATTCATAGAATGGGTTGGAGTCAGATGGAACTTGCTTTGAATCTCTCATCTGCTGCCTCCTGACTGTGAACTTGGGCAAATCATCCCCCTGTAATAGCCTTGGGGAGAGTAGCACCTACCTCATGGGATTATGGTGAGGAGTAATGGGTAGGACCAGAGAAATAGGCACATGCATACCAATGACTAAGTAAGATCATTGCTATTACTTTGATTAGTGGCAGGAAACCGTCAAAGCAGGAAAGAGTTCATTCTGGAACTCATTGAATGACTATACCTCTTTCGTGTACTTAGAAGGGCTCCTCTTAAGTATGTTCCTTCATAGACTTTGGGTAACACCTGTGAGTACACAGTTCAGTGTCTGGGCCCTGAGCACCAGTCTTGGTTCTCATTACTTTCCTTGTGAGAAAGATCTGAACTTGCTATGGACTGTCTAGAAAGAAACCCAGAGCGCTGATTTTCTGACTATGAAGAGCTGGAATTGATGATTTTAAGGAGTAAACAGGCTCTTTCCTTTCCTGTGTAGATCAGAAAACACATTTTGAGATTTCTAGTTGAAATTATTCTTAAGAAACCCAGAGCATCACATACATTCAACCATTGTTGTTTTCATCCGAATCAAACCTATGGAATATGTTTAATGTGTAAGTAACACACAGAGGTTAGAATAGGCACTTTTTCTTACAATAAAAATATGAATCAAAGGTAAATTTTACTGCTGGTACGGTTTTCCCTATGAACTTGTGACACTGTGCAATTCAGGTTGAACTTTCTCAGTGAAATATCACCAACTCAGGCTGCGAATTCACAGAGCTGGCTTCTATTGTTGGTCCCCCCGCAGGCAGCACCCAGAGGCCTGGGGGCCAACCTCTGCCCACCTTTTGAAGTGTTCTGAATGTGTCCTGGGAGTTCCACTGCAGATAAAAGGCAGGGACTTTTGGACGTTGTAATGGATGGTTTGACTTTTTTCCCTTTTGCACTGGAAGTGGGATTGCAGGCCTGATGTCCCAGCTGCAATAAGCAGCCTGGAGTGAGTTAACGCCGGGTCCTAAGGAGGAGGGCCGATTTGTTGGAGAGGCAACAGCAACTTCATTTAGAGCTGTAGAGTACTCAGGGGATGCCTGAAGCTTTGTCACTGAGCAGCAGACTGCCTTTCTAAGTAAATATGGAAGGCATGACCTTTGCAAATCTAGTTGATATGACATACATGTTCTCAGAACCTAATTTTAAGAAAGATATTATTTCCAAGTGCTAGCGATATGCCAGGTACTTCCTAGAACCTGATATAGCCCCTACAGGTCAACAAAGAAAATGATATCAGAAAAGATAATTGCTCAAAGGTAAATTGAAGGCTTAAGATTAATGTATACATATTCTTCTTATTGGTTCTGTCTCTGTTTTTCGGTCCCTGTCTTCACACACACACACACACACACAGTGATTGCATACATATATGTAAATAGATCAGCATGCTGTAATTTTGAGAATATGCATATCTTTTTAATGCTTTTCAGTTACAGGTACAATTTAAAATCTGTGGTCTGATTTTTGGATTCTGTAGTCCATTTAATTCTAGGGTGGGTAGGGGGACTAAGTGAAAAGTTCTTGATAACAGGCTCATGCCTTCAAAGGTTTGTTTCTTTATTGTTTTTGGCTTTTGATGTAATACCATGAATTCTTTGACTTCATTCATTCAATCTCCCCATTGGAATTGTGTGGTATTCCATAGATAGAATGCTGGTCTTTTTATAGAGGATGTAACATCCAGTGTTTGCAAGTGGCATTTGAAGGTGTGATGGCTGCTTGAAAATCCAGTGGGAAATTCATCTCCTCATCACATACATCCATTTTCTCCTTCATCCCCCATCCATCCATCCATCCATCCCTCCACCCACCTACCCATCCACCCATCTACCCATCCACCCACCCACCCACCTACCCATCCACCCATCTACCCATCCACCCACCCACCCATCTACCCATCCATCTATCCATCCATCCATCTACCCATCCATCCATCCATCCATCCATCTTTCTACCCATCCTCCTAAGAAGTAATCACCTATTAAGTTCTGTGTGTCAGGAACTAGTTTAGATGGCAAGGAAACAATGGTGAATGGAATTGAGAAGGTCCCTTTTGTCATGGAGCTTACGGTACTGTGGGGAAGAGATAAGACAGGCTATACAATCACCGCATCAAAGCCTTAATTTCACTTTTGCTGGGTTCTTTGGAGGAAATCTACCAGGACAATGAGAATGTGTAATGAGAGGCTAACCTATGTAATGATTGGAGGTGGAGTCAGGGAATTCTTTGGTATGGGAAATGAAAATAAAACCCAATTTCCCATTCTCTGAAGTAATGGGAGAGAGTCTGAGTTGTCAAGGAGCGTGAGTGAAAAGTCTGTGTTGGGAAACTGCCATAGCATAGATGAAGATACACAAGAGGCTTGTCTCCGTGATGTTCCATGGTGCCTCCCTGTCTCTTTATTTGCACAAGGCCATAAGTAAGATGAGTATTTTGGCACAGTAAGATGGTTGCCGCAAGATAGCATCTCTCTCAGTTGGACGGAGAACTTCATCCCCTCTTAGCAAGTCAGATAATAAACTGACTCTCTTCTTGTTCAGGGGTTACTGTTTGGGGTGGGTGTCCAAAAACAGAAAAAGCAGATGATTTCAGAGGTGGAAGGAGACATCTGAGCCAATGCATGAGAAAACGCAAGAAAGAGCAAAACATTTCCATGAGCGGCATTTGTGCGCTGCAAGCCAGTCTTGAAGGGCAAGGGATTACCTGTGTTCTCTCCCAGATACCTCCCCCACCCTGGGTCCCTCTCTGATCAGGTACAGCTGTGCATGCCTTTGCTTTAGACAGTGTGCTGTCTTGTTTGCAAGATAATTTTTAAGTAATTTTATAATAAACACCACTGAAAAATTCTTTGCTGATTCTCTTTCTGTCTTTCTGAGTTCATTAAGGGGAAAGTCTCAGTTGGTTGCTAACATGTCTTTATTACTCCCTAACATTCCCCCCCTAACACAAATCTGGCAACCCAGTAAATATGCATTGAGTATTCTTCACTTTTTATTATAAAGGAACTGTAAAATATTATGAGAATGCGATATGTTGGTTTTTACCTGTAAACACACCTTTTATATTTTTATAGTCTTTTTTATACCTAGAAACCTTTTATTTAAGGTATACAAACTCCTTTTACATTTTTATCTATTGTCGAGTCTTGTCTTGTTCTATCCCTGGGCCTGATTTTGTACTGGCTGTTTCTTGTGAGTAGGGAAGGAGAGTTCAATGCCGTTGGAAGCTCCATGTTTCAGGGGGTTGAGAGCAGGGCACCGATGTGCTGAGTCTTGTAGAGATGGTAGGTTTTATTAAGAAGCCATTGCCTTTCAATGATCCTTTGTCTTTCTCATTTGTCTCCTGGACATCTCCTTTTCCCTCAGTTCACATGCAAAAAGTTGCCTCGCTGAGTCAGAAGAAGTCTACCCAGACCAGAATGGTTTTAATACCCTCCTGTTGAGTCTTAACATTGGCTAAGGAGACAGCTATGAACTGGCTCAAGGCATGCAACAATCTTAGTTCAGCAATAGCCATGATCCTAGGGGAATTCTAGCCCCCTTTTTCCTTTCACCATTTTACTATCCAGAGACCAGACTTTGAGAGAGGCAGTATAAAATTGGGCTTTATAGTTTAGGCTGAAAACCAAGCATACCTGATTTTTAATACTCTGTGATCCCTTGGGTTGTAGGGAAAACACGATCCTGCGCATCCATCTCTCCACCCCACTTTCCATCCTTCCACATCCATCCGTCCAGCCATCCTCCCATCTATCCATCCTCCATCCCTTGGTTCACCTGTCCATTCGTTTAACAACTGTGTATTGAGTGCTTGTTATGTATCGGGCACTGTTCTAGATGCTGGAACTTGAGCAGGGAACCAAAGAGAATCCCTGGCTTCATGGAATGCTCGCTCCAGTAGAAAGAGAGCAGCAACAGATAAACAGCACGGAGCAAGTAGATGGCATCATGTCAGGTAGCAATATGGCTTGGGAGAGAAATAAAACACAGTTCTTGCCCTTGAAGAGTTTCCTGGTCTTTGGGAGAGAGAACGGCACATGGCTAATTAGTTCTCACACATCACGAAAAATGATACACCAAGCACGCAGACTGTGGATGGCTTCCTTGCTCCTCCTAGGAGGTGTGGAGAAGATCCCACAGAGGAGGTGACATTTGGGAACAGTCATGCAGAAGGAGTAGGAGTATCCCCCAGAAGCACGAAGGGATGGCACAGGGGAGGCACAGGACACCGCAAGAGGAGACAGGAGGAGAGGGACCGGGGACACAGGCACGGAACAGGAAGAGGGGTGAGGTGTGAGGGAGGAGCTGGTGGGAGCTGAATGCCACAGCGGAGGGCCGTGCAGTGACTCGGAAGTGGTTGTTGGCATTGTCTACAAGCAGGCTGTGTGGGGGTGAGGGAAAGGGCCAACGGTTTGAAAAAGAAGAGCATGCGATGTTCTTTGAAACAAGAGTTGCCATGACGCAGATCCTGAAAGCCCAGGCTTGTGGGGTTGGAGGTCAGGCAGGAGAAGCTGCAGTGGCCGCTTAGAAGCAGCGCGGAGCCTTCCCTTAGCCTCTAGGGCTGCTGCTGCCTGTTCTGGAGCCGGAGAGACATTTGGAGTGTCGCGTCAGTCATATTGTTGATCGTTCTATTTTGGGGGAGGGTGGTTACTAGGTTATTTTTATGGTTCTAACAATAGGGATATCTCTCGTCACCACATCCTTAGGCACAGAGGGATGGAGAAACCATCTTCCCTCTGAACGGATTCCTCCCACTCCTTCTCCCTCTCGACTGCTGTCACTTATCCGGTGGCACATGCTTACGGAGCACCTGCTAGGCGGTGATGAAGACTTTGCGCTCTGGAGACATAAAATCTTCAGTTGAGATCTTGGCTTCTTGCTGTGGGACTTTGAGAAAGTTATTTAACCTCGCTGGGCTTTCGTTTTTTTCAGAGATCAAAGGAAACAGCAATAGTAACTAATTATAGGATGCTGGTCAGGTGTTTCCTAAGTACCTTGTCTGACATACAGCTAGCGCTTCGTCCACAGCAACTATTTCTCTTCTTCCCAGGGCTGGACAGTGCCCTTGTCCTTGTTGAGTTTTTTTTTTTTTTAAAGATTTATTTATTTATTTGAAAGTCTGAGTTACACAGAGAGAGGAGAGGCAGAGAGAGAGAGAGAGAGAGAGAGAGAGAGAGAGGTCTTCCATCCGCTGGTTCACTCCCCAGATGGCCGCAACAGCCAGAGCTGTACCGATCCAAAGCCAGGAGCCAGGAGTTTCTTCCAGGACTCCCACACGGGTGCAGGGGCCCAAGGACTTGGGTCATCTTCCACTGCTTTCCCAGGCCATAGCAGAGAGCTGGATCGGAAGAGGAGCAGCCGGGACTCGAACCGGCGGCCATGAGGAATGCTGGCACTTCAGGCCAGGGCTTTAACCCACTGCACCACAGTGCCGGCCCCGAGTTTGTGACCTTGTTGGGGAAGACAGGATGCATGTGCCTGGATGGAGGAGATGCACGGATGGACGAGCTCCCATGCTGCAGTCAGCACCCACAGCTGTGATTTAGGATGCTTCGGAGAGAGACGTGCTCAGCTGGGCCTGGAGCCGTGGTTTGAGCCGGGGGGAGCACAGGGCTTTCTGAGAGGTTCTGTCCCAGCCTGTGACGCTTTAATTTGTGGGCAGCCTCAGAGAGTTGACTGGAAATCTGGGATCGCCCCATGGTGGGCTGCCCTCCTGTTGAGAAGGCATTGATAGCATTTCAACTTTAAATAGATTTTGACCGTTTCACCTTTTCAGTTTGGGCTCCTTCACCCTTTGAGTGGAGTGTTGCGTGCTCTTTTGGGTTGAAGAAGCAGGCAAGTGGTGTGGGTGAGGGAGAAGGGTGCAGGTTACAGCCTGTTACTTGGCTTGTTGATACGGCGGGCTGGTGAGTTGTATGGTATGGTTGTATGGGACAGCACTATTTCGAAGGCTTTCTTTCCCACTCTAAAGGTGGGAACTGTTCTTTAGAATCTAGGCAGTGCTATAAACAATAATTTTGATAGTTATTTGTGTATTTCTTCGGCATATAGTTTTTCTTGATGGTTATTTGGATAATTTTGTGGTAACATTTATGGCTGGGGAGTATTGATGATTCTATGTGGGCTCTGCTTGCACTTGGGGGAGAAGGACTGGCAGATAGAATGGTGAGGGACCTCTTTTTAAAAATTATTGGAGAGAGAGAGAAGGAAAGGGATGGGAAGAGGGAAAGAGCATATGAGCTCTCCCATCTGCTGGTTCACTTCCTAAATGGCTGCGATAGTCTGGACTGGACAGGACAAAAGCCTGGAGCCAGGAATTCAATCCAAGTCTCTCATGTGAATGTCAGGAATGCAATTGCTAGAGCCATCACTGTTGCCTCCCAGGGCCTGCATTGGCAGGCAGCTGGAGCCAGGAGACAGAACCAGAATCCAACCTAGGTACTCCGTATGAGATGCGGACAGCCTGACCCTTGTCTTAACCACCCAGCCAGATGCCCATCTGAGGGATTTCATTTTATTTTCAGCTGGAGGTCTGCATTTGGTGGCTGGCTTTCTGTTCTTTCCATGGAAAGAATCCTTCATGTGACTTTCACATCTTCGCCCGATCCATACACCCACAAATCCCGTCCCTTTCAGTCTACTTTTTATTCTCCAGCTGAATACCCAGCTGAGTTTGTGTGCATGTTCTGTCATCTCTAGCTCAGATTTCTCTTCTCTCCCCTCACCTCGTATCATCCCTCTGAACTGAGTTCAGATGTGACTTCTTCAGAGGCACATGTTCCGATCTGTCAATCATATTCCTGTTTGCACAATATCATAACCCCGTCTCATTTTTACATTCTCTAACTATGTATTCACTTGATGGTTTAATGCCTGACTTCCCTAACAGTGTAAATTGTGTGAGAGTAGGGACCACATCTGTCTCATTTTCCGTTGTTTCCAAGGTACCTGGCTCCATCCGTGGCACATGGCATGTGCCCAATAAATGCTTATTAACTGAATGGCAGTGAATGAATAAAAGAAGTCATTTGATTTGGGCATAAGTATACAGCTTAATGAACCCCAGCAATTGAACAAACCGGAGCAGCCAGCACTCAGATCACGGAGCAACATTGTCGACACACACAGAAGCCTCTCTCAGTCCCTGCCAGATCCCCTGTCTCAGCCCATTTCTGTGCTATAACTGAACGACTTCGGCCAGGTAATTTATAGAGAATAGAGAGTGATGCAGCTCATATTTCTGGAGGCTGAAACACCCAAGAGCGTGGTGCTGGTGTCTGTCTAGGGCCTCCGAACCATAGCATCTCCCACGAGTGATCATTATCCCAACCTCTACCGCCTATGGTTACTTGTTCTTGAGCTTCAAGTGAATGGGATCCTACAGAATGTACTCCTTTGTGTCTGTATGACTCCAATTACTTCTGCCCACTTTCCTGTCACATGTGTACTGCACTCTAATAAAAAATGTTTCAAGTATAGGATTTTAAATTATTGAGGCTGGATCTGGGAAATGCTGCTTGGGACTTCTTCTTGCTGTGCGCAGAAGTGAGCCCCGTGTGGGAGACAGGCGCCTTCTGGAGTCAGCCATGGAGGGATGGTGCCGTTTGCCTTCTTGGGGGGGACATCTGCTTCCCGTTTCAGTGTTGCCTATCAGCTGCAAACTGTGCAAGGAAGCCAGGGCATTCTGACAGTCTCCCCACCCGGTCATTTCAGCTCTGTTAATACCAGGAAAACTGGAGCTCACAGACTATTTTTAGGGCTTTCATTAGAAAACTTCTATATTAGTTGTGGTATTAGTAAGAGTCTCTGAAAGCTGCTGTAACAGATAAGCCTTGACGTCTGTGTGGTTTGACAGAAAGGGATTTAGTGCTCACTGGCGTCATGGCCCAGTGCAGGTGATCCTGGTCAGGCAGTCTTCCACACAGTCATGCAGGGCCCCGGGGTCCTCCCATGGATGGGGAGAGGACACAGGAGGAAGCACACTCATCTCCGCCCGGAAGTGAAGAACAGCCCTTCTGCTCAGTTCTGCTGGCCAGGAGTCAGGTGCAGGGGTGCACCTGCTTCAGGAGCTGCTGGAGTGTGTCAACCAGCTCTGGGTCTAGCTGGAGATGAGAATGAGTGTTGGTGAGCACAGAAACTCTGGCTCCAATCCCCAAAGCAAGGTTTCTTTTCATTTTCTTTGGGGATGGTGTATCCAATTTTGTTTCTCAACTGACCGGTACGACTGAGTTGTGAAATTCTAGACCTCCTTTATGTTACCCAACATCCCGGGTTTGTTTGGTGGGAGGCATGTTCTATTTTGTATTACTAAGAATGAAATAAAGATGCACTCTGCTTGTTTTTAGCTGTTAGAGTAATCTGGCTCTTGCCGTAAGTTCTGATTTTTCAGTCTGCCGGAATTATTGCCTGATTACTGGTGGGTATCGTAGATACTTCTGCCTGAGTCGGAGTAGATAGGATCACCTAGGAGGTTCTCTTCACTTGCTCTGTCATCATTTTTTCTGTAGAGGACTCCTTTCTTGGTTCTACTTCCAGTTATTTGGCTACCTAACACATCAATTATCTGTTACTCTGACAAACTGCTTCAAAGAATAGTGGCTTAATATAACTAGAGCTAACAAAATAGTGGTTATATTAAGTAACGTGGCTGGGCTCAGCTGGATTGTTCATTTGGTCTGGGCAGGGATTAGCTAGTCTTGGCCAGGCTCCGTCACATGCCAAGGCCTCAGCCTGGGACATCCGGGGCTTTCCCCAGGTGGTCTCTCATCTTCTAGCAGGCTGGCCTGAGTTGGATAGTATGGTAAGGGGTACATTCCCAGTGCGCGAGCAGAGGTCATGGGATGTCTTGAAGCCTCAGCTCAGACATAACCATAGTGTCAGAGGTGGTGCTATGACCTAGTGGGTTAAGCCACTGCCTGCAGGGCTGGCATCCCATATGGTTGCTGGCTTGAGTCCTGGCTGCTCCACTTCTGATCCAGCTTCCTGATAATGTGCCTGGGAAAGCAGTGGAATATCACCCAAGTGCTTAGGCCCTTGCACTCATGTGAGAGACCCAGATGAAGCTCCTGGCTCTTGGCTCCTGGGTTCGGTCTGGCCCAGCCTTCGCCGTTGTGGCCAACTGGGGTGTGAACCAGAGGATGGATGACTTCGCTCTCTCTGCCTCGGCCTCTCCCTGTCTGTAACTCCACCTTTCAAATAAATAAATAAATAAATATTTTTTAAAAAAGAAATTGCGTAGTGTCACTTCTGCTGCATTGTTAGTGAGAGAGAGCATGTGCCCCAGAAAATAGAGGAGAGAATCTACTTTTCCTCTTGGAGGGAGAAGCTGGTGGGGAAGAATTTGGGATACTTTTGGAAGCTTCCACACCCATTTTAATGTTCCCTTGTGATTGCATAGCTTTCCAAAATGTAGTCCATTAGAGAGTGCATCTCCTGAAGTGCACTTGAATCTGTGGCCGGGCCCCAGGGGGTGCTCACCACTTAAACCTGATACGATCAAGTGAGCTGATGCTGTATGTAAAAGGCTCAGGCCAGGATTTGGTGCACACGCAACACTGCTGACTGCTGCACCATGAAGCTGAGTACCACCACCAAGTATTACAACTACTACTATTTGGCACCACTCTAAGAACTTGAGATTCAGAAAAAAAGAAAAAAAAAAAAAAGAACACCAGGGCTCTGCTCTGGAGAAGGGCGAGAGCTGAGGAAGACATAGCCATGTGAGTGAGTTTGTGGACTGCAGTGTGGTAAGCATGATCCTAGCTGTGGTGTGGCTTGGATCAGGTCATGTGACATGCTGGCCCAAAGCCCGGCTTCAGACCTCAGATCCTCCACTGGTCGTATATGTCGTATATGGGGCCTTGGACACCTTTGTATTTGAAAGCCAGAGTGAGAGAGAGAGAGAGAGAGAGAGAGGCAGAGAGAAAGGTCTTCCTTTGCTGTTGGTTCACCCCCCAATGGCCGCCATGGCCGACGCACTGCGCTGATCCGAAGCCAGGAGCCAGGTGCTTCTTCTGGTCTCCCATGGGGTGCAGGGCCCAAGGACTTGGGCCATCCTCCACTGCCTTCCTGGGCCATAGCAGAGAGCTGGCCTGGAAGAGGGGCAACCGGGATAGAATCTGGTGCCCCGACCGGGACTAGAACCCAGTGTGCCGGTGCCGAAAGGCGGAGGATTAGCCTAGTGAGCCATGGTGCTGGCTATTCTTAACCTCTTTAATCTTTAGTTTTCTCCTCTGTGAAATGACCGGGGTGCCATGTGAGTTAAATGAGGCAGAGGCATGCAAACAACATGTGATGTCTTCAAAAATGTCCTTGAAAAATGGCCAAAAAGCACCACCCTCACTTATGGCTAATGTCCATTTCTAATTGTCTTAAAAGATGAAGGTTTGCATGCAGATGGTTTCCTGAGGTCATAGCTCTTGGGAACAACACTTACGAGGGACTGAGGGTGGCAGGGGAAGGGAGAAGTTGAGCTACCGTGCAATAGTTGTAATAGAGGCCAAAGCCAACCCCATGGCTGCAGCTGGGATGGACCTTTGCAATTAGGACAGCAGACTGCTCTTATGAAGGTGGCATTGCCCTGGGAAATGCAGTTCCTGTCTTCAAAGGAGGATTCTCATAGGGGCCACAGCTGGGAGTCAGCTGTCTTCAACACTCCCAGCAGCTGGAGCCCTGAGTGTCTTGGCTCTGTGAGTGGAGGGAGGGCTGGGGGATGCACCGTGAGGTCCACTGCGCACTTACAGGTCTCTCCTAGAGGCTCGTTTCAAACCATTCCTCCTTGGCAGTTATTAAGCCTGTATAGCTTCACTGGTCCCTTCACAGAGCTGATTCAGCGCCGATGGAGTCACAAACTGCATCTTACCAGAACTGGATGCCACTTACAAAGTCCTAATCTGACGAGGTCTAGGGACAGGAGAATGGCCTGTCCAAGGTCATCCAAATACCACATAGGAAAACTGGGGAGTCACATCCCTGAAATGGGATTTCATACCTCACCATTCTCCCCTTATGCCATCCTCCCCCAAGCCAAGGAGGTTCCATCCTACCTTCCAAGCCTGGACCACCTGACTCCAATGCCGTGTTGCCCTTAACCCTTGTGGCATATTGAACTTCCGCCCTGGGAAGAGTTTTATTGACTTCTTCTGCAAGTGTTTTTTAAACTCTGGGTCATCATTCACGAGAGGGTCATAAAATTAATTTAGTAGGTCATGAATACTATGAAAAAAACAGGAACAGAAAACATCAGGATGTATCGCCCTCAGAAAGGGCGAGCAGTGGTTCATGAAACTTTGATTTTGTGTAGGCAGAGATGGGCGTGTATGAACTGAGTCAAAATGCAAAATGTGTTTCTAACTGTGAGCAGTGGCCAAGGTAGCTTGAAAACCATTGTGAAGAGCATCCAGAAAAAGCACCGGAGGCTTGTGAAATGAACCCGTGGACTGTTGGAGCTTTATTTTTTAAGAATAATAGAAATGCATTATTTTAAAAATGTTTGATTAGTTTATGAATTTGGGTAGGGGAGAGAGAATCCCATCCAGAGATTTGCTCTTCAAATGCCTGCAGTTCTCTCCCTCCCCTCACCCCCCAGTCTGGGACTGAAGCCAGCAGCCAGGATTTCAACCCAGGCCTCCCATGTGGGTGGCAGGGACCTTATTACTTGGGCGCCATCACTGTTGCCTCCCAGGGTCTACAGTAGCAGCCAGCTGGCAGCAGGAGTGGAGTCAGGACTTGAACTTGGTGTAGGAGCAACCGGGACAGAACCTTAACCTTAACCACCAGGTCAAATGCCCATTCTAAATGCATTGTTTTGAATTCTTTATAATTAGAAATTGTATCCTTGCCCCATTGCAATGTCCCAAGGTAAGTTAGATGATCATTTTGAGCCTTTACATATCACAGATGAAAGTTATTTTTCCAGATGGAGTTTTAAGCATGGTATGAGATTTTTTTTTCCCCCATGGGATTATGGGTTTTGGTGGAACCGCCTGGCCTGAGCTGTCACTTGGGTGCAGTGTCCGAGTGCTGTGTCAAGTGCTGGCAGAGAGCTGTCCACTCCGGCAGAGAAGGAGCTACTTATGCTAGCGGATAATATGGGTCGGGAAGAAGTGTTTTATGAGCAGAGTCAGCACACAGGAAGGGAGGGATGGGTGTGGAGGGGCCGTGCAGAGCCTCTGAGATGTGGAATGGGGTGCCGGCATGGGGGAGGGTTGGCTCCCTGGAGGGGGACTCTGTTGAGGACTGCCTGCCGCTGGGGGCTTCCAAGGGCTGGGATTCAGAGTGTGTTTCTCTGGTCTGGTATCCCTGCTAGGTAGGGACCCACATAACAGCTGGCCTCATTGTGTTTTCCTTTTGGTCTTCTCTGATTTGGGGCCCAAGGCCAGAGAGGGCAGGGCACTCCACAGGGGACAAACAGCCACATCAAAGAAAAAAATGAAATCAGGACTTGAGTAGTGTGTGCGTGTGCGTGTGTGCATGTGTGTGTGTGTGTGTGTCTGTCTGCAGTCTGTCACTTGGGCAGAGAAGCCCAAGGGATTTTCCATTTCTTGTGCCTCTTCGAATAGGAGCTCAGATGCTGTTGACTTGTGTGCCTGGCTCTGTTCTAAGAATTCTTCCTACATTCACTCATTTGCTCCTCCTGACAGCTCTATGCAGTACTCCTGCTATTGTTACCATTTCATGTTGAGAGAATGGAGGAGGCATTAGGAATTCAGAAATTTTCCCCGGAGTTCCCACAGTCAGGATTCAGACATGGATCTAGGTTCAGGATCGTTTGAAACGCAGGCAGAGCTCCAGAACTAATGATGAAAATGACAGATGATGATGGTGATGGAGGTGATGATGATGATGATGGAGATGATGGTGATGCTGCTGCTGCTGATGTAGATGATGATGATAAAGGCAGATAGGAGAGTGCTCACAATGAGATGAGCATCCACAATTACTTCCTCGGATCGTCACCATCCACTGTGATTGGCTGTCATTATTATCACCATTTATAAATAAGGAGACAGGCTTAGAGAAGATAAGTGACTGGCTAAGGAACTGCAGAGGCCACATTGAATTCAGGTCTGTGGCAGGTGGATTCTGAATTTCCAGTCACTCAGGTGGAATCATGACAGTTTCCACCATGTGGGAGAGCTCCGTGGTGGGGAAGACCCCAGCGGAGGGAGGCACCCTGGCCGTGAGGCTGACTCTGGTGTAGCTGCTGGCGATTGGACGGCCCATTTCTCAGGGCCACAACAATGGCAAGCATTTGACAGGAAGTGAAAATTTTCTAGTGGAGGAAAATGTTTCCATTAGGTTGTTGTTTTCTAGAGAGGGAGTTTGCACATCTGTAGATTTTTAGCCATAGCCTCAAAAGAGGACTTCAGAAGGTGGTGTCTTGTTGGAGGTCTCTCAGGGGTCGTGGGAGCACAGTCAGCGGAGGTCTCCATGCCTCAGTGGCGGGGCTGAGGGAAGAGGCTGAGAAGCCTGTAAGTCCTTGGCTATTTGGACAGCAGGTGCTTCCACAGAGTGCTAACACTTCCCTCAAGAGCTGCTCTGGTTTACTGAGGCCCTGAGCTGAGCACTTCATGCCCCTGGTCTCATCAAACATCCACAGCACCCTGGAAGCTAAGTCTCATGAACTCCATGAGGCTTAGAGACACTCAATGTCTTGCCCCAAGCCCCTCTAAGTTACGACGTACGGATGCTCCTCAACTAGAATGGCGTTGCGTCCTGATAAACCCACTGTAAGTTGGAGATGTGCTCGGGTAGCAAGTGCACTGAACCCACCTAACCTACTGAACATCATAGCTCAGTCCCACAGCACAGTGTGGTGTCTTGGTTGTTCCCTGATGTGATTGTGGGGCTGACTGGGAGCTGTGGCTCGCTGCTGCTGTCCAGCATCTGCAAGAGGGTATTGCACCATAGATGCTGGCTTGTGGAAAGAGGAGAATCCACATCGGTGGTGCAGTTTCTACCAAGTGGATCTTGCTTTCTTGTGGTAAAATTGAAAAATAGTTTGTCAAGAGGGTGACAAACCCGGACAATGTGGTTCTGACATTCGTGGGTTCTGCTGCTCTGCTGGGACAAATCACCACGTGGGATCTGACACGGAAAGTCTGAGCTGCTTGTGTTATCTTTTGCAAACTCCACTCAGAAGAGAGTAATGAGAAAGAAGCCATAGCACCGTGTAGTGTGGTAAACACTCTGTGTATACAGCAAATGAGGCACAATTTTGCCCTCAAGCAACCACTATACCTGTGTAGGACAGACCCCTAAACCCAGTATTTATAACACAGCGTGCTATGTGCTGTAACAGTGGGGAGGGGAGAAATGCCAAGGGCAGCTCGCTTTCCGGGGTTCTGGAGAAGCTATGCAGAAGAGCCCAGGGTCTTGGCTGGATTTTTTTATTTATTTATTTTATTTTTATTTTTATTTTTGGCAGGCAGAGTGGATAGTGAGAGAGAGAGAGAGAGAGAGAGAGAGAGAGAGAGAAAGGTCTTCCTTTTTGCCGTTGGTTCACCCTCCAATGGCCGCCACGGCCGGCGCATCGCGCTGATCCAAAGCCAGGAGCCAGGTGCTTCTCCTGGTCTCCCATGTTTGTGCAGGGCCCAAGCACCTGGGCCATCCTCCACTGCCTTCCCGGGCCACAGCAGAGAGCTGGCCTGGAAGAGGGGCAATCGGGATAGAATCCGGCGTCCCGACCGGGACTAGAACCAGGTGTGCCGGCACCGCAAGGCGGAGGATTAGCCTATTAAGCCACGGCACTGGCCTCGGCTGGATTTTGAGGAAGAGAAAGCAGTGGAGAGCGAGGAAGAAGAGGAGGAGGAGCAAGGGACAGAGGAGGCACGCGGGAGAGGCCGTAGATGAAGGAGCCAGGGACGTTTAGCCTAGAGAAGATATATTTAAAAAAAAGGATTTATTTGTTTATTTGAAAATCAGAGTTAGAGAGAGGGGGAGATAGGAGAGAGTGAGCAAGATCTTCCATCCACTGGTTCAGACACAATGGCTGGGCCAGGCCAAAGCCAGGAACCAGGAGTTTCTCCTGTGTCTCTCACATGGGTGTCAGGGGCCCGAGCACTTGGGCCATCTTCTGCTGCTTTTCCCAGGCCATTAGCAGGGAGCTGGTTGGGAAGTGGAGCAGCAGGGACTCGAACTGGTGCCCATACAAGATGCCAGCATTGCAGGCAGAGACTTTAGCTGCTACACCACGGTGCTGGTCCTGGCGAAGAGATTATGATGGGGCAGAGGGGAAGCAGAAAAATTTTGAAAGTAGAAGGGAAAGACCTCCAGTTCTCAAAAGCGAGCATGGCTCTTTTTAAGATGGACAGGTTTAGGTGTTGAAAAGAGCGAAGATGAGTATGGCAAAGAGCAGTGGAAGACAGCTTCGGGGTGGGGGTGGGGGTGGGAGCAGAGAGCACAGGTGGAAATGAGAAATAAAAAGAAAATGGATAGAAAGTAAAAAAAAAAATTTAGAGGCCCATTGGGAAATTCTTGCCTGATGGTCTCTCTCTCTCTCTTTTTGTAAAGTAGGAAACAGAAATTAGACACATCTGCTTTCGAGTCCTGTGGCCCCAGGCAGATTTGTGACCCTCAGCTTCCTCATTTTTAACCAGGGGCGAATGATAACAGCAGGACCTGCCTCACAGAGTTGCTGGGATCAAATCCAATTGTGGGCTGGCGCCGCGGCTCAATAGGTTAATCCTCCGCCTTGCGGCGCCGGCACACCGGGTTCTAGTCCTGGTCGGGACGCCGGATTCTGTCCCGGTTGCCCCTCTTCCAGTCCAGCTCTCTGCTGTGGCCAGGGAGTGCAGTGGAGGATGGCCCAAGTGCTTGTGCTCTGCACCCGCATGGGAGACCAGGATAGGCAGCTGGCTCCTGCTCTCAGATCAGCGCGGTGCGCCGGCTGCAGCGGCCATTGGAGGGTGAACCAACGACAAAGGAAGACCTTTCTCTCTCTCTCTCTCTCTCTCTCTCTCTCTCTCACTGTCCACTCTGCCTGTCAAAAATAAAAAAGAAAAAAAAAGAAAAAAAAATCCAATTGTGTTAGTGTAGGGTGTGGTGGCACCTTGCCTGGCGCCTGGCATAAGCCAGAATAGGAGGAATACTGACGACTGTTCGGGGGTTCTGGTCTGAGTGCTTGATGGACAGAGGAGGCCTAGGTTGCAGCAGGAAATACAAACAAGAGAAAGCTCTGGGAGAAGACAGTGAATCCCTCACAGGCTATGTTATGTTGGGGAGAGCTGTGCTATATCAAGGTGCATGTATACAAAGGCAACTGGGCATACTGAGAAGTCAAGGATAGACATGATGATTTGGGAGTTACTGATACAAGGGTGTATTTTTTTTTTAAAAACATCTGCAGCACATTACTTTTAATGCATGTGTGACAATAGTCAACATGGAATTATATAGTTAAAAATTAAGAAAATTAATTTTAATTCTTTTGGTGGTTAAGGAGACTATGTCAGTTTGGCACCATCCTATATTTTTATTCCCACAACAACCAAAGCTGAGCCAGGTTGAAGCCAGGAGCCAGGAACTCAATTTGGGTCTCTCACATGAGTGGCAGGGACCCATCTCTTGCTGCCTCCCAAGGTGGGCATGAGAGGGCAGCTGGCACCGGGAGCAGGACCAGGACTTGAGCAAATATAGCTGGATGCACTGGATTTCATGCAACGTCAGTTTATCACCTCAGCACCTGCTTTTGATTAGCTCTTCCCTTGAGATGGGGTCATACCTCTTGGTTTCTCTTATGAGAAATAATTGTGGATTGTATCTTGGACATTGTGAGTGCTGTGTTGTGAAGACTGAATTCTGTTGTATTTCTCTGAAGAGTGTTGATACTTTTGTTTTAGTAAGCTGTTGACTTGGTTACAGTAAATTATCTCTTGGAGGTCAGCTCAGGTATCAGTTCTGTTTCTAAAAAATTGATTCTTTGAAGCTTCCTCATGTGTGCATGGTTCAAGAGTCAGCCAGATACATGGATAGGGTTTATGCACAGAATTTGGTATCCCTTTCTCTTTTTTTAAATATTCTTATTAAATTAGATTTTTTCACATGTTCCAGCAGCTGTGGGCACCCAGAAATCTGTTCTAAAATACTTGGGGTTTTAGCTACCATTCAGTACTGACTTCAGTCTGCTGTTGGGGCAGAAGCTGTAATAAACTGGATTTTCCCTGCTTTTGAATTTCAGTCTCCCTCCAGAATCAGCTTTCTTTTGTTTACTTTTTGTGCTGTCCAGCAAAAAAAAAAAAAAAAAAATCAAAAAAAGGTTCCCTCCAGACTTTATAATTGTAGCACGTAGAAAGGCTGGGTCCAGTCGAAGCTTCTTGACCATACCAGAAACAAGTCTCTTTTCTCTCTACCATGTGGGAAGACCAATACCCAGAGAGGTTAAGCCACTTCCTCGGTGTCAGAGAGCTAGGCCCCAGCTCGCTGCCGGGTACCTGGCTGTGGATTTGTGCTTCCTAACAGCGTGAAGTTTGGGCTTAGTCTCCCTTTGGTGTGGCAGGTGTCTGCTCTGTGAGTAGCTGAGCTGGGCGGTTTCATGGCGGCCTTGAATCAGTCTCATCCTCTTCCAGTCAGGGATCCCGGGCTGGCTTCTGTGGTTGGCATTGTCCTAGGCAATGGCAGAGCCAGAGAGGTGCCTGATTATTATTTACTTAGCAATCTTGTTAACAAAGTAGAAGTCAGTAGTAAGTTGTGGTTAAGAGAGAGGAAGTTCAGAGTTCAGTAAGTCTTTCTCTCTCTCTCTCTCTAAGAGGAAGTTACTGTTTTATTTTTGTACCAGCTGACACTGGTGGGTATGGGATACAATTTTACAAAGCTGGGGTCCAACTTTGAGTACTGAGGGTCTCCCTTTCTCCTTGGTAGGGCTGCTGGCGTGATGGTTCTCAATTGTAAACAAGCCACGGACCCACAGCAAAGGAGTCTGGTAAAATACTAAGGATTCCTGACTGTTGGGAGTGGAGATGGCCTTCTTCCAGTCACTTCTAGTTCTCTTTCCTAACCACGGTCTCTGCCCAGCGAGCTATCTCGTATTCAGGTCATCTGTTTCAGGCCTCTTGTGCTGGAAGCATCCTCACATTCAAGATTTAAAAAAAAAAAAAAAACATTTATTTAACACCTTTGGTATGCGCTCAGAAGGAGGGGAGTCCTTGTTCCTTGTATGGTTTACATTCCGGTTGAAGTCAGGCGATAGACAAGAATACAAACAACAACAAAGTCTCGTTGTATAGATTGTGATAAGTACCTGGTAAGAGAAAAGCATGGAGGTTCTTAGGTAGGGATCTATTTTTGTGGAGGTGTGGTGATGAAGCAGGGGTCACAGAGTGGAGCCTTCTTCCTCCCTCCATCCCTCCATCCCTCCATCCCTCCATCCCTCCATCCCACAGGGGAGGCAGGGTCTGTCTTATGCCCAGGGCCTCTGGGGTTTCCCAGCGCAGGCGACAGCAGATGGAGCAGAATGGGCTGGGCTAGCTGCCGTTGTCCCGTGTGGTGCCTCTGTTGCTCAGTTACCCCCTTCATTTTCATAACTTGGATCCGTTACACAGATTCTGCCCTTTGGGCTGCATGGAGCTGAGGGAAGGTTCTGGAAAGGTGGGCATAAGCCTGGAGCAAGGAGAGCTCTGGCTGTCACCCTGGGGTCTGCCTCTTGGACCATATGAGTCTCATTTCCATCCTCTTTGTCCTGCGCTCAGGAGCCCTTCCTGGCCACAGAGTCCCTGGACTCCCTGTGCTGGGATTGGGCTCTAACTTGTCACTCTTCCTCTCTCCCTAAGGGGTTTCCTCTTGGTCTCACACTCTAGTATAGCAGATAGGACCAGCAGCTGTTAACTCCACTGATGGTAAGTTGCCTGCATTACAAATGTAGGTAATTACCCCTGGGAAGGGGTTAAGCCTTTAGGTCCCGAAGCTGTTAGAGCAGCAGCAGGACAGGTGTGCCGTGGTTGACTGTTTCTTTCTGAGAGTCAAGGGGAAGCATCAGCGGAGGCAGAAGCCTCCGTCACGTGGTAGGAATGATGGCCTTGTTTATCCCCCAAAGCACATCTTCTGTTGACTCTGGAGTTGGCTTGATTTTGTGAACCATCATGGATGATCCTGTGAGGTTGTCTTGTAGTTAAAGAAATTAAACTCCTAAGAAAACGCCCCAGTGCAATCTCATTAAGATACATTGCATGTTGCTGAGAAAATGGAAGGAAGAACCTGTCGACTCTTTGGACATTCTAATGGACGTCACTCCTTTCCCTGGAGGTCACTGTTGCTTACAGGATTGGCGTCTCCTTTTGGAACCCCCTTGTGTTCCATTGTAGGAGCTTTCTCCCATGTATGTGGTCACTCCCCCCTGTTGCTGAGCATTTAGATTCTTTTTTGGAACCACACATATGTCTCACACATATGCAAGCATTTCTCTAGTTCCTGAGAAATAGAATGGCTTGGCCACGCAGTATTACGTATGATTCAGCTTTTAATAGCTATCACCAAATGTTCCCCAAAATGACTGGACCGGCACGCACTCCCACCAGCAGTGTGTGTTTCCGTTTTGTTGCATCCTTCCCAAATCATGATACTATCAGACTTTCACATTTTTGCCAATTTGATGGAAAGAAAATGACATTTAATTTTAATGAACGTTTTCTTGGTGACTAGTGAGATGGAACAAGCTTTTACATATTTATTGGACATTTGTATTTCTTGTTTATTTTTACATTTTCTTTCTTTTAAAAATTATTTGAAATGTAGTGTTACAGAGTGAGAGGGATACACACTCACACACACACACAGAGCGAGAGTGAGAGTGAGAGGGTTCATCCATCTGCTGGTTCACTCTCCCAAATGGCTGCAATGACCCAGGGTGAGCCAGGCTGAAGCCAGGAGCTTGGAGCTCCCTCCGGGTCTTTCATGTGAGTGGCAGGGGCCCAAGTACTTGGGATTGGAAGTACTAATGGGTTAAAAGTAGAGCAGCCAGGACTCCTGGCGTTCATATAGGTTGGCGGGACTTAACCCACTGTGCCACAGGGCTGCTCCCCCTTTCTCTTTAACATTTTCTTATTGATTTGCAGGATTTCTTGCTTCCATCTACCAGACACCAGTCCTATGCTGATTGTTCTTGTCTAGTTTCATCAAGCCCTAATCCTTTGTCACTCTAGTGCCTGCCGGAATAGGTTCCTTTATTATTGGTTTAGCTCTTGAATCCTTACAAAGCTTCTCTAGTCCATTAGTACCACTTGAAAGCTGAGAAAACTGAGGTTCAGGGTCACAACTTGGGAAGTCAAGGGCAAAGGCTGAGAGCCCGAGTGGGCTGAGACATAGATCAAACTGCTGTGACCCACAGGGAGATTATGACTGCTAACCTTTCACTATTAGCCAGGGACTTCCACTAGGTATCCCGAGAGAGAAGTCTACTTCATTATTCATCTCTTTTCCTCGTAATCTGTGGCAAGTCTTCCAGCTAGGAATTGGAACAAACTGGGTTGTTAAAACATCTACCTTGCATAACACAGGGGACTTAGCCCAACAGAATGGTAGGTGGAGACTTCCTCCGCTTGTTCTTTAGCATCTTTCTTTTCACTTATGTATTTGAAAGAGAGAGAGAGGGTGCAAGGAAGAGAGGAAGTGGAGAGAGAGATCTTCCATTCACTAGTTCACTCTCCAACTGCTTATAATTGCCAGGGCTGGGCCAGGTTAAAGCAGGGAACCTGGAACTCAATCCAGCCCTCCCACTAGGTGGCAGGGACCCAAGTACTTGAGCCACTGCCTGCTCCCTCCCAGGGTTTGCATTAGTAGGAGGCTGGATCCAAAGTGGAGCCAGGATTCAAACCTAGGCACTCCGATATGTGATATAGGCATCCCAGGCAGCAAGGTAACTGCTGTGTCAAATGCCCATCCCCCACAGGGTCTGTTTTCAGGGAGTCTCCTTATACTCCAAGAGCAGCCTTTTGTAGCATTATCCTGGGACCAGAAGGCTGGAGAAAGCAATATTGCCACGGTTCGCATTCATTTATCACTTTCTGAACTGACCACTGCACTTTGTGTTTCCTTGACAGAGAATCACAGATCCTTTGCAGGTGGAGGCAAGGTCAGCCTATCTCTGCAGGATTCCCAGGGAGCAGTGCACTGACCCATGTTAGAGGATGGGAAATGAAAAATAGACCTCGGACTTATAGCAAGTGAAAGCAAGGATTCTCCATACTGGGTGCTAAATGTTCATTTGGAGTACTTGAACTTCTATACTCTGGAATATGGTCTGGCATGAATAACTTTCTATTTATTGAACATTTATGTGGGCCAGGCATTGAGATAAATGCCATGTATGACTTATTTAATTTTCTCAGTAACCTATTAATTAGGTAGTTTATTGTATCCGATTTTGGCTGTCTAACCTGGGGTTCAAGGTCATAGAATAAATAAGTGATGGCCTTAGCATTAAATTCTAAAATATATGCTCTTATTCAGACATTCATGCTGTGATGTCAGCAAACAGAATCATGGCACCTCCATTTTCACTTCAGTTCTAGAGCTGGGAAGTGCTTGTTTGATAAGATTTTCACAAAGCAGGCACATGGATGGCCTGAGTAGGGGACTGTGGTTGAGTTGGGAAGATGCTGAGCTCACACAAAGCATCTATTTGCTTATAGCTTCGGTTAGTCCCAGATCTTGGACCAAACTTTTGAATACAACTGATCTCCCAAGGTCTTTGTAAATTTGGTTTGAGCTGCTGAATGAATTTCGGAAGAAGAGGGGTTGGGATTGTGGGATAGAAGTTCGGCTGCAGTGCCGGCATCCCAAATGGGTGTTGGTTCATGTCCTAGCTGCTCTACTTCTGATCCAGCTCCCTGATAATGTGCCTGGGAAAGCAGCAGAGGACGGCCCAAGTGCTTGGGCCCCTGTATCCATGTAGGAGACCTGGATGGAGCTCTTGGCTCTTGCCTTTGACCTAGCCCAGCCGTGGATGTGGCAGCCATTTGAGGAATCAGCCAGAAGATGGAAGACCTCTCTCTCTGTAACTCTGCCTTTCCAAAAGAAGGAAGGGCTGGCGTAGTGGCATAGTAGGCTAAGCTTCCACTAGTGGCATAGTAGGCTAAGCTTCCACTAGTGGCATAGTAGGCTAAGCTTCCACTAGTGGCATAGTAGGCTAAGCTTCCACCTGTAGCACCGGCATCCCATATGGGCGCCGATTCGTGTCCCAGCTGTTCCTCTAACTATCCAGCTCTCTGCTGTGGCCTGGGAAAGCAGTAGAAGATGGCCCAAGTGCTTGGGTCCCTGCACACACATGGGAGACCCAGAAGAAGCTCCTGGTTCCTGGCTGTGGATCAGCAGAGCTCTGGTTGTTGTGGCCATTTGGGGAGTGAACCAGTGGATGGAAGACCTCTCTCTCTCTCTGCCTCTGCCTCTCCATCTCTCTCTGTAAGTTTGCCTTTCAAATAAATAAATCTTAAAAAAAAAGAAAGGAGAAAGACACTTGTGTTATTTACTGAACTTGGCTCTGAAGGAGGTATTCCCATTTTTTAAAAAACATTTATTTATTTTATTTGAAAGGCAGTTAAGAGAGAGAGGCAGAGACAGAGATCTTCCACCTGCTGGTTCACCCCCCAGATGGCTGCAGTGGTCTGAGCTGAGCCGATCTGAAATCAGGAGCCAGGAACTTCTCCTGGGTCTCCCATATGTGCTCGGGGGGCCTAAACACTTGGGCCGTCTTCTGCTGCTTTCCCAGGTGCATTAGTAAGGAGCTGGATCAGAAGTGGAGCAGCTGGGACTCAAACCGGCATCCATATGGGATGCCAGTGCTGCAGGTGGCAGCTCTACCCACTACACCACAGTGCCGGCCCTGAGATATCCCCATTTTGGAGGTGGAGAAATAGAAGCGAGCTGAGTTGCCCAAGATCACTGGGGTGTGTGGTATTTTACTGTCTCAGTTATTAGCTCCTCCTCCTGCAGGAAGATGGAACAGCCCCACACATTGCTATGTAGCTTAGACAGTCTGTCTGAGGGAGGGATGTATTTTCCTGTCCCACTGATGTGCAGCGTGGCCAAGCGACAGGCACTGGACAATCGAATGTGAGCTGACATGATATAACCTACATCTTTGCCAAAGCTGCCATGATCACAAGAAAGGGTGGTGTCCTCAGCTTGTGTCCTCGGATGGAAAGGACACACGGAGCAGAGCCCCAGAGCCGCGCAACTGCACAGACATTTAGCATGAGCAGAAGTCGACGTGCACTTCCGAGCTTGCTTGTTATTGCAGCCTTGCCCAGCAGAAGCTGACTAAGGTGGTCATACAGAAGGCAACTTGGCTACGCTGGAATCCGAGCCAAGTTGAATTCCACATCCTACCTGTGTTTTCGTCCTTATTTCAGTCTTCCCAAATGTTCTGTATTTTGTCTTTTCCTTACAACAAAACCGAAATGAAAGACAGGGGCCAGCGCTGTGGTGCAGCAGGTGAAGCTGTTGGCTGAAATGCTGTCATCTCAAATGGGCACCGGTTCAGGTCCCAACTGCTCTGCTTCTGATCCAGCTCCCTGCTAATGTGCCTGGGAAGGGAGAGGAAGATGGCCCAAATCCTTGGGCCTCTGCCACCCACATGGGAAACCTGATTGGGGTGTCAGACTCCTAGCTTCGGTGTGGCCCAGCCCTGGTGGGGGCAATCATTTGGGGAGTGAATCAGCGGGTAGAATCTCTCTCTCTGTTTCCCTTTCTTTCTGTAACTCTGCCTTTTAAATAAATAAATCAATCTTTTTTTTTTTTTTTAAAAAGCCTGACAAATCTTTTCTAAAAATTCGTTTTTTTCTTCATTTCCACACATTCCTTTGAAAGGAAATGCCACCACTCTGTGAATGGAAAAACAAAATCACCATGGATAGGCACTGTAAGAATGAACATAATTAAAATAATATGAAATTTTAGCTAGATGCTGTCGACTGACAAGGATGTGGATATGGAAGGGTGCTTTGGCAAATGTTAGAGTGGTGCACATGGCCAGTGCCGCGGCTCACTAGGCTAATCCTCCACCTTGCGGCGCCGGCACCCCGGGTTCTAGAGTTGGTCGGGGCGCCAGATTCTGTTCCGGTTGCCCCTTTTCCAGGCCAGCTCTCTGCTGTGGCCCAGGAGTGCAGTGGAGGATGGCCCAAGTGCTTGGGCCCTGCACCCCATGGGAGACCAGGAGAAGCACCTGGCTCTTGCTTTCGGATCATTGCAGTGCGCCGGCTGCAGCACGCCAGCCATGGCGGCCATTGGAGGGTGAACCAACGGCAAAGGAAGACCTTTCTCTCTGTCTCTCTCTCTCACTGTCCACTCTGCCTGTCAAAAAAAAAAAAAAAAGAAAAAAAGAAAAAGAAAAAAAAAGAGTGGTGCTCAGCACATGTGAGCATCAAACTGACACTTTCTCCTTTGATAAATCAGGCAGATTGAAAAAAAGAATAAAAAAGGGAACAGTGTCCTCCACGCAGAATTCCTCCAAATACCGTGGGTGACTGCTGCAGTCCCCACGTGGGGAGCTTCCTACCTGTTGTTACAAACACCTAGGGATGCACATGTGATGTGCCATGTGTCCGATGCGCTTGACTTACTCTGTGTGCAGATGTCTTAGTGCCTGTGTGCCGCTCTACTGCAATCCCACAGCCTGGGTGATTCTGAAGGATGAGAAATGTGTTTCTCACGGTTCTGCAGGCTGGAGAGTCCAAGATGAAGGCGCTGGCACGTTCTGGGTCTGCTGAGGGCCCTTCTCTTCTTCTTCAGTGTCTTTTTAAGATTTTATCTTATTTATTTGGAAGGCAGAGAGAGAGAGAGAGAGAGAGAGAGAGAGAGAGGAGAGAGGTCTACATCCACTGGTTTACTCTCCAAATGGTCACAACAGCGAGAGCTAGGTCAGGCTGAATCTAGGAACCAGAAGTTTCTTCCAGGTCTCGCATGCAGGTGCAGGGGCCCAAGCACTTGGGCCATCCTCTACTGCTTTCCCAGGCACATTTGCAGGGAGCTGGATTGGAAGTGGAGCAGCCAGGATGCCGGCACCGCAGGTGGTAGTTTAACCTGCTACACTACAGCGCCGGCCCCGCTTCTCTCCTTCTAAGGTGGGGCCTTGTTGTTGTGTCTCTGGAGGGGACGGCAGCTGTGTCCTCCCTCGGCACAAGGGAGGGGAGGGACAAATGCTGTGTTCTTACGGGTAGAAGGGTGAACCGGGCAAAAAAGAACAAACCGCTGCACTGTGCCCCTCAAGCTCTTCTCTGGGCACTGATCCCATCTGTGAGAGTGGAGTCCTCATGGCCTGATCACCCCCTTGGGGCACCACCCGTGGATGCCATCACTCTGGGGACTAAGTTCCAGCGTATGAATATTGGAGGGATACATACATGAAACTGCACAGCATTTGGTATGGAAACAGGTTTCCTAATCACCACTGGTAACGGGCAGGGTTGGGGTTTAAAGCCACGTCTGTTTGATTCTAGGGATAGTGTTCCCTTAAGCAGAGCCTCCTTCTCATCACTTACTTGGAACAGACACTGGAGAGCTTGCATCTTGTCACTTGTCCGAACACTTGCTGCTTTAGGGCTGCAGGCTGGGGCCGTGTCAGGAACCCCCAGCGGCCTGGTTGACCTAACAGCGCTTTCGGGCACAGTCACATAACAGGCTCCTAGGACCTGTTTCTGGATGTGTTCGCACTGTTTCTGCTGCTTCTCTCTGTCCAAGGATCCACCTAGTTAGCAACATCTGTGTAACTACCTGCCCCTAAACTGCACACTTGTGTATGGGTCAGCTGGGAGGCTTTGCTGCTCTTGGCTGGTCTTGCTTGTGAATCTGGCCAGCTAGCTGGTTATCTGGGGGCTTGGCTGGTCCAGGAGGGCCCACGTGTGTGTCTGGCACTTGGATATATGTGAGCTGGAGCAATAGAGGTGAAGCCTTGTGCATCTCTTATCCGGAAGGCTGCTTGGGCTTGTTCACGCAGTGCTCGGGGAAGGTTCTGAAGTCCAGGAGGGCACTACCATGCAAGGACTCTCTCCAGAATCAGCATGCCTGCCAATTCTGCATTCTGGCCAAATCTAAGTCATAGACCAGGGCTGGGGAACCTTTTTTCTACCGAGGGCCATTTGGATATTTATAAAGTCATCCGAGGCCACACAAACTGACCAATTTAGAAATTAGCCTGCTATAGATTTATTGAATTTCAAGTCCCACCCGAGATTACCTTGGCTGAGCCAGACCAGATGACTTTGTGGACCTTATATGGCCCCCGGGCTGGGCGTTCCCTACCATCCCAGAGTGAAGAAGTGGATTTGGGCTCTACCTTGTAGGAGAGGCGCTGCAAAGCCCCATCTCGGGGGTGTGGGTACAGGGAGGGATGGAAAGTTGGCCATTTTTGCAACCTGTCAGGCTTGCTCCTTCACTCTCCTTTGAGTTCCCTGAAGCAAAGGGGCTGAATCACAGTCGTCTTCCTCTCTACCTGCCTGGCACATGGAGGCACCCAGATAGATCCTGCAATGCATGTGTGTCCAGCCATGCTGCCCTCTCTCTCTCCCTTGAGTTCACCAAGCCTCCTCCTGCCCCTCTCTGCCTCTCTTCTCCAGCCTCAGAGCACCTATCTCCTTCTCAGTTCACCTGTTACCCTTTGACGGCTTCCCTGGCTACCCTTCCAACACTCTTCCATCCACATCACCTCATTCTTATTTCCTTCTTTCCTAGGGACCGTCGCAATGTAGAATGGTTGTTGCTCTTCCTCTTCTAGAACACAAGCTTTGGGAGACGAGGACTCTTGCCTTGTTTTCCTAGCACCTAGAGTGGAAGCTGCTGCCGGCTACATGCTCGGCACACGTATTTGTTGAGAAGATGCTAAACCAGGCCCGAGTGGCTCTGCTTGCGGCCACAGGCCCTGGTACCAGCAGCTACCCTGTTGCAGGAAGTGATCTCTTGCCGGCCAGCTCAGTAGGAAAAGCTGGCAGGGTTCCCAGTATCAGCACCTTCCAGGTGGCTGCTTTTGCCGAAGTCCATGTGGCCTCTCTATGTCTCAGGCCAGGCATTTTGAGTCACAGTGTTGGAAATTCACTGAGGCCACTTATGCCAAGAGATGGACTAGTTGATAGGTTCATGTAAGTCCTCTGGAGCTATACTATTTGGGTTCAGATTCTGGTTCTGCTACTTTCTAGCTGGGAAACCTTGGGGAGTTACTTCATTTCATTTCTGTGTGCCTCGTGTTCTTCATCTACCAATAAAGGTGTGCATGTGTGTGTGTGTGGGGAAAAGTGATAAAAATATTAGGTGCCTTGTAGGATTGTCAGGAAAATTAAATGATTTCAGGGGTGGAAAGAACTTAATGCTGAGCATATGAGAAGCATCTCTGAGCTACTGCTGTTGCTGTTATTGTTATGAGAGAGAAAGAGGGAGAGGGGAAAGGAGAGGGAGAGGGGAAGCGGGGAGAGAGAGAGAGAGCGAGAGAGAGAGAGCTCCCTTTCACCGTTTCATTCTCCAAATGCCTGGAGGGGTGGACTAGACCAAAACCAGGAGCTGGGAACCCAATCCAGGCCTCCCATTTGGTTGACAGAGACCCAATTGCTTGGGCCAGCACCTGTTAACCCCTGGGGTTCACATCAGAAGGGATTTGTCATCAGGAGCAGAGATGAGACTTGAACCTAGGCACTCTGATATGGGATGTGGGTGTCTCAAGCAGTGTCTTTTTTTTTTATTTAAAGATTTATTTATTTGAAAGGCAGAGTTACAGAGAGGCAGAGGCAGAGAGATAGAGAGATGTCTTCCATCTGCTGGTTCACTCCCCAAATGGCCACAATGGCCAGAGTTAAGCCGATCCAAAGCCAAGAGCCAGGAGCTTCTTCTGGATCTCCCATATGGGAGTTGGGGATAACTTGGGCCATCTTCTACTGCTTCCCCAGGCCATAGCAGAAAGCTGGATGAGAAGTGGAGCAGTGGGACTCGAACCGGCGTCCATATGGGATGCCGGCGCTGCAGGCGGCAGCTTTACCTGCTACACCACAGCGCCGGTCCCTCAAGCAGTGTCTTAACTGCTACAGCAAAGCCCAGTCCTGATCCTTCCTCTCCTCATTACTGTCACTGAAGGTCATCATATGTAATTCAAGGGCAGGCCGTTCAACCTGGCTTTATGAGTGGGTAGAGGAACTGGAAAACTGTTGAGAACACGGGTACCTGTGCTGTTTCCGTCTGTCTCTGGGTCCTGGGTTCTTCAGTTTGAGCGTCTGTGTGTTCTCCTTTCTCTGCTGATTATCTTTCTTCCCAGCATTTGCACTGGGTCAATCCTGCTTCTTCTGACCACATTTCATACTCGTTTCCCAGCTTGGGCTCTTCGGTATAATTCCAGATTTTTGGGGTAACCTGATTGGCCATCATTAGGGTGGATACCCAGCACTGGGCCTGTCAGCCATGGTGGGGGCTGGGGGCGGCTATGGACTTTAAGGCGCTGGAGCTGGAGTCCACCCTTGGAAGTGAGAGGGGAGTTCTGGAGAGGCCTAGCAGGGCTGGCAGAGACCCCAGCACACGTCAGCTAGAAGCAGCTACTGTCAGGAGATCTGCTTCAGGAGTGGGCCTCGTGGTGCAGTTGCTAAGCCACTGCTTGGGTGCCAGGATTGCATATCGGAGTACTGATTGGAGTCCTGGCTGCTCTGGTTGTGATCCCATTAGTGCCCCTGGGAAGGCAATGAAAGATGGCCCAAGTACTTGCATCCCTGCCACCCATGTGGGAGACATGGGTAGGGTTCTTGGTTCCTGACTTCATCCTGACGCAGCCCTGGCTATTGTCATTTGCAAAGTGAACCAGTGACTGGAAGATGTCTCTATTTCTCCCTCTGTCTCTGTTGCTCTGCCTTCCAAATAAATAAATATACATTTTTTTTTTAAAAGTAGATCTGCTTCAAGGCCCTACAGATTTGTCTGTTTTTCGGAGCTTTCAAACATATACTTCTGCTGAGTTTCACCAAAATTATTATTTTTTGAACACTCCTAGCACCCTTTCCTCTAATTATACTAGATTCTTCCTTTTTGCCTCTGTTAAGCACTTGGTCATTTCGTAGTCTTGTATTTGGCTGTCAGGAATCTGAAAACTTTGTAGAAGTTGTGAATATCAAGGTTGGACGGGAAAAGTGCTCTTCTGTGCTTCTAACACCTGCACGCCTACGCCCACGTAGTCACGTATGTGCTAAGATGGTGTTAGGCTAAACATTGAGTTCTACAACTTTCTCTCCTTCTCTTTCTTTCTTTCCCTTTTAAAGATTTATGTATTTGAAAGTCAGAGTTAGAAAAAGAGAAAGAGAGAGATCTTCCATCTGCTGGTTTATTCCCCAAGGAATAAAGCCAGGCCAAAGATAGGAGCTTCATCTGGGTATCCCACGTGGGTGGCAGAGGCCCAAGAACTTGGGCCATGTTCTACTGCTTTCCCCAGGCCTCTAGCAGGGAGTTGTATCAGAAGTGGAACAACTGGGACACAAACCGATGCCCGAGTGATGTTGCAAGGGGCGGCTTAACCCGCTACACCATGACACTGGCCCCTCAGTCCACAACTTTCTGATTTTGCCATTAATATGTATCAGCATGATAGACATTAAAAAAAAAAGACAGCATAGAATTCCACTGTACGGATGAAGTAGAAGTTCTTTAAGCTTTCCTCAATTCCTCACCTTGTCTGTGTATCTTATGTAGAAAGGTTTCCTGTGTCACACTTCATCTACAGTTTGTCTTACTGTAGAGTTAGGATGAACCATCCAATCTCATGTTAGAGACTGGAGTTCATAAATTCATTCACACTCCTCCAGGAGCCAGTCAGCTGCCTTTGATGAGTGAGGCATCTTAGATACAAGAAATACTTGTGCAAGGGTACTTCAAAAGCTTATGGAAAATGAAATTTAGGTGATTTCATTCTGCTGCAAAAATTTCTTGAAATCCATGCATGCAAGGGTCTTCAAAAAGTTCATGGAAAATGTGTATTATTGAAAAAAAAAAAAAAAACTGCCTGGATTTAAGTGTACCAGAGAGAAAGTAGCAATACAAGTATGATGTGAATGGGCCACTTACAGTCTTTTTTTTTTTTTTTTTAAGATTTATTTATTGGCCGGCATCGTGGCTCACTAGGCTAATCCTCCACCTGCAGCGCTGGCACACCGGGTTCTAGTCCCGGTTGGGGCGCCGGATTCTGTCCCGGTTGCTCCTCTTCCAGTCCAGCTCTCTGCTGTGGCCCGGGAGTGCAGTGAAGGATGGCCCAAGTGCTTGGGCCCTGCACCCCATGGGAGACCAGGAGAAGCACCTGGCTCCTGGCTTTGGATCGGTGCAGCATGCTGGCCGCAACGCACCGGCCATAGCGGCCACTTAGGGGGTGAACCAACGGAAAAAGGAAGGCCTTTCTCTCTCTCTCTCTCTCTGTCTAGCTCTGCTTGTCTAAAAAAAAAGATTATTTATTTGAAAAGCAGAGTTACAGAGAGGCAGAGGCAGAGTTACAGAGACACACACACACACACAGAGAGAGAGAGAGAGAGAGAGAGAGAGAGAGAGAGGTCTTCCATCTGCTGGTTCACTCCCCAAATGTCTGCAATGGCCAGAGCTGGGCTGATCTGAAGCCACGAGCCAGGAGCTTCTTCTGGGTCTCCCACATGGATTCAGGGGCCCAAGGACTGGGGCCATCTTTGGCTGCTTTTCCAGGTCATAGCAGAGAGCTCGATTGGCAGTGGAGCAGCCAGGACTTGCACCGGCATGCACACGGGATGCCAGCACTTCAGGCGGCAACTTTACCCGCTACGCCACAGCGCCGGTCCCCACTTATAGTCTCCATCAGGAGGAGAGCACAGGGACTGGAGGAGACTGTCAGAACACAGGGTGCGTGCCCCAGTTGACCACTGCTCTGCTCCAGCCGGTTGATGTCAGTATGGGAACTCAGGCCTAGTGATTCCAGATCATTCTGTTTCTTCCCACTAGAGACAGGAAGTCGGGATATTTATGGGAAGTTTCCTAATTTCAGAGTGTTGGAATTCATTAATTTTTTAAGAGTTAAAAAAAAAAAAGCCAACTCACATGGCAACCAATATGCAAGTCACCAGTTTGTAATCACTGATATAGATGATATACTCCATTTAATCTAAGATCATTAACTATTTTTTTGGCAGCTCTCCGTAACTGCTGACTCACGGGGCTTTTTGCCCAATGAACCCCTTAGGTGACACAGAAATACTTAATATGAAAACCTCTTAATCCAAGGTGTGTTCCTGGACTTGTTAATTGGGCTTCTGGATCTTATATTTGCTTGAGTGAAATCCATTTAATTACCCGTGTTTAACATCCTGTTTCTTTTTCCAGTGTGGTCATTAGTCTGCTCTGTGGTGTGTTTTGAACTTGATGTATTTGATCCTTTCTCCAAGTCTTGTGATACAAAGATCCAGGGTTCTTTCTCAGCAGAGCCTAGGTGTCTCAGTGGTGTCCAAAGGCTGAGTGTTTCCCTAGATAGATGCTAACTTGTGTTTCTGTATTAAATTTTTTTCCGACTTTATTTGAAAGAGAGAGAAAGAAAGGGAGAAAGGAAGATGGATTTACCCACTGGCTCACTCCCCAAATGCCTGTAACAGTCAGGACTGGACCAGGTTGAAGCCAGGAGCCCAGAGTTCCATCTGGTTTCCCATGTGGGTGGCAGGGACCCAATTACTTGAGCCATCATCATCCGCTGCCTCTCAGGAAGAGCATGTGCCAGGAGCTGAATCAGGAATGAAGTAGCCAGAACTTGAACCAGGCACTCTGGTATGGGATGCAGGTGTCACAAGCCATGTCTTAACTGCAGAGCCAAGCACCCACCCCATTTCATTTTTCTTTCGAAAGAAATGTGTAATTGACAGTTCAGATACACAACTGGCAGGTGTCACGTTCTGCGTTTCCTCATGGCTAGAGCCAAGAAGTAGCATACAGTGTTGGATGGATACAGACGTCTCTGGTCTCCCTGCTTACTTCATGTTATAGGACCAGCCCTGCAGGCATTTCTGTTTACAGCTTTTGCATCAGTCTCTCACCAAATGATCGGCTCATTCATGCATGGAGCAGTTTTGTAAACCACTACCTACATACCGGCATAATGCTAGGCACAGGAGATATAATGGTGATTAAACACTGATGGTCGCCCTTCACTCTTGGATCCCACAGTCTATTGGGGAAGCCAGGCATGAAACAATTGTGCAATTTTACTTGTAAGTTCCACAAAGGTACATTATATTAATCAGTACCATTTGGTTGTGGAAGCCTAATTTCTTACTAATCGCTCAGACTGAGAAGACAACGTATTTTCTGTATTTCCAAAAGACTGTCACAAGCAGCCTGGAGGAAGGCTTTGTTCAATTCTAAGGAGATACTCTGTATCTCACTTCCCCTGCCCACCAGATTAGCAGTGGTCCCAAAACAAAGCACACCCAGAAGGGAACAGGGTTAGTGTGCTACATCGCACTCTCCTTACACTGGTTCCTTTGTTTACAGAACTAATCTTCCTTTCCTCTTATTGAAAAACGGGATGACATTGGTGTATCTCTTCATGTTTCTTTTTTCTCCAGGATTCTTCTGGGATTCAAGGCAGTGGTTTTTAGTGATTTCATTTGTGAGATCTCTTAAAACCCTGGAAGAAATTCATCCAAGCCAAAAGAACTGAAAGTGTTTGAGGACTTGAGAGTTTTATAGACATATTTGGTCTGCTTTCTCCCTTCAAGATACCACCACTGGAAACAAAGTGTTTAGCTGGGGAGAGTGGTTAACACTGTGATTTCGTGTTTTCTGACGTTCTAAGTGACAGGGAAGGGTGAGTGGAAAAAAAGCTTATCTCTTGGATCATTCCTATCTTAAAATACTTCAGTTGCAAGTGTGAAAAATGGACTCTGATTAACTTAAGCAAAAATGAATTTATTAGATGGATAGAAGGAAATCAGAGATATGAAGAATTAGGCTTTAGAAAGTTCTAGAATCATGGAAGTTCTGGGGATCCAGGAAGCAGGAACTAAGGCCCCATCTAGGGATGAACAGCTCTGTTCAAGATGCAAATTCCAGAGAGGGAGCTTCTGATTGGCTCACTCTGTGTTGTGTGACCATTCCTGCATTGCAAAACCTAACAAGACCCCACATCATACTCCCCACAGAAAACCAAGGGGAGTGGATCCTGGGCGGGTAAATCATATGAATGTTCACTGAAATCATCCTCAACCCAAAGCCAGTTACTAATTCTGAGTTCATCCCCCGTGTTGTGCCTTGCTGTCAGAGTTCTCTTTCCACGTGTTAGTCTGGGCCATGGAACTGTCCTACTCAACTCAAGAAAGTTAGCTGTCTCTGTGTGGGGCCCTGATCCTCTTTTGATGTCATATCTCTGCTTTCAAGCTAAGAATCTATGCAGCACCTGTCTGTGTCAAAGCTCTCTTTTGAGTGCGTGGTTAATAACCAGCTCATTTAGGGCTCCCGAGGTATGCGTTATAGGCGATTCCCCTTATTTGCAGTTAGGTTTTGTAAAATCACTGAAAACACTGAGTTCATGAATACTGAACCATTGCTCCTCGTTGGGGAGGGGGTAGGGTGGACACAAAGTTTCCTTTGAGCCTCTGGGCAAAGCTTTTTTATCAACTGGTCTAGTCATGACCTTGTTTTATGTGTTTCTGTTTAGAGACACTTATTTCATATATAACAGACTCATTAACATTGAACTTCCAGCCAATAGCACTACAATTCACACCTCAATGAGCCTTATCTAACGTATGGGTGACACATCATTACTTTCTTGGACATAGAAACACTAGAGAATACTTTAACACCATCTTTGGTGCCATTTTATAGAAAAACTGCCAACACAAAGAGGGACCGGCATTGGCCTAGCTGTTAAGGTACCAAATGGGATGCCTACAGCCCATACCAAAATGCCTGGGCTTGAATCCTGGCTCTACTCCTGATTCTAGCTTTTGCTGATGCACACCCTGGGAAGAGCAGGTGATGGCTCAAGTGGTTGGGTCCTTGCCATCCATGTGAGAGACTTAGATTGAGCTCCTGGTTCCCACTTGGCCACTGGGGACATCTGGGGGTAAATCAGTGGAAGGGAGCTCTCTGTATTGTCTTTCTCTCTGTGTCTGAAATAAATAAATAAAAAAAGAATACATACAAATTTTAAAAACTGACAAAGCACAGAAATATGAAAAATGTGTGCTAATATACTGCCCAAAGAGCTCTTGTTTACAGTGTGAAAGCTGGGAGCAAAAAGGCAGAGCATCATTGTGTTGCCTCAGCTGGGAACATGTGTGTTGGATGACCCCAGCATCCCAGCGGTCTGCACATGTCTGCGGATTGATCACAAAAGCACTGAGTATTTATGTGGGGATTATAAATGGATTTTAGCAAGTCAGTGATTTTGTAAATATGGAACCTGTGGATATAGAAGATTGCCTGTAAGTATGGTCATCGCTATTTACAGATTGGGAGTGAAGCTGGAGAGAGGGGTTAGCTAGCTTTCTGCAGGTCACGCAGCCAAGGGGTACAGAACAGGAGTTGACTTGTTCTGTCTGCAGAGGTGATGTTTTTAAGAGACGGTGTAATGGGGAGGGTGTTTGGTACAACAGTTAAGATGCCACTCTGGATGCCTGCATCCCATGTTGTCATCCTTGGCTTTCAGTTCGAGCTCTGCTTCTGCTACAACTTCCTGCTGATTGGCACCCTAAGTGACAGCAGAGGATGGCTCAAGTGCTTGGCCATGCATGTGGGAGACCCAGATGGAGTTCCTGGCCCTCAGTTTCAGTCTGGCTCAGTCCTGGCTACTGAGAGCATTTGGGGGCCGAACCAGTAGGTGAACAGTCTCTCTTTTTACCTTTCAAATATGTGGTGGTTGAGTGCAGGGGGCTCCTGCTAAGAGCTGTTTTGTGGACAAAGCAGAGAGTGCATGGGCCTTGGACTGAAGTAGTAGGGGGTGTGGAGGAGGGAAAGTGGTTTTCCTGAGTTTGGGCTGTGTTCACTGCCTATGATGAGGGGTAACAGTAGTCAGCATCCCTTCGAGATGAGTCTCCTGCAAATAGATGTCGATGCAAGAGGTTCAGAACCTAATTGCTGGAGCCACGTGTTCCTGAGTTTGAATTGTGGCTTTATCGTTGGTTAAACTCTGTGACCTTGGGGAAGTTGCTTAGCCTCCCGGTTGCTCTCTTTTTTCATCTACAAAATGGAGATAATAAAGATACCGACCACACAGAGTCTCTGTGAAGATTAAATGAGCATGCATATGGCAGCCCTCCCCCTACCTGAGTCTTAGCCTCTGTGGTGTAAGGTACCCAGGCTCAACTGGGATCTGAAAACATTAAACAGGAAATTCCAGAAATACACAATTCATAAGTTTTAAATGGCACACTATTCCAGTTAGCGCGATGGGAATCCCATACCGTCTTGGACCCGTGATAGGACTCATTTCTGTGTCCAGCATATTCATGCTGTGGACATGGGCAGTCTGTCAATCACTTAGTAGCCACCTTGGTTATCCAATCAACTGTCACAGGATTGCAGGGCTTGTGTATAGGGTTTGATGTCATCCCTGGTTTCAGGCATCCACTGGGGGTCTTAGAACGTATCCCTGTGGGTAAAGGGGGACTTTTGTGTAGCATGTCTAACAGTGCCTGGCTTATAACATATGTTAACAAAGTGATGATGACAGTGACGATGATGAGGGTGACCATCTGTCCCCAGGTTGACGGCACTCTCCGGGTGTTATGTACATGGTCGTTCCTTTCTCAGACCAGGCATCACCATAGAAGCTAGGACAGCTGGCAGGCTCCTGGGTCGTTTTTATTCTGCTACAGGCACTGCCTGGTTCACCTCTTGTGCTCATGCAGGTGACAGCTAAATAGAAGAGCTCCTTCCTCTTAGTATTAGCTTAATTATAGGGGCTCCCAGGAATGGGTGTGGGGAATGAGCTTTGAGAACCCTCCCTCCCCACAGGGACTACACTGGTACCTGAAAGGATTGTCAATGTTTCCTGCCTCATTCTCATCCTCTTTCTTACATTCATTTTTGTCTCTGTGCTTCTGTGTGCTTAATCTTTAATCTCCGGATGGGCCCTATGACATTTTTCTGTGTCTTCTCTGCCCTGGTTTGAGTTCCAAAAAGGCTGTTTGGGTCTCTGTGGGTGTCTGGCAGCCTCGGCATATCTTCCTGAATTATATAACTGAAGTTTTGTATTTTCTATTCGTTACTGGGGGTTCTTCCTGTGCTATATTTTTTATTCTTAGTCAAAGAATCAGGATACTAGAATTTTCTTTGGGATCCCCTAGGGTTTCCTCATAACGTTTTTCCTGCCATATTTTCTCCTTGCAAATAATTTCTTTCTCATTGAAAATGCAGTGCATTTTCACTATGGAATGTGACCAGATGCAGAGGAAAAATATCATCTCACTGAGCAGAAATGTTCATACCTTGGTGTCTCTCCTGGCCTTTCTCTGTCTCTGGAGTCCCCACAACAAACGAGACAGCCTGCTTTTCTGTGCACATTTCGTCACTGCCTTGTTTGCAGATGGCTCTGCCGTCTCCCTTGCGTGGCCTGACTGCCTTTGCTTAGCAGGTGACCTCTGGAGGGCTGAGGGTGTGCTCTACCCCCCACTATCATCAGGAGAGCTCTGATGAGCATCCTCTGCCTGATCTCTCCTTATGTCCTCACAGCAGATTTCTAGAAGTTTCTAATAGGAATGCTACAAGGAGTGTTTGTCTTTCTTCTTGACTGCTCTGTGATGCTCATGGGATCCCAGATCCATGGGTATCTGTGTCCATCATTCCAAGATGAAGGTCAAAGAATGGACAGAGTGGTTGATGGGGTCCTATCTCAACTCCTCTCCTCTCTGGAGTTTTCCCAATTCCTGTTGTTTCTGTGCCTCCTCTTTGTAGCTGACTTAGCTGTTGTTCTCCACTTTATTCCTTGGAGTAGATGGAAAGTTAGTTTTTTAAAAATAACTTTAAATTTTAGAATTATGCAAAAACATACTAGAGTTTGCCATCTAAACCATTTTAGAGTGTACAGTGTGCTAGTTTTAAGAATATTCACATTGTTGTACAACAGATCTGTTAAACTTTTTCATCTTGTAGAACTGAGTCTCTGTATCTATTGCCAGTAAGTCCACATTTTCCCTTCCCCCAGCCTCTGGTAACCACTGTTCTACCTTCTGTTTTTTTTTTTTTTTTAAAGACTTATTTAGTTAATTAAAGGAAGAGTTGGGGGAGGGGGAGAGAGTGAGAGAGAGAGAGAAAGAGAATCTCTTCCATCCACTGGTTTACTTCCCAAATGGCTGCAACAGCTGGAGCTGGGTCAATCCGAAGCCAGGAGCCAGGAGCTTCATCAGGGTCTCCCACATGGGTTCAGGGGCCCAAGTATTTGGGCCATCCTCCACTGCTTTCCCAGGAGCATTAGCAGGGAGCTGGATTGGAAGTGGAGCAGCCAGGACTTGAACTGGCTGGCATCCATGTGGGACGCCGGTGCTGCAGATGGTGGCTTTACTTGCTATGCCACAGTGCCAACCCCTGTTTTTTTTTTTTTTTTAAGATTTACTTACTTGAAAGGAAGAGTGATGAGAGAGAGAGAGAGAGAGAGAGAGAGAGAGATTTACCCTTTCAAATGTCCACAATGGGCCAAGCTGAAGCCCCGGAGCCTGGATCTCCATCTGGGTCTCCTATGTGGATAACAGGTGCCCAAGCACTTGGGTCATCTTCTGCTGCTTTCCCAGGCACGTTATCAAGGAAGGGAAGCTCATATGGGGTGCTGATGTTGCAGAAGGTGGCTTAACTTACTGCGAATGTTGTAAGTTAATGTTGGCCCCAGCTTTCTCTTCTTTATGAGTTTGATTACTTTGGTTATTTCCTGTAAGTGGAATCATAGAGTATTTGTCTTTTTGTGATGTGCTTATTTGACTTAGCATAATGTTCTCAAGGTTCATGTATGTGTAGGATATGTTAGAATTTCCTTTTTTAAGGTTGAAAAATATTCCACTGTATGTATAGACCACACTTGGCTTATCTAGTCATCCCTCAGTGGGCACTTGGGTGGCTTCCACCCCTTGGCTATTGTGAATAGTGCTGCTTTGAACACAGGTGTGCAAATATCTCTTTGAGATGGTGCTTTCCATTCTTTTGGAATTGCTGATGGTAGGAACTGTAGGAAGTCTAGGAAGACTTCTCTAGAGACCTGCTCTCCAGTTTCTCTACAGCTTCATTCAACATATCTATTCAGCGGTGTTTTTTGGGCACCGGCCTTGTTCCTGGCACGAAGCGAGGCTGTGGAATAGATAGAACAGCTTAGGGAAGTCCCTGTGCTCATGGAGCTGGTAGTCCAGACAGAAGAGAGACGCGATGCAGAGAAGCAAGTTGGCCAAACAGGATGAGGTCTACTTTCTGAAGACATTGAATCGGGATTGACAGCAGAGCCCTGTGGTGAGTGGCTGCTCTCACTGGGAAAGGCCTTCCAGGCAACGTGGTCCAAGAGCTGCCAGATGAGAAGGAGCTGGGAAAGGCCTTCCAGACAACCTGGTCCAAGAGCTGCCAGATGACAAGGAGCTGGCCTTGCAGAGGTTGGGTAGATGTCCTTCTGGGCCTGTGATGAGGTGGACCCTAGCTTGGCATGATTGGCATGGCTGGGCTGGGGTGGGTGTGGAATGGTGAAGCCGGTGAGAGATGGGTGGGGCCAGATCATTTAGGGCCCCCTAGGCCAGGACGAGCTTCTGTGCTCAGTGTGGTGGGAGGCCACTGGAGGGATGTGGGTGGGGGACAGGGAAAGGATCTGATTTGTATTTAAAACATCTCCCATTGGCTGCTGAGTGCAGAGCGGGTTGTTGAGTGGCTGGGGTGGAAGTAGGAGGATGAGGCAGGAGAAGATTGTAGACATCTAGGGAGCGAGGAGGCGGAGTCTTGTCTGTAGTGTCAGCCTGCAGATGGAGAGGCCTGGGAGGATTTGGAGTCGAACGGACCTGATGGTAGATTAGAGGTACTTTGGAGGAGGGGGCTTAACATACAACTGGAAGCCTCGTCTGCCTTACATAGAACATCTTTGAATTTCCTATCAGCCCCGTGATGACATTTTGTAGATCACAGACCCATACATGTGAGTCACATATGTGGTAAAAATGTTCTGAGCAACCACATTTTTTAAAAGTCCAAAAGAAACAGGTGAAGTTAATTTTGATAGTATGTTTTCATTAACTCGATATATTCCAATATTATCATATCAACCCGCAGTCCCTATAAAATTATTGAGGAGGTATTTTACTTTTATCCAAAAGAATTTAGTTTTTTTTTTTTTTTTTACTTATAGCACATCTCAATTCAAACTAACCACATTTCAAATACTCAGTAGCCACACGTGGCTCGTGGCTGCCCTATTGGTAGCACAGTTAGAGATGAGAGAGACACTCAGAAAGTGTAAGTTACTTCCATGAGGTTAGAGAATCGAAACTTGAACCCTCGCTTGGCCTTGGCTTGGGGCACTGTGTCTACGCTCTGTGGCTAAGGCCTTCTTTATGTAAGCAAGTCTTACCAGACGTTTCACAGATTTTGCCCATACCATATATGTACAGAAACCATGTACAGGAACTAACATTTTCATATATTTCCATTTTTGTTTCCAAAGGAGACCAACCCCAACTTCCTTCCTTACCCCGATTTTTGCTCTTTGTGGCAAACAGCAATCACTTCACTAGACGGATGTGAGCATTCTCTCTGTTGCTCCTTCCAGGCTTCCTGGTTGACTGTCACGTTCTGAGCCCCTGGGCGCTCGGTCATCCCCTCTCCTTCTGTGGGTTCTAAGTAGCTCTTTGGTTCAGGGGGCCATTCATTAATTCAGCAAGTGTTGATGGTTGAAGGGATATGAAGGGGAAGGATTAGGTGCAGGGCCTTTGGGATTGGACAACCCTGGATTTGAATCCAAGGGTCAGTGGACGAATGACTGTGGGGACAAAGTCATTTGAGAGTTTTCTCATCAGCAAACTGAAGGTCATCCCGATGCTGACCTTTCTGGACTTACTGTGAGATGACAGGTGTGAAGTGTCACACGGAGGAATCAGAATAGCAACAACAATAATGCATGTTGTTCATCGGAGCCCAGTGATATTAACCTTCCCTCCCTTTACTCTCATTATTTCTTTTGGAGTCAAATTAACTAACCATTATGCCTTTTATAAAATAAGATTTATTTATTTAAAAGTCAGAGTTAGAAAGAGGGAGAGAAAGAGAGAGAGAGAGAGATCTTCCATCCACTGGTTTACTCCCCAAGTGGCTGCAATGGCCAGGGCTGAGCTAGACTGAAGCCAGGAGCTTCATCCGGGTCTCCCATATGTGTGGCAGGGGCCCAAACACTTGGACCATCTTCTGCTGCTTTTTTCAGGTCGTTAGCAGAGAGCTGGATTGGAAATGGAGCATCCAGGACATGAACCAATGTGCATATGAGATGCCAGTGTTTTACCTGCTATGCCAAATACCAGCCCTGTGCTTGTATTTATTTTTGTTTACTAACCCAGTCAGTTCTGTGTTTTTTGTGGAGCCAGGAGATCTTGAGGCTTTTTGCCACTTTCCACAGCTGCTGCTTTTAACTCTCCCTTCTCTGTGTCCCCTGGTTGTTACCCTCTCCTTCCCCGCAGTGTGAATGTGTAACTGCAGTGGATTTTTAAAAAAATGTTTATTTATCTGAGGAGGCAGAGAGAGAGAGAGAGAGACTGAGAGCAAGAGAGAGAGAGCGAGCGAGAGCGAGAGTGAGAGAGAGAGAGAAAGAGCGAGACAATCTGCTGACTTACTCCCCGTATGCTTGCAGCAGCCAGGAGCCAGCAGCCAAGAACTCAGCCTTGGACTTCTATGTGGGTGGCAGAGACTCAACCATTCAAACCATCACTTGCTGCCTCCCCGGGTGCACGTTAGTAGGAAGCTACTGGTAGGATCAAGGATGAAGCTGGGACTTGAACCTGGACACTTTGATAAGGGATGCTTGCGTCCCAAGTGGCCAAATCCCTACCCCTTTTAAATGAGAGTGAGAGCCAGTGTATTCTGGGAAATATGTGAGTATATTTAAGACACTAGGAAGCTAGTGAGGGAAATCTTTCTAGGATCCTTAAAATCCGATGAGCCACCACCAGATCGAATTGTAGTAAGGTGATCTGGTCTCTGCATTTATTTTTGATTCCATCCTGGGCACCAGTGAGTCTGGGGAACCTGATACTGATAGCACTGATGGTAGCTGGCTCTCCATGTTCGATCACCATGTGCTGGAATTGTGCTAATATTGCATTTATTTTCTCTTTTCATCCTCAAGCCGACCTTTGAGGCAAGTGTGTTATTGTCATTGTATTACAGTGGCAGAAGCTGAAGAGGTTGGCAGATTTGTTTCACGTCACAGAGGTGGGATTCGAATCCAGATTTTGTTCCTGGAGGGGTCCTCCAGCCACCATCTTTGCTGTTGGTTGACATCAGCCAGGCTTTGCTAGGGGGTTCACTTTGACTTGCCCATGGATCAGTGCCTGCTTTTGAGAAAGACTTTTCCTGCCCAGATTTCTCCCTTGCTTCTGTGACTCTAGGGAACTCAGCTGTGCGGTGGAACAGGTTCCAGGCGCAGCCTGTGTGATGTTGCACAAGGCCTTCTGCTTCCCCACCTAGCATCACTGTGAGGGGTGGCGTGCAGGATGCTAGGAGGGGAACAGAGACTGTGGTCCCAGTAGGCGCTCAGTAAACGGTTATCACGATCGCTGCTGGCACCTGTCTCCCTTTGTGCCGCATGTTCCGTGTGGTCCCTTCCTCCCTGACCGCGGCTCCCTGCAGACTGTTTCTCTCTGTTTACATGCCTGTCCTGCCCGCAGGCCTCTCTGTAGCCTGACTCCATTCTCCACTGACCGACTTGGATGTTAGGAAAAGGAAGTCCTGTTTTTACCCTGGGGCCCCTGGGGCCGTGCACATCTTCCTACTCCGTTCTCTTTCCAAGAGTAGCTCTGGGTCTCCAAATCCCCAGGCCCTGAGCATCTAGCAGGCAGAGCTTTTGGGTGATTCCCCAGCCGGGAGTGCAGGACCTGGAGGCTAAGTGCCTGTGTGTCCCTGGTCTTTTTCTCTCCAGTGGGCTCCCAGTTATAGTCCCATCTGGTTTTTTATTTTTGCTGGTCCTTACCTGGATCCTCCAGTTATTACAAGAAACTGACTTGCTTTGCTCTCGTGTTTCCCTTTCTCTTTAGAGCATCAGGCCTTTCTTCTCCTTGTTCCCAGCCTGGTTATGGCAAAGCCTAACTAGAGGACATGGACAGGCAGGTCCTTTCTGCTAAGTGGGCTGCTGTGTCCTTGGCCAAGAACCAGTGTTCTCTCTAGATTCGTCTGCCTCCTGGGGTGGATGCAGGAGGCTGGGGGACTTTTGAGGTTAGGTGTGATTGGCTCAGGTGAGGGGAGCTCAGGAAATCTCTTCTGAGAGGGCCTGGTGGCTCCTGAGTTGTCAGACAGGGCCAGGCCATGGGAGCAAACTGCCCTGTGCTAGAACCTTCAGCACTGTCTTCCTTGCTACCTCTCTGTGTTCTCCTTATCTAGTATGCTAACAGAGTGCTGTCAGCTAGCAACACAGTGCTCGGTCACCATTGGCCATTTCAAGCATGTGTTGGTGTCAGGGAAGAGGAAATCCTCAGAACCCACAGCTTCTGACTCAGGCATCACTGGGTTTGCTGGAGCCACTAGTCTGTCCTCCCTGCCTCCACCGCCCTCGCTGTGTCTGCTTTCTCTCAGCCATGGCCTGTCTGGGCCACCCTTGGTTGGCCTGGGCGTGGCTGTCTTTGTAAGGAGTCACTCCTTCCCCACCTGCCAAGAAGGTGCTTCTGTGTGGGATCTGGTGGTTGGTTTGAGATTACTGGATGAGTGGGAGGGTCTCTCTGGTGCACACCTCATGTCTGGTGCTGGCCTGTGGCCTTGTGCTGGAAGCCCCGGGACAGCTATTCCACAACTGGAGCTGTGGAGTGGTGGGTGACGCAGTTGGGGGGCTAAGGCTGCTGGGATGCATGCGAGACCTGCGAGTGTGTCAGTCCTTTCGTACTGGCAGAGCAAGTCTAGCTCTCTTGTTTTTCTGATCAGTGCCATCATGACTGCTCATCCATCCATCCATCCATGCACCCATGCACCCATGCACCCATGCATCCATCCATCTGTCCATCCATCCATCCATCCATCCATCTGTCCATCCATCCACATTCCAGGGTTGATGGTTAAGAGAACAGATGTTGGAATTTTCATGCCTGGGCTTGAATTCCAGCTCTGCCACTCACTGAGTATGTGAGGTTGGTTATGTTTTAAACCTCTTCTTGCCTGAGACAGGAACTGAGATTGAAGTAAAAAATAATAACAGAGCCTATCTCATAGTGTTTATAAAGGGCTCTGTCTCTTCCAACTTTTTCCCTTATTGAGTGTGTGTTAATAAATATTATTTCTGGGGCCGGCGCCGTGGCTCACTTGGCTAATCTTCCACCTTGCGGTGCCGGCATCCCATATTGGCTCCGGGTTCTAGTCCTGGTTGCTCCTCTTCCAGTCCAGCTCTCTGCTGTGGCCCGGGAGGACAGTAGAGGATGGCCCAAGTGCTTGGGTGTCTGCACCTGCATGGGAGACCAGGAAGAAACACCTGTCTCCTGGCTTTGGATCGGCACAGCACTGGCCGTGGCGGCCATTTGGGGGGTGAGCCAATGGAGGGAAGACCTTTCTCTCTGTCTCTCTATCTTACTGTCTATAACTCTACCTGTCAAGTAAAAAAAAATTTAAAAAAAATTATTTCTGGAAGAAACAAGGTACATATATGAGGGCCAGAGGCTCTCTTGGGCATTTCCCAAAATATTTTACCCAATTTCCTACATCGATGATGCCTGCAAGAAGCGTAGGAATTTGTTAGGAGTTATTATTTTTCCACAATCGCCAGTTCAACAATGACACTTGAGTTTTATTTATTTATTCTTTCAGCTTTATTTATTTGAGAGGGAGGGAGGGAGATGGAAGAGAAAGGAAGAGAGAGAGGGAGAGAGAAATAGATCTGCTATCTGCTGGTTCGCTCCCTAAATGCTTGCAAGCAGCCCCGACAGAGCCATGCCAAAGCTAGGAGCCAGAAACTCAATCTGGGTCTCCCCTGTGAGTGGCAGGTGCCCCAGTCCTTGAGCAATCACTTGCTGCCTGCCTTCCAGAGTATGAATTAGTAGGAAACTGGAATCTGGAGTGGAGCTGGGACTTGAGCCTAGGCGCTCCAACGCGGGATGTGGGCATCCCCAATTGGGTGGCTTCAGCACAGCACCAAATGCCCGCCCCAAGGCATGACTTTCTAACAGAAAGAACTGGCCTTGTGGGGATTTCAGCTCTAGATGCCAAGGCCAGTTTTCAAGGAGCTCTGAGAGACTGGCTAGGTGATGAGCATCTTCATGAAGGCATTTGTCAAAGAGGACACTCGAGTCTGTCTATCCCATTGACCCAGGAGAGGAGATTTTATCCGAGCCAGCCCAGACAATTTGCAGGCTCGGACCAGAAAGGGATTTGTCAGTGTTTAACTTGACTAACATCCCACAGCCTACCTTCGTGTGCTGTTAGAATCCTTTCCAGTGTAATGTGTGAAGAAACATAGGTCCCCTGCCTACGCTGTCCCAGAGCTGCAGCACCAACAGCCTCCAAGTGTGTGCAAATTGGGAGACAGCTGGATCCCACATCTCCCCATGACATTTGCTGAAACAAATGCCTGTTAATAGGTGCGTGGTTCCCCTGGTCTCAGTGATAAAGATGCACCTGTTCCTGGGAGCCCTTGGGAGCAGATATTTGGGGAGGGCCTTAGCACTCATTTTAATTGGTGGTAGACAGATGTGTTGGGAAAGCTTACAGTGTCCCCACCACCATGTATCTCAGAACGTTGTGAAGTAACACTCCCTTTGCCCTACTGTGCCTTATGCCTGGACTTTAAAGACTGGCAACATGGTTTGTTATCAAAGCTCTGTCGCTTCGGGATGCAGTGTCCGCTGATTTGGTGGATTAAATCGTTTTAAGGTCAGGAGCTTTACTTCAGTAATTCTCAAACCTTGCTTTGCAAAGCCTCAGAGCTTTTATCTCAAGGGATGAGGGTGTTATTTCCAAGACAACATTATTTCTACTTCATATTAATAAAAATGACAATGTACATTGTCGTTGTAAAGTGACTTATAAATTCAAAGCACTCCCATTCCCATTTATCTGGTCTTCATAGGACACTCTGGGTGAGTGAGGAGGCAGGTTGTTTTGTTCGTTAGTTTGTTCAACTGAATGTCTATTGGTATACAGCATTGAATGAAAAGGGAAAAGCATTTGTTTTTATGGAAACGTAATGCAGTCCACAGGGAGGTAGTGCACCCATCTCGCAGAAGAAGAAAACTTGATTCAGAGAGGTAGGGTAAATTCTGAAGTTTGACATCAGCTTAGAATTGGAGCTAGACCATTGCCCGAGTCTCTGATCTCAGCCAGGCATCTGTGTCAGGTCTTACCTGCTCAATACCCTGTGAACGGAGCCAGATTATTAACCTTAGGATGTGTCAGTGAGCATCCTTTTAGCAGGGTGGGAAATCCGCATCGTGTGGCCACTTAGTCTGTGGGTGAAGAGGGGATGGGCTTGGTGCTTGTTCTCGGAAAGCAGAACTGAGCTGCTGGAGTCTCCTGGAGACCTTGGATGCCCTTCATCTTTGGACACTCCCCATCTTTGGACACTCCCCAGATGGTCCCCTTCCTGGATCCTTTCTCTTCTCTAAATGATTCTGGGAATACCCGAATGGAGAGCCAGTAACGGGAAAAGCAGGAAGGGTACGTGAGAAGGAGAGGCTGGAGGTGCGGCCTGAGGCTTAAGCGGAAGGCAGAAGCCAGGAACCCCTCCTGGACGTGCAGCCCATGAATTGGCCGTGGCGTGAAGGCCTTCGTCAGCAGTATGGCGGCACGTTCCAGTTCCTCTTCCTTCTGCTTTTCCCAGCTGCTGTGACGAACACCAAGCTTAGACTGGTTTAACAGTGATTATGTTAGGAGGATTTTCTAACATCCACGCCTGGATTACTCCTCCTCTGATTTCTTAGCAGTGGCCTTCTGTGGACTCCGAGGGTTCCAGGCTCAGTTTCCTGAGCAGTTCAGTGAGTGTTTATAAGCTCTGACTTTCAATCAATGCAGAAAATACAAAAAGCACAGGAGAAAAAGAGAAAGTAATCGTCTGGCACTGAGAACACTTTTGTCATTCCAGTATTTTCCTGTGCATATAAATATGTGTGTTTCTCTTTGTTTTTGTTTTACAAAAATAGTCTCACACTGTAATATTGTTTTATAGCCTTCTCTTTTTGCACTGATACACTGTAAACATTTTATCATATCACATCTTTTTCTACAAGAGAATTTTTAATAGCAGCATAAATTTTCATTGACTATGCCAAAAACAACCCAAGCCAGCTTCTATTATTTAAACAGTGGTTATTTAATCATTGTTATAAATAACATATTTATATATTTATTTTTAAAGCTTTCAATTTATTTATTTGAAAGGGAGAGAGACATAGATTTTTTATCCACTGGTTTACTCCTCAAATGCCCATAACAACTGGCACTTGGCCAGGTTGAAGCCCGGAGCTTGAACTGAATCTGGGTCTCCCACATGGGTGGCAGGGAACCAAGTATTTGAGGCATCACCTGCTGCCCCCTAAGGTGTGCATTAGTAGGAAGCTGAAATTGGAAGGGGAGCCAGAACTCAAATCCAGGTACTTTGATATGGGATGTGGGCATTCCAAGTGGCATCTTACCTCTTTTGCCAAATGCCATTCCTTTTTGTCTTTATGGATGGCTATTGATAAATACTTTCTTTTTAATTAAGGGTGTATTATTTTTACTTATTTGAAAGGCAGTGTGTTGAGAGAGAGGGAAAGCAAGAGCGAGAGTGACAGCGAGAGAGCGAGAGAGAGAGAGAGAGAGAATCTTCCATCTGTTGGTTCACTCCCCAAATGGCTGCAACAGCCAGGGTTGGGCAAGGCTGAACTCAGGAACTTGGAACTCTATCCAGCTCTCCCATGTGGGTGACAGGTACCCAAGTACTTGAAACATCATCTTCTGTTTTCCCAGGTGCATTAGCAGGGAGCTGGGTTGGAAGTAGAGCATCCAGAACTTGAACTGGTGTTCATATGGGATGCTGGCACTGCAGGTGGCAGTTTAATCTTGTACCAAAACGCCAGCCCCAATAAATATTTTCTATAGTTAAATTCATTTGTTAGTTAGCTTTTGCTGTGTAACAAAATATCCTACAGCTTAGTGGTGTCAGACACCAACTATTTATTTAGCTCTGCAGGTCTTCATGGTCTTCATTTTGGGCTCAGCAGTTCTTTTGGTCTGGGTTGAGATTAGTGGCCTTAGGTTTGGCTGGCTCATGCATTTGCAGCTGACTGGTGAATTGCTTGGGAAAATGTGGTATCTCATCTCCTAGCAGGCTTGGTTTGTTTCCACAGCAGCCATGGAGATGCAAGAGCAGCAAAAACATAAGTCCTGATGTAGAAATTTTTTCAAGTTTTTGGTTTCATCAAGTTTGCTTCTGTCCCTCCGGCCAGAGCATGGGACATGGTCAAGCCTGGAACAAGTTGGAGAGAAAATTGCTGAGGGGCATGGCTATAGAAGGCACAAAAATTATAGGGTCCATTTTTTTAAAAAAAGATTTATTTATTTATTTGAAAGTTAAGAGTTACACAGTGGGAGAAGAGGCAGAGAGAGAGAGAGAGAGGGAGAGAGAGAGGGAGAAAGAAAGGGAGAGAGAGAGAGAGAGAGGGAGAGAGAGAGGGAGAAAGAAAGGGAGAGAGAGAGAGAGAGGGAGGGAGAGAGAGAGAGAGAGAGAGAGAGAGAGAGAGGTCTTTCCATCCCCTGGTTCACTCCCCAGTTTGCTGCAACGGCCGGAACTGTGCCGATCCAAAGCCAGGAGCCAGGAGCCAGGAGCCTCCTCCAGGTCTTCCCAGGCGAGGGCAGGGGCCCAAGGACTTAGGCCGTCTTCTACTGCTTTCCCAGGCTATGGCAGAGAGCTGGATCGGAAGTGGAGCAGCTGGGACTTGAACCAGCATAGAGACCATTATTGTAGACGACCCATGAAGATTTCTAAAATCAGAATTTCTGGGTGTGACCGTTGTTAAAATTTACAAATTCAGCTAGAGTACATGTATTTTCAAATTATCTTGGCCGCTGGATCTAATCATTATTTTAATCTACCCCATCCCCTGAAAATGACACTGTTGCTTTTGACAGATGCATACATTAAGAGGGAAGCCATCATGTATGTTCTAGATTCCAGGTGAAAGCCCCTGCAGGTGTGCCCCAGCTGATACCATGTAGAACCGAAGGACTGCCTGGCTGAGCTTAGCTAGTTCATAGAATAGTTTTTGTTTTCTTCTTACAAAGCAAAAGAACAGGGCTGGCTTTGTGGCACAGTAGGTTAAGCCATCATCTGCAAGGATGGCATCCCATATGGTGCCTGTTCATGTCCTGGCTGCTCCACTTCCTATCCAGCTCCCTACTAATGGCCTAGGAAAAGCAGCAGATGATGGCCCAAGTCCTTGGGCCCCTGCCACCCACATGTGAGACCCAGATGAAGCTCCTGGCTTCTGGCTTTGGCCTGTCCCAGACCTGGCTGTTGTGGCCATTTGGCGAGTGAACCAGTGGATAGAAGATCTCTCTCTCTCTCTCTCTCTCTCTCTCTCCTCTGTCTCTGTAACTCTGTCTTTCAAATCAATCAATCAATCCTTAAAAATACAAGAACAGACCGGCACCGCGGCTCACTAGTCTAATCCTCTGCCTGCTGCGCCGGCATACCAGGTTCTAGTCCCAGTTGGGGCGCCGGATTCTTTTTTTTTTTTATTTTTGACAGGCAGAGTGGTCAGTGAGAGAGAGAGAGAGACAGAGAGAAAGGTCTTCCTTTGCCGTTGGTTCAGCGCCGGATTCTGTCCCGGTTGCTCCTCTTCCAGGCCAGCTCTCTGCTGTGGCCCGGGAGTGCAGTGGAGGATGGCCCAAGTGCTTGGGCCCTGCACCCCATGGGAGACCAGGAGAAGCACCTGGCTCCTGGCTTCGGATCAGCGCGGTGCGCCGGCCGCAGCGTGCCAGCTGTAGCGGCCATTGGGGGATGAACCAATGGAAAAAGGAAGACCTTTCTCTCTGTCTCTCTCTCTCACTGTCCACTCTGCCTGTCAAAAACAAAACAAAACAAAAGTACAAGAACAGTACCTGCTCATGTAAAAAAACCAGAAACAATGCATGCCCCTAATCATTAATGTTTTCCCCAGTAGTTAATTTATTCGGGCACTTTTCTTGTTGTTGGGTTATTTATGTATTTATAATATATGTAGAATCTGTGACTCTGCATTCATTAGTGAAATTTCTCCATAGTTAACTTTTTTGGTCTGCTATCTTTGACGAGTTTTTGCTATTTTCATAGAAACATCTGTGAAATTCTCCTATTTTCTTGTTTTCCAATGCTTAGGAAGAATCCAATTGGTAAATGACTTACACAATGTTTTTTAAACGTTTGAGCAGATTTGCCGCACCTCCCAAATAAAACAACTTTTTGGACCTAGTACTTTTCCTTGGATTTGTTACTTGATGATTTTTTTTTCATTGTATTTCACAAATCATCGTGGTATACTTTCAAGTATGTTTTCCTAAGAATAATCATTTAATTGAATTTCTGATTTATCATCCAAGGACTTTATACACATTTGTTACTTTGTAGTGATTGGAAAAATTTCTTTGCCATCTGTGCATCTCTTTTCTCATTCTTCGTGAGAAGATCCTATTTTTAATTCTTGAAGTTTTTCTCGATGAACTCTGCCAGAGTGTTACTGCTTTATTTTTCCCCACAAATATCCACCTCTGGGGCGGGCGTTTGGCCTGGTAGTTAAGATGCTTGAGTCTCACCGCACAGTACCTGGGTTCAAGTCCTGGCTCCAGTTCCCGCAGGGGCAGCACCTAAGAAGCAGTGGCAATGGCTTAGGTAATTGGGTGCCTGCTTCTGCCCAGATGGGAGAGCTGGATTGAGTTCCTGGCTCCCAGTTTTGGCCCTGGCCTAGATCCAGCTGTGACGAGGTTTTAAGGACTGAACCAGCAGGTGCGAATTCCGCCTCTCCTCTGAACAACAAACAAAAAACCCAAAACAAGCAAGAAATAAACAGCAACAACCAAAAGAAGCATATATCACCTCTTACATTTACCCTTCAATTCTGGTTATTTTGTTCTGTTTCCTGGTGCATACATTTCTACTTTATTCTTCATTTTTTCTGAGTTTCATTGATTCTTCCTAGTTTCTTGAGCTATATGCCTCTCTCTATATTTAATTTTATTTATTCGTTTGTCAAAGATTGGAAAAATATGCTGGTCTACCTCTATGATGGTGATTTTTTCAACACCATTGTATGTTAAACAAATTGTGCTTTAGATTTTTTTTTTTTTTTTTTGACAGGCAGAGTTAGACAGTGAGAGAGAATGACGAGAGAAAGGTCTTTCTTCTGTTGGTTCACCCCCTAAATGGCCGCTACGGCTGGTGCGCTGCACCTATCCGAAGCCAGGAGCCAGGTGCTTCCTCCTGGTCTCCCCATGCGGGTGCAGGGCCCAAGCACTTGGGCCATCCTCCACTGCACTCCTGGGCCACAGCAGAGAGCTGGCCTGGAAGAGGAGCAACCGGGACAGAATCCGGCGCCCCAACTGGGACTAGAACCCGGGGTGCTGGCACCGCAGGCGGAGGATTAGCCTAGTGAGCCGCGGCGCCGGCCTCTGCTTTAGATTTTTAAATGTGTTTTTATGTTATAGGAATAAGTTTCATGATTATCTCGTCCTCATTGTGAAGGCAGACAGATCTGAACTCTGATGTTTAACTGGACAATTAAACAGTCTTAAATTCTCTTAAAAGCTTAGTGATCATAGTAATGTCAGTGTTACGTTTTTGATATTTAATATAAATGAGATAATCAAGGCAAAGTGCTCAGCGTAATGCCAGGTATATGGAATGGCCTTCATGATTGATTTCATTATTATTGATGTACATTTTATGAATATGAAAGGCCCATCTTTGTCCTGTGCAGTGTTTTTATGACTTAAATTTTATCCGATATTGACATTTCCACTCATGACAGTTCCCAGTTCTTAATTTTCATTTTATGCCATTTTATTTCAGCAAGTCTCTTGCAAATCACATATGTTTGAATCCTGATTTTTTTCTTGCAAATTATGAATCTTCATCTTTTAATGAGATAACTCAGTCCATTCCCATTTTTGCCAAAAAAGGCATTTGGCAAGTTTTTTTCCCCTTCTTCCTTTGGCCAGCCTACTCTCCTGCCTGGGAAGATTTTAGAGCTAGAATTTATGAAAAAATGTAAATATATTTGATTTCATATGAACTGTTATTGATGTATACATTATTTCACGTGATTCCAGACTTTTTGAGATGTGACTACCAAAGTTTACTTGTTTCATTTTTCACCTTTTACTTTATGGACCCATTTTCCTCTTGTCAAATCAATTGATTAATTCATTATTCCAATCATCAAATATTAATTTTTTAATCAAATATTTATTAAACACATACTTTTGGTTATATGCAGGCATCAGCATGTGCTGGGGGCAGAGTATGTGACAAAGAACCTGGTCTGTGTCTTTGCTGGGTCTACATTTAGAGGACGAGAGAGGCGAAGAAGGAAGTAAAAGCACAAACAGGGTGCCCGGTAGAACAAATACAATGTAAATAAATACGGGTCTCAAGGAGAGAATGGTGCATGTGTGTGGCACCTGGCTAGAACATTTAATGTGAGAGCTTCCTGTGAAGGTGATGTTTGTGCTGGCACTGTAAGAAAGAGGTGGCATTGGCTGTGAGACCAGGGGAAGAAGAGCATTCTGGGGAAAAAGACCAGCGTGTGCAGAGACACCGAGGGCAAGTAGTTTTATTCCAAAGTTGCTTTCATATAAATTCATTTTTATGATCCACAGTTAAAAGGATTAATTTGAAAAATAACTGCCAAGGCAGGCTAATCCAATTGGAGCGTTTGAGAATGGGTCTGAAGACCAATTGGAAGGCTCTCCATTCATTCCCTGCCCCCTCCCTCCCTCCATCCATCCAACCGTCCATCCATCCGTCTATGCATCCATCCATCCAATAAGCATCTACTGAGTGCCTATTGTGTGTCAGGCCCTGGGCTGGTTGTTGACCATGTAATAACACAAGCACATGCCCGAGTGTAGATAGAGGCTGGCTGTGCGAACAGCCTGCCGGGGCCATGTGGGTAAAATTTAGCACTTCTCATGGAGTGGGCTGGACCACGGGGCTGGGGGGAGCCACGTGTAATGTACTCTGCAGAGCCCAGAGCAAGGAGGAGGCTGGCGGGAAAGAGCTGAGAGCAACTCCTGCCAGATGGCTTCTCTCTTCCCCCAAGGAAGTGCAGACTTCATGCTGTGATATGATACACAGAACAGTGCTTCCTGTGGGGTTGCAAGGGCATTTTGAATCTAAAGACTACAGCTTGTTGATGTGTGAAAGAATTCGTTTTTGCTTCTTCAGACTTTGTGAAGGGATAATCAGACCCAATTTTATAAGCCATGGAGAGGGTACTTGGGGTGAATTTAAATGCACCCATCCTAGTGGCTGGACCCCTAATGAAATGAGCTTTCACCTGTTGATGCACCCACTTTGTATCCTCTAGTTGTCACAAAGTAGCTCAGCTCCTCCTCTAAGTGGCCAATTATCTGCAGTTATTCAGATTCTGATACTGAATCTTGTTTTATTCGACCCTAACTTCCAGAAACCTTACAGTTTCCTTTTTTAAAAAAAGATTTATTTATTGATTTGAAAGGCAGAGTTACAGAGATGGAGTGGGAGAGACGGAGAGAGAGAGAGAGATCTTCCATCTGCTGGTTCCCCAAATGGCTGCAAAGGCTAGGGCTGGGCCAGGCCAGAGCCAGGAACCATGAGCCAGGAGCCAGGAGCCAGGAGCCAGGAGCCAGGAGCCAGGAACTGCTTCCAGGTTTCCCACGTGGATGCAGGGGCACAAGCACTTGGGCCATCTTGCGCTGCTTTCCTAGGCACATTTGCAGGAAGCTGGATTGGGAGTGGAGCAGTGCTGGTGTTGCAGGTGGCATCTTAACTCGTGCCGCAATGTCTGAACCTTATTGTTTTCAACAGTGAACTAAGGAGAGATTTAGACTACTTGATCTCTGTACACCTCTCAAGTTCAATCATTTGCTTATTTATTTATGCCTCTCTCCAGCCTTTTTCCCTCCCATCTTGCTTCCTTGCTGGCTCCCTTCCATCCATCCATCCATCCATCCATCCACCCACCTAGTATTTAATTGAGTACCTGCTGTGTGCCAGGCACTGTAGGAGCTGCTCAATCAATGACAGCAGAAGAGACAGAGTCTCTACACATGGAGCTTATCATCTACGAGGGGAGACAGAATAGCAAATAATGACACAGATAATATCATTATCAGTATAAGTGCCGTGAGAAGAATATGGTGGGTGAGACTGTGCATCAAAACAGCCTCTCTTACTTTGAGACTCAGAGAAGTCTTTCGGGACAAAAAACTCGGTGAGGATGGTCAGGAAACCATTCCCAGCAGAGGGCACAGCAAGTGCAGTGGCTCTGAGATAGGACAGGGCGTGGTGACATTAAAGAAGCTCATGAATTCGCAGTCAACTCACAATACCAGTAGGAATAGCAGTTACTACTTCCTAAGAGCCACTGTTTTCTGGGCATTGTGCAGTCCTCAACTGCGTGTTCTTGACTGAGTTGTTTCCATCTGTGTCTCTGTAGGACAGGATGACAGTGATCGTACTTATGTCACTGGGTTGTTGTGTGGATCCAGTGGGATGTCTAAGTCCTTAGCACTGTGTCTGGGCCATGGTATGTGCCTAGGAGAAATACCATGCAGTTGCTGGAGTGTTTATGAATGGTGTTGGGTGGGAAGGCGTTCTTGTTGGGGCCCAGGGCTTGTCTGGCTCTTTGTTGGGGTCACTCTCAGAGCTTCTGCAGACCTGGAAGTCGGCCACTCAGCACAGCCAAGCAGGTGAAGCACCTGCTTCTCCATCTGCTCACACAGAACGAGGGGAGGGAGAGGCCAGCGCAGCGTGGCCTTCGGGCAGCAGGCACATTGGAGGTTGGCGGCTGGTGTTTGCAACATTGGTTGACTCTGCGGAGGACACAGAGGGTCAAGGGCAATCATTATCACAGGACGGTTTAGTGGAAACCATGCGTTCCGTGCCTTATCTGTTTTTGAGGCCAGTGCCTTCCTTGTTCTTGAACTGTGGGGAAAACATCTCCAAGTCCCTCTCCTGGGAGCCAGGGCCATTTCCTTGCTACGAACAGCAAATAGCAACGTAGCCAGTGTGAACAGTGCCTTCTCAGCCAGGGGAAATCCTCATTTGTGATTATTTATCCGTAAGAACTCTTTGCATATTACTATGCTTGGAGAGAGAAGGAAGCCAAGAATGCCCAGGTACTCCTGTCCAGGCCCTGTATCTTTCACTTGAGTGAGTGGCCCCCTTGGGTGACTGGGATATTTGGCAATATCTGGAGACATTGTGTTTGTCACAATCTGGGAAAACAAGGTTGCTGCTGGAATCCGGTGAGTAGAGACAAGGGATGGTGTTGAAGGAAGACTCCCAGGACAGCTGTCAAAAATGCCCCTGATGCTATGGGTGAGACACCCTCATCTAATACTGCCTGTCAAGTATTGTTTTTGTAAAGCCAGGTGTGGGGAGGGTCCTGATTCTTGTGCAAAATTGTGTGTGTGTGCATGCGTGTTTGTGTTCATCTAAACTGATGCGTTCTCTTGGATCATTTTCCCTAAGAAGTGTTAGCTATCTGCCATCAATTAAAATACTTTGTTTTTGAACATACAATGTGAAGTTTGAAATCCTATGGTTGTGATAAGGTATCCCGTGAGCAGTTACTCTCCCCACCTCCACTCCTGTCCTCAGGCCTTCAGTTCCCGTCTCTGGGGGAAAACCATGGTCTTGTTATTTAGGTATTCATAGACAGAGATTCCCCATCTGATTCTTGCATCCTTCCTAGTACCTTATGCACAGTTTTTCCTTGCTGCTTGCATTTCACCTGATGACCTGTCTTAGCAATGTGTCCATGTTGTCCCATCCTGAATGGCTTCATTCATTCTGAGAGCTGCACAGTGTTCCTTTAAGGACAGGGGTGGGAGACGTGTGGCCCACGGGCGGATGAGACCTGCAAGTCATTTGATCTGGTGCTTCCAAGGCAACCGCCAGGCTGGACTCGAAAGTTGATAAATCTTTAACAGGCTCATTTTTAAAAAAGATTTATTTATTTGAGAGGCAGAGTTACAGAGAGAGAGGGAGTGAGAGAGATCTTCCATCTGCTGGTTCACTCCCCAAATGGCCACAACAGTCAGGGCTGGGCCAGGCTGAAGCCAGGAGCCAAGAGCTTCATCCGGGTCTCCCATGTGGGTAGCAGGGGTCCAAGCACTTGGACCATTTTCTGCTGCTTTCCCAGGTGCATTAACAGGAAACTGGATTGGAAGTGGAGCAGCCGGGACTTGAAACGGTGATCTGATATGGGATGCTGGCATCACAGGTGATGGTTTAACCCGCCGCATCACAGCACCAGCTCTAGCAGGCTACTTTTTAAGTTGATAATTTTGCGCGGCCTGTGAATTATGCTATAAATATGCAAATAGTCTTTGCCAGAAAAAAAAAATGGGTTCCCCAGCCCAGCAGCATGTCCAATACAGTTTCCTGCAGATCAGCTCTAGGTCATTTCAAGTCTTTAACTGTCCCAGACAGTGCTGCAGTGGACCTGCTGGGTCCTAACTGTGGACACACATGTGTGAGCACATCTCTAATGCAAGGTCTTGTGAGTGGAACTTCTGGGTTCAGCGCACGTGCATGTTAAATGTGGGTAACGATTCCTGGCAGCAGCGGTTTGCTCCTGTGTGCTGTGCACGCTTCGTGTGCCCCACTTGATTGATTATACCCACTTTGGGGTATAGTGTTTGCAACTCACTCATGGTCCATACGGCACAGCAAGTGCCTCTGTCTGCAGCCAGTTCTTCAAGACCAGCTGCACCTGTCCCCCTTCCCCAATGGGCTTTCTCCTAAGAGAAAGTAGAAGGCATGGGTTCTCTTGCTTAAAGAAATTTGTTAACTCCCCAGGGGTGCCTGCTGCTGGATTGGAAGCGAGGCGGCATTTAGAGCCTGCTGGCTGTGGTCTCCCTGTGCAGACTGGAAGTTGTGGGGTGTCTTTATCTGCAGGAAGCAGCTCTGAGAGCGGAAAAGGAGTGAGAGTAGATGGAGAGCTGGAGGAATTAGAAGGGGAGGAAGCCGTGGGAGAAATGCCTTCTTTTAAGGACAGACACAGCAGATTTCTCCTGCCCATCTCGTTGGAATGCCAAGCAGGAATTAAACGGGAAGTCGGGCTGCTTCTGCCAGACCGGCTCAGCAGCCAGCCCTACCAGGCTCCTGGAGTTGCAGGCTGTTGTCTGAGCTGGCGAGGGTCCCCTCCCTGGAGTCTCTTGCAGGAACTGGCTGGAAGCAGCATCTTCTTTGAAGGAAGAAGATGCAAGAAGCCACGAAGACACCATGCACTGGCTGAAGCCATGCAAGTAACTCTGGCCTGGCAAATCCATCCCCTAAGTTTGTACCAGAGCTGGTGCAAAAAGCTAAAGTACCTGGATATGTGTGTCTTGTGTGCTGAGGTTTCCCAGCTCCTGGAGCGGTACCTGGTACACAGAAGGCACTCAAAGAACATTCACTGAACATAGGGAACATTGGTTGGCAGATGTAGCTCTGTGTCTGCTAGGCTTCTTCCCCCTGGGGACAGACTTGATTTTTAACTCATAGTCAATTGACAAACATCTTCACCAAGCAGAGCAAAGGCTGGCTGAGAAAACTGGGATGTGTATGGGGTGGGGCGGGGCTCTTTTATCTTTTTTTTTTTTTTTTTTTGACAGGCAGAGTGGACAGTGAGAGAGAGACAGAGAGAAAGGTTTTCCTTTTGCCGTTGGTTCACCCTCCAATGGCTGCCGCGGCTGGCGCACTGTGGCCGGCGCATCGCACTGATCCGAAGCCAGGAGCCGGGTGCTTCTCCCGGTCTCCCATGGGGTGCAGGGGCCCAAGCACTTGGGCCATCCTCCACTGCCTTCCCGGGCCATAGCAGAGAGCTGGACTGGAAGAGGAGCAACCGGGACAGAATCCGGCGCCCCAACCGGGACTAGAACCCGGTGTGCCGGCGCCGCAAGGCGGAGGATTAGCCTATTGAGCCGTGGCGCCGGCCTATGGGGCTCTTTTATCTTGTGTGTGTGATGTTAGATCGTCTCTGAAACTTGGATTTCTCTAGAAGACCCAAAGAGGCAGGGAGGAAGGATTTGCCCCTGCCTTTACCAAAAATAACCTTTTTATTCTGGAATTCTCCTGGACCTTCAGAAAAGTTGCGAAGTGTGTCCAGCAGTTCCTCCTGAATACCCCTCTCCCGGTTTCCCCCAATACTAACATCTTAGGTAACCACAGTGCATTTGCTCCTGCTCTTCTGGTAAATGGTGGTGAGCCTGTGCTGGAGAGAGAGGGCAGTCACATCTCAAGCAGGAGCAAAGAAAAGAAAGGGTGGCTTGGGGCCAAGCTTATTCCTTTTTGCACAAACTACCAAAGAGGTGCAGAAAAACTATCACCCAGGGGTTAGCAGCCCATAAAGCTCTCACAAAGCCCCAGCTCTCAGCACCACGCTGAGGTTGAAGCCTTTAATCACGGGTCTTTGGGGGACACCAAACCATGTCCAAGCTGTGCCATAGGGTCATCAGAAATCCTCTGAGAATCCATGATGGTGGTAACAGAATGGAAATACCAGCTGTGGTAATGATAGGAGTAAGTGATGAAGGTGGTAGTTATTCTGTACTGAGTCCTTCTCCTGGAGTAACTTATTTGGCGCTTTCAGCATCCTGTGCAGTGCAGGTACAGTTGGAAGAATTCCCATTTTACAGGTGAGTAAGCCGAGGAAGAGCAGTTGAGGCAGAGAGGTCACACTGCCAGCCTCTAGCTCTTACTCGAGGTCCGAGTTGTCTGGCTCCACTCTCCCACTCTTCATGACCTTCTGCACAGTGATGGTATTAGCTGTCATCCCTTGATGATAATGTGTTTTGGACACAAAAGTTTTACATGGAATATTTCTAAACCTTCCCCCTGACTCAGAGAGTTGTGAAGAGCCCCGATTTTGTTGTCCTGCCTCAGGACAAAAATGCATGACCTCAAGCTTTTGTGAGCAAGAGCGGGAGGGGAGCATGTATGTGTGTGTGTGTGTGTGTGTTGCTGGAGGGAGCACTTCCACTGCCTTCTGTCCTAGTTCTTTTCCCGATATATCTAGCCAGGTCTGCTCTGTGCACCTGGGCATGGTATTGCTGGGTCTTTTCTCTCCCAGTAGCAGCGAAGATTTGCAAAGCTTGGTCAGAACAAGAACAGTCAGGAGTGCCTTGATTCTGAGAGCCAAACAAGATAATACTTCAGTTAATCAGCAAGCACAAGCCTTGGGCTCCGAGAGGCTAAGTGGTTTCTGCCCTAGATCTTGCAGATAGCTGGCAGGCAGGGTCCATATAAAAGCAAGGTTTGAGCGGCAAGTTTTGGGTTGGGAGGAGGAGGAGCGTGACAAGGCCAACACAGCCATGGAAGGGTTCTTGGAGGTGGGGAAAGCACCTCGTTTTCTTTAAAAATTTGGGGTTATTTTTAATTATTTGAAAGGAGGAGGGGGGAGAGAAAGAAAGAGAGAGAGAGAGAGAGAGAGAGAGAGAGAGAGAGAAGGAGGAGGAGGGAGGGAGAGAAAGAGAAAGAGGGAGAAAGAGGAAGAAAGAGAAAGAGAGAGAATATTCCATCTGCTGGTTTACTCTCCAAATAGCGGCAGCATCAGGGCTGGACCGCACTGAAGCTGGGAGCCAGGAACTCGGTCCGGTCTCCCATGTGGGTGGCAGGGACCCAGAAGCTTGAGCTATTACCTGCTGCCTCCCAGAGTGAGCATTGGCAGGAAGCTGGAGTCATGAGTGGAGCCAGGACTTGAACCCGAGCACTCTAATAGGGCTGCCGGTGTCCCAAGTGGTGTCTTAACCACGGCACCAAACACCTGCGTCTTGAACTCATTTTCCACCCAGGGTCTCTCTCTGTGTCCTATGAGTCCTGTTGCCTGGGATGCATCCCCCTCTCCCTTCCAATGGTGGGCTCTGGGTCTTCGGTTTAAAGGTCCCCTTGCTGACAAGGTCTACCTTGTTGGCGGCCTGCCTGAAGCCCCTTCTGGAAATTTCCTAGGCTTGAGAGCTTCATGAAGTCCAGGACCTCTGCTTTGTTCGCTGCTGTGTCCTCTGGGGCCTAGAACAGTGTTAGGAACACATCGTCTCTCATGAACTATTTTGCTGAGTAAGTGAATGAGCGGTTCATGTCATGTCCTGATGTGTGTCTGTCCTAGAACGTAGCATTTTTGTCGTTAGCTTGACTGCTAACGACAGTGTGTGGTCAGATTCCCTCATGAGCCATCAGCTCGGGGAGGGTGGAGAGGACCTCTGCCTCATTCACCCTCCAGGAGCCCAGGGCAGGCCTGGCGTGTGGTTAAGGATGTGAGTTTTGGGGCCCGATGACCAGGATTCAAATCTCAGGTCTCCTGCTCACCTGCTAAGCCTCTCTATGCCTCAGTTTCCACATAGGTACAAAAGGGACAATAATAGCCTCTAAGCGTTAATATTGGTTAAAACGTTTAGGAGAGGGCCCCGGGTGAGAATGTACCTTGTAAATGCCAGTGTTGTCAGTGCTGGGAAAATGTTTGGGATTTCAAGCTTGGGGGAATCTGTACGTAGAATGCACTTTTCCTCTCTGAGTGGTAAAATCTCCGCTAAGGACAGTTGGAGACGATCGGAGAGGCCCAGGAGATCTTAGAACCAGGCTGCTTAAGAAACCCGACCCTTCCCTCCCCTCTCTGTCCTCTTGGAAAAGGCCAGTTGCTAGCATGCCTGGCGTTTCTGCTCTTCACAGCTTTCCACCTTTCTTTCTCTGCATTGGCCCTATTTTTTTTTTTTTTTTTTTTTTCACAGCACGGCTTGGAACCTCGCGAGCTAACTTGCGGCTGGGATGTGGGAGCCGACGCTTCCATTTAGAGAAGCAGCCGGTCCTGGAATGCTGCGGCGGGGCTGCCAGCCTCACTCCTGGGCCGAGCCAGCCAGGAATGCACTTTGCAGCTCACACAAGGCTGGGCCTTGGGTCCATGGAATTTCTCCTTTCTGCTGGCTCATTCGTGTCTGTTTTAAAAAAATATATATATTGCAAGCAGTGCATGCTCCTGGTGATAATCCCAAACAGTACCAGGGGCTTCCCAAAGTTCATGGGAAATGTATATTATGGATGCACTGTGCACAGATTTAAAAGAAAATTTGCACTAAAAGAAACATATGTATTTTTTAAAACCGTAGTACCCCTTCTATGATGCTTCGTCACACACGGTAGCTTGAAGAGGGCGTCTCTTCCGAGTATAGAGGCTTCATTCCCCAGTCCTCTCTTCCCATCCCCCATTATTGGTGCCAAGTTAAACCTGAAGTTTGGTTAAATAAGACATAAATTGTTAGTGGATGTGTGTCCCAAATATTGCATGGTACAAACTTGTACTAGAAATTGTTTGTTTAAATGATATTCAGATTTATCTGGGTGTTCTGTAGTTTTTTGTTTTTTTTTTTTTCTTTAAAGATTTGTTTGAAAGGCAGACAACAGAGAGAGAAGGGGAGACAAACAGAGATCTTCCATGCGCTGGTTCAATCCCCAAATGGCTACAACAGCCAGGGCTGGGCCAGGCCAAAGCCAGGAGCTAGGAGCTCCATCTCAGCCTCCCACGTGGGTGCAGGGGCCCAAGTACCTGGCCATCTTCTGCTGCTTTCCCAGGCACATTAGCAAGAAGTCGGGTTGAAAGTGGAACAGTTGAGATGCTGGTGTTGCAAGTGATGGCTTACCCGGCCTGTGCCACAATGTTGGAGCTGTCCTGTAGTTTTATTTGCTAAGTTTGATAGCCCAGAGCCTCTCCTATAGTCAGTTTCCTCTGTTTTTCTCCAGTAATTGTCCAAGCATGTGCAACCCGTGGGTACCTTGACAGATTTACTCCTGGTGGAATTCCCAGCACCTAGAACAGTGCTGGGCCGCCTGCAGGTGCCTGATCAATATTGACTGAATGAGCGATCAAATATGCAGCCACCCCCTTTTCCTTTGCACAGTTGGAAATATGCTTTCCTACCATTCATACTTAGCATTTTCTTTTACTAATGTCTCCTGGAGATTGATGCACAGTGCTGCCTCATTCATGAGTTCGAGGACTTCTGCAAGTTCATGGGGGAGTAGAATTAAAAGACAAGTTAGTAATTGATGCAAACAATTTTTGAGATTGTCTTTGAAAAGTTAACGGAAAATGTATGATATGAACAAATGATGCATGGATTCCAAATTTCCTTTGCATCAAAATAAACCTATCTTTTAATTTCATTTTCCCACCCTTGTATTTCTTTCTTTCTTTCTTTTTTTTTTTTTTTTTTTACTGTTTGAGTACTAGTTATAGCATTAAATCACAATGTACAGCACATTAAGGACAGAGATCCCACATGAGGAGCAAATGCACAGTGGCTCCTGTTGTTGACCCAACAAATTGACACTCTAGTTCATGGCGCCAGTAACCATCCTATGCTGTCGTCATGGGTTGCCAAGGCTATGGAAGCCTTCCAAGATTGCCGACTCTGATCATATTTAGACAAGGTCATAAAAGACAGGGTAAGGATAGTAACCAATGATCCTAAGAGTGGCATTAACCAGGTTTGAACAATTATACAGCATTAAGTGGGGAAGAGGACCATCAGTACACACAGGTTGGGAGTAGAGCCATTGGTGGTAGAGTAGAGGTTATGATTACAAAGGAATGAGGCCCAAGTACGCTAGACAGGGTCTAGAACAAAGGACAGAGTCATTATTAGAGGAGCTAAGAAAGGTGCTGTCTAAGCTACAAGTAATTTTTCTGATTGAGAGGCAAATAGAACCTGATAGAAGGGGCTTGATAATAATCTGGTGGGCTTTAGGCCTTGTAAATTCAGAGGCCCAGACCTATCTGTCTCTTCACATGGGGTATATCCTAAGGGAGGTGTGAACCTCCTAGGGGAAGGCACTCTGTTGACTTTCATTACTTGGCTGGCCTGGGAGGAGAGCTGGCCAGGTAAAGGCAGGGGGCATCTCTAACAAGAAATTTACAGTTCTGCCTGCAATGTTGCTGACCCTACTTGACCATCCCCTCAGCTGCAGTGGTCACTTTGGAAGTTGGGCTGAGTGAAGGGCTTTTCAGCTTAGAGCCAATAAGATCTGTGGCTCTGACCTGGGCATCCTTCGACTCCAGGGCAGGTCCATTTCCAGTGATTCAACTCTTGGCAGAGCTGCCAGGGCTCTTCACAAGCTGACTTCTGCTGAAGCCCAGGCTTACCACATTGAAAGCCACTGCAGTGGACTGGCCTGTTGGGTCTCCTTGAGGGCAGATCACTGTACAGATCAGCCATTAATAGGCCTGCCACCCATTGCTTCTGATGCCGAGCTTTCTTTTCCTCCTGGTTTGTGTTAAAGCAGACCAGAGGATGCAAGTCAAGGGAGTGCCCGTGTCCCATCTCTAATCTTCTGTGGCCTGAACTACAAGTCTATAGTCACAGGCATGTTCTGTAGTAGTTTTTCTAAGGTAGACAATGCCCATGAGGAAAATTATATTCTCACTTTAAAACTTTCTTTCCCTTTGGTCTGAAAGGGAGGTTTTTTCTACTTACTGTATACTTCGCTGATGGCAAAGTAAATCTAGCTATGAGATTATTATTTAAGTTCTTATTTTGGCTATGCTATTACAGAAAAATGTTAGCCATCTCTTTTATAAGGTCTAAAGATTAAATTGTGCATCCTACAAATTCCTTCATAATAGAATTAGTTTCCTACCTTGAAGAGAATAGAGAAATGAAAGAACAAGTTGGGCTTAGAATAGAGAAATGAGGGAGCAAGTCCTAGATCGCTTGCTGACAATAGCAATATCACATGAATACTTGTATTTCTAATGGTTTCATAATATTCTCCTTTTAAAAAAAAAGTTTATTTATTTGAAAGGTAGACACACACACAGAGAGAGAGAGAGAGAGAGAGAGAGAGAGAGAGATTGTACATTCACTAGTTCACTCCCTAAATGGTCGCAACATCCAGGGTGGGACCAGGCCAAAGCCAGGAGCTAGGAACTCCATCTGAGTCTCTTGTATGGGTGGCAGGGACTCAAATACTTGGGCATTTTCCCTTGCTTTCCCAGGTGCACCAGCAGGAAGCTGAGTGGGAAGCAGAGCAGCCAGAACTCGAACCAGCTCTCTGATGTGGGATGCTGATGTTGCAGGTCGTGGCTTAGCCCGCTGTGCCACAATACCTATACGTATTTGTAGTATTCCATTTTCTAAGTACATGATAATGTATTTAACCAGTCCCCTGACAGTGGGCCTTGGTGCTGTTGAGAGTCTTTTGCTTTTACAAGCAATACAGTACTCAGCCTTTTTATGGGTTTAGTTCTGTGTGAAGGATAGAGGTGGCAGAAATCCCTGGGGCAGAGGGCACCTGCTTTGCACTGTGGATTCCTGTGCCTGAGTTACTTTTCCAGGGGATCTGTCCACACTTCCCTTAGACAACTTGCTCCAAAGATGATCTGACTTTTCCTTTTTGCCCACCCCATTGTAAAAGAGTGGCTTGTGAGAACCTCTTTATGTTTGAAAGTTCTCTCTCTCTCTCTGAACTGCCTCTACTTGTCTTTTGCCTATGTTTCTACTTTCTAAACTTTAAGAAGTTTTTATTTATTAAAGAGCATGCCTCGGGGCTGGGGCTGGGGCCTAGCAGGTAAAGCTGTTGCCTGCAATGCAGGCATCTCATATGAACAATGGTTCAAGTCCCGGCTGCTCCACTTCCGATCCAGCTCCCTGCTAATGTGCCTGGGAAAGCAGTGAAAGATGGCCCAAGTGCTTGGGCCCCTGCCTCCCACATGGGAGACTTGGAAGCAGCTCCTGGCTCCTGGTCTGGCCTAGCTCAGCCCTGGCCATTGCAGCCATTTGGTGAACGAACCAGCAGGTGGAAGATCTCTCTCTCTGTCTCTTCTTCTGTAACTATGCCTTTCAAATAAATAAAATAAATCTCTTTAAAAAAAGAACATGCCTTTTAGCCTGGCCTTTATTTTATATCTCAGCTGTTAGTATAGAAAACTGGTTTTTCACTTTGAAAAAATTGGTTGAGTATGATTTTTTCACTCTGCAGATATTTAAAACTTCTAAGTCAAATTTCAGTGTCTACTTTTTGTGTCTTGCTCAGAAAGCCCTCCTCCTCCATGAGATTAGGAGAAATTCTTCCACATTTTACTACATTAACTCTTTTTTTTTTTGCATTTAAATCTTTAATCCATCTGGAATTTATTTTGATTTTAGGAGAGAGGTGAGGATCCAGCTTTATTTTTTACCAGATGGCCAGCCCGTTGTCCCAATACCCTTTATTGAGTAATCCATTGCTTCCCACACAATTGAAATGCTGCCATTACCATAGATTAGATAGAGGAGGGGGATTTTGTGGTCATTTCCTATGGGGATCCAGGGCCAGCTAGTCAGAAGGATTTTAGGGGAAACACACCAGAAGTGCTGTGTGTGGCAGCCCTGGGTTTCCTGGGTTTGGGGTGGAGTGAGTGAGTGTCTGATGCTCAGAGGAATTTTAAGTTTCTCTTATTTATTTGAAAGGCAGAGAGAGAGGGAGGAAGGGAAGGAGGGAGGGAAGAAGGAGGAGGGAGTGGGAGAGAGAGAGAGAGAGAGAGAGAGAGAGATCATTCTGGTGGTTTGCTTCCCAAATGCCCACAGCAGTCCTGGGCCAGGCCAAAGCCAAGAGCAAGAAACCCAATCTGATCTCCCACATGAGTGGTAGGGACCCAAGTACTTGAGCCACCACCTGCTGCCCCCCAGGCTGTGCGTTAGCAGGAAGTTGGATCAGAAGTAGAGGTGAGACTTGAACCCAGGCATGCGGGTATGGGATGTGGGTGTCCTAAGTGATGACCAAACCTGCTGCACCTAGCCCCTGCCGCTGGAAGGAGATTAGAGCACCATGTTTCTCAGCCTCAGCACTACGACATTTTGGGTTCCACCTGTCTTCGCTGGGGGCTGTCCTGTGTATTTTAGAATGTTTAGCAGCATCCTTGGCCTCTGCCTAGTAGATGCCCATGTCAGCTCTTGCCCCGAAGTATGACAGTGAGTCCAGGGTGGGTGGGTGGGCAAAATTATCTCTGGCTGAGAACCAAGACTTTATGGGGCCTGGGTCGAACAGACCCTCGATTAGACCCTCGTGGGCCTTTTGTCGGTCTGCGATTCTGTCTTCAGTATTATCAGCAGCTCCAGCTGTCTGGGAGCCAAAAAGGAAGGCGCCTTTCTATCTTGGAGCCCAGAGCCAGAGATTTGGTGTGAGAGTGGAGTTTTGAGGGAGGAAGGGGGGGGAGCATGTGAGTTGATAGTTGACTCCAAGAGGTTCCCTCCCACGTTTGCAGGAGAGAATCTTCCAGAACCCCTTGGATTCCCGAGCCATTCTCCCTGCCAACAGCACCCCGCCTCCCCCAACAAAGGGGCCCCGCCTGATCTTGGAGGCAGAGCCATGACTGTGCGAGTCCAAGGCAGTAGAAGTTTCACGACTGAGTGGTGTGACAGCTTATCTTCCGCTTAGGACTGAAAGGGTCCAGGGGCTTATCTTTGGGGACAGCAGGAAGCACATGTGTTTGGGAGGTTGGGGTGTGGCGGCGAGTGGGGAGGGGAATTCCATATAGAATACAGAGTTGTGGGAGAGAATCAGAGGAGGAGAAAGAAGTGGGTGAGATGCCAGGGGTCTGGGGGGGGGGCACCTGCTGAGGGCTGAGCACCTGGCCCAGAGATTACCCAGTGACAGCTGGAGCCAGCTTCTCCCTGACACCGCTGCAGGGGGAGAGGATTGGTGCTGAGTGTGCTGGAGGTGCGTAGCAGTGATTTGAGGGAGGTAATCCCACTGGGAAGCTGTCTTAATGGGTAAATTGGGGTTCGATTGGTCAGGCAGGGACTCGGGGTGGGAGGGGGGCAGCTGACTGGCTTTAGCAGAGGCTTCCGTGTGAAGCACTTAGTCCTCACTAGGTGTGGCTCTGATGTAGAGTGTGGATGATGGTGGCAGACACACGAGTGCCTTGGAGACCTGCTAAGGAGTTTGGGCTTTCTTTTTAATCTAGAACAGCCCTCACCTGTGCAATTTAGATGAACCATAGACTAGAAGTTAGCAAAAGGAAAGTAGGAGGCCAGCGCCGGGGCTCAATAGGCTAATCCTCTGCCTAGTGGCGCTGGCACACCGGGTTCTAGTCCTGGTTGGGGCACTGGATTCTGTCCCGGTTGCCCCTCTTCCAGGCCAGCTCTTTGCTGTGGCCCAGGAGTGCAGTGGAGGATGGCCCAAGTACTTGGTCCCTGCACCCCATGGGAGACCAGGAGAAGCATCTGGCTCCTGCCATCGGATCAGCGCAGCGCACCGGCCACGGCGGCCATTGGAGGGTGAACCAATGGCAAAGGAAGACCTTTCTCTCTGTCTCTCTCTCTCTCACTGTCCACTCTGCCTGTCAAAAAAATAAAAAAGGAAAAAAAAAGGAAAGTAGGGAACATCAGTATAGAGTCACTCCCCAGCCCATGGCCCCCACCCAGTGACAACCTTCTACTCCCCCTGCTGCACATCCTCAGGACATACCGACTCCAAGGTCAGGAGTTTGCTCTACTGGTACACAGTTGGTGCTAAATAACTGCTCATGGAATGGGCAAATCCACACTGCAGCCCTGATGGCACTTGCTTTTTTCATACCATAGGTCCCAACCCACTTTCCTCAAGCTCCATCCTGACAAAGACATTGCAGGTCTCAGGCTTAGGACTTTAGGCAATGACTTCAAGTCACAAGGGGCTAACATGATTTTGTTCTCGATGTTTATTCCTAGGATGAGCTTGTAGTTAGACTCACAGATGCTGCTTTTTCATTCCCTTTCTTAAAAATAATTTTTATCGAGACAAAAATTCACATCACACAAAAATCACCATTTTTATTTGAGAGGCAGAGAGACAGGACACACACACACACACACACAGCGAGAGGAAGAAAAAGCAACTCCAACTGGGTCTCCCACATGGGTTACTACTTGAGCTGCTCTCTCTTGCTGTCCCAGAGTGGACATTAGTAGGAAGCTGGAATTAGAAACTGAGTTGAGAATAGAATTTAGGTACTCTGGTATGCGATGTGAGTGTGCTTTTTTTTTTTTTTTAAGATTTTATTTATTTATTTAAGAGGTAGAGTTAGAGAGAGGGAGAGACAGAGAGAAAGGTCTTCCATCTGTTGGTTCACTTCCCAGATGGCTTCTTCCCTATCTCCCATGTGGTGTAGGGGCCCAAGGATTTGGGCCATCTTTTACTGTTTTCCCAAGTCATAAGTAGAGAGCTGGATTGGAAGAGGAGCATCTGAAACACAAACCGGCACCCATATGGGATTCCTTTTTTTTTTTTAAGATTTACTTGTTTATTTGAAAGAGTTACAGAAGGATCCATGGAGAAATACAGAGCGATTGATCTTCCATTCTGCTGGTTCACTTCCCAGATGGCTGCAACTGCCAGGGCTGGGCCAGCCAGAAGTCAGGAGGCAGGAGCTTCATCCTGGTCTCCAATGTGGGTGACAGGGATCCAAACACTTGGGCAACTCTCCGGTTACTTTTCCCAGGCCATTAGCAGAGAGCTGAATCAGAAGTGGAGCAGTGGGGACTTGAACCAGCACCTGTATGGGATGACAGTGTTGCAGGTAGCAGCTTTAACCACCGTGCTACAATGCCAGGTCCAGCTATTTACTTTTTAAAAACACTTTAAATTCAATGTAAGTCAATTGAAGGAGAACTATCAGTAGTTGCAGATGATGTGTGGACATGGCGGATAGCATGAAGGTTGCACGAGTAGGGACCCTACCTGGTAGTGCACAGTGGACTTTCCCAGCCATCTCCCCAGCCTCTGTCCCTCCATTCCTGAAGCCTCAGTGTAGCTGATCTGGCCTCCTCATTGGCCTCCAGGAGCTGTCCAGCCTCAAAGATATTGCAAAGATAGTGCACTGGCAAGAGGGGTGAGATCATCAGTACCAGTGCTGTGGGCGACAGAGGCAGCCATGGTGGAGGTCCCCAGGAGCCGAGCCATCGGGGTGTTCGTTCTTTGGTGAAGTGGTAGATCTGGAGCTGTGGACTTCAGCTTCCCCTCCCGAAGGCTGTGCAAGAGGGGGAGCTGAGCCAGTCATCTGTGAGTGTGGGAAAAGAGAGTGATGTGACAAAAACAGTTACCATCCAACTTGCTAACCTCGAAAGCTTGAAATAGTGGTATCGTTGGAGAGGGAGATGTAAGCATGACACGGCTGATCTGCTCCCCATCTGGGCAAGGAAGCTCTTCTAACTTTTCTGGCTCGGTGCGGGGAGGTTTGCAGCGTCTTCTGGTTCTTTTCCCTTTGTCTTTGAGCTCAGCGTTCCTGCTCCGGTGATGTGTGGCTTTGGGCTCTGCCAAAGGAAAGAAGCACTTTGCTTCCTGTTTCTGGGGACTGTTGTCACTCTTCCAGGTTTTCTTAGCTTTGCTTGGAGGGCAGAGGATGGTCCCAGTCTCTGTTCCCATCGTAGGGGTGAGCGTGCACCCTTTTCTGTATGTAGAAACATCTCCAAGCTCTCAAGCCTCAGGTACTGTACAGCGGGCTGAATGTAACTCCCCGCCCCCATTGGCATCCATGGATATGACAGAGGTGGGTCCTGCTCCCATGAGTGACCCTGAAGATCCACGGCATGGGCTTGTCTGTCACAGGCTCTCTAGATGGATTCGGATGCTCGGCAAGGTTTGGGAGGGGCACACGGCCTTGCGAGCAAGACTGTGGTCCATCTCTGGAGGGGGACTTGAGTCCCAGTCTGGACACCCCCACCTGGCTGGGTGGCCGTGGGGAAATCACTGAGTGGCTCAGTGCCTCACTTTTCTTCCCCCTGAGTGGTGGTGGTGGGGGGGTGCCAGTGTCCTCGCCTCCCAGGGCTGTGGGGAGGTTTCCAGGGGCGGAGATGTGTGCAGCCCACCAGTCTTCTACCCCACTGATGTACTCCTTTAGGTGGTGCCTGGCCTCTCTCTCGGGGAATAGAAAGGGGCAGCCTGGAGTGTCTTGTTGGTGGTCCAGTCCAGCTGTGCACAGAGACCATGCGGGTGATGCCCACCAGGCTCAACTTCTGAACATGCATTTTCCTGGAGGACCATTTAGCAGGGCAGGTTGGGCCCACGCCGGTCCATGCCAGATGTTGGGGTGCTGGGTGCTTTCTCTTTTCTCAATCCCTGTTTACCTCTAACAAGACCGACAGGTGCTGGGAAGGCCCTCCGGGTGGCCCCTCTCTGGCTGTTACATGCACCAGAAACCCACTTTCGGCCTGTTTGCCTTGTGTTAGAAAACAGCAGGTGTGGTTGGCAGGCTCTGTCCCACCACCCCTCCCGCCAGCCCTGGCCCCTGGGGACTCCTTAGACTAATGCAGTTTTAATGAATACACATCACTGTTTACATGGCTGAAATGAGAGCCCGGCTGCTGCTTTTATGTTGAGGTTTATGGCTCTGCCTTCTAAAACCTCACTCTGCTCCGGCCATGGGATGTCTCCTGGCGGCTCAGGCTCTGCCCCTCCAAATAAGGTGCTCACTGAGAAACGCTGCTCGCGTGTCAGAGCCGCCGCCCTGCCCAGGCAGGAGTGGACTGTGTAGAACAAATGCGTAAAGATGGATCCTTCGTTGTTTTAGTTTCAAGAGATTTTTAAAAATTCTAAATTGAGTGCCTACTATAGAACAATTAGAACATGCAGATAGACTAAGAGAAGAAAAGAAAGTCACCCCTAATCCCAGTACTCAGAAAAAATACCCAATAATCAACATTTTTGTTTTATGTCTTTGGAGATTTTAATCAACAAAATATATTTTAAGCTAAAATTAGAAATAGAACTGAAAACACATTATTCTGAAATCTTCCCATGATTATTGTACAAGGAATGTCTTCCCAAGTCAAGAAATGTATTGATTTGCAGTATCTTTTTTTTTCCCCCTAGCATCATTATATCCTCTTTCATGTCTGGTCTCCTTTATAGAAAGCTTTAATTGCCTTCAGTTTTGAGTAGTTGGATACACTCACAAAATTCAAAATTAAAAAGGTACAAAAGGGCTACCTTGAAGATCTTTCTCTCTCGTCCTTGGCCTTCAGACACTCCGTTTACCTCCCTGGAGATAGCCAGTGTTGCCATCTTCTTGTGTATACTTCTGGAAATAGTTCACAGTAGGCACAGAGATAATAGACATCGAGTTTTCTCTGTTCCCAAAGCAAGCGGTCAGATGTTAACTTGCCTTGATTTTTCCACTTGACAATGCATCTTGGTATGTAAAGAATACACTTTTTCTACTTTATGACTGCATTGTGGTCCATGGTGTGGGAAACTTCAATGTCTTTTTTTTTAAAGATTATTTATTTATTTATTTGACAGAGTTACAGACAGTGAGAGAGAGAGACACAGAGACAGGTCTTCCTTCTGTTGGTTCACTCCCCAAATGGCTGCCACAGCCGGAGCTACGCCGATCTGAAGCCAGGAGCCAGGTGCTTCCTCCTGGTCTCTCATGCGGGTGCAGGGTCCAAGCACTTGGGCCACCCTCCACTGCCCTCCTGGGCCACAGCAGAGAGCTGGACTGGAAGAGGAGCAACCGGGACTAGAACCTGGTGCCCATATGGGATGCCAGCGCCACAGGTGGAGGATTAACCAAGTGAGCCACGGTGCCGGTCCCAGAATATACTTTTTCTACTTCATGACTGCATTGTGGTCCATGGTGTGGGCAACCTCATTGTCTTTTTAAAATGGAGATGAGGTGGGCATTTGGCATAGTGGTGAAGATGCTGCTCGGGATGCCCGCATCCCATAGTAGAGTGCCTAGGTGTGAGTCCCAGCTCTGCTTCCAATTCCAGCTTCCTGTTAATGTGTACCCTGTGAGACAACAGGGTCCCTGATATTATGTGGGTCCCTGATACCCACGTAGGAGACTTGAATGGAGTTCTGGGCTCGTGGGCTTTGGCCTGGCCTAGGCCGGGCTGTTGCAAGCATTTGGAGAGTGAACCACAGGATAGAAAATCTATGTTTGATAGAAAATCTGACTCTTCTTGCCCCCCTTCTCTGTGTTTCTGCATTTCAAATCAATTCAATAATTTAAAATATTGGGATATATTGATTCAGTAATGTCTCCTGTGGCTCCTTTCAAACTCCACGTCCATATGGCCTGGCCGGCGACAGCTAAAGAAAACATGCCATGCAGAGCTTAGGAGGGACTGTGGCTCAGATTATGAATGGGATCGGCCTTGGCCCTGACAGGTCTGAGTGACAAAGACAAAGTAAAGCCGGCGAGCCTCATGCCAGGTGGTGGTGGCTGGCACAAGGCCCTTTGTGATGGGCCACGTTTGGAGCGGGCACTGCCCTTCGTCTGTTCTTAGTGGAGAAGGCATTTCGTCAGAGGCCCAGAGAGAGGATCGGGTGCTTCCTGGCAAGGCGCATTGTGGGGAATCCGAGGATAAGTGATCTCCTACCCTTGGCTCACAGTGAGAAGGGTCTCCACGTCTGCCTTGGAAGCGTGCACCTGTCGCCACGTGGAAGGCAGGGGCTGCGGGGTGAGTCGGAGCGTTTCTCATTTGACGTCCTTGACTTAGAGAGCTGCGGTTACTATCCCAGGGGGTCTTGAGTATGTCGAGGCGACGTTTGCACTTAGTGGGATGAGAGGAAAACGTGGGATGTAAAGGAAGTGAGGATTCTTTGCAAGGGTGGTGGAGAACTTCCAGAGCTGGGTGGGGGCTGTGAGTCTCCAGACAAGGGGCACGAGTTGGCTTTGGAGTGGGGTGTTTCCTTACCTTGCAAGGATGGAGGGGAACCAGCAAGGATAACTGCAAGTGTGCAGTAACTGGAACGAACGGTGCTGATGGAGAAGCTGAGTGGATCCTATGTGCGGACACAGGGAGTAGTGGTCTGTCCCTGGTGGGTTAGGTAAGGCCCTTCCCAAGAGACTTAGGTTTTCCCTAAATTTCGAGGTCACACAATGGTGTTTTCTTTTTTTTTTTTTTTTAAAGACTTATTTTATTTATTTGAAAGAGTTACAGAAAGAGGTAGAGACAGAGAGAGGTCTTCTATCTGCTGGTTCACTCCCCAGATGACCGTAAAAGCCAGAGCTGTGCCGATCCGAAGCCAGGAGCCAGGAGCTTCTTCTGGGTCTGCCACGCAGGTACAGGGGCCCAAGGACTTGGGCCATCTGCTGCTGCTTTCCCAGGACATAGCAGAGAGCTGGATCGGAAGAGGAGCAGCTGGGACTAGAACCGGTCCCATATGGGCTGTCGGTGCTTCAAGCCAGGGATTTAACCCACTGTGCCACAGTGCCGGCCCCACGATGGTGTTTTCATTATTGGTTAGTGTCAGATCAAGAATAGAGACTCACTCTTTCATTGTGCTATTTTCTGAGAGATGACGTGAAACTAATAGTCAACAAAACCTAATCAACAAGCAATTAAAAAATACCTTCTCCAATGACCATAGGTTCAAGTAAAACTCAAAACTACCACTGCAGAGAGACTTTAAGTGAGAAAAAATGGAGCGCTAGATACACACAGGCAATGCTGAGCTTATGTTCATGACCTTGATACTTTTCTGATTAAAGATCCGCCATACTTCGCCTTGAACGTAATTTGTTATTCTGATGAACGTGTCATGTCAGGTCTGTTTCTGGTGTTCCATTCAGATCTAGTTTTTCTTATCAAGTCTTTTAAGATGCCGTTTTTGAAGGTGAGACATTCATTTTGTTGTTTAAATTCATATGTATTCGTTCAAAGAGTCACAGAACTGTGTCTTCCATCAAATATGTTCTTATGTTTTTTTAAAAAGGTTTATTTTATTTATTTGAAAGGCAAAGTTACAGAGAGAGAGTGGGGAGCGGGGGAGACAGAGGAGAGATATCTTCCAACTACTGGTTCAATCCCTAAATGACCACAATGTCTGGAGCTGGGCCAGTCTGAAGCCAGGAGCCAGGAGCTTCTTCCAGGTCTCCCACACAGGTGCAGGGGCCCAAGGACTTGGGCCATCTTCTACTGCTTTCCCAGGCCCCAGCAGAGAGCTGGATCTGAAGTGGAGCAGCCGAGACATGAGCCGGCATCCATATGTGAATCCATTATGCGAGAACACTGGCCTCCCTCTATTTTTCTGTTTTGCTCATAGTGTGATGTAAAGGATCCAGTAGGAAAGTTGTTTTTTATTAAATTAATTAATTAATTAATTTTTTTACAGGCAGAGTGGACAGTGAGAGAGAGAGAGAGGCCGGCACCGTGGCTTAACAGGCTAATCCTCCGCCTTGCGGCACCGGCACCCCGGGTTCTAGTCCTGGTTGGGGCGCTGGATTCTATCCCGGTTGCCCCTCTTCCAGGCCAGCTCTCTGCTATGGCCCGGGAAGGCAGTGGAGGATGGCCCAAGTGCTAGATACACACAGGCAATGCTGAGCTTATGTTCATGACCTTTTTTTTTTTTATGTTTTTATTACTTTAATTATTGTTATAAAAGCCTGCCATTTTTAATATGTGGTTGGGGAAGTTTTGTTTGTTTTCCTGTTTGGGGGTTTTGTTTGTTGTTTGTTTTTCTGGGCAAAAAAAAAAATGCTTTGTAGTGTTTGTACTGCTGCTGGTCAGGACATTAAAATCCTCAAGTGTTTTTACAAAGAAGGAAAGTGAGAGCTTCCCGCGCCTCGGCCGTCCCCGCTGCAGGCGCTCGCGCTGGGAACCACGGGCTCCTCGCCCCCTCTCCCTCCGCCCCCCCTCTCCCCGCCCCCGCCCCGCACTTGGACAAGCTAATAGCAAACACAACCCATTGCTAGCAAGTGAGGAGGGGACGCGGATCCCGCACGAGACATCCACCTGTACAGCCTGGGTGGTCTCAGGAAGCAGCTGTGCCCGAGGGTTCTGAGATGCCCGAGAGCAGGTGCAGGGTAGAAACTCTCTCTCACTATCCACTCTGCCTGTCCAAAAAACAAACAAACAAACAAACAAACAAACAAAAAAAAACAGAGAGAGAGAGAGACAGAGACAGAGAGACAGAGAGAAAGGTCTTCCTTTGCCGTTGGTTCACCCCCCCAATGGCCGCTGCGGCCAGCGCACCGCGCTGATCCGATGGCAGGAGCCAGGTGCTTCTCCTGGTTTCCCATGGGGTGCAGGGCCCAAGCACTTGGGCCATCCTCCACTGCACTTCCGAGCCATAGCAGAAGGCTGGCCTGGAAGAGGGGCAACCGGGACAGAATCTGGTGACCTGACCGGGACTAGTGTGCCGGCGCCGCAAGGTGGAGGATTAGCCTATTGAGCCGCGGCGCCGGCCGGAAAGTTGTTTTTGAAAGAAAGAAACTTGAACGCTTTTGGAATGTTCCTAGGATGCATCCCAAACTGGGAGCTATAATGTGAAGATACTTTGAATACTGATGCTCATATTAGAACAATGTCATGGAAAAATCTGGAAAAAATAGCCTCCAAAATTTTCTGGAGTCTGACAAAAGTATTGGACAGAATTCCTGAATATATTTTCATGATCTCTGCTATGTAACCGATACCTATATATTTAAAAATGAAGTATATGTTCTTGATTTTTCTAATTTTCTAAGGAATACATCATCATTGCAGAAATCAGAAAGTAGGATAAGGCATAAAAAGAAAAAAGGCAGACGAGCGCAAGTCAACTGGAACGTACAGGTGGATAAATGTTGGCATTAAGGATTCACATTCCTTTGGTCTTCCTACTTTCCCAGCCTTTGTAAGTAGTTTTCCCTCTCCTGATCACAGAGTGGCTGCTGAACCTCCAAGAATTCGTCTTCTATTCCAGGCATGAAGAATATAGGATAGGTACACTCCTTTCCTTGCAAGGCTTTGGCTTTTTCTCTGGAAAACATAGCAATGATCTTCTCAGGGAATCCATCTGTCAGGGATTGGCCAGGGCAGAAAGTGAGGCTAGGAGTTAGATGGTTTTTATCTGGGAGCATTGTGGCTCCAGTTACTGCTCAGGTACGTTAATAAGGAAGGGGTGAGGTGCACGTCGGGTGTGTAACCAACAGACCTGCCACCGAAGGATGGCCCTGCATCTTCGCCTTTGGGACGCTTTGTTCTGTTCAAACCACATGTTGTTGTTTTGGGATAATGATTTTAAACTGGTGTATGGTGTTCTCTCGATCAGACAGGGAGCGCCTCTGGCTGGCAACAGTAAATGATGAATACTTGAGTCGATGAATGCTGAAAGGGCTTTTTCTGTTTCTTATTCTTTGCAAGGAGGGCCTGTGGCCACACGGTCCATTCGGGTGGATTTTGCCACAGTCTGGGTGTTGTTCTCCACTTTTTTCCTGAAGAAGAAGGAAAAGTTTAGATCTCTTTGCTTCGACAGCTTTGATACCCAGAAGCGGCAGGGGGTAGCAGGAGCTCAGATGGAGGGGGCAGCCTTAGCTTCCTGCCCCCCACCCCATCTCCCATAAATGACACTGGAGCAGCCGGCCCCCCTCCTGTGGCTGGGCCTCTGCTCTGTCAGCACCCTTCCTCCACCACGTGCCGTGCGGGAGCTCAGGGCCTTCGCTGACGTGTCTGGCCTCTTAGCTTTTGGTATCTGGTGCAGAGGCTCATTGGCAATTTTCTGCCGACAGCTTGTCATCGTAGGCACTCAGCTCCAGCCCAAACCCCTCTGCTCCACAGGGCACTGAAGTTCTCTCCGAGGTCCCAGAAAGGCTGTAACACTTTACCAGGATGCATGTTAACTTCCATGATGGTTAAACATTGTGGCACAATGCACTTGGCATAAAATTTACCTGCACCATTTTAAGTGTACAGTACTGTAAGAACTGTAGTTTAAAGTCTATTCACAGCGGTGCCGCGGCTCACTAGGCTAATCCTCCGCCTGCGGCACCGGCACACCGGATTCTAGTCCCGGTTGGGGCACCGGATTCTGTCCTGGTTGCCCCTCTTCCAGGCCAGCTCTCTGCTGTGGCCCGGGAAGGCAGTGGAGGATGGCCCAAGTGCTTGGGCCCTGCACCCGCATGGGAGACCAGGAGAAGCACCTGGCTCCTGGCTTCGGATCAGTGCCGTGCACTGCGGCCATTGGGGGGGGTGAACCAATGGCAAAGGAAGACCTCTCTCTCTCATTGTCCATTCTGCCTGTCCAAAAAAAAAAAAAAAAAGTCTATTCACGTCGTACAACAGATCTCCAGAAATTACTTGTCTTGCAAAGGTTACACTCTGTACTCATTCAACAACAGTTCTACATCGACTTCTCCTCTAGTTCCTAGAAAACTCTGTTTTACTTTCCTGTCTCATATGCGTGGAATCATGTAGTATTTGTACTTCATGATCTGTTTATTCCACTTAATATCTTCAAAGTTCATCCTTGTGTGGGCATTTCCTTCATTTTTGTTTTTTTCAAAAGATTTATTTTTTATTTATTTGAAAGGCAGAGTAACACAGAGAGGGAGACACAGAGAGGGAGAAAGAGATCTTCCAAATACTGGTTTACTCCCCAGATGGCTGCTATGGCCAGGTCTGAGCCAGGCTGAAGCCAGGAGCCAGGAGCTTCCTCTGGGTCTCCTAGGTGGGTGGCAGGGTTCCAGATATTTGGGCCAACTTCTGCTTTCTCAGGTGCATTAGCAGGGAGCTGGATTGGAAGCAGAGAAGCTGGGACTTGAACAGGTGAACAGGTACTCTGATGTGGGATGCTGGTGTCACAAGCAGTGGCTTAACCCGTGGAGCCAAAGCACCCACTCCAGAATGTTCCTTTTTTTAAAAATTTTTATTTATTTGAAAGTGTTACACAGAGAGAGGAGAGAGAGAGAGAGAGAGAGAGAGAGAGAGAGAGAGAGAGGTCTTTCATCCGCTGGTTCACTCCCCAGTTACCAAAACCTTCGGAGCTGCGCCAATCCAAAGCCAGGAGCCAGGAGCTTCTTCCTGGTCTCCCATGCAATTGCAGGGGCCCAAGGACTTGGGTCATCTTCTCCTGCTTTCCCAGGCCATAGCAGAGAGCTGGATTGGAAGTGGAGCAGCTGGGACTTGAACCAGTGCCCAGTGGGATGCTGGCATTGCAGGTGGTGGCTTTACCCTTTACGCCACAGCGCCAGCCCTGATTTTTCCTTATATTTAAAGGCTGAGTAGTATTGCACTGCATGTACAGACCACATTTTGTTCACCGATGCATCTGTCAGGGGACAGTTGGGTCTCTTCTACCCAGAGGCTTCTGGGAGTCCAAACATCTCCTCTAAAGTTTGCTTTCAGTTCTTTTGGGTATAATATTCAGAAATGGAACGGCTGGAATTTCTTCTTTCCATTCTTTGAGGAACCACCGTAGTGTTTTGTACAGTAGCTGCAGCATTTTGTGTTCCTACCTATGGTGATCAAGGGTTCTGGTTTTTCCACATTCTCACCCACACTTGCTATTTTTTTTTTTCTGACAGTAACCATCCAATGGGTTTGAGGTGGCACCTCACTGTGGTTTTGATTTGCATTTCCTTAATGATGAGTAATGTGGGGCATCTTTTCATGGGCTCATTGGCCATTTGTGTGTCTTTTTTGGAGGGATGTCTATTCAAGTTGACTTCCATGATTTTGCGTGATCACATCTGTATTGATTCAAGCAAGCCGGCCGGAATAAATCCTGTCATTTAGACTGATTTTGTGGCTTTCTGCACATAAACTTTGCCCCCAAATAACCTCCAACTTTCTGGAAGTAGTCAGCGCGGGTACAGTTCTGAAGATAACTTTCTTTTAAAAAGGGAAATTCATGAAAGTATCATGCATCTTCCTTTTTTTTTTTTTTTTTTTTTGACACTAATGGAACGATTTAATGTAATTTCAGAGGCTCTGGGAAGAGTTGTGTGATAAGAGAAGGTTACCCAGCTCCCCTGCCAGGCGGCGTGTGGGAGTCGGCAGCAGCTTTCTCCGTGGGCGCTTGTGGAGGGGAGTGGGTGAGCAGCCCAGGGCTGGCTGCTGAGGGCTAGAGGCAGAGCCCAGGGAGGGGAAGGAGGGCTGGAGAGGCAGTCCCTCAGTTCTGCAGGAATCCAGGCAAGTTACCTAGCAGAAGCACCCTGCTCCGCCCAGCAGACTCTGTGGCCCCCTTAAGTACAGCGATGGAAGCACCGAGCCCAGTAGCACAGTGATTCAGAACATTTCTCTTGGCCATGGCATCTTTCTGGGGCTCAGTTTTCTCATCTTTCAGATGGGGATATTACTAGGATCCACCTCATAGAGATTTTGATGAGATTTTGATGAGGGGAAAAGGCAGGCAAAATGCTGGTAGTTTGTGAGCGGTTACATTACTATGAAGGTGCAGGGACTTAATAGCTTCTGTGAAAGTTTTAGAAAAATTATTTGAAAGAGGGAAGGGGGCGGGGGGGGGGAAGAGAGAGAGAGAGAGAGATTTTACATCTGTTGGTTCACTCTGCAAATGGCCATAACAGCCAGGGCTGGGTTACGGGTATTAAGGGCCCAAGCACTTGGGTCATTTTCTGATGTTTTCCCAGGTGCATTAGCAAGGAGCTGGATCAGAAATGGAGCAGCTGGAACACAAACTGGTGCTGCAGTATAGGATGTCCGCATCACAAGCAGTGGCGTAACGTGCTGTTGGCCCTGGGACTTAGTTCTTTTTTTTTTTTTTTTTTTTTTTTGACAGGAAGAGTGGACAGTGAGAGAGAGATACAGAGAGAAAGGTCTTCCTTTGCCGTTGGGTCACCCCCCAATAGCTGCTGTGGCCGGCGCACCGCGCTGATCCAATGGCCGGAGCCAGGTGCTTCTCCTGGTCTCCCATGGGGTGCAGGGCCCAAGGACTTGGGCCATCCTCCACTGCACTCCCGGACCATAGCAGAGAGCTGGCCTGGAAGAGGAGCAACCGGGACAGAATCCGGAGCCCCGACCAGGACTAGAACCCGGTGTGCTGGTGCCGCAAGGCAGAGGATTAGCCTGTTGAGCCACGGCGCTGGCCGGGACTTAGTTCTTAACCTTGAAGAGCCATTGGTCTCTTGAGTAGACAGCCTGGTTCCTACAAAACGATAACGCAGAGTGGAAAGAAAGAAGGGTTAGTGCACTCTCCTGTTACAAGCATGCCCAGAAATGAACCGTTAGCTCTGCACTATCGTGGACATCATGGCAGGCTGCACAAGAAGGTGTCTGAGTTGAATCTTGCAGGCTTCGCTGGGTTCCAATCAGCACATAGGAAGGGAATGGGCAGGGCTGGCAGGGGAATGGTTTAACCAAGGAGAGGAGACCGTGGGGAGAAGGGAAGAGGGTTTCAGGAAGAGGGAACAGCATACGCAAAGCAAAGGAGAATTACGGAGCCGAAATCAGTTTGGTTTACAGGTGGAGAATGTGAACCCAGAAGGCAAGAGCTTGATCAGAAAGGGCTTGTCATCCCATCGAAGCGCACAGAATCTTTTCTGATTTTGAAAGCATTGACGGATTAGATTTGTCTTTTACAAACCACTCTGTGGTTGAAAATGAATTTCACAGTGGCAAGGCTGGGGGCTGGGGGGAGAGCAAGGAACCTGGGTTGGGAGGTGGTTGTAGCCATCTAGCCAGGGCTTGAGGATATCTGGTTGGAAGAGCTGAGAGGCATTTGAAGAGTGCTATTGGGAGAACTTGGTGGTTGATTTGATGTGCATAAGGTAGGCATGACCCCTGGGTTTCTGGTTTGGGTCCTGGGTGGTACTGGGTAGTGCTTTGACAGACGTGGGACCATAGGGGAGGAACGTGTTTGGAGGGAAGGCTGAGTTCCTTGTTGATGTCCAAATCGTACATGGATCTCCACACCCAGAGTTTAGGGCACAGGTCTAGGTTTGGACAGGGCTGCATGTCAAGGGTAATTCAATCATGGAGCATGATGAAGTTCCCCAAGAGCTCGGGGGACTCAGGTGAGAGAAGTGCGTGCTGGCCTGGGCACTCTGACTTTGCAGATATTGTTGACATGTGTAGAATGGAAAGAACCTACAGAGGTATTTCAGGAAATGTTTATTGAGCAAGCACTTGTGAAAGGCACTGGGGTGTGCATGTTGTGTGAGGAATCTTCAGATGAATGGAACACAGGCCTTGCACAAGGAAGTGGCTGTTCTGTGCAGAAAGACTATAAATGCCCATAATGTAGAAGAGGCTGTGCTAGGGGTGGGGTGGAATGGGGAGGGACAAGGGAGCAAAAGGAATGCAGTGGACAACGTGGGATGGACAGGGCACCTCTGTCGGGAGATGGGAGGGCTTCCCGGAGAAGGTGTGACTTTTGTATCTAACGTTTAAAGGAGTAGATGGAGCCAGAGTTCTGCAATGGGAGAGAAAGATGGGTCAGTTTAAGAGGGTGCTGCCCAAGGGATGGCCCAGCAGAGGAACTTTGGGGGGGGGGAGATGTTTCTAGAAAAGTTAGCCTCCCGCCATGGCAGGTGCCCAGGGGACCCTGGAGGACATTGGTGGAAAGTTGTAGCAGCAAATAGTAGGCGGGCTTGACTGCCACGTAGCAGGACTTGGGGCCCTCAAGAGAGGCACAGGGAGCTGTCGAACACCCAGCAACTGCAGAACCCACTCAGGCTCGAACCAGGCAGACCCAGGTTTGCGTTTGGGCTGCTGTTTCCTAGCTGTGCGCTCTTGGGCAGATTGTGAAGTTAAATTAGCAGCGCCTGGACTGCAGTCCCTCGCTGTACGTTAACATCGTCGTACTTCATGCACAGCCATCCTTGCAAGAACGCTAACCGCTGCATCCTCTTCACTGCTTGCTTGCTTCTGCGTGTGTGTTCCGCGTGTAGAAGATGCTCAGTGAGTGTTTCTTGGGTAAAACATGAATTGCACTGGCTTCTTTTTGGAAGAGACTTATTTTCTTTTTCAGTTTGGGAAAATACTTTGATAAAACCATAAGGAGAAAGTAAAATCCTCCCCCCCCCTTTTTTTTTTTCTGGTACTCAGGTTTCAGAGGGGAGAGGTTGACAGTTCTGCAGCGTAGAAGCAGGAGGATTGGGGGGGGGGGTGGTTCCTGAGGCCATCCAGGAGAGAGGCAGGGAGGAGCAGAGGACTGATGAAGTGTGGGGAGAGGGTGTCCTGTGAAATGGGGCTCCCCCACCCCATGGGACCGCTGACACTCTCCTACCACATTTTGCATGCGTGATGCTTCTGTCTCCCATCTGGTACGGTTGAAATGGGATTAATAGATTCATGCGACTGTCAGACTTCCTAGTAACTTTGCTTGCATGGAAAGACAGCTGTCTCCTGGCCAGCTGGTGTCGCTGGGATGTGGAAAGCTCTCATCTGGGGGAAGCTGACACCGTTTGAGAGAAGATCTCAAGACTGGAGAGGGCTGTGGATAGGCCTGGTCTTTCTAATGCCCTGAGGCAGCCACACTTTTTATGGACGGGCAGATGCTCAAGGTGAGCTGTTTCTTCCCCCACCTGAATTTATGGAGTTGCTTTTTCAAGAGCATTACGATGTCATATCTGTAGATTCTAGGAGAGAAGTGAAATCTAGCTTTCAACATTGGCCTTTCTGTATTTCTTCCTTGGAACTTCTGTTGTTCTGTCTCCAGAAAAAAAAAACAAAAAACACCATGTAGTGCTTGTTATTAGCCTCAGAGGGATGTTGTGGATTAATACACGTAAAATCTTAGCTCGGTGCCCATTGCATAGCCTGCTTTTCGTATATAATTTGTTATTGTTGGTTAGCACTGAGTTCATTGAATTTTTTCAACAATGCTGCGTGGAAACTACTCTTCCCATGTCACTATCGTGAGGCCCACAGAGGTGAAAGACTTGCTTAGGATCACTCAGAAAGCAGGGCTTGTTGCCATAGCAACCATTTTCCCAGCATCAGTGTCCGGAGAGGAACCCAGCCTGGCACTGGCTGGCCCCTCAGAACACTGTGATGTCTGGTCAGAGAAGTCCAGGAGGTCAGAGACAATGCCCAGCTCCGGTCAGGTGCCCTCAAGGATCCGACTGCCCACTCTTTGGACCTTTCATCTCCACCAATGCTCCTGACAGCACTGGGAGCTAACCAAAGCGGAGTCTTCTCTGTTGACTCCAGCAGGGGCGCCATGCTTGTCCCCAGGTTCTGGAGCCAAGACTTCAGTTCCGTGTTTCCAAATTCAGTTCTATTCTCTCGGGAGACCACGAGGCCTCCAGACGAGACAGATGGCAGACAGATAGAGGCGTTTAAAATAGACTGAGCTCACTTCTGAGGTAGACGGGCGTGGAAAGAGTGAGCTGGAAGACAGGGACCCCTGTGTGGAATAGCATTTGGCAGAGTGGAGCTTTGAACGCTAGGATGATTGTAGTCAGGTGGGTGTGAGGGTGCGAGCAGGGCCCTGGGCTGGAGCCAACCTGAGGCTGAGCAGGGAGGAAAGGAGGGAGAGGGCAGCTGCCTGGGAAAGTGTGGACCTGGGATTCAGAATAGGCTTCTCCCGTCCTCTCCATATGCGACCTGCCAGCTGCGCCCCCTAGAGGCGGGAGGTCAGGTGGTTGTTCTGGGATGGCTGCTGCCTCTCGGATGCTGCTATTCGAGGAGCACATTGAGCTTGCTGCAAAGAGAGCTTGTAGAGACCTTTCTAGGGTGACTTTTGAGGCCCATGCCTTCACTATTTTTTGGCGAAAAGGCCCCCATGAGACAGACGAGTTATGGATGCTCGGAGGTCACGTGGACCAGGGAGATGATGAGACAGTGGCTGCCTTGGTTCCTGATGATCCTACTCTGAAGCCAAACTGCTGTTCCTGCCCCTGGTTTCTGTGAGATTGTTTTATTTCCTTACAACAAGCTTGTTCTTTGCTTGAGCCAGTTTTAGTGGGGTCTTCTACTTGAAAGTTGTAAGTGCTATGAATAAGAGTCCAAGGAGATGGAGGTGCAAGATTTGGGGCATCCAGGGAGTGAGGTTATTGAAATCTCTCTGGAAGACACATCATGGGAATCAGTCAGGTGGAATTCTGTTCGAAGGGGGTTTTGTAAGCACCTGGGGATTCTTTAGAAGTGAGGGCAGATGCTATAGCAGATGCTGTTGGCTGCCCATCCAACGGCCAGTCCTCCTTTTTGCTGGTTTTCCTTGGTGGCCACATGCCCAGAGGGCAGCATTTGAGTGATCTGTAGTAAACCCATTTCCCTTTCCAGCGATTAGTGTAGAGGTGGGCTTGGGTCCAGTTTTGGTTGCATAAGAGAGGAAAACCCTTTCTTTCATTCCAACTCCTTCTTCCTGCCTTGGAGGTTGTGAATGAGGATGTGATGGTTGGAGCCAACGTATTCACCCTGTGATTAAGAACAGAGGCAGAGAATTTCAGGAACACCTGCCCAGAGTGCTGGCATCTCTGAGTCACTCATGCAGCCCCAGAAGAAGCCTCTTTCTTCTAGACTTTTGTTTAAAAAAGAGATTTATTGGTCAATCTCTTTTGTTTACGATGAATGTAGTTGCCTGTTCTGATAATAAGCCTGAAACAGCTTAACTGATACAGTGAAGCTTCATGATCTGGTGATTTCAGAGGAGAATGAGGTGAAAGATACAGTTGTGGTAAATGATCTTTGTAAACAGAAAATCAACATTTTGTATAGGATGACCTTTAGCTTTGGTATATTTATTTATTTATTTATTTTATTTTGACAGGCAGAGTGGACAGTGAGAGAGAGACAGAGAGAAAGGTCTTCCTTTGCCATTGGTTCACCCTCTAATGGCTGCCACGGCCAGCGCACCGCGCTGATCTGATGGCAGGAGCCAGGTGCTTCTCCTGGTCTCCCATGCGGGTGCAGGGCCCAAGCACCTGGGCCATCCTCCACTGCACTCCCCGGGCCATAGCAGAGAGCTGGCCTGGAAGAGGGGCAACCGGGACAGAATCCGGCGCCCCGACCAGGACTAGAACCTGGTGTACCGGCGCCGCAAGGCAGAGGATTAGCCTATTGAGCCGCGGCGCTGGCCTAGCTTTGGTATTATAGCTTAATTTGTAGAGCTGTTTGAGAGATGTGTGAACTAAAACGCATCCATCAGCCATCCAACCCTCTGTCCGTCCGTCCGTCCATCCATCCATCCATCACCCATCCATCCATCCATCCATCACCCATCCACCAGCCACCCATCTATCTATCCATCTTTACATCCGTCTGTCCACCCACCCATCCATCCATCACCCGTCCATCTATCCATCTTTACGTCCGTCTGTCCGTCCGTCTGTCCATCCATCCATCCATCCACCCGCCCATCCACCCATCCATCCATCTTTACATCCACCCACTGCCATGACTTTCTTTTTATGGAACTTTCCTTTTGAGCAGTGGAGGATTTCCTTCCTGTCCTGGCTTGGTTCTCTCTGTTATCATCTGGGTATTGATGCTCTCCTTGTCCAATTAGGGAAATGGGATTAGGTGGTTGCTGTGAGGAGTGAAGGAAATTTTGCCTTGGCTTCCCTCTAGGGACACTTTGCCTTCTGCAGTGTCTGGCATTTTAAAGAGACGTGTTGATTTTTAGGCATTGGGGAAAAAGCGCTTCTTTTGTTTTTAGGACACTGAAAGCTCTTATTTCCCCTTCTTTTATTCCCCAGAGCTCTCACCAACAGCAGGCTAGCCATTACTGACTAGACAAGGCCAACAGGACACATCTTTGGAGAAATCTTGTGGCATTAGCAGCTCTTCCTCCAGGGGAAAATGACTATCGTAATAGGAAGAGATATTCTTAGTGTTTGGTTCCTAGGAATTGTTATTTTTTTCTCAAGTCAATGGACTTGTCTCTGTGACAGTATTCAATTCCATAGAATATTTTCAGTTTACAAAATTTACGTATCTAGAGTGCTATCCACTTCAGGTTAGGAATGGTCAGTATTTACGTGTGTGCCTGTGTCTCTTGGTCTGTTCCTTACTGGGGTGGTGATGATGGGGATAGTACGGGGGAGGCTGGTGCTCTTGTAGATGGAAGATGGTTTATGATGGTGTGGTTTCCAGTAGAGGCCCTTGTGGGTGTTAAGGAAGTGAAAGTAGAAGAAACCAGGATGGTAGGAGTATGATCCCCGCTCTCAGGAATAACCGGAATTGATTTCATTTAGAAAACTGAGTTCTTCCTTCTTGGACAAAATTGGCCTTTCTTCTTTGAACCTTATCTTTGAAAATACATGAGTCTTTGTTTGAGCATGGTGATAGCTGAGGACAAGGAGGAATGTGCCTTGGCCAGTGAGGCGCATCTATAACCATTGGTGGCAGAAGTGGCTGAAGAGTCACCTGGAGAAGGGGCTCGTGTGTCTGGGTTTGGAAGCTTACTCAGACCTGCCAGATCAGGAGGTTGTCGCTGGTGGCTGTACATTAGAGTGACCTGGAGAGCTTCCAAAAGACTCAGTCTCTGACCCTACCTCCAGCTAATTAAAGTAGAATTTCTGGGGGTGGGGCCAGAGCAGCAGGGTTGATTAAAAGCTCCCCAGGTGACTATAAAAACCAGCATCCAGGTTTGAGAGCCTCTGGGGGAGATAATCTCTATTTTCAATAAAGCCTGATGTATTCAGACCTTTTTTTTTTCTTTGCAAAAATGTTCTTAAATTCTTAATTGACACATAATTATTGTATATAATTATAGAGTCTAGTATGTTAGTTCCATACACATATACAGTGTGTGATAAGCTCCTGATAATTAGCATATTCATCATCTGAAACATTTATCATTTCTTTGTGTTAGAAACATTCAAAGTCCTTTCTATTAGCTATTTTGAAATACACAATTAAATGTTAATGATAGTTATCCTACTGTGCCACAGAGCATCACAAGTTATTTCTCCTTTCCAAATGTGCCCTTGTGCTTGTGAGCCATCCTCTCTCCATCTTCCTCCCCACCCTTCACAGCCTCTGATAACCACTATTCTGTGCTTTTGTATGAGATCAGCTTTTTCAGCTTCCATCTGTAGCTGAGAGCAGGTAGCATTTGTCTCTCTGAGCCTGAATTACTTCGTTTAACATAATGTCCTCCAGTTCAATCCATGTCACGCAAAGGACAGAATTTCATTCCTTTTTATGGTTGAATACTATTCCATTGTGCCTACAAACCATGTTCTCTTTACCCAGTCATCTATCAGTGGACACTTCAGTGGATTCTGTGTCTTTGCTGTTGTGAATGGTGCACACCGTCAGCTTTTTAGGGCCATCTACCAGCAGGGACTAAGTGAGCTCACCTTACCTTCATTATGGCCATAAATGGCTTCCTGATGGATCCACTTCAAGAACTACCAAAGCACAGGTCCTCAATAGGAGCGTAAAATTAAAATTAAATCATACTATCCTTGGGCATCATATTCCTCCTCCACCTGAAAATCTTAAAAAGTGTTTTTTTTTTTTTTTTGACAGGCAGAGTGGACAGTGAGAGAGAGAGACAGAAAGAAAGGTCTTCCTTTGCTGTTGGTTCACCCTCCAATGGCCGTTGCGGTTGGCGCGCTGCAGCCGGCGCACCGCGCTGATCCGATGGCAGGAGCCAGGTGCTTCTCCTGGTCTCCCATGGGGTGCAGGGCCCAAGCACTTGGGCCATCCCCCACTGCACTCCCTGGCCACAGCAGAGAGCTAGCCTGGAAGAGGGGCAACCGGGACAGAATCCGGTGCCCGGACCGGGACTAGAACCCGGTGTGCTGGCGCCGCAAGGCGGAGGATTAGCCTAGTGAGCCGCGGCGAAAAAGTGTTTTTTATTGAAAACATTTTTAATGTACACACCTACAAGAAGCTATACATAAAGTGACGTTTTGATACCCGTATGCATTGTATTATGTCCAATAATATATTGGACTGGATAAATATACCTATTTCTTCAAACATTTCTCATTCTTTTATCTCAAAAACATCCCAAATCTTGTGATCTAGTTTAAAATAGAAAAAGACAGACTGCAACAACATTATCTATAGTCACTCTGCTATGCAGCAGAGCCCCAGAACTTCTTACTCCCATCCTGTTGTAACTTAGTCCCCACCCATCAGCCTTTCCCCATATCTTCGTCTCCACTTCGCTCTCTTGCCTCTAGTGGCCACCATTATATTTCTAGCTTCAGTGAGATAACTTTTTTTTTTTTTTTTTTAAGACTCTACATGTGAGATCATGGGATACTTATCCTTCCATTCAAAATTCTTTCAAATAAAAATAGTGCTTTAATGTAACTAATGTATTTGTAATACACACACATGGTTCACAAATACAGAAAGGACCTAACTTTAAAGGCTCTTCTTCCTCTTTCTCCTCTGCTCACCCACCTCCAAGTCCTTCTTTGGCTGTGCTTTTCCCACCTGCATGCTGCAACCCTTGTTCTCCACCTGACTTTTTTTTCTGCTGCTATTTGGTCTGTAGGCTCCCTTGTGATGGAGGGGCTGTTATTTGTTCTGATTTGTTGGGCGCCCTTGTTGACTGGCAGGGGCTCACACAGTCTCAGTCTTTAGACAGTTGATTTATGTTCCTCGCTTCCCCATGTCCCACATCTTGGAAGCCTTTCTAAGTCAGTACAGAGACCTTCCTTGTACTTTTTATATAGTTGCAACGAATCCCATTATACGGATAATCCATAATTTATGAAACTAGTTCTCCAGTGATGACATTTAGGTTTTTTTTTTTCAACTTAAGGCCATTACAGACAATGCCACCAAGAACAATGCGGTAAATGCATCATTTCAAATGCATAGAAATCCACCTTTAAAGCTCCCGTAAGTGCTCTTTCTTGGTCAAAGGACATTTGCTGGAGTCTGTTTGACTAGCCATGAGAATTTTGGAGGAGATATTCCTTTACCCAGTCTTGCTACACCAGGCAACTCTGTTTCAGCCATTGCAGGAGGTGCGGAATTTCATTTGCTTCTTTCTATGAGTGGCATTGAAATTATCAGGTGGAACAGCTGGAAAATTTATGACTGGAGTTTTCGAGAAGGCGTGCCTGGTGCTGCAGTTCTCTGAGGGCTCTTTTAGATCACTACCTGCATCACCTGGTATTTGTGAAAAATGCAGATCCCGGATCCCATCAGAGTCTTTGAGATGGGGCCCGGTAAATTTTTAATGAACTCCCCAGTTGATTCCTCTATACCCCTAAGTGTGAGAATCACCACTTTAGGAACTTTGTTGTTGAAAAAAGTCCTGGGAGGTGATCCCTCCATAAAACTATCTTAGCAGGGCCACACTGTTCATTCAGGACATGGTCTGTAGTTGCTACGAATGTTGTAAGCTCTGCAGTTCCAAGCCAAGACTGAGTCTTGGTATAAGGTTGAAAATAACACTTGGTTTTCGACCCCTAATGTGGAATTTCCAACTTTGCCCTCAGATGTGCATGAAAATGTAGACCATGAGGAACATTGTCCAGGGCACTGGAAATAGATGGTCAGATAACCAGTCGTCCATCTCTTTGTGAAGTCTCTGTTCATGAGGCAGATGAGGCTGGCTTGGGTCCACCCTCCCCAGAGGCAGCAAAGAGCAACTGGAGGTAGTAGCTTGTCTTTCCCACTGCCGTATTCTTAGGCTAAGCGATCCAAGTTGTACCAGATGAAAAGTCACCTTCCTTTGCTGAAACACAACTTTCCGAGATGTCCAGAGGCCTCTTCCAACTCCAGCTTTTCCTGTCTTCATTCAGAGAAAGCAGATGAGAGAGGCAGCTGACTTGTGCACTGGTTTGTGCAGGACACTGTTGCTGGCGACTCGAGCTTTGAGTGGCTTCCATAGGCACATAGGAGGGACTATGGTGTGAATACATCCTGGGAGCACAGAACCAGGTCACAGAGACAGGGGAAGACTCTTTGTCAGGAAAAGGATGCAGCTGATGTATGCTTGCCAGAAAGCTGATGTGTATATTGCTTGCTCTCCAGCCTTACCTAGAAGAAGAGTGACCATAGCCAAGGCAGGCAAAAAGCAGGACCCAGGGGAACCTACACAATCAATCTCTTGGCAAACACAGGACCCACATATGTACAATGAATGATACAGAGCTGTATCCTTGGTGTATTGGTTACAGGACTCCTGTGAATTCCGAAATCTATGGATGCCCAAGTCCTTTATATGAAATGGCATAGTATTTGCCTGTAATTGATGCAATCCTCACATATACTTTAAATCATCTCTAGATTATTTGATACCCAATATAATATGCATGTTGTGTGAATAGGTGTCATACTATATTGCTTAGGAAATAATGATGAGAAAAAAACCCTTGTATGATTAGTACAGATAAAAGCCTTTTCTGAATATCTTTGATCTGTGGTTGGTTGAATCTATGGAGGCAGAACCTGCAGATTGGAGAGCCAGCTTATTCTTGTGTTTGATACAATGCCATGGTGCCTACAGGGTTTTCAAGAGAAACCTTACGAGTCTGCATATTTGATTCTCAGTCAAGTTGTCATTTACGTGTGAAGGCAGTGGAAAGATAGTTTTCAGATATAAAGAGACTCGAGCTAAATCACAAATAAAGAAGTTATTTGAGGCTGTGCCTTGGGAAAAGATCCAAAGTTAGGAACTTAGGGATGGAGAAGCAATTGTTCTGAGAAGTGAGGTGGACATGCAACTAATTAAACATAACACCACGTCCAAATAATTTCTGTGTCTTATATTACATTAAGTGCCAGACATCAAAAGTTATCTGAGAATGCAAGACTATGTGGTGTGCAAAATAGCTTTGATCTCAAATCCTAGCTTATGCTAACGAAGAATGGGAGGTAGGCAGCTGCACAATGAGGATGAGAAAATTTCACTGGATTTATTACCTTTTATATGGAAGACTTCATCAGAAAATGTCGCAGATTTTCTCTGATCACAAAGAAATAAAACTAAAACTTAATAATAGAGGTTATAGAACTCAGAAACTTAAAAGTAAGATACTTTTCTTAATGACCCAGGGACATACTCAACATAGAGCTCGATATTGTGGGGGCTGGCGCTGTGGTGTAGCAGGTGAAACAGCTGTAGGCAGCGCCGGCATCCCATCTGGAAGTCATTTCTAGTCCTGGCTGCTCCACTTCTGATCCAGCTCCCTGTTAAATGTACCTGGGAAGATAGTGGAGGGTGGCCCAAATGCTAGGGCCCTTGCAACCACATAGGAGACTTAGATGAAGCTCCTGGCTCCTGGCTTCGGCCTGGCCCATTGTGGCCATTTGGGGGAAAGGACTAACAGATGGACGATTCTCCTCCCTCCTTCTCCATCTCTCCCTCTCTTCCTATAACTCTGATTTTCAAATAAAGTAAATAAATCTCTCTCTCTCTCTCTTTTTTTTTTTTAAAAGAACTGGATGTTGTAGCCAATTCTCCCTATTGCTGTAAGGTGAGAAAAGGAAATAAAGAACCACACAAATAAGAAAGAAAGAAAAACTGCCCTATTTTCAGATAATACGATTGTCTATGCAGAAAAATCTCAAGGAACAATAATTTTAAAAGCCTCTCTTTTTATAACTAATAAAAGAATTCAGCAAGGTTGCAGGATAGAGAATAAAGAAATAAAAATCAATTGGATTTCTGTTTACTAGAATTTGCAATTGCTGGAAAAAATAACTTCAGAGTAAATATAACAAAACATATACAGTACTTATAATTATATATTTACTTATATATTTAAAACTGTAAAATTCTGATGAAAGAAATGAAAGATCTGCATAAAGGGACTGACACACTGTGTTCCTGAATCGAAAGACAACATAATAAAGCTCTTCCCAAACTGGTATATGGGTTTAATGCAGTTCCTACCAAAATTCCACAAAATGATTTTGTGGATATAAGCAAGATATTCCATAACATATATGAAAAGGGAAAAGAACTAGAATAACTAAAAGAGCTCCAAAAAGAGAAGTGGGGCCAGTATTGTGGCACAGCAGGTAAAGCTGCTACCTGCAATGCTGGCATCCCTTACGGGCAGCCAATATCTGTCCCAGCTGCTCTACTTCCAATCCAGCTTCCTGCTAATGTGCCTGGGAAAAGCAGTGAAAGATGGCCCACCTGTTTGAGCCCCTGCACCCATGTGGGATGAAGCTCCTGGCTCCTGGCTTCAGCCTGGCTCAGCTCTGGCCATTGCAGCCACTGGGGAATGTACCAGCAAATGGAAGACCTTTCACTCTCTGTCTCTCCCCTTTCTCAGTTAACTCTGACTTTCAAATAAATAAGTCTTTTTTTTTTTTTAATAAAAAGAAGAACCGAGTAGGAGGAATCCATCTTATATAGCTTTGGCAATCAACTCTGTGTGATGTTGATGGGGGGAAGGATTAGACACACAGATCACTAGAACAGAATAGAGAACCCAGAAATAGACCCACACAAGTATGCCCAATTTACTTTTTTTTTTAACTTTTATTTAATGAATATAAATTTCCAATGTACAGCTTATGGATTACAATGGCTTCCCCCCCATAACTTCCCTCCCACCCGCAACCCTCCCCTCTCCCGCTCCCTCTGCTCTTCCATTCACATCAAGATTCATTTTCAATTCTCTTTATATACAGAAGATCAATTTAGTATATATTAAGTAAAGATTTCAACAGTTTGTGCCCACATAGAAACACAAAGTGAAACATACTGTTTGAGTACTAGTTATAGCATTAAATCACAGTGAACAGCACATTAAGGACAGAGATCCCACATGAGGAGCAAGTGCACAGTGACTCCTGTTGTTGACCCAACAAATTGACACTCTAGTTTATGGCGCCAGTAACCACGCTAGGCTCTCGTCATGAGTTGCCAAGGCTATGGAAGCCTTCCAAGATCGCCAACTCTGATCATATTTAGACAAGGTCATAAAAGACAGGGTGAGGATAGTAACCAATGATCCTAAGAGTGGTGTTAACCAGGTCTGAACATTATACAGCGTTAAGTGGGGAAGAGGACCATCAGTACACATAGGTTGGGAGTAGAGCCATTGGTGGTAGAGTAGAGGTTATGATTACGAAGAATGAGGCCCAAGTGTGCTAGACAGGGTCTAGAACAAAGGACAGAGTCATTATTAGAGGAGCTAAGAAAGATGCTGTCTAAGCTACAATTAAGTTTTCTGATTGAGAGGCAAATAGAACCTGACAGAAGGGGCTTGATAATAATCTGTTGGGCTTTAGGCCTTGTGAGTTAAGAGGCCCAGACCTATCTATCTCTTCACATGGGGTACATCCTAAGGGAGGTGTGAACCTCCTAGGGGAAGGCACTCTGTTGACTTTCATTACTTAGCTGGCCTGGGAGGAGAGCTGGCCAGGTAAAGGCAGGGGGCATCTCTAACAAGAAATTTACAGTTCTGCCTGCAATGTTGCTGACCCTACTTGGCCGTCCCCATGCCCAATTTACTTTTTTTAAAAAAATTAATTAATTAATTTATTTTTTGACAGGCAGAGTGGACAGTGAGAGAGAGAGACAGAGAGAAAGGTCTTCCTTTTGCCGCTGGTTCAACCTCCAATGGCCACCGTGGCTGGCGCGCTGTGGCCGGAGCACCGCGCTGATCTGAAGGCAGGAGCCAGGTGCTTCTCCTGGTCTCCCATGGGGTGCAGGGCCCAAGCACTTGGGCCATCCTCCACTGCACTCCTGGGCCACAGCAGAGAGCTGGCCTGGAAGAGGGGCAACCGGGACAGAATCTGGAGCCCCGACCGGGACTAGAACCCGGTGTGCCGGCGCCGCAAGGCGGAGGATTAGCCTGTTGAGCTGCGGCGCCTGCCCAATTTACTTTTAAGAATGTATTTAATTTATTTGAAAGGGGACAGGTAGAGGGAGATAGAGAGAGAAAGGGGGAGGCAGGAAAAGCAGCAGCAGATGTCCAAGTGTTTGGACCCCTGCACCCACGTGGGAGACCCGGATACAGCTCCAGGCTCCTGGCTTCAGATCAGTTAAGCTCTGGCCATTGTGGCCATTTGAGTAGTGAACCAGCAGATGGAAGACCTGTCTCTCGGTCTCTCCCTCTGTAACTCTGCCTCTCAAATAAACAAATAGATTTAAAAAAAAAAAAAAAAAAAAAAAACAGGTCATGTTGAGAAAATGAAAAAACAAACTACAGACTGGGCCGCAATATTTGCAAACAGCATTTCTGACAAAAGATTATTATGTAGAATATATAAAGAGCCCTCAGAACTCAATTGTGAAAACATTTAATTAGAACACAGGCAAAAAGTATGAACGTACATTTACCTGAAAATGGAAGCTAGAAACGTGAAAAGCTGCTCAGTATCATTAGCTACTAAGGAAATGCAAATGAAAAGCCACGTGAGATATCACTACACGCCTATGAGAATGGGAAAAACAAAGCTAAAGATAATGACGCTGTCAACGTGCTGGCAAGGCTGAGGAAGTGGTAGAGTGCTCAGGTATTAGAGTGTGGAGTCGTCCAGACACTTTGGAAAACTTGCGGTTTCTTTAAAAAATTAGGCATGCAACTGCTACACGACCCAGCAATTGCACTCTCAGGAATGCCTTCTAGAGCGATGAAAAATCATGCTCACATAAAAACCTCTTTGTCAGTATTTGTAGCAGTTTTATTCATAATAGCCCCAAGTTGGAAACAAACCGAACGTTCTTCAATAGGTAAACGGCTAAGCAAGCGGCTGATGTCCGCACTGTGTGGGAGTTGACAACGAAGAGCCAAGGGCTCTCGATACACACACAAACCTGGATGAGTCCAGAGCTTTATACTGAGTGAAAAACACCAATCCTCAAAGGTGATATCCTAGAGCTACAATTATGTAACGTTCTTGAAATGACAGTTCCAGAAGTGGAGAACAGATTAGCGATTGCCAAGAGCGAGGAGAGCACGGGGGCGGAGGGAAGTAGGAGTGGTTATAAAAGGGTACGTGTAGGATCCTCTGAAATGTTCTGTATCTTAACTGTACCACCGTCAACATCCTGGTTGCGCTATTGTACTATGGTTTTACAAGGTGGTAACATTAGGAGAAACTAGGTAAAAGATACGTGATCTCCAGGTGTCCCGATTCTTGACAGTTATGTATTTCAAAATGAAAAAAAAAAAAAGGAACAAAAAAATTGATTTTAGGATACTTAACATAGTTCATGATGATAAGCTATAGATTACAACTTAAGAATTGATGTCAAATCAATATCTCAAATCCATAGTCTTAAGTGCTTTGAGAAATATTAACTAACCAAACAAAGATTATAAAGGAACTTAAGCATTCCACACAAGAGGTGAAGGAAAACACTCATAGAAGAAGCCTAGGGAAAAGGAGTAAGAAAGTAGAGTTAGAATATAGCTCTGGGCCGGCGCCGCGGCTCACTAGGCTAATCCTCCGCCTTGCGGCGCCAGCACACCGGGTTCTAGTCCCGGTCGGGGCACCGATCCTGTCCCGGTTGCCCCTCTTCCAGGCCAGCTCTCTACTGTGGCCAGGGAGTGCAGTGGAGGATGGCCCAAGTCCTTGGGCCCTGCACCCCATGGGAGACCAGGAGAAGCACCTGGCTCCTGCCATCGGATCAGCGCGGTGCGCTGGCCGCAGCGCGCCTACCGCGGCGGCCATTGGAGGGTGAACCAACAGCAAAGGAAGACCTTTCTCTCTGTCTCTCTCTCACTGTCCACTCTGCCTGTCAAAAAAAAAAATAAATAAATATTAAAAAAAAAAAGAATATAGCTCTGGAGTATAAAATACCTGGTATCTGATGCAGTAGAGCAGTAGGTACATCAAAAGCACCGTGTTGACAACTCTAAGAATTAGTGCTGCTATATGACCCAGCAATTGGATTCTTAGAGATTTATTCCAGAGAAATGAAAATTTATGCTCACACGAAAACCTCTGTGTGAATATTTATAGAACCTTTATTCATAATTGCCCGAATTGGACCACTCGAATGTCCTTCAATAGATAAATGGTGAAAGAAAGCAAAGCAAAACAAAACAAACCCAGTACAGTGATCTACTTCAGAATATTTAAATGCACAGCATTCGTGGTAGAAACGAGAAAGTCTACATACAAATGCAAAGATAGGAAAAATTACAAGACAGTAAGCATGACATTTCAGTGTGTTCAGACCGGAGCAGGTGCTGTGTGGCACAGTAGTTACAATGCCACTAAGGACTCAAATATACTGTGTTGCAGCGCCTGGCTTGAGTCTTGGCTGCTCGGCTTCCCATCCAGCTTCCTGCTAATGCACACCCTGGGAGGCAGCAGACGATGGCTCACGGGTTTGGGTCCCTGCCACCCATGTGGGGAGACCTGGGTGGAGTTTTGAGCTCCTGGCTTTGGCCCAGGGCCAACCCTGCCTGTTGTGGGCATTTAGAGTGTGAACCAACAGATAGAAGATCTTTCTGTTTTTGTGTCTCTCTGCCTTTCAAATAAAATGAAAATAAATAAGAATTGAAAGCAATTGTTCAGACAGTGCTCTTGGATTTAGACCATAGCTTCTGGTCTTGGGCAAGTTACGGACTCTCTCAGCCTCCATCTCCACAGTGGAATGGGAATAGCAATTTAGTGATTGTGTGGATTCAGTGAAACAATGCAAGGAAAGACCTGGACATCCCATGGAACTCAGAGGATCGCTTTATTCAGTATTTGGTGTTAACTTTGCAAGTCTAAGAAAAAAGAAATGTCAGAACTGTCCATCATAGAAAATAGCCTGTCTTGATGGAGGGGTCTTTAACAGGGTTATATAGAGAGAATTTTAATGAGGCACTCTGAGCAGCTAATGAAGCCTGCCATCACAGTGTCAAAGCAGCTTAAAGTAAGCAACTTAAAGAAGCAAGCGTTGGCTGTATGCCAATAAAACTTTATTTGTAAAACCTGGCAGCCCCTGGTCTAAGCCAATAGCAAAGCAGGAAATGACAAAAGTTTTAAAACCCATCAGCAGTGGTCAGTGCTGTGGAGTGAAAGGCTAAGCCTCTGCCTGCAGGGCTGGCATCCCATATGGGCGCTAGTTCAAGTCCTAGCTGCTCCACTTCTGATCCAGCTTCCTGCTAATGCACCTGGGAAAGCAGTAGAAGATGGCCCAAGTGCTTGGGCCTCTGCACCCATGTGAGAGACCCGGAAGAAGCTCCTGGATTCGGCCTGGCCCAGCCCTGGCTGTTGTGGCCATTTGGGGAGCGAACCAGTGGATGGAAGATCTCTCTCTCTCTCTCTCTCTCTGTGTGTGTGTCTTTCAAATAAATAAATAAATAAATCTTAAAAAAAAAATAAAATTCATCAGCATAATCTACAGGACAAGGGATTCTTTGAATTTTTAAAACATTTCCCCAGACCATAGAGAAAGAAGGAAATGATCTCTGCTCTTTCCTTTGACCTAGCATTATACAGGCACAAACATCTAACAAAGATAAGGCAAAAAATAAATCCATAGTCTAATCTCACTTGTAAATACAGAGAACATAATCCTAAATAAACCTTGGCAAACTGAATCCTCTAGGATATTAAAAGAACAATGCATCATGATCAAGGAAGATTCACTCTAGAAATATATGATGGTGTATTATTAGGAAGTCTATTAATAAATCCCATCAATATGTCAAAGGGAAAAAAATGGGATCATCTTCATAGATGCCAAAAAAGCATTTGTTAAAATTTGAGTATTCGTTCTTGCTGAAAAATCTTAGAGCAAGAACTGAGAATAAAAAGGTACTTTCACAGTGTGATAGAGGCCAACCAGTAGTCAAAGATAGACTTAATTTTTGGGTACTCAAGGCTTTCCCATGAAAACTGAGAATAAGTGAAGTATGATGGCTATCAATAATGTTGTTTGTCATTGTTTTGGGTTTTCTAGTCAACGAAACAGAAAAGAAATTAATATAAGTAGTAATTCCATACTGGAAAAAAGAATGCCAAATTAACACTATTCACATGTTATAGTCTTATTTATTTTAGAAATTCTAAAGGAATCAATGGAAAAGCTGTTAGTACTAATAAGAGTTAGAGAGGAGGGGTGGTTACAAAACGTATCAACCAAAATCGATTTCCTTCCTAGAGAGCAGGCCTGACTAGTAGATGACAGAATGGAAAAAGTAATCCTTCTTTGGTCTCTAGCTGTCTCTGCTCACAAGTTCCCCTTTCGCCTCTGCGTGCTTGGCAGGGAGCCAGAGGCGGGCTGTCGCCTTTTCCTGCAGAAGGAAACATGGGAAGCTGGAGTATCAACCATGGCTCGGCAATCGATGCATCTACAGGAAAGTGGTTCAGTTTTTAGAAAGCCACACTTGGCATAGCAGATATCAAATGCCATCAGTGCCTACCAAAGTGCTGGAGTATGGGTGCCATGCATGTCAGGGAAAATACGTGCTATGTCTGGAGTTGGATTTTCGTCAGTGATGACTTCCTGGAGCTTGAAGCATTGGAGTTTGAGAAATGGTTTCATGGGGCAGTGAACAGCACTGGGGAGATTAAGGAAAGGCACTAGCCTCGAACCCCCTGTTTTTCTCCTTTTTAAATTTTGTGTTTTTCAAACCATCCTCCAGGCTGTGTTACCTTACCTATATACCAAGGATACTATAACATCTCCTCTAGGGCTTTGTAGCAGTAAATATTATTTACTTTTGGTAAAACAAAACATGTCACTGCTGTTCGTTAAAATTAGTTACCTTTATACCACCTTCTTATGCTTGACTAATCCCCTTGGCTCTTTGAAAACATCAGGAAGGCCAGCCTTAGACTCCTTTTGGAAACTGAGCACAGACCCCACAGCTTAAGGCATCCTCTGCTCCTAGCCGGGCTCAGCTGCTGTCTGTTGCTGAGCTTTGCTCTCATTTCAGGAAAGGGGAAAAATAATAAATTATTCATGGTGTTCATTTCTTAGAAGTGACTGTGTCTTTCACCTTGGACCATCCAGGACAACCGTAGGGATAGGAGTGTAGAGATAAAGCTAAGGAAAGAGGGGTTGCAGAACATGGGGAGGAAATACTGGGAACATGGTGTCAGAAGTGTTGATCTGGGCCAGCATCGTGGCTCAATAGGCTAATCCTCCACCTTGCGGCGCCGGCACACCGGGTTCTAGTCCCGGTTGGGGCGCCGGATTCTGTCCCAGTTGCCCCTCTTCCAGGCCAGCTCTTTGCTGTGGCCCGGGAGTGCAGTGGAGGATGGCCCAAGTGCTTGGGCCCTGCACCCCATGGGAGACCAGGAGAAGCACCTGGCTCCTGCCTTCGGATCAGCGCAGCATGCCGGCCGTGGCGGCCATTGGAGGGTGAACCAACGACAAAAGGAAGACCTTTCTCTCTGTCTCTCTCTCTCTCTCACTGTCCACTCTGCCTGTCAAAAAAAAAAAAAAGAAGTGTTGATCTTTAAGTTCTTGCTCTACTAGGAGGGTACTTCCAAAAAGTTCATGGAAAAATAAAATTAGGAGATTGAAATCTATGCATACTTTTTTCATAATGTGTATTTTTGAAGACCCCTTGTAAACATGGATTTCAAAAAACTTTTGGCACCAAAATAAACTTATCTTTTAATTCCATTTCCTACAAACTTTTTGAAGTAAGCTGCATCTACCAACTTTCACATGGGACACTCAGCAAAGCGGTACATCATCTCCCCCTTAGGGTGCTGTAAATACTCTACATGTGTGAGTGGGTTTTATTTAAACATGCAACCCACATATAATTTTTTATTAATAGCTCAGAAGGTATAAAGACTGTGTCCCTTTGCAAATGTAAAGCTTTCTGAGATGCAAGATTGACCTCAGAAGTAGGGAAGGCTAGGGCAGGAGTTACGTTGCCACTTGGGATGTTTGAGTCCCGGCTCCCCTTCCAGTTTCCGCTTCCTGCTAATGCACACAGTGGAAGGTATCAGACGATGGCTCAAGTACGTGGGTCCCTTTTATCCACATGGGAGACCTACATTGAGCTCCAGGCTTCTGATTTCTGCCTGGCTCAGCCCCAGGCTGTTGCAGACACTTGAGGGAATGAACCAGAGATGGAGCCATCATCTCTCTCTGTCTTTCAAATAAATAAAGAACATGAAGAAATAGAGGAGGCATTTTCATGGGCAAAATTATGAATTGAGTGATTTAATATTTTTTCTACCCTGGCACTTCAGTGAAACAGCAACAAGTGAGAACCCTGTAGGCAGGGCTCAGTGCTACCTCCTCCCTATTTTTTTTTTTTTTTTTTGCCATCTTTTGCATCTTCACCCTCATCCCCTTTCTGGATATCACTCAACCCAACATTGATTGTTTCCAACATATCTGGCACCATTCTAGGATCTTGCTCATGCATGAACCCATTATTTTCCTCTCTCAACGTTAAGGGAAATAGATCCCATGGGGAAGGCGCTAGTCCCCCAGATTTCACTCCGTTACCCCTGACACTTTTTGAGAGAGGTAAGGAGTTGGTTCTGTACGAACTTACAGATTCATGATCGGTTCAGCCTGGGCTTGAGTCTCATGTCCATAAAAGCTCTTAGAAATGATTTTTCATTCAAAGTCAACACTGAACTTGAAGAGCTGCAGTATTGCCTGAGGTCTCAGGATGAGCCATTGTTTTCACTTTCCCAAACAATCTGAGAGGAATCTTTAGTATACCCGTAACCTGGGGTGCCAGCATAGTACCAGCATAGTGTGAAAAATTTAGAACTGTATCCAGAAAGGTTGCTCGACTGTATTGCCTCAAAGTCTATATAATTAGAATTCCATGATGTCATCTTTGAGCTTTAATTTAGCTTAAAATTATCCTTATGTAGGTTGTGTTTCTTTCTGAAGCATTTTAAATTTGGAAAATTAACTTGCTAAACTTTTTTTAAGTTAAATCTTTAGATTTTTAATTCATCCTGCTGTGGGGGCGTTGGAATGACAAGTGCTTGAGTCATCGAAGTCAAATGTTAGGGCATTCTGGCCATTCTGAGAAAGCCGAAGTCTACACTGCTCCAGAATCCGATGCCACCATGGGGATGATGATCTCCAGTGGTCCTCTGCTTTGCCAGCATTTGCTCTTGGCATCACTGAGGAGTGCAAGTGGGCTCCAGAGAGCATACCTTTCTCAAGCCAGCCCCCCTCCCATGGCCCTCCATCTTGGGACGGCTGGAGAGAGTTGAGGGTCAGAGAAAGGTCTGGATGGACCAGTTTTTCTGGGTGTTGAGTCATTTTCCCCCATCACCTGCTTGTGAACTCTCAAGGGGGTCTGGTTCATGGTGCAACTCTAGGTCACTCCTGCAAAAGCTGATTCACTGAATTTATTTTGCATTTATGTGTTTCCTATTTGCATAGTAAGGAATGTCTGACTTATCTTTGTCTCCTCTTCCTGTGACTGCTGGTTGAGAACAGAAAGAGAGAGAGAGAGAGAGGAGGGGACTGAGGGGCAAAGGGGCTACGCATGAGCAAAGGAGAAGGTACTGATACAGAAAGGAAGCTCTGAAGAGGGAGGAAAAGAAGGAAAGGAAATCAAGAAGCATGAAGGAATTGCAGATCAGAGGGGGGACTTCCAGGAGACATGGAGAGGGGCAGGGAGGGGAACTCAGGGGCGTGGGGGAACAGCTTCATTTCAGTGACCAAAGTTGCAGGTTTTTGGACCTAACTGGGCATCCCAAGGAGACCTCAACTATTCTGGCAGTGAGAACACGAGAATCTGGGTCTTTATTTCATTCAGTCCCTGCTATGTATGACAAAGTGTGGGTGAGCCAAGCAGAAGGCTGTCCTATTGTCAGGAGGTAATTTGCTGTCGATGGGGGATGATGTGGAAATGATGTGTGATCCTTCCCCTGCCACCTCTGGGACGTCTTCCTTCCCTCATTTATCACAGCTGTGAGAGCTCTTTTTCTGACATGACAGATGACAGGGTACCTGCAACCCTCATGGACAGTTGGCTGTGCGTATGCTTGGAGGTGCCCCAAGAAATTTGCCAAATGAGTAAATGAGGAAGCAGAGGTGGGCTTTCACTGGGGTGTGTGTGGGGACCCTGAGTGACCTATTTGCTTCCTGAAGTCACAGGAGCTGTAGAATATTCGTGCTGGGGAGTACTACTGGTTTGTGGATCAGAGAGGGAGGGAGGGAGGGAGGGAGGCAGGAAGGAAAGAGGTGTCTAACAGCAAGCAGTGGTGGGATGATAACTACTTAATAATTGGTACTCTGGTCAAAGCCCTAAGCAACCCTGCCATGCAAGGCTTGCTGATGGCCAGTTTCCATGGTATAAATGTTCCCACCATGGTCAGTTTTGTGTGACATCACTGAAGCCACAGCAGAGCAGAGAGGCAAACCATTGTCTCACAAGCTGACTCCAGAAGGGATGTCACAGGGCCACAGCAATGGAAGGCCACCCTTCTCTGCCCCCAGATCAGCCCTGTGTCAGGACATTTGTCCTCTCGTTTTCTGCTTGCGGCAAATCTGAAACCTAGGATTTATTTCCCTCTCTTACATGTGGGGAAACGAGGCTCAGAGGAGTTAAAGAATGTGCCTGTTGTATGTTGAATCGTGGCAGGGTGGGTTTTAGGGCCCGTATCTTCTGCACTCCCTTCACTGAGCTGTCAGAAGTCAAGAGTTGGGTTTCACCTGAGAACCTTTGAATATCAGAGAATAATGGAGCTGGCTCCTTCTGCCTGGGCAGTATTGGAGAGGAGGTTCGTCCAGGAGCACTTGCTTGCTAAAGAGGTGACCTAAGAGGCCACCCAGAGAATGAGTAGTGGTTGACATCTTGGTGGGGGGTAAGTTACATCACCTGCCTAGAACAGCTTCCTCGGCTGTAAAATGGACTCTGAAAATCCACTTCAAGGCATTGTAAGGTTGTTAAGAGGGTTGAATGAGTACACAAAGAACTTAACATAGTGCTTGAAAATGTGATAATTCCGATAAATACCGATTCTCGACAGGCTACCTTCCTCATTTTGAATTCCTTTTATGCCAGAACTATTGGAGCAGCATTGGTTAAACTTCGGTGTGCATCTGAGCCATGTGGATCTAGTTCAGCTGCAGATCTGATTCAGTATCACTGGGGAGGGGCCCACCAAGCTCCCAAGGGAGGCTGACGTTCTGGCTTGTGGATGGCGTTGGAGTGGCAAGGGGCTAGAACTCCTGATGGGAACTTTGGTTTCCGGCTGCTAAAATTATCTGCTGTTTCTCCCCCATAAACTCCAAGATTGCTGTTCCTAAAACAACCTTCTCCTCCTCCCAAGCTGGTTCTGCAGCAGCCGTCAGCCAAGCCCTGCCAAGGGCATCGTCCTGGGTGCAGCACCATTTTCTGTAGGGATCTGGAAACTCATTTCTCCTCCTCTTCACTGTCCTTGATCTTCGTTTTGGTTCTGCCAGGATGTTGCTGTTGCAACCGTTGTCACCTCCTCTCTCCTCTTTAGATTTACTTTCCTACTTCATAAATTAGACAGTAGGGCAGAGTCATTTTCCAGGAGGGGCTGTCTGAAGTTCTGTCTATGAGTTCAGACGGTTGGTACATTTTCTCTCCCCAGGCCAGAAGCAGTTTTTAACCTTCACTTCTGGGCTCCAGGTTTTTAGCAGCGTTTCCAAAGGAGTTTAGCAGAATAGCCTTAAGACTAAATTAGGAGGAGTAAGGGTGAGGGATCAGCCCACACCTTCTGGAAAAGTAACAGGGTGACCCAAAGAGATGAAAAGGAATGAATGACTGGGGCCCAGGAACCCTCTTGCTTTGGGATCTAAACCACATCTCCAAGGAACGGCTGCTGTTTCTTGGGCGTCTACATTCCAGGCACCATGCCCAGAGCTCAAAGTGGACATTTGCCACACTTCCTAGCCATGATTTTTATGTTTGAGAATCCTCCTCTTTAAACATTCATTCCTCTTTCATATAGGATCCGGAAACTCTCTTTTCCCAGCCTCTTTTGCAGCTGGAGCTCAAACATGTGACCCAGGACCTGCCAAACAGAGGCATCCACACTAGACTCTGAGTTGGTTGCTAGTGAGGAGAGGGAGCAGGCGCTGTGTGCCACCCACGCAGGAGAGGGAGGCTGCAGTTGTCTCCGGAGTCCAGAGTCAGCAGTGGCAAGGCTTCTAGTAGCATCTGTCCCGAGTGGATGTTGAATATTCACAGCATCTGTGGAGCAGTCAGGAGTCCAGAGTGAGAGGGGGCAGAAGTTCCTCTATCGGATGGGTTCTGTGCAGGGTTTAGATGTTTCTCCTGGATGTTTGGCCTCCTAAACGGATTCTCAAGGGGCTTCCTTTCCTGCTTTGTTAGAGTGGGTTTCTGTTGTGTAAAGAAGAATCTAGACTCCTTACACTTTCTGTGCATGATCTCATTGAATTCTTACAGTAACCTAGGGAAGCAGGCATTAGAATCCTCTTCTCACCACCAAACAGAGGCATGACGAGATGAACTGGCTCAAGGTTACACCACTGGCGGAGAACCAGGATTTGAAGCCAGATGGGCTGACTCCAGAGCACACCACGCTTCTGCTGCAAGAGGTTCCTGGGTGTGGAAAAGCCCTTGGCTAAATCCTTTGTCAGTAGTACAGGGCCCCCGTCAGATCCACGCCCGGGCTGGGCACACGTGTTGGCTTTTTACCAACAGCACACATTTTTCCCTGGAGTGGACATCCGAGGCAGTTGCACTGGTGACCATGATCAGGCATACCCGCTTGGCTCTGGCCCACAGGTTGCACTGTGTGTGCGACCACAGATCAACTTGCAAAGGTGGGTGTTGGGGAAAGAGAGAGAGCATGAAGTTGAAACTTGGAGGAGAAGGAAACTGTCCTTCTTAACCTTGGCTCAAGCCCAGAGACTGGTCAGAAAGTGAGCCCAGCCACCTACTGGCCAGCAGCACCCAGTCCTATTGAGTGTGACAAAGTGACCCAATGCCCCTCTGGGCAGAAACTCTTAGGAGAAACAGTTTGGCTAACTGGTCAACCTCAGCAGCTTCTCAGGGGCTGGGAACCTTCCTTCTGCCCTCCCTCTCCTTCTCTCCCACCTTTCATTCCTTCTTACCTCTCCTTTAGTGTTTATTGAGCACCTGCTGTTTATTGATACAACCAAAATTTACTGAGCACCTACCATGGAACATATAGCACTCCCAGTCCTGGGGACACAGCAGTGAACCAGGCAGAGAAGTTTTCTGGATTTTTTTGATGTATGGTAGTGGAGTGGTCCACTGGGCTCAGAGCTAGGCAAGTGCCAGCTGCTTACGTGGTAATATTTACGCCAATGCCCACAGTCCTACCCCAACTCCCCAGAAAGGTACCGTTCTATTTCCCACTTCACAGTGGAGAAAACCGGGGCCAGGGAGCTTGAGTCAACTATGAGAGTTGGGCCCAGATCTCTGTGACATCCAGGGCTGGCAGAGCGACGGGGGTCTAGGTGAACATGACCCTGCCCTGGCCTCAGCGTGGGACAGGACCGAAGGCTTCTCCTTCCTTGCTTGCCTGGGCCCTGAGCCCAGCTCTTCCAATCTCCTTGGCATCGCCACTACCCTAAGAGCCTCCCAGGGGGCGGTTGTGGCCTCCGCAGCTGCCCACTTCCTCGCTGCTTCTACCAACAGCGGCATTGCCATAGCCCTTCTGGTTGGAAGCTTTTTATTTTATTTTTGCTTTTTTTACTTTACTGCTGATCCCTCTAGGGGAAACAGCTGTGGGTGAGGATGATAGGCACACCCACGCTCACCCCAGCCCGGATGTAGCCAGCTTCCAGGCTCTTTGTGTCCCCTGATGGTGGCTGTGGCTCCCCTCTGAATCACCTGGTCCATGGTGAACCCTCGCTGTGTCTTTCCTCTGGAGGACAAGCCTGTTCCTGGCCCCCATCAGTTGTGGGCTGACTTCCTCGCATTGGGCCAGCTGAAAGCCAAGCAGCATGGTTAGGAGTCAGGGGTTCTGGAGGCAGTTAGACCCGGGTTCAGATCCCAGGGCTGCCACCAACAAACCGTGTAGCCTCCAACAGGTTGATGAGGGCTGTGGTGATGAGGCTCTTAGCTCAGGGTTGGGCTTGCCCTCAGCAGCACATGTTGGCTCGTTCCATGACTGGGTGGAACAGAGGAGCACCCCAGGCCCTGTGCCCTGTTCTCAAGGGCATAGCTCTGCCTTGGAGGCAGTGCCACTGAGGTTTGACTTTAGCAAAAGCATCTCCTTGTGCAGTACTTTGCCTCTCCCCTTTCGATGGGATCTTCATCTTTACTGGATAATCACATGCAGACTTCTCTGTGGTTGTGTGTGGGGAAGAGGGACTCCTGGGCCTCTCTGGCTGGCCTCAGTGGGGGCAGGAGCAGTGACCAGCATCAGGAGAGCAGTCCAGTTCCTGGGTAGTGAACCCTAATCTTGCCTTGTCCCCAGCTGCTGCTCCCAGTTGTAGGCATCCACCATATTGCAGATGAGCCTGAGGGAAGGGATTTTGAGTAACAGAATCCCGCTGGGGCTCAGAGAGGCAGCAGTGCATCCCCTGCTTGACTCGAGTGTTCGGAGGGTGGCTGAGTGACTGTCATGTGCATTGCACCTGGGAGGAAAGAGGTGACTAGCAGAGCAATAGGACGCCCAGCCCCTCTGGGCTGCGCTTTCATCTCTGCTGTGCTGTGCTGTGTTCATCCATCATTCATTCCGCTCACGTGGTTGCTAATACCGGGAATTATCGGTCTTCAATTTTGGCTAATCTAAAGGCTGAAACTATCTTGTGTTAATTTGCATTTTCCCCTTTCTTCATGAGACTGGGTGTTATCTTCATATGTTTGCTGACCATTTGCATTTTTTAAAAAAATCTTTTTATGTATTTTATTTATTTGAGAGGCAGACAGACAAAGGGAGAGGCTGCGACAGACAGACAGAGAGCTCCAACCTGCTAGTTTACTTCCCGAATGTCTGCAACAGCTGGGGTTGGGCCATGCTGAAGCCAGGATCTGAGAATTCAGTCCGTGTCTCCCATGTGGGTAGCAGAAACACCTGCCTCCTAGGGTGTTCATTAGTGGAAAATTGAATGGAGAGCAGAGCTGGGACTTGAAGCCAGGAACTCCGATACAAAATGTGAGTGTCCCAAGTGGTATCTTAACCAAACTCCCACCCCCACTTTCATCATATTGCTTTATCCATTTTTCTGGTGGACTCTCTTTTCCTTATTAGTCAATAGCAACTATAGATATTCTGTGTATTGATCTGTGATATATACTGAGAAAGAAACCCCCTTGGTGTGTCCTGTGTCTCTCTGTTTGTGAACTGCGCTGTCCGGCGCTCATTTCACACTGTTGCAGTCAAGTGCATCATCTTGTAAGTGGATCCTGGGTTCCTGCAGGTTCCTTGTCCACACCTCTCCTCTGGGAGCACCCATCGCACCCACAGGTGTTGTCCTGTCTGTCTCCTTGTATGTTGAATTCTCCTTGTGTGAGTGTCTTGAGCCCAGGGGCACAGAGTTTTGTGTCCGAATGTTTTTTTCATTTGTTTGTTTGCTTGCTTAGGTTGAGGTTCTGTGTCTGAATGAGGGAGTGAATGAAAAAGCCATGTCCTGCCCTCCCTGTGGAGCTGGGATCTGCCGCAGAGATGAGAGTGAGTCAGGGAGTGAATCACAAGCTCCTCTCTGGCACAGCTGACATTTCCAAAGCCCCCTCACTCCAGGGGGGCCTCCTCCTCTCTGAGAAGGCACAGTGGGGCTCTTGCGGGGTTGCGTGTGTGTACGTGTGTGTGTGTGAATGTGCACTGGCAGTTTGTTATTCAGCACACTGGGTGGAATTGTGCTCTGTGTATGTGTGACTCAGGCTTTAAGAGACTCTCCGAGAGGCTCCAGTGTATGTGTGGGTGTTGGGGCCTGAGTACCAGGATGGGGTGATCAGTGAAGGAGCTCAGTAGCTCTCGGGGAGGGGCACCCTTGCAAGCCCAGCTTCCCGTGGCCACACGATACCTTTGGCTGTGCACACGGCTCAGCGAGGTCTCTGTTGCTGAGGGCACTTCCGTTTCGTTCCCAGAGGCTTGGCTTCACCATTGTCCTTTTCTGAAGCCGTGGAGTGTGCCAGTGAGATTCAGACCCCAATTATTTGAAATGTGTGAAAAAAATAGTAAATATTGATGGTACCTCTTGTAGAACAGGTTATCGCCATGGAGATACTCTGTGCACGGATCTGTGTGGTGGAGGGAAGCTGGTTCAGGGGCTGTGCGAGTGTTTGGATGTGAGGCTGCCCGAATTGGCAGGTTGAGGAGCGAGTGCCATGGGTTTGGAGCTGCAGTGCCAATTGGGTGAGGCTAACAAGCTCGGTTGCCAGTCACCTGCACCAAGGGACATTTCCTTATGCCTTCCCTCCCACGTGCAGCTTCCTGGGCTGAGCATTCTGCATGCATTATTGCTTTTAATCATCATGCAAAGCCTACGAGGTGCTGTTAACTCTCCCTGTTTTACAGAGAGTTACAGCAGTTTGCTGGGAGGCACACAGTCACCGGATGGCAGAAACCGGGATTCTGATTCTGCAATGCTTGAGCCATTTCTCTTACCGGGATTTACTCTGGAGAAAGCTAAGCAGCTGTCCACAGGGGTTTTAACTTTTCAATGCTGCTCACAGGAAGTATGGACAACTCCCTGCTTCTTTAACAGTGTGCCTGGTCTGGCTGCGGTGGAGGGGCTGCCCTTTCCCACTGGCCACTCCCCCCACCTTACCTCCCCACCCCCCAGCAGCTGCCTGCTTTAGCCAGGGCATCAGCTCTGCCCTCAGCGCTGGGCACCACTGTCACAGTGAGGTGAGAAAGTCCTGCCCATCACACCCAAGGACTCTTGGAATTAATTGGGAATTGTCTATCAAGAGCTTCTCATCCTGTTAGCAATTACATTTAATTTAGTTGTTGTGTTCATTTGTCCGTTGGAGCTTTTGAGATTCCTTTAATTTTCTCCCTGTAGTCTCAGGGAATTTGTGAGTGGTTGAGTGAAGCTCTTGGTGACAGGAAACGAAGGCTCTAGCAGGAGATGTGATGCATTAGTCCGTCCATTCATTCATTCATTCATTCATTCTTTCCACATACTCATTGAGCATCAGGTGCTGGAGCTTCAACAATGGGATTCCAGCAATGAATAAGGCAGACACAGTATATAGTCTGGGATGAGTGTTTGGTCACTAGGTTGGGATACCTGCATCCCATATCAGCGTGCCTGGACTCAAATCGAGGCTTCACTCCTAATTCCAACTTCCTCCTAATGCGCACCCTGGGAGGCAGCAGGTGATGCCTCAAGCACTTGGGTTTCTGCCACCTTATGTGGGAGCCTTGAATTGTGTCTCACTTTCCCAGCTTTGGCCTGATCCAATCCCAGCTGTTGCAGGCGTTTGGGGAGTGAACGAGAAAAAGGGAATTCTCTCTCTGCATGCCTGCCTCTGCCTCTCAAATTAAAAGAAAAAAGTAGTATATAGTCCAAGAGGACAGTCAGACACAAAATGTGATTAATGCTACAAAAGGACTTAGGGGGTATGCAAAGCTAAGACTGCTTTGTAGGGTACAGGGAGGGCAGGAAGGCCTCCTGGGCTAATTTTTGTGCTCGTGGAGTTGTGTCATTCTCATATGTCAGGTGCCCCAGCGACTCTTGCAGAAAGATCGTTTCTCAAAAGGGTCTGTGTACTTCCAGGCCTACCCCCTGCCCTGGGAGGCATCTTCTAGCAAGACCTATGGCTCGTCGTTTTGTCCAATGGGGGTGAGCTTCCTGGAGCCGCTCTGTCAGCCAGTACTAGGCAGTCATGGAGGAATGAAGGTGGCCGGGAGCTGTCCATGATGAACGTGCACGTTCCTGATGGACAGGACAGCAGGACCTCAGGAGCCAGAACACCTTGGTTTAGCTCAGCGGCACTGCCTACCCCTCTGTGATCTTGGGCTGGTCTCTTAACTGATCCAGTCCTCTGGCTTCCCATCTGTAGACTGAGAATAAATTACTCATAGTGTGGGGTTCTCGTGATGATGACGTGAATTGATACAAGCACTTAGAACCATGAAGGTAAGAACTTAATGCATATTGGCTGTTAGTAAGGGTATTACAATTATTATATCATAGCAGCCAGTTTTGCTTGAGGCTTGATTTTTCTGATAGCTCTTTCGCTGATGGCCTGTAACTGTGCCCCGCCACATCGTGTTGATGATTTCCAACCTTCCTTTCTGATGGTGGCAACACCTTCCTTATCTGTGGATAGTGTGGCCAAGACCCCAGTGGATACTGAAACCTCAGATAATATCAGACCCTATGCATACTATGTTTCTTCCTATAGATATATACCTATGGTGAAGCTTAATTTATAAATGAGGTACAATAAGAGATTAGTAATAACTAATAGAATATTGTAATAGTATACTGGAATACAAGTTATCGCTTCTTTCCAGAATTTTCTCAGTTAATATTTTCTGATTGCCTTTGACCGTGGGTAACTGAAACAGAAGGAAGTGTGACTTGGGGATAAGGAGGGGCCACGGTTGCCAGAGAGGTCGTTCAGTGGCTCTGGGGCCCCACTCTCACCTCCGTGCCTAACAGGGCGTTCTGTGCCTGAGGATAGGTGTTCCTAAGGGGTTGGAGGAGTCCTCTGGGGAGTCACAGCCCTGAAGGCTGAGGCTGCCAATAAAACTGAAAGGCACAGGGGAGACAGGTGCAGGCCTGTGGCTCTCCAGTGTCAGGTGAAAGGCACGAGGTCCTGGCTGCCGGCTCCCCTGCAGCAGGTGCTGCTGAACCTCTCCCACCATGGACAAGACCTTGGGAAGGCCTTCTTGCCTCTCCCTTTGCCTCCTCTGCGCTGAACTGCCCTTAAGTGAGCCGGGAACTGGTGGGTGTGGGATGACCGAGGCCAAGGCTGCTGTCGGGTCAGAGATGAGCTGTGAGGGTCTCTGTAGTGAGCCCATCACCGACAGGGCTGAAGCGACTTTCCTTTGGATTTGACCTTGGTCCCTATGCTGATTGCTTGTGCATGGGCTCCTCACTCCTCAAATGGGATTATGAAATACTCCCCTTGAGTCACAGGCTGCATTCCTATTTTTGTATTTTTTTTTTATCACCAAAGAAGTGCTTATTATGCAAGAAGGTAACAATATTTAACTGTGTGATCTACATGGAAAATCTGCCTTGTGGAAGCTACAGACTTAACATTTAGGAGTATTGTGACGTGCTAGAATATATTTCCAATAAACAAAAGTGAGATCATATCCTATACATGTATGTTTTTTACTGCCTACATTTTATTTCCTGTAATATCTTAGGCTTTTTTCTATATCATCAATGCTTTCTGTAGACTCATTTTATTTTTTAATGGCTTCACTGAATTCCCTACTATAGTGCTTACCGTATCATTTATATTTATTATTTAACCAATTCTTCATTGAGATGCACCTGCATTATTTCCAGTCTTTTCCTGTTACGTGCAACGCATCAGTGAATACACTTGAGCACGTCACTGGGCATTTCTTCTGTAGAACGCATCTCAGAAGTGGGATTTTTCGGGCACAGGCAAGGCACATTTTCAGTTGTAATAGATATTGCTAAATTGCCCTCCAAAGGTTGTGCCAATTTATGTACCCACCAACAGTGCATGAAAGCACCTCTTAGAAATGCCTTTTAAAAGATAAAATACCTATTGTTAAGCCGTGAAGCACATTTCAAATAATTGCTGAAATTCTTCCAGCTGTGGCATAAGAGGTGAGAGCCCCAACGAGGACTGAAAGGCCTTGGGGAACTTGGAGGCTTAATGTATTAAAAGTGACATTTGGATCAGCAGGAAAAAGAATGATTTATTCAATAGATGGTACCGGCATAATTGACTGGTCATGTGGACGGACCCTGGGTTTGAGTCCCAGCTCAAATAGTATACAGAAATAAATTGCATATGGTGTAAATGACAGTCAGAGTAAAGATTTTAAAGTAAAAATAATAAAGAACATTGGAGGAAATTTTAGGAGTGATTCCTGCAACCTCGAGTGAGGGAAACCCAGAAGCCATAAATGAAAAGATTAGACATTTTCTGATTCTGTAAAAATAATTTAACCTCTCAAAAGGAGAATGTGTTCACAAATTGCTTGTATGTGTATAATTAAGAGATAAGAATAGATGCAGAGGAGGGCATTTGGCCTGGCAGTCAAAGACGCTGCTTGGAATGCGTTTGACTCCTGGCTCCAGCACCAGACTCCAGCTTCCTGCCAATGCAGAGCCTGGGAGCGGCAGTGATGGCTCAAGTGGTTGGGTTCCTGCTACCCCCTGGACTGAGTTGCCAGGTCCTGGCTATGACTGACCTGGTCTCTGTTTGCCTTTGGGGAGTCAGCCAGCAGATGGGTCTCTCTATCTCTCCCTCCCTCTCTCCCCCTCCCTTCTGCCCTCCCTTCTTCCCTCCCCCCACTTTCCCCTTCTCTCTCTCTCTGCCTCCCAAATAAGAGACAAATAGGTCCAGTAGATAGTTGCAATGGTTTTGATGAATAAAGTTGAAGTTAATAAAGAAAATTTTGGGACATGTGGAGACTTCAGATAAAAGGAAGTAAAAAAATAAGTTTACTTTGGTGTAGCAGATTTTGAGATCCATGTGTAGTGTTTTCTTTTTTTTTTTTTTAAGATTTTATTTATTGTGAGGTAGAGTTACAGGCAGTGAGAGGGAGAGACAGAGAGAAAGGTCTTCCATCCGCAAATGGCTGCAATGGCTGGAGCTGCGCTGATCCAAAGCCAGGAGCCAGGTGCTTCTCCTGGTTTCCCATGTGGGTGCAGGGCCCAAACACTTGGGCCATCCTCCACTGCCTTCCCAGGCCACAGCAGAGAGCTGGACTGGAAGAGGAGCAGGCGGGACTAGAACCGGAGCCCATATGGGATGCTGGTGCCACAGGCAGAGGATTAACCTACTGCGCCACGGCGCTGGCCCCATGTGTAGTTTTTTCATAATCCACATTTTTCATTAACTTTTTTTTTTAAAGATTTATTTATTTATTTGAAAGTCAGAGTTATGCTGAGAGGAAAGGCAAAGAGAGAGGGAGGTCTTCCATCCAATGGTTCACTCCCCAATTGGCCGCAACGGCCGGAGCTGAGCCGATCCGAAGCAGGAGCCAGGAGCTTCTTCTGGGTCTCCCATGCGGGTGCAGGGGCCCAAGGACTTGGGCCATCTTCTACTGCTTTCCCAGGCCATAGCAAAGAGCTGGATTGGAAGTGGAGCAACCGGGCCTCGAACTGGTGTCCATATGGGATGCTGTCCTTCAGGCCAAGGCACCTGTTGTGCCACAGCGCCGGCCCCTTTCATGAACTTTTGGAAGATGCCCCTCATATGCATAGTCTTCAAATGTTTTCTTGCACCAAAAAAGTTTATCTTTTAATTTTGTTTTCTACAAACTTTCTGAAGCGCTCTTGTAAGTGTGTCAGGGAACCTTTGATAAATGATTGGGATCCAGCAACTTTAATCTAATGAATGATACATGGGCAAACATGTAGCCGCTAAACCTTGTGAGCTCTGGAAAAGGAAGAAAAAGGAAGGAAATGTTGTTTTCTGGTTCTTTACTTTTTTCATTGCTTTGAGAAAGTTGAGTACCCACCCAAAGCCTCAGGTGTCCCAAGAGAGAAAGATTAAAACCACAGCATCAAAGCAAAGCCTCTTGGGATGCTCACATTCTATTTGGGGGTGCCTGGTTCAAGTCCTGGTCCCCTGCTTCTGATCCAGCTTCCTCCTGATGCACACCCTGGGAGGCAGCAGGTGGTGGCACAAGGACTTGGGTCCTTGCTACCCAACGTGGGAGACCTGCATTGAGATCCGGGCTCCAGGCTTTTGCCTGGTGTAACCTTGGCTGTTGCAGGCATTTGGGGAAGTGAACCAGTCGATGGAAGATCTCTATTTCTGTCTCTCCCTGCCTTTAAAATAGAATGAAAATAAATAAATAAAAATGAAAAATATTTTTTTTTTAGAAAGCAGAAGCTTCAGCCCCAAGTTCTCATCCTTGGTCTGACACAGCCTGCCGTTCCTTGCAGGCCTCAGCCCCCGTGAGGCATCTGCCACCCTGGCCCTCTTGAATTCTGAGCCACTAAGGCTGTTCCTGGAGATTTTGGGCAAGGCTCCTAGTCTTCACCACGGTATTTGCGCTGCCCTCCGAATCAACCCCAGAGACACCCACGTGTACTTTTCCCTGCATCCTGCCATCATCGAGGTACTGTGGCCAAGGGATCTGAGTGCATGGCCTCACTCTCCTCAGCTCCAAACTCAACTTCGTCATTCTGTACCTACAGGAGTCACCACTGGTCTGAAATTTAATCGCCAAAGTCTGACTTCAAATCCCAGCTCTCCCACTTCCTTTTTTTTTTTTTTTAAAGATTTATTTGTTTTATTTATTTGAAAGAGTTACAGAGAGAGGTAGAGACACAGAGAGACAGAGGGAGGTCTTCCATCCACTGGTTCACTCCCCAGATGGCTGCAATGGCTGGAGCTGTGCTGATCAGAAGCCAGGAGTTTCTTCCAGGTCTCCCACATGGGTGCAGGGGCCCAAGGACTTGGACCATCTTCCACTGCTTTCCCAGGCCATAGCAGAGAGCTGGATTGGAAGTGGAGCAGCCGGGACTAGAACCGGTGCCCATATGGGATGCTGGTGCTTCAAGCCAGGGCTTTAACCTGCTGCGCCACAGTGCCTGCCCAGTCAGCTCTCCCGCTTTCTAGCTGAATAACCCCGTGGAAGATCTAAGCTTCTGTTTCCTCATCTGTGAAATGCTGGTACTGCTTCCTAGCATTGCTCTGAAGACTTTATTATTATTGTTATTTTCTATGATGGTTGTTGTAGCTTAGCATAGCACTTGGCATTTACGAAATGCTCAGGAAATGTTGGCTGGTACTGGCTGCTATTTCTTCTGTCCTCCTCCTCCTCTTGCTTCTCCTCCTCTTCCTCCTTCTTATTTTAAGTGTTTCCTTATCAATGCCTGTGGAAATAGACTGATCTAGTGCCAACATCTAGGGGAATTCAAGTTCATCCGCTGCCTTCCAGGGAGCAGAGTGGTGCTTCAGAGGCAGATGGTGGGCTCCATCTGGCTTCTTTCCAGTCCTGGCTTTGGCATTTACCATCGTTCCGTTCTCTGGGCCAACCGCCTCACATGTCTGTGCCTTGCTTTCTTCATTTCCAAAACGGGGCTAGCAGTCGGGCCTATCTCAAGGTGAGACGAATATTTGTGAAGCAGATCATTCATCACACATGCTGCTTGAGTGTGTGTTGACAAAATAAGCAGCCTCACTCAGATACATCGCTTACCCCCTGGGGATCCCACCATGGCCTGAGGAGGCAACAGTAGCTGCCTCCTGAGTTAGGTCAGAGATAGGAGAGCGACTGATCCTTATTCCCCTGGACTTCCATTTGAGCCCACCCCGGGGGCCAACTGTAGGGAAGAGCTGTGGCTGTTGAGAGACTGACAGGGCCCATGTCCCACTCTTTCTTCCTCTCCGTTTGATCTTCCTAAGTCTTTCACTCCTGCCACCTTGGGGTAGGACCACGGAAAGCCAGTTATACACTGTTGCTGTTTGGTTTCCAATAGTGGGAGTGCCTTTGATGTTTAACAAAGGCAAAGGCAGCGCCTCCTCGCTGGAAAGCCTTCTTGCTAAATCGAGGACTTTTGCCCACAAATAGATGCAGCCTCGCCTGCTGTTTAAATAGAATATTAGCGATTGTCATTTCCCCCACCGGAGTTTCCTGGGCTTGGTGCTGCCTCAAAATATCAGCCTGTGCTCCCTGCTGTGACTTCCTCATTGGTTCTGCTTTCCGCAGCCCTGGGTGGAAACCACTCCCCGAAATGTCCACAGAAGAAGGTTAGCAGGTGCTTATTAGCTCTGTCTTTCCAGATGCTGGGCTACAGATTGATAGGGACTTATCCTCAGTTCTAGATGATGTGCCCCATTTCACAGATGGGGACGCTGAGGCACAGAGAAGCGTGCCTCAGTGTCCCCACCCTTCCACTGCACCACCCTGCAGCACCTGAGGGCAAGGGCTTGCCCCGCCCCTTGGCTCATTCTGTCCACACAGGCTGAGGAATGGGAGCCATGGGTTTGCCTGAGAGAGGAGAGGTGATTGACACTCCCCAGGAGCAGCCCTCATGGGAGTTGGAGAATAAATACCTCTGAGGTTTGTGTTTGAAGCTACTTCTTAAAGTGGGCAACTTCCCGTTACCCAAAATGACAGTGTGCCTAAATAGGCCTGTTTTGTGTGTGCCCTTCTGTGCTCTGGCTTTCTTCCCCACTCCCTGTTGGTGCACCCTGGAATCATCTCTCAGTCAAACCACTGGCATGCAGACGGGGGTCTTCAAAAAGTTCGTGGAAAATGCATGTCCTGAAAAAGCTGTGCATGGATTTCAATATTTTTGCTCTGAAAAATCAACTTACCTTTGAATTGCATTTACCATGATCTTTAAACATATTTTATATATTTAATTTTTCTTTTTTTTAAAAGATGTATTGTTTTATTTGAGAGGCAGAGTTACACACACACACACACACAGAGAGAGAGAGAGAGAGACAGACAGACAGACAGAAACAGAGAGAAAGGTCTTCCATCCGCTGCTTCACTCCCCAAGTGGCCACAATAGCTGGGGCCTGGCCAATCCGAAGCCAGGAGCCAGGAGCTTCCTCCCAGTCTCTCATGTGGGTGCAGGGGCCCAAGCACTTGGGCCATCCTCCACTGCTTTCCCAGGCCTTAGCAGAGAGTTGGATCTGAAGCAGAGCAGCCGGGACTCAAACCGGTGCCCGTATGGGATGCTGGCACTGCATGCGGAGGCTTAACCTACAATGCCACAGTGCCGGTTCCTTAATTTTTATTTACTTGAAAGGCAGAGAGACAGAGATAGATCTCCCCTCCTCTGGTTCACTCACCAAATTTCCTGCCACACCCAGAGTTGTGCCAGTCCAAAGCCAGGAGCCATGAACTCAGTCTGAGTCTCTCCTGATACCCAGGTATTTGGGGTATCACATGCTGCCCGCCATGGTGCGCATTAGCAGGAAGCTGGATTGGAAGCAGAGCCGGACTGGACCCCAAGCACTCTGATAAGGGATGCAAACATCCCAAGTGGCAGCTAAACTGCTGTGCCTAAAGCCCGCCTCTACCTCAGACTCTCTCGAGTTTCTTCCCACTTCAACCACTGTTTTAAGGTCTGCTCCTGGGGTTTCCCAAAGACAATTGCCCAAGGTCTTAGCTAACTTCCATCGCTTCTTTTCGCTGTCTTCATCCTTCCTGGGGCACCAGTTGTTTGGTTTCTATGCCACCTAATAGGACTGTCTTTCTAGACCTGATGGATTCATTCCTTTTTTATCCACAAACTCCATTCCTTTCTTTAGTTACATTTCTTTTTTTTTTATTAAACTTTTATTTAATGAATATAAATTTCCAAAGTATAGCTTATAGGTTACAATGGCTTCCCCCCTCCCATAACTTCCCTCCCGCCTGCAACTCTCCCCCCTCCCGCTCCCTTTCCCCTTCCATTCATGTAAAGATTCATTTTCAATTCTCTTGTATACAGAAGATCAGTTTAGTATATATTAGGTAAAGATTTCAACATTTTGCCCATATAGCAACATAAAGTGAAAAAACTACCATTGGATTACTAATTATAGCATTAAATAGCAATGTACAGCACATTAAAGACAGAGATCCTACATAATTTTTTTTCAAATTAATTAATTTTCTATGCCATTTCCATTTTAACACCAGGTTGTTTTTTTTTTTTTCATTTCCAATTCTCTTTATATACAGAAGATCACTTCAGTATATAATTAGTAAAGACCTCATCAGTTTGTGCCCACACAGAAACGCAAAGTATAAAAATACTGTTTCAGTACTAGTTATAGCATCACTTCGCTTTAGACGACACATTAGGGACAGATCCCACATGGGGTGTAAGTACACAGTGACTCCTGTTACTGATTTAACAATTTGACACTCCTGTTCATGGCGTCAGTAATCTCCCTAGGCTCTAGTCATGAGTTGCCAGGGCTATGGAAGCCTTTAGAGTTCGCTGACTTTGATCTTATTCCGATAGGGTCATAGTCAAAGTGGAAGTTCTCTCCTCCCTTCGGAGAAGGGTACCTCCTTCTTTGATGGCCCCGTTCTTTCCACTGGGATCTCACTCACAGAGATCATTCATTTAGGTCTTTTTTTTTTTTTTTTCCCATGATATCTTGGCTTTCCATGCCTGCTATACTCTCATGGGCTCTTCCGCCAGATCCGAATGCCTTAAGGGCTGATTCTGAGGCCAGAGTGCTGTTTAGGACATCTGCCATTCTATGAGTCTGCTGTGTATCCCGCTTCCCATGTTGGATCGTTCTCTCCCTTTTTGATTCTATCAGTTAGTATTAGCAGATACTTGTCTTGTTTGTGTGATCTCTTTGACTCTTAGACCTATCAGAGCTATCAATTGTGAGCTGAAATTGATCACTTGGACTAGTGCGATGGCATTGGTACATGCCATCTTGATGGGATTGTGTTGGAATCCCCTGGCACATTTCTAACTCCACCATTTGCGGCCAGTCCGATTGAGCATGTTCCAAATTGTTCATCTCCTCCCTCTCTTTTTCCACTCTTAGATTTAACAGGGATCACTTTTCAGTTAAAATTTAAACACCTAAGAATAATTGTGTGTTAATTACTGAGTTCAACCAATAGTACTAGAACAACAACAACAAATACTAAAAAGGATAATTTCTTAGGCACCTCTAGTGTCCCAGCAGTTCAGTTGCAACCAAGAGAAAACCCAGCTCAAACTGGCTCAAATAAAATGAGAAAGAGTAAGTGATCGGATCACATAATTGGGAATCTCGGGGTACTGTGATTTCAGGAAGCGTGTGATCAAGGCATTCAGCAACATGACTTCATGAAGTCATTTCCTGTGGCTGCCCGGTTGTCCCGCATGTACTTTCCTAATGAGACAGTGGCAAGTGGGACGTCCAAGGTCATCCTTGCTCTTGCTCACATTAGTGCCATGGGAGTGCTTTTCCAAAAACTGTTTGAGGATCACTCTCATTGGGTTATGCGGACATCGCTAAATCACTAAACTACTCTCAGTGGTTAGGAGGATGTGGCGCTCTCATTGGTTGGGCTGGGTGTCAATCACTGTGGGGGCCCGGGTTAGCATTAGCCCCACCAGAACCACAGAACTTGCGAGTGACAAGTTAAGTGGCTGCTACAGGAGAGAAAGGACAGTGTGCATGTAGAAACACCAGCTGTCGGTGCACCAGCTCTCTGGGCCCAGGGCTCTGCTCTTCTCTGTCTCTGTGAATCATCTCCTTATTTTCACGCTCGCCTGCTGGGGCAGGACTCTGAAAGTCCGATCTGCAGGGTCAACTTCATTTCTGAGTTGGGATCTCCTTCTCCCCACCCTCTAGACTCTGTCCCACCCAGAACTGAAATTCAACATGTCACCGCTCTAGTCACCTCCCACCCGGGTTTTCTTGCTAATGTCCCTGCCCTCGTCGGGGTGGGGGGCACTCAGGCTTCCCCCTCTCCCTGCTCCCTACCCCGGAGGGCTTCTGTTGGGTTCTTGAAGGCACCTGTGCACCGTCATCAGGAACCCTTTCCGACATACGGTTGGTGAGCCCTTCTCCATATTTGGATTTCAGGTCTGAAGTCACTGCTTCCGGGTCCTGCACCCTGAGGACCCTTCGCTACCAGGCCTGAGGTTAGGTGCTCTTCCCCTATGCCCCATGAGGGCTTTGGCTCTTCTGTCCTGTGCTGCTTCCTCGGCCTCTGGTGCCCAGTGTCGTTGTCTGTCTCCCTGGAGGATCAGGGTCACGTCTGTGTCTTCTCCACCTCTCTATCTTTAAGATTCCAGACTTTTGATTGTGAGTTGGGGGTGCTGTCTGACAGATGAGGGCTTCAATCCAGGCTCCGCCTCTCCTGAACTGTGAGAGCCTGTGCAAGTCCCTTCCCTTCTCTAAGCCTCAGTTTTCTCATCTCTAAAATGGCAATAATGCTAGTCCCTCCTTCAGGGGGCGACTGTGAGCAGCCAGTGGTGACCGCACACAGAGTACAGTGCTTAGTGGGTGCTAAAGATGTAATCAATGCCTACGGTTATTTTGATACCATTAATATGGTGTTTATCACATCCAGTGTTGAGCACAATATACACTTTAGCAAGTGTTTGCTCCTGTTGCTTGCCTAGGACAGAAACTTAGTGGGCTCCTTGCAGACTTGAAACTTGCTCTTTGAAAACTTGAAAGAAAGACACAAATGTTTTGATGCTTCCCCTGCTGCACGTTGCTCAGGAGTGGGAGGTCCTTACCCACCTCGAGGGGTGTGGGCAGCTTCGAGTAGGGGGCCGGAGCTGCCTCTTCTGTGGGTGAGGCGGTCTGTGATGTCGCTGGGTGTCCAGGTGGGATGGGGCCAGCAGCTGTTTGTCTGTTTGATCTAGCGAGGTTGGCTTTGCCTCCCGTGGGAAGGAGCCTCTTGGCGGCTGGTGGGGGGCTCGCTTCTGAGGAGCTGCAAGGGCTGCCCCAGGAGGCGGCCCCCTGGTCTCACTTTGTCGCAGTGAGCCGTCATTGATCTCTGCATGACCACGGCTCTCCACGCGTTCCTCTCCCCTGCCAGCTGCAGGGGTGGGTCCTTCTCAGATGTTGCTTTAACAGAAGCACCACCGTCACCATCACCATTCCTACAGGGGCATTGCAAACATTCCCGGAAATGGGGTTGAAAATGAGCTTATGGTGCAAAATGTTTTGAAATCCATGCATTTTTAAAAAAAACTTGCATTTCCATAGTCTTTTTTGAAGTCCCCTGATATGCATGGATTAAAAATTTTTTCGACCAAAATGAGCTTATCTTTTGATACTTTTTTCCATGCACTTTTTGAAGTTCTCTCAGATAAACGACAGCACTTGCTCCAACTTATCGGGTTACTGGTTGACAGTGTGTTAGGCATTTTGTACACTCCAGAGCTGCTGTGAGGATTAAATAAAGTATAAAAGCATCTATTTCTGCACTGTCCAACATGGTACTAGCCCTGTGTGGCCTCTTCAATTTAGGTTTTAATTAATTAAAAAAGAAGAAAAATTCCATTTCTCATAGTAGTGAATTCTTATTTATTTATTTGAAAGGCACAGTTGGCGGCAGGGGGAGGGGGGCAGGGAGGCTGAGATCTTCCATCTACTGATTCACTTCCCAGATGCCACAGTAGCTGGGGTTGGCCCAGCCAAAGCCAGGGGCCGAGAACTCCATCTGAGACTGGCAGTGTCACAAGCAGCAGCTTAGTCCACTGCGTGACAGCGCTGGCCCTGGTGATGGTGTTACAGGTTCTCAGTAGCCCCGTGTGCTGGTGACTGCTGTAATAGACAATGCAGATACAGAATTTTCCTGTCATTGTGGAAAATTCTACCAGACGGTGCTGCCTGGGACTGGAGTTGGTAAATTGTGGCTCATGGATCCACCAACCCTGTAGATTAGTTTTTTAAAATTAATTATTCGAAAGGCAGAGAGACAGACAAAGTTCCCATCTGCTGATTCACTTCCTAAATGTCCATAATGGCTGGACAGGGCTGGACCAAAGTTAGGAGCTGGAAACCCAATGCAGGTTTCTCACATGGGTGACAGAAACTCAACTACTTGAGCCATCGCTGCCACCTCTGGGTGGTGGGGAGTCCACATGAGCAGGAAGCTGGAGTCAGGAGGCTGAGTCGGGAACTGAACCCAGGCCCCGCACTGTGGGATATGGGCACCCTGACTGCTGTCTGTACTGCTAGACCAAATGCCTGCCCCTGTAGATGACGTTTGATTGGAACACAGCCATGCCCGTTTGTTTCTGAAGTGTCTGTGGCCACTTTTGCGCTTTGCAGTTGCCACAGACTGTGTGGTCTGCAAAGTCCCAATACATAGGTGGTCCCCAGCTTATGATGGTTTGACTTAGGATTTTTTGTTTGTTTGTACTTACAATGGTACAAAAGCAATAGGCATTCAGCAGAAACTGTACTTTGGATTTTGGTCTTTGAGTTGAAGATAAGTGATCCACTTTGGATTTTGGTCCTCTTATGATGCTGGGTGGTGGTAGCCACCCCAGCTCCCAGGTAGACCAGTGGTGGTGAGGGGAAACCCCCGACGCTCCATAACAGGTTGTGTTGCTAAGCAATGGTGCTCAAGGGCTTAGGTGGAGTCAGGGCATCTCTAGCTTCTGACAAGTTTGCTGGGACATAGTCCCCTTTCAAGTCAAGGAGTAGCTTCATGTGCTCTCCTGTCCTTGAAGGGAAAGTTTGCTGACCTCTGTTCTAGAACGCTGCTCAGCTCTTGCTAAGGCATGAGCGTTTGCCGTTTTTAAAATTTACACAAAAAGCATATTTGTTTAGGTGTCCAAGTAGCCTTTTAGAGTCAGGAGTATTATCTTCATCCTAGAGATAAAGAATTGAGAATCAAACTCAGTAACTATAACTTCTAGGAGGGCAAAGATCTCATCAGCTTGTTTATCACTTGCTCTTGTATCTAGGGCAATGCCTGGCACCTAGGAGACATTCAGTGCCTGTGTGTTGAGCACTGAATGGATAACTCAATTTGCAGATACATAATTTGATGAGCCAATGAGAAAATCTGATCAGCCCCATTGTACAGATGAGAAGGTGCTTCTGAGGGGGTGTGGGGAATGAGCCTCAGCAGAAGGCAACAAGGGTGGGCATTTGCTCTCATGGCTACGATGCTGATGAAGACACCTGTGTCCCACACTGGAGCGCGGTCCCTTAGCTCTGGGCTCCTGACTCCACCTTCCTGCTAGGGCAATCCCTGAAAAAGTGGTAGTGATGGCTCAAGTCATTGCGTTCCTGCCCCCCAGCCCCAGCCCCAGCCCCAGCCTGCTATGGCCATTGCAGGCATTTGGGGGAATGAACCAGCAGATGGGTGTTCTCTCTGTCCCTCTCCCTCTCCCTCTCCCTCTCCCTCTCCCTCTCCCTCTCCTTCTCCTTCTCCCTTTCTCCCTCCCTCCCTCCCTCTCAAATAAATAAGAATGTTTTGGGAAACAAAGCAACCTGTTTGTGGCAGTTAGAGCTGGGATTCCAGCTGAAGTCGTCTGCGTGTTAACTGCCGGGCCAGACTCCTGAGACTGTAGACAGAATTTGATTGGAACACGGCCATGCCTGTTTGTTTCTGCGCTGTCTACGGCTGCTTTCCTGCTTCAGACTTGCAACAGAGGTATGTGGCCTGCAAAGCCTCACACATAGAGGCGTAATGACTTATTCATCCATCATAGATTTAGCAAGCACCTACTGTGTGCCAAGTGCTGTTCTGTACACCGGGATACAGTAGTCGCCTTCCAGGCCACCACCCAAAGTGCAGAACGAGGGTTCTCTTCCTCCCCAGCCCCAGGCAGGCTTTCGCTCAGCTCTCCTTCCCCCCGACCCCCAGCTTTAGCGGCCTTGTGCCCTCTTGGGTTTGAGCTGTGTTCCTGGCACTGTGGCGGCTCACAGCTCTGCTCCTAAGTCCAAGTGGGTCAGCCAAGTTTGAACGTGCTCTCTCCCTCGGCCACTCCAGCCTGTGAGGTTAGAGTCGGGACCATCTGTGACTGTACACGTTTGTTAGAGCAAAACCGAGAGGGCCACAGGGGTATGTCCAGCCCTGGTATGTCCGAGAATGCACGGAACCTGGGCCCACGTGGTACCTTCTCGGCTGGCTCCTCGTGGGGCAGCTGCTCAAAGTGGTGCCACCTTGAATTAAGTCAAAGACTCATTAAATTATTACAGTCCGTAGCTGCTTCCAGCCACGGAGGCACAGACTTCCACCTCTTGCCTAGGGCGTGGCTTCTTTAGGGTTTTCAGGGTAGAGCAAGAGGACTGCATGGCTCGCTGGTCCCTCCGTCACCCTCGGATGTCTATTTCTCACGTGCTCTGGAGCTAGGCTGCCTGGTCTTGAATCCTGCCTTCACCACTTGCGAGTGCGTAATCTTGGACAAGGTACTTTCTCTCTGGGCCTCAATATCCTCTTCTGTACTAGGGTAATAGTGATGAGGATTAAAGGAACCAAGCTATGCAGGTGGGCATTTGGCCATAGTTAGGTTGCCACTCGGGATGGCCCCCGTATCAGAGTGCCTGGTTCGAATCCTGGCTGTTCTGCTTCTGCTCCAGCGTCCTGCTTATGTGCACCCTGGGAGGCAGCAGGGGAGTTGGGTCCCTGCCACCCAGGATTGAATTGCAAGCTCCTAGATTTGACCCTGCTATTCAAGACATCTGGGGAGTGAACCAGTGGATGGAAGATCCCTTGCCATCTTTCTCTCCACCTTTCAAATAAAAATGAAAGTAATTAAATAAAAATTAAAAAATAAAGGAGCCAAGATGTGGAAAACAATTAGAGCATGGTTGCACATAGTAACTGCTCTGTAGGTATTCACTTTCATTATTCTCCCTCCAATCTAAAAGTCCCTCTGATTTGTTGCTGGGGAGCAGGGTTGGTGCCTTGCCTACCTATACATCTCTCACTATAAGATGAAGACCCGTGAGTTTGACCGGGTGGGCATTGCTATGAGATGAAGGAAGCAAGGTCATTCATTCATTCATTGTGTATTCATCCAGGATGTATTAGGTGCCAAGCACTATTCTGTACGTTGGGGGATAGTGGTGAATGAACCAGACAGAATTGCTCTCTTGGAGTTTATATTTCATTTTCATTATTTATTTTAATTTTATTTGAAAGAGGAGAGAGAGAGAGAGAGAGAGATTCTACCATTTGCTGGTAAGACACAACACACACACACACATTCTCCCATTTGCTGGTTTACTCCCCCAAATGCCTGTATCATCCAGGGCTGGGTCAGACTGAAGCCAGGAGCCCAGAACTCAATACAGGTCTCCCACGTAGGTGGCAGAGACCCAAATACTTGATCCATCTTCTGCTGTTCCCAAGGTGCACTTCAGCAAGAACCTGGAATCTGAAACAGAGCTGGGACTCGAACCAGGCACTCAGGTGCTCCAACTCCAAGAAGTGTCCCTACACCCCTGCCCCTGAGGTTACATTTCAGTGGACTCAGTTCCGACTGCTGTCACCATGCAGGAATAGGGGCCTGTTGACCAGACTGCTGATTTTTGGAAAGAAAACCCCAGAAGCCTGGATTTTTTAAAACAGTGAACTCTCTTGCCTTAAGCCTTGGCAGCGAGTTTCATACTGTTGCAAAGCACAGTGTAGTTCGCAGCCCCTGCTCCACGGAGTGTCTCCAGAACCCTGGGGAGGAGCGCGCTCTGCGCGGCAGGCTGGCAGCTGGTCTGATTCCAAGGGCGTTGGCGTGGGGCAGCTCCTCCTCCTCCTGCGTGGAAGTTTCCCGGCTTTTTCTGCCCACAGAGCAGATGACGCTGCTACGAGGCAGACTGCAGGCAGCCGGCTCAGATACTCCCTCTCTCATCCTTCCTTTTGGATGGCAGCCTGGGCTGGCTTCCCAGCCCCCCAACAGCAGACAAGAGGAGTCAGGAAGCCTCCTTGTAGTCCCTGGGTGGGGGTAGGGTGGGGGAGCAGGAGAGGGGGTTCTAATACGACAGTGGTGGGGATATGGAGGAAAACAGTGGGTCTGGGGAGCAGCCTTTGATGCTGGAAAACTAATTACCTCTGTTGCCTGAATCTTTGAAAACTAGAGATGTGGTTTAAAAGCCTGAGTGGGAAGGGAGGGGGAGTGGGATTGAAGAAACAGGAAGTTGAGGTCGCTATCAGGGGCGATTCCCAACAGCAGGAGACTCTGGGAGACTGAGGGGTGAAATACCTGGGACACTGAGGAATGTTTGGTGTGTGCAGTCTTCATGATGCTTGTTTTATCATGAGGTTATGTGTAAGCCCATCCCCACCACTGGCTTGCCCCAGTCCCTACCGCTCCACAGTGCATTTCATGTACTTGCCTGATTTGTTGATGCTATTGGCCTGGCTTTCCCATTGGGGCCCCCTGCACCAGGGGAAGCTGTATGGCAGAGAGTTCAAGGTGACGGACTCCATGGTGAGACGCACCTGCCCTATCTGCCTTTGACTGATCATGACTTTAACAGTGCCTCCACCTCTGTGAGTGTCAGGGACCTACAGGAAACAGGACCCCCTTGGAGGGCTGCAAGGGAGAAAGTTTCATGATGGGCAGGGATACGACGACAAGTAATCGCATTGGGGCACCCAGGGATCTTGCAATAGCCAGAAGCTGTTACCACCTCTGTGGAGGAAGAAATGCGTGCAGGAAACAGCACGGGGCCTTGTTGAAGGCAGAAAGCAGGAGGCATGCAGCTGCTTCCCAAATGGTGGCATCCAGGCTTGGAGGAAAAGAGGAAGACACACCCCAGCCTCTCTTCTCTCCACTGCCTGTTCCTTCCAGCATGGGCTGAGCCCAGTGGGAAACCAGAGGCAAGGCGGGGTGGGGGTGGGGGGGTAGGGAATGGGTGATTCATTCTGTAGGGGGTCAGCGAGTCAGATGAAGAAAGGAGCTACAGGGGAAACTAAGGAACAAGCTGCACACGGTCCTTGCTTCCTTCACCTGGCAGGTGGAGGATGGTAATGCAGCTCACCCTAGAAGGTGACTGGGGGGGGGGGGCAGCAGGGAAAGCCAGGTAGACAGGAAGTGCTCAATAAGTGCTGACACTTCGTGTGGGTTCTGTCTATTGTCCTTTCCCACAGGTTCAGCACCAAGAGGCTTTCCCTGCCTCTCCTGGACTGGGGAGCTGGGGTGGTTACCTCTTTTGTGGGGGGTAGGAGGTGGAGATACAGTGGTTAAGAGCAAAGACTTTGGAGCCAGATGGCCTGGGTTTCAGTTCTTGCTGTCACTTCCTGTCAAGCAGATGAACTTCTCATGCCTGTGTTCCTCACCGGTGAAATGGGAGGATTGGCTGTTCTTACAGAGGTACAGAGATTCAAACGAGCCTTCAATGTCAAGAGCTTAGAAGCTTAGAAGAGTGGCTGGCACGTGGTCAGTGATCAGTAGATGTTAGAGATTTCTGCTGTCGCCAGCATCACCACTATCTATATTATTATGACCGTGGACACCCTGGGCCAGCTCCGAGCGAAACTGACCTGTTGTTAATAGGAAAATCCCCACTGGATGGAGTCCATCCCAGCACCCTCTGGGGAGCTCCATTGATCACGCCATTATCATCTTGTCCTCCTACAGGCACAATATTTCAGGGAGTGATTGATAGGCGTGTGTGTGTGTGTGTGTACGCGGGGAAGGTCGCGGGCAGAGTGCTTTGTTATGCAGAAGGGTTTGCCTGTCATCCCACTACGGGCCCCTTCCCTGAGAAGTTCCAGGCTATTTTTGAGTCCTCTTGGCTCACATATTCCTTTCTACATCATGTCAATGCCAGTACAGAAAAATTGGAACCTTTGGGCGGAGTATAAAGCAAAAGAGATTTCAAAGTGCATGGAGGATGAGCGTTGTGCGAACGACAGGGATTAAGATGTGACAAGAATTCCGAGTTCAGGGGCTGCAGGCAGCTTGTGTGTTTCTATTTAGACCTCGCCAGTTTCTTGGGAAATCAATGGAGGCGTCAGGGCTCATGTCATCTGTAAGAAGACACCAAAGGGTCCTACACCCCCTACCCCCCTCTCAGCCCCCATGTGCGTGTACACACTCTGGGAAGCAGGGGGTTGGGGGGGCGGTGCCACAGGGCTACGCTTGTGCTCTGGGGTGCAGGGTTGTGCAGGCAGTAGCTTCCGACAGGGAGGGGGCAAGTGCCTTGGTGCTGGCTCCCCAGGAACCTGAGTCTGATGTGCCAGCAGACGCTGGAGCCAGACTGTACTGTGTGGGAAACTGGTTCTAAGAGCGGAAGCAGCAAACCTTCATCTTGTAAAAATGAAAAAAAAAATTAAATCTATTTGAGTGAGCGAGAGAGAGAAAAAGAGAGAGAGGGAGAGATGTCATTCACTGGTTTACCCTCCCCAATAGCCAGGACTGGGTCAAGCTGAAGAGCCAGGAGTTGGGAACAAAATTTAGGTCTCTCACATAGGTGACAGGGACCCAGTGACTTAAGCCATCGCTGTTGCCTCCCAGGGTGTGCACTGGGCAGGAAGCTGGAGTCAGGAGCTGGAGCTGGAGCGAGGAAGTGAATCTGGCTACTGTGATATGGGACTCGGGTGTTTCAGCTACGAGGCTAAATAAATGCCTGCCGCCTTTCAGACATCTGTTTTCCCTTCTTCTTCTTCCCTGAGGGGCAGAGTATGACTTTGGAGTCAGACCTGAGTTCAAATCCCTCTTTGCTTCCTACTAGTTCTTAGGGGCTTGGAGCTCCCAGGGTTTACTGAGTCTCTGGGGCTCAAAGAAATGCCTAGGGAACTGCTTAATTATATTCAGTTTTCATGATGGTTCTGACGGGAGGATGAACAGGTGCACCTGCACTCGCTCAGAAAGAAAAGGAGGCCCAGTGGGGCTTGTCCATGGCCCCACATGAGATGAGCCCGAGAGCCGACTGCTAGATCTCGGACTCTATTTTTCTCATTCATAAAAATAATAGACTTGCTCTCTGTGGTTGTTGTGAGGATTGCACAAGATAATCCTGTAGACACTTAGCCTGTTCTTGGGCAATAGCGAGCAGTCCAGGAAGTGTTAGCTGAGGTTAGTAGTAATAGTAGAAGCAGCAGCAGCAGCAGCTGTCCTAGTTATTGTTGTAGTCGTGGGAGGAGCAGTAATGGTAACAGCATCATTGCGTCGCTTAAGACCCATGTTGGCGTTTGACTGGCTTCTGGAGCGTTGCAGCTCTTGCCTCCAAGGATCCTGCTCCAAGAGTGGGTGGTGGGCTGCTTGCTCTCCATTTGATTCCTCCTCTACCACTCCCCATCTTTCCCGGGAGGTAGACCTCTGTGGATTTCTTGCTGGTTGATTTTACTCTGAGTTAAACCACTGGAAGGTGACAGCAAGGGAACAGAGGGCAGGAAGGAAGAGAGTTTTGGTTTCCACCTTCAGCTACTCCTCTCTGTTTCCTGCCAACCAAAGCAGGGACCTTCCAGAATTCCAGCCTTCACCGTGCTCTTGTTACACTGTACCATTCAGTCAGAGGAGTGGTGCCAGTTTTCCACAGTTGCTAATGTCTTTGTGTATCCAGGATCAATTCCACTTTCTGCTGAAATCCCAGTGGACACAAAAATCTATCAGGGGCAAATGGTAAGATGCCAGTGGGGATACCTGCGTCCCTCGCTGGAGTGTCTGGGTTCCAGTCGCTGGGTCCCTGCCATCCTCGTGGGAGACCTGGCTTCAGTGTGACCCAGCCCTGGCTGTGTCTGAAGAGTGAACCAGTAGATGGGCACTCCCTCTATATCTCTGTTTGTGTCTCTCTGCCTCTCAAGCAAATAAAACAAAAAATTTGAAACCCCTTTGAAAAGATAATGTATTGGATGCATAGTCTTTTTTTTTTTTTTAATGGTACAACGACTTTGACAGTGGAAGTTCCTTACAAAGTTAAATACAGAGTTACTGTGATTCAGCAGTGACTCAGCAATTCCACTCCCAGGTATTTTATTCCAGAGGAGTTATATTATATGCCCACACAAAGACTTAGAAATAACGGGCCATAGCAGCTTTTTCCATAAGAGCCAAAAAAAAAAAAAAAAAAAAGAAAACCCAAACCCAAGCAAACCCTCCTAGAATACCAATCAATCAATAGATGAATGGACAAATATTGAGGTAATTGTATTCTGGAGTACTACTCAGCAATAAAAATGAACCAACAGCCAGTATTGACAAGCGCATGCGTGGGTTCCGAAAGCATTGCTGTGAGTGAAAGAAGGCAGGTACCAAAGAGTCCCTATTGTATGGTCCCGGTAACTGATGATAACAGAAAGCAGGTTGGTGGCTGCCAATGGCTGAGTGGGAAGAGGGGGTTATTTGTGAAAAGGCACCAGGGAGCGTTTGGGTGATGCCATTGTTCTACATTTCAGTAGTGGTGGGAAAGCTGGTAGTGGGCTGCATGTTTCAATATTTGTTAAACTGTACATCTAAAATGGATGTCTTTTCTTGTATTTGAGTATGCCTCAGGAAGCTAAGGTATATGGAAATTTATACTTGCCTCGTAAGTTTAAAATATTAGGGAAACACAGAATTATGAAAAGAGGAAGAAAGCCCTAAAGTCCTTAGAACTGGAGATAACCAGCCACGGTCACCATTCCATGTGTTTCCTTTTGGTCTTTTCCTCTCTACTTAGGTTTATTTCCCCAACTGTTTTATTTAAATAAAAAAAAATATCAAAGCAAGTGGGGAATCTCAATCAGGAGGAACTTTTTTTTTTAAAAATACAGTCACAATGGCTTTTTCTTTTTTTAATTTGAAAGGCAAAGTTACAGAGAGGGAGAGAGAGAGAGAGGGAGAGAGAGGATCTTCCATCTGCTGGTTCACTCCTCAAATGGCTGCAGTGGCAATGGCTGGGTCAGTCCAAAGACAGGAGCCAAGAACTCCATCAGGGTCTCCCACATGGGTGACTCTCATGTGGGCCATCTGCTGCTGCTTGCCCAGGTGCATTATCAGGGAGCTGGATCAGAAGTGGAGCAGCTGGGACTCAAACTGGCACCCACATAGGCTGCTGGTGTTGCAGGCAGCTGCTTAACCCGCTGCGCCACAATGCCAGCCCCAGCAGGAAGTTTCTGCAGTGACTTTACCGTGCTGTAGTGATCTAAGATCATGGCGAGAAGATTTTGTCTTGTATACCAAAATATATTGTGAAGAAATGAAAGCATTGAGTCTGGTGAAGGGGAGACACTGGGGAGAGAAGTGGGAGATGTGATCGATGGTCATTGACTTCAAGCCTCAACCAGTCAATCAGCTCATCAAGTATTATTGAGCTCCTATCACGTGCCAGCTCTAGGGAGACAGAAGCAGACCCAACATATGCCTCTCCTATTTTAATGCCGCTCACAGTATCAGAGCAAAAGATGTAATTATTACTAACAAAAATGACAGCAGTAACAATAGCTAATGTTGGTAGTGAACTTACTGTCGGCCAGTGATTGTGCTTAGGTGTGTTTTTTCTGTTAATTTTTAAAAGTTATTTATTGGGGGGGGGGGAGGGACACTTCCATTCGCTGGTTCACTCCCCAAATGGCCACAATGGCTGGGTCTGGGCTGGCGCCAAAGCTGGGAACCAGGAGCCCAGTCTCCCACCTGGGTGGCAGGAACCCAGTTCCTTCAGTCATCACCACTTCCTCCTGGGGTGGGAAGCTGGAGTCAGGACCTGGAGCGAGGAATTGAACCCAGGTGCTGAGACAGGGGCATCTTAACCCCTCTGCCAGACACCCACTTCTGTAATGTTTCCAGTTGTGCCATATTTAATCCCAGCAGCTCTATGAGTAGATGCTCTCTTATCCTTTTACTATTATGAAAATAATAAAGTGGCTTAGAGAGGTTACATCAAATTGGAATAAACCATAAGTAAGGTAAACCTAGATTCACGGGGTGGGGAAGACTCTCCCAGGAGATGATATTCAATCTGAAGGTTGAAGGATGATAGGGAGAGGGTAAGCAGGAAGCCAGCTTCAGAGACCACTGCCAAGAGCTATTTTATTACCAAGGGTAGTGGATTGGTTTTGAGTGATAAGCAGGGTTAGACTGGACAGGATTGGTGTTTGCAAATGAGGGAGGTGAGTGGTGCAGGCACATCCCAAGAACTGAGGCAGGAGAGGAACTCCGTGGGGGGCATGTCCAGCGTGATATCCCAGTGGTGGTGCTGAGAGGAGCTCCGGACAAGGGGTGCAAGTTTGGGAGTCATGAGCACGAGCTGACTTACTGACGTCACGTGCATTGACGAGATGGCCTGGGGAGAGAAGGGACCAGCCCCTAGGGTGGAGCCTCGTTATTGTCAGACAAAGTGAGAGGAGGAGCCGGCTCAAGGAGGAAGGGGCAGGATAGGGACGTCACCAGGAGGCCGACTTCTGTGCAGCACAAAGAACTCTGTAATGTTAGAGTTGCCCTGAGGAGATGATGAGAGTGTAGTCTTGGACATGTGCAATGAAAGCGTGGTTTCTGTCACTCATGAATGCCATGGAAGTGATGATGGTGTGGGATGGGGTCCAGGGTCTTTGAGTTGATTCAGGCTCTTTGGTCATTTGCCAGCAACACCACTGTACTCTACTTATCGAAAGAAAAAAAATAACTGGAAGGATATGGGGTAGTGCATCTCTGAGTGCCAGCCCTGAGAGAGGTCAGGGCCCAGAGAAACTCTGGGGACCCGGGTGGCAGGAACTGACGGATGACCTTCACATGGTGACCTATCCCAATAGGTCTCCAGTGCCAGCTCTTTCCTGTCCCCGTGTCTCACAGCCTGTGCGAAGGAGTGTGATCCACTGATGCTGAAATGTTGGGACCTGTGCAAGGGAAGAGCTGGTCACCTTGACTGCCTACCTCTCCAGGACTGCATGCCGTGAAAGCAGGATGGTTCTCCAAAGGACAACCAGCGCGTTTGTTACAAGAGGAAGGGGGATGGCTGCTGGGCAGGCCAAGCCGGCAGATGCCCTCTGTAGTCTACATGGCCCTGTCTGTGACTTAGTGGCTTTTGCACCATTTGTCTTTGCAATCCTTGTACTTGTCTCTGGTGTGTCACCTGCCCAAGGATTGAGCTTTCTCTGTTTTACTGTTTTAGAGTGCAGGGGGGCTCCTGGGAATAGCATGACATTGTCTTTGGCCTCGAAGCCACCTAGCTCTGGAGGCATGATCTGGTGGAGGTGATTCGTTGTCATCATTAAGAAAAGGTGTGGCCATGTGGCCGTGTGGCCTCGCCTCTCCCAGCCGGGGTGGGATGTTCATCAGCAAGGTGGATGAGGTGCCCATCCTGAAGGCATTTACTGAGAAGCAGCCCAACTGACAGGCACCCATGGGGCCAGGACCCCCTGACAAATCTCACATCCCCTGGTGCTTTGTCTCGCCTGAGACAATTGTCTTCACCAGGAGTTGTGATATGCAGAGGAGTTGAAGGAAAGGTGAGACATTGTATCCCAGCCGTCCTCAATTCTATTCCTCACTTCGGTCCACTTGGACGGATTGTATTGAGTGTTCTTTTTTTTTTTTGACAGGCAGAGTGGACAGTGAGAGAGAGAGAGAGACAGAGAGAAAGGTCTTCCTTTTGCCGTTGGTTCACCCTCTAATGGCCGCCGCACTGCGGCCGGCGCACCGCGCTGTTCCGATGGCAGGAGCCAGGTGCTTCTCCTGGTCTCCCATGGGGTGCAGAGCCCAAACACTTGGGCCATCCTCCACTGCACTCCCTGGCCACAGCAGAGAGCTGGCCTGGAAGGGGGCAACCGGGACAGGATCGGTTCTTAACACCAAGCTCCTAAATGAGCAGAGGTTGCTTTGTCGGAGGGCACGAAGCGCGGCTCATCCTCCAACTTCTCATCTTTGGTGTATCAGTCAGAACCCCTTCGGTCACCAAAGACAAGGTCCAACTCAAGCTAGTTTAGGAAAAGAGGAATTTATTAAATGCAAAAGTCCAGGGGTTCTTCAGGTATGGCTGAATCCAGGCATTGCCATGGTGTCCATCGAGCTGCCTCTTGGCTCTGCTTTTCTCTGTTTCGCCTTCATTCTCGGATGATGAAGATGGCAGATGCTGACTGCTTACTCCCTACGAGTTCAGCGACCGTGCTGGGAAATAAATCCTGTTCCCCGATGACTCCAGCCGGAAACCTGAAGCTGATTCTCAGTGGGTGGTGGCTTGAGTCCTGTGCCCATCCCTGAATCTATACCATGGTCTAGGTCCTGCGTCCACCCGTGGAGCCAGGGGGTGCGGACAGCCTTAGTTGCCTCATGGGAAGGGTGAGTCAGAGACAGGTGAGGCCCCAGGAGAAGCACAGGGGTGGGTGCCGGCCAGGCAGAAACCGTGATGCATCACACGTGGCTTTGGGGCCCTGGCCTTCCCCTGGCCTGAGAGCTCAGGACTAGCTATGGTTCGTAGTGAAGGAATGTTGATGTTTCCTCTTGGGCCGTGTCCCTGTGCCCTGTTAACCCCCAAGGCCTTATCTAAAGGTGGAGGCCCCAGGATCAAGAAAGGTCTCCAGGTGTTAGCCAAACAAGCCTCACATCCTGCTCAGGCCCGGCTCCCCAGGGGCTGTGGGAGCAGGGTGATGGGGAAGCAGCCTTCCTCTCATGGATTGATTTCTAAGGACCGTTCTTCACCTCGTCTTGGCTCAACCACTTTATCTTGCTTAGTTTAATTTATTGGGCAACATTATCAATGAGGGCATTCCTTTCCTGCAGCTGCTGACCATGACAAGGTCCCTGCCTTTTGCTTTTTTTTCTGCCTCCTTAGTGCTTGGCTGTTGACAAGCAGATGAAGTTTGCTGTCTCTCCTCCCTTACAGGAGGAAGGCATCACCATTAGAATGTTAAGATTTCCCCATAAGACTGGGTAAATAAAAGATTGCCCAGGGGCTGATACTGTGGCGTAGCGGGTTAACGCCCTGGCCTGAAGCATTGGCATCCCATATGGGCGCTGGTTCGAGACCCGGCTGCTCCACTTCTAATCCAGCTCTCTGCTGTGGCCTGGAAGGGCAGAGGAGGGTGGCCCAACTCCTTGGGTCCCTGCACCCACGTGGGATGCCTGGAGGAAGCTCCTGGCTTTGGATTGGCACAGCTCTGGCCGTTACGGCCATTTGGGGAGTGAACCAGAGATGGAAGACTTCGCTCTCTCTGCCTCTCCTCTCTCTGTGTAATTCTGACTTTCAAATAAATAAATCTTAAAAAAAAAAAAAAAAAGATGGCCTACCCACTGGATGGAATAAGATACAGTTGTGGAAAGAGAAAGGGGGTGGGGCGGCTCTCTATGTATTGAGGTGGAACAGGCCTCCCCATCACCCCCACTGTCTTTCTTTTGGGCAAAAGCAAGTGGCAGAGGTAAATGAGACAATGCTGGACACATTTGAATCGCCTGGGGAACTTTCCCATTGCATGGAAGCCTGCACTGCCCCCTCTTCTTCCCCAGACCCAGTAAATCAGAATCCCTGTGAGTGGGACCTCAGTACTTTTTGGTTTAAAAAGTCACCTCCCCAGGTGACAGCAGGGCACAATGGCAAAGAAACAGTGGCATGGAATTGTATTATGTGAGTCAAACAAAAGGGACACAGGTAACAAAGGAAAGGGAAAAAAAGAGTATCTTAGTCTATATTCAGCTGTCCCTCTGGTTGGGAGTGGGTTTGGTGCCAGGGCCCCCCATGGATATGGAAATCTGCATGCTCAAGTCCATTGTCTTAAATGGTGCAGTTTTCACATCTAACTAAGCACATCTTCCTGTATACTTGAAGTCATCTATGGGTGACTTATAATAGCTAATGCAATGAAAAACCATGTATTAGTTGTGTTGTGTTGTTTAGGGAGTAATGACAAGAAGTAAATGGTCTGACGTGTTCAGTACAGACACGTTTTTTCCCCTCACATCTTTTTGGTTGGCTGAATCTGTCGATACTGAGGACCGGCTCTTGTCTCTAGCATTCTGAGGGTGGAATCATGTGTGTTCTCAAACATGCAGAGAATGTCTCTAGGTTACACAAGAAGCTGTAAAAAACAGTCCCTTCCAACAGCAGTGATTCTCACTGTAGACTCTTTCAGAATGGCTGCGTTTTTAAGCCGTAAGCATGGTCTGCTCTTTTGAAAAGAAATTCTCACTGCAAACCTGAAGCCAGCTGAGCAGGCCTGGGAGTGACCTTGAAGGCACAAACAGCTTGTCTGTGTTGGGGCAGCCGCCCACTGGGTCACATGCCGCACCCCACCAGCCATGGCCTCTGCTGCCTTCCTCTTGACTCAGCTGTAATGAATGACTTCTAAGTGTGGGAGTGACCAAACGAGCTCATTCATTGATTCCATTCAGTACTCATTCATTCATTCATATCATTATTAAGAATTGGATATGAGTCAGGAGTGTGTTAGGTGTGTAACTCTGAGCTCATCTGCACAACCACGTGTGAAGTAGGGTCCATATCCCATTCTATGGTTTGGGGATATTGTAGGTCTTATCCCATTCTTTGGTTTAGGGATATGTTGAGGAGGGAAATATATAGGCAGGGTGACCAGCTAAGACAGAGCAAGATCATGTACACTGGTGGCACTTAGATACATTGGAATGGCCTGGGGAGAGCGTTTAAGAAAATGCTCTTTGGCAACTTTGGACCTGTGAGCCCAGGGCCACTGTTGGCTGGAGCCATGGGTCCCCTGAAGGGCATGTGCTCTTCAGTTCAGTCCGGTCACCACTGAACCCCTTCCCTATGCCTGAGTTAGTCACAAGGCCTGGGCTTTTCATCAGGTATTTGCGTTAGGGCAGGAGGATGACTGAACCCTTATGTCTTGTGAGAATTCTGAGCTGAATTATAATGTAGAACGGCTCATTTCTCTTCCAGCTTGGTCTCCAGTCTGGAGAACTAAGCTCTTCTGCCTTCAATTGCATTTGTGGTCTGCATGCAATGGGCTGCTGGCATGGATGTTCATGGGGTAAATGTGTACAATAGGGAATGTATAAAATATGAAATTGCAAAGGACTGTCATACACCCTGGCAAGAGTGCGGGCCAGCAGGGTGACAGCAGATGAGACTGAAGTTAAATGGCAGTTATATTGTAGATGGATGCCAGGCTAAGAATTTGAACTTTATTCTTTAAGCCAGTGCTGTCCAATATGACTCTCTCCAGCGATGTAAATGCACTGGGTCTGTACTGTCCAATATAGCAGCCTCTAGCTAAATGTGGCTGTTTAGCACTTGAAGTGTAGCTAGTTGGATAGGGAACTGGATTTAATTTTTTACAATATTTCTTATTTGAAAGGTAAAGAGGTACAGAGAGAGAGAGAGAGAGAGAGAGAGAGAGAGAGAGAGATCATCCACCCACTGGTTCATTCTTCAGTGCCTGCAAAAGCCAAAGCCAGGATCCTGGAACTTAATCCAGGTCCCCATGTAGTTGTCAGGGACTCAAGTCCTTGAGCCAGTATGCACATTAGAGGAAACTGAAATCAGAAGCAGAGCTGGGACTTGAGCCCAGGCACTCTGATATGAGAAGCAGCATATGAACCACTGTGCCGAACAACCACCCCTGCATTTTACACTTTATTTACTTAATTTGGGTTCACATAGCTCCATGTGGCCAATGAACAATGAAGATGTAGACAAAAGACAGCTAGTGAATGTGTAGAACAGTGAAATAACACCAAAGTTTCAGAGGAGGAATCTTCCAGGTATGTGTAGCCTGCATGGGGTGACAGGAAGAGGGTAGGAAGAGTATCGAAGATGCTAAGCATCCATTAGGCACTTGCTGTGTTCACACACTGTGCTAAGGTACACTGACTGAATTCTCTTAACAAGTCAATGAGGAAAGTACAATTATTGTCCTGAGTTGATGGACAAGGAGACTGGGACATAGCAAGGTCAATGGACTTATTCAAGGTTAAATAACTACTAAGCAGTGGCAGCTGGTAGAGAATGGAGGCGACTTGGCTGCGGGGCTTGTACCAGGAATCCCTGCCTCCTTCATGGAGAATGCACTTTGTGCTGTCCCCTGCAGCTCTGCGTTCACATGTGACATCCCATTTAGACTTCATAACCATCACATCACACTGCTGGGCTATCTCCTTGATGGTTATGGAAACTTTGGCTCCTAGAGAGATGTCAAGGCTGGCTGATCCGTCTCTGGGGGAGATCAATTCGGGGTTGATTGCAAAACTGCCTCTCTGAGTTACAGAGGGAAATTAAGGCGGAGTCAGTGGGGAGTGCACAGGAGGATGTGGTGTGAAAGATGTTGCGAAGGAAGAATCAGTGGGATTTAGCAACTGACTGAATGGTGGGGGTGAGGAACACAGGGGAGGAGTTCTTCTGGAACAGGGAGATGAATGGCAAACACCGCGGGAGAGTGTGGGCTCCAGCAAAGGACAAATCTGGTTCAAATACAAGCTGCACAAGGCCAGGCAAGTCATCTGTCTCTGAGCATCAGCATCCCTGTTGATACCATGAAGGTCAAATTGGCTTCCTCCCAGAACCGTGATAAGGGTGAGGTTGCATCATGGGTGTCAGAGCCCTTTGCACACTCAAGTAGCATGGCCACAGGAGTCACTCCTGCTAATGCCAGGGAGGCTGGATGTTGGGTGGAAATGGTGGCCAAACCTTTCTGCCTTTGATCACGGAGGTGGTTCTGAAAAGTGTCTGGGGGAACCACACTTCATCTTGAGCATTGGACAGAGTGAATACAGATAAGCCAGTGGGTCAGCCTTGACCTAGGGGGAAAGAGTGGCCCTCCACAGTCATTGCAAAGTAATGCTGCATGCTGATGGCTTTAACTCAAATGCCCTTTTCCACCAAGCCCTTTGCATGTATTTTCCTATGTGAGATTTACAGCACCCTGACAAGGGTAGGTACTTTTATTATTTCCATTCTGGAGGAATTTATTATTTATTATTATTATTTATTATTTCCATTCTCTGAGGCAGAGACAGGTATAATAACTTGGTTAATGCCCTGCCATGCACAGGTGGCAGAATGAGGGCTCAGGCAAAGGTCCGTCTGACTCTGAAGGCCTGGTTTGTAACTCCTGCAGGCTCTCCCTCGAAGGTGAGCGTCTGGGCAAGTACCAAGGATCCTTCTCTCTCTGTCCACCACAGATACCTTAACCAGTGCTGGAATTTCTATCTTAGGTTGATATGGATTTAGGGGCAAGGGTTGCATCCCAAGGATGTCAGTTTTCTACCATAGACCCAATGAGAATTAGGCAGAAGAGTGGAGATAACTCCAAAAACAAAGAAGTCCAGGGATTTAATTTACTCCTTTTTGAAATACAATGAATGAATGAATTTTAGTGGTTCGAGTTGGGAGTCTGGGGGTGGTGTGCAATGTGAAGCAGAGTTGGGGTCTCAAAGCTTTTCTATCCATTGATTCACTCCCCAAATGGCTTCTATGGCAGAAGCTGGGCTGATCTGAAGCCAAGAGCCAAGAGCTTCTTCCTGGTCTCCAGTGTGGGTGCCGGGGCCCAAGCACCTGGACCATCTTCTACTGCTTTCCCAGGCAAATTAGCAGGGAGCTAGATCGAAAGTGGAGCAACTGAGATTCAAACCAGTGCCCATATGGGATGCCAGTGTTGCAGAGGGTAGCTTAATCTGTTGAACCACAGTGTTAGCCCCTGGCATCAATTTCTTAATGCTGCTTTCACAAACCACCACAAAAGTTGTGGCTTAAAATATCACACATTTGTTTTCTTATAGTTTTTGAGATCAACATTCTGAAAATGAGTGTTCTGGGGTCAAAGTCAAAGTGTTAGCAGGGCTGCATTTCTTTCTTTTTTCTAAAGATTTTATTTATTTATTTAAGAGGTAGAGACAGAGAGAGGGAGAGACAGAGAAAGGTCCTCCATCTGCTGGTTCACTCCCCAAACGACAACAATGGCAGGAGCTGGGCTGATCTGAAGCTAGGAGCCAGGAGCCTCTTCTAGGTCTCCCATGCAGGTGCATCTTCCACTGCTTTCCCAGGTGCATTGGAAAAGGAGGAGCCGGGGCTCGAACCCATGCCCATATGGGATGCCAACACCTCTGATGTTGGCTTAGCCTACTACGCCACAGCGCCAGCCCCAGGGCTGCATTTCTTATGGAGGTTGGAGGGAAAAGATCTGTCTCTTGCCCTTGCATTGCCACCCACATTCCTTGGCTCATACCCACTTCTGGCACAGGCATCACTCCACCCTGTGCCACCATCATCACATCTCCAGCTCTCTCTTTCCTTATTCTTAGGGAGGTACCTGTGGCTTCATTGGACCGACCCCAATAATCCAGTGTAATTTTCTGTGTCAAGATCCTTCACTTAATCACATCCGCAGTGTTCATCTTCAAATTCCAGGTTCTGGGATTAAGGCACGGCCATCTGTCTGCACACCTAGTTACACCCTTGTGTGTAACAAGGGAGGGATGTGTGTGGGCAGAGTTTCTCACTCATGGCTGCCACTGAGTAGCAATTTTCTCTTTTAAATAGGCCATGCATGCATGCATGCGTTTTGTTTTTTTTTTTACGTAATATGTGGTTTATTCACCTGATGAAATACTATACAGCCATGAGAATGAACCATGTACAAATACATGCAACGAAAAATCTTACATTGTGTTGAGCAAAAGCAGCCAGATACAAGAAACGCATAATGTTTAATTCCATTCACACAACATCCAAAGCAGACAAAACTAATCTATGCTCTTAGAACTCAGGATAGTGGTCACCCTCAGGGAGGCAGTGACTGGAAGGAAGCAGAGGGCAGGCTCCTAGGGTATGACTGCTTACAACAGGTCCGGGTGAAACATCACTGCACAGATAGCACACTGCAATCTAAAGTTACAAAACAAACGAGTCGCCTCTGCCTGGACACTCAGCTGACTTTTATCTGGACTACACTCACACTGTACTCTGAGGTCAACAGACCCAGGCTGCGAAACCCAGCTCTACTTTTGCCTTCTTGCCAGTGGGTCACATATGCTCTTCCTCAAGAGCACGTTTAAATACCAAAGTTTGGAATCAAAAAAGGACAGAGCTCCCATGGTTAACATCTCAAGGTGCACACTGTGAATGGGTGCAGACTCACCTGGGCCCCATGCCCCGGGAGGTATCTAACACAGAGGCGGAGTAGACCTGGCTGTGGTGTGACACGAAAAGGCCAGCTTTCTTGGACAACTTTCTGTCCTCTCTTTGGCTTCCCTATCGTTCAAATCGGGATAATGTTGCTTAGGCCATGCATGCATGCATGCGTTTTTTTAACGTGGTCCTCAGATATTTTCATTACTTATGTGGCCCGTGGGCATTTGAGTCTAAACCCCATGTGCAGTCATAACAAAGTATGGCTATAGACCAAGCCCAGAGGGCTGTGGCCCGAAGCCTTCCACGCTCTGTAGATCAAGGGGTTATTGAATAAACCATGAAGCATCGAGAGATTCTTGGCTCTTACCTGTCTGAAAGTAGAACCAAGTGCCTTTTTCAACAGCTCGGTAAATGTTGCCTGTTCTTTAAGAAAAGCTGGTCTTACCCTGAATTTGCCAAACAGAAATGAGGGGGTGTTTATTTGTATCACAAAAGGATTTAGTTTGTTTCTTAAAATAGCCAGCCCTACTACTTTCCTTAAAGTGTTTTAGTTCATGGGAAATTTGATTTGCACAACCTTCCAGCAACATACTGTGTAGAGGAATTACCTGTGCCAGAAGTTGTCAGCTTTCTGAAGTCTGTTCCTGGCTGCTGTGTAGAGGATGCTGGCGAATAGTCAAGCCACACAGGATACAGATTCCGCCTTAGGAAAAATGGATTATTTATTTCTCAGGCTAATGGGGAAGCTGCCTAAGGAGACCTCATCCATGGTAGAGGCACAACTCTCACTGTACTTGCACAGTGTGGGAGGACCAGCCAGAAACTGTGTCTACCATGCAGGGGGTTATGTTTTCTTCTTTCTCTGTGGCTGCTAATAATTCATTCTCTTGTTCACTCATCCTCCAAATACCTGTTTACTGTCAGTTATGCACCAGCAATCATGGTAGACACCAGGGAACTAGAGGTGAGTCTTCATCTCCTTGCCAATGTGGATAAGGATAAATAAGAACATGACTGATATTCTGGATCTTTGTCAGAAAGATTCTATCATAACACAACTACCCGAATGTGAAGGAAAACTTTCCTAAATAGTTATGGGTCAAAGAAAAAAATTAAAACCACAATAATTGACCACTTAGAAACTTTAAGCCATCCTGGCACTAGATATAGAATGTAGGATGCAGCCAAAACTGTACTGATAAGAGGGGTTTTTAGCCTTAAAAATCTTTAAATTTTTAATGGAGAGGTGGGAAAGCAAGTGAACTGAACAGTCAATTTAAAAAGCTTTAAGGGGCCAATGCTGTGGCGTAGTAGGCTAAGCCTCTGCCTGCGGTTTTGGCATCCTATGTGGGTACTGGTTCATGTTCTGGCTGCTCATCTTCCAATTCAGCTCCCAGCTAATGGCCTGGGAAAGCATAGAAGTTGGCCCAAATGCTTGGGCCCCTGCACCCGTGTGGGAGACTCTAGGGAAGCTCCTGGCTCCTGACTTCAGATTGGCCAGCTCTGGCTATTGCAGCCATTTGGGGAGTGGACCAACAGATAGAAGACCTTTCTCTCTGTCTCTCCTGCTCTCTGTCTGTAGCTCCACCTCTCAAATAAATAAAGACAAAAATAAGAATCTTTGAAAAGAACAGTAGGTTATAGCCGCAGGCTTGTGTTTCCTCGTGATGTGGTGAGCACCCTTCTGAGCATGGATCGACTTTCTGCTGAGAAGACCCCCGTGATGGAAACATCGTTATCACTGCCACTTTTCCTAGAGGAGACTGAAGGAGAGGGTGATCAGATAATGAGTCCAAGTCATAAAATAATGGGTGACCACATATGGTCATCTGACTCCTGACCCATATACAATGCACATACATGAGACCAAAAAAAGTGAAAATAGCAATTAATCAAGTAGAATAGAGCCCCTAAGAATGGATAAATATTATCTATGGCCAACTTATTTAAAATAAGAGAATAATAGAGACAACAAAGACAAATCTCTGGAAGAAATCAAAGAGAGACCTTGAACAATACAGTATGAGGACAGAATGAGGAACGGCATAGATTAAAACATTAAGAATGCGGTGGAAAATTTGGGGGAATACATTCCAAAGGTTAGTTTGAGAAAAGTTGGAAAACTTTTCTGTGTGGTGGAAATGCAGAGTGAGGGCGAGAGGAAGCCAGTGACAGCTCAGGAGCAGCCAGGGATGTGGCCTCGTCCCTTTTATCTCGCATGGGTAAGGAAGTTCTGGGTGTGGAAATATGATCAGAGAGACAGACAGGTATGTGGACAAGACAAAGGAAAAGAAAAATATTGTTAATTTTGGGCTAATGTGGTTCCCTATCTGTGAAATTCAATGGGAGCAACTGAAAACTCGCAAAATTCTTTTGAGTTTAAAAATGCTTACAAAACAAATATACAGAAGACCGACTGCTTTCTTATTTGTAAGCAATGACTAGTTGGAAAACAAAGTGGAAAAAATGCCAAGTACACAGTAGCATATAAAAAAGAATCCCTCAGATGTGGTTAAATAAGAAATGTGTAGAACCTATATGAAGAAAATGACTGTATTGGGAGACATAAAATAAGATTTTAACAAAGGCAAAATCAATTCCTGGTGATAAGACCCATTGTTGTTAAAATGTCGATGATCTTGAATTTCAGTTCTAAATTTAAGATCATTTTAATTAAACTCCCAATAATTTTTTTTTTTGGAGGGCAAAGGTAGACTAAGACAATTCTGATAGAAATTCCATTGGCATTTAAAAAATCTTCATGGATTGATTTTAAAGACCACTTGGAAGAGCAAACATACGGTGATGGCTCAGAAAATGTTGAAAATAAGGATAATGAGGGGCGACTTGTGTTGCCAGGATGCAGCATATTATAAAGCTACTATAATTAAAACCCCTATTGCCACACTGCAAGACAGATCAGTGGAACAGAACAGAAGGCCCAGAGACAGACCCCAGTGTATATAATTCTTGAACACATAATAAAGTTGGCATTTGAAATCAGTGGGGAAGGGATGAATTATTCAATAAAAGATGCTGGGACAATTGGTTACCTATTTGGGAAAAAATGGCAAATTGGATTCCCATTTCACATCAGATTCTAAGAATTTACAGATGGATTAGAGAATTTAAGGTGGAAGTGGTGGGGTGGGTGTTACGGCGAGCAGGTGAAGCCTGCACTTGGGGAGCTCACATCCATACTGGAGTGCCTGGGATTGAGTCCGGCCTCTGTCTCAAATCCAGCTTTCTGCTGATGGAACCCCGGGAGGCAGCAGATTGTGACTCAAGTACTGGGGTCCCTGGGACCCATGTGGGAGACCTGGATGGGGTTCTGAGCTCCAGGCTTCAGTCTGACCCAGCCTTGGCTATTGTGGGCGTTTGAGGAGTGAAGTAGAGGATGGAAAATCTGTCTCTCTCTATCTCTCTGATTCTCTCTCTTTCTGTCATTCTGCCTTTCAAATATATATAAATCAATAAAACTTTCAAAAAATAGTGGGACTGCTACTATATAAAAATAAAGAAGAATAATATTTATATAAGCTTAGGGCATGAGGAAGGCTTTTTGAAGTATAATTGGATTAAGTTTTCTTTGTCTAGGTTTTCCTTGCAGTGGTTTGAAAGTTATATATAGTATTTGTCCTTAATTATGAAAGCATGCATTTGAACTCCAATGTCCTAGATGCAGTTTTCAGCATCTATAACTGCTTAAGGAAATAGGACCCAGCACATGTCAGTTGTTAACCCTCCTCTACCCCTACTTCTTATACCTTGGGTTCTCTCTGTCTCTTTCTGCCTCTGATTTAAAACGTAACATTGTGGAAACTTCAAATATACATAAAAGTGGACAGAGTGGTATAGTGAATCCTCATATGTCCACCACTCAAGTTTAATAATGACCTATTATGATTAATTTTTTTCATCTATAACCATCCCTGGCATATTGCATTATTTTTAATTGAATGATTTTATCCATGAAGATTTCAAGGTGTACCCTCAAAGATAATGATTCTATAACAAAATATAACTACAATACCCTTATTCACCAAAATATTTTAATTCTCTAATACCAATACAACCATTCCCTACTATCATCAGAAAATCAATGAGTATATATCTCTTTCTCTGACTGTCTCAAAATTTCTTTAAACTATTGGTTTATTCAAGTTAGGATCCAAACATTTAATTGATATGTTTCTTGAGTCTCCTTAAATATATGTTTTCTCCCTCCATTTCTGTCCCTTCTTACAGTTTATTTGTTGAAGAAACCAAGATGGTTGACATGTAGTTTTCCACAATCTCTCTCTGTGTGTGTGTGTGTGTGTGTTGGAGGCAGGGGCAGTAGGGGGTTGCTAATTGCCTCCATGTGGTGCCGTTTGTATATATTCCTCTATGACTTACACTTTCTGTAAAATTATGGTTGCACTGAGATACTTAATCCAACTCAGATCTGACTGTTCGGCGGGAGTGCTTCATGGGTGGAAAGTGTGAGAGCGCTGGTTGGTAGGCAGGTGGTATCGTTCTGTGATGTTAGCAGCTGTTGGTGATTATTGCCTACATCCTATCACCAGAGGTAGCCGTAAGGTTTCCTAATCTACTTTTGTTTACTGATCACGTACTTTAGGAAGGTTCTGAGCTGGTCTTTACAGCACGTGGCATCCTCCAAAAATCCATGGTCTAGAGGTTATAAAAATAGATTAGAATAACAAAATTATAAATGAAGATGTGAACCCCGAAAGTCTGTTTTGTATTGTATGCATTCTCTGACTGCCTCTGTCCCCAGCTGATACAATCCCCAAATAGTATAGTCATAGCATAGATGCATTTAACTGATGCAAATTCACATATATGTATATGAGGGTACTTGGAAAAATTTCTGGAAAATGGAACAAAATGGTAAACTTATTTTTGGTAAGGTTTTTGATACATGCACAGCATTTATTTTTCTTTATCTTTTTTTTAAAGATTTTTTATTTATTTATTTGAGAAGTAGAGCAACAGTCACTGAGAAGGAGAGACAGAGAGAAAGGTCGTCCGTCCGCTGGTTCACTCCCCAATTGGCCGCTATGGCCAGAGCTGCGTCTGTCCGAAGCCAGGAGCCAGGACCTTCTTCCAGGTCTCCCATGCAGGTGCAGAGGCCCAAGCACTTGGGCCATCTTCTGCTGCTTTCCCAGGCCACAGCAGAGAGCTGCATTGGAAGAGGAGCAGCCAGGACTAGAACTGGCGCCTTTATGGGATGCCGGTGCACAGGCAGAGGATTAACCTACTGTGCCACTGCACCGGCTCCAGGTGCACAGTTTTTCATGCCATGCACTTTCCATGAACTTTTTGAAGATACTTTGTCTATATATTTGGTTGCAAGCTCCCAAGGTTACCATGTGAACATTACAGCCTAATTTCCCCTTACTTAGCTTTGTTCCTGGTGAGATGGGGCCATGTGTCTGCCATGCCCTTTATTATCTTGAACCTTTCTCTCTACATGGGACTCTAGTATTTAAAGTACATTTTTTTTGTGTGCATTGCAAACCTAAACACAAGCCTACTACTTCATCTGGTGCCTGACCTAAGAAATGGCATTTTGTTCTCAAACTAATAGAAAACCAGGCATTTGCGCAATCTTCAAGGGAGACTAATTGGAGCATATGTGATCTTTTGAACCCTAGCTAACTTTAGAAGTTTACCACCTGTGTGAGATGCAACATCACTGTACTCAAGACGTTGACTCCAACGAAAGATGAGGAGCAGAAGCTGAAGTTACTGTTTATTTTGGAATAAAGCCTTTACTCCTGATGAAGTCCAGGTTTAATGATCTGTTCTTCCCTTTCTCTCTCTCTCTCCCTCCTTTCCACCTCCCTCCCTTCCTCCATCCCTTATTTTCTCTTGCAGTTTGCTGCTTCGTAGTGCACAAGCGGTGCCATGAGTTTGTCACATTCTCCTGCCCTGGTGCTGACAAGGGCCCAGCCTCTGATGTAAGTAATAACCCTTGGTCATCCGTCTCTGTCCACGGTCCTTGCATCCTTTCAGTAAATGTGAATGAGCACACCCAGACAAATCACTGGAGATGCTCTCGTTCCAAGGAGTGATGGTCCCTACAGCCTCTGAGACAGCTTTCCTTTTAGTAGAAAAAATAATTTAAAATATTTTGAGGGGAGGAAACCAGCTAATTCTCTTATTACAGTTTTACTTAAATGTCTTCTTTACAATGTGGGCCTAGAGTGATGGGCAGCGGTTTAATGCTACTGTAAAAAGGCAGTTTTGTGGGCACTCAGCATGTGGTGTCGAGCTGGTTTGCTGAGCACCCACGAATTAGGAGGAAATGAATTTATCCTGGTACTGTGCATCCCAAAGTATGACCTACTGTTGGTGGGACAGCAGATGCTTAAAGGTAAAATGGGCAAATGATTTTTGTTTTAATAATTAACAGCTTATTTCAGTATGCATTGGAAAAACATGTAGTAGGAGTTTTGCATTTATGCTGGCATATAAAGTTTCCTATCTATGCAAAGGTTAAACAAAAGAAAAAGTGATTTGAGGAAAATATTAAGTGAGTGACAGGATGGGTGGTGGGAAGATGTGGCAAAAGTTTTGGTGCAAATTGATTTCAAGTTGGGGTACATTGTGGATTGCCTACCCAACACTCATGCACAGCCCTAGCCTTGCCTGTCTTGTCCTTTCCTCCAAGCTAGAGGCTGGACACACGTGCTGCTTGCTGTCCCAGTGTCTCACGTAGCTGATGAATGAGTGTGGGACTCTGTTCTGCTCAGTGGTACCTGAGAGAAAGACTGGGCAGGGCTTCTGGACAGGATTTTCCTTTCTGATAGGAGAGGGATCTCTTGGGTATTCTTGGGTGGGGTGGCTCTGATAGGAGAGAGATCTCTTGGGTATTCTTGGGTGGGGTGGCAGTGGCCTTTCTGTGCCAGTGATGAAGACACTAGTGATATCCTGAACATGGCAGAATGGAAGAGCTGAAGGAACCTGGGTCATTGATGCCCCTGATGAGCTGCTGAGCCACCTCTGGGTCTTCTTACCCCCAGACTGGCGAGGGAGGATGCGCGTAAGAAGCCCTTCTTGGGAAAACCTCATTGTTTGGAGGTATTCTTTTACGGGCAGCTGAAACTGTCCTGACTGATAAGATTTTCCGTCATGCCCTTACCCACTGTCCAGTAACAAACAGCATTCGGTGTACTCCGTGAGCAGCCATCGCCCCTAGTACTTCCTGGAATTTTGCGCATAGCTGTGACGGGTCCTGTTCCACACTGAACAGCTGACCTCAGCTTGCCCAAAGTCAGTAGTAACTACCTTCTGTCATTGAATTTATTCAGTGCCTACTGGCCTTCTACAAGTGGTCATCAGCTGTTTTGCTACCAATCAGGAGGCTTGGCTGTTGCCATAGCAACAGGAACACGCTTACAGCTTGTGCTGTATGGAAAATGTGGTACTTGGAGCTAAGAACTCCAAGAAACATGGAACAGCCAAAGCCCTTGCAGGTCTCTGGTTGCAAAGGCAAAGTTGGGGACCAATTGTGTCCTCTCAGATCCCACTTTGAGAATCTCTTAGTGCGATTCCTTCTCTCATCCCCAGGAAGACAGGCAGGGAAGTCTGGGAGGACTGCTTGACTCCATCTGCAGGTTTGAATGTTCGCACAGACTGAGATCTGACACCCGAGCTGCAGCCAGGGGGATGTCATTTTATGTATCCTATATATGTATCTGGTGAATGTTTCTGTTGCCAGAGACAGAAACCTGGTTCAAACTAGCTTAAATGAAAAGAGGAAATTTTTGGATCTGATGTTGAAGAGCCCAAGGATGGATGGCCCTGCTTCAGGCACAGTGAATCAGGTGCTTAAATAAGATTTCCAGGAATCAATCTCTCTCTCTGTCTTGTATGGCTCTCAGTTTCAGGAATGCTTTTCTCCTATGGGAGTGTGATGGCCACAACACCTTTAGTCTTATCTATCTATCTATCTATTTATTTATTTATTTATTTTGACAGATAGAGATAGAGATAGAGAGAGAGATAGAGAGAAAGGTCTTCCTTCCGTTGGTTCACCCCCCCCAAATGGCTGCTACGGCCGGCACGCTGCGCAGATCCAAAGCCAGGAGCCAGGTGCTTCTCCCTGGTCTCCCATGCGGGTGCAGGCACCCAAGCACTTGGGCCATCCTCCACTGCCTTCCCGGGCCACAACAGAGAGCTGGACTGGAAGAGGAGCTACTGGGACTAGAATCGGCACCCATATGGGATGCCGACACCACAGGTGGAGGATTAACCAAGTGAGGTGCTGGCCCCAACACCTTTAGTCTTACACCTTGCCAGCTGTGCAACTTTATGATAAGAGCTAAATTTTCATTGGGCCATGCGTCATGTGTAGCCCGAAAGGTGGGTAAGGGTGGTTGGTCAGGCCTGGTGGTTGCTCTTATGCTCTGAATGTTTTGTTTCCTCCAAATTCATGTGTTGAACTCTAACCCCAAGGTGGGACCCTTGGGAGGACATCAGATCATGACAGAGGAGACAGGGATTACTGAACCCTGTCTCAACCTTTCCACCATGTGAGGTTACGAGACGACACTGTCCGTGAGGATGTGGATGCTTGCTGGACGCTGACTCCATCAGTGCCTTAATCTTGGACTTCTCAGCTTCTAGAACCATGAGAATAAATGTCCATTATGTAAAATTCACCCAGTCCTGGTATTTTGTTAAAATGGGCTAAATGGACCAAGACAAAAACTTTAGGTACTGATAGTGGTCCTAGCAGAACAGAATTTTATTTTTAAAAAAGATTAATTTATTATTTATTTGAAAGGCAGAATTACAGAGATATGGGGAGAGACAGAGAGTGGATCTCTCTCTCTCTCTCCATCCACTGGTTCACTCCCCAGGTGGCTGCAGCAGCCAGGGCTGGACCAGGTGTAAGACAGGAGCCCAGAACTCTATTCAGGTCTTCCACGTGAGTGGCAGGGCCAAGCGCTTGGACCATCTTCCATTGTCCTAATCCCCAGACACATTAACAGGGATCTGGATCAGAGATGGAGCAGCTGGGACTTGAGCCAGTGCTCACATGGGATGCTGACATGGCAGGCTGACCCACACAAGGCTGGACCCTGCTCCAGCCCTGTGGAACAGCATTGTGTGGATGAGTTTCTGGATAGGTTCTGGGGTTTCTGGAACTGGCTGTCCTCTGATTGGTTTAAAACATACTGATGACTCATTCTAGGAGTAAAGAGATACACAACATATCTGTGTTGGGTGCTCGTACTCAATCACTTACAAGAAGCAGGGGACTAAGGGATGCCGTATATGATGTTTTGAAAAAAACTAAGGAATTTAAATAATGATGCTGGTCACTCCTAATGTTACTGTACCAAATGGTGAAAAGAATGGATGAGGTTCAGGATTCGAACTCCCAACTCAAGGGCTGCATATATGGTCTGAGAGCTTCTAGGTGTGCCCTGAAGGAGAGCCCTATAGCATGTGGTGGCAGAGCTGAGCGTTCTGAAAAACCAGATGCACAGACTCATCCTGCCAGGGGCTGAGTTACAGTGCAAATTGAATTCCCAGCATCACAAAGTGTTGATTGGGAAAGAATAGGAGCCTGGGGGCCGGCCCTGTGGCACAGCATGTTAAAGCCCCGGCCTGCAGCGCCAGCATCCCATATGGGTGCCAGTTCAAGTCCTGGCTGCTCCTCTTCTGATCCAGCTCTCTGCTATGGCCTGGGAAAGCAGTAGAAGATGGCCCAAGTCCTTGGATCCCTGTACCCATGTGGGAGACCCGGAAGAAGCTCCTGGTTCCTGGCTTCGGATCGGTGCAGCTCCAGCCATTGCGGTCATTTGGGGAGTGAACCAGCGGATGGAGGACCTCTCTCTCTCTAGCTCTACCTCTCTCTCTGTAACTCTTTCAAATAAATAGAATAAATCTTTAAAAAAAAAAAGGAAATAATAGGATTCTGTAAGAATGGGATCCTTCATCCCTGACGGAGACCCTGATGGGTCTGGGGACCCTGAGCTTCTGAGTTCAGATGGACCTTCTTTGTCAATGGAAGGGGTCACCCTAGAACTAAAGAAATTGGCCTCCCTACCTCCAGCAATGGTGGCATCTCCACCCACGGGGGGGGGGGGCTCTTCACCCCATCTGAGCAGATTAACCCTGCATTGCCCAGGGGAAACAGATATGCCCTTGCTTGAAGCAGTTGCCACACAAAACAGTGCTGATTCCCCTTGGGTCCACACTTAACAGCTTCCTTGCTTCTATAACTGGACTCAAGTCCCAGCAGGCCCCTAAAGATGGGGTACAAAATGTGTCCCATGAAGAGGTGCAGTGCACTCCAAAAGAACTTTAGTGCTTGAGTTTTCTGATTTATTCAAGCAGAACATGTGTAGGAATTGATAGGAAGGAGGTAGAATAATGATGGAAGGAATATAAAGTTGGATTAGGCTGAATTTATTGACCTGAGTTCATTAAGCAGAGATTATGGCTTTACTATTTTCACTTGGGGAATTATAAAAGGCTCTAAAGGAATGGTTGGTTGGCTGAAATACAGATCAAAAGACGGCCTGCCACGAGCAAGTTGAAAATGCCCACCTCCTCTGGTTGAATGTAGAGGAAAGTATTCAAAAGGTTAGGGAGATTGGCATGCTAGAGTGTATTTGTCATTTAAAACCCATTCCCATATGCTGGGAAGGTCCAGAAAATATCCCTTTCACCAATACTTTGAGAGATAAGGATGCCCAATGTCCTTGAAAAGCTCTATGATCACTCTTCTCTGTAGTCCAGACCTCACAGTGGGAACCACAACCACTTAACTGGGAAATCTAAATGCAAAGGGAGTAATTAGATCCCAGGGTGGCAGGGCCATGTGGATGCACTCAACCACTAAAGGCACAGTGAGTGCAGTCACTGTAATGGACAGAATACTCTGGCTAATGCTGCCTAGGGTGTTCCTTACAGTGAAAAAGCTAGGAAGCCTAATACATTCTCAGCTGGTCTGTTATAAGCAGAGAAGTTCTAGGTCAAGCGAACAAAAGCTCAACTTGAATTATAAAAACAAACAAAAAATCACAACCCATCAATTAATTCCCAGACTTGAGCCAGTTTACAGACCAGAACCCTTTGAATAAAGGAGGGCTCAGTATTCTAGAGAAAGGCCCTGGTAGATTACTGAACATTTATATTATTTATTTTCCCAGCCTTCCTCAAAGGACCTATGGCCTCTTACTAGGGGAGCTGCACCAGAGAAAAAGAAATGATCTGACCTTCTGAGGACTACAGGGCACTAGCTCTGAATTGATGCTAATTGCAGGAGACCCTAAATGTCACTGTGGCCCTCCAGTCAGAATAGGGGCTTATGGAGGTCAGGAGACCAATGAAAGTTTGGCTCAAGTCTGTCTCACAGTGAGTCTAGAAGGGCCTCAACCCCTCCTGCAGTTACCTCTCCAGTTTCAGAATGGATTGCTGGAATAGACATCCTTAATGGCTGGTGGAACACTCACACTGGTTCCCTGACCTGTGTGAGGGGTATTATGATGAGAAAGGCCAAAGGGAAGCCATTAGAACTGCCCGTATCTAGGAGAAATGGTAAACCCAGAGCAATACTGCATCCCTGGACAACTGCACAGCTTAGTCCACCATCAAGGACTTGACAGATGCAGAGTGATTCCCACCACATTCCCATTCCCCTCTCCCGTTCAGCTTGTGTGGAAGACATGGATCTTGGAGAATGACAATGGATTTTTATAAGCTTAGCTAAGTGGTGAGTCAGCTGTACCAAATGTAATTGCTTGAGCCAATTAATACATCCTCTGGTTCCTTGTTTTAACTATTGATACAGCAAATGGTTTTGTCCCCCATTCTACTCATTAAGCCCACCAGAAAAAGTTGCTTTCAGCCAGCAAGACCAGCAGCACATCTTGACTATCCCACTTCAGGGGTATATCAATTCTCCAGATCAATGTTGTAATTTAGTTTATAGGAGCCTTGGTCACCTTTTCCTTCCACAAGATAGCACAGTGTCTGTTAGATTGATAAAATTACACAATTGGTCCTAATGACCAAGAAGTATCAACTACACTAGACTTACTGGTCAAAGTATGGGAAATAAATCTACCTAAAATTCAGAGCACTTGTATCTCTATGGGATTTCTGGGGGTCAGTGGTGTGGGGATATGTTGAAATATCCTAATATAAAGGACACATTTATTACCTCTAGGCCCTCCCACAAAAAGAGACACAATGCCTGATGAGTTCATCTGGCTTTTTGAGGCAACATATTTCTCATTTGGGTTTGTAACTGTCTCGTTTATCCATGATCTAAAAGGTGCTTGTTTTGAGTGGGTCTGGAACAAGAGAAGACTCTGCAACAGGCCCAGGTTGCTGTGTGAGCTGTTCTGGCACCTGGACCACACAACCCATCAGATCTAGTGGTGCTTGAAGTGGGTGGTAGAGATGCTGTTAGCACTTCCATGTGGAATGCAGGCATCCCAAGTGGCTTAACCCATTGCACCACAGCACCTATTCCAGATTACTCCCCCTTTTAACAGGGCAGCTCATGGCCTGCTGCTGGTCCTTAGTAGAAACTGGACACTTAACCATGGACACCAAGTTGTCATGTGACCTGAGCTGCCCATGATGAACTGGTGTTATCCAAACCATGAAGCCACGAAGCTGTGTGTGCACAACATGCTCCATCATTGTATGGAAGTGGTATATGCATGATCAGTCTAATACAGGCCCTGACAGCCCAAGCAAGTTACATGAATAACTAGCCTGCATGGACTCCACTCTTGCTATGTTATCGTCTCTCTCCTAGCTGCACCTATGGCCTCATAAGGAGTACCTCATGGTCAGTTCACAGAGGAAGAGAAGACTTGGGTCTGGTTTATAGATGGTTCTGTATGATATACAGGCATCACCCAAATGTGGACATCTGTAGCCCTGTAGCCTTCCTTTCTGGGACAACCCTAATGGTTAGCGGGGAAGGAAAATCTTCCTAGTTGACAAAACTTGGGTAGTGCACTTTTCTTAGAAGCAGCAATGGTGGCCGGCGCCATGACTCACTAGGCCAATCCTCCGCCTGCGGCGCCGGCACCCCGGGTTCTAGTCCTGGTTGGGGTGCTGGATTATGTCCCAGTTGCTCCTCTTCCAGTCCAGCTCTCTGCTGTGGCCCAGAAAGGCAGTGGAGAATGGCCCAAGTGCTTGGGCCCTGCACCTGCATGGGAGACCAGGAGGAAGCATCTGGCTCCTGCCTTCGGATTGGCACAGCGCGCCGGCCATAGCGGCCATCTGGGGTGTGAACCAACGGAAAGAAGACCTTTCTCTCTGTCTCTCTCTTTCTCACTGTCTAACTCTGCCTGTCAAAAAAAAAAAAAAAGAAGCAGCAATGGCCATACATGTGACTCTATACCAAGTTATGAGCTGTAGTCAATTGTTTGGAAAGTTTTGGAAGGTCTTGAAAGTAATATAATTGGGGGCTGATGACATTAATCTTGGGAATGAGATATGTGGATAGATCTCACTGAATGAAAAAAAAAAAAGTCAGGATAGTTTTGTTCCACGTGAACGCTCACTAAGGGGTGACTTTAGCAGAGGAAAAATCTAAGAATCAAGGGGGATATGATGACCCATTCTGCAGATACCAGTCAGTCTCTTTTCCCAGCCACCTTGGCAACAGCCACAGGGCTCATGAACAAAGTGGCCATGGTGCCAGCAATGGAGGTTAGATGTGGGCTCAGCAATATGGACTTCTGTTCACCAAGGTCAGTCTAGCTACAGCCAATGCTGAGTGTCCCATCTGCCAGCAGCAGAGACCAGCACTGAGCCCCTGATATGGCTCTGTTCCCTGGGCTGATCAGCCAGCCACCTGGCAGTAGGTTGTTTACATTGGACTTCTTCCAACATGGAAGAGGCAGCATTTGATCCTTAGTCGAGTAGACACTCGACTACAGATTTGTCTTCTCTGCACATGTTAAATACTTTTGCCGAGGCTACCACCCGTGGACTTGTAGCATGCATTATCCACCATCATGGGATTCTATGTAGTGCTGTGTTTGATCAAGGAGCTGGGTTCTTTTCTACTATCATCATGAGACCATTTGCAGAAACAAGGACTACAGTCATCATGACTTTCCTTCCTTATTTGGTGTAAATACATTTGTGTGTACAAATCCATATACTAAGCAAATATCTTTGTTTTTTCTCCCACATGACTGTCATGTAACCTAAGGCATATTGGCTTTCTGTTAGAAGTATATATCATTAATTTTACATCTTAGTATTTAAATTATGGGACATCAAGGGAAGAGTAGTCATCACTCAAGACTTTTCTCACCATTCCTGGGGAGAGATTAATGCATTTTCAGTTGTAAGGCATCTGGTGATCTCATGTCAGGTGGAATTATGACCTTGTTATTCTTTATTTGGTGATTAAGTGTGGTTTAAGGAGTGTGTGTGGGTGCCAGGTTAAGGGAGTGTGGACTTGTGGTAGTTAATTTTATGTGTCAACTTGACTGGGCTAAGGGATGTCCAGATAGCTAGTAAGACATTATCTCTAGGTGTGTCTGTAAGGGTGTCTCTAGAAGAGATTAGCATTTTCATCAGTGAGCTGAGTAGAGAAGATTGCCCTCACCATTGTAAGTGGCATCATCTGTTGAGAACCCAAATGAGCAAAAAGGCAGAGGAAGGATGAATTCCACAGCCATATTTTTTTTGCCCTTGGACATCACTGCTTCCAGTTCTCAGAAACTGGTGTTTGGAGAAGAAATTACTCCTCTGCCTCCCAGGCCTTTGAACTCAGCTTTGGACCTGAGATGAACTTATATCATTGGCTTCCTTCATTCTCTAGCTTGCAGCCAGAAGGCTGTGGAACTTCTCAACTTCTATAACAGTATGAGCCAGTTCAAGTAATAAATCTATATACAGGTTCTTCACAGCTTAGGATGGAGCTGCTTCCTGATAAACCCAGTAGAAATTAAAAACATCGGCTGGTGCCGTGGCTCACTAGGCTAATCCTCCGCCTGCGGCGCCAGCACACCGGGTTCTAGTCCCGGTTGGGGCACCGGATTCTGTCCCGGTTGCTCCTCTTCCAGGCCAGCTCTCTGCTGTGGCCAGGGAGTGCAGTGGAGGATGGCCCAAGTGCTTGGGCCCTGCACCCCATGGGAGACCAGGAGAAGCACCTGGCTCCTGCCATCGGATCAGCGCGGTGCGCCGGCTGCAGCGCGCCAGCCGCGGCGGCCATTGGAGGGTGAACCAACGGCAAAAAGGAAGACCTTTCTCTCTGTCTGTCTCTCTCACTGTCCACTCTGCCTGTCAAAAATAAAAAAAATAAAAAAAAAACAAGAAAAAAAACCCAGAAATTAAAAACATCATTAAGTTGACAATGTGTTTAACATACCTAAGCTACCAAATACCACAGCTTAGCAGTACTACCTTGTGGAGTTTGGTTGTTTGACTTCCTTTCTGTGTGGCTGACTGGGAGCTATAGGTCACTGCTGTCGCCCAGTTTGTTAGGAGAGTTTATTGGTACAGATAATGAGGCTGGGAAAAGATAAAATTTCAAAATTTTGCACATGTTTTGTGCTGAATGCCTATTGCTTCCACTCTAATGTAAAGTCAAAAGGTTGCAATTCAAACCTCATAAGATGGGGACTGCCTACAGATACACTATTGATTCTGTTTCTCTGGAGAACCCTGACTGATGCCTGTGCCTATCCTTGGAGATAAGGTGTGTGTGTCCATCCCATGGTTTGAAAATGGAGAAGAGGAGGTCCTTCAGAGAAAAAGTAGAAACACAGTGTTGTGAACTAGTTAGACTCAGACTATAGAGTCAGGCTTTTTAGGCTCAAGTCTATGTAACCTTGGGAAAATTATTTAAATCTCTTTGTGCCATAGCTTCCTCAGTGGGAAAAACGGATAAAGAATGATCCCTACCTTATGTCATTGTTAGGAGTGCCACACTCATAGATATCTATAAAAACACTTAAGACAGTGTACACAGCAAAAGCTATATATATATATATATATATATATATATATATATATAGGGTTAATGATTGGCAACAATGACCACATGCTGTGTAGGCAGCAAGGGCAGACCAGGTAAGTCTGAAAAGTGAACAGCATCTCTCCTACCACCGGGCAGTCCTTCCTAGGAGTTTGCAGGCTCTGTAAGTGGCAAGAGACCCTCTCTGTGTGGATGGAAGAGTGCAGTCATTCATTGCTTTGGGCCTGGGTGAGCAGGACGTACTCCCTGCAATCAGCTTGCCTAGAGTTTGGCAGCTTATCTGACATGATTCTATCTCTGGCTACAGTTTCCAAGAAGGTCGGTTGGCATCAAGGATGATGAATTGGTCCAGACTCCTGAACTGGCTTGACTGAGTTCATTGACCTTTCTCTGCCTGTGGCTGGAGGCATGATTAAAGACCTGGACACACCTGCCTGCCCACCTGGCCAGGCTGTCTTTTGGCTGCCCCTGATAGTCATGCAGTTACGAAGGGGTACCATCTCTTCCTGTCTGTGTGACCTTGGTATGCAGCGAGCTCATGGAGCAGAAATGCACAGTCTCCATCCCAAAAAGGAATGTGCAGGCTTCATTCTCTAGTCTGCTATCACAAGCCCAGTCTGGGAGGGCATACTCTGGATATCAGTAGAGCTTTATGCAGTTGACATCATTCTTTCTGTACATAATGAAGGGACTGTAGGAGCCTGGCGTAGTGACACTGAACCTAGCTACTGACCCAGCCACTCAGTGCTAATGGGAACAGATGAAATATCTGAACATTCACCTTGGGAGGACCTCAGAACCTGATGGAATTCGTGGACAATATGTCTTGTCATCTATAAACATTCTCTTGGTTCTTAGCCTCACTGGGTTAGAAACTCTGAATTCTTCTGTGTCTTGGACCTCTTAGATGAACCATATCCATGTAATTGCTGTAAGATAGACATGTGGACATTATAGGTTCCCTAGCACCCAGAATATTGACCACAAACACAGCCCCCCCAAGAGATCCCAAAACAAGAAAGAGAGGGGATATCTCTGAGGACTTGGACTAGGGTGATTCAAGTGATATATTTGCCTTAGGCCTAGAGTTTAAGTGGCTCTGGTCTGTGATTATGGATATCTAGTGGGTTGGCTTGTACCTGGATCTAAACAATCTAGACGGATGGCCCCGTCCACCTAACTGGCAGTGGGCAGGTTGTCAGCCTGAGAGCCTTGTTCTCCTCCCCATGACCTCATCATTCATGCAGTTAGCTACCTCTGACTTGCTTATACAGTGGCATCAGTGCTCCAAGAAGAGCCAGAGAGCATCCTCTGATGTGTACGTTCTTCCTAAACCTGGGCATCATGTTTGCGAATGCCCTCCTGGACAAAGCTCGTCTCATGGCCGAGTCCATATTTAAGTAGTGGGAAGATAGCCATCATTGCCTCATTGTACAGGAAGAATCTATGCCTGCCTTACTGCATATCCTGCTACCCCAGGGGGCAGGCTGGACTTCTGCACATCAGGTCACAGAGGGCCTCGGCAGAAGAATGCATTTCACGTTTATTCCCTGCTCCGGGACCCCAGCTGACTTAGCCACCTCTAGCTACAAATGAGCAGTGTGGAGATTTATTCACAGACCAGTGACAGTTAACAGTATGAGTTCTGGGATGGGCGTTCGGCACAGCAGATAAGGCACCACGTGGGATGGATGCCCGCATCCCATATTGGAATGCCTGGGTTTGAGTCTCAGCTCCACCTCCCAACTTTTTTTTTTTAAGATTTACTTTATTTATTTGAAAGACTTATGGAGAGAGGGAGAGAGAGAGAGAGAGAGAGAGAGAGAGAGAGAGAGAGAGAGAGAGAAATTTTCCATCTGCTGATTCTCTCCTCAAATGGCTGCAGTGGCCAGAGCTGAGCCGATAAAGGGCCAGGAGCTTCCTCTGAGACTCCTACATGGGTGCAGCGACCCAAGGACTGGGGCCAACCTCTGCTGCTTTCCCAGGCACATTAGCAGGGACTCAGCTCCATTCTTGATTTCAGCTTCCTGCCAATGTGCACCCTGGGAGGCAGCAGGTAATGGCTCAAGGACTTGGGTCCCTGCCAGGTGGGAGACTTGTATTGCCTGCCTTCCTTCCTTCCTTCCTTCCTTCCTTCCTTCCTTCCTTCCTTTCTTGACAGGCAGAGTCAGACAGAGAGAGAGAGAGAGAGAGAGAGAGAGAGAGAGAGAGAGAGAAGGTCTTCCTTCTGTTGGTTCACTACCCAAATGGCTGCTACGGCCGGCGCGCTGCACTGATCCGAAGCCAGGAGGCAGGTGCTTCCTCCTGGTTTCCCATGCGGGTGCAGGGCCCAAGCACTTGGGCCATCCTCCACTGCCTTCCCGGGCCACAGCAGAGAGCTGTACTGGAAGAGGAGCAACTGGGACAGAATCTGGCACCCCAACCAGGACTAGAACCTGGAGTGCCGGCGCTGCAGGCAGAGGATTAGCCAAGTGAGCCACGGCGCCGGCCTCTATTGCGTTTCAATTCCCAGCTTTGGTCTGGCCAGCCCCAGCAACTGTAGGCATTTGGAGAGTGAACCAGTAGATGGAAATTCTGTCTGTCTCTCTGGCTCTCAAATAAATTAAAAATAAGTAATTAATTTGGGGCCGGCGCCGTGGCTCACTTGGTTAATCCTCAGCTTGCCGCACCGGCATCCCATGTGGGTGCCGGGTTCTAGTCCCAGTTGCTCCTCTTCCAGTCCAGCTCTCTGCTGTGGCCCGGGAAGGCAGTGGAGGATGGCTCAGGTGCTTGGTGCCCTGCACCCACATGTGAGACCAGGAAGAAGCACTTGACTCTTGGCTTTGGATTGGTGCAGCGCCAGCCGTAGCGGCCATTTGGGAGATGAATCAACAGAAGGAAGACCTTTCTGTCTCTCTATCTCATTGTCTATAACTCTACCTGTCAAATAAATTTTAAAAAAATTAATTAACTGAAAAATACGGACTCTGAAATCAGACATATCTGAATTTGGGGCCTGAATTTGCACTAATACTCAGTAAGAAAACTTTGCAGTACCATTTTGCTTCTTTGTGCCTTGGTTTCTTCATCTATGAAATGGGATATTAGCACCAGTCACATAGGTTATAGTGATAATTCAAAAAACGATTGATAATGAAAAAGAGTTAATAAACAGGCCAGTGCTGCGGCTCACTAGGCTAATCCTCCGCCTGCAGTGCCGGCACACCGGGTTCTAGTCCCGATCTGGGCGCCGGATTCTGTCCTGGTTTCCCCTCTTCCACGTCAGCTCTCTGCTGTGGCCCGGGAGTGCAGTGGAGGATGGCCCAAGTGCTTGGGCCCTGCACCCCATGGGAGACCAGGAGAAGCACCTGGCTCTTGGCTTCGGATCAGCGCGGTGCGCCGGCCGCAGCGCGCTGGCCGCGGTGGCCATTGGAGGGTGAACCAACGGTAAAGGAAGACCTTTCTCTCTGTCTCTCTCTCTCTCTCTCACTGTGCACTCTGCCTGTCAAAAAAAAAAAAGAAAAGAAAGAAAAAAAGAATTAATAAACAAAGAAAGGGCAAACGGGGTAACAGCAAAGGGGTTAGTTACAAAGGCTTTGTCTGGACTTTGGTGTAGCGTACAAGCCCTCTATCCAGGTAGCTGGGAACATTTTCATTGCTTCACCCGGCTCCCTAACCATGAAAGTACTGTTAGTTCTCTGTACCCTACCGGGGCGGGGCGGGGGGGGGGCTTATCCTTATGAGGTAGTTACTGTCTCCATTCCCATTGCTCTGCAAAAATCCTCAAATTCTGTGACGTGCTGCTAGAAAAGAACTCGGACTTTGGAACCAGAAACCAGCGCTGCCTTTTATTGCTCCGGTGACCTTGGGAAAATAAGTTCTGTGACCTTTAGTTCTCTATCTTTCAATTGAGAGAAAAGAATTCCTAAATCATGGTGCTTTTTTCCGAGTGTTCAATGAGAGATGATATGACCCACACTTAGAATAGAGTCGGGCACGAAGAAGACATTCAATAATTGGTTTTTAAATAATTATTAATACCCAGAGGAGTCACGACGGCTCAGGAAGGGTTGTAGCTGGCCTCTGACCTGCCAAGGACTAAGCGCTCCTAATGAGAGCTGAATGTATTGAACAGGGGCCCGGTGCCAGGCAGCACAAAAGTACCAGAGCTGGTTTGTCTGGAGACACTTTCTTCAATATTTTATGATTTTAGAAATAACGTGTGTTCTAAAAATTTCCAAAACCTAATCCGACGAATGACCTAAGAATGACAGTTCTTAGAATTCTGGCTAAGGAATTATTTAAGGATATGTGCATATATTTAGCTATATGAGAGTCATTGCATCGGTATTTATAGTAACAAAGTTTTGGAAATGACTCAGGTGACTACTTATTAAGAATTTATAGGCTAATATATAGTACAATAGAGTATAATAGAATATAATAGAATGCTGTGCATTTAATAAATGTGACAGTGTCTGGGGTGATGGGAATGTTCTGTATCTTGATTGAGATGATGCCCAAACAGGTGTACACTTTTTGCAAAGCTCATCAGTTTGTATGCTTACAATTTTTACAGTATTAGGGCCAGTGCTGTGGGGCAGCTGGTTAAACTGCCGCTTGGGATGCCAGCATCCCATATCGGAATGCTGGTTTGAATCTTGGCTGCTCCAGTCTTGGCTGATCCTACTTCCTGTTAGTATCCCTGGGAAAGCAGTGGGAGATGGCGCAGGGACTCGGGTTCCTGCTACCCTTGTGGGAGACCTGGATGGAGTTGTGGGCTCCTGGTTTCAGTCCAGCCCAGCCCTGGTTGTTGCAGTCATTTGGGGATTGAATCAGTGGATGAAAGACCTCTCTCTCTCTCCCTCTCTCTCTCTCTCCCCATCTCTCTCTCTGTGTCTCCATTCCTCTGCCCACTGTCTTATTCCACACTGCTGCCTGCAGATCTCAAGCCATCTGTAGCTGGTTTCTCCCCTCTTGCTTGTTTGTGGTGCCACTTCACCTCCACTGCAGATCTGGTCTCCCACTTAGTTCAGTGAGGACTAAACTGGACTGAAGGCTCAGCTGTAGCTGTAGCCATGTCACTCATGGTCCCTTCTGGATGCGAGTACTCTGCAGGTCCTCCATCAATTGGGAGCCAGCTTAGACCCTCCCAACCCCCAAAAAAGAAGACTCTTCAGGGGTCTAATGAAATTATACCTCCTATTAAGCCTTGCCTTCAATTCCTCTCTGGCCCTACCTAGAGAGTTAGGAAGTCCTAGCTCAGCCAGGCCGAGGTCCCCTCCTTTGCGGGCCTCAGCACGAGTGGCCATGGGACCGTCTGTATCTTCAGGAAGAGGGCTCACCCTCTGCGGCATGGCCTTGTCCAGGCTCCTTCATGCAGATACAGCAGCGTGACTGTCAACAGCGCTCTGCTGCAAGCTGGGGCTGTTCAGTCTTCCGTGAGATTAAATGGGGATACCATGGTTAATTTCTGGTAAGGATGCTCCAGGTCTGTTTAGATCCTCACAAGAGCGAAGTGACGGAGTTGGAGCATCTGTCTTGGCATCACCATCACCTGGACCAAAAGACCACCTGCATTTCTCAAGGATAACTAGTGTCCAGGAGCAATTCAGTCTAAATGATGCAGGCAGTCTTTCTCTCTCTCTCTCTCTCTCTGCCTCTCTCCTCTCCCCTCCATCTCAATCTGAAAGTGCCTTCTGCTGCAAGTGCAGCCTGTTTATGTAACACTGCAGTCTGTAGCTTTTGCATTCACAACAGAAGTGATCTGTAACCAAGACAGGTGTGAGAGCAAATGCCAAAAAGTTGCTTTAAAAGGGGGCTGGAGGAGCTCTGAGGGTTGACCTGTTCAACTGGAACTTGTGCTATCGTCACATATCCAAGAGGTGTATTTGATGTAGCTCCAAAGGATGGCATTAGGACTGAGGACCATTGTGTAGGCTAAGGGAGAGCCACCTGAATTGACCAGTGGGGTGCTGTGTCACGGTATGAATTCCCCATCCCCGGAGAGCAAAGCTCAATTGCCAGGGATGCCTGTGAGAGGGTATCTGTGGTCGATGGGGGTTTCTACCACATTGTTGGCTCTTCTGCATTTTTTTTCTTTGCATGCAACAGAAAACATCTCTGTTAAATTAGAAAGGAATTCATAGGAAGGGATATGTCACACTTCAGATTTGAAAGAAAACCCTTTCAACCAGCCAACTCTATCTGATTTTGGTTCTTGTGTCACTTTGGCCCTAAATCCAAATTTCAAAAGGAGAGAGATTATTTGGCCAAGCTTGAGTTACCTCATCAACCCTTCGTTGGGCTTTTAAAGTGTTCTCTCCAAGAATAAACACAGTGGGAGTGGGATGACTTTTCAAAAGAGAATTGAACACTGCTATCAAAAAAGGAAGCCTGGATGTTGGGCAGATCAAAACAACATATGTCCAATTGAGTTTTAAATGAGTTAATTTATGTCAAGGGCTTCATGCCATGCCTGACACATAGTATATTATATATAATCACCAATGGTCCTTTCAAAGTCTTAGAATATTAGTTTCAAAAGTCCATCCTTGGGGCAGGAACTTGGAGCCATGTAGCAGAGTGCCTGGATTTGAGTCCCCACTCTGCTTCCAATCCAGCTTCCTACCACTGCCCACCCTGGGAGGCAATAGGTGATGGCTCAAGTACTTGGGTCCCTGCCACTCCTATGAGAGAGCTGATTAGAATTTTGGGCTTCTGCCTTTGACCTGACCCAGCCCCGGCTGTTGTGGGCATTTGAAGAGTGAACCCGCAGATGGAAGATCTCTGGTTCTTCGTTTCTGTTGCTCTGGCTATCAAATCAAATAAAAAGAAATAATGAAAACCATTAAAAAGGGCTCAGCTTTTTTTTCCTTTTCTTCTTCTTTTTACTTTTTTTGTTGTATGGCATGCATCCATCTGCCTCCCCCCCCCCCCCCCCCCCCGAGCTGATCTGGGAGAGGCCCTGATTAAACGATGTCTTAATGTGCTGAAACGCAGTTCTTCTGTCAAGTGATTTCCACTTAAATCCTCTGCCCCATTTGCCACGGACCAGTGATGGCTTCCGCAATGCAGAACTAGCCTGGAAAGGTCACGGTGAGTTGCTTCTAAACAGCCCTTTGTCCCTCTCTGTCACAAAGACACGGGGCTGCGTGCAGAGGAGGAAGAAGCAAATCCGTTTTGCTACATGGCGTCCAGAGAACGGGAGCCCACTGCTTGTCCTGCGCTAAGAGGAGAGGTGCTGGGGCTTCAAAGAAGCCGAGGCATCCTGTCTTACACATGATTTTGCCTTCTCCTGGCTGGGAGGAGGGGCAGGGCCAGGCTCACAGGCTGATAAAGGCCATTTCTCAGAGGTCCACAGCTTCTGAAGGCTGCAGACCTGGGGAGAAAGGCAGAAATCAAAAGGTAGGAGACCTGGACCGAGGCAGCCTGGAGGGATGGGCAGGGCCCTGGGGTTTGTAAGGGACCTCATTGTCAGTCTTCCTTCTATCTCTGCTTTTTTGAATTCCTGAGGACTCCCCACCTCCACTGGCTTGGGATTCTAGGGCTTCCAGATATTCTTTTTAAAAAGAAGCATGTAATAGCATCGAGAGCCAGCATTCATCGGTGTACTTCTGCTCTGAGCTGTGTGCATGTCATAACTCTTCTCCATTGTATCCTGTGGGGTAGATTGGCATTCCCATTTCATAGATGAGGAAACCAAGGCACTCAGAGACTAGGAGAATTGTGCAAGGTTACATGCCTATGAATGGTAGAGCCAGGATGCAAACCGTTGGCAGCCTGGCCCCCAGGTCTGTGGGCAGAGCTAACTGAAGGTAGCAACTCTTTTCTCATAGGCCTTCCCTTCCAGACACACCCCAAAGCTCTGTGACCCAATATCCTCACCATGATTTGGTCCGGATGCATGTGGTCATCTCTCCCGAGCTGGACCAATCAGAGCCCCTCTTGTGGGAACTCGGAGTTTGGAATCCAAAGGGTTGGCTTTAGTCTGCACTGACCACATGGTGCTTGAAAGTTGTTCTCTGTGTGAAATGTATTCGGCTTGTTGGCTTCTCATAAGTGAACTTCTTTTGTAACCAGAGCCCTGGAAGCCCTTTTGCGACCCCTTCTGATCCTCCCAAGTCCCACCCCACCCATCAAGGTAATTATAAATATAAATAATATATTTTAAAAGACAACTGGTTGGGGCTGGCATTGTGACACAGTGGTTTAAGCCACTGATTGTGACAGCTTAATCCTATAACCGAGCAATGGTTGGAGGCCCGGCTACTCCATTTCCAATCCAGCTCTCTGCTAGTGAGCCTGGGAAGGCGGCAGAAGATGGCCCAGGTACTTGGACCTCTGCCACCCACCTAGGAGACGTGGATGGAGTTCTGGGCTCCTGTCTTCAGCCTGGCTCAGCCCTGGCTGCATTTGAACCCTTTGTAAATGGGATTCTGCAGGAGATCCTCTATTGTGTCTGGCTGCTGCCTCAATGTTTTGTGCCCACCTGACTTTGAAAGAAAGCATAGCATCCGGACAAGAGGATGCCCGGTTTCAAAGCAGGAGCCGGGCAGGTAAGCACACGAGTCAACTGTGTGACGACGGAAGGGGCCAGCTGGCCTGTGCATCTCTGTCTGAAAGGCCAGCTGGTTCTCAGCTCCATGTGAAAAGTGTCGGCTCTTTCAAGGACGAGCATCCAGTTTTTCCAGAGAAATCTGAAATCTCCTCCACGTAGATGCTGCCAAATAATTCAGGAATGACCACTGAGATGTGTTTCAAGCACACTGGGTCAGGGTTTCCTCTCTGAGCCTCCAGCTTGTTCTGCCTTTTGGGGGTGGAGACCATCAGTGGGCGTTTTCCCCCTCTGTAAAATGAGGGGAGAGGGACTAATGCAAATTTAATCAAATCAGCCTTCTTTGTGGGGAGGCAGAGGGGGACTCAAGTTAGAAGCTGGGCACTTTCAAAGTTTGCAGAGGTCTCCTTTCTTTATCTTGGTGTTACCAAGTTCTGAATTGACTGGGACCTGCCTAGGAACCAGCTGCTGCAGCGCCCCCTGCTGGAATTAGCACCCTCCTGCTATCCACTGGGATCTGCAAGTGGATCTGACAGCCACTCGCTTCTGCTGAGGGCTGTGGGAGGGGGTGGTTCTTCATCATCCAGGGGTCTGCTTCTGCCAGGTGCTGCACAAGCACCTGCTGGAGCTCACGTTTGCTTGCTGTTTGGTCAGTTCCCTCCTTTGCCACTCCACTCGCTTTACACTGGGGGCGGGTGGAGGAGAACTAAGTCTCACTGTGTCTCCATACTGAAAGCCATCTCAGGAGCTTCTGGCATATCCTTGGCTCCCTCCCCCAGCTTCTGGGCTGGAATAGATTTTCTCCTATTTATGAGCAAGACCTTCCGGTATTTTTCAGCGAGAGTTTGGGGCTGAGGGCAGGGTGGGATTTATGGGCTAAGGTTTGTGGTCTTGTATGTTAATTAGGAGCGTGGACTGTGGGGGCTGCCGACCTGGGTTCAAAGATGGGCTCTGTCACCTGCTACCTGTGTGCTTTGGAGAATTCACTTAACCTCCCTGTTCTTCTGTTCCTTCATTTAAAAGATGGGAGTGATAACATACCTACGTCTTTGGCATGCTGTACTAAAAAAGTTAACATACGCAGAGAGCTTAAAACACTGCCTGGCCTATCATATAAATGTTTGCCCCACCCAGAAGTTCAGATCTGCTTTGGCTTTTAACATTGGCCTTTAGGTCCTGGCTCCTTAATTCTGCATCTCAGCTCTTTCTGGCGAAGCTATCTTGATTTTTGCCCATTAACTGTGCATCTCCCAAATCCCACTGCATATGTGGCCAATCCTTCCTCTGTGTTCCCAGCTTTTCCCTCTCTCTCTCATATTCTCACCACTGCCAAATCCTATTGTGCCTTCTAAATGATAATTACAGCTAACACCTACATAACACCTATTCTGTGCCAGGTGTTCTAAGTGATTGACATACAGGGGATGGGTGTCCCTTATCCAAAGTGCTTGAGATCAGAAGTATTTTCACATTATTTTGGATTTTGGAATATTTCTCTGTATAATGAGACATCTTGGGGATGGGACCCACGTCTAAACATGAAATTCATTTATATTTCATGTACGTCTCATACACATAGGCTGAGGGTGCTTTTATGCAGTGTCTTTAGTGCACCTGTGCTTTGACGGGGACCCATCACATGAGCTCAGGTATGGAATTTTCCATGTGTGGGGTCACATCTGGGCTTAAGAAGCTTTCCATTTTTGATTTTTTTTGCATTAGGGATGCTCAACTTCTACTGATTCCTTTGATCCACATCCGATGAGGAAGATACTCTTTTTTAAAAAAGAAAAAAAAAAAAGAAAGAAAGACTTTATTTATTTGAGAGGTAGACTTACAGACAGTGGGAGAGACAGAGAGAAAGGTCTTCCATCCGCTGGTTCATTACCCAAATGCCCACAGTGGCTGGAGCTGTTGAGCTTATCTGAAGCCAGGAGCCAGGAGCTTCTTCCAGGTCTCCCATGTGGGCGTAGGGGGCCAAGGACTTGGGCCATCTTCTACTGCTTTCCCAGGCCACAGCAGGGAGCTGGTTCAGAAGTGAAGCAGCCAGGATTAGGACCAGCACCCATATGGGATGTGGGTGCACAGGCTGAGGATTTCCATCCTGGAAAATACTCTTTTTACACCCATTTTATAGAGGACTAGACTGAGGCCCAAAGAAGTTAATAGAGCTGCCAGCTCACAGGACTGATCAGAGGCAGAGTCTGGATTTGAACTGGGTCTGGCTCTAGAGTCTGCTCTTAACCACATGGCACACTGCTGCCCACTCGTCCCCGTTCCCACCAAGAAGACCCTGTCCACACCCGCACGAAACCCCCCTTGCCCAGTAGCCTCTTGTCCTGCCCCCTGCCTCCTCTCTGTCTTTCTGGCCCAGTGTTTCCACATCTTTCTAGAAGCTGGATGTCATCGTGCCATCTTCCTTGTAGAAAACATGCCAGTACTCGCTGTCATGGCTCAAAAGCATTGAGACTGAGCTTCTCCCACCTTGCAAGGCTCAGCCATAGACACACGTGGCTTGTTCTTTTGCCTGGCATCCCAAACAGGCCACGCCCCTTGTAATTCTCACCAGAAGATGCATCGTATAGTGGACGCACTCAGACGGCCTTGCAAGCTCTGGCTGTGTAAGTCTTATCCTCATGAGAGTGAAGACTACGTGCCTTTAAAAATCTCTCCCCCTGGGCCTGGTGCTGTGGTGTAGTGTGGGCTAAGCCTCTGCCTGCTGTGCCAGCATCCCATATGGACACCGGTTCGAGTCCTGGCTGCTCCTTTTCTTATCCAGCTCCCCGCAATGGCCTGGGAAAGCAGTCGAAGATGGCTCAAGTGCCTGGGCTCCCACAACTATGTGGGAGACCTGGAAGAATCTCCTGGCTCCTGGCTTCCTGTTGGCTCATGTCTGACAATTGCGGCCATTTGGGGAGTGAGCAGGTGGATGGAAGACCTTTCTCTCTGTCTCTCCCTCTCTGTCTGTAATTCTACCTCTCAAATAAATTTTTAAGGAATTCTCTCTTCTCCTCCCACTGGGCATTTGCACATGCTGTTCCCTCTGCTGTGGCATGTCTCTCTTTCTTCTCAACACTGGCTATGTGTTAGAATCACTTGCAGAGCTTTTTAACAGAATGCTGGTGACTGGGCCCACCCCATACCAATGCAGTCAGAATCTCTGACTGACTCAGAGGCTGCTCCCTGTTGATTTTAATGTGCATACAGGGTGAAGAGCCCCTCCAGGCCACAGCTGCAAGCATTACCTCCTCAGGGAAGGCCTCCCTGATCTCTCCGATCAGGTCAATTCCACCACCTCCCTCTCCTTGCCGTCACACGTAGAGGTTGATGTCTGCATCTGTATGTTTCACCTTCATGCTTTCAATCAAGCATGGAGCAGAAAATATTCAGGGGAAAAATTACATTTACACTGAACGTGCAAAGACTTTTTTCCTTGTCATTATTCCATAAACAATACAATCTCACAACTATATACATAACATTTACATTGTATCAGGTCTTATAAGTAATCTAGAGATGGTTTAAGCTGAACAGGAGGATGTGTGTAGGTTCAATGCCAGTCCACTCCGTTTCATGTAAGGGACTTGAACACCGTCAGATTTTGATAAAGGGACACTGGGACCAGTGCCCTGCAGACACCGATGGACAACTGTACTTACATGGTGACAAAGAGCTCAGACTCTGGGTCCAAATCACTGGTGATGTGACCTTGGGCAAGCTAATGCGATTTTCTGTGTCTCAGTTTTTTCCCTGTAAAATCAGGATAATAATACATCTATTGTACGTGATTGGTGAGGATCGCATGAGTTAATTATCTGTAAAGTCCTTAGGATGGTGCCTGGTGTGTGATGGGAGCTGTGACGGTCACCACCACCACCACCACCACCAGCAGCAGCACCCTGGGCTCTACAAATCCCCGCTGGTGGGCTCAGTGTCTGCTGTACGACCGCGCAGCTCCAGGAACCGTGTGTGGCCCATCACAGCTCATCAGTGACTGTTGATTGGCGTGGCATCTCAGTGGTGGTCCAGGTAGAGGATGCAGGCTGGGATAACGGCTTGCAAAAAAACAAACAGGAAGAAAAGTGGCAGAGGAGTCGGAACTTGTCTCCTTCAGTTGGGACCCTTGCCCATGTGGCCCTGAAGGCCTTGACCGTTTGTCTCCAGTGGTCGGGAATAGGAGGATGGGAGCCCCAGGTGCAGATGGTGGCCCAGGTGGCACTTGCTCCAGCAGCGTCCCCTGTAGTCACAGGGGTCCCCTCTCATTCACATGTCTGCCATGTCCTTTTGCACAGTTTCCTGCTGCCCTTCTGAGGCACAAACCTGGATGTGATGGGTGTCTCTGTGGCTTAGGGTGCTGTCGGGTAGCCAGACCCCTTCACTGCACCCAGACACCACGCCAACAGCGTCTCTGCAGGTGGAGTGACCTTGGGCTGTGGTCTTGCGTTTGGGATGCCTTCTCTTACTTAGCAGGGAGAGAGGGGTGCCTGGACCGTGGCCTCGCTGGATGGTGGGCACTGGTGGGGGAAGAAGGGCGAGGTGAGGAGCGGATGGGTGTGTGTGCGCGCTTTGGGTGGTGGAGGATTTATTTATAATGCAAGGGTGTGATCTGCTGCAGTGCGGCTCTCACAGGAAGAGGCGTTCTCTGTGAACTTGAAGGCCCCCTGGGGGAATACCCAGCTCAACCCCTTTGTTTTCTGAAGGGGGAACTGAGACCAGACCATGGAAATGATTTGCCCAAGGTCACAGATGTTTTTATTTTAAGCTAACGTGTTTCAAGTGTGTACCACTGGCTGTCCCTGCACCATGCACAGGGCGATCATGATTACAGTCATCCTCACAAATCTAGGAAGCAGGGACACTTAGGTATAATATTTAACAGACACATCCTTGGTGTGTGTCATGTGCCCTGCACGATGTCGAGCCCTTTCTAAACACGAACCCGTTAAATCCTCGTAATCCGATGAGGTTATGCTGGGCTCACCATTTCCATTTTCAAGGCAAGGAGACTGGGGGCACAGTGAAGTTAGGGAACCCACTTAAAATCACACAGCGAGCAAGTCATTGAGCCGGCAGTCGATTCTAGACGGTCTGGTCTCGTAGTCCGTGCTGCTGGGCTGTGGTGTCTCTCCAGGTGACAGCTCTTCTCCCCATTCTACAGGTGACAAAATCAAGGCTCATACAGCTTTGGTGACTTGTTGGAGGCTGCGCAATGGGGGAGTAACAGAGCCAGGAATGAATTCCGACCTTTCAGGCTTCACAGTTGAACTCGTAGGAAACTGCTCCCCTTGGTCGCTGGGGTTCCCCTACATGAGAGTCCAAGCTGGGAATGGGACCTGGGGGCGGAGGCAGAGCCGGAAGCCAAGTAGGCAGCGGTGGGATGTTGGCAGCCAGGGCTGTCTGGCTGGAGGCAGAGCCCACGCTGCTGAATAGCACCCCTCCCCCTGCCGCCTAGCCACTTCGCTCCGGATCTCAGCACAGACTCCCCTTCCCCAGGGAGACCCCCTGACCTGGCCAGCTGACTCCCTCCTTGCAAAGTCTGCAGACACCAGAGCTCCCCCTTCACAGCAGCTGGATGTGGGCTCTTGCTTGGGCTTTTGTAGTCTCTCCCCAACTAGACGGGGAGCCCCCGAGGGCACACACACATCTCATTTTACTCATCAACACCTGACCCGTGCCAGACGCTCAGACTGAATATTTTCAGGGAGTACATGGACCCTAAATGAGTGGCTTGTAGCATTGGTGGAGGGAATTGGCACAGACAATTAGGGCTGAAGTACTAGGAGTGGGAACCTATATAGGGTTTGCTGGAAAAGCCACAACTCAGTAGATACAGAGATGCCCTGGCAATGATAATCAATGGTTACTAATAGTAGCTGCTGTTGAGTATCTATCGTGTGTTAGGCGACTGTCTCGAAGGTTGTCAGTATTTCACTCCCTATGACAATCCTATGAAATGAATACTGCTATCCTTGCTTAAGTGAGAAGAAAACCAAAGCCTGGAGAGGTTACAGCCAATGGCCACAGCCGGTGAGTGCAGGAGCTGACGCGGGAATCCAGGCAACCTGACCTTGAACCTCACCTCTTCAATTCCCTGTGTCTTAGTTTGCTTTCTTATGCTGAAAACACACTACTCTAGATTGGGGGAGTTCTAGAGAAAGGTGGCTTGTTCTGACCTGTGATTCTGCTCCCAGGTTGAGGGATGGCATTGGGTGACTGCCTTCTTGCTGGGAAGTCCTGAGGCGGCACGGGGCATCGCACAGCAGGAGATGGGGAGCGTGTGAAAGACCTCAAACAGCTGCTGCTTGTGGTGGACTCATTCTTTTTTAAAAAACATTAATTCATTAACTAATTTTGAAAGAATTACAGAGAGTGAGACACACACGCGTGCGCACACACACACAGAGAGAGAAAGAGAGAGAGAGAGAGAGAGAGAGATCTTCCACCTGCTTGTTCATTCCCCAGATGGTCGCAATGGCCAGCCCTGGGCCAGGCTGAAGCCAGGAGCCAGGAGCTTCATCTGGATCTCCCATGTGGGTGGCAGGGGGCCAAGCACTTGGGCCATCTTCGGCTGCTTTCCCAGACCATTAGCAGGGAGCTGGATTGGAGGTGGAGCAGTCGGGATGCGAACTGGTGCCCATGTGGGATGCCCACGGTGCAAGTGGCAACTTTACCTACCATGCCACACCACAGTGCCAGCTCCCAGACCCACTCTTAAGAAAACCCATTGATGAGGGCAGAGCCCTAATCACCACTTAAAGATACCGTCTCTCACTAGTCCATCATGGGAATTACATCCTTGATGCTTTGAAGCCTCTGAGGTTTGGGTCTGGCTTGTACCTGTGCAGCCTAGGAGAGGAAACAGTCCTGTGTGCTGTGGGGAAGGAAGATGCCACTGTCACCTGAGGGTGGTCTACACTTCTGCTGAGGCTCACTGAATGCACACAGCTGTGGCCTCGCTGGTTGCCCTCGGGGGCAGGAGTCAGGGATGGGATGGTGCAGGAGTTAGAAACCCTGGTGCCTGCAGGGGCCAGACAGCAATAAGTGGGCTGGGTGGGGACTGGCCTGGCAGAGGACAGATAAAACATCTCTTCTCCTAAATGCTTAGGGCCAGAATTGTTTCATATTTTAGATTTTTTTAAATTTTGAAACATTTGCATATTCCACATGCACTTTGAAATCTATGCATAATTTTTTGATCATATGCATTTTCCATGAACTTTTGGAAGACTCCTTCTATGCATGGATTTCAAAATTGCTTTTGTACCAGAATAAACTTATCTTTAAAAAACATTTTTTTACATTCCATTTGAAAGGCAGTGAGACATGGAGATGGTTAGAGAAGGAATCTTATGTGCTGCTATACCTTCCAAATGTCCACAACAGCCCGGCTGGGCTAGGCTGAAGCCAGGAGTCCAGCACTCAATCTGGTCTCCCACATGGGTGGCAGGAACCCAAGGACTTGAGCCATCACCTGCTGCCTCCCAGGGTGCAAATTCGCAGGAAGCTGAATTGGAAGTGGAGGAGCCAGGACAAGAATCAGGCACTGGGATACAGGAAGTAGGTGTCCCTAGGGGTGACTTAGCCACTGTGCCACGAACCACCCCTAAACTTACCTTTTAATTCCAGTTTCCGTGAACTTTTTGAAGTGCCCATAATGAGTCATCTTGGAGGTGGAACCCAAGTCCAGGCATAACCTTTGTTTATTTCACGTACACCTTGTGCACAGAGCCTGAAGGTGATTTTTAGGTCATCTGTGCTTTGACAGGGACCCATCACACGAGGTTAAGTGGGGCATTTTCTGCTCGTGGGTTCATACTGGCACTGAAAAAGTTTTGGATTCTGCAGCATTGGTAAAAACTATAGGCCACTATGAATATACTGATTACAAAGACTTAAGCTTTTGGTCTTCTGATTTGTGGGTTAGGGATGCTCAACCCATATAGAGGTCCACCTGAAGGGTGTGGCCACAACTCAGCTGCACCCATCGCTGCCACCATCTTCAGCTCTTCCCAGCTCTTTCTCCAGTGTCTGAGGACATGAGGTTCTCTATTAAAGTCCTGTCTCACCCTAGCTGTGAGTGCCACCCAGAGGCCTGGGTGGTCACGGTGGGAATTGGAAAAGCAGATAGCATAAGTAGGTGAAGACATGCTGGCCTAGCTGATGAGCTCAGCTCATGCTCTCTGGCTCTCCCTCTCTCTCTGTTGCTCTGCCTTTCAAATAAATTAATAGATCTTACAAAATAGATATAAATCCTGGAGCAGAGAGACAGGCATAACTCAATGGTAAAGTGCTGTCTGCCTGGAAAACTCAAGCAAATAATTGAACACCTCGAGATGTCTGGTTATAAAATAAACATGCAAAAGGCAATAACTTCTCTGTCTTTTAACAATAACTAGTTAAAATAAGGTGAAAAATTCCCAGCTGGAATAGCAATAAGAAAGGTAAAACAGGGCCCGTGCTGTGGCATAGGGTTAAGCCTCTGCCTGCTGTGCCAGCATCCTATATAGGTGTTGGTTTGAGTCCTGGCTGTTCCACTTCCCATCCAATTCTCTGCTATGGTCTGGGAAAGTGGTGAAGGATGGCCCAAGTGCTTGGGCAGCTGCACCCATGTGGGAGACCTGGAAGAAGCTCCTGGCTTTGGCCTGGCCCAGCCCCAGCCATTGGGGCAATGAACCAGCAGAAGGAAGACTTTCTCTTTTTCTCTCTCTCCCCCCTGCCTCTGTATTCCTGCCTTTCAAATAAATAAAACAAATTAAAAGAAAGCTAAAGTACATAGGAATAAATATGAGAGGACTTCAAAAAGTTCATGGAAAATTAAAAGACAAGTTTATTTTGGTGCAATATTTTTTAAAATTCATGCAGTTTTTTAAAAAAATATACATTTTCCATGAATTTTTCAAAGATTCATTGTACTTAAGCTCCAACAAAGAAGGGCTTAGGGGAAAAAATCTTTTCTGGGAAGACTTCAAATTGCATATGAATTCACTCTCTCTCACTCTCCCTCTCTCTCTCTCTCTCTTTCTCTCGCTCTCTCTTCCTCTTCCCCCCCATTTCGTCCCCCCTCCCTGCTTACCCCTCCCACTCCACCCCTTGAGCTCATCTGTAGCACCAGCTCTGTGTATTTCCTTATTCTAAATTCTTTAAAAAAATTATTTGAAAAGGGGTCGAGAGAGAGAGAGAGAGAAATTAATCTTCCATCACTGGCTCACTTCTCAAATGCCTGCAACAGCTGGGGGTGGGCAAGGCAGAAGCCAGGAGAGCCAGGAGCCAGGAGCCAGGAGCCAGGAATTCAGTCCAGGTCTTCTATGTGGGTGGCAGGGACCCAAGTACTTGAGCCATCACCTGCTGGCTCCCAGGGTGCACATTAGTGGGAAGCGGAGCCAGGATACAAACCCAGGCGCTCCGACGTGGGGTTCTGCACCAGATGCCTGCCCTTTCTTTTCTACCTTGTGATTGGCCTGGTTCTTTCTTCCCAGACTGCACAGTGGTGAGCAGACCTTGGTTCATTCAGCACTGGCTGGAAGCAGGAGCTCAGGTGCTCTGCTGCCCACTGAGCTAAAGATAGTAACCATTCACTTGTTGTATACATAGCAAATGGTTTCCCAATTTTTCCACTCACTTTTTAGCTTTGCCGTCCTCTGCTTCCGATCCAGTTCCTTGCTAATGTGCCTGGCAAAGGGGCAGAAGATGGCCCAAGTGCTTGGGGGCCCTGCCATCCATGTGGGAGACCAGGTAGAACTCCTGGCTCCTAGGTCATTACAGCCATTTGGGGAGTGAACCAGCAGATGGAAGATCGATCTCTCTCTCTCTCTCTCTCTCTCCCCCTGCCTTTCACATAAGTAAGTAAAAAAATAAAGTGCATCATTTTTCCTTTCCCTTTACAGTTTGATAGGTTGGTATTTTTTTTGGGGGGTGGGGGAAGAGGCAATACGTAGAGCTGGCCAAGATGAGCATTTCATACGGAATCTGGAGGAACCCAAAGATAAGAATAACTATGAAAAATGTTGAAGGTGACCGTGCTGCCGGGAGGGGCAGGTGGGTGTACCGACGCTGAAGCTCCACGTCAGCCTCTGAGGCATGGAGATCGTATGGCACAGAGGCGGGGGAGAAAAACAGACTCGTGAAGCTCAGAAATGAGCAAACGACACCCAAGAGGCGTGCGTATGATGCACGAGGCCTTTCAAGTCCACGGGGACAAGGTACCTTCTGCATCGCTGTGGTTGCGACTGGCTTAATAGTGAGAGAACTAAGGCTTCCCTCGGAGTCGTGCTCAAATGACTTCTATGGGAAGTAATGATTGCAGCGAAACTGTAAGACTGGGAGAGAATGTCGGGAAGGGTTTCTATGTATGACAGCAGAGGCAGAGACCGTAAAAGGAAAGGAAAAATGATACACTTTATTTATTTACTTCCTTATGTGAAAGGCAGGGGGAGAGAGAGAGAGAGAGATCGATCTTCCATCTGCTGGTTCACTCCCCAAATGGCTGTAATGACCTAGGAGCCAGGAGTTCCTCCTAGTCTCCCACATGGATGGCAGGGCCCCCAAGCACTTGGGCCATCTTCTGCCCCTTTGCCAGGCACATTAGCAAGGCGCTGGATCGGAAGCGGAGGACGGCAAAGCTAAAAAGTGAGTGGAAAAATTGGGAAACCATTTGCTGTGTATACAACAAGTGAATGGTTACTATCTTTAGCTACTGTGTCAGAAAATCTGTTGTAAGGATGAGAAAGAAGTGGACTTGAAGGGACACAATGGGCGAAGGAGATAGGGACAGCCAATGAATGAGAACAACAGCATTTGCTAGATGCGCATCTTCACCAGGGGCTGCGAGACAGTTTCCAAGGGAGCGCTCGCTCGCTGAACTCTCTCCTTAGCCCAGCAGTTAGGCATCCCACTGGCCCCCTTTTCCAAGGTGGAAAGGAAAATGCAACAGTTGCCCCAGAGTCAAAAAAAGGAAATAGGTTCCACTGTGGCTACTAATTAACCTCTCGTACTGACATAGACCCCCGAACCAGGAAAAATCCTGGAAAAATCCTATTTAAAGTTCTCTCAAGCTTTGCATAATACAAGTTTGTTCTTCAAATGGAACAATGACTCATTTGCTAGTGGGGCGGGGTGAGAAGGCACGGCGTTCCAAGCCACTGAAGCAAACCACGCCAGGCACATGGACACTCACACAGCATTGTCACTTCTGCCCGTCCTCTCTTCCAGGAACAAAATGAATATCTTTGCCAAATCACAGTGTCCTCCCTTGCAGCTGTGTGCTCGCAGCTCCTAACTCTGCACACATTTCAACTTCACCAAATCCAATCCACCCCATCTCAACTAAGAGTCCCTGCTCTTTTGTTATCTCTTGGCCTTTTAAAAGCACCTTTAATTGTCCATATTTATGGGGTGTGATGTGATCATTCAGCACATGTATTCACTGAGTGAGGATCAAATCAGACGAGCTATCATTTCCATCACTTTAGGCACTTAAAATGGTTTTTGACGAACGCTTGTCAATGGTACATTGACATTGGTACAAGACTTTAAGTCTTGCTTCTGCTTCTGATTCCATCTTGCAAGCCCTGGGAGGCAGCAGCAGATGATGGTTCAAGTGTAGGGGTCCCTGCCACCTACGTGGGAGATTGAGTGCTGGACTCCTGGCTACAACTTGGCCCAGCTCTGGCTGTGACAGACATTTGATGAAAGATATCTCTTTGTCTCTGTCTGCCTTTTAAATAAGTAAAAATTAATAAAATGTTAAAAAGACACGAATGAGAAATCACCCTTATGCTGCCTCATTTTCTCACACAAAAGATATAAATATTATATATGCTTGTCAGCACTTGATTTTTTTTTTTAGTTTCACTTAAAAATATCTCCCTGTGATTTTTTTGTATTAGAACAAGGACTGTCCTCATTGTTCTTCAGACCTGAATAATTTTCCATCGTGCGGCTGCAATGTGATGCACTTGTGCAGCTCCCTACCAATAGCATTTGGCTCCTTTAGAATCTTCTGCTTGTTTTGAACAGAGAGCCCTGTCCAAGCACGATTCCCCATGTATACAGACTCATCTCCAGGATAAGTTCCCAGCAGTATGATGCCTGGGTCAAAAGGGAAAAGAACTTGTCATTTTAAAAAATGCATTTGTAATTTGGATGTAGTGCCAGGTTGCCCCATGGGGTGGCACTAATTGATCCACCTACCAGGAGCAGGTGCAGAAGCTCTGGAGATGAACATTTGAACATTTCAAGAGTCGTCTATTTCACTTGAAAGTGTAGTAGAAAAAACCGTCATTTGCACATTGATCCCACAAGTTCACACTCTTTAAAGAGATTCCATTTAAGACAGGTTATTGAAGTGAAAATGACAGACTGGGATAAAGAAAAGTGACAAGCGAGTGATAGTATGGGTGGTTCACAGAGATGAAAAATTATGACAGCTCAGAGTTAGGGAGGTGTCTTCATGCTTGCATGCTCTCCTTGGGAAAAAGAAATTGAGAGTTTGTACTTCCTGTGTGCAGGCCTGTGCTGGGAGCTCTCCCATCACAAGTGGTCTACGCGGTGGCTTCTCTTTTTATCTCAGCTTTGCTAAGTGAGACCCAGAGTCTCAGAGAGGTTAAGTCACTTGCGTGAGGTCACACAGCCAACTGCTGAGGCCTGCGCTTGCTCATTTGCCTGTGTTCTGAGGATATTTCCAACGGGGACCTTCAGTTGGCCTGGCCCACCTGCCCTGTGGGGAATCCACCTGCAGGCACTTTCGCGGCCTGCTGGGTGACCGGGGACAGCAGGCCTACATTTGCAGTTGGCTTGGACTTCCTCTGGCAGACACTGTTGGGCGTAGGGGCTGTGCCTTGGAGGGTCTCTGCGGCTTCCGTATTCCTGCAGCTTTGCCTCGGCTCGGCCAGATCTCAGCCCCACCTGTGAGCACAGCACGTAGCCCATTCAGAATGAGAGAAGCTATTTTAGGTTTTGACTTAGTGGTTGAAGGCTGGGTCTTTCTTCCTTTTGGTCTCTGATCTGTGTTTCCTTCCCCCTGCGTGGGCTGTGCCTGGAGTGGGCTGATAATCTGGAAATGCTGAGCTGGGGTCTCCCAAGGTGGTCCTGGGGACTGATGCCCACTCTGAAGACAACGGTTTTGGGGGCAGGGGCCTCCAGGTGGTCTTTCACTGGTGGGTGCTGCTTCTGTGTGAGACGAAGTATACCCTTGTCTGGTGGGAGAGCCTCTGAGAGGGCTCATGAGAGGAGGCAGCCGGGTGGCACTCAGGGGTCCCCACTCAGTGGGCTGCATCTCTGGCTCTGCCACTTACCTACCCTCTGACCCTGGACAAGTGATTTCTCCAAGCCTCGATTTGCTCCCCTGGAATATCAAGATAATAATAAGTACCTCCTCTCTCTTCAGTCTATTATGAGAATTTAATGACATGGTTTAGAGCTCTTAGCTTGGGAGATAGTATGGGCTCAATTTACAGTGGGAGCAAAATCATGGTTGTTGGATATTTTGTTGTTATTCAACAGTCTCTTGAATCAGGCTCAGAAAGAAAAGGAAACTTGGAGATCCCAAGTTGCTTCGTATGAAGCAGAGAGAGCGAGGGAACCTGGACAACAGGAACCAATGAGGAGAGGGAGCATACCAGGATCCATGGACCCTGGGGACGCAGGCATGGGTGGGGGTCGGTGCTGGGGCAGGGAGGTGGTCCATTCAAACCTGTTTCTGAAAATGTGTCACTAGGAACCGCACAAAGTCACATGGGCATTGGGGAGATGTGTTCCCATGGGGTTGGTTCCCAACCAAAGCATATTTGGGGAGAGGACAGAGGGTCTACCAGACCCCGACTCCTGCAGGAGTCAGGCAGGAAAATATAAAGAGTGAAGCAGCCATGCTGTGGTCCAGTGGGGACTGTGGAGAGCTAGGAATCCCTAGTATCCCTAGCTAGTATCCCTTTTGTAGAGGGTGCAGCCACTGCTCAGCCCCGTGTTGGTGCAACTTGTGGTTTCTCAAAAAGGAGTCACTTGCATTTTTATGTGATATTTCATGATGTTTGCATGCACCCAACTAATTCACATTGGTAGGAAGCATCCTATGGGACAATTGCCGCTTGTTTGCAGGCCTGATGTGGCTCATGGCCTCCAGACTGAGACTTCTGCGTGGGAAGAAGGACCCAGACCAGGGAGAGGGCAGGCTCCAGGTGGCCTGGAGGGGTCCAGCCAGTGTAACTTGGAATGGGGGCAGGGTCAGGGTATAGAGACACCAACAGGGGTTGGGGAGAGATGACAGCTGCCTCTTTGAATGGGACCAAAACCAGAGTGTAGGAGGATTATGACTTAGAGGCTATGTGGGGTCCCGGGCTCATCTCAGCCCTGGGAAGGGAACGTGTTTTGGTTAAGGACAGGGCTGACATTTAACCTGCAGGCCCCGACACTCCTGAAGCAGCTGAGAAAGTCCTGAAATATTTCGCAGTAGGTTGGTCAATAGCCCCTGGACCCTCTGAGCCTGCTCCTCCACCTCTGACACACCCAGCCCTTCCTCCTCCATCTCCTTCCCGCCTCTCGCCTCTCCAAGGCCTGGCACTGAAAGAGTTACACCCAGCACAGCTGGGCTTTGCTGATTGGACCAGCTGGACTGTTCTGATTGGTCAGTGGGCAGTGCCTGAGCCAGTCACCTGTGGTTGCAGGTTGTATGCCGGCTTCGATTGGCTGGAGCACACAGGGCATTTTTAGAGGACCTAGGAAGCAGTTGGAAGTGGAAGGCGGGATTGGGGCACTGGACCCCGGAGCCCCACCCCCGGGGTCCTGTGCTCTCTGTCTTTGTTTCTCTCTGCTCCTCTTAGCCCACTGCAGTGGTCAGCTGTCTCAGCTGCTGCTGCCTTGGTCTCTTGGCTCTATCTGTATCTCAGCTGCTCAGTAAGCCGAGTGCACACGTTGGTTCCAGCCGGCCACGTGCAGGGAGTGTAGACATCACAAAGTGCAAACACAGCTGGTGGGACCTGCCCATCTCGGAGCCAGCACTGGTCATGGACAGGCATGGACAGACACCCTGGAAGATTCTCCTTGAGGATCCTGAAGTCATGAGGCCCCCAGGCGTGGGAGTGTGGCTTTACTCTGAACACTCCTGGGTGGCAGAGGATGGTTTGCTTTGTCTTGATGGTCGTGGTTGGGGGGTGCACTTGGTTGAAAGTGGGAATACTCATGGAAGCTGAGGTGGGGGAATGAGGCTGGAGGGGCCTCCAACACTCTCTAAATCATACAGGTGGGGCTGGTGTCATAGAATAGCAGGTTAAGCCACTGCCTGCGACTCTGGCATCCCATCTGGGTGTCCTGGTTGCCACTTCTGATCCAGCTCCCTGCTAATGTGCCTGGGAAGGCAGCAGAAGATGGCCCAAGTGCTTGGGCCCCTGCTACCCATGTGGGAGACCCAGATGGAGTTCCAGGTTCCTGATTTCGCCCTGGCCCAAATCCAGCTATTACAACCATTTGGGGAGGGAACCAGTGGAGAGATCTCTCTCTGTCTCTGTCTGTCTCTCTCCCTCCTTCTCATTCTCCCTCCCTTTCTCTCTCTCTCTCTCTCTCTCTCTCTCTCTCTCTCTCTCCCTGCCTTTCAAATAAATATATAAGTAAATCTCTAACTGGAGTGAGACGGGAAATAAAAACTAAATAACCAAGCCACAAAGGTGTAGGCTTGTCCTGCAACTCGCCTGCCTGGCCTGTCTCCCATTTGGCTCTGATTTGTCTTGCACAATGCACTCTAAGCCATGTTCCTAAGGCAGCACGAGTGTGGCTCAGGGGCCCTCGGGGGCTGCTGGCGATGACCGAAGCCTCACATCTGCCTTCGTGACCCATTGACCTCTTACCATTGTGCCAACCACTGTGCGAAGTGCCCCGGGCCAAGCTGCTGCCCCTCCTAGTCCCTCGGTTTCCTCATCTGTAAAATGAGGGCAGTAAGCGGTGCCTACGTCGCGAGCCCCTGTGAGGATCTAAGGAGGTAGTGCTTGGGGGTCCCTTAGAATAAATCCTGGCAGGGTACGCGCCCAGCGAATGTTAACTCTGTTTATTGTGTGCCTTCTATATGCCAAGGGCAATAAATGCCCCGGAGATGGAACAGTGACCGAAGTTCCTGCAGATGGCTTGCAGTTACGTGTGTGGGGGCTACAACTCCATAGGCAGCTGCCATGCTATCCCAGGGAAGATTAGGGTGGGCAAGACTTTTTTTTCCCCTACCGTTAGAATTGTTAAACCCAAACTCTTGCAACTGAGAGGTCTTGAAATCAAAGGGTTTGCTGATGATAGTCCCAAAGAGGACCAGCTCCTGGGGCAAAGCTTCTGCAACTTCCAGTAGCAAGGTCACGGAGCAGTTGGAAAATAAAAACATCTGCTGGACATGAATGCGGAGTTAAGAGGATTTTCATAATGAAAACAGGCAAGCGTGGGTTGTTCCTAGCAAACCTGCTGAGGGAGGAAGGCTTGGGGACAGGAGGGCAGTCCTGCAGGAGAGCGATGTTGGCTGGGTTGGTTGGTTAGGGCTAACGGTCTGGAAAGTTTACACAAAGCAGTGGTGACTGGTGGTCAACCCTGATGGGGTTAAGTCAAGGTTTCAACAGCAGTCAGGAGTGTGAAGGTCTTCTGGTGGCTTTTAAGTGATTAATTCGCCTTATTTCTGCCTGCTCCGTCCTCCAGCCTTAGTGACTGCATTGAGTAAGTTGAGGGCATCCCAGAATGTTTCTTTTACTTGCATGTAAGCTCCATGAGAGCAGGTGTTCTGTGTCCTGCCCTGCCCTCAGAGCCTAGGCAGAACTCAGGGGAATGAATACGTAAATGCATGAAGTGTCACTTTAGCCCTGTCTGAAGTTCATGGCATGAAGTTAGTGTGGGAGGCGAGAGGGTGGTGGGAGCCCCCAGGGGTCTGGCTGGGCGACCCGGGGGAAGTTACAGTAGCCTGGGCTTGTTTCATCTTTGCTGGAATGGGGACAGATGACACGGTCCACCGGGTGTGCATGAGGACTGGAAAGAGTGCACACAGCTCTCAGCAAGTGTGGTGTCCTTTCCTCTCCCTGTCCTCACGCTCCCTGGCATCATTCACCTGTTGAGATGAAGATTCTTGATCATATGGGTCAGAAATACCGCAGTCCTTCTCCCCAAGGTCTCTCAAGGAGATCTTTGTGTGGCGAAAGCACGAAACCAACAGAGGCAATGTGGCGATGTACAATTAATTGAGATTTTTGCCCCAGATCTTAAAGTAGGGCTCGCGAAGCCCTCCCTCAGGGATTGCGTTCTTCTGTACTGCACAGATTTAAGGAAATTCAAGCCCTAACTCTGTAAGGCTTCTATGAAGTCGACATAGATGGCAGCCCAGATAGGACCACAATAGCCAAGGCTGCAGCTCATGTCATCCTTCTGCACTCCAGACCAGGGGACCTGAACCCCACAACCTCCAGGGGCAGGTGAGGGATACAGGAAAGAGAAAGGTGGTAGGCGTGGCCTTGAACCCCTGGGAAGCTCCACCCACTGGAACCAGGCCAATCAGTGCCTTGGGATCTAACCAGCCACATCCCCTCTCCTCTTCCTTAGAGAATGAGAACCACTGAGGGACGTGCAGAGCTCCCCCTGCAGGCCAATACCAATCACGAACAGGGGTTTCTCTTCCAGGTGGGTTCACTACACTACTCAGTGTCTAACTTCGAGGCAAATGCTCAAGGGACACAGTGGAAGTGGTCTGTGGCACAGGGCAGGAGGACCTCTTTCTAGGAAGCCGATGTATTACACATACCTCTCGTCTCCCAGGCTTGGAGGCAAGGCCGATTAAGCTGCTACACAGCCCCCTTTTGGTGTGCAAGCCTGCTGTTGTTGTAGGGTAGTGCCTCTGTCCCTGTGCAGGACAGGTGGCTGCTGGGGTCCTTCTGCATACCAAGACCTCTGCAGCCTCCTGCTGCCCAGAGCAGAGCAGACCCTGGCCATGCCAACCTAGGGCCAGCGTCCATACTTCATCTGCCTGACCACAGGGCATTGGGATGGCAGGAGTGAACCTCTGTAGCTTATTTCATTGCAAGGAAACTAAAGCCTTCAGTGACTGGGGATTTCTTTAGACCTGTTCAGCTATGCTTGTGCTGCAATGAAATATTCTCTCTCTCTCTCTCTCTCTCTCTCTCTCTCTCTCCTTACAATAAGATTCACCACAGTTGATAGAGATCATTCTCATTACCAAAGAGTTCTAATGTGCTTTCTCCTTTGTTGTTAATCCCCTTCCACCCTGACCCCTTTTCTAACCACTGCTTAGTTTTGCCTTTTCCAGAATTCCCTATGAATGAACACTAGAGTAGGTAGTCCTTGTGTTTAATGTCTTTCTGTTAGCAGAGTGCTTTGAGATGCATGAATGCTGTGTGTGTGTGTGTGTGTGTGTGTGAGTAGTTCATTTCTCCTCATCGCCAAGACACCCTGCATTGTGTAGTTGTACCACACTTTGTTTTTTTTATTAACATCTTGAAGGATTTCTGTTGGTTCCTTTTTTTTTTTTTTTTTTTTTTTTGGCTGTTACATTTGGTGCCCTGTATGTGCAGTTTGCCTTCCACAACTCAAACTGCGTATCACAAATACTCAAAGGGCAGGCGTGTGGCCTAGCAGTCATGATACCAGTTAGGATACCCACATCCCCATCGGAGTGCCTGGGTTTCATGGCCGGCTCTGGCTCCTGACTCCAGCTTCCTGCTGGTGTAGACCCAGGCAGGGCAGCAGGGGTGGCTCAAGTATGTGGGTTCCTGCCACCATGTGGGAGCCCTGGATTGAGTTCCTGGCTCTTGGTTTCAGCTCTTGACTACTGTGGGCATTTGAGGAGTAAACCAGCAGATGGCATCTCTCTCTCTCTCTCTCTCTCTCTCTCTCTATCTCTCTCTCTCTCTCTCTCTCCCTCACTCTTCCTCTCCCTCTCTCCCCTGCTTCTCAAATATGTTTTTAAAATAGAAAAAAAAATTGAAAGAAATTCAGTCTGTACTGATTATGTACAGACTTTTTACTTGTCATAATTTCCTCCACACAGTAGAACAACTATATACATGGTATTGGGCATTGTAAGTAATCCAGGGGCCAGTGCTGTGGTGTAGTAGGCTAAGCTTCGCCTATGGTGCCGGCATCCCATATGGGCGCCAGATCATGTCCCGGTTGCTCCTCTTCTAATCCAGCTCCCTGCTTATGGCCTGGGAAAGCAGTGGAAGATGGCCAAAGTGCTTGGGCCCCTGCACCCGCATGGGAGACTTGGAAGAAGCTCCTGGTTCCTGGCTTCAGATTGGTTCAGCTCCAGCCGTAGCAGCCAATTGGGTAGTGAACCAGCGGATGGAAGACCTCTCTCTCTGTCTCTCCTTCTCTCTGTCTGTAACTCTGCCTCTCAGATAAATCTTTTTTTTTAAAGTAATCTAAAGATGATTTACAGTATACTCAGAGGATTGTGTTGCTTATATGCAAATACTGTACGATTTTATATATGGACCTGGAGCAGTCTTGGATCCTGGTATTTGGAAGGGGCCTGGAATCGATACTCTGAGCTACTAGGTGATGCCTGTGTATGTGCAGTGGCTGTAGACCTTCCTGTGCAGGGTTTTGCATATTTCATCTCACCGAGCAGGACTTGTGGATCATCTCCAGGCAAGGATTATTGATAAGAAACTGCCCACTGCATCCCAGCATGGCTCCGCCAGCCCACAGCCCCTCTCTGCATCATAGGAAAATCCAGTGGTGCTCCCTCCTCACTAGCACTTGGTATCATCCATGTCAGCGTTCTAAAATTTTAGTAATTGTAGTAGGCAGAAGGCTTATTGTTAAATTCTGAAATGCACAGTTTCCTTAGGAGAAACACTTGGCACTTTAATAGCACATAGTCAACTTCCTGTGTCTGTCTGTCTGCTTGCTTGCTTGTGTTCCGTCTCTGTTGGTAGAACATAAGTTTGCAGATGGCACCTGCCTCAATAAATACCTCTGAATGTGTGAAAGAAGGAAGGAAGACACGTGGAGCCCCCTGCAAAGCCTGGGCTGTCGCTTCAGCCCTGGGTCGGAATGGAGGCCCCTGCTACTCACTTCTGCAAGGCAGCATGTCGCAGATGAAGTGCCTTCCTGGCCAGGCTGGAAAGGGGAAGAAGGAATGGCGTAGTTAGAATGGTGCGAAATGAGCATTTCTGTACCAAGGAAGGACCTGCAAAAGCAGAGAGTGGCATGTCTGGGGACATGAACCAGTTCTGGGTGCTGAGGACGCTGTGGGTGTCCAGGGGCAGAGCTGGGGTCGCTCTGGGGACAGGGGCATCAATAATGTGAAACTTGATGTTTTCTGGGTGCCTGAAGCTTCTAAGACCTTTACGCGAGTGGGTCTGTTTTCTCTTTCCCCAGTCTTGCACTGTTAGCCTTAGCACTAGCATCATCTCTAGTTAACAGACAAGGAACGCCAAGCAGACAGAAGTGAATGACTTGCCCCAAGTCAGACAGTGAAGAACGCAGTTCGGTTTCTGCCCCAAAGGCTGTTCCTAAAACCAGAGCATCACTACAGCCAGGTTACCGAGGGGGTTCTTGGGCGTTAGGGAACCGAGCAAGCTGCTGTCGGGAGTAACCTCCAAAACACAGCGACTTCAACGAGACAGGAGGTAGGTTTCCCTCGGATGCCAAAGTCCAAAGCTGACTCTATGGCTTTGTCCCTTCCACACATAGCTTTGAGTCTGGGTCCGAGGCGGTCGCTTTTAATTCTCACCTTCTTCAAGCCAGGGGGATGTGAGGGAGGGGACAGAGAGGTCTTCCACCCGCATCCCACATGGCAGCAACAGCCAGGGCTGGACCAGGCTGAAGCCAAGAGCCAGGAGCTCCATCCGGGCCTCCCATGCATACACCTTTGGTAGAGAAGGCCCCGAAGCACATACATCCCTTTGGTCAGAACCCAGGAATGTGAGCACACCAAGGAGCAAGGGAGGCCGGGAAATGTGGTCTCTAATCGGTGCCCACGAGCTCCGATAAAACCCGAGCGTTCTGTTTAAAGAGAACGGTGTTGGGGTGGAGGTGGGCGGACCCATGTTACAAGAACAGACTGCCCAAGGTGGCAGGTGCAGAGAGCCTGAAGGCAGAGAGCAGGTGCACGGGGACTTGGGCGGCCATGAGACATGCAGGTCTCCACACCTGCAGCAGGAAGGGAAGGGTTTCCTAGAAGAAGGTGACCCACAGGTAACCTGAGAGCAGCTTAGGCTAACCTTCCAGTGAGAGATGAGGGGCGCTCCAGGGTGCAGAGGGGGCAAGGCAGGCCTGTAGGTGTTCTTCCTTATGCTGTTTCTCTCATAAGGCCCGGGATGACTCCCTGGGTTATCGAACGGCCAAGACAGCAGCCACTACCCTCCTGGCTGTGGTCCTGGCAAAGTCCCTACATGCGGGGCCCTGGGGGAGCTGGGCTTCCTGTCACAACCTGCAGAGCTCTGGGCTTTGTCTGGTGGGTGACAAGGGACTGGCCAGTGACTTCTCACAGTGGGGTTTGGTCCCAGACTTGGGTTTCCCATGACCTCAGAAGTATGCTTGGAGAATGAAAGGTGGTGGTGGGCGGGGAGGGCGGGGCAGACAGGAGCAAGGAGTCATCCTGTTTTGTTGATGCACCTGCCACTGTGTCTGGTTGTCTTTGGAGACCTTGCCACAGGCAGAAGGCAGTAGGCTGGGTTCTCCAGTGGACCAGGTAGAGGCTTTGCAGGTGGGATGATAGTGTGCTGGGTCAGGAATGGGACTGACTAGCTGTTAGTCATTCATTCATTTGTTCATTCCGGGATGATTTTTCCAGCACTGTGTTTGGGCACAGGGCTGCCATGGTGGCCCTGACAGGTGAGATGAATGCTGGGGACCCACTCAGTTCCTGGTGAGGTCTGCAATGAAATTCTCCTGGGCATCCACACTGATGCTGGCTCCTTTCTCTCGGCCTTAGGACCCCCGGAGCAAACACAAGTTCAAGATCCACACGTACTCCAGCCCCACGTTCTGTGACCACTGTGGATCCCTGCTGTACGGGCTCATCCACCAGGGGATGAAATGCGACAGTAAGTACTGTGCCTGCCGCCGAAGCCACGCACAGGGCAGTGACCACATGGTGTAGATCCACATCGGCAGCAATTTCTCCCGGGCCCCGGGTGGGGCTGGGGTGCTTTGTCATTGCCTAATGACCTGCTCACCCCATAACATAAAACCTTGCAACAGTAGCCATCCTTTAGTTCACGGCTTTTCTACAACGCCATCCTTGGGGGCTGGGCTGGGCTTACTTGTGTGGACTTGATGGGTTAACAAGTGGGCTGTCTGGGCCTGGTGGTCTCCCCCACCCTGTGTCCTGAAGGTCGGCCTGTGGTCATCTGCATGGGAATGACAGGGCCACTTGGGCTTCATCGGAGGTGGGCCAGCCTGGGCTTGCTCCCACAGCACACACCGGGTCCCAAGAGCTTCCAAAGGGCAAGCCTCTGCTTCCCTGTGGCACCCACCATTTGTGCTGGCCAGGCTGGGGTGGGGGGAGGCAGGTGGAGCGCGGGACTCCTGTTTATTCCTTAAGCAACGTCTGGGGCGGGGAGTGAACAGGCTCTGAGAGCTGCAGCAGCAGAGGCCCAGGGAGAGGCTCCACGCGCTGGTGGCTCCCAGGGTCCTGTGGCCCTGCAGCGGGCTAGGCAGTCCTGCGGCCAGTCCTGAGGCCAGAGGGAGAACTCACGGGGGCGGGGAGCGACAGAGACAGAAGCACACACAGACAGGCGCGGGACGGACACACACAACGCAGGTGCAGGGAGGGCGATGGGACGTGAGAGTTCCAGAATCAGCTAGAGAGAGACTCTGGCCGGCGGATAGCCAGAACAGACAGCAGAGAGATGCACTTACACGGGCTCGTGCAGCCATAGAGACCTGAGACAGAGGGAAGGAGAGAGACACGCGGGGAGATGGGGAGAGGCAGAGACCAGTCTGTCAGGGCTGGGGGCAGAAGAGGGGAAGCCCTTCTGATGAGACCCGGCAGGGCGAGGTGGCCTGGGCTCCTGGAGGGGATAGGGTGGGGTGGGGTGGGAAGGACCTAGCTGGCTCTGGTGGGCAGACGCCCGCAGCCCCGCGCCTGAGCTGAGCCTCCGTCTGCCCCACAGCCTGCATGATGAACGTGCACAAGCGCTGTGTGATGAACGTCCCAAGCCTGTGCGGCACCGACCACACCGAGCGCCGCGGCCGCATCTACATCCAGGCCCACATCGACCGCGAGGTCCTCATCGTCGTCGGTAGGTGGCGCTGGGGCTCAGGGGAGGGAGGAGGCGCGGGCAGGGGCAGGGAGGGGGTCCTGACGCTGCCTTTGCGCCCCCCAACCCATCACAGCCCCTCCCTGCGCAACCTGAGCGCGCGTGCCTCCAGGCTCTGTGTCCGCTGCTAGGCCTGGCCCGAGCTCAGACAGCGGCCGCCCGGCTTTGTAGTTTTCAAAGCTGATGCAGAATGAGTGTCTGGGTCGGGGAGGCCCACTGTGATGCTTTGCCACACATGTGCACTGCTCGGTGATTAGATCAAGTTCAAGTTCAAAGGCGTGTGGGCTCCCATCCCTCCTCCCCCTCCCTTTCCCAGCCTGTGCAGTTCTGTTTCCCTTAATCAGACAGCAGAGGAGCAAAGCTTGCTCTTTGCCATACTCTTGCTGCGGGAAACATAGGGTCTGGATGCTGAACACTGAGTTTATTATGTCCGACTGACCGGGAGGGAGAGAGTGCAGTCCAGGGTGTACCCCTGGCTGTCCATGTATCTGAAATATTTCTTTATTTAATCTGACAGTGGATGTCTGGCCCTGCCACGTTGTTCTCTGTACGTGTTTGCTTGTCTGCAGTATTTCCCAATAATAAGAAACAGGGACCGTGCAGGTTGCTGGGGAGCTGCAGTGACGTGGTGGTGGTGGGGGAGAAGGGTGAGGCCTGTCACTCTTGAATGGGGCGTTCGAGTCGCTTGCGGCTGTGACACGTGACGCGCAGGCAAAGTCGGGGTTCAGCTGTGCTGGGCCGGCACACGCTCAGCCAGAGGTCTTGGTAAACCCAGCTCTGAACTGGATACGAACAGAACTCAGACGAAGGGATTTTGTCTCAAGGCTGCGACACTGCAGATGCTACAGAACGCGTGAATGACTTGGTAGCTTAGGAAATGGGTCGTGGAAGAGATGGGTTTTGCATAAACTGGCCCATATCTGGGGCCCCGGAGTGGTTCTGCAGCTTTACCTAAGCCGTATAAGAGTTGGAAAATAGCGCTGTCAAAAAGGATTTCTCTTTGGAATCCTGAGGTTGGGAAAACCCGGTGCATTTCATTGTATTGCTTTTTCCTCCGAGAGGATAGAAAGCAGCTGGCTGCCTCCCACGGGGATGCTTGGGGGTCCCTGGGGAGAACCTGGCAGTCACAGGGTCAAGAACAGTGGGATTTTCCCCACCAACTCAGCTCCCAGAGGCCAGCGGGACAACAGTGGGACTCTGCTGCCCTCTAGTGCCAGCCTCTAGGAACTACATGGCAGCCGCCAAACTTGTGTCACAGTGCCCAATCTTGCATGTTCTCGATCCACCTTGCCAAACGCCAGTCTTCCTCATGCATGAGCGAAGAGCATAAAAGAAGTTACTCTACTTAAGGCTCACACCATTAGTAATGATAAATCAATAGCTAACGTTCATCGTGTTTTTATCTTTTTTTTTAAGAAAAGATTTATTCATTTATTTGAAAGGCAAAGTTATAGAGAGGGAGCAGGAGGGAGGGAGGGAGGGAGAGAGAGGGAGAGAGAGAGAGAGAGAGAGAGAGAGAGAGAGAGAGAGAAATCTTCCATCTGCGGGTTCACTCCCCAATGGCTTCAATGGCCAGGGATGGGTCAGGTCAAAGCTAGGAGCCTGGAATATTCCATCTGGCTCTTCCATGTGGGTGGTGGTGGCCCAAACACTTGGCCATCTTCTGCTGCTTTCTCAAGCACATTATCAGGGAGCTGGATCAGAAGTGGAGCAGTCTGAACCCGAACCATGCCCATATGGGGTGCCCTGTCTCTCAGGCAGTGGCTTAATCTGCTGTGCCCACAACACCAGCCCATCATCGTGTTTTTTTATTTTTTATTTATTTATTTATTTTTTTATTTTTGACAGGCAGAGTGGATAGTGAGAGAGAGACAGAGAGAAAGGTCTTCCTTTTGCCGTTGGTGCACCCTCCAATGGCCACCGCGGTAGCTCGCTGCGGCCGGCGCACCGCGCTGATCCGATGGCAGGAGCCAGGTGCTTATCCTGGTCTCCCATGGGGTGCAGGGCCCAAGCACCTGGGCCATCCTCCACTGCACTCCCTGGCCACAGCAGAGAGCTGGCCTGGAAGAGGGGCAACCGGGACAGGATCGGTGCCCCGACCGGGACTAGAACCCGGTGTGCCGGCGCCGCAAGGCGGAGGATTAGCCTAGTGAGCCGCGGCGCCGGCCCCATCATCGTGTTTTTAATGTACCAGTCATCATGCAGAACACTTACAAGCACCGTCTTGTTAAAATTTCTTTTGCAACTCTAATGGGATATGTATTATTCTTTTACAGCGAGGGAGAGAGAGAGAGAGAGAGAGAGAGAGAGATACAGAGAAAGGTCTTCCTTCTGTTGGTTCACCCCCCAAATGGCTGCAACGGCCAGCACACTGTGCTGATCCGAAGCCAGGAGCCAGGTGCCCCCTCCTGGTCTTCCATGCGGGCTCAGGGCCCCAAGCACCTGGGCCATCCTCCACTGCCCTCCCGGGCCACAGCAGAAAGCTGGACTGGAAGAGGAGCAACCAGGACAGAATCTGGCGCTCCAACTGGGACTAGAACCTGGGGTGCCAGTGCTGCAGGTGGAGGATTAGCCTAGTGAGCTGCGGTGCTGGCCTGGGATACATATTATTCTATGCATCAGGAAACAGGAGTAGGGAGCCACACACTGCCTCACCTGGACCTTTTTTCTCCCCTAAGCGCTATGCTAGGGGACTTCCACAAGTTCATGGAAAAATGGTGCAAACACTCATTGAAACCCATGTTGTTTTCCTCCTAATGTGCATCTCCCGGGAACTTTTAGAAGTACCCTTGGTTGAGGGTACTTTTTAGTGTGCTTACCCTCCTCCCAACACTTCTACCTTACTTTTCCTCTCAGGTATTCAGGTATGGGGGGGGGGGAGGCATTTCCTGGAGTCTTTGTTCTGATCTGATGCACTATAACCTCCCTTCAAGGCCAAGGTCAGAGATATGCCAAGATACACCCTGGCATGTGAGAGCCTTGGTCACAAACCAGGGATTCCCAAGCAATCCCAAGACACTCCTGGGACTGAGGGGCTGTGTGTTTCCTAGGGGTTGCCGCGAACAAGGACCACACACGTGGGTGGCTTCCCTGTGTTCTGGAGACCCGAGGTGGGGAATCACAGGTCAGTAGGTTGGGTGGGGCTCTCACATTGGGGCAGAGAGGAGACTCAGAGCTTGTCCGGGTTTCCCCTGAGCGTGGATACAGCAAGATGACAGTCATCTGCAAGCCAGGAGAGGGGTCCTCACTGGGCACCTGCGACAAATGAAATCTGTGGATAAAGCCGAGCAGGGAGTGGTGTTTTGCTACAGCAGCTGGAGCTGTGAACTGCTGGGGTTGGCGCTGGGGAGGCAGAGTAACCGCTGGGGGTTAGATGGTTTCCCTGCAGCTGAGGACAAGTGTCTGGACCAACAGCAGTACTCGCGGCCGCCAGCGATGGGAGCCTTGGCCGTGGCATGCAGGGGAGCTGAGCTGGAAGTCAGAAATCCCAAGCATCTGCGGCACCCGGGTATCTCTCTGACCTCTGACCTGTCCCGAGTCAATGCTGGGCTTCCAGGTCCCTCCTCCTTGACTTTGAAGAGACAAATTCCGCAGGAGAGAGCTCCAGGTGGAGTGGGGTCCTTCTTCCCAGCAGCCCACTTGCTATTCGCCCCTGGGGCTGCTGGCATCCATGTTCACTTCTGCCAACATGGTTCCTGTGGGTCAAGATCAGGATGGAAACCTGACCAGTTCTTAGAAAAAACAAATAGATGAGGCCATGGGGCACAGCAGGTTGAGCCTTCACGTGGGATGCTGGCATCCCGTGTCAGAGTGCCTGGTTCGGATCCCAGCTCTACCACTTCTGCCCCAGCCTCCTGCTAATGCAATCCAGGGAGGCAGCAAGCCATAGCCAAGGTGCTTGGGTCCCTGCCTTCCACATGGGAGACTGGCTCCTGGCCTCTGACTTTAGCCTGGCCCAGCCCTGGCTGTTTTAAGCATTTGGGGAGTGAACCAGCAGATGGAAGATCTCTCTCTCTCTCCTCTAACAAATAAACTATAAGTAACAAAAATATTACAATAAATGAAATATAAATAATAAATAAACCTTTTACAAAGTCGCTGGTTTCCCCTTGTCTTTAGGCTAGAACGAGGTCCCCTTCAGGCTTCCTCCCCAGCTTGCACCTGCGGGCTCCATATCCTCTGCAGGAACCCTTGTTTTCCCCCAGAGATGAACTCTGCCTCTAGCGCTTAGCTCATTTCCACCAGTAGAGGGCGCTTTCTCTGTCCTCCCCCTGCTGCACATGCTCATGGGGAGACCTTGACCTTGAACTTCAGGTTTTGTGTAGGAGTTGATCAGAGTCTGCCTTTCCCATGAGATGCCGACTCCGAGCGGACAGGGCTGTGTCCGCCTCCCGTCACCACTGTGTCCCCAGCACCCGGTGATGGAACCCCATGGAATACCTGTGGGATCAGTGGCTGTGCAGGAGCGCGAGGATCCTGCTGGATCCGAGGCCCTCACAGGTGGTCCCCAAGCCAGAGTCCCAAGCGGAAGGTCAGCTGAGGAGAACCGAGGTCACTCAGTTCACACAGCAATCTTGCAGGAAGCAGAATGTAGAGCAAACCTGAAGTAGAAGGTGCAGGATCACCAGCAAGTGTGGCCGGGCCTGGGACCCACCCTATGCAGCCGTGACCAGCCCTGCTCCTGGGGCAATGGCGAAGAGACACAGAGCAGCGGGCCTTGTAGCATCATGAGCCGCCGTGTGGGCGTCACGATGTTTTGATGTGGGACGTGGGCGTCTCTGCAGGTGGCTTACCCCAGCCTGAATGCCAGTTCCAGGCAGCCCAGTGCTGCCAGTCTCCCCTGCATCTCCGTTACCTCCGAATCCATCACCCTTTCTGTGTCTGTATTGTGTCTCCCCAAAGCTGGCCTGTTCTTTAAAAAAAAAAAAAGAAGCCCAAAGGAGCAAGCTTGTTATGTCTCTGCTGGGGACTCCCAGCATCCCCACCGTTGTGCTCTGCACTGTGCGATCCAGAAGCTTCTGGACCCAAATATCTTCCAGACGGACCCAGGGCTTCCCGATGCTGTCATCTGTAACTCCCTCCCCAAGAGTTTATAGCCACGCGTCCAAAGAAGACGAGCACCAAGGAGATGGAAACCCTTGGCTGAGGGTGGGTGCTGTGGCACAGAGGGTAAAGCTGCTGCTTGGGACACCTGCCCCCTGTATCAGAGTCCTGGCTACTCTGCTTCCAATCCGGCTCCCATCTAACGTGTCTGGGAAGACAGTGAATGATGGCCCAAGTACCTGGGCCCCTGCCACCCACATGGGAGATCTGGATGGAGCTCCTGGATTCGGGCTTCAACCTGGCCTAGCTCTGACTGTTGGGCCATTTCAGGAGTGAATCCGCGGATGGATGATATTCTCTCTCTCTCTCTCTCCCTCTCTCTCTCTGTTATTCTTTCAAATAAATAAGGAAAAAGTGAATAACTAGATCTCAAAACAATTCTTGAGAGGCTCTGGGGGAGGTTGAGGCTCACATCCACCCGAACCCTGGATTGCGAGAGAGCTGTAGAAGCCTCTCAGGATGGCGAAGCTGGTGTCCCGCAAAGCCTTTTCTTTAAGGTGATCACCATATCCCCTCGAAGGTCTGGGCATTTGAAACACAAAACCGGAAGGACCTGCAGAGGCCATTCCTTCTTTGTGCCCAGCCAAATGCTTCCCCTGAGCTGCCTCACAAGGAAAAGTGCGGAGAAGCAAAGCTGAACGGCGTTGAAGAAAAAGCCAGATAGACCCGACCACGCATCAACAGTCTGGATGTGAAAGGACCATAAACCAGGCCACTAGGTCCCACTAGGGGGCAGTGTTGGCCTTCAAATCCGTTTCTCCCCGAAGGCTGTCTTCCAAGAGATGCCTGGGTATGTGAGCCCACGTCCCATCATTGTCCACACTGGAAGGTTCTGCAGATTACAGCTGAGTCCACTGTGGCCCGGGAAGGGGCCACTTCTTCAGGCTGCAGGTGGAACCGGGATAGGACCCAGATCCAGTGAACCTGCCCCTTCCCCTTTCACTCAGGTCGCATGTCCCTGATGTGAAATGCTTGAGTCCAGGTGCAGTTAGGGTTTCCTTTTTTTTTTTGTTTAATTTTGAAATATTCGCATACATATAAATGAAATCTCTTATGAATGGGACCCAAATCTAAACATGTGATTCATTTATGTTCGTAGGCACCATATATGCATAGCCTAAAGGTAATTTTTAATAATTTTGTGCATGAAATAAAGAGTGTGGAATTTTCCATTTGTGGCATCACATTGATGCCCAAAGTGTCTCATGTTTTGGAGCTTTGGATGAGGGATGTTCATTCTGGGCTGGTTTGTAATTCCTTCCCATTTTACCATAAAAATTTTCCACCATTAGCCAAGTGGGAAGAATATTACAATTACCACTCATTTATCCACCACCTACATTCCTACCATTACTGTTAACTATGCTTGCTTTGTCACCTGTGCGTCTGCCTCACTATCCATCCATCCGTCTTTTTTTTTTTTTTAAGATTTATTTACTTATTTGAAAGTCAGAGTTACACACAGAGAGAGGAGAGGCAGAGAGGGAGAGAGAGAGGAGAGGTGGAGAAGGAGAGAAAGAGGCAGAGGGAGAGAGAAAGAGAGGGAGAGAGGGAGAGAGAGGGAAAGGGAGAGGAAGAGGGAGAGGGAGAGAGGGAGAGAGAGAGAGGGAGAGAGGGAGAGAGGGAGAGAGGGAAGAGAGAAAGAGGGAGAGGTTTTTTATCCACTAGTTCACTCCCCAATTGGCCGCAATGGCCGGAGCCAGGAGCCAGGAGCTTCTTTCTGGTCTCCCATGTGGGCCAAATCTTTGGGCACCTGCACCAGTGTAGGAGACCTGGAGGAAGCTCCTGGCTCCTGGCTTCGGATTGGCGCAGCTCCGGCCGTTGCGGCCAATTGGGGGAGTGACCCAGCAGATGGAGGACCTCTCTCTCTGCCTCTCCATCTCTCTCTGTGTAACTCTGACTTTCAAATAAATAAATAAATCTTTTTTTTTAAAAAAGGAGGTTATAATGCAGTGAAGCGGCTCTGTTGAAAACTCTTCATGGTGTACTCATTAGAGAGCCAATTGCCTTAAGACACGTTCAGCAAGGCACTGTATTATTTTGCTTATTTTAAATTTTGTTCTTCTTGGATATTGTCCTAGGAAACACTGATTGTCTCTCTTAATGAACTAGGAGAGAAGCTTATGAAAAATGGAGCTCAAGGATTAGTTTATTTTGGTGACAAAAAAATGGAAGTCTGCCTATAAGGCATCTTCAAAAAGTTCATGGAAAATGTGTATTACAAACAAACCACACATGGATTCCAGAATTGTTTGCACCAAGTTCATTGCCTAACTCTACGTCCATGAACTGTCTGAGGTGCTCCTGTATATAGGGAGTCGCTGCACACCCCTGTGACTGGGGCAAGGGTCCCCTGCCTGCCTTTCCTTGGGTGGCCCAGCAACATCTGTTAGAATACGCATGCAAGGGCAGGGGTTTGAATCCCACATCAGAGTGCTTGGGTTGGAGTCCTGGCTCTGCCCCTGATTCTAACTTCCTGTTACCCTGGGAGGCAGCAGGTGATGGCCCAAGTAATAGGTCACTGACAAGGGAGACCCAGTTTAATTCCAGGCTCCTGGCTTTGCCCAGCCCCGGCTGTTATGGGTATTTGGGGAATGAAGCAGCAGGTGGAAGACCTCTCTCTCTCTCTCTCTGTGTCTCTTTTGCTGTCACTCTGCCCCTTCCAAATATGTAAAAAAAAATTCATTTTACAAATATGTATGCATATTGACTCTCAAGTTTCCCTTTGGGGAATGTATCCTAATGAAATGGAATACCAGCGTGAAAAGAAACAAAATGTCAAGCAAGCATGTGTGTGCATTTTTGATGCTTTATTTGCAGTGCAGATATTAGAATCAGCCTAATTAGGATCTGTCTATTTTATGGGATCTTATGCATTTGTTGAAACAGTCCTGTAGACTGTTCATCTTCTGTGTTTTTAATATGGGATCTGGCACCACAGGTGGTTTCACTCCGTGAAAATTCATCAAGTTGGCCGGCGCTGCAGCTCACTAGACTAATCCTCCGCCTGCAGCGCCGGGTTCTAGTCCCAGTTACTCCTCTTCCAGTCCAGCTCTCTGCTGTGGCCCGGAAAGGCAGTGGAGGATGGCCCAAGTGCTTGGGCCCTGCACCCACATGGGAGACTAGGAGGAAGCACCTGGCTCCTGGCTTTGGAACCGTGCAGCACTCTGGCTGTAGTGGCCATTTGGGAGGTGAACCAACAGAAGGAAGACCTTTCTCTCTCTCTCTCACTGTCTAACTCTGCCTGTCAAAAAAACAATTCATCAAGCTGTACAGTTATTTCTATATGTATATTATACTTCACATTATATTTCTATAGCTTACAAAGCTTAAGGAATAAAATTATAGAACTAAAATTCATATTAAAATTAAATTTAAAATATAAAAAATTATTGTACTAAATTATAGTAATAAAATTATATAAACAAGAGCTATCACTGTTTTTTTTAAGATTTATTTATTTACTTGAAAGTCAGAGTTACACAGAGAGAGAAGGAGAGGCAGAGAAAGAGAGAGAGAGAGAGAGAGAGAGAGAGAGAGAGAGAGAGAGAAAGGTCTTCCATCTGCTGATTCATTCCTCAATTGGCCGCAATGGGCAGAGCTAAGCTGATCCAAAGCCAGAAGCCAGGAGCCTCTTCCGGGTCTCCCATGTGGGTGCAGGGGCCCAAGAACTTGGGCCATCTTCTACTGCTTTCCCAGTCCATAGCAGAGAGCTGGATCGGAAGTGGAGCAGCCAGGACTTGAACTGGCACTGATATGGGATGTCGGCACTGCAGGCAGTGGCTTTACCCGCTACGCTACAGCGCCGGGCCCCAGAGCTATGACTATTGATATGCAGCAGAAGTCACAGCCTGTGGGTCAAATCTGGCCCACTACCTGTTTGTATAAATAAAGTTTTATTGGAACACAGCACACTTGCAACCTGGAGATGCAGCTGTCATACAGTGGCAGAGTTCATTGAGTGGCTGCAACCAATCTACAGGGTTTGCAAAGCCAAACTACGTGCTCTCCAGCCCTCACTGCAGACATTTGAAATGCCTGACCTCGAGGAACTTTGAGGATTAGCTTGCATGTGAATGTGTTTTAGGGGCATCTCATTTTGAAGAAATAAGTGACAGCAGCAGATACATCCGGTGTGCGGAGTTCATGATTGTTTTTCTAAGGGCAGGAAGAAAGGTGTGGAAGGATGTGGGCAGGTTGTAAGCACGGTTTGTAGAAGGATTGGAGCTGGAGAGAGGTCAGGGCAGGGAGGAGTGGCCTCATCTCTTTATGTCTCAAGAAGTGTTTCTCCAGTTGCAGTAGCTACATATCACTCTTGTTATTGTTTACAAATAAAAGTCTCTAACCAGGAGAAATCAATTTAAATGAGCAATCCCAATGACAATAAATGAGAAAGTTGGGCAGATAATGCCACAGACAGGCTCAGTGTGGGTAGAGCCGGACCCATGCTCTGTCTGTCTGGAGATTTCCGAGTTCCGTATTGACATCAGCATCCATCCGTGAGCTGGGCCTGTTCTCTGAGCTTCTCTGTGTTTTCCAGTTCCTGCCTTCATGCACCTTGTAGCTACCTCTCTCCTCCCATGTCCTGGCACCATGTCCTCTCGTCTGTGCATCTCGCTTGGCAGACCTCACATAAACACCCACACTGCCCCGTCCCTGTCCTCCCACCACCTCGAGGTCTAAGTCACCGATTGACAAAAATTCCAAACGTTCCTGCACCTGCCCATCCCGTTCCCTGTTGTGAGGCTTCCCAAGCCTCAGAGTTTCAGATGGGGGTGTCTGTATGTTGGGATCCTCTGTTGGCCCCGGCTGCTCCAAGGGTGACCCGTGAACGGCCACACCGCGTTCCCTGGGAGGTCATTGGAATGCAGACTGTCAGGGCCCACCAGGCCTGCTGAGTCAGAATCCACACTGTCACAGAATCCCTGGGCCACCTGTAGGCCTGTTAAGTTCCAGAAGCCTGGCTGTTGTTGGCTGTGATGCCACAGCAGGGATGCATCCTGACCACTAGATGGCAGACGTCGCCTGTGCTCTGCTCCCGCATGGTGCAGCCACAGCTACAGGTTCCCCCCGGGGGTGGTTGCTGTGTAGCCCCAGCCTGGCCACGGTTCTTCAACAGACATGAAGCTTTGGTGTGGGTGCTGCAGGGGCTGGAATTCCCTTTCATCAGACGCCTGAATTTATTGCCTGTCTTGGCTTGGAGTGTGAGCTCCTGCTTGGAGCCATTGCTGTCCACCACCCAGCCAGGGAAGGCACCCCTCCAGGTGGGCTACCCACTCAGTAGCCCCTGGTCTGCTCTGCTTTTCTCATTGACTTGTGGAAAGCTGATGCTACTGATGGGCAATGGAGTGTATGGGTCCCAAGGTTGAGCCTGGGCTTTGGGTGCAGGCCTGGGTTCAAACCCTGACTCTTCCACTTCTTCAGTTTCCTGTATGCCAGGCACAGTTGTGAGTGGAACAGACAAGGCTCCTGTTCTCATGGCCCTGTATTCTTTTTTTAAGAAAAATGTATCCATTTATTTGAGAGGCAGAGCGACAGAGAGAGAGGGAGAGACAGAGAGACAGAGAGACAGAGAGAGAGAGAGAGAGAGATCTTCCATCTGTTGGTTCACTCCACAACAGTCAGGGCTGAGCCAGCCTGAAGCCAGGAACCAGGAGCTCCATCTGGGCTTTTCCTGTGTGTGGCAGGGGCCCAGTCGCTTATATCATCTTCCTCTGACTTCCCAGGCACATTAGCAGGAAGCTGGAAGCAGGAAGCAGAGCAGGCTGGACTTGAACCAGCACTCTGACATGGGAAGCTGGTGTTATAAGCTGCACCACCATGCCGCCCCACCTCCACTTTCCAACAGTGGAAGATGAACAGGATGCAGAAATTACTTTCAAAAGCTGATAAAGGCTTTGAAGAAAATAAGATAAAGCAGGGAGGTTTGTAAGAGGGTGGCCAGTGGCTTGTGTGTCAGTGGCAGGGGCGCTGAAACCTACGTACCGAGCAGAAGGGAGCCAGCTGCCTGATAGTCCCAGGAAGAGGAGCAGCAAAGCTAGGGCTGGGCTGTGCATCACGGGAACTGACAGCAAGAGGGTGTGGCTGGGACCAGGGATGGGTGAAGGGAGCCTGAGGGCCAAGGCTCAGCAGGGTGGGCAAGGCAAGCTTTGGGACCCCCAGGGTGGGCTGGGTTTCTTTCTAAGCTCAGAGTATTTGGGGAGACACCTGCGAGTCTGTGTGTTCAGGTCCCCAGCACCGTATGAGAGCCATCATTTTATTTTCTTATTTTCCCTTTGAGAATCTTGGGCACCCATGTGTGGGTTCCACGGCAGCACGGGAGGAGGCAGGATTTGCACACGGTGGGCGTCTGTCTGGCAGGTTCTGCCACACCAGGGCAGATACTGGAAAGCTGCAGTTTACGGTTGTGGGAGGCATTAGAACATCAGCAGCCCCAGAGCAGGGAGACAGGTCAGCGTTGGTGACGCCTGCATTTTACCCTGTAGTGTTTTTTTGCGTCCAGAGTTGTCCTCATTGAGAAGGACTATTTGCCTGTTGCCTTAGTACTGCGGGGTCAGGATCTGGTTTGTGCTTGGAATTTAGATTGGGGAGGGAGCAGTGGGCTGGGGTCATTCCAGGTAGCTCCCTGGAGGAGGCAGAAGGAGTACAAGACAGGGAGTGAGTGAAGGGAGAGGGGCTGGTGATTCTCACTTCCTGGGCGCTCACCATGGTCCAGACACTTTGCTGGGCACCCCGGGCAGAAGCGGCATCGCCACGGGAGACGTGTGTCCAGCCTCGGAGCAGCTTCCGTGTGGCTGGGCTCTACCAGGCACTGGGCTCAGCACTTCTCTCATCTCCTCTTGGAGTCCTACCAACCACCCTGTGCCACAGTCATTCATGTTCTTCCCATTTCCTAGATGAGCAAACTGACACACACATACACACACACACACATGACTTGTCCAAGCCACACAGCTAGGAAGATGTGGAGGTGGGACTTGAACCTAAGTAGTCAGTTCCAGAAATCTGTGCTCTTGGAAACCATCAACCTGCCGGTAAAGATTTGGGGAGGGGGGTGATGGTGCACAATACTAGCAGCAGCTCCCTAAAGCCCTCCCTGGGGGCTTGCCGTGCACTGTGAACTCGACAAGGCGTCCGTTATTCCTCCCTCCTGACTACAGCTCTTCCCCCCATTCTACAGAAGAGGAAAGTGAGGCTGGGAACGGAGCCTTGGCCTTGTAGGGATCCATTTTCCCCACCTCTGCCCCCTTTGGCTCCATTGGGAATGGTGCGTCAGCCTTGGTAGGGTTGTCTAGCTCAAGATGACTCCTGCTCTTCAGCTCAGCCTGCCTTCCTAAGCAGGACAGATTTCATTGGCCAAGACCTGCCCAAGAGGCTGGCTAACTTCTAGGTCGTGAGAAGTGGACAGGCGGAGAAGGTCTTCTCTCTACCCCTCCCATGGTCACTGCTGGCGTGAAAGACAGGGAACACCTGGGTTACCCAGGAGGACACAGTAGGGACAGGGAGAGGACCCAGGGGTGCCGAGTGCAGAGCATTTAGGAAAGCCCCTGCAGGCAGAAGGAGCACCCTGTGCACCTGCTCTGATTCTAGCCGACATGGTTTACCCAAGCCTCACTGAGTCTCCTGGCTGATTTTTTGCCTGTGAACCAAACTCTTGAGATTCCCATTAAGCTGTCTTTTTAAATTTCCTCCCCATGTGGCCATGTCAGGATGTGGTTTCCTGGTGGGAAAAATCCAGTTCCTGGAGCCCCTGCCTGTATTGGTGACGTCCGTCAGTGTTATCCTAACTCCGGTGACGTCAGCATTATCCTCTCCTGGAGACCCAGTGACACCTATGGTCAGTCTTGTGTGGGGAAGCGAAGCCTTTGAGGTGGCTCCTGGTGGCCACGCTGCTGCACCTACGATGACCAGAGAGTGGTTTCTGGGTGACGGAGATACTCAGAGGGGTGCTGGTTTCTAAACTCATCACAATAGGACACTTAACCGAGTAAATATCCCGCCAGCATTCACTGAGCATTTACTATACGCCATGTGCTTTTAGGGGTTCACTTCAAGGGCTTCCCACTTCCGGCCTTTGAAGTTGTGTTCCCATTTTTCAGGTAAAGAAGCTACAGCTTAGAGAGGCCCAGAGCCTCCTTCCAAGTCGTGCAGGTTTTAAGTTTTAAGAGAACCCTCAAAACACGGGCCATCTGATTCCACAACCCACCCCTCCTTAGCTGCTAGCCTGCCCTGCCTCTCTGAGTGCTCTGGGTTGTAGGGGGCAGCCTGACAGGTAGAAATCAGAGTGTCCAGAATGTGAGAGGGAGAGAGAAGGCAGTATGGTCATAGCAGGGAGCAGAGAAAGCAGGCTTACCTGAAAAGATGCCCACAGGAGTGCCAGTGATGGCCAGGAACACATGCAGGTGCAAAGAGGTTTGGGCTCAGACCAGGGAGCAGGTGTGCACAGGGGACCCAGCCACCCACCTTAGCATTGTGGCCGCTGAGCTGTGCAGGGCCCCTGTGTCATGCGGAGCACCAGGGACGCTAGGAGTGCGCAGGATTCTAGGGGCTTTACTGTCAACCTGAGGCAGGCCTGGAGTCGGTACAAAACGCAGGAAGCCAGAGGCGTCTGGCTGCCAAGATGGATATTCACAGCTTCTCCTTGATTTGTCTCCTGGGTCCTGCGGCACAGAGATGCTGAGAGCCTTTCCCTTATTTGGGGATGGATCCCAGTGGGCCGGCGTCTTCTCCCACCCCAGGAAGGCCGCCCCCACTCCTCCAGCCGTTTGCTATCTCATCCCTTGCCTACAATACTACACCTCATGGCCACGTGTCCCATCATCAGCACCACCCTGGGACTCTGCCCAGATAGCACTGCAGCTGAGGGGCCCCAGCACGACGCCTGGAGCCACAGTGAGTCTTCCAGGGATTGCCCAGTAGAGGGCGCCCATCACCTCTGCCTCTCACCCCCATCCAACTGGAGACACAGGGCTTACCTGGTGCACACCCACACATGCATCACACAAACACCTGAAACCAAGCTGTCCTGAAATCACGTACAAGGGTACTCATGGGAAAACAGAATTAAAATATACGTCCACTTGGGTGCAGAAAATTTCGAATTCTGGACATACTCCCGCTTATATTGGCCGTGTACCCTGATGTGGTCTCTTATTCTGTTCTAGTCAATTGTCCTTCCTCTAGGAAACCCTTCCAGGAAAATGGACTTGACTCTCAGTTGATTAGGCTAACCGTTGATGGATGTGTCAGACACGCCACTTGTTCGCTGTCCTAAGATGACGTAATTCTTTCTTGGGAGGTCAGGGTAAGGCCAGCCCCATTGCGCTGCTGGTTTATCTTGGGTTTGAACCTCCCATACCTCCCACACTAGGTGCCTAGAGGCTGTTTCCCACATCCTTGTGCAGGTTTTTGTTTCCAAGCTCAAGGTTGGGCTTTGATCTTGGATTTTCTCCCAGGACCAGCTGTGCTGAGGGCTTTGTGGATCCCCTTGCTCTCATGCCAGGTGCCTTTTGGATGTGAAGTCCCTGTGTCACGTCTCCTGCCTGCCTCCATCTTCTCTTGTTGTTGTTTTATTTTTATTTATTTGAAAGAGAGAGGGAGAGAGAGAGAGAGAGAAGGAGAGAGTGAGTGCTTTCATCTGCTTGTTCACTTCTCAAATGCCCATAATGGCCAGAAATTGGGAACTCCACCAAGGTCCCCCACCTGGGTAGCAGGGACCCAAGTACTTCAGCCATCACCTGCTGCCTTGCAGGGCATGTATTTGCAGAAGGTTGAAATCTGTAGTGGGAGCTGGGACTTGAACCAGCCACTCCTACACAGGCTATGGGCATCACAAGTAGAGCCTTTTTTTTTTTTTTTTTGACAGGCAGAGTGGATAGTGAGAGAGAGAGACAGACAGAGAGAAAGGTCTTTCTTTGCCATTGGTTCACCCTCCAATGGTCGCTGCGGCCGGCGCATTGCACTGATCCAAAGCCAGGAGCCAGGTGCTTCTCCTGGTCTCCCATGCGGGTGCAGGGCCCAAGGACTTGGGCCATCCTCCACTGCCTTCCTGGGCTATAGCAGAGAACTGGCCTGGAAGAGGGGCAACCGGGATAGAATCCGGCGCCCCAACCGGGACTAGAATCTGGTGTGCTGGCGCCGCAAGGCGGAGTATTAGCCTGTTAAGCCACGGCGCCGGCCCAAGTAGAGCCTTAACTGCCGTGCCCACCACTTTGCCCGTTGTGTTGAGTTTCTGTGTAGCAACAGGGATTTTTACATGCATGATGTCATTTATCCCTAAGAGAGAGGCACTAACATTGTCCCCTCCCTATAGAGGGGGAGGCTGAAGCTCAGGAGGGTTCAGTGACTTGGCCAAGGTCACCCATAGCTATGAAAGTGCTGGAGTTTGAAGCTGGAATTGGAACCCAGGTTTTTCTTATCAGAGATCTTAGCACCGCCATGATACTAAGAGGCGGTGCTGTAACTCTTTAGGGATATCGGAGGAATCTGTGGCTTTGGGAAATAAAATTGCAAAAACCCTTTGCCGAGGAGGGGGTTATGAGGATCAATCAAACAAAACAGGGCGGGCAGTGGCGGGGAGGAAGACTCCTTTCAGTGGGAACGCTGACCGCTGACCACGCGGCTGACAGCTCATTTATGTGGGGCTGGAGCAGCTTGACATTCATAGTACAAGACTCGCATGCAATTAGCCTGAATTGTTCTAATGCGGTCTCTCGAAAACCTTTGGAATTTTCCCTCTGTCTGGCCTTGTGCGTGATGTAACCACAGCTTTATTTAGATGGCCATCTAGCCGGGGAGAGCGTGCTTTGCATGTGTCTGTGTGGCTGCCGTCTCCCCGAGGTCTGGTTTTCCTGGAGGGCAGACCTGCATGGCGAATCCTTTCCTGCAAGCGCTGGGGCAGCCTCTCTCCGGTGCATGACAATGATTTTGCACATGTAAGCTGGAGTCCCATTAAATATGCCATGCAAATGAGATGCAAATGAGGGACTAGCCTTGGCATGGGTTGGGAGGTCAGAGCTCTGGGGGCTCCTGCACACACCCCCCTCATCAGTTGGCTGATGAACCTGACAGTTCCTTTTACAATCATCTTTTCTGCCCACCAAGGGGGTTCTTAATCAGGGCAGAAGCTGATGGCTCCTGAAACCCCTTCAGCCACCTGGTGATTGGAAACTGGAGACAGTAGGCTTTGCACAGGCCGGCAGACTTATCAGCTGCCTGCTGGGCTCTGCGGAAGTGCTGGGAAGGCAAGGAGCCAGCTGGGTAACAGGCTATTGTTTTGTTCCTTCCTCCTCCGCCAGGGATCTGCGTGAGGCGGCCGTGGATGGCTGGATTTGGGCTCTCACGCCGGCTTCTCTGGCCCTTGCTGGGTGCTTGGCTCTGCTTCGAGAATGGGTCCCCACAGGGACTTGGAATCAGAATTGAGAACCTGTTCCCCAGGTTGGAGATCAATGAGCCTTTGATTTTTCTTTCTTTTTTTCCAGCCTAACCCACTGTCTTCCCCCTGGAGCTTGAGAAATCCCAATCCATGCAGTCTTTCAAACTGTGGCAAGACATGCAAACCGAACCCCAGGAAGTGATAGGATTATCAGTGGAGAGAGACAAGAAGGCCCAGTCACAAAGGGCCAGCAGCCTCAAAGGATGCGCCAGTGCCTCGTTTCTCCTTGTTTTCCAGGGGACGTGCAGTGGAGTTTCCTTGAGAGAATCACTAACGTCTCTCCCTCTGTCTGAATATAAAATGCAGGCATAGCAACAACCCACTGAGCCAGGCACAGTGCTGAGCGCTTCACTGCTTTAATGCACTTCGTCTCCATTTACCAAGGGGAACACTGAGCTCTGATGGATGGCCTGACTTGTCCCAAGGCGAGTATGGCTTGCACATGGCCGGGCTAGAATCTGGATCTGCTGGCCTGCTGCTCACCACTGGATGGGTGTGCTTTCCTTTAGCCTTGGAGTAAATGCACAGCTTCCTCTCTGTCCCCTCTTGCAGTTGCCAGATTCCCCCCTTTAGGGTTCTTCTTGATCTGGCCATGGTTTCCCCAGCCTGCTCACCCATGCCTTCTGGCATCAGACTGACCTGGGATAATCACCACCTCTGTCCATCCCTAGCTCTAGCCTTGCAGATAGCACAGGATGGGGTGCGCACAGGCAGATATTGGGACTGACTTGTCTTGTCTCCAGACTTCTTTTTTTTGAGAGGTATAGTTACAGAGAGTGAGAGGGAGTAACAGAGAGAAATGTCTTCCCTCTGTTGGTTCACTCCCTATGGCCGCAATGGCCAGAGCTGCGCTGATCCGAAGCCAGGAGCCAGGTGCTTCTTCCTGGTCTCCCGTGCTGGTGCAAGGGCCCAAGAACTTGGGCCGTCTTCTACTGCTTTCCCAGGCCACATCAGAGAGCTGGATCAGAAGTGGAGCAGCTGGGACTCAAACCGGCACCCATATGGGATGCCAGCACTGCAGGCAGAGGATTAACCTACTGTGCCATGGTGCTGGCCCCTCCAGACTTCTTTAATAGAGACCCTGTTTGCTGCATCTCCAGGAAAAGGGTGTTACCGGAGAAATTGCAGGGTTCTTGTCTTCGCGCAAGAAAGAATTCAGGCGTGAGACAGAGAGTAGTGGGAGGTAAAAGTAGCAAAGTTTATTAGGGTAGGGACATCCGTAAAAACGGATGGGCACCTCTCCAGACAGGGCCTGAGAGACTGGGGAGGAGGAAGGAGTGGAGAGATTACACCTGGCCAGGCCAGGCGGGCGGCTCAGCAAAGATGCAGAGAGCTGAGCGCACAAGTCCGGCTGAGGCCGGGGTTTTTAAGGAGATGGGTCTTGCTTCCCCACCTCAGCTCCTCTTGGAACAAAGGGCTTTTTGGATGTAAATAGAAAAACTTCTCTTGAAGGTCTGAAACAAAGGACTTTATGGATGCAAATGTTATCAGACCAGAGGAAGGGAGCAGGGTGTTTGAGATGCAGATACTAGGCTGCACCTGGGAGATTGTGGCAAATTTATCAGGCAGGAAGCAGGAGGGGTGAGGGCCTCCACCTGGCAGGTTATCAGGTAGAAGGGGGCAGGGCAGGCAGGATGCGAAATCTGGGCTTCCCCTGAAACATTGTTAGGATGACTTTGAGATGCAGATGCATATAGATGTCTTCTCTTTAGGCCTGTCACACACACATAAGCTCATAACTGACTTCCTACCTAACAAGGGTTGTAAAATTTAATGCGAAAGCCCCGTGTCCTTGGCCTTGCTAATTGGTGTCTTGGGTCCATAGTGTGTTGGCAAGGGCCAGACGTAGCCCTTAAGCCACAAGTAGATTCCACAAGTCTTTCCTTGAGAGTTGATGGTAGATAAACGTGGAGGTGTTGGTCAATGTTCAACAAATGCTTACTGAAGCAAAAACAGAAACAAGAAATGGACAGGACCCTGTCCCTGGGTATGACGTCATCAGGGGGGTCCTTGTCTTTCTCCAGATGGCACACTTTTGGCAAAGGGTTACAAGAGCTTCCTTGGTCTCCTTAGATCCTCATGGCAACCCTACCAGATAATACCAATCCCAAACCTACTACTGCTGAAGTCCTACAGAAGAGGAAGATCAGCTCAGAGAGCTGAATTCACGTGATGAAGTTTCGTAGCTAGGGAGTGATGGAACTGGAATTAAATTACAGACGTGATCAATTCTAAACCTAGGCAATTAATGCATAGCTTTCCGGGAGGACACAAAGAGATTCCCTTTTGGACTTCAGCATTCATTCATTCTCTTGTTCTTTTTTAAATTTTTTTTTTTTTTGACAGGCAGAGTTAGACAGTGAGAGAGAGAGACAGAGAGAAAGGTCTTCCTTCCATTGGTTCACCCCCCAAAGGGCCACTAGGCCGGCGCGCTGTGCCGATCCGAAGCCAGGAGCCAGGTGCTTCCTCCTGGTCTCCCATGGGGTGCAGGGCCCAAGCACTTGGGCCATCCTCCACTGTCTTCCTGGCCACAGCAGAGAGCTGGACTGGAAGAGGAGCAACTGGGACAGAATCCGGTGCCCCAACTGGCACTAGAACCTGGAGTACTGGCGCCGCAGGTGGAGGATTAGCCTAGTGAGCCACGGCGCTGGCCATTCTCTTGTTCTTTGAATCTCTCCTTTGTGGGGGGCTATTTGATAGACACCGTGAGGGCTCTAGGTGTGAGTGTGACTTCTGACACGCCGATTATTTCACAACCCTGCAAAGGGAGGGAGAACAAGAGAGAACTCTCCATGAAAGGGGGCCCTGAGGAAGGGAGAGTGGAGCTTGGACAAAGTGCTGTGGGAGGTGCCCTGTGATGAGAAGTTAATTCCAACTGATGGGGTCAAGCAAGGCTTCACAAAGTCAAAGACCACAGACTGCATTCGGGAAGGGGGGTGAGCACCGATGCCTACCGAAGGGGGCTCACCAGGACTCAGCGAGCTCCTTTGTCTGTTTCAACTTTGAAAGATGAATAGTAACTTCTGCGGGCTTTGCCTTCTGAAATCCACTCTGCACACCCAGCCAGGGGGAGCTTTCTCAGATGTAAATCAGACTGTGCTACTGCCCTGATGAAACTACTGCAAGCCTTCCCAGAGCTTCCAGCTTCAACTCATACTGTCACCCACGCACCGACCATCTGCAGAGGCCACTTCTCCCCCTCGGCCTCCCTGCACTCTCCTCTGGCGTCATTTGTCTTCTGGCCATGATGGCCTTGCCTCTGGGCCACCCGATGTCTTATCCTTGCTGTTCCCTCAACCCAGATTGCCTTTTCCTTAGCTCCACAAAAAGGCTTCCAAGAAGCTCTTGGAAAATGTGTATTATGGAAAAATGATGCCTGGATTTCAAAATATCTTTTTTTTTTTTTTTGCACCAAGATAAACTTACGTTTTTTTTATTCCATTTTCCATGAACTTTTCAAAGTACTCTCGGACATGTTGCTGACTTCCTGTTACCCTTTCGTTGTCTGTTAAATGTCACCTTCTTAGAAAGTTCATCCCTGCGTCCTACTGAGAGAAACCCCTCCCAGCCAGCCCTACTCCATTACTGTGCTTAATATCATCTTTGAATTTATCACAATTTGTCATTGTGCTGTTTATGTTTCTCTACTTGCTCGTTTTGCTCTGCTGGATAGAGGGCAAACAACATACTTCATTTCTTATTCCATTGTGTGCCGGCACAGCACACAGCTGACGCGTGCAGGTGCACAAGAAGTGTTTACTGAATAAATGACTGGAGAGGTGCAAGAGGTGGATCATCAGGCCAGAGTGACCCCATGAGCAAGGGCCCTGGGGCACAAAGAAGTCCTGAGTTTCTGGTATATATGGACCATAGAACATAGCTTGAGACTGATCAGCGCCAGATTGCAGAAGAGCTTACTCGAGCATTTTAGGAATTTTAGACACCATTCGGTAGCTGATGAGCCCTTGGAGATGGCAATGACCTGATCTGGCTATGAGTGGTGACAATTAACAAGAAGAATTGGGCAGTCAAGGGCCTGAGCGTAGGAGACCCATCGGGCAACTATTGATCTTAGGAGGATGGATGAGGTGAGGCCCACTTGAATTAAGGAAGTGACAACAGAAACAGTGAGAAGGATCGGGGAGAGGAAGGAGGAGTCCAGGATTAACTGGAATTTCTGGCTCAGGAGGATGTGTGGGTCCTGATGGTGATGACAATCAGGGTTAGAAGTCCAGTGAGCTCAGAGAAGGGAAGGGTGGTGCGGCTTTGTCTAGACTGAGTCTGAGACGATTCTGGGTGTGGCCTGGGTCACTGTGGCTGGGTGGATCTCTCTGCAGATCCAGCAGAGCTGAGAGTGGAGATTCAGGAAGCAGCAGAGGGGTGGCAGCCGCTGACGGTGCCAGGCGTGAGAGAGGTGGAAGAGCAGCGTGGTTAGGACTCTGGGAGATGGAGCCACTTTTTGGGAGCTACCAGGGGGAGAGGAACTGGTGCAGAAGAATAAAGAATAGCACTCCTAGCGAATGAAGGGGAACCAGAGGAGTTGGGGGTGCAGCAGCCCAGGGAGGAGAAGGTTCATGGAAGTGGGTGTGGCCACCTTGACAGGTGCTGCAGACTGGTAACTGCAGAGAACAGTGTAACAAGGGAGCCAACGTCACAGGATTTGGTCCTCTATCTTAGAGAGTTGGACAGCGCTCACTCAATGGCATTGGGGGTGTTAAGAGCCGAGGCTGGGTGTCAAGGAGGGACAAAGAAGAAGGGAAGAGGACGAGAGTTATAGATAACTCATAAGAGAATTTGGGTTGTGAAAGGAAGGACCAGTGGGAGGAGCTTGAGCAGGTGTCTGAAGTGCATGGAAGAAAGCACAGTGGAGTTGAGGGCTTAGGATGCACGGGAGAGGGGCAGGAAGTAGCAGGAGAGACCACTGAGTTTGCCGTCGGGTAGACAGGTGTCCAGATGCCAGCCCAGCCACATACCGGCTGAGGGATGTTGGGAAGGGACTTAAGCCCTCTGAGTGTCAGCTTCCCCATCCTCTAAATGGAAAGAAAAACACATCCAACACAGAGTTGGGCAAGACTAGAAGGAGAATATTTATCAGGGTCTTTGCAGTGTGAGGAGCATAGTGAGTTGTCGGTAGTGGATTCAACCAAGCCCCTAGATGTACACCACTGAGAAAAGACCCTCTGTCTAAGCTAAGCCTTCTCTCTGAATCTCCTCACTTATGACACATGTCACACTGACAGTAAGTCCTTGGGTAGCGGACACTGGGATGTGCCACTTGGATCCCCATCTCTGGACAGAGGCACTCCTGCCCCACGCTGTGCAGAGTGTCGGCTGCTGACCACTCACTCCTTCCCTAGGAGTTGCCCTGAAGACAGGTGCAGTGCCCCTGGCTGTGCCTCCTCCCGGGACCAGCCTAACCTCTGGGAGTGGTTGCTGGTAGGGGGTGGGCACAATGGCTGGAGACAGGAAGGCAGCCAGCCTGCAGACAGAGCTCCCTAACGGACCAGGCGAGATCTCTCCTGCAACCGCATTGCAGTTCGACTTCTGCCTCAGGTTTGTTCTGTTTCTTTCTCGTGTTCCTTGCGGAGTTTGTTCCCAAGGATGCTCTGTGAGAAACCTCCTGCCCCCACATCCCTAGGTCTATGTCCGTTTTCAGGGAGCCTGGCTTAAGACACCTTGTATAATGTCTGTGCTTTGCCCCTTACCTGCAAGCTTTTGGACGGTACCAGCCATGGCTGCCTTGCGCGTCGCGTGTCACCAGGTCCAGGCACATGGGAGGTTCTCATTCATTATTTGTTGAATCAGTGAATGAGCGGGCTTCCTAGACAAGTGCACAGGACTGCCCCGACAGGTACAGCTTTTCAGAGCTGTGATTCATGGAGTGGGCGATACAGAGGCGCCTCCCTGTGGGTGTCTGAGCCGACCTGGACCCACCCAACATGAAACCAGCCCTAGCAATGACTGCGGGTCTTCCATGCCGTGTGTCCAGGCTCTCATCAGCAAACGGTGGTCACCATTTGCAAAACATTCACACAAGAACATTTGGGCTGCATCTTGCATCATTTCAGTGCAGTGAGGTTGTTCCTGGGGGCCTTTCATTTTCTGGCTTTCATTATTGGGAGAGTAAAATGTATCACTCGCATTCCAAAATTGATTTTTATTTCCCAAAAGAAGCCCATAAAAATAAATAACTTCCCGGGAGGGAAAATGGAAAAGAACTCTTTACACAGGGCAATTTGTTAAAACCGAAAAGAAGAGGAAAGACAGCCCGGAGGGACAGAGCAATCTAAACATTTAGATTGTGTCTCTTGTATCACTTTTATTCTCTATTTTTTTTTTAAACTTGAGACCCACTGGACTTTAAAATCCGCCACTCTGTTGAGAAAGCTCGCTTGGAAAGGCTCCATGGGACAGGTGACTGGAGCATCCTGAGGAGCGATGTCCCATAGTCTCTGCCTCCGGTGACCCAGCCCGGTGCTGTGTTCCTATTAGCAAGGAGGTGCCTTGCTGATGGCCAACTGCTGATTGTATCAGGAAGCTTTGCTGTGTAGCAGTCATCTCCGATGCACCACAAGCTTGCTTTCTCTCAGTTGTGTGGGTCTGTTGGCGGGTTCTTACGAGCTAGGCTGAGCAGCCTCGGGCTGGATGGTCCTGGATGGCCTCGTTCTACTGTCTGATGATTGGTTCATATGAGCTGAGCCACCACCCAGCAGGCTAGCCCTAGCTCCCTTACATGGTGGTGGTGGTGGTGATGGGCATCCCCAGAGCTGTGAGAGCAATTCACATCCCAAGCCCCACACGCTTTGCTGAGCTCCATTTGCGTCACATTGGCTAATGTCCCGTTAGCTAACACAATACACGCAACCAAGCCTGGATCCAGAGAAAGGAGAGATTGACCGCCCCTCGATGTGGGCACTTCATTTTCTCAACTCTCAGTAGAGTTACGTATTTATAGCAGAGAAGATACTGGCCAATCTTGTTTTCTAGCTAACAAGCTGAGAATCAGGTAAGTTAAACAACTGGCCTGAGGTCCCACAGCAATCCAAGAATGCACTGTGGAACCCCTACTGTGGGTGCGTTCACCCAGTGCAGTCACGTTCTGCCTCCCCTTCCTCCATCCCCGCTTCTGCTCTGGTGGCCAGGGGCCCATCCTCCTGTGTCACCCCATCAGCACGGGAATGAGGCTCCTCGGGCCTCAGCTGGAACTCCTGCCCCCCATGCCAAGCATCCACGGCTTGCTCCACCCCCCCCTCCAATCCTGTCTCTGCCTTTTCAGTGCCTTGGGCGACTGACCCCGTGGAGTGCATTGCTTGGGTTTTTTTTTTAGCAGCTGGTTGCATTCATGCAGTAAGAGGCCCAACAGGTGATTATGGGGCTGCAGGAGAGAGAGAAGAGGCTCCTCTTTCCTAATCCCCCTGCTCTTGGCTGAGTGTCCTGGTGGTGCCAGAAGACCCCTCCCCCCAGCTCCACTTCCCTCTGGGCTCTGCCAACACCACTTCCACTCTTCGCTTCCTTGGACCTCCAAGCGGCAACGACATCTCAGCGTTGCTCGTCTCAGGGCATCTCCACCCTGCCGCTGTGTTGATTCCTTCCTGGGTACCCTTACGTCTGGGAGGAGTTCCCTCATTAGTCTCTTGAATCGCCTCAGTCGGAGTCTGTTTCGTGCTTGGGTTTACCCTGATACACTCTTTTCTCCTGCGGGGAGTAAGCATGGAGTTTGCAGGGTGGCCTTTGGGTGTCATGCTGGGTGCTGTCCACACAGAGCGACCTGTGGCTGACATGAATGGTACTGCGGCCGCGGAGAGTGTTTGAGAGCCAGAGTGAGATTTCCAACTGTCCAAGCTCTGTTCAGAGAATTTGGAGGAATCATGAGAATATTTACGGCATCATCCTTGTTGGTGGTAAAAAGCTACCAACCTCCCGAAAGCCTGGTGCTGGGAGAGTGAGTTGCAGCATACGCCGTGGGCTGTGCCTGCCGTGGTATAATGCGCAGTTTAACAAGGGGTTAGTTACGAACAAACTGACGTGGACACGTAGACAGGACGCACTGTTGGGTGGGAAGAGCGCCCTTGCAGAGCGGTGTGGATCGTGGGATCCGTTTTTGTAGACTAATCCTCTCGGTCATTTTTTCCAGGTGATGGTCTCAACAAGCAGGAGAGGGGGAAGGGTTTCAGCTGTGTTGTCGACCTTCTTAGCTGGGAGTTGGGCAGGAGGAGAAAGCTAGGATGGGCGAGGCCTTGGAGAAGGGGGACTGGGGGAAAGAGAACCGTCTGGAATGCGTGTGGATTTTTGTTTGGTGTTCTGGTTTTCTGAGACAGGCACGTACTCGGTGGGTCGTTGATTTTCTGCCTGTTGTCTTTCCTAATCGCACAATAAATCTGCAGATTGCCCTCTGAACACTACCTCAGCTGGCCTCACCAGTCTTGGATGCTTTCTGAATGTCCATTATGACTGCTTTTATTTCCTATGGTTAATTCAAGCTTGTCTATTGATCAAATATCCAAACGTTCATGGATATTCTAGTTTTTTTTTTTTTTTAGATTTACTTATGGGGCTGGCATCCCATATGGGCGCTGGATTCTAGTCCTGGTTGCTCCTCTTCCAGTCCAGCTCTCTGCTGTGGCCCGGGAGTACAGTGGAGGATGGCCCAAGTGCTTGGGCCCTGCACCCGCATGGGAGACCAGGAGGAAGCACCTGGCTCCTGGTTTCGGATCAGCGCAGTACTGGCTGTAGCGGCCATTTGGGGGGTGATCCAACGGAAGGAAGACCTTTCTCTCTGTCTCTCTCTCTCACTGTCTATAATTCTATCTGTCAAAAAAAAAGAGATTTACTTATTTATTTGAAAGAGTTACACAGAGAGAGAAGGAGAGGCAGAGAGAGAGAGAGAGAGAGAGAGAGAGAGATTGATTTTCCATCCACTGGTTCACTCCTCAGTTGGCTGCAATGGCTGGAGCTGTGCCAGGAACCAGGAGCTTCTTCCAGGTCTCCCACATGGGTGCAGGGGCCCAAGGACTTGGGCCATCTTCTACTGCTTTCCTAGGTCATAGCAGAGAGCTGGATCGGAAGTGGAGCAGCCGGGACTCAAACCGGTACCCATATGGGATGCCGGCACTGCAGGCAGTGGCTTTGCCCGCTATGCCACAGCACCGGCCCCCTAGTTATTTTTTCATTATTGATTTCTAGTTGGTTTCCATCATGACCTGAAAATGTATGCAATTTCATGCCCTTGACCATTTGGTAGATCTTCCAGATGCTCTTGTAAATCGGACATATTTTTTAATTAAGTCTGCATTTTCTATTGATTTTTATTTTTGCTTGATTGTTCTGTTACTGAAAGCACTGTGTCCAAGCCTCCTATTATGCTTTTTGATTCTTTTCTCTCAGTGTCTCAAGTTTTACTTTATATATTTTGAAGCAATGTCATTATTGTAATTGTATCTCCCTGGTGAACTGATCCTTTTATCATTTTGAAATGTATCTCTTCATCTCAAACTATATTTCTTGCCTGCAACTGTGCTTTGGAATAAAGATAAAAGTCTTGGTTTATGTCTTGAGATAGTATATATTTATAAATCTGATGACACATAATATACATGTATTTTCTCCCTTTCAATTTCATTCTTTCTGTATCTTTGTATTTAGGGTATAGCCCTTGTAAGCATAATATGAACTTTAATCAAGTTTGATGATATATGACTTTTCAGTTGAGCATATAGACCACTTATATTTAACACAGTTGCTGATATATGCGAGTTTACCTCTATGCTCATCCAATTTATTTTCCATTTGTCCCATGTATGTTGCATTCATTTTTCTTTTTAGTTTTGCATTGTTGGGGACCACTCAAGAAAATTGTATTATTTCATTTTCCTAATAGCCAATTACTAATTTTTAAATAGTTTTTATATTTGTTGTAGAGATTTCAATATGCGTTTTTAACTTTTGACTGTCCAACATATTTGTACCTTTACTACTTTTCAGATAACCCTAGATTCCTAAACATTGGTGTTCCACTTCTGTCCCACTGCCTGCACTTTAATTTACCATAGTATTTGAGCTAGGCATTATGCTGGCGGTCGCTTCGTTAGCAACCTTTGCTTACATGGACAAATCCATTTGCCCTGCCGCTGTTTGCTTTCCTTCCAACGTCTCCCCATTTCCATCAGGAAGCATTCTTCTTGCAACTCGAGAACTCCTTCTGGAATTTAGTTTAGTTTGGGCCTACAATGACTACATTTTAAAAGACCTTTATTCCACATTTCCTTTTGAAGAATTTTTATTTTTTATTTTTTTTGCTGGATATAGAATTCAAAATTGGCAGTTATTTGCTTTTGGTTCTTTAAAGATATTATCCCATTGTGCCCCTTTCATCATTTTTGTTATTCTATCTGTCTTACTGTCATTCCTTTGAAGGTAAGGCGCCTTTTTTTTTTATCTGGCTAGCTTTTAGATTTTCTCTTCATCTTTGATTTTCAGTGGCTTGACTCAGATGTTTCTGGGTATGTGTGTGTGTTTATCCTGTTTGGTGTTTTTATGTTTCTTGATTTTTAACTTGACGTCTTTCATCAGGAGTGGAAGGTTCTTGTGCATTCTCTGCCACTCTCTCTCCTTTCATCCTGGGTTTTAGTAATGTGTGAGCCAGACCTGTGCATCATGTGCCCTGTCGCTGTCATGCGCTTTTTTTTTTTTTTTTTTAAACAGGCAGAGTGGATAGTGAGAGAGAGATAGAGAGAAAGGTCTTCCTTTTTGCCGTTGGTTCACCCTCCAATGGCCGCTGCGGCCGGCGCACTGCGGCTGGCGCTTCGCGCTGATCTGAAGCCAGGAGCCAGGTGCTTCTCCTGGTCTCCCATGCGGATGCAGGGCCCAAGGACCTGGGCCATCCTCCACTGCCTTCCCGGGCCATAGCAGAGAGCTGGCCTGGAAGAGGGGCAACTGGGATAGAATCCGGCGCCCCAACCGGGACTAGAACCCGGTGTGCCGGCGCCGCAAGGCAGAGGATTAGCCTGTTAAGCCACGGCGCCGGCCTTGCCATGCGCTTTTCTGTTTTCTGTGCTCACTGGGTTTTACTCTGAATGTTCTTGATGAGTTCTTTCTCAGGTCATCAGTTTGCTGTCCAGATGTTCTGATCTGCTTCAAAATCAATGTATTGTGTTCTTAATTATTACATATGTTTTTTAAGAAAAATAATACTCATTAAATGTATCTGTTCTTCCTGAAGTGAATAATACTTGTATTTTTTTTTAGGATTTATTTATTTATTTGATAGGCAGAGTGACAGAAGGAGAAGGAGGAGAGAGAGAGAAAGAGAGAGAGGGAGGGGGAGTATCTTTCACTTTCTGGTTCATTCCCCAAATGCCCCCAATAGCCAGGGCCCCTTGAGGCAGAAGCCAAGGGCCCTGAGTTCTATCTGGGTCTTTCAGTGGGTGACAAGGGTCTAAATACTTGGGCCAACAAACACTGCCTTCCCAGGTGCATGAGTGGGAAGCTGGACTGGAAGTGGAGCAGCTGGGTCTCAAATCAGTGCTCTGGTAGGGATGCAGTATCCTAAGCCGTGGCTTAACCCACTGAGCCACCAGGGGCTCCTGCTTATTCTTTTTTTTTAAGCACGTAGGGTTTTTTAATCGTTGGCAATGTACTTAAAATCAGCATTGACAGTAGCATGGAACTGAGGATTAACGTGAGCTCCTTGTCTGTTGTTCTGGGGTTCATTGCAGTATTTCAGCACATGCACACAGCATCACTGAGCTGTCAGGCAATTAGTGTCTCCCTTCCCTTGTTTCTTCTTTGGGTTTGGAGCCTGCTGCTCATCTCTCCCAGTTCTTTCTACAGAATAAACCCTGTGAACTCTTGTCACCTCCCTGTGATGTGGAGCACTAGGACTTATTGCATCTGTCTAATTAATTCATGATCACTGTATTTTTAAATACACTTTTTTTTTAAGGATAGCTTTAGACTCAGAAAAGTTGGAAAGATAGGACCGCATTCCCGTATATCTCTCACACCATTCCCCCTATTGTTAATGTCTTAAATCACACTGGCACATCTGTCAAAACCGAGAAATTAGCATTAATTAGGACTTTACAGTTAACCACTCTTCAGAGTTATTTGTATTTTACTAACTTCCTGTCTCACCCAGGATATCAAATTCTCTTGACTCATCATGTCTCCTTGGCCTCCTCTGGTTCACGGTCACTGCTCAGTCTTTCCTTGTTGGTCATGATCTTGATGGTCTTGAGAAGCACCCATCAGGAATTGTGTAGAACGCCCTTCAGTCTGCGGTGTGAAGTCTAAAGTTTCCATGTTGTGTTTTGTTTTGTCTTTAACAGCTGATAGTTTCCAGATGAGATTCTCCAGCTTATCATCCTTTTCCTTCTACTGTCTTATGGAAGTTGCTTTCACGCTTGTATCTGGTCATCCCAGCATCTGGGTCACCCATGGATCTCTCCTGATGTCTGTTTTTCCCTCCTGGCCCTATTTCTTGGTGTGTTTGGAACTTTTGTTTGAGTTCCAGCCATTTCCCATGCCCAATTAGAGGGCCACAGATGATATTATCTTCCTCCAGAGGGAACTCAGCCTTCTGGCAGGAGCTGAACTCCTTGGACGGTTTGCAGCCTGTGTAAGGCTTACTCCTCTGGGGTTGCCCCAAGAGGGTTCCAGCCAAGAAACAAAATTTCCTAGGGCTCCCTCCTTACTGGGTCCTGACCTCCAGTTTTTGTCTCTCCAATACCCAACAGACTTCTGTTGGTTTTCTTAAAAGAAAAAAAAAGAGAGATTTATTTATTTATTTGAAAGAGAGAGAGAGAGAGAGAGAGAATCTTCATCCACTGGTCCACTCTCCAGCTGGCCACAACCGCCAGGGCTGAGCAAAGCCGAAGCCAGGAGCCAGGAGCCAGGAGCTTCTCCTGGGTCTCCCATGTGGGTGCAGGAGCCCAATAACTTGTTCCATCATCCACTGCTTTCCCAAGCACGTTAGCAGGGAACTGGATCAGCTGGTGTCACAGGCCATGGCCCAACCCACTGTGCCACAATGCCGGCCCCCAGATTTCTGTTTTGTGTCTCCAACCTCTGCAGTTGAATTGGTAAACTTTAAGAGCAGAATGATCGCCTGGCGTCAGGTTCACATCTCTGCTCTTCTCTCTGGGATCCTCCCCCTCCAAGTCCTGCTTTCTCTGGGAGCTCTTATTCCCAGCCCCAAAAGGGTGCCTCAAATTCTGTTGGCTTCTCTGCCATGCTTATCAGCCACCCTCTGCCTCGTTTCTCAGTCTCCTGCCTTGTGCTGAAAATGGGCGCATGCCCCGTGGGCAGCAGCAGCACCCAGAATGTCAGGTGCATCTCAATTCCGCAAACATTTTCCCTGTTTGTTTGTGTGAATTTTCTTGTTGTTCTCAGTGGGAAAGCTGAGCTTCTACAAGTTGCTTCATCATGGCCCTGAGTGACACCATACTAAGTGAAAATATAAAATAGATCAATCATTGTACAGAGTGCAAAAATGGAATGTTATTGTGGATAAAGACCAGAAGGTGAAAGTACATGGGGCTGGTGCTGTGGCGTAGAAGGCTAAGCCTCCATCTACAGTCCCGGCATCCCATCTTGGTGCCAATTCGAGTCCTAGGTACTCCACTTCTGATCCAGCTCCATGCTGCTGTACCTGGGAAAGCAGCAGAAAATGGTCCAAGTACTCAGGCCCCTGCATCCACTTGGGAGACCAGGAAGAAGCTCCCGTCTCCTGGCTTCGGCTCGGGCCAGCCCCAGCTGTTGCACCCATTTGAGGAGTGAACCAGCAGATGGGAGATACCTCCATCTCTCTCTGAATCTCTGCCTTTCAAATAAATGAATAAATCTTTAAAAAAGGAAGAAGCTGAATGTACAAATTATAGCATTTATTTAATTTTGGGATACGAGCTAAGGAAATATTTGCTTTGGCTTTTGTTGTGTCTGCAATTAAGTTAAACAAATGCTTTGTAAATTCAAACAGAGGGGGTGGTGAGAGCCTTGGTGGTAGGAGAAGAGGGCTCATTGCTCTCAGGTCGAGGACCCTCAGAGCTCAGGGAAGTGAAGATGCTGAAGTTGAAGGTCACTGAATAATCTACTGGCCCACGAGGGAGCATTGGTGTAGACTCATAGCCAATAAAACAAACAAGCACACACTGGATGTCTGTTACCTGCCAAGCTATTAGCTCATTTAACTCTGGTAGCAACCTTGTGAGGCAGTACTTATCATAAGCCTCATCTTTTTCAGACAAGCAGATTGCATCTCTGAGAAGTTAGGTCACTTTTAGGGCATGCGGTTGGTGGAGAGCAAAGCCCCAATTAAAACCCGAGGTCTCTGGCTGTCATGCCGGGCTGCTCACTGCTGCACGTCACTCCGTTGGTCAAAAAAGAGGCTGCAGATCAGATAAGGCTACTTGAAATGCAGGAGGCACCGCACTAGATGATGGCTGTGTCCAGTCCCTGTATCCTGGGGCAGAGGAAGCAGATGGTCTGAGAACAGTCTGTTTTGAAATCACTCAGGACATTGCCTTTGATGAACGGGGTTGGATTCCTGCCTCCCAGAGAGAGCAGGTAGAGTGTGGCTGTGAAGGGTGTGGACACTGGGGATGAGCAACACCCTGGTGTACGGAGTGCAGAAAGCAGCGCCTGGCGTGTAGTATGTGCTCAGCAAAAGCTGTCGTTGTCATGGTTACTGTCATCATCAGAGGCAGAACAAATTGCAAAACCTGTGCATTCTCTCTGGCCCAGAGTCTCAGGTTCTTATTCTCTGTCCCCACTGCATGCCCCCAAGCTGATAGCTTCGTGGTCACTCATTCCTGTCTTCAGCTTATGCCTCACACTGTGCTGGGCTTTGGCGTCATCGCTGTCCACACAAGTGAATGGACAGTTATAATAAAACATTACCAGTTTTGTGCCAGTTACAAGAGCAAGGTGACCTGGGAGACCAGAGCGGGGACATCAGCCCACACAGGCATTGGGGCTCTGCAGTGGCTTCAGGGCCTAGAGAGAGAGGGGAGGCATCTCAGAATCTCATTTGTCCATTTCTTAATCCATTCCTCACGCATGTATGGACCACCTACTATGTGCTAGCTATTGTACTAGCATTAGGAGTCGAAAAAGGGTTAACCATCATGGTCTCAGGAAACTTCTGGTTTTGCAGGAAATCAGGGGATTTAATGATTTAAATCATCACTTCAGGGCGCATCTATGAGACGCATACAAAATAACATCCTAGGCTGCACAAGCATCGTTAGGAGTTGCTGAGTGTGTGCTAGCTTGCAGTGCACTGGCAGCCCGTCTTCCAGCTCCTAACCCTCTCTACGACTCTGTGAAGTGGCGCCGTTGCTATGCTCAGCTTAGACGAGGACGCTGAGACTTGGAGGGGTTAAGGAGCCATCCTTAACTGCTCTGGAAAGTGGCATCACTTTGGCTCAGTCCTGCGACTGTGTGAGCTCAACACTGAGCTCTTGGAGCCACTGTGCAAAGATCCTTGCAGAAACGTGAGAAAGTTACAGCCCTTTCCCTTAGGGAACTCTACGCAGATATACTAGAACAAGGAAGGCACGCAACCCATCCTATAATAGAACAAGGAAGGCACGCAACCCATCCTCGACGCGTCCTGTGCTACTGAAGAAGCGAACACATTCTGCAAAGGGTTCCATGAAGTCCGGAAAGGCTTCCGGGTGGAGGTGGCGTTAGAGCTCCAACTGGACCAAGGAGTTGGTTTTCAGTGAAGGGCCAAGGGAGAGCACCGCCCTGGGCGGAGGATGGGGACACTCTGACCTCTAGGGGGCGCGCAGATCCCTTCTGCTACAGCGCTGCGGCGAGAATGTCGGGCAGGGAGAAACACTCGCATGATGCGCTTGGTCTGGGAGCTAGACAGAGGCAGGTGATCCCGAGAAGGGGGAGGAGCTTCATGACTCCATCACCAGGGCCCACCCTGGAGTATTCTCCCTTGGGTTTCTGTCTGAGGCTGCCTCTGCCTGGAGAGCTCTCAGAACAATGCGTGGCTGGCATAGTAAGAGGAGCCCGAGTTTCTCTTCCACACTCTCTGAACGTCCATGACCGCAGGACTAGGGGAAAAGGGAGCAAAAGGAGCCTGGGCTGTCCCCACTGGTCCCCACTGTGTCCTGAGTGGGCGACTCTGGTCGAGGGCTGGTGGCTCTCTTGTGGTTTGGGGTAGAGGTCCTGGTGTAGGGAAGAGAGTGAGCGGGTGCACGAAGGCCCTGTGCAGCAGCTGTGGGACGCGGCCCTGCAACACTAGGTCCTGTCCGTCTCCGCCTGTAGAGGTAGGCGCTTGCAGGGAGCAGCAGCCGCCAAGTAGCACCTGGGGTTTGGGTTGTATGTGTGGAAGCCTGACAGTGATGGAGGGGACAGAAGAGGGAAGTGGTGATCATGGCCAAGCCTCCACGGAGCCAAATATCAACCAGGGGCGCCTCCTGGAGAGATTGGAGGCACCTTTGGGCCCTGGTCCAGGATCTCGGCCAGGGTGCTGCCCTCACCATGAAGACGCCCAATTAGCTTGCTGCCCTCCTGTGGTCTGACCATGGCTTGGATTGAGCTCAGCCCACTGTCTTGCTGGTGACTGAGATGACATTCACACGACGCAGCGTTGAGCAGGTTAGCGTAAGCCGTTCAGTAGCGTCTGCATTCACAGTGTTGTGCAAGCGCCACCTCCGTCCAGTTCCAGAACATTCCCGTCGCTCCGCAGTGGAACCTTGTACCCGCTAAGCAGCCTCTCCTCATTCCTGCCTTCCCCTCAGCCCCCTGGCAACTGCCAGTCTGCTTTAACCCTCTCGGCCGCACTTCAGGTGTGTTTTGTTAGGAAGAAGCAGCACCTGTGCCGTACCCATCCTCCTAACTGTGGCTGGATGACAAAGCATCGAGGCACTTCTGTATCCGTGGGCAACTGATCAACACTTCGAGGACACCTCCCTCCCCCCCCCCCCCCCGCCCCGACCCCTTGGCCTCCTTAGCCTCTTCTCCAAGAGCCCTCAGCATGCTCTGGCCACGAAAGGGTTAATCTCTGGTCCTGTGAGAGCCTTCACATCCATGCCCGGTCTTTGGCTCCATCCACCCTGACAGGTACAATACTTGCTCGGTGTTTGACTGCCAGCCCTTGGATGCAGGTTAGGATTAGAATTCTTTGAGCTGTCAACCCCACCCCCACCCCCTGCCTCTCTAATTTAAAGTCTGCCTCCGGTTGCTCACCTGCGTGGATCCCACCTGCCTTACACATTTTTCCACGTTTCAAATGTCTCTGTCTAAAGTTCAATCTCTTCCCCCACTACCACCTCCCCATCATGTTTTTTTACACCGTGCTGACTTTACCTAAAATGTGCCAAACTGGAAAGATGCTATTTTGGGGATAAATATGTTGATCTTTCCCTGAAGGAGTCTAAGACATCTGATGAGAGCTCGTGTTTGTTCACTCCACAAGAGCAAGTGATGTGTTTCAGACAGACTTGGAAGCTGCAGCCTAGCACGCATGGCTGCAGGGCCGTTGTTGCAGACTGAACGAGAGAGGGAAAAGGGGCTGACCCAGGGGGCTTTCCCAGGCATGGCAAAGTCCTGGTCTTTTAAGAAAATATTTGTTTATTTATTTGAAAAAGCGCAGTGATGGGGCAGGGTGATAGAGAGAGGGAGAGAGAGGGGGAGAGAATATGAGTATCTTCCATCGCATGGTTCACTCCCTGAATGGCCACAACAGCCTGGGCTGGGCCAGGCTGAAGCCAGGAGCCAGGAACTCCATCCAGGTCTCCCGAGTGGGTGGCAGGGACCCACATACTTGGACCATCATCTGCTGCTTTCCCAGGCGCAGTAGCAGGAAGTTGGATTGGAAGCAGAGGAGCTAGGACTCAGACTGGCACCCTGCTATGGGATACTGGTGTCTCCTGCAGCCACTTAGCCTACTGAGCCACAACTCCGGCCCGAAGTCGTGGTCTTTGAAGCCAAAGAGCCTGAGTTCAAATCTTGCTCTGCTGTTACCGTGAGCGTAGGCAGATGGCTAGATGTGTCTGGAGAGGAGTCTCAAGGTCTATCCTGTACCACAACAACTCAGACATGACAGGGCTGGCAGATCTCCCAGAGCAAGGTAGCCATCCTGCCAGCCAGCCACTACCTTAATTAACCTTAACGCTCATTCTAACTTCATCAGCATTGTGCTTCTGACTATGCCCCCATCTCCAAATTCACCAGAACAGACCCGAAAAGACCCTATTGGGAAAGAAAATAAGTGGTGCCCCTATTCCAGGGAAATAGCCCACCTTGTTCCCAGAGTTCTACTCCTCATCTCCTTCCTGTGAATATTCCTGCAGGCTAAAGTCCAAGCAGAGACCTCCTCAGACCCTCAGGACAGATGCTGTGCACAGAGCCTGCCTACTCCCTTGCTCCTGGGAGTGGACTTTCACTTATGATAAAATTAGCTGGTCTGCTTAATACAGTATTAACCCTGGGGCCAGCATTGTGGCAGAGGTTAGGCCCCGTTCCCCACACTTGCATTGTGTATGGGAGTGCTGCTTTGAGGCCCAGCTGCTCCACTTCCCATCCAGCTTCCTACAAATGCACCTGGGAAGCTGACGGTTGATGACCTAAGTGCTTGGGCCCCTGTCGCCCCACAGGGGAGACCCAGATGGAGTTCTGGGCTCCTGGCTTCAGCCTGGCCCAGACCTGACTGTTGTAGGCATTTGGGGAGTGAACCAGCAGGTGGAAGATCTCTGTCTCTCTCTCCCTTTCTGTCATTCTGCTTTTCAGATAAATAAAATAATTCTTTTTAAAAAAGATTTATTATATTTTATTTGAAAGTCAAAGTTACACAGAGAGAGAAGGAGAGACAGACAGAGAGATACATCTTCTGTTGGTTCACTCCCCAATTGGCTGCAATGGTTGGAGCTGTGCTGATCTGAAGCCACGAGTCAAGGACTTCCTCTAGGTCTTCCCGCATGGGTGCAGGGGCCCAAGGACTTGGGTCATCTTCCACTGCTCTCCCAGGCAGAGAACCGGATCAGAAGTGGAGCAGCCAAGACTCAAACTGCTGCCCATATGGGATGCAGACGGTGGCTTTACCTGCTACGTCACAGTGCCGGCCCCGATAAAATAATTCTTAAAAAAAATTTAGCTCTGAACCATCCTAGAATTCTTTCTTGCGGTGGTATCAAGAATCTGGACATGAATTTTCCAGTCACATTACCATCTGTATTAACTTGGGGAAGCCACTCAAGCTTTTCAGCTCTGTTTCCACATCAGTAAAACCGTGGAACGGTAATACATCGTGGGGTTCTGGTGAGATTCTATGAGATCGTACACGTACAGCACGTAGAGCATGCACATTCACCAATAACTACTATTATTTCATCTTTTTTCCCCATCATAGTTTGGAATAGATCACTTTCTAAGAGAACAAAAGGAACATGGCCTGAAAATCAGTGGGCACCGGTGAGTCACGGAGGCTGTTTGGAGAGTAGGAGTGGCATGATAAGATGTGCGTCCGAGGAAGTTGCATGTGTCTGCAGCCTACAGGCTGACCAGGAAGGAAGAGCAGGTGAGGGGTGGAGATCAGGAGGCTGGCGTCGTGGTCTGCGCTGCCCTGGGCAACACGGCGGCCATGAGCCAGGCGCAGCTGTTTGAATGGATCTAATTCATATGTTCAACGCAAGGAAAGACTCCACTCCTCTGACACCGTAGCCACCTTCCAAGTCCTCGGCAGCCGCATGTGGCTGGTGGCTGCTCTCTTGGCCAATAACCTTTCCTTGGTTCCAGAAAGTCCTGTTGGACAGCCCTGGTGGTGAGAAGTGGTGCTCACCTTTGAGAGGACGTTTGGGTAACCTGGGAGATGCCTTCACGGAGGAGGTCCTGGGGAAGGGTTTGAGAATTTATGTTTCTATATTTAAAATTGTGTTGGTTATTTTTATTTTACTTATTGTATTTAAAAGAGGCAGAGCAAGGAGGAATGGGAGGGGGAGAGAGAGGGGGAGAGAGAGACAGAGAGAGAGAAAAAAAATATTCCATTTGCTTATTCACTCTCCAAAATGCCTATGACAGCTGGGGCTGGGCCAGGCCCAACCCAAGAGCCCGAACTCAATCTGAGACTCCCAGGTGGGTAGCAGAGACCCAAGTACTTGAGCCGCCGCCTGCTGCCTCTCATGGTTCACATTATCAGGAAGCTGGAATCAGAAACAAAGCTAGGAGCCAAACCCAGGCACTCCGATGTAGGATTGGGGGGGGGGGGGTCCTAAGCAGCCTCTTTCTTTAAAATTTTTTACTTATTTATTTTCATTTTATTTGAAAGACAGAGACACAGATGAGTGGGACGAGATTGCCCATCTGCTGATCCACTCTCCAAACACCTTCAATAGTCAGGACTGGGCCAGGCAGAAGCCAGGAGCCCAGGAGTCAGTACGGCTCTGTGACGTGGGTGACAAGGACTCTCAGGTACTGGAGACATCTCCTGTTGCCTTCCAGGGTGCACAGTAACAGGAAGCTGGATCAGAAGTGAGTAGCTGGGCCTCAAATCCAGGCATTCCTAACTACTGCGCCAGAAGCCTGACCCAAGAACTTGCATTTCCAACAGATTCCCAGGCGACACCGCTGGTCAGGGGCCACCCTTTGAGTACTGCCTCTCCATATGTGGGTTGAGGGAAGGCGGGATGTTCGGAGAGTGCTGGAAGTGGGGTGTCTTCCTTCTGTGCCCCAGCTCAGCCACTATGGGCTGGGGACACGCCTGGAGATCTGTTTCGTGACGGAGTATGCATAAGAGCTGGGGCCTTGCAGGCAGAAGGGGAAAGGTGGGCTTCAATCAGAGTCTGGACAGCAGAGGAAGAAACTGGGGGGCCATGGTGGGGCTCCCTGCACCTCCTGCATGCTCCCTGTCTTCCTGGAGCCCGGCACTTCCGGTCTGAGGGAGAGGAAGGTGGGACAGAGCTTACAGAACTGAGAAGTCAAGCATTGGCCGCCTCTGTTCCGCTGTCATGCCTGACAACTCCCTCCCGAAGGCAGCGGATGACTCACGTCTGGCTGCTTGGTGTGGGGGAAAGGGCCTCGGGGTACAAGTGACAACACGCAGGGAGGTGCGATGGGAGAAACACACCACGTAGAGCCTCAGCATCTGCAGAGACAACCATTCTGGGGCTCGCTTGTTCTCAGAGAGCCGGAGTGGAGCATCTGGTGATGGGCAGGGACCCTCCTTCTAAGCTGAATTTGTGATACCAGGCAGGAGTGCAGGGTGGGGGCTGTGCTGGGGCTCGCCCCGCCTCAGCTTGGCACCCCTCTTACAGAGGGTCACTCCAACAGTACTTCTCCAGCAACTGCCGAAATGGCTGTGAACTTCCCTCCCTCCCAGCTGCTCCCCTACTGCCCAACAACTAACCTTGACACCTGAGCATAGGCAGGGGCCTCCAAGACTGTGTTCCAATACTGAGAACAGTCTCAGTACTGGTTAGCTGATGCTGGGGCTGTGCCATTTAGAAGTGATTTGAATAGAAGTGTGTGTGTGTGTGTGTGTGTGTGTGTGAACAGTGGTAAAGAATACGAGGAAGTAGGGGGATGACTAGGTGCTATAATGGCCTTGAGGGTGCCACTTTCCTTAAGGCTGGCTAATACCCATCACTTTAATCATTGCATCCATCCACCTAGCCGATCCATCTATCCATCCACTCAACTCATCACTCCACCGCCCTCCCTTTATCTGTCTACCCATCTATCCATCCATCCATCCATCATCCATCTATCTGTCCACTCAATTCATCTGTCCTTCCCTCCTCCCTCCCTTTCTCCTTCCCTTCATCTATCTACCCAACCATCCATCTTTTCATTGGCTCCATCCATCCAACCATCCACCCATCTGCTTAGGAAAAATGGCCCCAGCAGAAAAATCCTCCTCCTGTAAGTGCCCGTGTGCCAGTGAGGATGTTTGACAACATGTAAGAGGAGCCGTTCCTCCTGGGACTCCTGCTAACAGATGTTGTTCCCCACCACCACCCCTGAACAACAGTAGGAGAAGCAGAAAACTTATCTTCAAATGACAGCCCTTCCCTCTGCCTGCCTGGGGAACATGGTGTGAAGATGTGGCTGTCAGGTTTTTAAAAATCCTTTGAATTCCATGACTCAGTGATGTGGTTAATGTAGATAGAACTCTTCTATCAAAGCAGGGAGCCCATTGAAGAAATGAGAAAATATGTACTGTTTCTCTAGAGAGTGGAGTTAAGCCTGCCTTCCTCAGAGCTGGGGAGGCTTTTGTCCCAAGCCTCTCTGCAAATTAAACCCATCACTTCACGATCTCACAGAGCAGATTGTGGGGCTTCTGGCTTTTGCTGCTTGGACTGTGCAAAGACGCCGACGGATAGTTTTGATTGAATGTCCAAATTAAGCTGCCAAAGAGCGAGTCTGCAGCTCCAGGGGCCCCATGTTAGTATTTATGTCACATCTTTAGAAATAATCACATTGAGAAGCAGTGCCCAGAGCCACGTCAGCAGCCGCTGAAGCCGAGGGGCAGCATAGCACCCGCCCTGGGCTTCCCGCTGCGTTTACTCAGCACCCAGGCAAAGGTGGGGCCCTGCGGGTGCATCATCACGGTTCCTGTCCCGAGGCAGTGAGCAAGGAGGGAGTAAGCCTTGTTTTCACCCAGTTTGAGGCGTGGGGTGGCCTCCAAACAAGAGATGAATCTGACTTGTTGGACGCCTTATTCCCAAAGCATCTGTCTAAGACCAAAGGGAAGACCCCCTGGGCCAGCTTGAGGGGAACAGATGCTCACCGTAGAAGGCAAGAGGAGTCAAGGTTTTCTCTTGTTTTTCTAAGCCCAGGAGTCCCTCTCTGTCTGCCTCAAGCCCTGCCTGAAGTGGTCAGCGTGGGGTCCCCAGGGTGACCCAGCAGGGACACTGTCCACATCGTTGGGAAGAGCCAGAGATTGGCAGATGGAACTTATGTGACTTCAAAGGGGAAGTCCACCCTGGCCATCCCAGAACTGTGGGCTGTGGCTGTGTGGAGTCCGAGTAGGCACACGTCGGCCCTGGGGACCAGAGGACTTGGAATGACCAGGGAAACCTGCCTAGGAAATAGTTGACACTAGACTGGGCCGAGTGGGTTACAGAACTGACCAGGGCTGGGCGCCTGATGCAGTGTTTAAGATGCTGCTCGCGACACCTGCGTCCCACATGGGAAGCGTCTGAGTTCAAGTCCCAGCTCTGCTCCTGATTCCAGCTTCCTGTTCATGCACACCCTGGGAGGCAACAGGTGATGGCCGGAGTATTGGGTCCCCGCCACTCACATAGGAGACCTGGGTTGAGGACCTGGCTCCTGGGCATTTTTGGAATAAACCAGTAGATGGGAGTTCTCTGTTCGTCAGACTCCTGCCTCTCAAACAGAAAACAGATAAATAAATATATATATATTTTTAAAAATTGCCCAGATTTCCAAGTTTCTGGTTTCAAGGAGAACTCAATTACTGAGCACAGAAGGTGCATGGTGTGGCAGTGACCCACAAACTCGATCTGCAGGGGAATAAGCTGGACTGAATCTCAGGACATCTGGGGTGTATCCAGTTCCAGTTTGTTAGGAATAATGCATGCAAGACAGCTCTCCCCTTACACAATGATTCCTTTACCTCAGTGGAGTAGCATTATTTTGCTAATTAAAAAATAATTTGTGCTCAACTGAGATCATATATTTAACATCTCCTTCTTCCAAATTCCCACTGAAATGACTAAGAGATTAAACATGGAAAAAAAAAATTGATGGAGGCTAGAAACCAGGCAAATGGTGTCAATCACATGCCAGAACCTTTGAGGAATTTGTCTGAGATGCAGTTCAGATGATACTAGCTAACATCATGTCTTCTTTGCCAACATCTGAACCTCTTAGGATTTTATTTTGTATAATTGCATTGGTTGGTTCTTGCAGGATGATGTTAAATAATAGTGCTGATGGTGGGATTCTTAACTTGATTGTGTCTTTAAAACATATGCCTCTGGAGTTTTCCCAGGGAGCATGATAAAAGCCTTTCATGTATTTATTACATCAAGAAAAACATTCATCTATTTCTATTTTTCTAAGTGTTAAAAGAAGGAGTTGTTATTGAACACTATTGGTTTTCTTTTTGTCATTTTTTTGAGATGATTATCTAGTTTTCCTTCTTTGACCTAGTTTTTTAGTGAATAATATTAAGAGATTTTTTTCAGACCATGAAAGATTTTTGTTTATTGAATGCACAATCAGATTTGAGTTTCTGAAGGATGCGGGAAGGGTGCAGGCAGGGCTGGACAGAGGAAGGAAGGCCAGAGGTCAGACAGCAAGCAGGGGGGTCATCCTTTCCCCAGGACAGGAAGCAGCAATCACCTGGAGAGCTGGTGTTGACGATTCATCACCTGCACACACATCCCAGGCTTCAGACAGCTCAGCCATCACACTGATCTTGTGAAATAATGATTATCGTTAAGGCGATAGCAGTATGGACAGTGAGAGGGACTCGGGTACCTAGAATGACAACCATGTAGATGAACAGTAAGGACCTGTAGTCATTATGTTGCCACGAGGGGAGGCTTTTCAGACTCTCACTTGGACAATAATTGAAAGCATAGTTGAGTACTCACTAATATTGGCGTCGAAAGAGAGGGATCAGTCCTGGTGGCAGGAGAGAGCAGAGAGATACCGAGTATTGTTGGGCATTTTGCTGTGTCTGTGGGACATCCAGTACCGGATACATATGGTTCTAGTGCTCAGTAAAGAGGTGTGGGTGGGAGTTGTCAGTATTTAGATAAAAGTTAAAATCTTAGGAGTAGTGCCTTTGGGAAAATATGGAAATTTAAAAACAAACTTCTAAGTAATCTCTAGTTTGGCTCAAAGAAGAAAATCTCAAGGGAAATTAGAAAGTACTTTGAACTGAAAGAAAATGAAAACACAACACACGAAACTTTGTGAAAACTGGATAAAGTAGGGCTTAAAATGCAATGTATGTTGGTCAGTTCTACCAAGCCCTTAAAGAAGAAGTGACATTGATTCCTCTAAAGAGTAGAAGAGGGGCCGGCGCCGCAGCTCCATAGGCTAATCCTCCACCTGCGGCGCCGGCACACCGGGTTCTAGTCCCAGTCGGGGCACCGGATTCTGTCCTGGTTGCCCCTCTTCCAGGCCAGCTCTCTGCTGTGGCCCAGGAGTGCAGAGGAGGATGGCCCAAGTGCTTGGGCCCTGCACCTGCATGGGAGACCAGGAGTAGCACCTGGCTCCTGGCTTTGGATCAGCGCGGTGTGCCGGCCGCAGTGTGCTGGTTGCAGCGGCCATTGGGGGGTGAACCAACAGTAAAGGAAGACCTTTCTCGCTCTCTCTCTCTCTCTCTCTCACTGTCCACTCTGTCTGTCAAAAAAAAAAAAAAAAAAAGAGTAGAAGAGGAAGAGGGAACATTTCCCAACTTATTTTATGAAGCTACTATTACTCTGAAACCAAAGCCAGACAAATTAGTACAAGGAAACGATATAAACCAATGTCCTTTATGGACACAAATGCAACAATCTTCAGCAAACAATTAGTAGATCAAACCCAGCAATATATAAAAAGGATAGTAAACTCCAACTAAGAGTATTCCATTGTGGGAATGCAAGACTGATTCAATAACAAGAAATCAATGTGGTTCACTATGTTAATAATATAAAGAAAAACCAGTAATCATATCAATTATTAAAATTTTTAAAGATTTTTTAAGATTTATTTTGAAAGAGTTACAGAGAGAGAGGGACACACACACACACACATCTTCTATCCACTGGTTCACCCTCCCCAGATGACTACAATGGCCGGAGCAGGAAACCATGAGCTTCCTCTGGGTCTTGTACATGGGTGCAGGAGTCCAACAACTTTGGCCATAGTCTGCTGCTTTCCCATGTGCATTAGCAGGGAGCTGGATTAGAAGTGGAGCAGCTGGAACTTGAACCTGTGCCCATGTGGGATGCTGGCACCACAGGTGGCAGCTCAACCTGCTATGCTGCAATGCCAGCTTCCACAACAGTGTTCTTACTGATGGAAGACTGCATGCATTCTCCCCAAGCTAAGGGAGAAAAAAATGATGTCCATCCTCCCCACTCCTATTCAACATCATACTGGCTGATGCAACCAGTACAATCAGACAACAAGAATAGATAAAAGGCATACAGGTTGCAAAGAAAAAAAATGGAAGCATCCCTGTGGACAGAAAATGTGTAGAAAATTCAAAAAATTCTAGAACTAATAACTAAGTTTGGCTAGATTATAGGATACAATTCAATACACAAAACAAATTGTATTTCTTATATATTAACAACAAACAGGAACCAAAATTAAAAAAAGAACACTTAAATTAGCTCCAAATAAAGGAAATATTTGGATATAAATCTAACATCTCTAGAATCTCTATGGTGAAAATTACAAAACTGAAATCAAAGAACACCTACATAAATGAAGAGATATACTATGTTCATAGATTGGAAGGCTAAGCATAATAAAGACGTCAGTTCCTATAGACTGATTTATAGACTTAATGAAATGCCAATCAAAATCCTAGTGGGATTTTTTGTTGATGTGGACAATGTAATTATAAAATCTTTGTGGAAATACAAAAGAACTAGAAATAAAGATAAAGAATAAATTTGGGAGACTCATAATACCTAATCTTTAGACTTACTGCATAAAGCATTAGTAGTCAAGCAGTGTGGTATTGATGAAGGGTTAGGTATGTAAACCAATGAAATGGAATAGAGTCCAGAAATAGGCCCACACAAATCTGATCTATTCATTTTTTAAAAAAAGGTTTATTTATAGTGGAGTTGCAGACATAGAGAAAAAGACAGAGAGAAAGGAATTCCATGTGCTGGTTCACTCCCCAAATGGCCTCAAAGGCCAGAGCTGGGCTTGTCTGAATGCAGGAGCCAGGGGTTTCCTCTGTGTCTCCCACACAGGTGCAGTGGCCCAAGCACTTGTGCCATCTTCCACTGCATTCTCAGGCCATAAACAGAGAATTGAATCAGAGGAAGAGCAGCTGGGACATGAACTGGTGCCCATTTGGGATATTGGCATCACAGGTGGAGGCTTAGCCTACTACACCACAGCGCCAGGCCCGATCTGTTTATTTTTAATGCAAGTGAAAAAAAATGAAACAGAAAAGGATAGTTATTCAAAAAATGATGTTGGAATGATTGAACATCTATATGTAAACCAAAAGAATTCGTCCCACCTCATACCTTACATAACAATTAACTCAGTGGATGTAAAGGTATCACATTTTAGAAAACACAGAAGAAAAAGTTTATGGTGTAGAGTTAGACAAAGAGCTCTTAAACGTGAGACTAAAAATGTGACTGTAAATAGCAAAAAAATATAAACTGGACTTCATTAAAATTAAAAGCTTTTGTTTTGAAAAAGACACTTACAGAATGAAAAGACAAACTACAGCAGGGAAGAAAACACTTGCAGATCACGTATCCAACAGAGACTTGTACCTGGAGCCGAGAACTCTCAGACACAGTGGTCTGAAAAGGATAAAACCATACTGTCCGTGAGCAAGCACCTCACAAAGACGCCATCAGAATATCTAGTGCATTTGTGAGCCAGTGTTCAGTATCATGAGAAATCAGGGAAACACAAAGATCGTGGTGAAATGCCATTCAAGCCTATCAAAATCGGTAACTTAGTGATCACAATGATAATTAATAATAAATATCATCAGGGAAGTGTGCTGACAAGGGTGCTGGGCAGGAGGAGCTCTTGTCCATCACCAGTGAGAATGCAAAAATGGTACCGCCACTCTGGGACACCGTTTGGCTACATACACTTACTTTACGGCTCAGTGATCCCACTCCTAGGTATTTATCCTTGCAAAATAGAACTTTCTGTTTACAGAAAAATCTATGACTATTCATGGCAACTCTTTGTAATCACCCAAATTGGAGACCTCTCAAATGTCCTTGAATAGATGAGTGGGAAATCAGAGTGGCACAATCGGGTAATAGAATGCAGTTCACTGATGCAAGGGAATCAGCTATTCCTACACAGAGACTTGGATGGGTCGCAAAGGCCTTATGCTTGGTGAGAAGCTGTTCTCAAAAGATTTCATCCTGTGATGTCCCCTTTATGCACCATCCTTGGGATGGTAAAGCTACAATAAAGAGAGACAGATCAGTGGTTGCCAGAGCCCAAGGATGAGGGAATGCTGTCACCATAGAGGGGTGGCCTGGGGATTTTTATGGGGTGATGGAGCCTGTCTGTGGTGTGAGCATGTGGTGGGTACATGAATCCATACATGTGCTCACATTCACTGGACTGGGCAGCTGTTTAAGACACCACTATGGCCGGCACCGCGGCTCACTAGGCTAATCCTCCGTCTTGCGGCGCCAGCACACCGGGTTCTAGTCCCGGTCGGGGCACCGGATTCTGTCCTGGTCGCTCCTCTTCCAGGCCAGCTGTCTGCTGTGGCCAAGGAGTGCAGTGGAGGATGGCCCAAGTCCTTGGGCCCTGCACCCCATGGGAGACAAGGAGGAAGCACCTGGCTCCTGCCTTCGGATCAGCGCGGTGTGCTGGCCACAGCGCGCTGGCCGCGGCGGCCATTGGAGGGTGAACCAACGGCAAAAAGGAACACCTTTCTCTCTGTCTCTCTCTCTCACTGTCCACTCTGCCTGTCAAAAAAAAAAAGACACCACTACGAGACATGCTCATCCCGTGTCAGAGTGCCTGAGTCCTAGCCCTGTGTCTGATCCCAGCTTCCTGTTAATGTGCGCCCTGGGGAGGCAGCAAGGGACGACTCCCGTCCCTGCAACCCATGCGGAGCAACTGGAATCAAGTTCCAGGTTCCTGGCTTCAGGCTGGCCCAGCCTCAACTGCTGTGGGTATTTGAAGAGTGAACCAGGGGATGGGAGCGCTCTCTGTGTCTTTCAAATATGGAAAAATTCAGAAATAATTCACAGGCCCAGACATCAAAAGACAAAATCAATTTTATTGCATGCTAATTTTTAGAAAGTAGGGTAAATGCTACAGTCAGAAAACAAACAGATAAAAAGACACACACACACACACACAGATAGAGAGAGAGAGAGAGAATAAGGCAATGGTCTGAGATGGGAGGGAAGCAGTGGAGAGGAAGCAATTCCATGTTGTGATAATTAAAAGTACCTTAAAATGATGAAATAAATTCAAATGCATAGAAACAGTAGATGGAGGAATGCTCACTGCAGAAAATGTAACTAACATGGAAACCAGCTAAAGGGCTACTCCCAGATGGAAGGGGATAGGGATAAAGGCATGAGTGAACATAATCTGGAAAAGATTATGACAGGCATGGAGGACAAAGGGCATTTAGTCACGGGTAGGCGGTTATCAAATGTACCGAAAGCAAAGATCAGAGCAAATGGGAAAATGCCTGTATTCCTATATTTAAAGGAGAGTTCAGGACAAACACATTAGAAACCGTAAAAAGAGCTTTTAAATTATGAAAGGGGGCCGGCGTCGTGGCTCACTTGGTTAATCCTCCATCTGCAGCGCCGGCATCCCATATGGGCGCCAGGTTCTAGTCCCGGTTGCTCCTCTTCCAGTCCAGCTCTCTGCTGTGGCCTGGGAAGGCAGTGGAGGATGGCCCAAGTGTTTGGGCCCTGCACCTGCATGGGGAGACCAGGAGAAGCACCTGGCTCCTGGCTTCAGATCGGTGTAGCTCCAGCTGTAGTGGCCATTTGGGGAGTGAACCAACGGCAGGAAGACCTTTCTCTCTGTCTCTCTCTCTCACTAACTATCAAAAAAAAAATTATGAAAGGTAAAATTTAAGAACAAAGCATACTGATGGTCAAAATACATAAAGTAGAAGCTACTAGAAATAAGAGAGATGTACAGAAATACTGTAAGAGTTTTTTTTTTTTTTTTTAAAGATTTATTGGAGAGGCAGAGTTTTAGGCAGAGAGGTCTTCTGTCTGCTGGTTCACTCCCCAAATGGCTCCAACGGCCAGAGCTGGGCTGATCTGAAGCCAGGAGCAAGAAGCTTTTTCTGGCTCTCCCATGTGGGTGCAGGGGCCCAAGCACTTGAATTGTCTTCCACTGCTCTCCCAGGCCATAAACAGGGAGCTGGATCAGAAAAGGAGCAGCTGGGACACGAACTGGTGCCCATATGGGATACTGGTGCTGCAGGCGGAGGCTTAACCTACTACGCCACAGCGCTGGCCCCAACGGGGTTAACTTTGTCAGTGTTTGACAGCTGAAATGGAGAAGGGAAATTGACACCAGCTGAGGCTCTGCCATGAGCTTCACATCCTCTTTATAATTAAGGCAGTCCTGTAATTTAGTGTCAAAACTTGACCTTTGAGAACGGAAGGACAAAAGGTATAAACTGGGGCTGTCTTGGCAAGCCGGGTGGAATATGTGGTCATCCTAACAGCACCTTTGAGGGGCCTGTCGTTTTAACATTTTGAAGTTGGTGGGAGTTACGGCCGAGGTAGGACTCAAACCCACGCCGCGTGACTCCAAAGAGCGGCCACTGGTAAGTTAGGGCCTGATTCACCTGCACCAGCTCTGCACCATCGCACTGCTTGCCGTGGCTCAACAGACACCGTAATGGTCTCAGCTGGAAGTCTGTCTCGACACAGATAATTAATTAGAAGTGTGACCATTGTGCCACTGCCAGTCATGATGGGAAGCCAGCTCTTCTCGGAGCCTTTGGGGCTATGATGTGTTCAGGGTGACAGATGCTGGATGAGGCCTGCCCAGAGACCCCCTGTTTCCTTGCTTTGTGATCGCAGCCTATCTGATGAGACTATTACAGCCCTGGGAAGGGGATTCTAATAGATTATAGGGTGAAAGCCTCCATTATCAGAGAATCTTAGGTTTAGAAACCCCAGGCATTAGAAGAAGCAATAAGTAGACAGGATTCCAAGGGACATGAGCCTCGGCTGGAGAGCAAAGGCTAAAGCAGCTTCTGTTTTTTTTTTTTTTTTTAAAAGATTTATTTATTTATCTGAGAGACAGAGTTACAGAGAGAGTGAAAGACAGGGAGAGAGGTCCTGCAGCCACTGGTTCACTCCCCAAATGACCACAATGGCTGGAGTTGGGCAAGGATGGAAACCAGGAGCCAGGAGCTTCTTCCAGGTCTCCCACATGGGGCAGGGACCCAGGCACTCGGGCCATCCTCCACTGCCTTCCCAGGCCATCAGTAGGGAGCTGGATCGGAAGCAGAGCAGCCGGGATTTGAACCAGCGCCAGCGCCAGCACCAGCAGCTTCCAGTTTAAGAAGATGTAACTTCTTAAGGGGTTAAGGTAACTGGGCTCACCTGTTCGTGCCTGGACTAGGAGGAGGGGGCAGGGCAAGAGAGTGAAGATGGATGGACAGCTCTGCAGTTTTTCATCTGTTCAGTGTCACTCTGAAGTCCTGTTTGGATCCTAGGCATGTGCTGGGGGTGTCCAGCTGGTCTTGGTGAGGCCCTCCTGGGCTGATGTATAATTTACTCTGAAGCCCACTTTCCGGATTCTGTGATTCCAACCGCTCTGCACAGCCAGTTCTGAAAAGTTTTTGGGGGAACAGGACAGGGTCCCCAAAGGCCAGGACAATGGATTCTTGAAGGCTGTCAATGTACAAATAAAATTGTAAGATAACTTTCACTAGCACAATGAATATGACAATGCGTTCTCTAGGACATTTAGAAAGTGTCAGATAAAGCTAAAGTCCTTTTGCTCACAACCCCCAAACCAGACTTCTGTATTTTTTCCCTCAGATGTCACCATTATTTTAAATCAACTTTGGGTATTCACGTCCAGAATCTTCTCTGTATATTTACATACATATGTAACCTCGTAGAAAAGAATTTTATTGTAGCTTTGTTTTGAAGCTTTGGAGAGGCCCTTTAAAAAAAGTTGTTTATTTTTGACATAATTTCAAAATTACAGAAAAGTGGCAAGAATAGAACAAAAATCTTCTGTATACTCTGTGCTTGGTTTACTGTTTATATTTCACCCATTTGGTTTATTATTTTCTGTATTAAATATTTTCCTAGAAGGGTCTATAGGAGGGGACTTTCATGGGAAATGAAATCAAAATATTTATTTTGGTGTGAGTAACTTTTGAAATCCATGCAGGCATTTTGCATAGGAGGGGTCTTCAAAAAGCTCATGAAAAATGTGTATTGCAAAGAAGCTGTGCACGGATTTCAGGACATTTTGTATCCATATTGGCTCATCTTTTAATTCCATCTTCCATGCCTTATTCTGACCCATCTCAGAGTAAGCTGGAGGTCAGGATGGCCATTTACCCTCCTCGATATTTCAGTATCTGTTTCTCTGATCAAGAATACTCTCTTAAATATGCATAGCACAGTTACCCAAATGAGGTGATGGGACATTGACCTAATGGTGTAATTTAATAGTTGAGACCCAGATTTCGTTAATTGAAGCACTAATGTCCTCATACCTTTTCCTTAAACAAAGAGGCGTTATGTTGTCCTCACCTGTCTTCCTCTCCTTTCAACATACTGATGCAGACAGATAGTCCAATGTTATCAGCGTGGGCATTGCACTACACAGCATGACTATGCCATAAAGTATTTATTCCTGCCCCATTGATGGACAATCAGGCTGTTTCCTGCGTTTGTCACTGCAAACATCCCCAAACTAAATGGTAGTGGGTGTTGCTTTGAATGAGGATTTCTGATGTTGAAAATTCCTTGGGGCTGGCACTGTGGCACAGTGGGTTACCATCCTATCCTGAAGCGTTGGCATTCCATATGGGTGCTGGTTCAAGACCTGGCTGCTCCACTTCTGATCCAGCTCTCTGCTGTGGCCTGGGAAAGCAGTAGAAGATGGTCCAAGTCCTTGGGTCCCTGCACCCACGTGGGAGACCTGGAAGAAGCTCCTGGCTCCTGGCTTTGGATCGACGCAGCTTCAGCCGTTGGGGCCAATTGGGGAGTGAACCATCAGATGGAAGACCTCTCTCTCTCTCTCTCTTTCTTTCTGCGTCTCCTCTCTCTGTGTAACTCTGACTTTCAAATAAATAAATAAATCTTAAAAAAAAAAAGAAAATTCCTTGATTACGTAAGGTGGGTTCAAGACATTAAGTACCACAAGTACTCAGATTTTTCCACAGAAAATTTGTGTCTTCTTGGGGAAAAAGGAAAATAATTGGGAAAGTTCTTGGTAAAGAACAATATTTTGGAAGTATACATGAAGTGCACTCTTTTTGTGGATTCAGAACTGTTAGGTAACTTTCCCCAGAATGCAGAGGGCTTGCTTGGCCTGAAGAGCCTATGATGGAGGGTCAGATCTAACCCCAGCCAGCTCCGCATCCAAGATCCAGGGCAAACAATGCCATCTCCAGCAGGATGCTCTTCTCCTGCACACTTAGCAAACTTCCACCAGGGGGAAGGTTGATATTTCTGCTTTTTGTAAAGCATTTGGTACCATCTGGGCTGGCTGGGTTTCAACAAAGATAGTAAAGAAACATTTATCAAGGAAAATCAAAGTTGGTCTCGCCAAGCGTGGTCTGGAGAGATTTGCTTCCTCGATACGTATGCGGCTCTCTTGCTGCTGGGAAACATGACTCGACTTTGAAAAGCTTCAGGAGGGACATGACTTTGGATCTTAGCCTGCAGCATTGTCAACTGCTCATGATAGAGAGATTTTAGTAGCCAAAGCTCTTGGAGATGTGAATGCCGATAGTTCTAGAAGCAATCATTCTATCCCTTTCTACAGAATTTTTCAATTCCTTTGGTAGAGGATCGACTCAAAAGGGCAGAAGCAGAAGAAAGGGCCACATGCATGAAGCAAGATGTGCAGTCGTACTTCCATGAGGAGTGCTTTTAGGGGACAGGGAGCAGGAGTGGATGCCCAAGGAATGGCCATCCTGAAGCCATCAGCATTGAGATTGACAACTGCGATGCCCCTGCCCCCCACTGTCCTGCAAAGAACACTCGGTGAAGTCCTCAACTTACAATAGAAGACTTTTCCCCTAGTGATTGTCCTGCTGGTGTCAATAAGACAGGCAGGGCTTTTCCTGGGAGAAGGAAGATGAGCCGCTTCTGCTTGCAGGTGTGCTGCCAATCAACCACACAGACACATTGCTGGCACTTCAGAGCGTCTCAGATCATGTTGTTAGGCAGCTCACTATGTGATAGATGTGTCATTCCAAGATTCCAGGCTGGAAATGGGTACCTGTTATTTTCTTTGGAAAAATTAAGAAATAAGCGAAAGTAACAGTTGGAGATTGTATTCTATGGAGAAAGTACCTGGGTATCCTAAGAAATTACCATTCTGCAGAACAGCATTGCTTAAAGCATGCTCCATGGACCTGCAGCATATGTGTCACTTATGGGAAGTTGTTAGAAAAGCAGAAGGATAGATTTCACTGCACACTTACTAAGACAGAATCTATCTGAGGGGCATGGGGCCCAGGAAGAAGCCCTCTGGGTGATACTTATGCAGGCTAAGATCTAAGAAGCACTGTGCTGGAAAGGTTCAAATGGGAAAGTCAAATGCTTTGTTCTCAAGGTGCAAAAACACACGTGGTTCCCTTGGATATTGATCCTTTTTGGAAATGGTTAAGTCTTCATAATAAAAATGGAAAATGTAGCAAAGAAAGGCATTGAATGTGAATAATTAAAATGAAGTATCAGCAATATAGCTAGCATTCCTTGTATTTTCCAGGTTAAAGGTTCTGCACTAAATATCTCTTTTCATTACCCAGTTTTATTCTCCTATCGGTTCATTTTATTGATCAAGAAATTGAGGTTCAAATATCTTCAGTAACTGCTAGATAACAAGCAGGCCCAGTGTGTCTTACAGCTCTCTCCACAACACTACATGGCCTCACTCTATCTCTTTAGAAATCAACTATACTTTTAGCAAATCTGGTTTTTATGTATTCCGTGGGCACAGAATCAATATCTTATGTTATCCCCTGCATGTCAGTGCAGAGTAAGCTACACATTGCATTCTGATAACCCTCTCTGCTCTTTTTTCGTCTCGTCTATTCAGTTCCATTTCCCTACTAGCTGTATAATTTTTGGCAAATCAGTCTTATTTCATGTTCTGCCATGGTCAGCAGCTTGGATGTAGGAAAATAAGGGACAGATATTTGAATGAAATGAGGACTGAGGTTTTTATCAGACACATAAAATGGAAAGAAAGAAGGGCAAGGGAGTTGAGAGTGTTTTCATGGGAGTGATTGTAATGCATTTTTGAAATTCGAGCTATGGGTGAGCAGAGTGGAGACAGAAAGAATGGGGAAATAGAGAGGATCTGTTTGGTCCAATGGGAAAAATTGCTGCTGTGGGGTAAGAGTGTGGAAGAGCTAGAAAAACTAGGAGGTTGTATAAGACAGTGCGGTACGTGGAACTGATATGGAGATAGTGTTGCGATTTCTGGGGTAGCAAATTCCAGGGTGTGACCATGAGAGGGGTACAAGCCAAAGGTGGTAGGAAGTGAGAGAGAGGGTGTCTCACCTCCTTCATCCCAGTATTCTTTCTTCTAATCTGTTTTTCTCATCATCTTGAATTTATGGGGCTCCTGCTTGGTTTATCATATTGCACGTGTGGAACACTTAGGAGACACGTTGAATAATGGCTGTGGTAATGGGTATCCTTGTCTGATTCCCGACTCTAATAGGATCGCATTTATCATGAGCAGTGGTGCTGTTATTTCAGATAGTCTTTGTCCTCTTAAGAAAATTCCCTGATATTTTAGATGACAACTACCACTGTGTCTATGGATTTTCTTGTGCTGGCCATTTCATAGGAATGGAATCATGCAATATGTGACCTTTTAGTTATGTGTATGTGAATGTTCACCATGGCCCTATTCAAAGCTGGTGGAAACAAGCTTAGAACACGGACAGTTAATCTTGGGAGTGAGGTGGAAGGTGCAGTGTGAAAGTCAGAAATAGATCTTTCACCAAGATAGAACAGGTTGTTGGCTTATCTCATTTCGTATGCTTCTTCGCTATTGTTAATTAAATTAAAATTCCCGTCAATCCAGTCTGGCGCCAACGGCCATCCCACCGTTTCTCCTGCCGTCACTAGTTGCTGTTTTAATGTGCACTATTCATCCTGAAACTTCCTTTTCTTTTGCAGTAAGAGATGCTAAAAACCTTGTACCTATGGACCCCAATGGCTTGTCAGACCCCTATGTAAAACTGAAACTGATTCCTGATCCCAAAAGCGAGAGCAAGCAGAAGACCAAAACTATCAAGTGCTCCCTCAACCCCGAGTGGAACGAGACATTCAGATTGTAAGTTGCAGCAAAGCGTGGGAGGTGGCGGTTGGGTTACGGGCACCCTGAGATCGCAGAATTCCTCTCTTACTTTGTTTCCTCCTTTCCCCCCTCACCCCTTCCCTCCCTCCCTTCTCTTTCATCTGCATGTTTGTATTGTGAAGCAAGGGAACACTAGAGCCTGTTCTTCTAGTAGAGTGGAGGATGCCTGTGGTGTGGGCGGGAGGTGGTGTCACGTGTTGCGTGGTGAAGGCAAGCTGTGAGAAGCCGCAGGTCTCGGCCAACAGCGGACATAACCCACAGGGTGTGGCAGCATCCTCTCCAGGGCTGAGTTTATGGATGATGCTTTGCCTGTTGCCTGCTGGGAAAGGCCCTGCCAGCTTCCCTTGGGAGTCTTCCCCAGCCAGGGCTCCAAGGATCTGGGGATCCCTTGGGCCAACAGGCATTCAATGCAACAGCCAGCATTTATTGAACATATACTATGTGTAATAACTCCATTGCCTGGTTTCATTCCTGTTTTACCAATGGAGCTTAGAGGGCACAAAGAATCTGCCCTAAGTCCCATAACAAATGTAAGGTGGAGTGGATTCACCTCCAGATCTTGTGACTTCAGAGGCTACACTTCCAGCCACAGGTGCAAAGCATGGTTTCTCTTCCCTCCCTCAGGGTAAACCTGGGGACTTAGACTTCATCAAGGCCATGCCTCAGAACAATTTCCCTAGAGAGACAACGAATGTCTTCATCCTCTTCCTCGCTCCTATACACACGTGGGCTCAGCCCGTTACATAACTGCTGTCTGTACTTCTCACAGTGATTGCCAGTACGACTGACCGCACACCATGCACCCTGTTAAGACAGGAGACAGCAGACGTGTGCCGTTACAACTGTCCCTGTCGGAGCTGGCTCAGGGCTTCTGCCTGTCGAAGCCTCAGACTGCCAAGCAAGGGAAAGCTCTCCCTCCCTAGGGAGAAGGCCTGGGATGGGAACGGGAGATATTTCTTGCAGCCACTTGTAATCTTTAAAAATTCCTACCTCCAGGTCTTGTCCTCTTGTGTGCTTTTCATCTGGGTGCAGAATCTTTGCGACCTCTGCCGACTTCTCTCTTTTTTTTTTCTTTGCAGTCAGCTGAAGGAATCGGACAAAGACAGAAGACTGTCAGTAGAGATATGGGACTGGGATCTGACCAGCAGGAATGACTTCATGGGGTCTTTGTCCTTTGGGATTTCTGAGCTGCAGAAAGCAGGTGTTGATGGCTGGTAAGAAACATTCTGCTGCAGAAATACACTACAGCTTGCTCCTTCGAACATGTGAATGAATACGTTGTCCTTTGCCCCCTAGAGGGAAATGTGAAAGCGAAGTCTCCAAGTAGGTTGGACCTGCCCCACAGGTCCTCATGCTTTTAAAAGAATGCATTAAAAAGGGCAATTAGATGCCAGTCCTTTAAAAATCTGGGGTTTCCAGTGGAAAGAAGTGGCCATCAAAGAAGGAGGTACTTTTCTCTAAAGGGAGGTGAGAACTTCCACTTTGCTAATGGCCTTGTCTAAATACTGACGGAGATTGTGGACTCAAAAAGCTCCCATAGCCTAGGCAGCTCATGTCAAGAGCCTCGGGTGGTCACTGACGTCATACATAAGAGTGTTAATTGTTAAATTAACAACAGGAATCACTGTGCACCAACTCCCCATGCAGGACCTCTGTCCTCAATGAGTTGTATTATGAGAGTTAACTGTAAAACTAGTTCTCAAACAGTTTTGTGTGTGTGTATGTGTATACATGCAAATTGTTGAAATCTTTACTTAGTATAGAGTTGGTCTTATGTGTACAAAGTTAATTGAAAATGAATCTTAATGGAGAATGGGACTGGGAAAGGAGGGAGGAGGTGGAGGGGTGAGGGTGTGGGTAGGAGGGTGGGTATGGTGAGAAGAATCACTATATTCCTAAAGCTGTACTTATGAATTTGTATTCTTTAAAAAATAAATTAAAAAAAAAATCTGGGGTTCACAGGCCATGATTGAAACCAGTTGGATAGTCAACACCCCCTTAAACAGAAGTCTGTTTATTGCGAAGTCCTCAGCACTCCCTATTTTACTGTACCTGCCCCACTTTATACCACTGTGTGGCTTGACTCGCAGGACTTGTAATGCACCGTCAGGTTCAGGTTCATAGAGAAGATGAAGCAGCTTCATGAAGGCCTCATGGAGCCTGGCCCCAGACAGCCAGGACGGTGGCAGTCACAGTCAGTTGCTATGTCTCCTTTGTTCTGGAATTTTTGCTCCATTCTCCTTATAGAAAACAAAAATGAGTACCATCTGATATTATCAACAGAAGGGCTGGGAAAGCCCCTTGGTGGTGATTTCACAGTTTGAATAAAGGAGTCAGAACAGGTGTTCCTGCCTGGCCCCATGGTTGCCCAAAGTGGCGATGGGGGCTCCCATTATTTCTCCAAGATACAGTCTGCCACTTCTGAATGGTCTCGCTTGGAGTTGGTTCAGTTCCAAGTGAAAGAAAATAAAAGTTAAACTTGGTTTGGTAAGAAGGAGGTTGTAGCACCTGGACCACACCTCTTTTCCATTGTGCACCTTGACCTGTCTTAGCTCTTTATTTATCCTAAGCTTTTATTCTGATCTCTGAAGAGGTCTCCTGCATTCTAACGTACCCCCTAGAGCTGCATCAAGATGTAAGACAGGCATGCCCTGCTGGAGCTTAGCTTGTGGTAGATAAGGGAAGGTGGAGATAAACCTGGAGTAAGAAATCACACAGATAACAAATCAATGATGACCTGGTCAAAGATGGGAAAAGGACAGGAGCTCAATGTATATCCCCCAAAAAGGTTTTCAATCAAGCACAATTCACAAATGTCAAACACACAATTCTCACAAAATAGGTAGTGAGAGAGCATGTGTCCAGGTTTTCCTTAGTGCACTCACGAAGCAGCCAGCAGGGTGAGTGGCGATTCCACGGCGGGTTGGAGAAGCTTGTATTTGTACAAGCAGAAGAAAAAAGCAATGCTGAAAGAACTTTGCAGAGTGAAATAGAAAACTGGTGGCTGAACAGATCAATAGAATCCCAGCCTTTGGGCTATCTTATCTACCAGGAAACACACAATGATCTCACTTTCATTTTCTAAAAGTTAACATCTATCTGCAGCCTAGGGGACCATCTGGATGCGACTTGAATGTGAATAATAAGTTAAACAAAGTGATATGACTGTGAGGAAGGAGATACCTAATTAGAAAATGCAATCGTAGGACATTAAAAGGTCACACAGTTGTCTTCCCCCAAGTTTTGGGTGTTTTTTCCTAACATATGGATGATGTGACTGTGCATGGCCCCGCCTTCATTCCCACACAGATTGGTGTCTCTTCCCCTTTAAGTCAAGATGAAGAGGTTAGGGAGAAGAAGGCCTGGTCTGCAGGGGGTACCAGCAAGACAGGAGAGGGCATAATAGTAATAATTATAATAACGATAGCTACCACTTATTGACTCTTATTAGATGCTGAGGGCTGGGCTGAACACTCCACAGCACCGATCAGATGCACAAAAACAATACTGTTTATCTTCTATGGTAGACTTAGATTTTCTCCTATAGTTTTGGGGCTTCATGGTAGCTGAGAGGGGTCCCTTCTCTGGCCTCACAGCTACCGTGTAGCCATTTCTGCCTCATCCCTGAGCCAGGGCCTACTGAGGTAGGACTGGTCCCACCTAGCTTTGGGGCATCAACCACGCTGCCTTCATGCTGGAGACCCAGGACCCAGCCTGTTGCCTCTCCTTGTGAAGTCTTTCCACACAGTGCCCTCTTTACCCCACCCCCAGGCCACTGCTATGACGCCAAGAACCTAAGTATATACCGTCAGTTTCTATGTCTGTGAGTTCTACATTTACAAATTCAACCAATTACAGACTGGAAATATTTGAGAAAAGTGGTGTCTGGATTGAACAAGTACAGACTTATTTTTCTTACTATTATTCTGCAAACAATAGAGTGTAACAGCTATTTACATAGCATTTGCATGGTGTTAGGTAGTTGTAGAAATGATTGAAAGTGTATGTGAGAATTTGCATAGCTTATATGCAAGTACTATGGCATTTTTATAGAAGGGACTTGAGCATCTATAGATTAGTTATTTGCAAGGATTTCTGAAGTCCATCCCCCATAGATAACATACGTATCCCATTCTGCCTCCAGACATGGGGGTGGGCAGAGGCTAGAGAGTCCACATCTAGGGTTGACCTTGGATGGATGCTTTGTGACCTAGGTAAGTTGCTTCACCTCTCTATGCTACAGCCTTCTCAGCAGTATTATGCTGATCCTCAGCCTGATTATGGCCCTCTCCACCCACCACTTAGAAGAGTTGGGTGATGTTGGTAGAATAATAGTTGGGAGGAATTTATGCAAAATAAAAGCCCCTCACCAGATTTTACAGATAAAATCCTTTTCAGATTTAGGACCAGGACAGACACAAAGCTGGGCTGGCTCTAAATGTACTAAATTTGGATTCTTGTCCCAGGGATTCTTGTCCCAGCATGTGGTTTGGGGTAAGTCACACACCCTCTGCTGTGATTTGGATGTTAGTTTGGGTGTCCCCTAAGGACCTGTGTGTTAAAGACCTGGTTGTCAGTGGTTAATGGAGTCATGACAGTGGTGAATGGATTAAGGTGTGGACTTGATCCAATTGTGGTGTCAGAAGCCAGGGCCTTGGGAAGTGATTGGGATTGGGTCATTAAGAGTGCAGCCCTCATGATGGAATCATGGTGACATAGGTGACCAGTGCTTTCTGCTCATGATGGGATGGCTTTTTCACACCCTCTGCCATCACCACCTCCTGGTCATTGTGGGTAGGACCCACCTGATCTTGGACTGAGAACCTACAAAATCGTGAGCCAAAAATGAAACTTCTTCCTTCATACGTGGTTTCTGTTAGGAATGAGGTTGTGGCAGTAAAAAGCTGACAAGACACTCTCTTCGAGACTCAGTTTCCCCCCAGAGATGGGGATGGCTCCCCGTGCTGATCTGCTGTGCTGTAATTTAAGGCCATGTGGCAGGACATGCAGGAGCAGCTGTGAGGGCTCCCAGATGTGCTGTGCCAGCCCCAGGCTCCTCACCTGCCTCACTGCCGCCAGCTCTGTGTCTGCTGTGGAACCCTCCCCTCTGTTTCTAATTCTGTGTATTTATGCTGTCTCCTTTCTTTTCCCTTCATTTTGCAGAGGTTCAACTGTTTTATTTATTTGTTTTTCTCCAAAGAATTAGCTCTGGGATTTGCATATCAATCCTGTGTCTGTTTCTCCTGTGCTGTAGGCTTATTTGGTGGTTGCCTTTGGATTTTGGACAAATATTTTGCTATTTTATTTTTCTTCTTTAAACTTGCTCTGCTCTTTAAAAATAATGAGCAAGCTTGAAGGACTAGAACCTGCCCCTCAGCGTCATGTTCTGGGCCACAGTTGTGTTTTTAATTTCCTCTCTAATGTGCTATTATTTAGACGTGCTTTTTAACCTCCAGAATTAGCTTTTTGTTTAAATTTTTATTATTAATATTAAAATAAAGGTTTAGCATTTCATAATCAGAAAAAATGGCTTATACCTTTTTTGTGTCTTTCTCTTCTCTTCTTTTTATTTTCTTTCGTTTTTTCTTCTTTTCTTCCTTCAACTTGGCTTAGCATATGTTCAATATTGATAAATGCACTATGGACATTTCAATAAAAAAGATTCTACTTTCAGTCTCTCTCAAATTAAAAAAAGTTTGTAAATGGGCAGCTGTTTGCTCTGTTGGTTAAGACACTAGTTGGGATGTACCTGTTCCTCATTTAAGAGTACCAGGATTTCGAGTCCTGGCTCTGCTTCCAGTTCCATTTTCCTCCTACGTGGACCCTGACAGGCAGCATGTGATAGTTCAAGTAGTTGAGTCGGGGTCACCTACACGGGAGACTCAGATGGCGTTCCTGGCTCCCAGCTTTGGCCTGGCCCAGCACTGGGCACTGTGGGCACTGGGATTGAACCAGTGGATGGGAGTGCTCTCTGCCTGCCTTGTTTCTTTGCCTCTCTAATCTAAAAAAAAATTATATTTACTATTTATTATTTGTAAGGTATACATTTCTATGTTCCTATATACTCTACCTTATTGTTATGTACAGTTCTTTTATGCTTTTGTGTTTTCTTTTGTAAAGATTTATTTATTTATTTGAAAAGCAGTGTTACAGATAAACAGGGAGATACAGAGGGATCTTCTATCTACAAGTTCACTCTTCAAATGACCACAACAGACAGGGCTGGGCCAGGCGAAGCCAGGAGCCAGAAGCTTCATCCTGGTCTCCCATGTGGATGCAGGGCCCCAAGCATCTGGGCCATCCTCCGCTGCCTTTCCCAGGCTCCTTAGTAGGGAGCTGGATTGGTGGTGAAGCATCTGAGACTCAAGCCAGCACTTATATGGGATGCTGGCTTTACCTGCTACGCCACAATACTGGCCCTGTCTTTTTCTTAAGCTTGTAAGATTCTCCCAGTAACATTGTTTAAATTGTGTGTTTTTTTTTTTTTCATTTCTGATGGATTCTGCTTTATATGTATGTGGCAGTATTATGAGCCAGGATTATATGACATGAAGTTGTCTCTTGCGGTCTTTCCTTGTGTTTGTTTTTGCATCCTTTGGTTGTCTGCACACACACCACAAGCACCTGCTGTACTGTGCAGACAGCAGTGAGCAAAGCAGACCAGAATCCTTGACCTTAGGGAGTTTTCTTTCCAATTGGGAAAAAGTTAACTAAAGTTTTAGAATGAACAAAGATGGAAGATTAAAACAGACTAATAAAGCCCATAGAAAAAGTCAATGAGCAGTGAGGCTGGGGAGGGGCCTGGGTTTTCTGGCTGCTCAGGAAAGGATGACAGATAGGGAAGATTTGCAGGGAGCAAGACCGTGGGTCCTGTGGGTGTCTAGGGCGAGCTTGTCCTAGGCAGAGATGAGAGCCAGAGCGAAGCCCCTGAGGCAGGAGTGTGCCCTGCTGGAAGGATGGGGTGGGGTGGGGAAGGGGGAGTGCAGGGCTTGCAAGGACTTCAACTTTTTTTATATAATTTTTTTTCAAAGATTTTATATTATTTATTTGAAAGACAGAGTTACACATTATTAAAGTGCTTGCCAAAATATTCTACAGTGTTTAAGACCAATCTGCATTCTTATCAATGCTGTGTGAGACTTTTCATTTCACTCTCCCTTGTCAACATCTGATATTATAAATTTCAAAGAAAAGATTCAAGTATTGTGTGTATTTTTATTACTAATTATTCAGTATTTTAATTTGTATATTGCCATTTGTTTGTATTTGTAAATACCTATGTTCTTTTGCTTTTTTTCTTAATTAATTTATAAAGAACTTCTATATAAGAATAATATTTGCATGTCTTTGATGACATGTATGTTCCAATATTCTTCCTTTTTATATTGTATATTAATTTTGGTAATATACCTTTTTTCTTAGTTGTATTTAAGGCATTCACTTCAACTCTAATCTAAAATAATAATTATCAAGCCAACCACCAGAAATATTTCTCAAGTTCATTTTCTAATTGTTACCTGAATTATCCATCCTGTGTCTAAAGGACTTTTGAATTCAGTGAATGTATTTTTCTTTTGAAAGTAATTTTTTCTAATCTCAGATTATTCTCTTTTCATAGATATATTGACCACTTGAAACTCATTGGCAATATGAATTAGATGTTTTCTAGAATTTTCCCTCTTCTGCTCTTTTTCATGGGAAAAGCTGTGTCCTCATGTTTCCGTTTCTTAGCATGGCTGAATTGTTCACCCATCCTGCTCTGTTCCTTTGCTTGCCCGTCCTCATAGCAAGAAAGAGCAGCAGTAAATGACCATTGTCTCTGCTCTAATCTTTCAGCTCTAGATGAGGGGAGAGAGGAGTCTTGTGTGCTCTGCACAGTCTTGTCAGCCTTCCTGTCTCCTGTGCGTGTTTGGGAGAGGGTTCCATCTGAAGACAGCCGCACAAAAGGCAGCTCCCTTGCTCCTAGGAGAGATCTCTGCCCCATGTTGGTTTTGTGGATCTCAAAGTTGGAAGGGGGTCCCTGTTCCTCTCAACTTGTGGGCCCAGGGGTCCTGATTTGGAGGCAGTAGAGACACACCCTTGACTAATGTGTCCTGTGAGGTCACAGGGAACATTTGCTGGGGCACCCTGTCCCTGCCCACTGCTCCCTGTGCTGGCATCCCGTGTTGCCTCCTGAATAGGAGTGGGAATTGGAGTTCCTCATCTACTCCCTGATGGTCTGACCCGAGTGGGAAGTTGGGTCTGTTCCCTTTACTGATGGCAGCTGCTCAAACCCCCCTTCCTTGGGTTCTTCCAGGTGTGAGACCCACATGAACTTGGATTGTATGTAGTTGGGGCATACATGACGTAGGCTGCACTTTTGCCAGTGCTCCTTCAGTTCTTTAGATTACTGCAGAGAGAAGGTCCCAGGGAGCTCTGATATATCCTTTTTTTAAAAAATTTATTTGACAGGTAGAGTTATAGACAGTGAGAGAGAGACAGAGAGAAAGGTCTTCCTTCCGCTGGTTCACTCCGTAGATGGCCGCAACAGCCAGAGCTACGCTGATCCGAAGCCAGGAGCCAGGTGCTTCTTCCAGGTCTCCCATGCAGGTTCAGGGGCCCAAGCACTTGGGCCATCCTCCACTGCCCTCCCGGGCCACAGTAGAGACCTGGAGTGGAAGAGGAGTAACCGGGACTAGAACCCAGTGCCCATATGGGATGCTGGCGCCACAGGCAGAGGATTAACCAAATGAGCCATGGCGCCGGCCCACCTGATATATCCTTAAAACTCTTTAACACTTACCCTTGGTCTCTGCTGCTCTCCTGTCTTAAAGGGGATGTGGGAGGGGGCCTTAGGCTGAGGGCTTTGGTAGCCAACATGACTTGGACCTGAATAGCATCAATTTACATTTGCTTATTTTTTTTTTTTAATAATTGCTTCCTATTTTGTACAAATGAGGACACTGGCTTTCTTTTTAAGGAAGAGTGAAAATATCCTGTAAAAATGAATGTATTATTAAAACAAAACAGATGTTTTAATGAAAAACATTGTTGGCATAACATACAGACTGAGCCCAATCCACAGAGGGGGCCTATGAATAAGGCTTGCCAAACACTGCTTTGTCTTCTTTTACTATTCCTTGGATTTGTAGAGATTCCTGGAAGTCCCTGCTTTGTGGATAGCACCCTTCTTGGTTTCCAGCAAAGATACAGATGTTGTCTCGTGTTTGCATCTCCATTGGTGGTGTCAGTGGAGAATCGGAAGAAGAGAAATGAATATTAAATGTGGAGGCGTGGAGGCTGAAACTGTCGCCTGTGCTTTGAGTCACCTGTCCCTATGTTGGTGGAAGCTGTCCCAGATTTGTGAATGGAGATAAAAATGGATAAAAATTGTGCATTTCAGTTAGGGAGCATCTTTGGGAGTTAGGAGTTTTGGGGTCTTTTCTCCCCCACAACTGACCCCAATGCCTTTGGAATGCCTTCCTCAGTTTCAACCCATCCTGGGACCAGCTTTGTGGTCAAGAAGCTGAGTGTAGCCAGCGTGTTTGTGATAATGCCAGCGGTAATAGCAGTGATAATGCTGTTTATTGAACACTCGCTGAGTGCTAAACTCAGTGCTTATTATGTCACATGCATCATTTCAGTTCGACTTTACAGCAATTATATAAGAAAGGGGTTTTGATTCCAATTTATAGATGCAAGCAGCAGCGGCTCAAGAGCCCCACCGACTTGCTGAAGGTCATGTAGCAAGTCAAGAATAGAGGCAAGATTTAGACGGAGGCTTCGTTTGAAGTCCATGGTCATCCAAATGCATTTGGGCACCAGGATGGCAGGCTAGCAACGCAAGTGCAGTGAAAGGTGGTGACAGTGTTGGGAGAACTGTGCAGTGTTGGGAGAACTGGATAGGAACACATTGACAATGGGGGATCTTGGCACCCTTCTCTTGTCACAGGAAAGCACTTCCTGGAGAAAAAAAAAAAAGAGTTTACAAACTATAGAGTAATTGAATGATGTCACGAAGAAGACTTTGTGGAGAAAGAGAGAGAGCGAGAGCAAGAGTGAGAGCGAGAGAGAGAGAGAGAGAGCGCGCGCCACATCCGATAAACACAGAATATGCATTTTTTCTGATGTCCATGGAATCATTACAAAAGCATGCAATGTGTTTGGCTACACACACACACACACACACACACCCCAAAATACAAAACATAAAATGAAACCAAAACTCCTCAGTGCATTTCTTTTCAAAATAAAGCTTTTAATAGGCTTCCTTTGCAGCAGAATGATGTCAAGTTGAGAGTCGTAGAAAGTGTGCTGACCCCTTGTCTCCCTTTAAGGTTTAAGTTGCTGAGCCAGGAGGAAGGCGAGTACTTCAACGTGCCTGTGCCGCCGGAGGGGAGCGAGGGCAATGAAGAACTGCGGCAGAAATTTGAGGTGAGATTGCTTTCTGTTTGTCTACATTCGTGGGGACCAGCTAGGTATGCACTGCGCTGTGTCTCCTGCTTATGTGTGTCTTCCACGAGGGTCCTTCATGACTCTGAACCTTGGCAAGGCTGTTCCATCTCCTAGCAGGCTCCTACGTACACTCCAAGACTCCAAGGAAGAGTCCCCCGTCTTATGAAGTCATTCTTCTCTCTCCTCTCTTGTTTAGATTCACGTGTCCTCAAAAGCACTCATTCCCTGCCCAGGTCTTTGTGACGGTGACTTGGATGAAATGGTACAAACAGCAGGTGAAAGACGCAGACGGAGTGTCTGTGTTTCAGGACCAAGTCAACCAGGCCTGCTGATAGGTGGAAGGAGCTAGTGTTTGTGTCTATTGGCAGGAGGGTGCTAGACTATGGATAAAGAGAAGTGACCATGCTAGTGCCTCCATGAAGTCCCACAGGTGGATCCTCCCTCTAACATGTCTCTCAAAGAGATTGACCTTGGCTCTGACCTTGGGCTATGCTGCTGGGTTGGCTCTGACCTCAGAGAAGCTCCTTCCCTTCTCTGGGGACAAATACACTCTCTGTTAGGCTATATGGGAACACCAGGTGTGCAGGACACAGCTCACTTGTACGGAAGAAATGGTTTGGGGGAAATGGGACTGAGGGAATACATTCTATGAGTGTTGAGTGACTTTAAAGTAGTTCCATGAGGGTGAACACATTATTTTGTTCACAAAAGCTCAACATGCTGAATCGGGTAGGGGATCATTAATTCTAAATAAGCAGCGATGGCCTACTAACCCTGAAAATTGCATAAAATAGTGTAGCTAAAATGAAATGGATTTTTCTTATTACTCACTAAATATTTTCATAAGAAAAAATTTTGACTATGACCATAAACGAGTTTCAGCTCTTTGGAGAACATGTTTGCGAACTCTGAGAAGGTAGAGAAGGTGTCGTGGGAGAAATGGCAATGGAAGTTAACCAAGGAAACAGGGACAAAGAGCCCTGTGTTCTGAGAACAGCATGTGCAAAGGCCCTATGGTCAGGAGTTACACAGTGGCCATATGAGATGGAATGTCTGTGTGAGTACAGCAGAGAGAGATCCAAGGGGTGAGTCCAAGGTGAGAGGGAGAGGGCGGGGGCCAGAGGGGCAGAGTTGTGCTGGCGTCAGCAAGGGTTTCGACGTGTAGCCCAAGAGCCACGTTAGTGTGCCCCTCAGCTTCACAGGTGGTGTTCCCAGGTCCCTTGTCTTGAGTCTGTGTCCTCTGTGCTGCCTGGACAAGGGTGAAGACTGACCCACTGGGCTCCCCCTGGAAACAAGTGCAATAGGCACATTGACCTTGGGCTTACGAGTCAGGCTCCAGTGACCTTGACAAGCGAAGGTCGTTCCCTGACAGGCCGCTCCAGCCCAGGGGAACGGATAAAAAGGACCTTTCCTCCCAGTAAGGTGAGAACTGGATGCTGGTTAACAGAAAAGAATGCGTGCAGACAGCCCTCTTCCCTGGGAAGGCTCTCCGTGCCTCTCCTCTGCTTTCTGATAAAGTGCTGTCTGTTTGCTATGTGTTAAAAATGTACCATTGTGGATTTAAAACAAAAACAAAAACACACACAGAAAAAGCAAAGCCACAGCCAGTCTTATTTGGTATAAAACGAAGGCTCAGTTTTTTGCAAAATGATGTCTTCTGTCCTGGGGCAGCTGGGGTGATATTTCTGAACACCCAGGAAAATGTTTCCTCCGTGAGCAGAGCATTTGCCTGGGCCAGTAATTGGCTTGGAGTAAAGTGTGGTTTTTATCTGCATGCAGCAAAATGCGTCCTTTTCTTTCCAGCAAGAGCCTGCAAATGCTTGTTTATGCCTGAATTATAATCATTCCGTACTGTCGTTGTTGATTGAAAAAAAAAATGTTTCCAACAGACCGAAAATTGTTCTCAGACACACCGAGGAGTTTCGGTTGACCTTGAACGTGAGAAATGTAATCCCTGTGCAATAACCAATTAGCGCTGGGAGTGACTCAGAAATGACTTGCAAGCCTCTTATCTGGAGAATTCTGAGTGACAGTAAACTCGAGCCGCTGGAATGGGGGTGATGGTTTCAAGGTGGGGTGAGCTTGGTGCAGGTGGCGCAGGTGGTGTACTTCGGGATGCCAGAGTTGGGTCCGTTCAGGGGGATTTCAGTCCAATGGTGGGCTTGCCAGTGGGCCAGGGAAGAGAATGCTCTGTTTTAGATGACTATGGGTGGATTTCCTGACAGTCTTAGAATTTATTTATTTAACAAAGTACTCACTATATGCATTTGTTATTCTAAGCACTTAACAGATATTAACTCATAACAACCCAGAATGGAAGATTCTTTTTTTTTTTTTTTTTTTTTTTTTTGACAGGCAGAGTGGATAGTGAGAGAGAGACAGAGAGAAAAGTCTTCCTTTTTGCCGTTGGTTCACCCTCCAATGGCCGCTGCGGCCGGCACATTGCGCTGATCTGAAGCCAGGAGCCAGGTGCTTCTCCTGGTCTCCCATGGGGTGCAGGGCCCAAGCACTTGGGCCATCCTCCACTGCCTTCCCGGGCCATAGCAGAGAGCTGGCCTGGAAGAGGGGCAACCGAGATAGAATCCAGCGCCCCAATCGGGACTAGAACCCAGTGTGCCGGCGCCGCAAGGCGGAGGATTAGCCTGTTGAGCCACGGTGCCGGCCCCAGAATGGAAGATTCTATCGTGAACTCCCAATTTTCTTTTTGTATTGAATTTTTAAGTTTATTTATTTAATTTATTTTTTGAAAGGCAGAGTGGCAGAGATACAGAGAGAGAGAGAGAGAGAGAGAAAGAGAGAGATCTTCCATCTACTGGCCCACTCTCCAAATGCTGGCAACATCTGGGCCTGGCCCAGGGTGAATCCAGGAGCCTTCCAGGTCTCCAGTGTGGGTGGCAGAGGCCCAAGTATGTGAGCCATCACCTGCTGCCTCCAGGGTGTGCCTAGGCAGGAAGCTGGATCAGAAGCAGAGGCGGAACCCAAAACCAGGCACTCGAATACAGGATGCAGGCGTCCCAACCTGCTGCACCAGAACACTGCCCAACTCCCATCTTCCTTTCCAGATGAGGAAACTGAGGCCAGGAGAAGTGAAGTGTCTGTGCAAGGCCTGGGAGCTGCTCATTGTCCTGGGACCAGACCATCGGGCTTCAAGCACAAATGGCTTCTGTAGGAGGCGGTCCCTGGAAGCAGCCTAGGGGAGTGGGGAAGGGAGGTGACAGAAGGAAGGAAGGCAGCCAGGAAGCAGGTGCAGTCGGGTCGGCCAGTGCACCCACTGGTTCTGCCGCCATGGCCTCAAGCACCTGTGGGTTGGAAATATTTGAAAACCAAAAACTGTATCTGTGTTAACCATGCACAGATCTGCCTTGTCACTCCCTGAACAACACAGCACAACAACCATTTATAAAGCAGTTACATTGTGAATCATACAGAGGTAACTTATATACATGGAGGACTGCCTATTATACCATTTTATATAAGTGATACAAACATCTGAAGATTGTAGTGTCTTGGGCGGATATCCAAGGACGACAGTATTTTCGACTTGCTATGGGAAGCTGGGGTTGAACCCTATGGAGAGCTCTAGACCCTGCACTGAATGCAGACCTAAGTCTCCCAACCAAAGGACAGAAAGCTGAGGTGCTTCCCACCAGCTCCCCTGCCATGGCTGGGTGAGGGCTGCTTCCAAGGGGAAACCTTTGCTTCCCGTCGCCAGCCTTGAGGCAGAGTCACGGGTGTTTGCGGTAAGCAGCCCCAGGTGTAGACAGGAGAGTGCCAGGAGGTCCTGGCAGGACACCAGTGGCCACATCTGTGCAGCGACACATGCAGATTGCCTGGACTTGAATCCCAGTTCTGTTCTGCCGCCTGCTTGCCAGGGGGGACTACAAGTTAGTTCATCTCTCAGCTTTTGATTCACCCCCTGTAAAACAGAGAATGACCGCACTGCTTACCTCGTCCGGTTTTCTGAGACTTGGATGAGGTAGTGCATTGAGAAGCATGTGGCATTGTGACGTCAGGCGCTAGTGTCGCTGCTGTTGTTATCAGCTCCCTGCTTGGGATAAACGAAGCTTCTGGGCTTCGGATGGAGCTGCCGGAGGGCTGGGAAGGACCTCCAGGGACTCCTCACCTGCCTGGCTGCAGGGCAGCTGGGTGTGCGTGTCAGGGTGGCGGAGTCTGTAAAGTAAGCCAGGACAGGCATTAATCATCAAAATGGAGACTGTGGGCTGGCTGCTGAGGGGTCACTGTCCCCTTGTGCATCCTGGAAAGTGCTATTTGCTTTCTCTTTGAGCGCCGAGTTCTGGGGCTCTAAATTGCAAACATGAAAGGCGACCATTAGTGTATTCCTATTTCTGCAGGCATATCCTGCCCAGCAAGAGAAAGGACAATTTTAATTTGGGCCTCCACTTTGCAGGCTCGCTCTTTGATGGAGTCCCAGCTGGGTCCGAGGCTCCTTGGTGCCGTGGGGTGTTGGAAAGGACACATGACGGGGTGCTTGTCCTCCAAAGGCTCACTGGGATGGGAGGTCACAGAGCCACTGCCTTCAGGAGACAGGCAGATAACAAAATGGGGAAGAGCCAGTCCCACCCAGTGTGGCTGCATCTATTTCTTCAAAGGAAGCCAAGCATTTGGGTTTCTATAAGGCGTCTCCTGATTTCCTGTAGGTGGCTATTAATTGAAATGTTAAAATAACAACAAACAGTACGCAGACCAGATCAGTAGCATGTTCAGGCTTCTGGTCTGGATTCTAGAAATTGAGAGGATATTCCCATGACAAGAGGCACAGAAGCAAACTGGGATGGCCCTGAACTCAGAGGAAGGACTCAAAGGGCAGGCTGTTGGCTACTTGTTGCTCCCTGAAAGATAGAAAGCAAACAAATAAACAAAGAAACCCAGACCCCTTTCAAAATTCCCTTTCTCTCCAGTGTGTCTAAGCAAAGTCAAATGAAGAAATTGGACAGTGTGAACTCCATGCCTACTTCACTGGGCTTGTGCACTGGGACCCACAAGGGCATGGGCCAGCAAAGCTTGTGAGCTGAAATGGGATCTGGGGACCAGGGACAGGACTTGGAACTTCACAGGTCGGAATGTGTGAATCTGAAGGGTCTTGAGTGAGGATTCAAAGAAGGTGGGAGATGTCATCATAGAGTGATGAGATGGTGGGGTGGGGGGGTAGGAGGGGCCGTGTTTGGGTCAGGCCAGAGTGAGCAAGGCTCTGCGGCTGGATGGTGAGAGGACTGGGGAGCCCAAGAAAGGCAATGTAACTTCTGCCCTAGGTTCTTTCGTAGTGCAATCTCCATTGCAAATAAGATGACCTCTAATCTCTGTCTCCAATTCAGATATGCCTTATGCACTGCAAACTCACAACCTCATGGTGGTTCCAGGACACTTGTTTTGTAAGATTTAGGTATTTGAAAGGCAGACAATCAGAGACAGGTCTCTTGCCAGGTCTCCCACATGGGTGGCAGGGACCCAAACACTTGGGCCACCACCTGCTGCTTTCCCAGGTGCATTAGCAGGGAGCTGGATTGGAAGCAGAGCAGCTGGGACTGGAAACATCACTCTCATATGGGATACTGACATTAATCCACTCCGCCACAATGCTGGCCATGGTCCCAGAGACACTTAAACCTAAACCTATCTTCCTACAAACTAACTTGGCCAAGCATGTTCACAGCCGTTTGGATAGTGGCCCCAAAGTAGAAACAATGCAAATACCCACAAAGAGGAGAAGGAGTCAACACAAACAAGGGACACTACTCAGCCACACAGAGGGACCCCTTGGGATTCACGCAGCAACACAGGTGAAGTTCAAGAACATTCCAATGACGGCAAAGAGCCAGATGCGAAAGAGGATGTAGTCTTTGATTCCACGTTGATGAAACTTGCAAACAGGCATAGCTGACCCACAGGAAAAGCAAGCAGAGCAGAGGCTGCCACTGGGGGAGTGGAGGTTAACCAGGGCGAAATGGTTTGTCTGGTGTCTGGGGTGTGGGTTACCTGGGTGTATGCGTGTGTCAAAATTCATAGAACTGTACACTTAAGACCTGTGCATTTCACTGTATCTGCCTCATTTTTCTTAAAGTGTCGATTGTAAAAGAGATGAGGATGCTTGGCCTTTGAATGTTGACAATGGAACAGTGCCCAAAAAGGAGAAAGAAATTTTACAGTCTTAAAACCGCTGTAGAAGAAGGGGATCTCAACAAACCCCAAACCAGGGTGCACATCTTTTCCCTCTCTCTTGCCCATACTTCCTGTTTTGGAAAATTCTACTCTAGGAGAATCAGAAAGCAAAGGCAGAAGGTGCAGAGACCAAAGAGAGAAGTCAAATCTAAGATGTTACAAATTGGAGGGTGGGGGGAGCAGATTTATAGACAAAGCATGGCCTCAGGAGACCTTGAGACATCCTGATCTCTGTGTCACAAGGCAGGAGAAGGGAGTTTTGTAGACAGTGGTGGATCATGGCCAACCTCAGGGCCCTGGGTCTTTCTCAAGGCATTAGTTAAGGAATATTCCAGGCATTAGCTAAGAAACATGCCAAGGTCTAGTCCTACAAGACAAGCCGCAGCGTGTTATCTTAGCAACTGGTTCACTTAGCAGGGTTGGGGGTGGCTGTCAGGGTTACCCGCAGGGCAAGGTGGCACTGTGGTCATGTCCGGCTGAATCCCCACCCTTCCAAAGTTGCCTCTCATCTCACTGGAGTCACCATCCTTCCGGGTGCTCAGAACAGACGTGAGGAGCCGCCCTTTCTCTCCCTCTTTCAATTCGACATCCAGCTGTGATGATTCTATTTCATGGCGGATCCACTTTTTGCTGTCTACACTGCAGACAGCCCTTGATAGCTGCCGTCACTTCCTGGTGGTCTCCAAATTCACATGCTTCCCGTGGGTCTCTTCTCTCGGCCTGGAGTGAGCCTCTGCCTGGGGTCCAACCACTCGCAGCCCTGCACACAGTCTTTCCAGAGCCACTGTCCTGCTCAGAATCAGCCACACCCCCTCAGGTGCTGTGCCTGCTCTGTGCGCTCCAACCACACGAGCCAGGGTTTAGCTCCTTGAATGTGTCTCGTTCTCTGCTCCTGCTGCCAACATCAGTTTCTCCACCTGGGTCACTGCAGCATATCCTTTGGGCACAGTGTGGAGGACCCCGCTAGAACGTACTTTCTCTGGGCGTTTGTATCTCTTCTGCCCTGCGACACTCAACACTTAGAGCAGTCCCTGAAATGTTAACTGGCACTCCCTGAATATTTCTTGAATGGTTGAAAGACTCTTCCTTGATATTTGAAACCCTGGGAAAGTTCCTGTTACCTCTTAATTTTAAGAAAGAGCTGAATGAAGCAGCAATCGTAATAGCCACGGTTCACAGCATGTCCTGTGTACCAGGAATGGTACTAAGAACTCTGTGTTGTGTGATGTTGTCACTTTGTCTCCGTTTTCCTGAACAGGACTCTGGGGCTTAGCAGGGGTCACTTGTAAAATGCAAGGAAGTGCCTAGACTACTCTGTGTCAGGGGCTCCTCCAGGAGCCAGGGTAATGGTACCAAAACAGAAAACGTCTTTGTCCTCAGGGAGCTGGTGTCCTGGTATGAGAAGAAAAACAGCTAATTAAGAAGCAAGTAAGGGGCTGGGGCTGTGGTATAATGGGTAAAGCCGCCACCTGCAGTGTTGGCATCCCATATGGGTACCAGTTCTAGTCCCGGCTGCTCCACTTCTGATCCAGTTCTCTGCTATGGCCAGGGAAAGCAGTGGAGAATGGCCCAAGTCCTTGGGGCCCCTGCACCTGCATGGGAGACACGGAAGAGGCTCCTGGCTCCCTGCTTTGGATCGGTGCAGCTCTGGTCATTGCGGCCATTTGAGGAATGAGCCAATGGATGGAAGATCTCTCTCTCTCTCTCTCTATCTCTCTCTGCCTCTCTGTAACTCTGCCTTTCAAATAAATAAGTGAATCAAAAAAAGAAGCAGCAAATAAATACATGGTATATAAAATAGCGACAAGTGAAATGGAGAGAATCAAGGAAGAGTGGTGGATATTACTAAGAGCTATTACATGTTGGGTGCTCAGGGAAATATCTCTTGTCAGTGGTAAGAGAGTTCTGGGGAAGGAGCACTCCGTGCATAAGGAACAACAAGTGCAAAGGCCCTGGGACAAGAGCATGTGTGATGCCCCCAAAGGATAGCAAGGAGGCCAGTATGAAAGGAACAAGATGGGGCTGAAAACAGAAAGTGTGCAGGGGGGCTTCTGGTCATCTGTAGCCTTTGCCTTTTACACTCTGAGCAGATGGGAGGGGCTAGGAAGTTTGGAAGGAGGCGCACTTTGGGCCAGTGGATTTGTTCAGGGCAGCATGGCAAAACCATGTCAGAGTCAGGATTCTAACCTGAACCTTTCACTCCACAGTTCTCTCCTTCCTACAGATGAGCCCATTACCAAAGACCTGGAGACTGCAGGTCTCAGGCTGCTGGCGTCCTGTCTTGTCCTCTTTGCAAAGCGTTTGCTGCTATTAGGAGCCACCAGTCAGCTGCTCACAGCAGGGAGCCTCTGCCCACGGTGCTGAGGACACACATGGGCCCCATTTGTCCATTTATTCAACAAACGTTTAGCTGGGAATTCCACTGGTTGATAGGAGAAATGTGGAGAATAAAACATATTTCTAGGGCAGGCATCCGATGCAGTGGTTAAGATACCACTTGGGAGAGCCTGGGTTCGAGTCCCTGCTCCACTTCTGATCCAGCTTCCTGCTAATGCACATCTTAGGAGGCAGCAGGTGATGGCTGCCACCCCACATGTGAGATCCAGATTGAGTTCTGGGTTCCTGGCTTTGACGTGGCCCAACCCTGGCTACTGTGAGTGTTTGAGGAGTGAGCCAATGGACGGAAGATCTCTCACTCACTCACTTTGCCTTCCAAACGAGCAAAAATAAATAAAACTTTTCTGAAAACAGGCCTGTTCCTGGCCTTCACAGTTTATTGGAGGGAAACAGTGAACAGGCCGTTATTCATCTACTGGTGATGGGAAGTGATGTGAATGAAGGAAAGAAATTGGAGGGGAACCTAATTCAGACAGGGAATCAGGGAAGGCTCCCCTGAGGAGGTAACTAGGCTGGGCAAGGGGAGAGAGTAAGCATTCATATGGCAGCAGCAGGTGCAAAGAGCCTGGGACATTCAATGGAGTGAAAAGATCATGAAACTGGGTGGCAGGGAAGAGGAACTCGAGAAGTGATGAGGTTGTAGAGCTGGGCTTGGTCACCCAGGCCAATGAGAGGGTCTGCATCTTTACCATAAAGATCACAGGCTGCCACTGAACTATTTTAACAGCAGGTGGCTTGGTTGGGTGAGAAGCTCACTCTCATTGCCTTTGAAACCCAGTGAGGAGGGAGCCAATGTGGGTCATGCAGGTGATAGGTGCTGGCAGGTGTGTTGGTGGAGATGGAAAGCACAGATGAAGTTTAGGGACAGGGAGGAAGGGAAAATGACAGTTCCTGGGACAGGAGTTTGGTGCAGCAGTTGTGACACTGCCTGGGACACCTGCTCCCTGCATCAAAATTCCTGGATTCAAATCCTGGCTCCATTCCCAATTCCAGCTTCCTGCTAATGCACCCCTTGGGAAACAGCAGGTGATGTCCTATGTATTTGGGTCTCTGCCACCCATACAGGAGATCTGGAAGGAGCTCCAGGCTGTTGGCTTGGACCTAGCTAGGTCTAGCTCTTGAAGACATTTAGGGAGTGAAACAGTAGTTAGGAAGATCTCTCTCTCCCACGCCCCTGTGTTGCAGATAAAACTAAAATGAAGGAATAAATAAGTTCTTAGATGACAGGTCCTTTTGAGGGATGAGAGACAGGGATAGGAATTGGAGATGTCAAGGGCTGCCGTCAGGTTGGAGGTGCACAGGCTGCGTTATCGGTCACACAGCTCCTGTGGAGAGGGTACCCGTGCTGCAGGAACCACGGCATGAGTAGCCACTCGTTTGCATCCAGTGTGCACAGGTGATGTCTTCCTCCAGCTGCATCTTCAAAGCCTTGTTAATGTTTTCTGTGTGTTTCCTCCTCCAGAGAGCCAAGATTGGTCAGGGAACCAAGACCCCAGAAGAAAAGACGACCAACACTATTTCCAAATTTGACAACAATGGCAACAGGGACCGGATGAAACTGACCGATTTCAACTTCCTGATGGTGCTGGGGAAAGGCAGTTTCGGCAAGGTACAGTACGGCGCGGTGGCTGCACCCACTCGCCCACTCCGGAAGGAACAGCTAGAGAGACGGGCACATGTGTTCCTTCTGCAGGAAAGAGCGAAAAGTGACAAGATCTGCACCACGGTTTGGAACGAATGCTGTGCAGGAAATGAGTGGGGTGCTGGTCCCGCGCAAATCAGGCTGGGGAGGTGACAGCTAAGCTGAGAACCGCAGGATGGGAGTGAACCCTCGGTGCATTTCAAGAGCTAGGAGAGGGTGTTCCCCAGCAGAGAGAACAGCAAGTGTGAGGGGCCTGGGGTGCATTTTCAGTACCATAAGGTGTTGGGGACAAAATGGCCTAAGTAGAACGAGGTAGCAGGATGTGAGGTGGCCGGGGTCTGATTATGCAAAGCTTTATGAGCTATGATGCGGAGTCTGGATTTTATTCACAGTGCAGTGGGAGCTGTTGAAAGTTTTTAAGCAGAGAAGGGACATGGTTAGATTTGCCTTTTAGAAAAGATCACCCTGGCAGCCAAGAGTGGGAAGAGTTCCTTTCAATGAGCTGAAGGCTGACCTTGGGGCCCATGGAGGGATTCTGGGTGCTTTTCTAGCTGCTGTGACCGGCTGCGTTACTGAAGCTGGGGTTACAGTGTAAGTATTCCAGACTTGTTTAGTGTGGTTTGGAGTCTTCCTATCCCTTTGTGCACCACAAAGACATCTAGTGTAAATCTCATCCCAAGGACGCAGGTGTGCGAGAAATATAAATTTCTTCTCTCCCCAGCTCTGTAACTTAAACTAAGAATTGGGGAGTTACCTTTGAATTCCCCTGTTTCTTTCATCGTCCTCCCACCCCCTCACTCCCACCATGTGCAATCCATCAGCTGACCGTGACAGCTCCTCCTAAGTGCATCACCAGTGCACTAACTTGGCTCCATCTTCATTAATACAACTCTGATCTAAACCATGTATATGGACTGGACCACCCAGGCGCTCCGAACTAGCTTCCCACATCCAATCGCATACCTGTGATCAATTTACCTTCTGTTTATCAGCCACAGTGATTTTTAAAAACTTGCATTAGGACAAATTGTTCCCCTCCTTAAAACCCTCCAATGGGGGCTGGTGTTATGGTACACGGGTTAGACATCACCTGTGACACCAGCATCCCATATGAGCACCGGTTTGTGTCCTGGCTGCTCCAGTTCTGATCCAGCTCCCTGCTAATGTGCCTGGGAAAGCAGCAGATGATGGTTCAAGTACTTGGGTCTCTGCCACCCATATGGGAGATCCGGATGGAGTTCCAGGCTCCTGGCTCAACCTGGCCCAGCCCCAGCCTTTTGGGTTATCTGGAGAGTGAATCAACAGATACAAGATTCTCTCTCTCTTTCTTTCTCTCTCTCTCTCTCTCTCTCCCTCCCTCCCACCCTCTAACCTCCCCCCCCCCGCCTCTCAAATAAATAAAATATAAATCTTAAGAAAAAACACCCTCCAATGACTTTCCTTTGCAATTAGAATAAACTCTACTATGTCCTTGGCTTCCATCATCGTTTGTAACCTGATTTATCTGCTTGGCTGCTGCTTCTCTTCTGTTTGTTCCCCATCACCCACCATGTTCTGCTCACAATGGCAGCTCTTGGGTAACTGAAACACACCGAGATCCTTCCTCTCTTTGCGCTTTTTTGATGCTGCGAGTGGGTCCTCTGTGTCATTCACTTCTCCACTTAGTTGTCTCCTGTTCTCAGAGAGCTTCCCTGACCACCCACTCGAGGTAGCCACTCATTTGTTCTTCGTGAGGCTTAATCCTCTCATGGCTCCCTCACTGGGTGATACTTTTCTTGTTTCTTTATTGGTTTTTCCCACTTCCCTGTGCAAGTTCTAAGGTCCCAAAGCATAGAGATCTTCTCTGGCATGGTCACCATTCATATTCCCAGTGCCTATGGATGGACTTCACTTAGTGCCTGGACTGGCTATGTGGCTTTTCTCTGTCTCTGGGTGGCCAGGTCATCTGCTGAGCGAGAATAAAAGTGATGGCCCGGAGTGTGATGAGCATCAGGGTGGAATGGGGCTGGTTTGGAAGGAAACCCAGTGAGTCTGTGGAGCAGCCTGGAGGTCCCCAGGGTGGAGAGCAGGTGGTTGGTGACAATCCACACCGCTGTGTGAATTTGGCTGGCAGCTCCGAGCAGTCTGGGTGTGGGATGAGAAGCAGATGGTAGGTTTGCACTAAGGGTGCAGATGAACAGCACCCGTGAACAGATGATGGTAATCAGAGATTTAGGGATTCTGGGAGGAGAGATGCCCACTGCAAATCCCCAGTGTGTGGCACATAGCAGGTGCTCAGTAAAAAGTGTGTTGAAATGAAGACTGAGCGGGGAAAGAAGTCTGGCAGGAGGCAAGTCATCCATCACCTGGGTAAGCGAGAATAAAGCTGGAGGCTGAGTGATGCAAACTGAACTATCTAAAATGTTAGGAAGAATCGAGGCATGCAGAGTTTGAAGATGGAGGAGCAGCTTTCCCAGTGATGAGGAAGAAAGTGGCTTACATGGAGAAGTGGCCCCAGTAAGCTGAGGTCATTGGAGAGTTTTCTAAAATTGAATTATGACTCTCTGCATGTGTGTCTAGCTTTGTCTGAGCTATGATTCACTTACTGTACGGAGAACCAACTGGAAGTGTTCATCCCAGTGGTTTCCAGTTTGACCCCAGAGTTGTGCACCCATCACCACAATTGATTTTAGAACATTTTCAGCACCCAGACAAGAAACTCCTCCACCATGATTGGTCTTTGCTTGTTACTCACCCTTCCAAACTGTATGTTTAATAAGCAATGTATTCATGTGGTTCACAGTTAAAATTACATTACAAGGATAAGCATGGTGAAGTCTTGCTCCTACCCAAGATCACGTCTCTCTGGGTCCCTCTTTGCTACTGGCTCCATATGGGAACATTTTTGTTCATTTGATTTGCATCTCTGCAGCCTCTCCGTGCTAATTTAACACTTTTATTCTTGTCCTTGTTAACTCAAAAGTCAGCATACTGTGCTCATGTTTTTGATCACTTAATAATATAGGTTGGAGAATTTTTGATGAAGGAATGAAAGTTCCGGAGGGCCTTATGGAAGGGATTGGCACTGGGGGTGGGAGTGGAGTGGTGGGAGAATGGATCATTGGGGAACAGTGAGGAAATGAGAGAGAATAGATCATATGTTTCCATGGAAACTGTTATAATAATTGAGAGTTCTGCTCCAGACTGGGGATGTAGCATCAAATAAATCATAGATGAAAACAACAGCATGTCATGAAAGCAAAATGGAATAACAAACACCTCTGTGATCCTTTAAGATATATAGTAATGATTTGCAACTCAAGTTCTGCCCACCTTTGTGTTACATTAATGCAGTTTTATATTTGAATGCCTACTTTGAACCTTTTGCGGTCTTGGGTAGGTATAGAGATCAATCCCCTACACAGAGCAACACGACAGCCGTGAGAGGCACCTGCCTTACCAAACATGAAAGAGATCAGCCTTGGGGGTTTTCACCTCCCCTCCCCCAGGTCTCCACTGTGTCAGGTTTGTCCCAGAAAAACATGCTCCAAAGCACTGTCATCATTTGCGGAGTGACTAGGGAATGACACAAGCATTTCGCTAAGACCTGTGAAAATGAGACAGGGGAGAAAGCAAGTGTGAAGACCATGGAGTTCCAAACAAATAAGCCCTGTTAGCAAAGCATTAGAATGAAGAAGAACGCGGAGAGTTTGCTTTCCTACTACACAGGTGAGGGTGTTTACCTGGCAGAGATCTTGGTAGAGGTGGGGCTTGTTCCCGTGTCTGGCTTACTTGGAGATGGCAGCCTTCTAGAACTTTTATTCCCGAGTGGTTGAAGGTATTACTCACTATTACTCAGCAATTGCTTCTTACAGTCTTACTCTTAACCCTTTATCTTTATGATGCCTTGAATCTTTAACTTCAGCTCTGCCAAACTCTACTCATTTCAAGCATGCAACTTATGCTGCATGTATATAAAGTGGTCACATTGGTGCTAGAAGTTTACTTGCACAGTAAACACAATACGGATACAACTCTTTGCTCAATAGACTTGATGCCTCCAACCCTAGTGTGTTGCCACAATAAAGATCCACTAAATACTCCCAACTAGTTAATGCTAATAATACTTGCTCTCTGAGACATGTGGTCATGGAAATGAATTGGATAATCCAAGTGTTTTTTTAAAAAGCGTGCTGGAAAGTTTGAGTGGAGGCTTCCTGATTGTCTTATCACCCCAACCCTTGCCTGTGCGGCGATGCCGTGTTGATGAGTGTGGATGGGGGTGGGAGTGGGACGGGGCTGGGGGAGGCAGCAGTGCTGCGGTGGACATAAACCTACACACATGGGGAAATTCAAACTAAACAGCACAAAGACCTGTATACATGATCAGTAATCAAAAAAAAAATAAATAAATAAAAGTAGCCCAAATGTCCATTGATCATGTGATGGATGAAGTTATAAGGATGTATTCATGATACATTTAAAAGACTGACATCCATGCAACACAACTGTTTATCTATGACTTTGAAAAAGTTTCCATGATATAATAGCAAGTGAAAATAAAAGCAAATCAAAGAACATGATATCTATTAGTGTGATTTTTGGATTAATCAGTATGGTCCCTAATCTTGAACTTTTCCTCCCAACATTTTGCTATGAAAGTATTTAAAAATATAGAAAGATTGAAAGAACTAGAGAATGAACGTGCCTAATACCCGACACCTAGATTCTACAATGAACACGTCACTGTGTTTGCCCTGTCGCATGTCTGGCCCTGTCTGGCCCTCCCACCGACCCCTTTTTAAATGCATTTTGAAGCAAAGTTGCAGTGCTAGTGGCTTTACTCAGGGACTCTTCTGCATGCGTATCCTTTATCCAGAAGGCAAGAGGTTTTTAATAATGATTCTTAAGGTAAAATTTACAAGCCATGAAATGCACACATCTTCTGTGTACCCTTTTATGCGTGCGCGCTTTAAAATGCAGTGAGAGTGTAAACCCGAGTCCGAAAATCACACCAGCTGTGATGTAACGCAGCTGTGATGTTTGCTGTGAACTGTGGGAGCCAGCAGGAGTGGGACCTGCCCTCGGTGAAGTCAGCAAAGCTTTCGCGGGTGAGAAAGTGCCCCAAGCCTAGGTATCTTTGCAAACAGGGGAGGAGGAGATGGAGGTCTCAGAATGCCATCGTCATCCTGGCCCTCACCCCCAGGATAGGCGTGGCTCACCTGGGCGGCACTTGGGGCACCTGAGCTTCTGTCATTAGGGAGCCGTGAGGAGCAGAGGCAATGACAGTGTAATTTTCATCCACCTACTGGTCTAAGGTGGGTGTCCCTGGCCCCGCCCCCTCTCTTCACATGGTGATTCAAGGTCAAGGTTTCTTCCATCTTCTGTTATGGCTGCATTAAGCTCCAGGGCCTTGGTTTTCTCTGTGTGCAGAAGGTGGAGAGGGAAAGAGTGTGGAGGAGGAACAAGCTGCTTTCTGAAAGTCTTTGCTGTGGAAATGGCCTCCGTCCCTCCTGGCTGTGCTGTGTTAGAGAGCTCGGTCCCATAGCCACCGCTCGGGACAAGGGCTGCTGGTGGAGTACTGGGGGGGGGGGGGGGGAGGTCAGCTTTCCTCCTGACTTGTCAGCTCTGGCTGGACTTTTCCATGGTGACACAAAGATCCTCTTTTTGACCTTTCCCTTTCGAACTCTCAATTTACCCTACCTGACAAACACAACACTCGACACACCTTTTCTCTGTGGCATTTCCTTGTTTCAAATCATGGGACATGCCAGGTGTCAGTGCTGCCTTTCCGGGAGCATTGCATAAGCCAGGAATAAATCAAGTAGGAAGAAGTCAGCAGCTCATGAAATTAAAAAGAAAAAGTAGGAACTCCTTAGAAACCGAGTGTTCAGGTAGTACATTCATCTCTCAGAATCCCCATCCGGTACCATCGCTGTACAGTCATATAAGGTGATCTCCAATCAAAAGACAAAATCACTGAGCTTTCTCTTCTCATGCTTGACTTTCTTAGAATAATACCAAAGAGGTGGATGCTGTTAAATGCCTGGATGTCCCTAAGGTGGCCATTGAGGCTTTGGTAGTGGCCCCTTCCTCTAGGGTACCTGAGAGGCTTGGGATTCTGATGCCGCTCTCCACGGTGCTGACACCAACTTTCCTAGCTCAAAATTCAGTCTGAGCAACAGGGCTAGCTAGTTACAGCCTTGGCTAAGTTCCCTCAGTATGAATCACGCATGCACCTGTTTACTTTCTGCCATGCATACGCCTCCTTTACACTATCATAAATATTTCTCTTTAAATTGACTTTAAGTTGATTTTCTTTTCTTATTCCTAGCATTGCCCTAAGCAATAATACATATGAATTCACAGTATGTCAAATATATATTTATTGTAATATGTTTTAGGAGAATTGATTAAAAGGAAAGTAATTTTGTCCTTGTGTTGCCAGAGGTGTAAGTACCACATTTGGTAAAAAACTCTTAAGATATGTGTTCATGTAACAATCTAGTATCTCAATTACTATTGCATTTCTAAGAACGCTGAGTCTTTTGCTATAATTTTTTGCCTGTCTGGAAGGTACAGAGACTTTGGCCTTCCCTCTCTTCTATATCCCATGCATGAGGAGTACACTCCACATGCCCTCCTGTGTCCTTCAAAATCTCTCCTGTGACCTTGACCTCCCTCCTCTGCCCTCCACTAGGAATATGCAAAATATGCAGAGACTCAAACAGATCTTTTGAGATTTGCTATGTCAACTTCTTCCCACCCACTTGTTCCTTACCCTTTTGTGTGATGAATTCTGTGCTCAGCAACTTCTGTGATTTCCTAACTTGTCACTCGCCAGACCAAGGGCAGGCATGGTGGTTTGTGTGCAAAAGCAGAGGGCAGGCACGAGGGAGGGGGTTGGTTCCACGATTGGAATCCATATACCATACTGGAGAGAATTCATCACCTTTATAAGAACTGCTCACTGACAGGCATAATAAATGATTTATTCTTTAAGGAAGTATTTATTGAGCATGTACTGTCCAGGTACTCTTCTAGGTACAGGGGAAATGGCTACAAAGAAAACAGACTAAAATATTTTCCCTAGTAGTCATCATAGTCTAGTGGTGGTGGTAGTGGTGATGAGGTTGACTGATACCTTCTGACATTTTTGAGTCCTTGTGATGTTGTAAGATGAGTTAGCTCATGCTTTCTCTAGAATGTCACCCCTGCTATGCCCATTGTACAGAGGAGGAGAGTGAGATGCAGAAAGTGGAAATGACTTGCTAAAGTCACAAGCTGGTAACTGGGATTCAACAGAACAGGTTTGATGTAGAGAAGTAAGACTTGGGATTCTAGTGCTTGACTTAACACTTGCGTTCCGAGACTCAACCGTGGTCACCTCGAATGTCGCAGACATAGTGTAGAAGGTTAACTATTTCCCTTCTTGCTTTTCCTATTAAGAGTTTGCATGCCTTATTTCTACTGTAAGATGCTGTCATTAGGTGAACTGCATGCCTGCGGTGTGGAGGGCTTCGTGATGTTCTTTCTCCCTCATCCTATGCTTGCTGGTCACCTGTATGTGCCCAGTTCCTCCCTGAAGCTGAGTCATCAGCAGGGATTTCCGAGAGCGCCATGAACATGACCTTCCCTCCCATTGCCCCTTCTTCCACCTTATGGGATATTCCAAGTCCCGGACGCAACTTCCTTTTCAACCCTTGCCTTCCATTCCTTCTTCTGTCACATCTGTCACCCCTGCTCACCCACTCCAGTTCCTCTCACACCTTCCTGTTGCCTCCAACACTTACTGAGCTCATACTGATTTCCAGGGGACGTGCTAGGACTCACATGCCTTCCATCATTTTAAGTCTCACCACAACCTGGCAAAGTAGTTACTGATTGGCATCCCTGTGCGGGAGGTGGCATTGTGGTGCAGCAGGTTAATCCACCACTTAGGATGCCGACATCCTATATCTGAGAGCTGTTTCAAGTCTCTCACTGCTCTGCTTCTGATCCAGCTCCCTGCTGATCTGGCTGGGAAGGCAGCAGAAGATGGTCCAAGGGCGTGGGCCCCTGTTGCCTATGTGGGCAACTGGAATGGAGTCCCTGGCTCTTGACTCTCTCTCTCTCTCTGTCTCTCTTTCTCTCTCTCTCCCTCCCACTCTGCCTTTTGAAAAAAAAAATAAATCTTTTAAGAAAATACTAGCCCTACTGGCACCTGTATGGGAATTGTAGGTCTGAGAGGTTGGGTTACTTCTCCAACATCACATGACAGGGAGGAGGAGCATCAGGACTTGAAATTCGATTTTCTGATTCTAGTTGCCTCTTCCCATCACTAACAGCGTTATTTTCTACTTTGGGGGATCCTACGTTTCCCTAAAATACTAAATACTAGCCCACCCTCCTTTCCTTCCTTCCTTCCTTCCTTCCTTCCTTCCTTCCTTCCTTCCTTCCAAACCAGCAGCTACAAAACTGCTATGAGTGCTATACAATGACATTTTGGATTCCTCCTTCCTCCATTTAAAAAAAATAATAATAAATTAGATCTTATGATTGCACTGGCATAAAAACAAATATACTAGTATTATATAGTAAAACATTTTCATCAGCTTCGAAGTTCATGTTTTCCCTGTGATTTCAAAAGAAATTAAAATGCTCTCAGGAGCCCCGGCAAGGCTCTGGGTCCCCAGCACTGCGTGCTGGAGGGGGCGTCAGCCTGGGGTGCGAGCATGGGCCTCCTCACAGAGCCTCTCTCTCGCTGCCATGAGAGCCAGGGAGCTGAACGAGCGTGCTCTGTGGGCCCCCCAGAGAACAGCCCAGAGCTCCAAGCCACAGACTCCCGTGTCTTCCACGGGGGCCCGGTGCAGCCCTGCGTTTCGACAGGAAGATGAAAAGGCTGTTTAGTTCCTAACACTCACAGAGGCCTCCTCTGAAGGCCGTGAGCCCCTGCTGTGGGAGTCTGTCTTCGTTTTAATCTCGTTAGTGGTATGCGTTCACGCATACATACACTGACATACACTGCACAAGTTATATAACCCCGTAGACAAAAGTGCTCCCCTGCCTTCAGTCCCCTTTGCTATCTTCCTGCACCATATGGTGAGCTCCTTTATCGTATGGTTCACAGAGAGCTCCAAGTCTTTGCTACCTGTTCCCTTCATCATCTTCCAGAGAACCTCTTGACATTTGCTGTCTCATCTTGGATCCCTGCCTTCCCTTTGGTTCTATCCCAATTACGGCACCTTCCGCCCAGCCCCCACCCTTCTACCTGCAATGCCGATTGCGGCGTGTTTTTGCCAGCTCATCTTCCCAAAGCACCAAAGCACCCTAGTCTTCCCTCAATGCAGTGACCTAGGGTTTTCCTATAGTCCCTGCCTTCGATTCAAAAAAGATAGCAAATTATCAAACAAGCCGAGGTCCATTTTCCTCAATGCAGTTTGTTCTATCCAGGAAGATAAAATATGAGGGATTTAAGTTTAATAGCTCTCTGTGTGCTGTAAGTAACCTGTCAGGCCAGCTTGGTTCTGTGCATCTCACAGCACCCAGAGACAGCAGGTGCAGCCGGAAGTAGAAATCTTCCAGGAGCCCCAGCAGCCGTGCCTGCATCTGGGGCCCCTAGCGCATCATCCCTGCTTTTTGCAAATATCTTTCTGTGGTCGTACGGGTGCTTCTTTGCCACTCCTCAAGTCTTCACGTTTAATTCCTAAATCTGGAATGTCCTGGAAATCTGAAATCCCGGGAAGGAGAAGCTGAGAACTATATGATCCAAGGAGCTCGGGCCCAGGGACAGGGGCCCCACTTCCCGGCCGGTCAACAGCAAGGATGACAGCGAGGAGCTCTCCCAGGTTTTAAGGAAACAAGTGGTCTGTCTGGTCCACAGGCTGACACAGACCTTGTCTGAAGTCCGTTTATTCTTTAAAGCATCTCTGGCTCCTTTAGGGGAAACTATTACTCAGTTCAGCAAAGTCCTCTTAGGGAGGGACCAGAGAGAATCCGTTACCATGGCAACTCTGTCTCGAGTTCTTTGGCCATCAGAGTTCCTTGCCATGGCTGCGTGTCCACCTCAGGTATATCTCTGTGAGTTATCACGGAAACTCATTCCTGTCCAAAGGAACCCTGGTTATGAGCAGCGTCATCCGTTATCTTCTCTACAACAGGTGTAAGCACCTATGCGTGTGGTCCATAGAATTAAACATGCAATAGTTTGTTTCAAGTCCCCACACCCACCCCACACTCCCAGGGTCCCCTTAGGAACCAACCTCACTGCACAGCACCCCTGAGAACAGGGCCCGAGCACTGGGAACTGGTCTGCATGCGTCGCTCATTGAATTTGCACAACAGGCTTGTGAGTTAGGTGCTGTCATCGACTTCGTGTTACAGATGACGGAACAGAGGCTCAGAGCAGCTAGAAAGTTTCCCACGCACAGCAGTGGGAATGGGTTCAAACCAGAGGAGCTACATGGCTTCTCTTGCTCCAGGTCTGGTTCCCTGCTGCCTCAGGACCTCCCAGCAACAAAGCCAGGGTTGTGCAGCCCCAGACAGATCGGACTGTAGAGAAACAGGCTTGCTTTGTGCAACTTAATTGTGGAAATGAATGACAGACCCTTAAGGGTTTCACTGCGTTGTCTTTGGCTAAAAGGCATCAATTATGGGCTTGTTTTCCCAGGAACCATGTATAAAAAAAAAAGCCAGTCAAGTTAAATCTGCTTTAATTTTAACCAGCTTGCATTGTCAAATATAACATATGACTCAAAGAGATTTGACTAAGCTGTGCATGTCACCAAAGTTTACTTTTATTTATTTATTTTTAGGCATTTCTGCTCTGTCTGTGTGTTTGTGTGTGCTCTGAGAGCATTTAGGCGCTCTCTCAGCAAATTTCAAGAATGCAAGGTGGTGGTATTAGCTCTAGTTACCATACTGTACATTAACTCTCTAGAGCTTATTTAGCTTACAACTGGACATAGGCAGCCTTTGACCAAAAATCCCCCTCTTTTCCCTCACCCAACCCCCAGCACTTGGCAACCGGCACTCAACTCCAACTCCCTGTTTCTCTAGGTTTGACTATTTCAGATGTCAGAGATAAATGAGATCCTGCCGGATCTGGCTTAATTCACACCGCATAAGGTCCCCCAAGTTTCATGTTTGTTTTAGGTCGGAAGAAACCCATCAATAATTAGAACTGAGACATATCCGTTCTGCTGGTATGAATAAGTTGAGTCCAAATAGCCCGCAGTGGGCTTTCACATTTCTTGCTACAACCCGATTAAACATTTCTCCTGCGTCACTTAGAACACAGGCTCTGGGCGTCTCAAGTTCGAATCTCCCCTGGTTCCCTCTCCACCCTCTTCCAGCAATGGTTGTGAGTCATTCTTTCCATAGTGACATTTGCTTAACAATAGCCAAGTCCTGGGGAGCCAGAAATGAGGAGTTTAAACGTACCTCCTTTCTACACTTTGTTCCACTCTTCTGTGGCTTTCTCTGCTAGTGGGCAAAACCTCAACTCAGTTCAATCTAAGCTATTGCACGCACGGCATCATTTTCAAAGGGTTCGATTGTAAAGCAACCTGCCACCCTGACTTCTGAAATGCAAAGTCGGCTTACCTGTCCCCCAGCTCCCCGCTTTCATCATCTAGAAAGAGACTTTTAAAGTACAGAAAACCTTACATAACAACTCATGAAATAACCAAGTGGTGGCGTCGGGTGATCTGCATGTTCTGTATCACCGCTCTCCTAGTCTGGCCGACTTGATTTATCCGTTAAGTGATTCAGTGCTACCTGGATCCACTCCACTGACTCCCCGGGGTCATCTTTTCCTCCCTTCTTCCACTTGACAGTGCTTCCCAAAGTGTGTCTCCAGTTAGCAGCGTTCACCCACTGGCCATCCCCAGAACAAGCTCTACCAGCCGGAAATTGTGTCCTTTTCACACTAGGGGCAAGTGCATCGGATTCCTCCAAACCAACCACGTGATGTCATATTCCACTGATGTGGCCACCATCATACACACATGTTAAACATATCGTATATCATAGGCACATAGGCTTAGAAAGTTTGCTTAGTCATTTATTTATTTTTTTCTAATTTTTTAAAAGATTTTATTTATTTATTTGAAAGTCAGAGTTACACAAAGCGAGAAGGAGAGACAGAGAGATAGAGAGAGAGAGAGGTCTTCCGTCTGCTGGTTTACTCCCCAAGTGGCTGCAATGGTCGGAGCTGTGCCAATCCGAAGCCAGGAGCCAGGAGTTTCCTCTGGGTCTTCCACACGGGTGCAGGGGCCCAAGGACTGAGGCCATCCTCTACTGCTTTCCCAGGCCACAGCAGAGAACTGGATCGGAAGTGGAGCAGCTGGGACTTGAACCGGCACCCACATGGGATGCCGGCGCCGCGGGCTGAGGATTAACCTACTGAGCCACAGCGCCGGCCCCACTTAGTCATTTATTCATTTGATAGACAGAGGAAGCTGTTTCTGGTTCATTTCTCAAATGCCCAGGAGCCCGGAAATCAATCCAGGTCTCCCACGGGGGTGACAGGGACCTAATTACTTGGACCGTCACTACTGCTTCCCGGGGTGCACATGGGCAGGAGGCTGGAGTCAGGAGCCAGAGCCAGGACTTGAACACAGGCTCTGCCGTGATAGCTCCGGACAATCTAACCAGCATCTTGACTGCCCCCCAAAATGCCCACCCTGGCTTAGAAAGTCTAATCCAGAGCTTGAGCCACAAGAGTCCACTTTGGAGAGCCAGAATGAGGGCCTGCAGGCTAGCTCAGAACGTGACAGGGTGTGTTCATGCCTGGTGAAAGTAGAAAGTTCTAAGAACCGCAACAAACTCACCAGTGCCACGCTGAACGGTGCATGTGACGTTCTTATGCTACAAAATTCTCAACGCAATTTCTGTTGCTGAATCCTCACTACCACCCTAGGAACTCAGGGGCTCTTGTCTAGGTTTCACCCTGCACCCCTCCTGCCCTAAGAGCTTCTGTCGGAAGGGTTTCCACCCTCTTTCCAGGTTTCCACGTCCCCAGTTTTTTGTTTTTTGTTTTTTGGTTTTTGACAGGCAGAGTGGACAGTGAGAGAGAGAGACAGAGAGAAAGGTCTTCCTTTTTGCCGTTGGTTCACCCTCCAATGGCCGCCGCGGTAGGCGCGCTGCGGCCGGCGCACCACACTGATCCGATGGCAGGAACCAGGTGCTTCTCCTGGTCTCCCATGGGGTGCAGGGCCCAAGGACTTGGGCCATCCTCCACTGCACTCCCTGGCCACAGCAGAGAGCTGGAAGAGGGGCAACCGGGACAGGATCGGTGTGCCGGCGCCGCAAGGTGGAGGATTAGCCTAGTGAGCCGCGGCGCTGGCCCACGTCCCCAGTTTTCAAGGGTGAGGTGGCTTAAGCACCTCATCAGCCCCGGTCCATTCTGCTGGAGGTTTTGGCAAATCTGCATGCTAGAAAAACTGAGTGCAAGGTCTTAGAAAAACATGCCTTCCCCTCTTGGAATCTCAGAAGTTGGTGGGGGTCTGCAGATTGCACAGGGACATCCCGTCTGTGGCTGAGCATTCGAATCCCTGCTGGAGGATCCTCATCATTACCCCCTGGTGGGGGGCAGGGCGCACCCCCTGCCCCTCGGTCCAGTCAGGACAACCTTGTCTTTTATCCTGGGCTCTGCTAAAGCATCCCTGGGGACACAGATTTCTCAGGAATATTGGTCCATTTCTCCCGTTCTCTTCCTGGCATTTGGAAGATGGATGTGCCCACAGAAGGGGCTAAAGCATCCTGCATCTTCTCCAGAGGCCGCCTTCACCTTGCGATTTCTTCTAATTTTCTTAAACATTGAATGGTACAAGTATTGATTGGAAAGATGTATTTATTTATTTAAAAGGCAGACAGAAAGAAAAGGAGGGACAGAGAGAGATCTTCCATCTGCTGGTTCTCTCCGCAAATGGTTGCCACAACCAGGACTGGGGCCAGGCTGAAGCCAGGAGCCAGGAGCTCCATTCTGGCCTCCCATAGGGGTGGCAGGGGCCCAAGCACTTGGGCCATCTTCTTATGCTTTCCCAGGTGCATTAGCAGGGAGCTGGATCAGAAGCGGAACAGCCAGGTGTCTAACGGGCACTCCGGTATGAGACGTGGACATCTCAAGAGGTGGCTTAACCCACCGTGCCACAACACTGGCCCCCCAAGAGGCATCTTATCTACTGCATGAAACACCTGCTCCACGTTCACTTTAATGATTACAGCCTGTGCTGTGTGCCAGCACAGAGCTTAGCCTGTGTGGAGGAGAAACTATCACTGTGCCCTGTTTGAGGGTGATGGACCCGAGACTCAGAGAGATTAACTTGCCCAAGAACACACAGCAAAGCACATGGTAGAGACTGGATTTGAACTCATGTTTCCAGAATCTGAACTAAGCTCCTAGATCTTCAGACTCTGTCCTACAGGGCAGAAATTGTTAGGACACCTATCCTGTTGTAGTAATAATGTTGGAAGCTAACCTGCATTTTATAACCTGACTGCATACAAGTTTCTCTCTGCATCCGGCTTGCTCCTAAGTGGGTGAGCACCCTGGGAGGAGCAGGTGCATAGCCTTTGGCCAGTGCTCTAGCTCCTGATGACAACTGCAGCTCGACAGCCCCTGGCCAGCTCACCTCCCGGTCCTCCCTCCCGTGCAGGCCAGGAAGGGCCCCGATATTTAGAAGACTCTGACTTAATTGGTCTGGAGTGTGGCCCAAGCATCAGCTCCTAAAAACTCTGCAGGGAACTGTAATGTGCAGTGCAGAGAGGCAGCAGCTCAGTGCAAGCAGGCAAGGCAAACCCAAACCCGCAGGGAGCAAGGGGGAGGGGAGAAGACGGTATTTACCTTACAACTTGGAGTTGAGCTGGCCTAAAGTAACCTCTGTGGGTCTTCCAGGGGCCTGAGTGGAACCCAAGTAGGAGACAGCCCAGAGAGCAAGGGGACCCTTGAGATAGAGGGAGGAGTGTCTCCTCGCTGAGGTCTCACCCTCAGCCTTGTCCACAAGCCTGCTCCCTAGTGTGCTGGGCAAGGGGAGTGGAGGGACCTTGTCGTCCTCCAATATGTGTGTTGGCTTCTCTGTCCCTCTCCCACACAGACCTCTGCCCCCTACACCTTACTGATACCTCCCTCCCAGTTAGTGTGTGGGGCCCTAGGAGCCCCAGATGTTCCCTTTGCTCTGTCTGCTGCCCCATCTCATAGCATTGAGTTGGGATCTTTTCCCATCCCTGTTATCAAGCTCTCAGATTTGACAGCGCTGCATGGCTTGGTCTCGCCACTCTCTCTGCCTCCTCCTCTTCCACCTCCTCCTCCTCTGACCTGGGTGTAGGGATGCTAAGAAGAATGCTAGCCACTGCCCCCTGCGTGTGCTAAGATTCATGCATGGCATTTCTCTCAGAACTCTCTTCTGGAGTCTCTAAGACTTTCCCTGGACAATGATTTTCCTTACAGGAAATGAATCCTGTTATGGTTCATGTGTGCCTGGCTGCTTTTACCTTCTTGAAGCAGACCAGGATTGAGAGAGAGAAGAAGGAAAAAAAAATACACACACACACACACAAAGCACACACATATATACATTCACACATATTTATATAAATATATTTATATATATATTTACTATGCAGTATGTAATCATTTCAACCACCTGAGTTGAGGTACGATTGAAGGTTCACTTTTTCTTGTTACATAATCTTGAATGCTACCTCAAATTTTTGTGATGTGTGGGTTGCAGATAGCTATATACATGGCTAAGCTTTTTTTAAAAAAAGATTTATTATATTTGTTTATTTGAAAGTCAGAGTTACAGAGAGGGGAGGGAGAGAAAAAGAGAGAGGGGGGAGAGAGAGAGAGAGAGAGAGAGAGAGAGATCTTCCATCTGCTGGCTCATTCCCTAGATGGTTGCAATGGTCAGAGCAGGGCTAGGCTGGAGCCAGGAGCTAGCAGCTTCATCTGGGTCTCTCACGTGGGTTGCAGGGGCTCAAACACTTGGTTCATTTTTTTTTTTTTTTTTGACAGGCAGAATGGACAGTGAGAGATTGAGAGACAGAGAGAAAGGTCTTCCTTTGCCGTTGGTTCACCCTCCAATGGCAGCCCCGGCCGGCGCGCTGTGGCTAGCGCATCACACTGATCCGAAGGCAGGAGCCAGGTGCTTCTCCTGGTCTCCCATGCGGGTGCAGGGCCCAAGCACTTGGGCCATCCTCCACTGCACTCCCGGGCCACAGCAGAGAGCTGGCCTGGGAGAGGGGCAACTGGGACAGAATCCGGCGCCCCGACTGGGACTAGAACCCGGTGTGCTGGCACTGCAAGGATTAGCCTATTGAACCGCGGCGCTGGCCTGGTTCATTTTCTGATGCTTTCCCACGTCATTAGTAGGGAGCTGGATTGGGAGTGGAGCATCCAGGACATGAATTGGAGACCATATGGGATGTTGGCATTGTAGGTGGCTGCTTTACCCACTGTGTCACAACACCAGCCCCCAGTGCTAAGATTTTTAGTGATTTAGACCTAGGGCTTTTGTTTTAAAGATTTATTATTTATTTATTTTAAATGAAGTACTATAGAGTAGGAGAGACAGAGATCTTCCACCTACCTGTTCCCTCCCCAAATGGCCACAATGGCTGGGATTGGGCCAGGCTGAAGGCAGGAGCCAGGAACTCCATCCCAGTCTTTCCTGTGGGTGGAAAGAGTCCAAGTACTTGGGCCATCTTCCCCTGCATTAGTAGGAAGCTAGATCCAAAATGAAGCAGCTGGAACTCAAACTGGGATTCTGATATGTGATGCTGGCAATTTAACCCACTCTACCAACAACATTGGCCCCTAGATCTACAGTTTTATAAGCTACTCCCCTGACTCAGATCTTTTCATTCCTTTATTCTGAAATATGTATTGAGTGTCTAGAATGTGCTAGATGTTGGGAATGCAACAGTGGACTTGTCTGTCTAAAGACCCTCCCTCATGGAGCTTGCCTTCTCATGGGGAGACCAATGAGGGTCTTCAGAAGGTGGAGTGACATGCACCAAGTTGAGTTTTGAGAGCATTGTTGAAATGCGTGGGACCTGGAAGCAGCAGGGTGGAAGCAATGACCCGGTTAGAGGCAGCTGGCGGTAGGGGTGGGGGTGGGGACCAAGCTGAGTACCAAGGGGACTTTAGTTGTCAAGGAGGTTGGGTTGGATGTGTGTTCTAATTGTCCTGCTGACAAAACGTGCTGATGCATTGGATGAAAGGTGAGTTGAGGATGACTCAGTTTGATTTTGGACTTCTGGCAGATGTATGTTGAAGGAGGAGGGAATAGGGTCTTTGTGTGCCCTTGCTCTTTCTTCCTTTTCACATTAGTGAGCAGTTGGCCAGGCAGGTCTCCTAGCACAAAACTCCTTAGCCCATTGAAAACTGGGCATGGGTGCTTTGTAAAGGAGCACCCACAGTCCCCATGGTTGTTCTCTGGGAAGGGTGATGCTGGTGATAACCACTGCAGTGGGCAAATCTGTGTCCCGCTAGAAATGTGTGTTCAAGTCCTGACTGCTGGTGCCTGTGAACATGGCCTTACTTAGGTGGGATCTGTTTAGATGGTGTCATACTGGATTAAGGTGAGTCCTAATCCCATGGTTGGTGTCCTTATAAAGAGGGGACATTTCACACAGACACAGAACATACAGGGAAGAATGCCACGTGAAGACAGAGGCAGAGATGGGAGTGATGTGTCTACAAGCGAAGGGATGCCAAGGCTTGCTGGCAAGCACTAGGAGAGAACAGAACACCCAACAGATTCTCCCTCAGAGCCTGCAGAAGGAGCCCACCCTGACAACACCTTGACTTTGGACTTCTGGCCTCCAAGATTCTGAGGCAATACATTCCTGTTGGTTTGAAGCTGCCTAGTTTTTGGTTCTAGCTTATGGCCACCCTGGGAGACTGATCCTTACCAGATGTAAGTGTGCATCATTTGCCAAGCAGGGGGGCTTGGTTAAGGTGGGCACTCTGCACTCTGAATCCCACAATTTTCCCTCAGCACCATCACAAACTAAGTATTGTGGGCAGCCCTACTTTAGAGGTGAGGAAACCAAAGCCCAGAAAACTGAAGTAGATTTCTCAAGCTTGCATAACTTGCATGTGGTAAAACTCAGACACATCCCAGGTCTTCCGACTGCTGGTCACTGTCCTCTGGGTCAGGGGCCATGGTTCCAGACACACTCCACTCTTGGGATTCACCAGGAAAGTTCATCAGAACCAAGTTTCTCTCCAGGAACCCTGGGCTGCTTTCTGCTCTTTCCTTTGCTGTCACTGGAGAGCTGCTATTTATCACATCTCACACCCAGAAGATTCTTGGGTAACAGATGTGGCTTGGAATTAGATAAGAACATCGCTCCAACACATCCCTTCCCTCTGTTTGGAAGCCTCAGTCTGGAGACAGAGGGACAGCTGATCAAACAGCCCACGTCTTCCAAGTTGGTATTAAGTTTCTGCAAGCTCCAGAAACTGCTTGGGACAATTAATAAAAGATCACTTCCACTTAAAGGAACATTTTTGAATGTGGCTGTTGCCATTACCAATGCTCTATTTTTCTGCTGTTTCCTCTCCAGTCCTCTTCACGGACAGGTGGAGGCAGTAGGATCTTCCCCAGCCACATGATGGAAGCAGGGTCGTGTCTGTCCTGTTTATTGGGCATGGTGTCAATGGCTAGCATCATACCCAGCACAAAATTCCCAACAGAGCTTGTGGACTCCATGGGGGACATAGAATTGTACCTCCAACAGTCACTCCAACTAAGCTTATCTCACCTAGTAAATGAATAGCTGGTTTGGTGGTCGCATAAGAAAGAGATAAAGGAAGTGACTGTTCTGTCTGTACCTGTGAATGAGCCCCCAGGGTCCCAAGCCTCAGGAGGAAAAAGAGGACCAGGACTTGGATCAGGAGTTGAATTTTTTTTTTTTTTTTGACAGGCAGAGTTAGACAGAGAGAGAGAGAGACAGAGAGAAAGGTCTTCCTTCAGTTGGTTCACCCCCCCTCCCCAAGTGGCCACTACGGCTGCATGGTGCGCCGATCCGAAGCCAGGAGCCAGGTGCTTCCTCCTGGTCTCCCATGCGGGTGCAGGGCCCAAGCACTTGGGCCAACCTCCACTGCCTTCCTGTGTCAGAGCAGAGAGCTGGACTGGAAGAGGAGCAACCGGGACAGAATCCAGTGCCCCAACCTGGACTAGAACCCCGGGTGCCAGCACCACAGGTGGAGGATTAGCCTAGTGAGCCGCGACGCTGGCCCAGGAGTTGAATTTGAAACATACCTGCAATAATCTGCTCACCAGGGGACACTTGGTGTGTACCTGGGAGGATGAGATGGGTGTGGTGAAAGGGCGTGCTTGTGGGAGCTGGGTGAGGAGATGTCGTTTCCTAGTGGAGTGAATTTGGTCAAGCATTTAACTTCCCTGGATCCTACTTTCCTCATCCTTAATCCACTCAAACTAACATGAATAACTCTACTAAAGGGACTTTGAGGTTTCTAACAGGAAATGGCCAAGCCTCGCGAGACGTGGGAGTGAGAGCTGGAAGGCAAGGCCTTAGGAGAGAGAATCTGATTGGCTCAGCTTAGGTCAAGTAGCTGCCTGTGATCCAATCAGCTGTAACCAACTGTGCCTGCTGCCCAATCATAAGATTCTTCTAATGACAGAGTTGGGGGAAGGGAAAGACATGCGAGAGGAAATTCAAGATTCAACTACAGCTGCTTCTGGTGGCTACTTTCTCAGTAGAGTTTAGTGCCAGTCTGAGCACCTCTGTCATCAGAAATGTTCCAGACTCGGAGTCTTTCTGAGCACCGGCATGAGACTCAACTAAGGATACTCACCCTGTGGTTCATATCAAGGCTGTGCCATGAAGCTCGCCATATTTACTGCTCAACTCTTTGCAGGAGAGTGTGCTAAGTCCTGTTCCAGGATTCAGTTCCATTCTCTTCCCAAGTTATTGCTGGTGTTTCGTGGGGTCAGTCTTATTTTGAGGGCAATTTCCCAAACCCTAGTCACTTTTTGCCCTCTGCTCCCATGATGTCAGAGGTATTCTCATGCTGACTTCTGCCCTCGAGCCTATGTTGCTTAGGACAGGGCAAGGCCCTGAGACCATCACACATCTCTGTTCAATGATTTCAGAAAATTGTACAAATGCAACCCGTATTTCCTAATGCTTTCCATTGGTACCTGAGATCGTTTTGGGTGGCAAGTAGTTTGATATAAAACTAAGCCACATCATGGTCAGTGCTGTGGCTCACTTGGCTAATCCTCTGCCTGTGGCGCCGGCACCCCGGGTTCTAGTCCCAGTAGGGGCGCTGGGTACTAGTCCCGGTTGCTCCTCTTCCAGTCCAGCTCTCTGCTGTGGCCTGGGAGGGCAGTGGAGGATGGCCCAAGTGCTTGGGCCCTGCACCCGCATGGGAGACCAGGAGGAAGCTCCTGGCTCCTGGCTTCGGATTGGCACAGCGCCGGCCGTGGAGGCCATTAGGGGAGTGAACCAACAGAAGGAAGACCTTTCTCTCTGTCTCTCTCTCACTGTCTATATCATAAGATATAGACACATCAAAAGATGATTCTTTCTTTGTATTTTCTTTTTTAGAAGATTTATATTTATTTATTTGAAAGCCAGAGTTACAGAGAGCAGACAGAGAGGGAAAGAGAGCGAGACAGAGAGAGATCTTCCACCCACTGGTTCACTTTCCAAATGGCTTACAACCTCCAGGGCTGGCCCAGGCCAGGCTGAAGCCAGGAGCCAGGAGCTTCTTCCTGGTCTTTCTCATGGATGCAAGGGCCTAAGGACTTGGGGCATCCTCTGCCATTTTCCCAGGCACATTAGCAGGGAGCTGGATTGAAAGTGGAGCAGCTGGGACTTAAACTGGCACCCATATGAGATGCCATGGTCACAGGTGTCAGCTTAAGCCACTATGCCGGCCCCTCTTTATATTTTTGTATGATTTTCTAATGACTTGGAGAAGATGATAGATCTCAGGGGATGATAATATGCTCTCTAACATTTGCTAATGTCAGTTTTTCCTTTAGGAAGGAGAAAGCCCAGGGCCTGGCTCAGCCCCTGAGGCAGACAGCTGTATCCAGCTAGAGTTTACCAGCTCTGCTTTGCTTTTCTGTATTTTTGTGGCTATCACTAGTCATGGCAAGCCTTGGTTAGTGATGATGTAAAGTTTAGTCTTCAAATAAATTTAGTTAAATAACAATGTGGCTAGATGTTTTAAATGCTAAGCAAACAACAGTTTGTGTGCTGGGAAAAAAAAAAAGTGCGGAAAGGAGGCAGGAATGAGTGAAGTTTGGAAAAACCTACACCAAAGTAGCTGACATCCAGACAAGGTAGTCCTGGTGCTCAGGGGTGCAAGTGGCCAGTTTGTCTAAGTGGATGATTGAGCTATAGGAGGAGGCTGCATCTCAGGCTGGCTAAACAGTGAGGACCCTGGAAGTCTCAGGCAGTAGATATAGAATGTTCCAAGGAAAGGATTTGGTTATGGAAGTGTTTGGCTTTTGGGAACCACAGAAGGGCATTAAGCATTTAGGCAGCAGTCACAGCTCAAACAAATTAACCTCTCTGAGTCTCAGCTTGTTTACCCATAAAATGGGTGTAACCCAGGTGGATGCAGGATGTCCACTCTTGTGTGGCTGCTGCAGGGTGAAGTTTTGAGCCATTCTGTCCTGTTTCTCTTCCACACACAGGCTACTACGTCTGGTCATGAGTGCATTCACTTTCACGGTGTCCAGACCCTCCTCTGGGGTGGGGAGGGGGAGTTACAGGCAGTCAGGATTGTTGGGCAGTGCACAGATTGGGGGAATGGGTCAGGAAGGGCGTCCACACTTGAGGACAACTCAGCCCAGGCCCCTCCTGCAGTAGCCTGGAGTTCTGGAAACAGCAACCTGCTGGCTCTGTGGTGCCTCTGCTCACCCTGCCTCCTCCCTGCACTTGCCCTCACTCAGCCCAGCTTTCTCTGGAGCCTGAGTTCAGAAAACCCCCCGGGCTCTTTCTGTCTTAGAACAGGGGCTTACTTGGCAAGAGCCTGGGGAAGGAAAAAGCAGCCCTGGATACCAGGGGGAGAGACCAGAGCCCTACGTTGTCCCTAAGCCAGTGATCTGTTTTGAGGACTGAGTAAATGCCCAGCAGGTTGGAGCCACTCTTTGGGGCAGCTCTTCCCTTTTAGTGTGGCGCCAGGTTACAAGGTGCTAAGAAGGATTCTGTTGCCATGGTAGTTGTGTGTCAGAGTCTTCTTCCTGAAATGCTCTCAATCTCCGGGTCTGCACTGCCCATGGCAGCCCCTGGCTCTGATGAGGAAGAAGATACTGGGAGCAGGAGCAGGGGACTGTGAGTGAGTGGGTGAGGGCAGTGTCTGGCTGCGAGAGTTCAGAAGCTTCTGCATGTTAGTCCAGCCACGCCTTTCAGTGTTAGCCGAAGATTGGCGCGGAGTGTACCGGGCTGCCCCTGCTTCTCAGCTTGTCTGCGTTACTCTCTCCATCCCCTCGCTGAGTTGGGCGTGAGCGTTTTATTAGGTATCTTCTGGTGCCCAAGGGCAGGGTGTAGAGCAGTGATGTTGGTTTTGTGTTTGAAAGTGAGAGACACGCACAGTTGTGGCAGGGTGGGGAGCCAGAGAGAGATCTGCCATCTCCTTGTTCGCTCACCGTGCACCGGTAACAGCCAGAATGGGGTCAGGTCAAAGTGAGAAGCCAGGAACTCAATCCAGGTCTCCCACGTGGGTGGCAGGAACCCAACTACTTGAGCCATCATCTGCTGCTTCCCACGGTGTGCATTAGCAGGAACTGGAATCAGAAGCAGAGCCAGGACTCAAACCAGGCACTGGGATATGGGAGTATAGGCATCCTAAGCAGTGTCCTTACCATTGCTCCAAACACCCGCCCCTGGAAGCAGGGACTTCAGTCAGATGAACCTGAGTTCATGTCCTGGTCGCATCTGGAACTGAATTTGTGGTGTGACAGATTATTTGTCCTCTTGGGTCTCAGTTTCCTGCACACTAGGTTCATAACGGTACATTATAGATTCATAGTGGAACCCACTTCCTACTCCACAAGTGGAGGAAATGAGAAATAATAAGAGAAAACCAATAACTGGTTGGTACATTGACAAGTGCTGAGATGTATAGTGGTGATTATTACTGTCTGACAAATGACACAGCGCATGTGGTAAATACTTCCGTGGGAAGATTTTTCTTCTCCACGAAGCCCTCCCGGAAGCCCCCAGCCCAGCTTAGGTCTCTCCATAATGTACTTCCTACGTAGCTTCTTGAGATAATGCCTGTGGCCGTTGTTCACTCCGGCAGTCACAACCAATGAAAATAATGATGTGTCCGTGAGTCACTTCGGTTAACTGGCTCTGATTGTGACCACAGCTCATGGAAGGAAGCCCCAAGGAAACAAGAGATGCTATTAAAATATTGCATGAATCATCCTTGTAATTAATTGTCTGAATCTTTCTTCCTCTCTGGAATTTGGGGTCAGAGAAGGTACCTGCCTGTTTTTTGCTGTCTCCCCAGAGCTTAGCAGACTCTTCATGAACATTAAATAATTAAAGGAACAAAGGAACAAGTGTCCTCAATTCTGTTTTATCAGGCATTCATTCATTCTTCCATTTACCAAATACTTATTGAACATCTACTATGTGACAGGCACTATATTGTAGGCTCTTGGGTTATGACAGTGAACAAAGCAGGCACAGACCCTTGCCCTCATGGGGCTTATAGTCTATCCATGTTGGCTGAGCATTGATCAATACATATCCCAAAGGGATCAATACCTGATGGTCTGTCCCCGAACAGAACTCTGTTGATTGCACTCCGTCATTCCAAATGTGAGGTTACAGACTGCGTCATTTATTGATTGACCGTCCACAGAGGGCACCTGTGCAGAGCTGGGGTTGGGTTGGAATGGACACCAGCTGCCCTTGGCTTTCCCCCGGGCCTTTCCAACTGCCCGACTCTCTACTGCCCTGACTCTCTCTCTCTCTCTCTCTCTCTTCCTCTCCCTCTCCCAGGTGATGCTGTCAGAGCGGAAGGGCACAGATGAGCTCTACGCTGTGAAGATCCTCAAAAAGGACGTGGTGATCCAAGATGACGACGTGGAATGCACCATGGTAGAGAAGCGGGTGCTGGCCTTGCCTGGGAAGCCACCGTTCCTCACCCAGCTCCACTCCTGCTTCCAGACCATGGTAACTTGTCTGGTGGCCCTGAGCGTCCCCTCCAGGCTTTGGGTCAATCCCAGACACAGCTGCATCTCAGAGTGACACCGAGGTCCTTCTCATTCTAGAAAGATGTCAGGCCCAGAGAAGTCGGAGGAGATTCCCAAGATTGCCACTGAGAAGCGCTTTCCCCTGGGCAGATGCTGTCTCCACTCAGATAAAAGAGCTCAGACATTTGGTTTTGTAACCAGTGGAGCAGGATGTATCCCTCCAGACCCTTCAGACACATGCACACTTGAATACATCTCTGCAGATTGCCTGAGGCCTTGGCATAGGTGTCCTTAAAGAGGGTGTGGGTTTCCCGACAACAGAACCCTCAGAGGACAGGCAGGGTGGGGACACAGGTCCTAGGCAGGGACTAGTGAGCTCATAGCTGTGGCTCTCCAGGGGGACGTGCACGTACTGTCTGCCATTGACTGTGCTTTCCATGCTATTTGTGAGAGCAAGAGATGTCCCTTCAAGTGACCCTTCACCCTTTCCTTGTTCAAATTATTCCTTGGCCTCCCTACTTGAGAAGGGAGAGGCCAGAGCCCAAGTGCACAGTGGTCCAACATTACTTCTCGCCTTTGGGACTTCTGAGAACCAAGATGGAGTGACTTCCAGATGCCCAAAGGGATTTTTCAAGATTAATTTATAATCCAATTCTCAATCCACATGCTGCTTTTAGAGCCCAACTGTAGGAGAGTATTTTGAAAAGTTCCTGGAATGCAATTAGAAGATACGTTGATTTTATTGCAAATTTTTTTGAAATCCAGGCAGATGAGAGGTTTTCAAAAAGTTCATGGAAAATGTGTATTTATTTATTTTTTCAAGCGTGGGTTTCAGAATTGTTTGCAACAAAAATAAATCTTTCATTCCACTTGCTGTGGACTTTTTGAAGTATCCTCATATTTTACATCTAATTTGATGTGTCGGTAGAGTCTTTAATCAAGTGACCCAATTCTCTCCCAATGCATTCCCTTCTTTTATTTGCTGAAGGTGCCAGGCTGTTTGACCTGTAATGTCTTCACACTTTGGGGTTCTGCTGACTGTATGGTCATGGAGCACCTCCGTACATTTCCCCTGATCTCTGTGTATGCTGCCCATGGGCTGCTGGTTCTTAACGGCTTCATCCGTATCGGCTTCAATCCCCAGGGCAAGAGTAAAGATGGTGGTGTGTTCATTCATCTGAGGACACATAATTCCCAGTTGTCTCTCTCAGTGATGTTGGCAGCAATGGACACTCTGTGCCTGCATCCATTCATTTCATTCGTTCACTGGGGACTGAGATGATGGTACCCTAATTCTACCATTCCTTTTTCATATACCCATTGGAATGCCTTTATAAAGAGGGGCTTCTCATCTCTTGCTTCATTCCCTGGTGGTACCGTTCATGGAGGGCTCAGTTTGGATATAGTTTTGTCTTCCAAAGGTCCCTGTGCTGGGAGCTTGGTCATTCCCAGAAGAAGGTAATTAAGTCGTGTGGGCTGCATCCTCATGAATGGATTAACACCGTATCACAGGAGTGTTAGTGCTCACTGCACGGAGCACTATACAGTAAGACTGCCCCCTGGTGTGCCCTTCTACAAGTGGCCAGTCCCTTTCTGCTTCTCTTTCAAGTCGTGGTGCAAATGCCAGCACCGTGCTCTCTATACCTTCCAGTCAGAATTGTGAGCTCACAAAACCTCTTTGCTTTATAAAGTAATCAGCTTTAGGTATTTTGTTATAGCCACACACAAACTGACTGCTACTTAGGAAAGACAGGATGAACGCTTGATTCTTTTCCTTTACTTAGTAGCTTCAAGATAATGAATTGGTTCACTCTTGTGCTCCAGTGGTGGCTTTGAAGTTCACTTTTAAAATAAAATTTGAGTAGAAGAAGAGTCAATGAAAAGAAAAATATGAAGTGAATGATAATTCTCGCCAAATGGGGAGTTGACAAAGACTGGGCAGGTGATACACCTTAATGGGCCAAATCTTTAGTATTTCCTTGGGGAATTAAGGCCCAAAGGTGTCCAAACAGTGACAGATAGGACTAGGATTTAACCATTCAGACTCCCTCACTCTACTTCCTTTCCCTCTTCCACTCTTGGTCCCCGTATTGACTCGCTGGCATCACCAGGGGAAAGACCGCCTCAGCATTGTAATATACTGAGACGAGACCTTGTTCTTAAGGGAGAGACCAGGTTGACTTGGGGCAGAAGTTTTCAACTTGCATATGTTGGGATTGGGAAATGTTCATCATTAATATTCATCAAAGAACATTGTCTTTATTTGCAACTTGCTGTTGTAAAAACGATGAAGTAGAATGGATTTGGGGCTGTTCTTTTAATGTTGGGATACCTCACTCATATGTCTTCTGGAATTAGAGAGAGGGGCTGGACTCTCCTGGGAATTGTCAGAGTTCTGGGTCATTGAATGGTGCACCAAGGCAAGGAAGAGACATTAAGAACCCTGAAAGCCTTGAGTTTCAGGGATCCACGGGTTTGTGTCTTGTGTGGGGCTGAAGACCCTGTGTTGGAGAGCTGTGCACGATCTCCCAATCCATCAAGACCAGGGATGGAACAGATTGATTTCCTATTGGTTGAGGATCAGAGGTCTCAAGGTCTCTTGGGTCTGTGTTGTTTGGAGAGATAAGATGGGGGCACTCAAGAAGTCCCCGGGCTAACTGAGACCTGCTAAGGGAAGAGCTCGTAGCCCCTTCCATCTCCCCTGTGTTCTACACATGTGCTCATTGAGTCAAACTCGCCCATTTAAGTGATTTCTTTCTCGAGTTTTTTTGGCTAAGCACATGTATTTTAACTTTGTATACATTAAACTTCTTTTCAAAGACTTATAGTAATGCCTGCTCTATGGGAGGCACAGGGCTAACCATTTTAAGCCACATGACAACACTCAGATGGACCCTACTGTCATCCCCATTCCAGCAGAGGGAACTGAGGCCACCCATCTCACACATTTCAGGACCAGGATTGGAACCCAGGCAGTCTGGCTCCAATGGGCTCTGCAATTAACAGCTTCACTATTCGGTCCCGACTGCCTTCCACCCAACACCCTGGGGTCAGAATCCCCATCTGCCAGCCTTTATACCCAACCTTGCTCTTTTTTGTTTGTTTGTTTTTAAGATGTATTTTCTAAAGACTTATTTATTTGTTTGAAAGGCAGAGCTACAGAGAGGCAGAGAGAGAGAGAGAGAGAGAGAGAGAGAGAGAGAGAGAGAGAGAGAGTCTTCTGTCCGCTGGCTCACTCTGCAGATGGCTGCAATGGCCAAAGCTGCACCAATCTGAAGCCAGGAGCCAGGAGCTTCCTCTGGTTCCCCACGAGGGTGCAGGGACCCAAGAACTTGGGCCATCCTCTTCTGCTTTCCCAGGCCATAGCAGAGAGCTGGATCGGAAGTGGAGCAGCCGGGTCTTGAACCAGCGCCCATATGGGATGCTGGCACTGCAGGCGGCAACTTCACCTGCTATGCCACAGCGCTGGCCCCTGACCTTGCTCTTTTCCCCACTGCTAAGTAAAATCACAGATCAGTGCTCATATCTCTAGAGCAGAACTTATTTTTCACTGGGCGTCTGCCATGTGTGGGTTGTTAAAGACACCAGTTCTTTCCTGCCCCACATCAGTCTTATGGCGGAGTGGATTATCGATCATCCTGTTTCACAGGTGAAAGATCAAGGGTCAGTGGTGCATGTTACCCTAGACATGCACTGGGTCCCAAGTCCATTGAACTCAGATCCCAAGCTTTTATTATCTCATCATGTCAAGTCACCACCAGGTTGACCACCCAGATGGATGGGATTGAAACAAGAACAAAATGTAGCAGCTGACAATGAGAGAGGCATCTCGTTTAGCTGTGTCATCCCAACACCTCTGTTGGTTGGCTGTGTACTGTCACCAACCTCAACTTATAGGTAAGGATGCTGGCTTTCAGAGCACTGCAGAGGGGGCGGGCATTTGTTGTAAGATTCCAGAACCATTAGCCTGAATGCATTTGCTATCCTACCTCTGCACCTTAACTTCACATTCTTGTTTCTGTTCTTCCAAAGAACACCCTACATGAGCATTGCTATGCACATTTATGCCTGCAGAAAAACTCTCCCCCAGAAAGATGAGGTGGCCCAGGGCACGCAGTAGGTATGTGATGGCCCCAGGTCTGGAGCCCAGGATGCCTCGCGATCCTTTCTTTGGCTGCTTTTGCTGCCATGGAAGAGTCACCCCTCTACACTGCACGGGTATGGTGAGAATTGGGTAAGATTCTGTTAGTGGGAGTGATTATTTAAGTTTAGGGGCACTGTCTATATTTGGGGGCAAACAATTGCTGTCGTGGCTAAGCTGAGCAGGAAGGTGGCACACTTTTCTGGAGCAGACCCTTGAAGATGGCCACGTGACTCATGCTCATCTTCTACCCTTGCGTGTCCCTGATCCCTGGAGTGTCCCCGAGGAGGCAGCGAGGCTGGAGAGCAGGCAGTAACCCCAAGAGTCAGCATTACAGCCAGTATAGAGAGGGTACAAGGGCACTTCAAAAAGCTTGTGGGGAAAGTGGAATTAAGAGATAAACTTTATTTTTTTGAAATCTGTACACAGTTTTTTCTTGATGTGTATTTTCCATGAACTTTTGAAGACCTCTCTTACCGATGCTTATTGGGTATTTGTTGCTGCCAAGGCCCCAGCTAACCCTAATCCTAATCCTAACCCTAACCCTAAACTTAACCCTAACGCTAGGCCAAGGCCCCAGCTGCAGCATGGTGTAGGATACACCCCAGTGAACAAAAGAGATAAAGTCCCAGCTCCCGTGGAGTTTGCATTGTGATGGGGGAGCCCGCCAGTAAACTACAACAGCCACCCAGATGGAGGGGGGTGGACGTGGCTGCACTGAGGCAGAGAGAGGCTGTATCTGATGGGATTGTCCAGGCAGGCTGTCCTTGGTAAAGATGACATTTGAGCAGAGACCCAGCGAGCAGGGAGTGAGGCATGTGGCTATCTGGGGTCAAAGCGATGCAGACAGCAGGAAGAGGGAGTGTGAATGCCTGGGGCAGGAGCATGCTTGCTGTATTTGAGGAGCAGGGAGGAGGCCGGTGTAGCCCGAGTGGATTGTCATTTTGTATTTTGTGACCCAGAATTCCTTTATGAATCAGCAATCTTTTAAACATTGACAAATCTAGTATAACATGCTGTAAATCTGATATGTTTTCCTTGCTAGAGACTTCAAATTTTGAGATAAAAGACCCTTAATATAAATTAAAAAAAAAATCCTTCAAATGGCCAAACATAGATAATAAAAGTGAAACAGACAGCCAGGCATATATAGAATACTTGTTGTCATTATTAAAATGAAGAAGATTTGATTTTTAAAAACATTCTTTGAGAAGCAAAATTGTATCAGAAACATCCTTGCATTGAGTTTTTTAAAAAAAATCTGTAGTTTGTTTATGGTGATAAACTAATATGAGATGTTAATAGGGAAAATGAGGTGAGGAAATAATTGGAAGGGGGCGTAGACAAAAGTATTGATTTGCTTTAGAGAGGGATCTATGGGTAATTGCCACCCTCTTGAATTTGTATTATTTCAGCTTATCATAAAGCAGTTCAGACATTGTTTAAAATGTGCCACAAGATGGCAAAGTTAGTACCCAAATAGATGCAAATGCCTCTCGAAGGGGGTTGAGTTCTCAAAGAATTGCTTGTTGGATGAACTGGTCTCCAGCAAACGGGGTTGGGAAGGATGGTCCTGCTTGCACAAATGGAGTGTCCGTTGTCTTTGGCTGCCTGGGTCTGCATCTGTGGGCACCGACGGCATCACCTGAAGGAGATCACCTAACAGTGCTCCTGCTGGGTTCATCATCTTTACAGTGGGCATAGTAAGTGCAGATGAAAAGGGGTGGCGAATAAAACATATTAAACATCCGGTGGGGGTTACCTGTGCTATTAGAGCTGGGCTGGAGCTAAGCCTTGTTGCATAGGCACAAAAGAATTCTATTTCCTCCAGTCCTTCTGCAGTTTTTCTCAGGGACAATTGTCAGCCCTGCACATTCATGCAATCTCCCAACTGCCAGTGGGCACAGGCAGTTAAGTTTCTTCAGCAAAACATCTATTTTAACTGTTTTCTTTTCAATTGAACATATGCACCTCTTTTTTTTTTTAAATAGAATTAGATTTTATGAGTCATTGAAGGACAGAAGTTCCTTCCTCCCCAAATTTGCTGCCATGGCCCAGCAATAACTCAGTTGCAAGGCATGCTGGGAATAGCATCCATCCAGAATGCAAGCAGGGCTAGGGAGGGGATGAGAAGATTCTCGCTTGTGGAGTTGACCCCCGATGGCATGTCTTTTGTGTCTCAGGAGTGCCCAAAGGCTCTTGGCAACTCAGGGCCAGCCCTGGGTTGGTAGCAGTAACCAACGATGTGGTTGTGGGAGGCGCTGGCACGTTTCTTCACAATGACTGAGTTGTGAGAAACTGAACACTCCTTTCTGATACCACCAAACCAGTTCATGGACAAGAGAGGGAGAAAGAGAGACACAGAAGAGAGGAGACACCATTTGATTGGAATGAAACAATCCAAAGCAAAAGCATACCTGGGCTTCATGAGAAACTAGACTGTGTAACTTTAAAACAGTCTGGGATAGGTTTCTGTTTCTTCCTCCTTGCCTTCTTTGTTTCTCTTGGCTTGTGGTGAGCAAGGCTTCCCTGGGTCCCTCCAGTTTGCCTATTCCCCAAATTTCTTGAGTTTCCATTCATAGTCATAGGAAAGAGAATCTGATTGGTTGAGCCTGGGTCAGGTATTCATTCCTAACCAACCAGCTAGTAATTGCACTACTCATCCAAGAGGAGCCTTCAAAGAAGGATTCTATCTATAGGGAGGGAGTAATTGGTGCTCATGTCAGTTGGGAGGTGCCATCTTTTTTTTTTTTTAAGATTTATTTTATTTATTTGAAAGAGTTACAGAGAGAGGTAGAGACAGAGAGAGAGGTCTTCTATCCGCTGGTTCACTCCCCAGATGGCCGCAACGGCCGGAGCTGTGCCGATCCGAAGCCAGGAGCCAGGAGCCATTCTTCCAGGTCTCTCACATGGGTGTAGGGGCCCAAGGACTTGGGCCAGCTTCTACCATTTTCCCAGGCCACAGCAGAGAGCTAGATTGGAAGAGGAGCAGCCAGGACTAGAACCGGCACCTATAAGGGATGCTGGCACTTCAGGCCAGGGCTTTAACCTACTGCGCCATAGCGCCGGCCCTTGGAGATGCCATCTTGAACTCAATGAGACTAACTGGGTTGAAGAAGGGAACAGCCTCTTGCAGGGGCAGGGGACATATTTCCTGCGGGCCATTTAAGGCCTGTAAAATCATTTTGTCTGGCTCTGCCAGGACAAACGTAGGTGGCACTTGAAATTCAATAAATCTATAGCAGGCTAATTTTTTAATTAAGCTGATAATTTTGTATGGCCCACAAATGATGTTATAAATATCCAAATGACTCTTGGCACAAAAAAAGTCCCCCATCCCTGCTAGGGGTGCACACCTGGCCTCAAGGGTGTCTGTGCTTCAGTCAACTAAAGCCAAACAAAGATCCTAAGTGTAGGAAAGGCACCAGGAACATAAGCCAGGCAGGTAGACACGGGGCCAGTAGGAGTACACACAGCTTAGCTCTCTCTGCTTTAGAAAGTTCAAAAAAAAAAAAAAAAAAGACCCATTGCTTGATTGTGCCAGTGATTATAAGGCTTTAGAATAACATGAAAGAAAAGCTGTGTGTGGTCGCCTGTCCTTGACCGCACACTTGACTTGAGAGAGGCTCTGTGAATTTGCATGGAGTTGACCTGCATCATCTGATGTATCTTGGCCACACTCCTGTGAAAGAGAATGCCTTAGGAAGGTGGAGGGAGTTTATGTAGCCAACCCAATGTCTCAGAGCCAGTGTCCAGGCTAAGAGGGACTCGAACCCAAGACTAGCTGATGCCAAAGCCACCACACAGCTTCTTTGGAGAGAACCAGATGGCTGTGAGCAATAAAAGAACATTTTGTAGGCAGGATAAATTCACTGACCAGCTTGGAAAATCAATAAAGATCATTAAATAGACAAAATTCTTCCTGCAACTCACCTTAGAGCATGGTACGTAGAGCTGCCCACATGGTTGGTTTTCTATGTCCTTGTTATTTTATTAAAAGTGGCAGGTGTCCCCGTAGCAGTAGCAAAGGCATTATATCACAGTCCACTCTCGGCTGTCTTGGGGGAAGGTTGTCCCTTTGAATCACCTTACCTCATCCACGGAGCCCCAGGTGAATTCAGTGTATGCCATCCAATCATCATTTTAAATCAGGCTATACTTACACTCATGCTCCAAACTTGGGAAATCCTGTCCAGCCATTTTGCTCAATGTGATGACAGACATATTTTTCGTTTTATTTATTTACTGATGGAATGTGAGGCCCAAGAGAAAGGGAATTTAAAATTAACTGCGGTAGCCCAGAGGACAAGGGTAAGGGTGCAACAAAGAATCACAACAATGACAATTTGGAAGATGCTCTTGAAAGTTAAGCAGACTGGCTAGTTGGAAGAAAAAAGATGGTGAGTTTTGCCTTTCTGAGCTTTTAATTGGAGTCGACAGCGGAACACCCACGTAGAAACGTCCTGTAGCCAGCTGGAGCTGACGGGAGCTCAGGAGAGAGGGAGAGGATAGAAATATAAGTCAAGATTCATCAGCCCAGGGAGATGAGGGTTGAAGCTCGGAGCTGTGACAAGTCCTCTTTGGAGAACTGAGCAAGTAGGAGAGAGCCAAGCCAGATCTTGAGTCTATCCTCAATAAATACTTTTTGATTTTGACACGAGAGAGCCCAACAAATAAGCCCTAATCAAAAACCACTGGATGTGATGAAAAGAAAGCTCTTTTGAGGGCTTATGATCATTTTATAGGAAAAGTAGGGAACAAAGCCAGATCTGTGTGCCATGGAGGGGAATAATTGGAGAATCAGAGGCAGTAGGTGGGGCCATTTACCTCCATAGCTTTCTTTTTCTTCTTCTTCTCTCTCTCTTCTTTCTTTCTTTCTTTTTTTGTGCCTCTTACACAGTTTCTTTGATCATGTTCTGTTTTAAATTATGGTTTGAATTAGCTGTATTTTTTTAACCAAGATTCAGAATTATCTGAGGCCAAGTCAGTAGCATCTTTTGCCCCTTCAATGCCTCATACCATGGCTTGCAGAAGTACTCAATGAAAGTTCTACAGTTCACCTGGGCTCAAGATCGGCTCCAGGTTGCCTCTGGCAATGAGTTCCAAATTCTGATGCTCTTGACTGTGGAGGGAGAGATGAACTTGGTGGTATACAGACAAATTATATTTTTTTTTAAATCACTTCAAGGATTGCTACACCAAAACCAGACTGGATATAGCATAGAGAAGGTAGAGTCCAGATAGGAGTTTATTTTTGAAAGAGACCATGAATTTCCATTTATGACTTTGGTTGTGAAGATCTAAAATTTTTAAATAATTGCATTTATGTTAAAAGAGGTAAGTTAATAAGAATATTTTCAGAGTAAGTAAATTTTAATAGAAGAGACCAACAAACTTGGTAAAGGTCTTGAAGGGCGTTGGAAGTCAATGACCTTGTGCAGTGCCTACTCTAACCCTGCCGGGGCCTTCTTTTACACATTTCAATCTGCCCCTGCAGAAATAATAGCCACAAAATCATGGTCTTAAAGAAAGCGTTTAGTTTCATTTTTCACAATGCACATTAAAATGAACACAAAAGTAGAAAGGTGAAAACATATGCATTCTATTATTTCCTATCTCATTTTGGAAAACATCATCATTTGTACTCCTCTACTCATCTGGAGAGTCCTCTGGGGAGTCCTTAACACTGGGCACCATGGATTATTCACAGCAGTATCTCTGGCAATGGAATAGAGCCTGGCTCAGAAATGAAAGCACAGTGAGATGCCAACCATAGCACGGAGAAGCTGAGGCACTGATGGACCCAAGCTGGCCTCAGCCCAGTTCAGAGACCGTGGATCTTGGGGTTTCCCTGCAGATGGTTAGTGATAGAAACCACATCGCATTACCACCGTGGAGCTATCCCCAATGTTGGGATTCCCACTAATGAGTTTGGGGGGCAAGTTGAGTTCTTCCAAGCAGAGAGCAAGCAAGTGAATTCTCTGCCTCACTTCTCTCTGTGTGGCCGATGCCATCTGCTAGTTATAAAAATAATTTTTAAAAGCAAGTGTTTTGGTTCTCTTCAATGTGCAGCAAAGACAGATGCTATTTTTAGGCTTGTTTTTTGTAAAAAAAAAAAAAAAAAAAAAAAAAAAAACCAAAGAACCAGGGGCTGGGTGTCGGCAGCTCTGTCTTACTCTCTACTCTCCACCACCACCTTGTCTGTAACTTTTCTGCAAACCACGTGTGCCTTTGCCCCTTGGAACTCTGCACCTCTCTTGAGAGATGTTGAGAGGGTGAAGTGGTATCCATCTGAGAAAGGAAACCGTTTTCCTAACCATGGGGGTGGGAGGTGAACATTTAGCTTAGCAGCTAAGATGCCCTCATTCCATACTGGAGTACCCAGGCTCCTGACTCCAGCTTCCCGCTGATGCACACCCTGGGAGGCAGCAGTGCTGGCTCCAGTAGTTGGGTTCCTGCCATCCACCTACGAGACCTGGGTTGAGTTCCTGGCTTCTGGCTTCAGGCTAGCTCAGCCTTGGCCCAGGCCCAGCTTTTGTGGGCATTTGAGGAGTAGCCTGTGGATAAGGCTTCTCTCTCTCTCCTTCTCTCTCCCCACCCTTCCCTTACTCCTTTTCTCCCCTTTCTCTTTCTCTGTCCTCAAGTTAATTTTATGAAATTTCAGATTTACAAACCTGTAGTCCTCTTCTGTAGCTTCCCAGCAGCTGTCTTGATCCATGGCTGGATCTCTGCTCTTCTTCTCTGCCTTCTTGTACAGGAAGCTCTTGGAGGGGAAGGCGCATCCACACATTCATCCGACTTCTAGCTCGGAAGCCTACATGCAAGATGTATTCCCTGGAGGCAGCAGGAGAGGCTGTGCATGTAGACTCTGGAACCACACTGTCTAGATTCAAATCCTAGCTCTGCAACCTACCAGCTGAGTTGCCCTTGGCAAGCTATTTGCTCTTTCTGACATTCAACTTCCATGTCTTTAAAAGGGAAAGAATGAAAAGACTTGTCACGTGGGGTTGTTTAAAACAATAAGCAAGACAAAATATAGACCATACTTAACCCAGGTGCCCAGTAAAATCCCCAAGGCTGGTAGCTTTGTTTCATTCTTAGAGTTATCATGATTATCAAGCACAGGATACACATTTGGCAAATGTTCAGATGACTGCTACACATAACAAACGCAAGGCACCATCAGGGAGACGTCATAAGTGGTGAATGGAATTGTTGTTGTTTGTATGGTCATCATCACCTGGGACAGCTTTCATAAGTCGTCTTGTTTTTACACCACAGTGAGCGGGTGAAGAGAAAGGTGGAGACGAGAGAGGTTAAATGACTGCTCAGTGTTGCACAGATAGTAAGAGTGAGGGGAGGCTGCAAGTCATACACTGATTTCGAAGGCGGAAGCTTTTGCCCTGCATGTTACCTCCTTACCACATTTCTCCTGGTAAGAACCTTTGCAACCACCTTTGCATTTCACACCAGTTACACTAATACGTAAATATAACCAAGAGACGGATTTCACTAAAGAAAGCTGAGTGGTGCTCTGGTACTCTGATCATTTCTATTCCATTCTCCCTCTCACTCCCTTCATTCCTCCCTCTTTTACTTCCTCCCTCCCTTCCCTTTTAAAGTTGGTCATGATCCATCAGATTTATTCACTGATCAATTAAGTTGAGCTACAACTTGAGTTTGAAGAGCTCTGATCTGGCTTAAATGGGACATCTCATTTCCATCACATTTACAGTTTGCAGCACAGAACGTGTGTTATTGGAGCCCCTCAGTCACTTTGTCAGAGATGGTTGATTACATTATCCTAATTTTATAAGTGGAGGTATCAAGGCTCCTGGATCTACAGTGATCTTCCCAAGTCCAGGCAACTAGAAAGTGTGGAGCCAGGGCTTCCGTTCCGACTATGGGACTGGTGCTTTGGAGGCCCCACTACCTGCTGCTTGTCTCTCGGATCACTCATTCATTCAGTCGGTTAAGGAGCACTGAGGTCTCCTTTTAGCCAGTCTTGGTGCAGGTACACAGAGGTAAGCAAATTTGACATGGTCCCTGGCTATGTGGGACTTCCAGTCATATCCGGCATTAGTTTCTTCCACAATGAACCCTAAGTCTTTGTGTTAGCCTGTGGAGTCCCTCAGCACCTCTCTGGCCTCATTCCTACCCAGTGTCCCTTCTCTGTCTTCTCCAGTCACACAGGCTCCTCGTGGTTCCTACAGCACAACAGGTGTATTCTCGCCTCGGGCCCTTTGCTTTTTTTTTTTAAAGATTTATTTATTTATTTGAAAGGCAGAATTACACAGAGACAAGAAGAGGCAGAGAGAGAGAGAGAAAGAGAGAGAGAGAGAGAGAGAGAGATCTTCCATCCGATGGTTCACTCCCCAGTTGGCCGCAATGACCAGAGCTGCACCGATCCAAAGCCAGGAGCCAGGAGCTTCTTCCAGGTCTCCCACGTGGGTGCAGAGGCCCAAGCACTTGGACCATCTTCTACTGCTTTCTCAGGCCGTAACAGAGAGCTGGATTGGAAGTGGAGCAGCCGGGTCTCGAACCAGCGCCCATATGGGATGCCGGCGCTTCAGGCCAGGGCGTTAACCCGCTGTGCCACAGCGCCCACCCTGGGCCCTTTGCTTTGATGTACTGCTTCCGGTAGCTGGCACTAAGCTCTTGCCCTAGATAGCTGCATAGCTGGGTCCATCACTTCCTTCACATCTTTGCTTAGCATCAGTGAGAAGGTTTATCCTGAGCACTCTGTTGAAATTGGGACTGCTTTGTCCCATCTCATCTGCCTGGCGCTCCCGATCCCCCTTGCCCTGCTCTGTTTGTTTTCATAGCAAGTAGTACCTCTTGACATTCTATATAATGTTCTTCATCCGTGTCCCTCTACTAGAATGAAAAATAAAGGCAGGGATTTTTGTTGGTTTTGTTCACTGCTGTATCTTCAGCATTTACATGTAACTTGGTACCTCGTCAGGCTCTGTTAAATACTTTTTACTCAATGTATGAAGAAATAGCTGAAATAAATAACCATCCAGTTAAATATATAATTACAAATGGTGATGAGATCAGAAGGAAAAGCCCACAGAGGCTCGTGAAGGAGCATAACAGATGGACTGAATTTAGATTGGGTGAGTTAGAGGAAGTGATAGTTTTAAGCTGCAAAGATGAAGGACTTCCTCTCCCTGCAAAGAGCGCAGACAGTGCCGTTGCAAGACAAAGGAGTGAAGTCTCTAAGCCATTCATTCGTTTAGCCGACATCCCTAGAGGGAAGGAGAGATGCTTAGTGACACATAGGTGCTGCCTAAGGACCGTAATACACGTCGGTGTCATTGAACCCCAACAGCAGCATTGTGGTTCTGTTATGATCTCCACTTTACGGATGAGAAAACCCAGTTATTAAATGAGCTGCATCCAGATATCAGAAGCCAAGCTTTGGTTTCTAAATATAGTCTCCAAGGTCTCACTCTCTGAGTGCCTACTATGTGCTGCTACCAGAAATGGGTTATGTAGCTAAGGAGAACATAGCTGCTGGCTTGAAGAAGTTTACATCACTGGAAAGACAGGGGGAAAAATTCCCTGGATGAAGTAAGAATTGTTTTCTTCTGGATTCTAATCCCTGTACTTCTGCATATGCCCCCCTAGCCTGCTGTTTGTCAAACTTTGGTAACTCATGTTTCATGTTGGTTTGGATAGCCACTGGATCGGTTATCTACTGCAGAGTACCCCAAAGCTCAGTGACTTAAAACAACAGGCACTGACTGTCTCACAGTTTCTGTGGCTCAGGAATTTGGGAGTGCCTTACCTCCCAAAGACTCTGGCTTTGGTTCTCAAATGAGGTTGCCATCAAGTGGGACTGCACTCAGCTCAAGACTTGACTGGGACGGAAGGATCCCTTTCCAAGGTGGCCGACTCGCATGTCTGGGGAGTTGGCACTGGCAGTGGGCAGTCAGCCTCGATCCCTCACCAGATATCTCTTGGCTTAGCACTATTTGATTTCCTCTGACATGGCAGTCTGCTTCCCCCAAAGCAAGTGACCCAAGAGAGAAAGTGGGATGGGAACTGTGAGGGCTTTTGTGACCTGGCCTCAAAAATCATGCATTGTCATTTTTACAATATCCTATTGTACAGGTCAGTCCTACTCATCCTGGGAAGAGATTAAACCAGAGCATGAATACCAGGAGGTGAAAATAAAATCATTGGAAGCTGGCTACCACCGCTGCCTAATACCTGTGATGCTATTTGCTGAATACTTTCCACTTTTTGTTAAAATCACTTTATCCTAAATATTACTATTAATTAAATATTTGAACCCCACTTATGCTTGCTCAGGTACTTCCTGTGGTACACATGCCACCCTTGAGGAATCACTGGGCCCAGCAAATGGGAACCTGTCAGAGAGCCGTGGTGGTTTGGATCTAAATTCCAGCTGTCCCCTGCTCTCCATGGAGACCCGAGAAGCTGCAGGGTGCTGAGCTTGCCATGTGCTGTCTTTCTCTCCAGGACCGCCTGTACTTCGTCATGGAGTATGTGAACGGAGGGGACCTCATGTACCACATCCAACAAGTTGGCCGGTTCAAGGAGCCTCATGCTGTGTAAGTGAGAACTTGGGCTGTGCTTTTTCCTTGAGATCAATGGGTCAGTTCCTTTGGGGTTTTAGCCAAACAGATATTTTTCAGCATCTTGGGCTTCTTCTTTGTGTGAAATATGTGGCCAGGGAGGAAGGTGTTCTACTTGGTGTGGGAGTGCTTCCTGTCTTCCTGACACCAGCTAAGAACCTGAGGCTCTGAACCACAGTGATTTCTTTGTCTCCGGTTCTTGTCCCTGTTCACCTGCTAAAGTGTGTGGAGAGCTTACTATGTGCTAGGTCTTGAGTGTTTAACAAACAAGATCTCATTTAATCCTGAGGACAACTCAGGAAGAAGGTGTTACCCTCTATTCACAAACTGAACACTATAGAGGTTTGGAAACCTGCAGATCCCAGAGCTAGTATCAGGCTGGTCCTGAATTCTGACCCAGGTTATTTGGCTCTGTCTTCCATCCTATTGCCTCTAGGACATGAAGGACCAAGTTGACGGTTAACAGTTGTCTGTGGCTCCTGGGATGGGGAGACTGATTCTGGAAAATGTGTTTCTCCTGCTAAGTCCATTCTGTCCCCTTCAGTTCACAAAGCAAGCTGAGTCTCTTTAGACCTCGTCATGTTACTCACCTGTCACCCCTGGGAGTGAACAGGGTTGTGGCAGGTGATAGAATTATCATGATAGCCCCTCCTAGGAAGCTTGCTGAGATCTTAGTGCCCCCCCCCCCCCCCGAGAATCCCCAGGGTTCATCTGGGACCCAACCCTGTCATTCCAGTGGCTGGTTGGCTCCTGCCCAGGTTAGCCTATCACTTCTCCTCCTACCTGCTGGGGTTGTGCCCACTCTGTTTTAGTAGGGTTTGTGTTCTTGTTCTTCCAAGTCAAGCCATTCACATCTCTTAGCACAATTCTAAGGGACTTTCCGAGTTGGCTCTTCTTTGATTTCTGACATTTAATTGGCTTCGGGCTTTAATTCCATTATCACATAAGACCTATGCTCAGAAAGCCTTGAGACCCTATAACTGGGCTTTCTAGCTCCCTCGAAACCTCTTTCTGGGGCCGGCATTCGCGTAGTTAAGCACTGGTTAAGATGCCCACGTCGCGTATCGGAATGCCTGTGCTCAGTACAGGTGCGGATCCTGACTCCAGCATCCACTATTGCGGATTCGGAGTCAGCAGTGACTCAAGTGATCAGATTCCTGCCCCCAGGCTCCTAGCTTTGTCCTAGCTCAGCACTGACCCAGGCCTGGCCACTCTGGCCGTTTAGGGAGTGAGTCCATGGATGGGCGTTCTCTGTCTCTCTGCTTCTCAAATAAATAAATAAATAATATTTTAAAAATCTACCTCTTCCTTTCTGGGTGGGCCTTTAGTAAAAAGTTATACTTTAGACAGATGCTACTTCCAATCTCAGCTGGGCCATTCATTAGCTAGTCGAGGGGGTTTCAAAAAGCTCATGGAAAATGCACGTTATCTTTTAATTCCATTTATCTGCCTACTGTTTGAAACCCAAAGTACTTCAAAGCATTCATACAAAAATGTAATTAAAAGAAGAGTCAATTTTAGGGCAAACTTTTTAAACCCAGACATATTTTTTCAGCATATGCATCTTCCATGAACTTTTTGGAGACCCTTCCTACGCATGTATTTAACATTTTTTTTTTGCACCAAGATAAACTTATCTTCTAATTCTATTTACATGAACTTTGTAAAGCACCCACGTGTATTACTTGATCAAGTGACTTCATCTCTCTAAGCCTCAATTTGAGGAGCTGGGAGGACCTACTGCATGAGATGATTCTTAGGATGAAATCAGATCCTGCCTGAAATGATGCTAGGTAGACAATAAGCCCTCCAAAGAGGTGGCTTGGTATTATTAGAGTATTTTAACTTGCTATAGCCTGCAACAGTCGTTTTCCACCCAGCGCATCCTAACCCTTGGCCCCCTCCCCATTGTGCAATTACTGAACCTTTGCTCAGCTCCATTTTTCCTTCAAGGAGACCTCTCTAAACCACCCCATTCACGACCACCTTGAGTTTTTGGAGACGAGCAGCAGACCGTTGGTGGTGTGAGTTTCATGCCCTATGCCTAATTCAATATCATCTTGAATTCCGAGAGTTGCCAAGCATATAACATCCTCGAAACTCTCCATCCCTTCTTTGTTTAATTTCAGATTTTATGCTGCAGAAATTGCCATCGGTCTGTTCTTCCTACAGAGCAAGGGCATCATTTACCGGTAAGTGACCACTGCCGTCCTGCCATCTCCTCGTCTCCCTCTGCTCCTCCCATCCCCGCCTCCTTCGTCAACTGCTTTTAAAATTAGAATCCCTGGTGGGGGAGGAGTCCTCCTGTACTAACTTGGGCATGTGTTTTGCCAGGCAGCATCGCCCACTGCCCTGGCAAGGTTTGGGTGGCTCTATATGGCAATAGAAAGATCTTGATGGACTGTGTCACCGGGGATGGTTTGGGGCCTCAAACATGCTACTTATTTGCCCTAAGAGCAGGAGCCTCACCAAAGGAGGTCCCGATACTTCTTCCTCTTGCCTGTGGAGCCCACCTTTGGGGAGTAAGCAAAGAATCTCGGCTGGCAGAATGTAGTGGATCAGGATCGTTTTATTATGAAACAATTTTTTCTCTTGCTGTGTAACTACAATTTGGAAATAGATCTCTGAGTAGCTTGCTCTGAAAGACAGGATTAAGTTCAGGACTTGGCATTTGATGGTTTTTGGAGGAGCAAGTGTACGATCATGGCTGTGTGAGTCATACCATTTTATATTTCATGCAAGACAGACTACTGAGCCCGAGGCTGCTATTTGTCAGGGAGTCCGGGGTGTGCAATTCTCATTGCACTACATGGATGCAAATGGCACAGTCAGCGCATGCTTGGGCTGCTTTGTTATGCAAGAGAATCTGGCAGGGACATGGGACTTCCGAACAGCATTTGGCCCTGGGGTGATGGTCTAGTTAAAAGACCATGAAGTGCCATAAAGTCCGTTTCATCCGTTTGTTCAATAAATATTTATCAAAAGCCTACTATGTGCTTGTCACTATTCTGAGTAGAAGAAAACAGACAAAAGCCCTGACCTTTACAGTCTGGTGGTAGGAGGCAGATCCATATAAATGATCAGCATGTAGTCTGTCATGTAGTGGTGCGTGCTATAGAGAAAAACCAAGCAGGGGTGAGGACCGGTGGGAGCTGGGTGCTGCAGGGTTGCCGCTCGTTCTGTAGGAGAGTGGAGTGGTCAGGGTCTGGAGAGTTAGGGGTGACTTGGGAGTCATGGGTCTCTGGGAGAGTAGCCCTGGGAGTTTCCAGGTGGAGCATGGAGGTGAGCCTATGGGTGCTGGTGGAATGGAGGGACGGAGGGTGGAGGCTTGTCAGAAACTTGCAGAGTCTGGGGGCTTGGGGGCTTTTACTGACTCCTTGAAGTGGTGATATGAAATGTGAAGGAGGGACACTCATAGGCTGAGTGCGCAGAGTCCCCACTGTTCTCAGGAAGAGGAGCAGTTGTACCCAGTGCCTGGGTGACTCAGCGAAGGTATAGACACAGAGGGAAGAAGAATTCACAATTTCGGTAGATCGTTCTGTCCATGCCTTTCCCCAGTGAACATATGCTGCCATGAGAGTGTGAGATTGGGCATATGGATCCCCTAATAACCTCAGTTTTCCTTTTGACTCTCACAGTGCTGCAACATTTTGTGCTAAAAGTACTTCTGGTGTTGGTGGGTACACATGATCTTCCATAAGACGTGACCTCTAAAGTCAAACCAATGACTTCAGTTGATATGCTTAACCAAAGAAACAGGGCTTGTAGAAAATTTTTCACTCTGCTTGATTTCTACTTTATGTGCTGACATTAGGACCTAACTCCTATGCAGAATGTGCCTCCACTAGAATAGAACCAACCAGGTTCTCCAGAAAATTAAATATATAACTACAAGTGTATTAGAAGAAATACCAGTCCCAGAATAGGAAGAGCCAGGAAAACAAATAATTAGAGTTCTGGCCGATTGGATTAGGATTCAGGAAGCGCTTCCAATCTAAGAGGGAAGTGGATTTGGATCTGGGATCCATGGACCAGTCAGGTCATAAAACAGAAAGATTAGCATCTCAGGTGCTAAGCCCATACCTATGCCAAAGCCCTTTCTGTTAACCTATCTAAATCCTCTCTTTCATCCTCCACCATCACAAGTTTTTAAAGGCACACTTATCAATCTTTAAGTCCGTCAGCACCTAAGCCCTTTTCTTTTGTGTGTAAGGATAGAGCCCATCTCCTACTGTACAGATTGAAATTGCCAGATACGCACTTTCACAGCTTCCTTGTCGCAAGGGCAGGCACACAGCCCGATACTCGACACCGTCACACTTACCCAAGACCTTGAATCAAACACCAGTCACCAAGGAAGCAGAGACGGCAACACTGAGAATGGCAAACAGCTGCAGCTGCAGGGAGGGGCTGGTTCTTAGCAGCCTCGTGCAGAGTCCCCCCCCCCCCCCCCCCCCCGTGAAGGCTTCCTGGAACCAGGGCGATGTGTGGTCCATGGGAAGCATTAGCGGTGTCTTCACTAGGCTAGCTTTGCATTGCCCTTAGGTGTTACTTCTGGCTACACAGTCACCTAATCTGGTGCTGTAACCTCCTTGGAGATGGCACGTGCTCCCCAGTCTTCCTTTATAAATTCCTTCCCAGTTTAAAACTGTCAGAGTCAGTTTGTTGTGTGCCATCAAGAATCTCAACTGGGACAGAGTTCTTGAAATTCGTAAGTGAGTACAAATTTGAAAAGCGTGTATGCAGAAGATGTATGGCTTTATCATTTCATAGAGATTGCCCTCATGGTGATAAAGTCCCATAAAATGTTACAAATCGCTCCCTCTCTTCATTCAGATCTCTAGTTCATCAAGCAGTTCTCAAGTTAAATAGGAAAGACGTTGTCTTGGTTGTCAGACTCGATAGTTTTCGTTGCCCGATCCTGAGCCACTTACCATGACTTGCAGAAAGAGGTAAATCCACCAGCCAGGACAGGCCTACACAACTATTTCTGAAGTCAGGAGCTGACACCAGCAGCACCCATATTACATGGTTTGAGAATGAAGAAAGGTTAGTTTTTCAAAGGATGATGCTATCACAAAACATTAGATTAGAAGAAGCCTCACGTGTCCACCACCTAGACTTCTGGGTGGAGCAGATCCACCTCTCCGGCAGCCGGACATCCCGATCTTCCATGAGAAAGAGGGTGGTCTAACCCCAGAGCTCACCCTCGCTTCACTGGTGCTAAAACGTGCCAAGTGCTGACACTGGAATAGGAGTTTTTGGAGGAGAAAAGTGTGTTGATATTGGAGTGATCTCATATGCTGGAGATGTGCAAGAGTTCCCCCAAATCTCTTCAAGCCCCCCAATCTATCTCAGCAACACAGATAGAAATAAAAGAGTTAAAAGTGCAGCACATATCGTTTTGGTGAAAACTCAGCTGCCCCCACCTTAGAGAGCCCCAGGTGACACCTGTTTAAAGTGACCTCCCCCAGTTACTATCTCATCATGCCTGCTATTTTCTTCATACCACTGATCAGGATCAATAATAATCATGTTTATAGATCTGAATACCTGCCAATTGTCTTTTGCCGATATTTAATCTGAATAAGAACACAATGCATATCTATTTTGTTCACAGCTAATTTGAGATAATTCATAAAGTTCATGGGGGCAGATATTTGGTCTATTGGTTAAGATGTAGCTTGAGAGGTTAAGACGTAGCCTGGGTTCGAGTCTAGCCTCTGCTCTTAATTCCTGTTTCCTGCTAATACCCACCTTGGGGGGCAGGAATGGCTCACGTATTGAGCTACTGCCACTCGTGTGGAAGACCTGACTGAGTTCCTGGCTCCCAGCTTCAGCCTGGCCTGGCCTCTGCTATTGTGGGCATCTGTGGAGTGAACTAGCAGATGGAAGATATCTCTCTGTCTCTCTGCCTTTTAAATAAAATGAAAATAAATCAGTAAAAAAATTAAAAATTGTCAAAATATCTATTTTCCTTGTGAATTCGTGAAGATGTTTTTAAAGTTTGTGGGAAAATGGCATTATAAAGATTATTTATTGTGCAAACATGTTTTGAAGTCCATGCATAATTCTTTTAAGAACATGCATTTTCTGTGAACTTATTGAGCTCTCTATTGGAAGCTCTGCCCTTTGTTTAACCATCTGGATCTCCTGCTTCTTGGAGCTGTTGCTATGGTGTCCTTGTGAGATGTTTAGCATGTCTAGCCATGTAGAAAACAGATCCCTTTTTAATCTCCCCGCTAGATTGCAAGTTGCCCCAGGGCAAGGGCTGGTTCACATCTTCCTTTGTGCCCCTACAGCATCTGGTACTGTTGTGCAGAATGAGTGCCTGTCGGTTGACTTGTTGGTTGCATTTCCTGAAAACCCTGAATTCTTCTGTCTGCCACAGTGACCTGAAACTTGACAATGTGATGCTGGATTCCGAGGGACACATCAAGATCGCTGACTTTGGCATGTGTAAGGAAAACATTTGGGACGGGGTGACAACCAAGACCTTTTGTGGAACTCCAGACTACATTGCTCCGGAGGTAAGAGCCCACGGGACCCCTCCCACATCTGCATTGCCTCCCCTCACCCCACCTCCAGGTGGGCACATGAGAGCTGAGCTGGCTGAAAGGGGTACAGAGCAAGGGAAGCTCAGGCTGATCCTTAGCCTCTACTCTAAATCGCTCCTTTGAGATCACACATGCAAATTAACTTCACACACATCCAGAAGCTCGAGCCCAAAATATATCAAGGTTTGGGCGAAAATTCAAATAAAACTCAAAAGAACCATCCAAACACACATCAGTAAAATTCTCTGTCAAGCTGCTATGCTCATGGCCATATGATCCTTCCTAATGATGACATTGAAATGTTTGTTAAGAGAGCAAACGGATCCTCTGGGCTGACTGACACAGGAAGCGGTGCTGTGTGTTGTGATGACCCTTGGGAGATGCTGAACGTTCCCTCCTGTGATGTGGGTATAAAAGAAGGAGTAAATATTTATTTGCAGAACCCCCTTTCCCTCTGCAATGGAAATGGCCAGGGAATGGATTTTCTCAACATGATGAAGCACAATCATTCATGCCAGATGACCACGTGTCTTTTCTCTGAATTGGTTCTTGGGAAGGTGGCATTTCTGCAATCTGTTCCTGAGTTGTTTTTTTGTTTGTTTTTTTTTTTTTTTTTTTTTTTGGAAAGAAATCAGAGGGGATGGCACAGTCTTGGAAATAGGCATAGGCTTTGCAGAATTCATCTTTTTCTTTTAAAAATTTTAAGATTAATATCAACAGAACAGATTTTGTGCATTCCATAGGTACAGTTCCAAGAAGACAACCACACTTCCCTCACTCCCCTGATCCCCCCAATATCCCTCCCTCCCCTCTCTTAATCAGTTTTTGCAAAGACAATTTCAATCCACTCTATATTAACAGGCTTAATTCACCACTTATCATAATACTCCACAAGTAAAAAGGAGGAAGACCACAGTTTCACAGGATTATATACAAGGGTTAAAAATCACAATCATATCCCAAAGTGACCATTTCATTCCTATACATTTTTGGTATCCTATATTAACTGCCACATATCAGAGAAAACATATGATATTTATCTTTTTGAGACTGGCTTATTTCACTAAGCATAATGATTTCCATTTGCATCTATTTTGTTTCAAAGACAGGATACAGGATTTCATTCTTTTTTATGGTGCAGTAGTAGTCCATAGTGTGTATATACCACATTTTCTTTATCTAGTCCACAGTTGATGGACATCTAGGTTGATTCCATATCTTAGCTATTGTGAATTAAGCTGCAATAAACATGAGGGACAAATAACTCTTTCACATGCTAATTTCATTTTCTTTGGGTAAATTCCCAGGAGTGGAATGGCTGGATCATATAGTAGATCTATTTTCAGATCTCTGAGGATTCTCTATACTGTCTTCCATAATGATTGTACTAATTTGTATTCCCACCCAACAGTGGATTAGGATTAGTGGATTAGGGTATTTATTGATTTTGATTCTTGATGATAGCCATTCTAACTGTGGTAAGGTGAAACCTCATTGTGTTTTAATTTACATTTCCCTCATGGCTAGTGATTCTGAGCATTTTTTCATGTTTCTGTTGCCATTTGAATTTCATCCTTTGAAAAATGCCTATTCATGTCCTTTGCCCATTTCTTAACTGAGTTCTTTGTTATGTTGTTGACATTCTTGAGCTCTTTATAGATCCTGGATTTTAATCCTTTATCAGTTGCATAGTTTGCAAATATTTTTCTCATTCAGTCAGTTGCCTCTTTACTTCGTTGAGTGTTTCCTTTGCAGTGCAGAAGCTTCTTAACTTGATGTAATCCTGTTTGTCTATTTTTGCTTTAATTGCCTGTGCTTCTGGGGTCTTTTCCAAGAACTCTTTGCCTAAGCCAATATCTTGCAGTTTCTCTGATGTTTTCTTCTAGTAATTTGGTGGTATCAGTACAAATATTTAGATCCTTGATCAGTTTTGAGTTGATTTTTGGATAAGGCATAATGTAGTTTTGTGTTTCATACTTTTGCACATGTAGATCTAATTATCCCAGCACAATTTGTTGAAGAGGCTGTCCTTTCTCCAAGGATTGATTTTAGCTCATTAATCAAAGATTGGTTGGTTGTAGATGCCTGGATTAATTTCTGGGGTTTCTAGTCTGTACCATTGGTCTACTTGTCTGTTTTTGTGCTAGTACAGGCTGTGTGGATTACAATTGGCCTGTAGTATGTCTTTTTTAAATATTTACTTTACTTACTTGAAAGACAGAGCCAGAGAGAGGGAGGAGGGGTCTTCCATCCGCTGATTCACTCCCCATATGACTGCAACAGCCAGATCTGAGCTGACCCAAAGCCAGGATCTAGGAGCTTCTTCCAGGTCTCCTACCCAGATGCAGGGCCCCAAGGACTTGGGCCATCTTCTGCTTTCCCAGGCCATAGCAGAGAGCTGGATTGGAATTGGAGCAGCTGGAACTTGAACCAGCACCCATATGTGATGCTGCCACTGCAGGCTTGGGGTTAATCCACTGTGATACAGTGCCAGCCTCCTGTAGTATGTCTTGAAGTTTGGCATTATGATGCTTCTGGCTTTCTTTTTGTTGCTTAAGATTGCTTTAGCTATTAGGGGTCTCTTGTGTTTCCATATGAATTTTAGCATCATTTTTTTTTTCTGGATCTGAGAACAGCTCCCTTGTTTTTTTGATTGAGATTACATTGAATCTGTAAATTGCTTTTGGTAGTATGGACATTTTAATAATATTAATTCTTCCAATCCATGAACATGGAAGATTTTCTCCATGTTTTGTCTTCTTCTTTCTTTAATGTTTCATAATTTCAATTGTAGAACTCTTTTACATATTTGGCTATTCCAAAGTATTTAAAAAATAAGTTTTGTAGGGGCTGGCACTGTGGTGTAGTAGGAAAAGCCATTGCCTGCAGTGCTGGCATCCCATATCTCCAGTTCACATCCTGCTGCTCCACTTCGGATCCAGCTCTCTGCTACAGCCTGGGAAAGCAGTAGAAGACAGCCCAATTCCTTGGGCCCCTGTATCCATGTGGGAGACTCAGAGGAAGCTCCTGGTTCCAGATCTGCCCAGCTCCAGCCATTATGACCATTTGGGGAGTGAACCAGCGGATAGAAGACCTCTCTCTCTCTCTCTCTCTCTCTCTGTCTGCCTTTCAAATAAATAAACAAATCTTTCAAAAAAATTTGTAATTATTTTGAATGGTACTGATCTTATGAGTTCTTTCTCATTCATGGTGTGGTTTGCGTATAAAAATGCTACTGTGTGTAAAAATGCTCTTATGTGTTGATTTCATATCCTGCAACTTTACCAAACTCGCTTATGAGTCCCAATAGTTTTTAGTGGAGTCTTTTTGTTCCCCTATATATAGAATCATGTCATCTACAAACAGGGATACTTTGAATCCCTGCTTTCCAATTTGTATTCTTTTAATTTTTTTTTCTTTCCTAATGGCTCTGGGTGAAATTTCCAGATTATATTGAATAGCAATGGTGAAAGTGGGCATCTTTGTCTGCTTCCAGATGTTAGTAGAAATGCTTCCAACTTTTCAATATATTGGCTGTGGGTTTGTCATATATTGCCTTGATTGTGTTAAGGACTGTTCTTTCTATACCCAATTTGCTTGAGGTTTTTATCAAGAAAAGGTGTTTTATTTTATCAAATGCTTTGTTTGCATTTATTTGATAGTCATATGGTTTTTAATTCTTCAGTCTGTTAATGTGATGTATCACGTTTATTGATTTGCATATTTTGAAGCATCCCTTCTTAGCAGGGATAAATCCCTTCTCATCCAGGTGAATGATCTTTCTGATTGTTGTTGAATTTGATTAGCTAGTATTTTGCTGAAGATATTTGTATCTGTGTTCATCAGTGATATTGGTCTATAGTTCTCTTTCTTTGTTTTATCTTTTTCTGGTTTTGGAAATAAGGTGATGCTGGCCTTGTAGAAGGTGTTTGGGATGATTACCTCCTTTTCAATTGTCTTGAATAATTTGAGAATTGGAATGGAACTAATTCTTCTTTAAAAGTCTGGTAGAATTCAGCAGAGAAACCGTCTGATCCTGAGCTTCTTTCTTGGTTGGGTCTTCATTACTGATTCAACCTCCATCTTGGTTTTTGGTCTATTTAGGTTTTCCATGTCTTCATGACTCAATTTTGGTAGATTGTGTATGTCCAGAAATCTATCTATTTTTTCTAGATTTTCTAATTTATTGGCATATATCTTTTGTAGTAATTCCTGAGGATTCTTTTTATTTCTGTGGTACCCATTGTTACATCTCTTTTTTCATCTCTGATTTTATTGATTTTGGTCTTTTCCCCCACCCCTTTTTTTGTTTGTTGGGCCAATGGTGGGTCAATTTGCTTTATTTTTTCAAAAAGCCAGCTCTTCATTTCACTGATCTTCTGTATCATTTTTTGTTTCAGTTTTGCTTGTTTATTTCTTGTCTAATTTTAATTATTCCTTTCCTCCTACTAATTTTGGATTTCATTTGTTGTTGTTCTTCCATGTCCTTGAGATGCACTGATGGATCATTTATTTGATGCCTTTCCAATTTCTTGATATAGACATTCATTGCTATAAACTTCCTTCTTAACACTGCTTTTGCCGTATCCCACAAATTTTGCTATATTTTGTTGTCATCTTCATTCATTTCCAGGAATTTTTTAAATTTCCTTTTTGATTTCTTCTATGACCCTCTGTTCATTCAAGAACATGTTGTTCAGTCTCCATGTGTTTGTTTATTTTCCAGAGTTTCTTAAGTAGTTAGTTTCCAGGTTCATTCCTTTGTGGTCAGAAAAGATACATGGTATGATTTAAATTTTTTTAAATTTGCTGAAACTTGCTTTATGGACTAGCATATGGTCTATCCTAGACAAAGTTTCATGCAATGATGAAAAGAATGTGTATCCTGCAACAGCAGATGAAATGTTCTGCAGACATCAGTTAGGTCCATTTGGTCCATTGTGTAGATTAGCTGTGTTGTTTCTTTGTGTATTTTTTGTCTAGTTGATCTATCCATTGATGAAAGCAAAGTGCTGAAGTCCCCATTACTTTTAAAAAAATTTTTTTAAAGATTTTATTTATTTGAGAGGCAGTTACAGACACAGAGAGGGAGAGACAGAGAGAAACTTCTCCCATTCGCTGGTTCACTCCTCAGATGGCCGCATTGGCCAGAGCTAAGCTGATCCAAAGCCAGGAACTAGGAGCCTCCTCCAGCCAGGTCTCTCATGCAGATACAGGGAGTCAAGCACCTCACCTGGGCCATCCTCTACTGAGAGGAGAGGGTGCTTTGGCCAGTGCTCAAGGGTGCAGGTTGACACCCAAGTTGGTGTAGTAGATCCCCTTTATTATAACAGGGAGGAGGCTATGATCATGCCAGCTGGCGTAATTGCAGCCCCACCTCTGCTGCCCAGGGTTAGCCCTTAGTGGCTACAGCCTCTATCCACGCAGACACAGGAACCACACAAGGATCTGTGTGGTCCTCATCATGAGCATTGAACCCTCTGCAATGACTCACCGTAGGCAGTGAGGGAACTCTGAACATCTGAACATAGGGACATAGCAGACATAGGGAGTGCCCAAAGATCCAGCTATACTCCACACTCTGCCATGCAGTCACAGAATTCCCACAGTCATAGCGTGCAAGGCTCCCACAGTCACAGGGCGCAGGGGATCCACTCTCAGCCCTGCAAGCCGGAGCGGTAGAGGTGTTCCCAGAGCCAGCTGCTTGTTGGTGCTTGGCCTTGGCAGTTTGAGCCCCAGACCCTGTGATAGGGTGGGGGCAATGAGAGCACCACACAGTCCTAAGTAGGTGCCCAGCCCTCTGCCAACCCTCCAGCCCAGACTCAAAGTCAGAGGGGAATGAGTATTTACCCCTCTGATAAAATCCCCTAGTCGCACCCATTTGAGAGCTGCCTCAGTCTCTCAGCACATTAAGATAGCACTTTCTCCCTGCTGGTCACCAGGAACCCTTGTAGGGAGGTGGGGAGAAAGAAATAAGTTTTTCCTTTATGGGGTTAGGTGGGTACCCTGCCCCCCACTAGGGCTCCAAGCCAACTCAAAGTCGGTATGGTCCGCCAGGTTCTCCCTCAGGCTGTATCACCAGCGACATGGGCTGCCACTGTCTGCTCTCTCCTGGCTCTCAGCAACTGGTGTCTCTTCAGCCCCCTGCCATGGGAGTGGTGGGTCGTGTCCCCACTCTCTGCTGCATGTTTGTGCTATCCACCACAGCTCTCTTTTTTCTGTAAAATTTCCACTGCAAACTTCTTTTCGACTCTCCTGTGGGAATGCATTTCTCCACTTTTCTTCTGTTATCTTGCTCTGATCAAAATCTGCCTCCTTTTCCCTCTTCGAATCTTGCCATCTTTGAATCTTGTCACCTTTTTTTTGACTGTTGGTCACTTGATAGGTAACGATGATGATGGGAGTCTCCACGTAACTGAGCATCTTGGCATAAAATTTAAAACCTTCCTGTTCTTGGACCAAAAAAGTTCCTTTGCTAGGAACTTGATTTACAAGCACAGATGTGTGCGCACACACACACACACGGGTGGAAAGATATGTATCCAACACTATATATTACTAATGAAAAATAGGACACAACCTCAATGACTACTGGTAAAGGAGTCATTGGCTCCAGTCTGCTGTATTCCCATTAGGAAATCCTAATCTGAGTATATCTGCATGTACTAACTTGAAGCAATGTCCCTCAGTAGTGGATTGGGCAATAGGCTATGATATCTTTGTATACTATCAGAGCGGGGATTTGGTGCAGGAGTTAAGATGCCCCTTGGGATGCCCACATCCCACAATGGAGTTCCTGGGTTCAAGTCCTCAATCCAGTTCTGATCCAGCTTCCTGCTAATACACACCCTAGGAGATGGCAAGTGATGGCTCAAGTATATGGGTCCTGCCACACACATAGGAAACCTGGATGGAGTTCCAGACACTGCTTTGGCCTGGCTTAGCCTCAGCTATTGAGGGCATTTGGGGAGTGAACCAGCAGATGGAAGATCTCTGTCTATGTCTCTCTCTTTCTCTCTTTCATTCTGCCTTTCAAATAAATTTTAAAAATTTTAAAGAGAAAGAGAAATACTACTAGGCATCAACTTAAAAACAATACACATATATAGATAGAGATAGATATGGGAAGATCTTCAAAACATATTAAGAGAAAAAAATTATGGTACATAATGATAAATATGGTATAATTTATGGACAATAGCAATGTATAGAACACTATTTTTTATGAGTATAGTGTATATGTGTGTAAAGGCATAGAAAAATCTGGATTTTCTACAAATTTACTATGGATGGATCTTACAACGTTGACAGCCTGTCAGTATAAGTTTATGGTTAAGGAAAGTTTAGCTCCATGTATATTTTTTCCATTTATCACAAGGTGTATTATTTGAGTAGTAAGAAAGTAGTTCTTTTTATTTTTTTAATTTTTAAATTTTTTAAAAAAATTGACAGATAGTGAGAGAGAAAGACAGAGAGAAAGGTCTTCCTTCCATTGGTTCACCCCCAAATGACCACTAGGCCAGTGCTGCGCTGATTGGAAGCCAGGAGCCAGGTGCTTCTTCCTGGTCTCCCATGCGGGTGCAGGGCCCAAGCACTTGGGCCATCCTCCACTGCCTTCCCAGGCCACAGCAGAGAGCTGGACTGAAAGAGGAGCAACTGGGACTAGAACCCGGTTCCCATATGGGATGCCAGCGCCGCAGGTGGAGGATTAACCAAGTGAGCCACAGAGCCGGCCCCAGAAAGTAGTTCTTTTTAAAAACTTATTCTTTATTTGAGCCCAGAAAAGTTTTCCCTATTACCATTTGTCAATTAACTAGGATATCAGATGCACTCTGATACTGGGTGAGTTTGATAACCTCTGGTTTTCAGCTCTCCTGTACTTTGGCATCACAAGGGGAGCTTTTAAAATGTGGGATGCCCAGGTGTCTCCTTAGGGCAACTGAGTTAGAATCTCTGCAGGGTGGGGCCCGGGATCTGTGGTTGTCTAAAGTCCCTACTGGTCATCCTACATTATACATGCCAGTGAGCGCAGGGAGCCCTGAGCTGATTTGCTGGTCCAGTCACATCCTCCTCCAGCCTTCATGTGCCACATTGCCTTTGACAGCCTCCCTCACCTCTCCAGCCTCGGTTTTCCTTTGGAAGATGATTAATTGTTGAGTTGTCATGAGGGCCCGATGAGAAATGAAGTACCATAAAACTGTGAAAACACTTGCTATGAGGAGCGTTCTCACCCAAGGCTTTCACAACCTGCAGTTACTTCTCAGAATTCCTTTCTTTCTTTGCTTCTTCCTCCCTCGCTCCTTCCCTCTCTCCTGCTTCCTTCCTCTCTCTTTGGCTGCCAAATGCAAATTGTATGCATTGATTGTGTACAGGATGTTGTTTTGACATACGTATACCTTGTGAAAGGGACAAACCCAGTTAGTTAACAAATACATCGCCTCACATACCTGCCATTCCCTCTCCCTCCCTCCCTCCCTCCCTCTCTCTCCCTCCCCCCCTCCCTCACTCTTTCTCTCCCTTCCTCTCTCTCTCTCTCTCTGTGGGGGGGGGGTGGGAACACTTAAAATCTATCCTCTTAGCAATTGCAAGAAGGCAGTCCACAGCTCTAAACTACAGTCACCATGATGTGCAATAGGCTTCATGGAGCTCTCGAATTTCTTGCTCCCACCTGAGATTTGAAGCCTTTGACCAACATGTGTGCATTTCTGATTCCATAGTAGGAGATGGGCTTTGAGAAAGGAGCACTCGCTTTTTAGCCAAGTTTGTTTGAACTCCTTGAGTAAACCACACAGTAACGACGAGAGAGCATTTTGAGTGTGTAATGTATGAGTGGCTCCTAGGATCTCATTCCTCGTCACAAAACCCCAGTGACACATCATCATGATAAACCTCTTTATGCAGAAGAGGATACAGGCTTAAGGAAATGAAGTAACTTCCCCCAATGTCATGCAACTGGCAAAAAGCAGTCAAGATTCAGGGGCTGGTGTTGTAGCACAGTGGGTTAAGCTAACACCTGCAATACCAGCATACCATAGAGGAGTGCCAGTTCAAATCCCACTGTCCCATTTCCAGTCCAGCTCCCTGCTAATGCACCTGAGATGCAGAAGATGGCCAAGTACTCTGGCCCCTGCAACCCTTGTGGGAGATCTGGATGGAGTTCCTGGCTACTGGCTTTGACCTGTCCCAACCCTAGCTGTTGGGACCCTTTGGGGTGGTAACCAGAGAGCAGATCATATCTGTCGCTCCCAGTCGGGATTCAGAGTGAGGCCGTCTGGCCATTGCATCACCTCTTCCCCATTTGCCACAGTTAGTTTTACACCTCTGCACACTGAAAGATGGATCACACAGCTGTTCCAGAGGTTGCCATGCTCTGGCGATTTAGCAATACATGTCAAAAATCTCACAACCGCAAAAACAAGGGCGTTTCAAAAGGTTCCTGGAGAAAATGGAATTGGAACATCAGTTTATTTTGGTGCAAAAAAAAAAAATGGAAATTGATGCACGGCTTTTTACAACACACATTTTCCATAACCTTTTGGAAGACCCCCTCATATCACATTGATTTACCGGTTCTACTTCCAGGAATTTAACTGAAGGAAATAACTGGAGACATATCCAAATATCTAATTGCAAGGATCTAATTACAGCATCAAAAGAAATCTAATCAATTGGGAACTGATAAAGTAGATTCTGTGTCTACCCAGTGGCATCCCCTGCAGTGGTGACAGCTTCTTTTTTCTGTATACAAGAAATTAGCAAGGAAAATGTAGATGAGTGACTTTTTTTTTTTAATTCTACATACTGGGGCTGGGATTACGGCACAGTGGGTTAAGCTTGTGACCCTGGTGTCCCATATTGGAGTGCCAGTTCCAGTCCTGGCTGCTCCACGACTGATCCAGCTCCTTGCTAATGCATCTGGGAAAGCAGCAGAAGATGGCCCAAGTCTTTGGACCCCTACCACCTACGTGGGAGGCCCAGATGGAATTCTAGGCTCCTGGCCTGGGCCTGCCCCGGGCCTGGCTGTTGTCACCATTTGGGAAGTGAACCAGTGAATAGAAGATTCTTTCTCTCTCTCTCTCTCTCTCTCTCTCTCTCTCTCTCTCTCTTTTTCTTTCTCTCTCTCTCCTTTTCAAATAAATAAAATAAGTTTTTTGGGGAAACTCTACATACTGAAGTGTTTATGTAAAACGTGCACACACATAGAGTACAACAATGTATTCACAGAAGAGTCTGAAAGGAAATAAACCAATGCTGATTATCATCTTTCTCTTGATAAAGGACTGTAGGTGATTCTTGTTGTGTTCTCTCTGCTTATCTATATGTTCTAAGTAACTAATAATTATAACAAATGTTATTACTTCAAAAAGAAGATCTATTTATTTATTTGAAAGCAAGAGTCACAGAGAGAGCTCTTCCATCTGCAAGTTTACTTGCCAGATGGCTGCAACAGCCAGGGCTGAGCCAGTCTGTAGCCAGGAGCTTTGTCCAGGTCTCCCATGTAGGTGGCCGGGACGGGTTCACGTGGGCAATCTTCCACTGCTTTCCCAGGCCATTAGCAGGAAGCAGCTTCAGAAGTGGTGCCCATACGGCATCGCAGGTGGCAACTTTACTTGCTACACTACAAATGTTCTTACTTTTAGAGCTTTTCATTTTTAATTTTGGTTAAAAATAAGCACATAGCATAAAATGTGCCATCTTACAAAATGTTGAAATCTTTACCTAGTATACACTAAACTGATCTTCTGTATACAAAGAGAATTGAAAATGAATCTTTACATGAATGGAAGGGGAGAGGGAGCGGGAGGGGGGAGGGTTGCAGGCGGGAGGGAAGTTATGGGAGGGGGGAAGCCATTGTAACCCATAAGCTATACTTTGGAAATTTATATTCATTAAATAAAAGTTTAATAAAAAAAATGTGCCATCTTAGCTATTTCTAAAATGGTTAACTTCCTAAGATTTCTTTTTTTAAAAAAAGATTTATTTATTTATCTGAAAGTCAGAGTTACAGAGAGGAAGAAGCAGAGCGAGAGAGATGTCTTCCATCTGCTGGTTCACTCCCCAAATGGCTGCAATGGCTGGAGCTGCACCAATCCGAAGCCAGGAGTCAGGAGCTTCTTCTGGGTTTCTCACATGGGTGCAGGGCCCAAGGACTTGGGCCATCTTCTACTGCTTTCCCAGGCCATTGCAGAGAGCCAGAGCGGAAGTGGAGCAGCCAGGACTCGAACTGGTGACCATATGGGATGCTGGCACTGCAAGCAGTGGCTTTACCCTCTGTGCCACAGTGCCAGCCCCACTTCCTGATGTTTCTACTGGGCAGTTCAGAAGTGTGAAGTGTATTTACACTATTGTGTACATGTTACTACTTTTACAACGAATAAGACAGTTTTACTTCTTTAAAATGCCACATTCACTGTTTTGAAATTTTCAAGCAATAACACACCATACCCCTGGCTTCAACAAGGCGATGTGACATCCCCAGGTGTTCCTAGGCACCTCTGTGAAATGTGTCCATCATCCCTGAGTGACTAGGGTATGGAATAGCACAGGTAGATACTGGCCTCCTTCCCATCTGCTCTGAGACGGTGCATCAGAGATGGTGACAGCCACTATAATCTCTCACAGTAAGCAGGTGCCAGGCCAGGGCAGAGCTGTGCCTCCACCACTCCACTTATTGTCAAAGAAGTATGCTCGGATTCTGTCTCCAGCCTCCCTGATCGAATTCTTCCTGTCTTCCAGATAATTGCTTATCAGCCCTATGGGAAGTCCGTGGATTGGTGGGCATTCGGAGTCCTGCTATATGAAATGCTGGCTGGACAGGTAATTGAATTTTAAGTGGTCTGTAAGGAAAGTCCTCTCCCAGCTCCATCCACTAGCTTTCTTTGGAACAAAGTGTCAGCTTGGTTACAGTTTATAAATCTGAACTTCTGTGACTTTCCTGGCCTTGGGGTTATCAAGTCTGTTGGCCATTTTTCCTTGTCAAATGCTTGACAGCCCTCGGCTGTGGCCTCACTGTGAGCCCCAGGGAGCAGGACCTGACAGTTTGGGGTGAGTGGGGGAAGGGTTCAAGCAAGGCTCCTTCTCCTCCCGCCCCATCCTCTGTCCCACAGGCACCCTTTGAAGGGGAGGATGAGGACGAGCTGTTCCAGTCCATCATGGAACACAACGTGGCTTACCCCAAGTCCATGTCCAAGGAAGCCGTGGCCATCTGCAAAGGGGTGAGTAAGCCCTTCAACCTGTGGTGAGGACCACCACATACGGGTCATGCGTAGCCGACAGACACCCTACTGTGGGGAATGAAGACTAAGGAATGAGTGCTTTTTTTTTTTTTAATTTTAATTTGCACAAAAGCACCATTGGGCCCTGCTTGGGACAGGATCTTGCTGCTGGCTGCACTCCAGCTTCTAGCCCTGTGCCAGCAAATGCTTATTGAATGAATAGTGGAGGAAGTATGGAGACTTTGCCCAAGAGCTGGAGTCCACAGAAGGGAGCACAAGAGGTCTTTGGCATCCTTGGACTACCTTGCCTTGCTCTGCTGTATGTGTGTTTGGTTAATACTAACAGTGTATCACTTTTGTTCTAAGAAAATGTCTGGCAGCATTGAGTTTAAAAGGTTCTGTAGATAGGCAAACTCTAATTCGGTGTCCCCAAACCCTTAGTTTCTCCCCACCCCTATTGTACGGGAATAGCTGAACGTGTGTGCACATCTATGCACCTGCAGGGTATGAAAATTGCACCTGTGAAGACAGCAGGGCACACGTTAGGGAGTAAGAGGTGTTTGTTATGTACCTGTACTGGACCAGTACACACTCATCGTGACCTGTGTGAGACTCTGAGTGGCCCCTGCCTTAGAAGCCATCAGAGTAACCTGAAGTGCTTTGTTAGACGGCACAGGTGGGGACAGGTGTTGTGGTGCACTGGCTTAAGACACTGCTTGGGTTGCCCGCATCCCATGTCACAGTGCCTGGAATCAAGTCCTGACTACTCTGTGTTTCCAATCCATCCTATTCATGCACCTGGACAGAAGTGGGTGATGGCCCGAGTGCTTTGGTTCCTGTCACCGTTGTGGGGCACTGGGATGGCGTTCCTGGCTCCTGGAGAGTGAACCAGCAGAGAAACGATCTCTCTGTCTCTCTCTCCCTCTCCCCATGACTCTGCGTTTCAAATAAATACATTTTTCTTAAAAAAAAAGAAAAAGAAAAAAGGAATGCACAGGTCTCAGCCTCACTCCAGAGATTAAGTCTGGGCTTCAGTGTTGTGAAAACATCCCTCTATTGCTCAAAAACCACTGCCTTGCAGCATTTTATCCAAAGTCGTTTTTCAACACTGAGGGGCATGTTAAAGCAACACATGTGACTCCAGAGGATGCAGTCCAAGGATGATGCCATAGGAAAACATCTCCTCTCCCAGAAATTCCTTCAGGAAGCCTTCGCCTGTGCTGTACCACACAGCGGCGCAGGTGCATTCCCAAGGGTAGAGCATGGTGGTGCCTTAGCAGTGTGCTCCCTGTTTAGTATATGGATGCACAAAGCGACTGGTCCTGAGTCCTTGGGTCCTTTGCAAATTAGCCATGCCCCACCAGCCCTGCTCTTCCTCACCCCAGTCCAATGCCACCGGAGCTGGTTGGGGTGACAGGAAGAGCTGGAATACTCAGGCGGGCCAACCTGAGGCTTGACCCAGGTTGTCATAGCTGAGCCAACCTTGTCACATCACCTGAATTCCCACTCTCAGTGACACACCTAAGTGTTGTGTTTCTGCTTCCTAGGCTAAGATGCAAATGTCCCCGGGAGAATCATGTGTGAATTAGTCTCAGTCTCTATCATCTTCAAGTGAATTGGCTGAAACTGTTTTCTTAGAGAGTGTGAGGCAGGAAGAGGAACCTGAACAAGAGTGAGACCCAGGGGTTCATTAGTCACTTGCACAGAGCCCATGGGAAAAAGGGCACAGACCGTGGCTCTGCAGACCCCTGTTGGTGTTTTGCTGGGGGAGGATCAGGAGGTGGTCCTGCACTGAGCTCCAACGTTTGGAGATCAGGAGATGTCCCATAAACTGCTGTGCTGGCCTGTCATTCCTGCACCACCCGTCAGCTGGGTGGGAAGCCACCACCCACTTCAGAGGGACCTCTCCAGGTTGCAGAGACATCTCTCCAGCTCGATTCTGTCTGGATTCAAGTTCCGGTCCAGGCATGATTAGTGCTGTGAACGAGATGATGTTGTTGAACTTTGCCTGATGATTGAGGATCAGCACCACACTCCGCACAGGGATCCTGGAGGATCCTGTGGGTTAATAGCTGCAGGTCACTTATAGCAAAGCCCTGGACTGTGCTTCAGAGCCCCTGGACTATTACTGTGACCATGCCTGTCTCTTTCTCTCTTTCTTTCTTTTTAAAAGATTTATGTATCTATTTGAAAGGTGGAGCTACAGAGAGAGACAGAAAGAGAAATCATCCATTTGCTGGTTCACTCCCCACGTGGCCACAAAGGCCCGGGCTGGGACAACCTGAAGCCAGGAGCCAGGAGCTTCATCTGGTCTCTCATGTGGGTGCAGGGGCCCAAGCACTTGGGCCATTTCCCACTGCTTTTCCAGATGCATTAGCAGGGAGCTGGATTGGAAGTAGAGTGGGCAGGTCTTGAACCAGTGCCCATATGGATGCTGGCATTGCAGGAGGTGACTTTATCCACTATGCTACAGCACCAGTGGCTATTTCTAAGTTGGCACTGCTATATTTTTTAAAGATCTATTTATTTATTTGAAAGAGTTACACAGAGAGAGGAGAGGCGCGGGGGGGGGGGGGGGGTCTTCCATCCGATGGTTCACTCCCCAATTGGCCGCAACAGCTGGAGCTACGTTGATCTAAAGCCAGGAGTTAAGAGCTTCTTCCGGGTCTCCCATGCAGGTGCAGAGGCCCAAGGATTTGTGCCATCTTCTGTTGCTTTCCCAGGCTATAGCAGAGAGCTGGATTGGAAGTGGAGCAGCTGGGTCTTGAACCGGCGCCCATATGGGATGCCGGCACTTCAGGCCAGAGCATTAACCCACTGCACCACAGCACTGGCCACCCCCCCACCTCCCAGCACTGCTATATTAACATGCCAGTCTCCTCTTGGCACTTGAGTTTGTGTGCTAGAAATTGTAAAAGTGGAGGATCTGGGAGCTCAGGAGACCCTTTGCAAATCTTGATCCTTCCACTTCCTTGGTACATGGTCTTGAGCATGTTTCTTTGCCTCTCTGGGCTGTGTTTCTTTATCTGCAAAAATGGAATTCATTACACAGAGTTTTTGAAAATGTTCAATGATGGTATAGAAGACAGATCTCCTTGTTTGGCATTGGCACACAGTAGGTGCTCAATACAGGCTCAGGTCTCTCTTCCCTTTCAGAAGCCCGCCCTGCTTGGCCAGCTGGGGGCTCTAAGTGGGTCATGCAGGAGAGAGGATTTTCCAGGTCAGCTGCATTCAGCTTCAGCTCCAATTAGCACTTTCCCTGGTAGAGCAGTTTCCTATTAATTCAGGACCCATAACCTTCAGGATTAACTGGGATGACTTTCTTACTGTTGGGCTTGGGGACCTCTCTGGGTTGAGTGGGCTGAGTCCAATATGGGCTCTTACTTCAAGATGTATGCTCCGAAGAAGGAGTGATGCTCGCGTGATCAGCCAGATGCTTCCTCCTGAGCAGCGGGCCCCGGGGGATGTGTCGGGGAGGTGATCAGAGGTTGGAACAGTGATTAAATCCAGCTGTCTATCTGGCTCCAGGCACCACAGAGCAGAGTGTGGGAACTGGGCAGAGGTTCCCCATGTGGGCTGGATGTCTCTGCAGGGGCGTCTCTTTGCTGGGCATCCCTCTGCTGAGATGGAGATGGAACGAGACTTCTGCAAATGGCTGTGGTGCGCTTTCTAGATTCATCCTATGAAAGGCCCTTTTTCTACTCTAAAAAAAAAATAGTATAACCTTCCTCAGATTTTCATTCCTTCTTTGAACAAGTTTAAAGCAGACAAGGCTCAAATTGGCCACTCATTAGTGTGAGAACCAGCAGAGACTGAAGATCAGAGTCCCAAAAGCTCTGGGTCAGGTGCATCTGTTCAAAACCCAGCTCTCCTCCCTAGCTGTGTGACCTTAGGTGAATGCCCTAACTTCTCGGGACCTCATCTAGGAAGTAGGGATACACCCTGCATGTGCTGAGCAATGGCTGAGGGGCTTCACATAGGATGTGAAGGCATTACTGATATGACCAGCGTGCTTCCAAATGTTCCTGAAGAATGCAAGGTCTTTGGTCTTGTTATCATACTAACCAACACCTCCTAGCCCTTTCTCTCCTGCCATCCCAATCCTATACCACTGTAAGGACCTGGCTCAGTTTTCCCGCCTTCTATTAACCTTTGTGGACTAAGCCAGGCCACAGACATCCCCAAGAAAACTACATACAATGCATTCTTCCTTTTTGCTTAAAAGCCCAAGTTTGGGGGGCAAGCCAGGGGCCGGATCCAATCACAGCTCTACCTCATATTATCTCTGTGAGCTTTTGTTTCTGCTAACCTCTCTGACCATCAGCCACTGTGTCATTCAATGGGAGAATCACATACCCCGCTTCAGTGAGCTACTGTGACAGGGAAAATCATGTATGTAAGTAAGGAGGCGGCTTAGAACCTAAGTACCCAGTTATTTTGTTCCCAGAAGATGGAAAGTATGTGCTTTTTTTTTTTTTTGACAGGCAGAGTTAGACAGAGAGAGAGAGACAGAGAGAAAGGTCTTCCTTTTCCGTTGGTTCACCCCCCAAATGGCCGCTGCAGCCGGCGCACTGCACCGATCCGAACCAGGAGCCAGGTGCTTCTGGTCTCCCATGCGGGTGCAGGGCCCAAGCACTTGGGCCATCCTCCACTGCCTTCTTGGGCCACAGCAGAGAGCTGGACTGGAAGAGGAGCAACTGGGACAGAACCGGTGCCCCAACCGGGACTAGAACCTGGAGTACTGGCGCCGCAGGTGGAGGATTAGCCTAGTGAGCCGCGGTGCGGCCAGGATGTGCTTTTGAATGTGAGCACAGATTATCTTGTACACAGGAAACAGGCTAAGCTGCAAGTCCAGCAGCATAGGTGGGAAGTTCTGGGCTGATCCTTTTCCCATAGTCAGCAAGTCCTGGGCAAAATATGAGGTTCTGACATCATAGATACCTGGTGACGTCATGGGCTAGCTGGTGACATCATAGATACCCGATGACATCATGGGCTAGCCGGTGACATAAAAAAACTGATGACATCATTGGCTAGCTGATGACATCATAGGCTACCTGGTGTCAACTCGGAGGAGCCTCTTGGATGTGTATATTCCAGCTGCTACTGTTTCCTCTTCTGTGCCCTCTTGTTGGTCTTCCTTTTTAAATTACCAACCCCCTCATTGCCACTCTCTAGACATTGGCTGAAGTCTTGAGAGCAGAGATATTTTTGTGCTACTTGGGATTCACTTTCAAGAGGAAGCCTGGGGGACCAGCATGGTGGTGTAGCAGGTAGAGCTGCCGCCTGCAGTGCTGGCATTCCATATGGGTGCTGCTTCAAATCCCGGCTGCTCCACTTCCAATCCAGCTCTCTGCTGTGGCCTGGGAAAGCAGTAGAAGATGGCCCAAGTCCTTGGGCCCCTGCACCCACATGGGAGACCCAGAAGGAGCTCCTGGCTCCTGGCTTCGGATTGACACAGCTCCAGCCATCGCAGCCATCTGGGGAGTGAACCAGTGGATGGAAGACCTCTCTCTCCACCTCTGCTTTACTGTAACTCTGTCTTTCAAACAAATAAAGAGAGAGAGAGAGAGAGAGAGAGAGAGAGAGAGAGAAGAAGAAGAAGCCTGCTGAGTTTCATCTCAGATCATCCATTTGTCTCGTTTTTCAGCCCTGGCTCAGAGACCCAAAGATGGAGGGTTTCGATAATGAAGTAATTTAACCAGAACACCAAAGAAACCTCGGTGGAGTTTTCGTATAATGTGAAGGAAATGAGCTGGGCTAGGTTTCGACTACTTAATGAGCTTTCAGAAAGTAACTACTTGAACTGTGGGTCCATTTGGCTACTATTTTCTCTTCTACTTTGTCATTTTCACAAATGCTTTACTGAGAAATGCAAACAGTGTCTGAAGGAAGTGGCCTTTGCCTTGGTCGGACTGTAGTTTGCTCATGGTAAGAAATGGGAGTGAAGATATTGAAGCTCTTCTCATCAAAGGCACCGGGAATTGCATAAAACTCATTCATGATCAAAAGCGACCATGTGACATTCTTAACTTGAAGTTCAAGGCCACATTCAGGTGCAACCATATGGTTTGACTTAACCAGAAGGGATCTCTCTCTAGGCTAGGAAGCCATGAGTGTTGTTCCAGGGTTCTTCATGACAATGACTTGGCTAGGAAATTAATGCTGGGATGAAAAGCAAACAACAAAAATCCGTTGAAATTCTTCCTGTGCATTTCTCCCTAATCCATTGGCATCATAATTTCTGAGTGTGTCACATTTCCTCCTTCTGATGTTCATTAAATTAGTCTTCTTTTTTTTGTCTTGCAGCTGATGACCAAGCACCCGGGCAAGCGTCTGGGCTGTGGACCTGAAGGTGAACGTGACATCAAAGACCATGCGTTTTTCCGATACATTGATTGGGAGAAGCTTGAACGCAAAGAAATACAACCTCCCTACAAGCCAAAAGCCGTAAGTAAACTGCTCTGCCTGATTCTCGGGGACACGTACACCCCACGCTGTCCTCCTGCACCCTGTGTATGCTCAGATGTTCTCGCGGGGGTAGCCGATGTGTGCACTTGAACGTCCACAGGCGCTCATGCTGATGGGTACACAAATGGAGACTTCCATGCACACAGCCCAGTCTCTGTGGATATGAGAAAGACGGCTGAGCTCTTGGTTGTATCAATTCAATTATTGTACCTGTCTTAGCTGACAACTTCTTGGGCATGGTTCTTGGGTGAGCAGAGTTCAGAGCCATTTTTGGACTGTGATAAAGAATCTAATTTTGCCCTCATTCTTTCCCTGATTCTGTGTCATTTTCTCTTCCTACTGACATTGAAAAGGTCATGTTGTTTATCTCAACAGTATTTAAATGTAATTCTGAAACATACACTATGTGTGAGTCAGTAAGACAGCGGGCAGTTCGGCAGCCAGCTCCTACCCAAGGCAAAACAGAATGAAGCAGAAGCTGATGTGCCCCTGACCAGAGACTCTCCTGGAGGCTTGGGATTGTAGACATGGCTTTGAGATAACTCATATACCCCAGAAATAAAAGTCTCCCCACCCCCACCCCTATAGTCCTGTGCCCATGGGAGGGTTTCCATCCCTCAAAACTCAGCAGGGCGTGCCAGTCAGCACTAAGAAAGAAGGGTGTGCCCCTGAATTAATCAGAACTGCCGTTCTACTGGGAGGATCTATCTTCCATAAAATGTAATAGAACACAGACCTGGTGGCTTTTTTGGGGGGATTGTAAAACTACCAACCAAGGCTGAAAATTGAACATAAATGTCACCATTTGGACCCAATTTTGCACGGTCTTGGTGTGAAGATGAACAGGAAGATAATGGGAATGACGTTAATACTGTGATTAGTTTCTTGAGCACATACTATGCATCTAAGTGAATCCTCACAACAGCCCCTCAATGCAGGTGTTGTGCTGTGTTACTGAAGAAGAAATGGATGCTCAGAGAGGTTCTGTGCTCTGTCCAAGGTCACCCAAGGTCACCTAGTCAGCGTGGGATGACAGTGAGGATCCAAACCTCAGATGATCCAGTTCCATCCTGGGCCCCCTGAATGCAAGGGCAAAGGGCACATGTAGTTTAGGAAAGTCTCCCCGGTGACACCCACAGCCCCCTACTGCTGCACCTCCCCCCCTGCCCCTCAGATGGATAGAATCACAGCTCTACAGCAGCCTCGCTGGGTCCTGTTTCTCTCTGGATGCCTCCCAGTTGCAACCAGTTATACCCTGTGGCCCTTCTAATTGCTGCAAACTTAGATACCGATATCAAATCCGCCTCGCCAGGGCTGCCACCAGAGCAGCCGTCTCCACAGAGCCTCCTTCAGACACATAGAGATGCCAGCTTCCACTCGAATTGTGTGACTTCCACATCCTGCCCCGCTCTCTCCCAACAGCAGGTCCCATGTGACATCACTTCCGTGTGCCTCTGGTTCTCCCGGTCACCGACATCTGTCTTTAACAACACAGAATCTGGACTGAGCCCAAGGTTCCTCAGAACATAGGAGGCTCCATGAATGTTAAACCATCCATTCCTCTAGGGCTCATGAACTTGGACCAGTCATCCTCTCTGACCTCCTGTTCCATCACCTGTATGGAGTGTCTCTGAGAATCAGTTCCACATCAGAGGGTCACTGTGACCCAGAGAGACTCTGCAGGTACCTGCCACCTCACCAGCACTCTGGGCAAGGTGGTCATTATTTCTGTTAGTGGTGTCATCCTTTAATTAACGTCTCCAGTGCAGGGCCTTTGAGGAGCACAACAGAGCCGAGTCTTAATGATACAATTCCCGAAGATAATATCCGTGTGTACACGGATTTGGGAGGGACCCTGCATTTGGGAGAGACCCTGCAGGTCCCAGGCAGTAATGCCATTGTATTAGACCATTTGGGAAAAATCTAAAGTAACCTGCAAGAGAAAAGTGGGTTCCTCCTTCAGGAAGCTGGCGACTTGGGGGTGGGACACACAACAACTCATTTGATTTTTGTGGGGCTGTTGATGAGGTCTCAAAATATAGGCCACCCCTGCTCATCATTTGGCCACGGGGAAGATGTCAGTGTTTCCATTCCCACCCAAACTGCACCCAGTAGTTATCTGGGGCTCGCGCGAGAGCTATAGAGTGTGGTTGCCAGACCTGCAATATCAACAATACTTGGGAAGTATACCAGAGTCCCATCCCCACCTCCAGATGGGTGGGACCCAATGTTCTGTGTTTCACAAGCCCTCCAAGTGGCTTGATGCACACTCCTGGTTGAGAATCATGACTGTGGAGTGTAGCGTTGAGAACTGAGACTGCGAAGCTAGGCAGAGGCCTGGGAAGGCAGCAGGAAGAATGAACTCTTTAGAGGGAAGACACTGGTTCTCTTCCCGGTTTGAGTGCGAGGTGGTGGCTTTCTGGGTAGATGACAGGCTCAGATGGCTACACAGGCCAAGCCAATCACATGAAGGAAGGGAGCAGGTCGGTTGGAGAGAAGAGAGAGAGAGGTCAGAGGCCATGGAAAGCAGATGAGCGATAGACAAGCCCTGGCTGGTGTTGCTCTCCAAAGGGCTGCCCTGCAGGTGCAGGCTCAGCGTGGCTCCATCTAAATGGTTTTCATGAGAAGTTGGAACTCGGGATTTTTAGGTGAAATGCCCTGACTTTCCAATATACCAGCAACAAAGTTTTGAACACCAAACACAATTAAGGGTAAATAAAGCCCATCCGTGTGCCGTAGGTGGCCCATCGACTGTCCATTTGTAACCCCTGGCGTCGTGACAAATTGGAGTCAGGATGACTTCACCTGTTCCTTCTAGCAGTGGTTATCACCAAGCAGAGCCCATTCTGACTTCTCCCTGCTGAGTGTTAATGACTATAAGTGGTCCAGCCCTGTGTCCGGCTCATAGACGTGGTTCAGAGAAAGGCAGCTGTCGTGTCATTGGTACTGTGAGGATGACAATGTCTAGTAATTACCAACAAGACCCTTCAACGGCTCTCATTTGATAGGATTTCTAGCTGACCCATGTCCTAAATTTGATGATGACATTTAAACTAGTGCAGCTGGACTGGGCTGTGCAAGTCAAGATGCTTAGCCGCCAGCTCTAAGGGGGAGCCATTCCTGCTCTTGACCTCCTGAGGCTGAATGAGAATCCTGTGGCCCCTTGGTGGCTGCATTCCAGATCCTCTTGTAGATACCCAAGTCTGCAGATGCTTACGTCCCTTATATAAAATGTGTGTAGCATGTATACATCCTCCAGCATACTTGAAATCACCTCTCGATTACTTAGCACCCAGTACAGCGAAATGCCATGTAAGTAGTTGTCATCTTGTGTTGTTTAGGGAATAATGACCACACACTCCCCCTCAAATCCGTGTCTGTTCAAAGCAGGTGCAGTTTGTTTTCTGATTATTGTTGCTCTGTGGTTGATTGAACTTGTCTGAATAATGGCTGCACCACCCACCCACTTGCCACCTCCATTCATACACCTTGTACGTTGCAAATGCAGGTCTAAGAGCTTCTCCTTCCACCCCCAGGGTTTTCTGTTTCCCATTCCCTACTCCTTCCTATCCATCGACCACTTCCTACGGACCTTGGTGGGTGTGTGCAGAGTCCCCTGTGCCTTGTGGGATATGAAAAGGCAAGCGTGTATCTGTCAGTGGTCCTGATCCCTGTGTGCTATTAAATAGAGTGCAGCAAGAAAAAAAACAAGGGGCAATAATAGAGGATTATAGTCAAACACCAGTGAAGGGTGCTATTATTGGAGATTCATTAAAATCACTTTAAATAAGGTTTTCGATTGTTCTCAGTGCCATCTTTTATTGTGGCAAGGACCTATTTGCAGTGTATTACTTGAAATTGTTCTGAAATACATTAGCTTGAGTGTATCGTTGCACAGTACAAGAGTCCTTTTTTTTTTCAAATGTGCAGCAAGTTGTGTCACTCTCTTGCTTCAGCCCTGCCCACCACAGCTCTCTGATGCCCCAGGATAATATCCATTGTTCCTCAGTACGTGTGGCTTTTGAGGTCTTCCAAGGCCAGGCCTGTGTTTCCTCCCCAGCTTTGGCTCCTGACTCCAAGAGCCAGCATTCCCAGGCTTCTTTCAATTCCTCTGACATGCAGCTTTCTCTTCCCATGCTGGCTTGGTCCGTGCAGAGCTGGCTGTCTGGGCCTGGGATGTCCAGAGCTCTCTCCCATGCTCCCCAGCATCCAAGTTCCTGGTGCCTCCGCCTTTCCCTGTACCAAATCAGTATCACATCACCTTCTCCAAGAAGCTTTTCTTGATTCCTGAGTAGGGACTCACTGCCGCTCTATCAACAAACTCATTGCATGTTGTTATAATTTCTTGTTCAATGTCACGTTTGTTTTCTGCACTGGACTATAAAATTGTCCCATTTTCTGTGTCCAGTCCCAGTGCCTAGCAAAAGATTGAGCACATAATAGATGCTTAAATTTAAAAATATATATATTTATTTTATTTATTTGAAAGAGTTACAGAGAGGAGAGAGAAACAGAGAGAGAGAGAGAGACAGAGAGAGACAGAGAGAGAGAGAGAAATCTTCCATCTGCTGGTTCACTCTCCAGATGGTTGCAGGGGCCAGGGCTGGGCCAGGCTGAAGCCAGGAGCCAGGAGCTTCTTCCACATCTCCCTCGTGGGTTACAATGGCCCACACACTTGGACCATCTTCTGCTGCTTTTCCCAGGCCATTAGCAAGGAGCTGGATCAGAAGGGGAGCATTTAGCACATGAACTGGTGCCCACATGGGGTGCTGGCATCACAGGCAGCAGCTTAACCTGCTGGGCCACAACATTGGGCTCTCAAAATTTCTTATTGGTGAATGAGTAAGTGAAGGGCTACAAAACTGGGCACTGCAATGCACTGTGCTATGAAACGTAAGGAATTCTTTAGGGCTAGAAGTTAAGAGTGCAGGATGTTTTTCGTATGTACAGCAGGGTGTCTCAAATAAATTGGTTGTTGTGTAAGTTGCTACTCTATTTATAAAGAGCTATAATTTGGCCGCTGAGCTGCAAACTGTCATGGCATCGTTTGATTGTGCCGTGTGCACTGGTGAAAGACCTGAGGGTGCGTTGCATGGGATTGTTAGCCTTTGGAGTGGAGAAGACTGCAAATCCCTTGCAGTCTCTCCTTGCAGGGGCCAGTGCCGTGCTGTGGGGGCCGTGACATAACCTTAGCAGAGCATTTTAAAGTTCTGCGTGCACACATCACTCACCTGGGTACCTGGTTAAAATGCTGATTCTGATTCCACCCACTTCGGGTGGGGCCAGAGAGCCCATATTTCTCCCAAGTTCCCAAGCAGTAGGATGCTAATGGACCTCGGAACCCACTCTGCGTAGCAGGGGCTAGAACATGGTGCTGTAGGGTGCAGCAGGCCCAGAAGCTGAACAGAGAACGGAAGAGTCTGTTACAGTCAATGTAGCAGGTGGAGTATGTCGGTCCTGGGCAGCGTGATGAGGCCTGCTGTGGGGGTAGACATGGAGAAGGTTAAGTACAAATGTTCTGGAGAAACGTGGCTCAGGGCACACGGAAGGCTGTGTGGGTCTCTGTGTGCCGGGAGGGAGGCAGTAGTTTGTGCACTGAGAGGAGAGTCCAAGGTTGAGTGTGTGGTGGAACAGTGAGTTGGGAAAAGTGTGTGCTGGTTCCACCCCTTGCCAGATGTTGGGTCATCTATTCAGCAGGTCCTGGGGACACAGCAATAAAATAAATAGAAATAGCAATGAAATCATAGAAATGCTGGCCTTCACGGAACTTATATTCTAGAAAGGGCAGGCAGATAATAAGCCTAAAGACAAGTGAAGTGTGCAGAGTGTTAGGAGCTGATGAGCCTGAGAGAGGAAGCTAAAGGGCAGATGGAGATTGGGAGGGCCAGGTGAGGGCAAAGTCAGTTCTAAGTGGAGTGGTGGGAAATCTTCCCCAAGAAAGTAGCATTTCCGCAAATCTGGGAAGAAAGGCAGGAAGAGGGAAACCGGGTATATACCTGGGAATGTGGGGAGTGGTTTGGGTGGTAGTAGCAGATGCAAAGGCCCTGGGGCATGAGCTTACGTGGCATGTTTATGGGAGGAGAAAGAGTCCAGTTGGCTGAGCTCAAGAGGGTGAGGGAGAGAGAGTAATAGGAGACTCTGGATCTTTGGTGTCCACTTCAACTTATGAGCAGAGAGACAGAGACAGAGAGAGAGTCAGAGAGACAGAGAACATGGCCTGACTTTGGGTTGTTTTTTTTTTTTTTTTGACAGGCAGAGTTAGAGAGAGAGAGAGAGACAGACAGAAAGGTCTTCCTTCCGTTGGTTCACCCCCCAAAGTGGCCACTACGGCTGCGCGGTGCGCCGATCTGAAGCCAGGAGCCAGGTGCTTCCTCCTGGTCTCCCATGCGGGTGCAGGGCCCAAGCACTTGGGCCATCCTCCACTGCCTTCCTGGGCCACAGCAGAGAGCTGGACTGGAAGAGGAGCAACCAGGACAGAATCCAGCACCCCAATCGGGACTAGAACCTGGGGTACCGCCACCGCAGGTGGAGGATTAGCCTAGTGAGCCACGGTGCCGGCTGACTTTGGGGTTTAAAGTACCACTGCTGACTGCTCTAGGAGCTAAGGTGCAATCAGGATCAGTTATGTGACTCTTAAGTGATCCAAGCAAGAAGCAGGAGGAACTTGGGCAGGCTGGAGATGTTTGAGAGCCTGAGGTTGTGCTCCCCCGTTCCTGGCCCCTTGTTGGCACTCAGTAATTGCCCTCACGGACATGAAGAAAATGCTTAACTCAAGTCCCTTGGACTTCCTGCATAGTTGCTCCTCAAGTAGAAAACACGGTAGCCCTGGGTGTGGTCCTGGTGAAGTGGGAGGAGCTGATGAAGCCAGTGGTCGGAAAAGCTGCTGTAGCCCACAGTGCTGGCTGGGAGGGCATCCCTCCAGCAGGTCATAGCTGTGCCATGAGTTGACCAAGGGGCCTTCAAAAAGTTCAAGGGCAGTATGTGTTATGCATCACTATGCATGGAGTTCATCTTTTAATTCCATTTTCCATGAACTCTCTGAAGTCCCTCCAACTTCCTCTGGTCAAGGTACAGGACATGGTGGTCTAGGGGATCTAGGGGCTGGAGGTGGTGGGAAGGAAGTAGCCTTGGGTCCGGGTGATCCAGCTCAGAATAGTGTTCTCCTGGAGGAGAGGGTGCATTGAGGCAACACCGTGGGTGAACACGTAGGGCAGAATTTGTAGCACATGGTGCTGTCATGCCCAAGATGTGCAAGCATATGATGCTCAAACTGAAACATCTGATTGAGATTTTGAGGGCCTTCATGCATGATCACGAATGGCCCTGGAAGTCCTGTCGCCCGTCCTCTGAGAGGCTCCAGCAGGGTCCGTGATACCTGATGCAAGGTTCACACCTGTTGCAAGGCTAAGGGTGGAGACAGGAAGGAGCATGCGCCCAGGGCTCAAGCCTCCACCCCTTGGATCGGCCTCCCCAGCTCACAGCATCAAAACAGCAAGGAAGCTGAAGAGGGAGAGAAACGTGAGTTGATCACAAGGAGGTCCTGTTCCCTTACCTCGCAGGGAGTTAAGCTGGGAGGGTGTGTGTGTGTGTGTGTGTGTGTGTAGCGAGCTGCCCACCGGAGACTGTGGCTCTGCTGGGCTTCCGAAATATGGACAATCTGTTTATCATGTGTTCCTGACAATGATTAATCGGATGGACAATTGTTCTAAAATCGGGCCATCTGATCATCGATTCTCTCTGGGCAGGAGTTGAGAGATATAGCTAAACATGGCAGGGAGCTTAGTAGAGAAGAAACTTGTGTCTCAAATCAGAGTACCCAGGTTCCAGACCCGGCTCTGTCTCCTGACTCAGGGGTCCTGCTAATGCAGACCCTGGGAGGCAGCAGTGAGGGCTCGAGTAATTGGATCCCTGCCACCCATAACGGAGACCTGGATTGAGTTCCTGGCTCCCAGCTTCAGCCCCAGCCCAGTCCCAGCCATGGTGGGCATTTAGAGAGGGAACCAGTGGACATGGCCTCTTTCTCCTATCTTCTATCTGTGTCTCTGTCTCTCAGATAAATAAAAATGTTTAAAAAGAAGAAGAGCCCCCTTCCCTACCTGCCCGCATTGCCTCATAGGCAATCATGCAGTCCCATGAAAACCCGATTTGCATTCTTCCTCCATTCTGCCGTGGGGTTCAGAACTCACCGCCGCCAACCCCCTACTGCACGAAGGCCTGATTACCATCATCTCTGCTCTTGTTCCCTATCCTCATCTTATCTTTGCATAAAGCCCCAGAATCTCAAGGCATCTATACACCAGGAGAGCCTGGAAATGTTGCAGGCTAACCTCCTTGTCCCCTTCTGCTTTAGCATCGTTACCCCAAGACCACATAGGTTATTTGATCACAAACCATTGCCCATAGCCACTGAGGGTCTGCAGCATATACCCAGGACTCGGTTTCTTGGTAACTGTGTCATCTAAAAGCCTTGTTTGTATAGCTGAGGTCAGCAGCAGTGAGGGCTGCTTCAGTGAGCTGCGATTCTGCTATGTGACATTCTTCCCCAAACCCTTTTGCCCTTTACGCCATCTGAGTGTCTCGTGTGTGTGTGTGTGTGTGTGTGTGTCTGAATGTGTGCGTTTGATGTGCTGACATTTCTGAATTGAAGCCAGAAAGTGTAACCTTTGTATGTTTGCTGGTACACCTCCAGATGCACGTCTTAAGAAAAGGATCTGATGTTTTACTCAATGTGATTTATTTAAGCATAGGATCTAAGTCCTCTAAAGCACAGAATACTCAAGAGAGCAGCACCCTTTGGAAAAGTGTGATTCACGATCATTCTTTTAAAACTATTCAATTACAACGGGAGACGTATTAAGTTCCTGTCTGTGCCAGGCACTGCTGTAAGTGCCTTCCATGCATCACCTCAGTGAAGTCTCACAACTGTAGGTGGCAGGTGGCAGAAGAGGGGATGGAGCTTGGAATGGGCAAGACAGTTGCTCAAAGTCTGACAGCTAGCAGGTGGTGGAGCCAGGACTTGAACCCTAGACTCCGCAAGGCTTGGCATCCTTGGAGAGATTGGTAGATGCACGCAGAGCCTCTGGCAAGCCCCGTGATTGCACTCACAGGAGAGAACCATGGTAACACCCTCTCATGGTGTCTGTTACATAATAGAAAAAGACTGGGTGTTCTTATAATTCAGATGATTTAAAATTTATTTAAAAATATTGCAACAAACAAGTAGCATATTCACACCTTTTACAATTCACTGGCAGAATGTGAAAAGATGCAGCTCTCCCTTGCTCCTTAAGGCTTTGATTTCCAGGTTGACAGCGGCAGGAAGCAGGCTCTGGCAGCAACTGAAACAGATTCTTCAGACAGGTCCGTGAAGGGGTGCACTCTTCCCCGCTCGACTGCGGTTTGTTCTTTTGAGCATCCAGAGTGTGGCATTTGCAGGGGTCTGTATAAAAATAGTGGGCTGTGTTCATATCCTGACCACCTTGCAGCTAAGACTCATCTAGGGCACACTGCCTGGAGTCTGTCTGTGTTCATCTCCTTGTCTCTCTTCCCACCCATGGAGAACCCGGTAATCTGCAGCTCAAACCAGTGTCCCCTTATTTTTTTAAATATTTATATTTCATCTCCTTGAAAGGTAAAGAGAGAGACAGAGAGAAGTCTTCCATCTACTGGTTTCACTCCCCAAATGCCCACAGTAGCCAGGGCTAGACCAAGCCAGACCAAAGCCAGGAGCCAGGAACTCCATCTAGGTCTCCCACTTGGCTGGCAACCCCTGGGCCATCTTCCACTGCCTCCCAGATGCATTAGCAGGAAGCTGGATCGGGAACGGAGCAGCCAAGGCTCGAACCTGCGCTCTGATGTGGGAGGTGGGGGTCCCCAGGAGCCGCTTCACCCGCAGCACCACAGCGACCGTCTCCAGGCTCCCTTTAGCTTGTTAGAATTGGCAGGCACCTGGGCCGGCTGAGGTTCCTAAGTGATGTGCCAAGTGCATGACTTTGAGCCGTCCCCTGGCAGAGAAGCCACGAGCTTGAGTTGAAATGGTAGAAGGGATGGCCATGTGCACTGAGGGAGCAAGGAACTGTTGGACTGTGTCTGGCAAGAAGAACTGAAAACTAATGTAATGGAAGTCGAGATTTGAAATATTGCCTTGGAAGAGGAATTCAAGTCCTCCGTTCTATAGAGGAGCAAGCAGAGAACTGCTTGCGTGACTCGCACAGGGAAAACAACAAAACCCGGGCCAGAACACTGGCCGTGTCTCATGAACAGAGACATTATTAAGAATTGTTTACCACCCTGAGATTAAAATGTGCCGGGCATGTTCGATTCAACTTTTCAATTTTACTGGAGAGTAGAACATGCCTCACAAAACCTACATGAGTCCGGCACCATGGCTCACTAGACTAATCCTCCGCCTTGCGGCGCCGGCACACCGGGTTCTAGTCCCGGTCGGGGTGCCGGATTCTGTCCCGGTTGCCCCTCTTCCAGGCCAGCTCTCTGCTGTGGCCCGGGAGTGCAGTGGAGGATGGCCCAAGTGGTTGGGCCCTGCACCCCATGGGAGACCAGGAGAAGCACCTGGCTCCTGCCATTGGATCAGCGCGGTGCGCCGGCCACAGCGCGCCAGCCGCGGCGGCCATTGGAGGGTGAACCAACGGCAAAGGAAGACCTTTCTCTCTGTCTCTCTGTCTCTCACTGTCCACTCTGCCTGTCAAAAAATTAAAAAAAAAACCTACATGAGATGGTTGCCGTGATCAACTCCTCTGGACATGTAGAAAAATAGGCTCAGAGAGTCTACCTAACTTATCCATGGTCACACAGCTAGTAAGTCCAACTGCCAGTTTAAAGTCCTATTGCTTCAGCTAAAAAGTCCACACTTTGGCCAATGTCATATTTCTTCTCTCACCTCCCAAGCTCAGTGGCACAGATAATGGGATTCAAACTACTCTGGGTCCAATCCAGAATGTAAGTGCACTTAGGGGTAGGGGGGCACTGTTGGATGGATATTTGCAAAGGCCAGCCTCTTGAGTTCTGCTGTCAAGCCTGCCCAGGCTGCAATACTGACCATAGTGCCCCCAGAAAGCTGTTGACTAAGAGCAGAACTGGAGAAGAGAAGCAAGTGGAAGCAGGGAGAATGGGCCAAGCAGAGAGTGTGGCTTGAGGGTCAAGCGGACCCAGGATTGAGCATCAGCTTGGCTGCTTCGTGTCTGAGAAAAGATGAGCAGGCAAAGACCTCCGCACCTGCACAGATGCAAGTCCACGCTCCCCAGTCTCAAGGCCCTCAGCCTTCCCAACCCATCCCTCGTTGCAGCCCTGAGACAAGTCCCCAAATCTCTTCTCTGAAGCCCCAGTGCTCTTGGTCTCAGCTCATAGCCTCATCTCCAAAGTCACGGGGGAAACTGAGGCATATGGGTGCCCCCCCAGGGTGGGTCACTTCCTCACCTCCTGCCCTCTCCCTGCACCTTCATGTTCATCTTAACCCTCCCTCCCTGTCTCCTTCCGCATCTCAGCAAACAGATGTCTCCTCCCCCGCTAACGTGGGACTTGCCCTCCACCCCTGCTCTGGACCCCATCCTGAACATCTCCCCAGTCCAGCTGGGTCTCCAGTTTCTCTCTGTGCTCACAAAAGCTCCTATGGTTGCAAATAGAAGCCTGATCAGCTGACTTTGAAGCCAGTGTGTAAGAAGGAAGTGAGGTGTTCCGACAGGGCTGGATCCACGGCCACAAACATCCCAGGCACCTGGAGCTCTGTTTCCAAGGATTATTTTCCCCTCTGATGACTTCATTCATCAACCTTGGAGGTGTTCTTGGGCACACACAACAACCAACTTATTTCCCTTTATCTCAGCAGCTTCTACCCCCTAGAAAAGAGCTGCCCTTACCTAGATTTCCTAGCACTTGGGACTCAGTCTCAGTGGAGGGTATTGGATCAAATGCCCATCCCAGATTCTGTCTCGCCAGAGGGATGGGATCTGTTGATTGACTGAGCCTGAGTCCGTCTGATGTCTTTAGCCTTGGGATTGAATCCACCACTATCAAAACCAAGAGTCTTAGTGAGAGAGGAGGAGGAGGAGGAATATTGCCTCTTTCTATTACTAAGAGAAGAGAGAACGGCTACAGGTAGGCAAAACTAGCAACTGACCATGCTCTTTCCTAGCCATCTCCTTAGCACATAATAAACCTGCTATGTCCTTTTCATCGTAAAAATCCCTTCCCTCCAACCTGAGATCCCCCTCGGGACTGTACAGCTACCGCCCTGTTTGACGTTACAAACAAAGAAACTTTGCAAAGAGTCGCCAGTTCTTGCTATTGGAACCTGATGACGGATTCATCCTTCCTCTGTTCCCTGGGCACTTTGGTGTCTGCCCCCCTCCCCCGGCACCCCCATTCCAATGACATTTCTCTCGCTGAGTCATCAATGACCTCAAAATTGCCTCCTGCCCTAGGCTTGTCTTATCTTTTTTGACCTCACCGTATTATTTCAGACTTTGATCTTCTTCCTTCGGAAAAAGAGTCTGGAAAAATCAAATATTCAAGCAGCTTCAAAAACAGCACAGTGAAATTAAGTCTCCCCTCTCCGTTGGCTGCCAGCTGTCCTGCCACCCACTGCGACCAGGTTCTTGTGTGACCTTCTAGAGAGGGTGTGGGCAAGTGCAGGCACAGCCCACATCTCACACACGGCGGGTTAGCACCCTTGCCTCCCCAGTCTCTTGGACCATCTTTCTTATTATCTGCACATCGCACTCGGCTGCATTGCTTTCATAGCCTCCTGGCTTCCTGGACCTGCAGGTTCTGCATCTGTGTACTCAGCCCAGCTATGGACTGAAAATATTAAGGAAAAAAATGCATCTGGGTGGAACCCGTGACCGACTTTCTTCCCTTGCTACCATTGCCTAGACAGCCAGCATAACAGCTGTTCACGTGGCATTTGTGTTGTATTGGCTATTGGAAGCAACGTAGAGGTGGTTTAAAGAATATGAGTGGATGTGCACAGGTTCTGTGCAGGTACGGTGCTGTTTTACATCAGGAGCTTGGGCAGCCTCGGCGGTCGGTTCCTGCGAGATGTCCTGGAACCGATCCCCCATGGACACGGACAAAGGACTGCAGATCTGCAAGCTACCCACAGGGCTCTTTCTTTGTAAGCCCCTCTCGGCACCACACCTGCTGATGTGCCTCCTCTGACTCCATGGCCACTCCTGGTAGAAATTCTGACTCCGCGAAGACTTCCAACGACAATAGCATTTGGAGGGTCAAGATCTGACCCAGGGAGGGAAAGCAAAAAGCTCATTTCTTGTTTCTTCACAAGTGCAGCTTCTTACAAATGCCCACAGAATACACCTGACATGGGTATAGGAAGCACAGCTCCGAGCCACGTGTGAAGCGGCCTGCCTTGTCTTTCTTTCTTCTTCTTTTTTTTAAAGGTGTATTTTATTTATCTGAAAGACAGTTACAGAGAGAGGTAGAGACAGAGAGAGAGGTCTTTCATCTACTGATTCACTCTTCAGATGGTCACAATGGCCGGAGCTGTGCCCATCTGAAGCCAGGAGCAGGAACTTCTTCTGGGTCTCTGAAGTGGGTGCAGGGGCCCAAGCACTTGGGCCATCTTCCACTGCTATTCCAGGCCAAAGCAGAGAGATGGATCAGAAGAGGAGCAGCCGGGACTAGAACCAGCGCCCATAAGGGATGCTGGAACTTCAGGCCAGGGCTTTAACCTGCTACACCACAGCACCGACCCCACTGTTCTTCTTTTTTTAAAGATTTATTTATTTATTTATTTGAAAGTCAGAGTTACACAGAAAGGCAGAGAGAGAGAGGTCTTCCATCCACTGGTTCTCTTCCCAATTGGCTACAACAGCCGATGCTGTGATGATCTGAAGCCAGGAGCTTCCCCTGGGTCTCCCATGCAGGTGCAGGGGCCCAAGGACTTGGGCCATCTTCCACTGCTTTCTCAGACCATAGCAGAGAGCTGGATCGGAAGTGGAGCAGCCCAGTCTCAAACCGGCACCCATATGGGATGCCAGCACTGCAGGCGGCGGCCTAACCCACTACGCCACAGCGCCTTGTCTTTCTAAGGGAGCAAGGCTTGGGTGGGACTGCAAGGTAGTCCGGTTGGCTCTGGGCATGCATCCCTTCCACACGTTCTCTAACTGGGCCCCCACCCTGCAGAGGGGCTCAGCTTTCTCTTGCTGCTCCTCCTACATCTCACCAGGCTTGGTGGGAAGGCTTTTGCTTTGTGTTGTCGGTGGCAGGTGCAAGAGCCATGTCCTATGGCTCAGCCTGCAAGACCACACTGCAGCCAGAGAACAGCTGTGCCCTTCGGACTCACCCATTGGGAGGGGACTGGGTTAGTGAGCTCCCAGCGACCATGGCGAGCAGTCGATGTGTGTTTTGTTGAGTCATCCTCACTGCAGCCTGCAGGGTAGGTCCCTGTGACAAGAACAGGAAACAAGGGCTTTGGACTTTAGCTGATCTGTTTAAAGGTTGCATTGCACGTGGCTGAGAATTGCTGGAGCCGGGACTGGTACCCAGAGCAGTTTGCCTTGTAAGTGCATGCCACCCAGCTGGATGTATTTTGTGGGACGATGAGATGTAGTAGAAAGATTGTGCACTTGGAATTGAACAGACCACGCTCTGGATCTTGGCTTTTCCCACTTTACTCCACAAGACCCAAGACAGATGGTTAACTTTTCAAATTATCCCTTAGGTGAGGATCATCCTTTTCCTGCCTGTCTCACAGACTTGTGACAATCAAAGCTGTGTCAACATCAGGGACTAGAAGGGCTAAGTACTGTCTGATGGGTGAGTTTATTTGAAGCCAGCAATATGAGTTTAGGAAGAACGGTGAAGAACAGATAAGAAAAAGGATGCTACTCTGTTGAAAGGGGGAAATATGGAGAGTGTGTATCAGCTGCTTCTTTTTTAAAGCCAGGTTGAAGAATAATGATTCCGCATTTGTTAAGTAAAAAGCACCCATCCATCTCTTCACCCGGCCCTTCCGACTGTGGACCAGAATGCCCTGGAACTACAAAGGGCTCTGTTGCTTTTTCTTGGTGCTTTTGAATAGCTTGTTTGCAACTGCAGTAAATCCAGATGACTTCTGAAGTATCTGGATCTCTTATCTGGTTTGGGATCAAATCGTGGTCAGGTACTTAACCTCCCTAAACCTGTTTCCTCATGGAACAGCAAGAATCTCTCAGAGCTGCGGAGGGGATTAAACACTAGCTAATGCTTGGGAAGCACTTGGCATTGTGTCTGCCTCGTAGTAAGCCCTTCGTATACTCCATTGTTCACCCATCACATGCTACTGAGTGCCTGCACTGGGGCTTGCAAATGCAGTCATGAGCAAAACAGATGTGACTTTGTTTTCATGTAGCTTACGGTCTAGGGGGGAACACAGATAAGAAACAGATAGGCAAAAAGAGCATGTAATTACAGGTTTTGTTATGAGGGTCCTTCACAAAGCTCCAGGAAGAGGAGCACTGTGAAATAACTCTGTATGGCTTCCGGTCATTTTTTGCACTGTCTTTTCATGTCATATCCCCATCAGCTTTATTTGACAGAGACCAGAACAGCTTCTCTAGGAGGTGGCATGGAAACTGAGATGTGCAGGAAAGCAAAACGTTACACTGTTGTTTTTAAATGAAATTAAGAAAAACAAAAGCGAGGCCTGCGCTTGGCTCACTTGGCTAATCCTCCGCCTTTGGCGCCGGCACCCCGGGGGTTCTAGTCCCAGTTAGGGTGCTGGATTCTGGGATTCTGCCCCAGTTGCTCCTCTTCCAGTCCAGCTCTCTGCTGTGGCCCAGGAAGGCAGTGGAGGATGGCCCAGGTCCTTGGGCCCTACACCTGCATGGGAGACCAGGAGGAAGCACCTGGCTCTTGGCTTTGGATCGGCACAGTGCGCCGGCCATAGCAGCCACTTGGGGGGTGAACCAATGGAAAAGTAAGACCTTTCTCTCTGTCTCTCTCTCTCTCACTGTGTAACTCTGCCTGGAAAGGAAGGAAGGAAGGAAGGAAGGAAGGAAGGAAGGAAGGAAGGAAGGAAAACAGATTTTCCACTGAGCTTAAAAGACCCCTCTCTTACTGACTTCGTCCTGATAGATAGAAGAGATCAAATATCTCTGGATACAAGGACTCTTCCCCATCAGCAGGAAAGGGAGACTTGCATCTTTCTTTTTTTCTGCCACAGGCAAATATCCATTTGAAAATGACCCAATGTGGATGCTGCTCCACACTGAGCTGGCTGATCCTCCCTGTGTGGGTCCCTCCTGGCGTCCCTCCGGCGGGGACTGGGAGGCATAGACAGGACCCTGAGGTTCACTGAATGTGAACACACAGAGCCTCCGAGGCTCTGTGGCTGGTGTGTCACCTCCTTGCGACCTTCTAGGAGTGTTCCCCTGAGGATGTCCTGGTGTCTGATGGAAGCTGAGCAGGCAGCTCCCCTAGGCCAGGACCATCCTGCGCTCAAAGTCAGTGCAGCAGCGAACGCCACGGGAAGGGCCTTTGTCCTCCTCCCCAGCAGCTCGCCCTGACTTTGCTCTCTCCTTCCTTCTGTTTCTTCCCTGGCTTTTTCCTTCTCTCCTCTAAGGAAGCAATGTCTTCCCTTCAGGCTCTGCCTGACTTCCACGTCACTTCCTCCAGGAAGTCTCCCTGGCTCTTCTGAGGTTCCTGTCTCTTCTGGGTGCAATGGTAGCACTTGCTACGTGGTACCACGCAGTGGCCTATGTGTGCGTCTGTCTTGGAAAGACTGTAAGCTCCCTGAGGCAAGGGCACGGACCCTCTTACCAAGTCTCTAAGCAAGCGGCTCAAATATTAGCCTTCTTCATCCTCCTCATCCTCCCTCATCAATAAAAGACCTGCGTCTTCCACTCGGGAGACCTTGTCTTCATGTTTTCGACTAAAATATTGCACATCCAGCAGGCCAAACTTAACCATTCGACTAAATATTCCCATTCTCTTCATTTTATTTTTTCCTTTTGTATAGCAATAGCTCTCACTTAAAATAGCTTTCTTCTGTAGCTCCTTTTCCCATTACAAAATAATAATACTAATACCTGATTGTTATTTACATTTTCAAACTTACAACCAAGCACAAGGGCAGAAGGGGAAAGAAGAAAATGAAAACAATCCATAGCTCTGTTACTCCCTCCAGGTGGATAGACTGTGCCTCAGGAAAGTGCATGTACGTTTGTGTATATCATTTCTAGGATGGGAACATATTGTATACACTATTAGTAATTAGACCCAACGGTGTCATTTAATATTCTTCCACATCTTCTTTTAATTTTTCAAAGTGTTTTGCATGGTCATACATCAAATAGATGTATCATTATTTATTTAACTGTTTTCCCTATTGGTTGATGGTTGAGTCCAAATTTTTATTTTCTCTAATGGTTCTTTGATGAACATCCTGTATCTTGATGCGGTGTGCTCAGGACTACAGAGCGAGGATCAGGAAAAGCCTTCTGGGGGAAGTGACATCTTTCTGGAACCAGAAAGGACGCACGGGAGACAGCTGGGGGTGCGGGTGGTGGTTAGTGGTCCCAGCAGAGGACTCAGCCTGTGCAAAGGACTGGGGGTGACACGGGATGAGTGTTCCAGGAACCAGAAACAATTCAGGACAGCTGGAGGCTGTGTTGGGGTGAGGCCACTGACCACTGGACCAGGACCAGGTTCTGCAGGGTTCTCTAAGCCGTGCTGAGGTGTGCGGGCTTTGGGCCACGGGGAGCCACTGCAGGTAAGAACAGGAAAGTGACCCAAAGTCGTGCCCCTTAGCTACAGTTCCGCTTTCCCTGATTTTAGTTCCCTGGGGTTAAACGCGGTCTGGAAGCATTCCATGGAAAATTCCAGAAACAAACAGCTCGTACGTTTTAAATAGGCTTTTATGACAGTATATTATTATGCTACTTCTGTTTGCTTTATTATTAGTTAATAGTGCACTGTGCCTAATTTATAAATTAAACGGCATCAGGCGGATGAAGGTATAAGAAGAAACATAGCTCGGATAGGGCCTGGTACTCTGGTTTCCGGCAACCCCGGCCATCTTGGGCCAGCTTCACAGTGGACAGCTAGACTCCGAGCTGTCTTTAACACAGCAACAGGAATTAGAACAGCAAGGGGCTGGCGCTGTCGTGTAGCAGGTGGAGCCACTATCTGCAGCGCTGGCTCCACTTCCAATCCAGCTCCCTGATAAGGAATCCTGGGAAGCAGCAGGGCCCCTGCACCCACATGGGAGACCTGGAAGAAGCTCCTGGCTCCTGGCTTTGGCTTGGCCCAGCCCTGGCTGTTGCAGCGATTTGAGGAGTGAACCAACAGATGGAAGATTCTCTCTCTCTCTCTAACTCTGCCTTTCAAATAAATAAAATAAATTTTTAAAAAATTAGAACGCACAGAATGTGGAAGAGGAAAGAGCTCCGGTGCGACAGCTCAGGAATCAGCTTTTCAGTGTAGGCTTTATAATTCAGAACCACAATCCAGCGAGTCGAAATGCTTACTTACACCCCTCTCCCACCCTGGAAGAATTAAACAGCCCAGTGGATCTCTGGCCTGCACCCCTGTTTTAGGCACCCCAAGACTAGCGGGAAGGAGGGGGCAGCGGCGCGGGGGTTGGGCTTGGTTTCTGCAGCTCAGCGAGGCTGCGCAAGCCCGCCAGAGAGGCAGGTGTGGTCCGGGCGGCGTCTGTAATTAGATCCCTGCCGCCGCCGCCAAGCCGCCCATTCCCCAAGGACACAGCCGGTGCAGAGCTGATCCGGGCTGCGCCTCCCCAGGGCTGACGTCTCCATTTAGGGAGCGCTCCTGAAGCTAATGGGCAGTGACAGCTCCATTTGAAAAACACAGAAACACTTAACGGGGAGGCTGTGATCTGCCAGCCCCGTAAGCTGCTGGTTAGCAGGGAAATCACGCTGCGGCTGCACCCGAGCCCCCCTCGGCTCGCCCCCTATGCGGGGCTATCGCACTTGGAGCTTTCATGGTTCTCTGGGAGCAGTGGGGGGCGCCGAGGGGGCCCGCGAGCGGTGTGTCTGCCTCGCAGCCTCTGGGGAGGCCCAGGCAACACAGCAGCCTTCCCGTGTGGATGGGACATGGATGGATTGGAAGGAAAAACGGCCCCTGTAGAGTCCTAGCGTCTCAGCTCAGTGGCTTCCTCCCCTGCCTCTTTGTGTCCCACCCACCCAACACCCAGGCCAAAGGAGCGCACGCGTAGGTCTGCTTGGGAACCTCGCCTCTCCTCCCGCCGCAGCCAGCGTGGCATTCCCGCTGAAACCTCAGACTCACCCCAAGTGAGACCGATTGTTCCGGGTCCCCCCATAAATATGTTCACCAAGCAGCTCAGGCCTGAAGGGGCCTGGGGCCGCCAGCAGCAGGCTCTCACACCCCACTCGTCGGCAGATCTTGCTTCCCCTGGCGCGGTCACCTTCCTGACAGTCATTCTCTACCTGAAGGGTGGCAACGGCCACCTAGCTGGCCTCACTGTCTCCGTGATTACCCGCTGCCCCTTCTGTCTCTTGCATACCGCACTGTGAACCAGCTTAGACACACCGCGATGACATTGTTCAGGGCTCAGAATTCTCGCAGGGAGAGGAAAAGTTGCCCTTGCCTGGCCAGCCAGGACCATGATCTGGCTCCCTCCGTGGCCTCTCCTACTGGGCCTCACCTTGGTCATGCTACTGTGGCCACACTGGCCTCATTGCTGTTTGGTGACTGTGCCACATAAGCTCCTGCCACAGGGCCTTTGCATGTCCGGTTTCCTGTGCTAAGGATGTTTTTCCTCCCCATATCCAAACGGCACCGCCCCAGTCATTTCCTCGTTATTGGTATTTGCTTCCTTAATTATGAGTGAGAATTGAGTATGTTTCCACTTATTTTGTTCTTTTATATATAGGTTTCTCCCTAATTTTTTTTTCTTTTTTAAGATTTATTTATTTACTTATTTGAAAGAGTTACAGAGAGGGAAGAAGAGAGAGAGAGAGAGAGAGAGAGAGAGATCTTCCATCCATTGGTTCATTCCCCAAATGGCCGCAATGGCCAAGGCTGGGCCAGGCCAAAACTAGGAGCCAGGAGCTTCATCCGGTCTCTCATGTGGGTTGCAGGGCCCCAAGCACTTGGCCCATCTCTACTGCTTTCCCAGGTGCATTAGCAGGGAGCTGGATTGAAGTGGAGCAGCCAGGACTTGAACCAGCGCCCATATGGCACGCCAGCATTGCAGAGGGCAGCTGAACCAGCTGTACCACGGCGCCAGCCCGTCTCCCTAATTTTTTCAGCTTTCCTTTGGGGTTATTATATAATCTGTTTCTTATGTCACAAATATATTTTTCCAGTTTGTTGTTAGCCTTTCGACTTATTCTAGAATTTTTGTTCTTGTGAACTTTTTTGGGCAGTTGGACTCACCAGATTTTTTGTTGTTGTTGTTGATTGTTTGTATTTTTGAAATATTTTTACATTTTCAGAAAATAAATAATTTATTTAGACTTTTTCACGTCTTTGCTTCATCTGGAATTTCCTTTTTAACATTTTTTATTTTATATAGTTCACGTTTTTAAAATTTCCATTACAAAATCACCATGAGATGTATCTTGTAAAGTTTTTACTCTTCTGTTAAAATGGCAATGGAAAGGAAAAAAAAAATTTATCTTGGAATAACAAGAGTGTTTAACTCCAACATGAGTTTTTTAAAACTTGAATTTGTTTCCTCAGTATTTTTTTAAGATTTATTGATTTTTATTTGAAAGGCAGAGTTACAGAGAGAGAGGGAGGGAGAGACAGAGAGAGAGAGGTCTTCTACATGCTGATTCACTCCTCAAATATCTGCAATGGCCAGGGCTGGACCAGGCCAGAGCCAGGAGCCAGGAGCTTCTTTCTGGTCTCCCACATGGGTGCAGGGTCCCAAGGACTTGGGCCATCTTCCACTGCTTTCCCAGGCCATAGCAGAGAGCTGGATCGGAAGTGGAGCAGTCGGAACTCAAACTGGCACATATATAGGATGCCAGCGTCGCAGCTGGTGGCTCGACCTGCCATGCCACAGTGCTGGTCCCCTCAGTATTTCAAACTGAAATGTGAGCAGGCAGTGAGCCTAGTGGTTAAGACACTTACATCTGGCATCCGAGGGCTTGATTGGCTTCTCAACTTCCTGCCAATGCAGACCCCAGGAAGCAGCAGTGACAACTCCAATGTTTGAGTTCCTGCCACTCACATGGGAGACCCGGATTGCATTTAGGAAGTGAACCAGCTGATGGGAGCTCTGTCTCTCCCTCTGAAATAAATAATAAAAGTTAAGAAGTTAAACATCTTGAAAATATTATAGGAGCATATGCTATTTGTAGGGAACATGTGCATTTCATGAGCTATGGTAAGCACCTACTCGGTGCCAGGAGCTGCACTGTTCACTTTCCCCTCATCACAACCCCATCTGGTAGGAATTGAAAGTGCTCTTGTCTTCCGGGAGGACTTCAGGGGGCTTGCATAGATACTGGGTCAGCTTGGAGCCAGGACGCGACTCCACGTCTACAGTCCAAGATGGGAGCAGAAGGTTTAGCTCATTGACAGTGAAGTCCCCTTGCACATACATCAAACCGAGGCTACTCAAATTCACAGAAAAATAACAATAAATAGATTTAAAAGGTATGCTCGTTGGTGCAAAAATTGTTTGAAATCCATGCGCAGGTTTTTCATAGTGTGCATTTCCATTGACCTTTTCGAAGACGCCTTGTGCTTCTGCTTCACGTGCCTCTGCGGTTTAGAAGAGGAGTTTGCAGCCCTCGCCTTTCCCCACAACCTCCACTGTCTCAGCGCCCTCGGTCCTAGGCAGCCCACTGATTCTCATCAGCAGCCTCCCAGGTGCTAAACGCAACGACCGGTTCTCAGCACCTTCCCTCCTCGGCCTCTTGCAGGTCTTCCCCATTGTAATAATACCCTTCCCCCAGGGATCCTCTCCACCCTTAGCTCGCCTGGTGTTGCTCTCTCCCAGTTCTTCTATCTCCCCTTTGGAAACAGCATCAGCAGCAAGCATATTGTTGGCAGGTGGGAGTAGGCTACCTACCCACAGGTGGTTCCGGGAATTAACAAGGTAACACCTAGCAAATGTCCATGGTGTAGAAAGTACTCAATGGTTTTTATTACTGTTATATTTTTCCACTCTCCATAGTCTATCCTTTGATTTTTTTTTTTTAAGCTCTGTTCCCTGTCCTGTACTTTTGACTGCCTCTGGCCCCCACCTCGGATCCCCGGAGGCTTCTCAAGGTCATCATATCCAGCTGGGAATGGTCATCTTTCCGAATCCTCCCTCTTTCCCTGTCAACCACATTCCCTGCCATTTCCATCCGTGCCTTCTCCCACCCCTCCCCCACTCACTATCCATCGCTAGCCTGACAACTGGACTCATAGAGCTGGAGCCGGGAACGCGGGTTCTGATGTCGGGTGGACACGCCCCACCCCGTAATTCAGCTGTTTACTGGGGGTGTGTGAGCTGGAGCCAATGACGTAATCTCCTTGCCCTCAGTTCTACCTACTGTAAGTGGAGATAGTAAAAATACCCACTTCACATAATCCTTGGGAAGATTAAATATTATAACGTAAGTAAAGAGATTTCTAGGGTGCCTGGCACATAGCAAATCTTAGTAAAAGTCAGTTGTGATAATTATTACTGTAACTGTTGCTGCTATTATATTATTAGTTTGCTGTTACCTCCTGTAGTCACCATGTTTGAAACACATAGAGCTTTTGTGCATTTGGTTTTGGCTGGTGAAGAACAAAAAATAGGGAACCTGAGTTTTAGTTACTTGTCTCTTCTCATTAGGTGGAATTAGCAGGTGTGTGGGCTGTCATACGTGTGGGCACTCGCACACACATGCATGTACACACAACGGCTGTAACTCTGTCTCAGACCAGGTCCTTTCTGTCTAGAAGGACCAACGGGATGGGTAAGAAATGGTGACGGCGTCCTCCCTAGACACTGACTGCCCACACCCGCCAAGCACTGGTTTCTCTTTGCTCCCATACCCTTCCTGCCTACTTGGAGAGAGGACAGCTGATGTTACCTCCTGGTACTTTGAAATCGAGGGTCATGACCAATGCAACCAAACAGGGCCTTGTGGTTGCCCAGGCATGGCAAGAACCAAATTCAGGTCTCATGGTTGGGATCTTCCTCCAACAACTGGAGTTTACAAACTGTACCCTGTTGCCCTGCAAAACATCTGGCATTCCTGATTGATTGAGAACCGGAGGACGGCACTTTGAGGGCTCTGCTCCTGTAGATATTGCTGTCTCCCAGGTGATGTCTAAATGGGTCATCATTCCACCTCTTGCACCACATGGAACCACTCAGGTATCTTAAGCCCATCTCTCCCTACAGGTGAGCTTGGCTAACTCCTTGGGGTGGGGTGGGGGCCACGCCACATACCACTAGCCCCACCATCTCATGCCTTTGCCATGCATCTGCTGATGGTTGCCAGGGACACCAGGCTCAACTCATGGGCTGCATCGGTGAAAGGTCGGGAGCCCAAGGTCACGAACCCAAGGTCATGAGAATTCTGCATTTTCTGTTGCTCTCATCTCTGATCATTGAAATGACCTCGCTGAGTTTCCCCAAAGGGAAGTGATTGGAGGAAACCACGCCCAGTTTTGTTTGATTCGGTTTTGTTTTGGCTTTGGTTTCTGTTTTTTTTTCCCACCCACCACAAGTTCTTTTCTTCCCCTCTCATAGTGTGGGCGAAATGCTGAAAACTTCGACCGGTTTTTCACCCGCCATCCACCAGTCCTAACACCTCCCGACCAGGAAGTCATCAGGAATATTGACCAATCAGAATTCGAAGGATTTTCCTTTGTTAACTCTGAATTTTTAAAACCTGAAGTCAAGAGCTAAGTAGATGTGTAGACCTCCGTCTTTCATTTCTGTCATTCGAGCTCAACGGCTATTGTGGTGACATTTTTTTTTTTCATTGCCGAGTCGCATCCATGTTTTGTTTTCCAGAAAGGCTAGAGCGACCATGTTTCAGAACCCAAATGTCCTCCAGTAGTTTGGAGCATCTCTATGAGATGGGATTATGCAGGTGGCGCCTGAACCTGCTGCTGCATAATTGGGATGTATTGGAGTCCTCTCTCGGTTTATTCTCCCCAGCATGTCTGCTAAGGAAATCCAGCAGGGAGAGAAAATGCCTGCTTTCTCTCCTCCTCTCCTGCACCGCTGTTTCACCCTCCTCCTGACCATTCGATCTAGACTCGTCCCACAAAATGGGTGGCTAATCGGATGCTAGCAATACCCTTCCACTTCCAGGCCTGGAGCTTGGCTTGTGTCCAAATATACGGTTGCTTTGGTCTGCAGGGAATCCCTCCATTCTGCCCGCTCTGGAAGCAGTGGAGCTTTGCAAAGAACACGCTAAAAATACAATTTTGCTATTTTTTTTTAAACTCAAAGTTGAGAAGACTATTTAAGTCCTTCGAAAAACCTTAAGAGCATGTTTTTAGATAGTTTCCATCTAAAAACACTTCGAGGAGTCAAAATGCAACCACGCCGTCATTTCTGAAGTTGTATGTCGCTTGTCACCCTTTGTCCCCAAACAACTTGGAAAGGGCATTTGGCACCACTCCCTGAACCAACATGGTCGCTCTAGCAAGACCCCCAAAGGCTGTGATTTTTACGTTACATTTCAAACATGATTTGCTTTGGGGTTTTATTTCTGTTGTTGTTCCAATGCAAAAAAAAGAAAGAAAAAAAAAAGGTTACTCACTTTGTTACATATGCTTTAAAATACATGTCCATTGTTACCAACCACATTGATCTGCTTTGATTTAAGTGGGAAGACAGCTGTGGATCCCAGCAGACCCATGCCTGTGGGGATGGGATTTGTCTAGGTTTATGGCAGGCTTTGGAAAGCTAATTAAGGACTCTGAGAACGACACCATTTCTTGAAACAAAGACAGTTTGTGTTCTTCACTTTGATGTTGTTTTGCAAGATGTTTGAGGTAATGTTCATTTGTATCTGGATATCTGTTATGTGCCATTTTTCTTCTAGCATCGAGATCAAATTTAAAAAAAAAAAAAGAAAAGAAGAAGAAATGCTATTTCAAGGAAAACCTATCTCTTTGAAAAACGTGAGCACAAGCTACAGAGTGGGGCCAAAACTCAGGAGAAAGGAACTAAACCCCGAGTATAAGCTTAGAGGCAGGGGCTGTGGGACACCCAGGGTCTCCTGGTGGCCTGTATGGGGCCGGATGACTTGGCTGAGCCTCCCCTGATGTTGGAATCCAGTGCCACAATCCCACTAGAGTCAAGGTTAGAGGCCAGCTGGGATCGTAACCGGGGCTCTTGGTTTCACGTCAACATCACCACTCCTCCCAGCTCCGACACAAGCAGTGGTGTGAACTCCTGGAAGTCCAAGGAACCCCCTGGGTGGGAGAATTTTTTTTTTCTGTCTGAGCAGATGGGGACTGCAAGTGACTCCTCCTCCTTGCCTGCTACTTCCTGCTCATCTCAGGCAGCACTGAGTTAAAGAAATTTCCAGAAGCTTTGGGGCCTCAGAGATACCATTAAGGGAACTTTAAACACTTGACAAATGTCCTTGAAGTAAGACTTTTCACGTTTGAGAAAACCCTGATTTGGTTTCCGCTTAAGCAAAGCCCACTACCATTCATTGATTGCTTTCCACCTTCTCGTTCCACCTTGCATCACCTTGGGGCTGTCCCTGCTGTCACCACCATGATGACAAACTGAATCTAAGGTGAAGCAACCATGAATTCCTAGCTGACAAGCTTAGGGGATTAAGAGAAGGAGGGAAATCAGAGCAAAACCCGCTCACTTCATTGTTGGGGGAAGTGACATCTTGGAGAGAGGGGCAGTGTGGTGTCAGTCCGCTGGGGTATCTCCTGACCCTTGGTGCAGGGGGTTTCTGCTCCCTAACAGTAGAGCAGATGTATCTGAGCCATCGCCCACCAACAGGCGAGTTATCTGAGGTCCTTCATCTGGCTGTTGGGTCACCAGGCATTCTACTGGACATACTCTCAAAGAAAATAAAAGACAAGACAAAGCACTGGGCCACTGACAAATGATCTGAGATACCATTATAGAACACTGTCAGACCAGTGGGTGGATGATAGATAGATAGATAGACAGACCGATAAATAGATAGATAGATAGATAGACAGAAAGAATATAGTGTGTATATATATATATATAATATTACTGCACTCTACATTTTCCTGATTCTTGCCATTATTTTTCAAAAGTTGAATAGCTCGCAGAAGTAGATACTCAAGCCAAAGTCTCTTTTCCCAGCATACCTTGCTAAGGGTCACTCAGAGCAGCCTTCTGTGTAAGTTGGGAATCCTTAGAATTGCAACAATTTCCTTTTCTAGCAACATTTCCAACACAGAAGAGACTGAGAATCAGAGCTTCCGCCGGATATCACCTGTGGCGAACAACTTGAAAATGTATCCAGGAAGAAATTTTATTTTATTTTATTTTTTTGCAGTCATCCATTTATTCCACCCTCCAATGAGTCAACAGCATTTATTGAGCACCGGACTGTGTGGCAGGCTGTGTGCTGCATGCCAGAAGCACAGTGGGGAGCCATGTGGATACAACCCATCCCTCCACCCCTGGACAACACCTGGTGGGAGGGCAATCAGGAGACAAGCAATTAAAAACAAGATGTGAGATAGAAATAACTAGTCTCCAGCTTAGCCAGGTTTGTCATGAGCAATCTTTAGGGCTCTTCTTTCTCCCTGTAGTCCACTGTTGGAGGCTGAAGAAGCAGGAGAAGCAGCATCTCTTGACCCAGACATCTGTAACAGACACTGAGGGCAAGGGCAGGATGGTGCCTTCTCTAAGGTCAAGGGCACAGTCTCCATGCTTGCAAAGACACAACATCAGGATCTGAGCAGAGACAAATAGCCATGTTGTCTCTTTACGTGGAGAGAGGGAGCTGGATTCAGGCTTGGTTCTGAGTTTAGCATCACCTGCTCTGGCCCTCAAGGGAACACAGCCCCCTGCCCAGTACAGTGCCCTCAGTTGGACACAGCCTCCTTATTCTAGCCCAGCTGAGACTGACTGATATTTCTCAAAATATATAAATGAAGTTAGGATAAAAAAAGAGACTGAGAAGTAGAACCAAAGAAAGCCAAACACAGCCCAGGTTCACCACGGCTAATTGTCTACTGGGATCCAAGAATCCTCTTTTTAATTTCATAGACTTCTCACCACCCCGTCCCTTTTCCAAGAGGGGGCCATGGTCACAATGACTTTCCTGGTGGATGACTGGGAGGCCAGTGGAACTAATAACCCTCCTTGTCTGAGTGCGGCTAGCCTCATGTGGCTTCAGATTGTCCTGACCGAGAGGCCCATTCTCTCCCAGCTTCTAGAGTAGAAGGTGGCAGTGTTTGCTCTGGGTGTCTGCTCACGGGACAAAGTCCGTAAAGGCTAGTCCTCCTCAGACCGTGTGGCTCTCTGCAGCATGAGTTGTCACTGTCACAGCAGGGAAAGATTTCCAAAGTGGAGGCTGCTGGGAAGGGTGCTTGTGCTGGGTGCTCACAGACAGGGAAGTTCTGCGAAGGGTGATGATATCCAAGGAGACCTGAAAAGTGACAGCTGCTCAGCGTCTAAGCCCCGGATGTTCATGCCTGCCTGCTAGCCCACACACAGCCACGGTCTTCCCTTCAGACCTCAAAGGACCCTAAGATTGTTCCAGTCATACTGGGGCTCAAGATATGTGGGAAACCCTCAGGACCACCAGAAATCAATCTTGTTGCTTGCTTCAGAGTGAGGTGGCTGGCTCATGGATTGCCCATCAGCTGGAGAAAGTGATGAGGCACATCCTTAGTGTCCATTTATTGGCTCATTCCTGCAACAAACAATGATGACCAGCCCACTGTGTGCCAGGCACGATCCTTGGTGCTAGAAATGCAATAGTGAAGACACAGACAAGGACCCCGCCCTCCTGGAGAGAAATCACAAATAAACAAGGCAATTGCTGGAAGCAGTAAATGCAATGAAGAGAATGGAAAGGATGCTGAAGCGTGCCTGGGGAGAAGGACGCACAGACAGTATTAAAGGAAGTGGAGGTATCTGAGCACCCAGGAAGTAACACATTGAGCGCCTGGGGGTGGAGCCTCCCGCAGCATAGCACAAGCTATGGGGCGTGGCAGGGGATGGCTCACCCTTGGGAAAACAGCTCTGTCTGCATCTTTAGCTTGCTCTTCCTTGGTCACCCTTACCCAGAGGTTTTCCTACTGCCAGTATTGTCTCTGTAGCTCTCCCCATCCACAAACACTGTGAGAGTGAGTAGGGAGCTCCATAGAGACTTTTTCTTTTTCCCCTCTCTCAAGGGAGCAGCCAAAGAGAAACAATTTTCGTGAAAGGTGTTTTGCAAAGGGGAACGAGCCCAGCCATGAGAAATCCTCATCAACCAAGGCCCATTAGGGACAAAGCTCAAAGCACGGGTGAGGACCAGGCAGACTCCACTGACTGTGTCAGGCTTCACCCATCCTCGTCCCCTTGTGGCTGACACAGGTCTGGCTTCACCCAGGTGATCTGCTCCAGGCTAGCAAACACCAGGCGGTATTCTTGGCTGTTTGTCCTCTAATAAAATAGCCACCAGACTGTCCCTAGATGATGTATGCTTATCTGTCATGTGCTCAGGTAAAAACCATGCATCCACTTCAGGGTAGGGACTCCAGGCCCAGCCTGCTTAGTAGCCCACCCTCTGATGTTCCCTGTGAAACTTGCACCACACTCTAGTTAGTAACAAAAACCACAGCCCAAAAATGCTAGGCTACATCAGAGAATCACATTATTTTGTTTTGTTTTAAAGACTGCCCGTATAGACCTTACTTTAATTTTTTTTTTCTGATAGTTGCAGGCCATAAACATCTTTGGCAAGAACCTTTGGCTCATAAGCACCTGATTTTAGCCTGTGAGTGGGTGGGTTTTTGAGCATCCCTTCAAAGCCCAGATTGCACCAGTGAGTGTGGGGTGAACAAGCGGTCAGCAGCTGTCTCTGAGCAGTGATCTGGTCTCCTCCATGATCATGCTTCTTGGCAGCCAAGTGGGGCCATGCAATAGGTTGTCTTTTTCAAAGACGAGGTCTCCCAGCCAATTTTCTGCAGGACCCTCCACCTATTGGCTAGTTTGGTGATATTATGTAGGATGAAGAAGTAGTTTCCAACTCAGTTCTTTTCAAAGCCAAAGAAAGCAAAACACCACACATACACACTCTCTCTCTCTCTCTCTCTCTCATTTCCTTAGAGAAATTGTATGACTTCCTTCCTTTCTTGGGGAAGTTCCAGCAAAGCCACCACACATTGAGACTGTGAGAGGCAGGCTAGTAGGCACCGTGCAGCTGCTAACAGCTGTCAGCACAGGGCTCTTTCCGAGTCTGCTCTTGAGCTGTCACAGGCCTCCCGCTACCTGGCGTGTCATGGTCCTGTTTCCTTCTTCTCTCTTACTCTGTGTCCATGTGTTTGCTTTCCATTTGACAGAGGGACAAGCGAGACACCTCCAACTTCGACAAAGAGTTCACCAGACAGCCTGTGGAACTGACTCCCACTGATAAGCTCTTCATCATGAACTTGGACCAAAATGAATTTGCTGGCTTCTCTTATACTAACCCAGAGTTTGTCATTAATGTGTAGGTGAATGCACACTCCATTGTTGAGCCTGGGGTGTAAGACTTCAGGCCAAGTGTATGTATCAATTCTAGTCTTCCAGGATCCACGGTGCATATGCTGGCATTCAACATATGGAGAGCTTGTCTTCCAGGGCTTCTCTTTGTATGTGTAGCTTGCTAGTTTGTTTTCTACATTTGAAAATGTTTAGTTTAGAGTAAGCGCATTATCCAATGTTAGAGGTACAATTTTCCAAACTTCCAGAAACTCATCAAATGAACAGACCATGTCAAAACTACTGTGTCTGATACCAAAATGCTTCAGTATTTGTAATTTTTAAAGTCAGAAGCTGATGTTCCTGGTAAAAGTTTTTACAGTTATTCTACAATATCTCCTTTGAATGCTAAGCATGACTGGTATTTTTAAAAGTTGTGAGTAAGCTTTGCAGTTACTGTGAACTATTGTCTCTTGGAGGACATTTTTTGTTTAAGAATTGATATGATTAAACTGAATTAATATATGCAAGCTCTCTTGCCTGTGTGTGTCTGTTTGTAAAAGGGACTCTCATCCAGAGATTATAAACTGCGGATCCACTGGCTGATGTGGCCAGGGGATGAGCTGTGTTTCATTTGCACATAGTCCTCATTAATTGAAGTCATTATCAACATTCTGGAAATATTTTATATAAATTGCTGGACTTTCAGATTCCCTTGCGGGGGGGGGGATCTGCAAACAGATAGCATTCGTCCTGTGTTGCATGTGTAAATAATTTGACGGAACTGGAAACTGACTGTCTCCTTGAAAAGCAGCGTGTTCTCATTTGCCCACAACCTTCGCCACCCCCTATGCTATCACACCCTTTATCCACCTCCCGGACTGCTGAGCAGTTGGAGGTTAAGACTTCTGTCATTTGAGAGACACAGGCTTGTTGACCTCAGTGTTTTCCCTTGCCCATAATCAGGGTATCTGGTCAATGTGGTTAGTGTTTATTACGAAGCATGGAACACATAACAAAAATTTCATTCCAGCCATGGTGAAAGACAGCAGAGGGGCAGGCATTTAAAGTGCCCGCATCTCACATCAGGGTACCTGAGTTCAGCTCTTGGCCTGGGCTCCTGACTCCAGCCTCCCACCTCTGTAGACACTGGGAGGTTGCAGCAAGGGCTCAAGTAATTGGGTTCTTGCCACCCGCAGGGGAGACCTGGGCTGAGTTTCTGGCCCCTGCCTCTGACCCCCATCTAGCCTCAACCACTGTGGGCATTTATTTGGGCAGTGAACCAGCAGCTAAGAGTGTGTGCTCTATCATCACCTATCTATGTGTATCTGTCATCTAGCTGTCCATCTATCTTTCAGCTGTCTATACCATCCATCATCACAAATGTCTCTCTGTCTCTTTTTGTCTCTTGGATAAACCAATACAAGTTTTTTTTTAAAAAAAAAAAAACTCAGCAGAAGAGGAAGAGTCAGGTGTCATTACAGAGGTCACATTTCTGTGATTCACAAAGATGCCGCTCTCTACAGAACATAAATCCTTAACCTTTCGATATTTTCTCCTAATTTACCTGCCCATCTCTGCCTCCCAAGTCTCCTCCTGCCACAGAAAGGCGGGGTGTAGGTCCTTTTCTCAATACCTGGACACGTCCGCTGCCGGGGGGGTGGGGGGTGGGGGGGCGGCCAGGAGAGAAGCAGAAAATCCGGCTGTCCACACCGTCTGCACGTGAAGGAGCCCTGCTCTCTCCAGGCAGAGTGGCATGGCACTGAATCACCGGGTGTCGGCCGGGTTCCTTCCTCTCTCAATGAAGTCCTGCCTCTATTTTCTTTGGAAAGATAGAGTGATCCAATCTGCAGCACACGTCTGCGGAGCTGCTGAGGCTGGTGGGCAGCAGAAAAGAGCAAACTTGTCACACTGAGTACTTTAGGAGATGCCGCTGGGTTTGTTCATCTTCCTTCTTGGAGGAGCCCCAGGACAGAGGATCGGACAGAGCCGGCGAATCCAAGGATCCCACCTCATGAGTTCATCTCTGCAGGATTTGAGAAACTGCCAGTTAAAATCGGCGGAAGCCAACTTGAAGAAGAAACTGTGTGTTCTATGCATCACATTTAGAAAACAAAAATACACGGGTTTCTATGGATGTTTGACAACATGTTCCATCTCAGATGGCATCGGGGAAGGGTTTCAGATTTCTCCCTATTCCCCATGCTGGCTTTTCATCCTTTCTTCCTCTCCTAAACAGAAACCCGTCTTTCATTTAATAAACATGGAATTCCTACTCTGAGCCAGGCCCTGTTCTACATGTTAAAGTGGTTATAGAGACCCACACGTTAGTCTGGGACTTCCCACTCATGGGGACAAGGTGGCTGCAGAAGCACCAGTCTCTCATCTTCCTGGGGTTGTGTCCAGTGAGAAAGAGTGAGAGCCCCTGTAGAAGTCCAGCAGTTTTCTCTGATGAACTCAGCCAGGCCACGTGCACATTCCTGAACCAAGTACTGTGTCTGGGGTAGAGAGAGAGGCAGGTTGAGGTGCTTTGATTGTGTGACAAGTTGCTGAAAAACTTCATTCCAGAAAAAAAAAGAAAAGATTTACTTTATTTGAGAGGAAAACACACAGAGAGAAATACAGAGACAGACACACAAAGATGGATAGAGAGCTCTCACCCACTGGTTCAGTCCCTTAAATGCCTATAATGACGGGGCTGGGCCAGGCTGAAGCTAGGAACTCAATCTGCATCTCCACGTGGGTGGCAGGGACCCAAGTACTTGTGCTATCATCTGTAGCCTCCCAGGGTGCACATTACCAGAGACCTGGAATTGGGAGCAGGGCCATTCAATCCCAATCCCAATTTGAATTGGGATTCAAACCCAGGTACACGGATGTAGGAGGGAGTTTTCCCAAGCGGCATCTTACTCTCCAGATCAAATGCTGCCCCTACCCTGAAGTTCTACCCACCAACCACTCAATGTCTGTGAATCAGGGATCTGGGTATGGCTTAGCTGATTGACAGTCTCTCGTGAGGGTGCCAAGAGTAGGCCAGGGCTGTGGTCACACAGGAAGGTTGGCTGGGGAGAGGTGGGCGTCTCTCCCAAGCTTCTTCTCCTGGTTGTTGGCATCCTCAGTTTCTCACCACATAGGCATCGCTGTGGGGTGCCTCTGAACACAGCAGCTGGCTTCCCCTGGGGCAGGTGCTTCAAGGGAGAATGACCCATTTGGAAACCACATTTCTTTAGTAACCTAATCTGAGAACCTAAGCCAGCCTGCTGCTTCTTTCTGTTCTAAGAAGCTGAGCCCACTCCATGCTCAGGAGGAGGAGGTTATACAAGGTGAAGCTACTGGGGGATGAGGGGCCTTTGGGTACCATCTTAGACACTGCCTACCACATACATCATGAACAGCAGCCATTCAAAAACATGAACTGGGAATGAGTGAGGGAGAGCTCTCTGAATAAATGTTGGTGTCATTCTTGGCACAAAGGGTATATATGCTCAGGAGACAAACCACAACATGCATTCCTTTTTTTAAAAAAAAATATTTTATTTATTTGAGAGACAAAATTATAGAGAGAAAGGAGGAAAGAAAGAGACTCTTCCATGCTCTGGTTCACTCCCCAAATGAATGCCAGGCCAAAGCCAGGAGCCAGGAATTCCATCTGGGTCTCCCATGTGGGTGGTATGGGCCCAAACCCTTGGGCCATCTGCTGCTGCTTTTCCAGGAGCATTAGTGGGGCACTAGGTAGGAAGTAGAGCTGGGACTCTAATTGGCTCTCATATGAGAGGCCAGTATCTCAGGTAGCAGCTTAACTTACTGGATCACATGCCAGCCCTGTGAATTCTTTATAGAGGGTAATTTGTGGCTAACTCAAAGATTCTTTGGGCTATTGATATAGGAGAGGCCAACTCTGAGAAGCAATGAAAGGAGCGGCTCACCTACTATTGCCTTGGTCTGCAAAGATCTCCTTGGGTTCATAGTCAAGCTCGCCACCAAAGGTAACAGCGTGAATTTGACCTTCTGTTAAGCTATGGTCCTTCACTTCAGGGTCTCATAATCCACCAGGAAGATGAGTTGGCAAAAACAAGCACGTGATATAAGTCCACACCAGTAATCTAATACTGAGTAACACATCACCTCAAATTGTATTGGCGTAGAAAAAGAAAACAAATATGAGGGCTGGCACTGTGGCATAGCCCGTTACGCCACTGCCTGTGGTGCCAGCATTTCATATGGGTGCCAGTTCGATTCCCAGCTGTTCTACCTCCAATGCAGCTCCCTGCTAATGTGCCTGGAAAGCAGCAGAGGATGGACCAAGTGCTTGGGACTCTGCACCCACGTAAGAGACCTGGATGGAGTTCCTGGCTCCTGACTCCTGACAGCTCTGGCCATTGCAGTCATTTGAGGGGTAAACCAGAGGATGGAAGATCCTCTCCTCTCCTCTCCTCTCCTCTCCTCTCCTCTCCTCTCCTCTCCTCTCCTCTCCTCTCTCCCTCTCTCTCTCTTTCTCTCAGTAACTGCATTTCAAATAAAATAAACCTTTTGAAAAGCAATAACTTGTATTGGCTCACTGTGCTGTTTTTCCTGGTCTGACTATCCCACCTCATCTCTGATGGATCCCCCTACATGTCATCAGCTAGCTGGAGCATCAGCCGGTGATAACGTCTAGAATGGGCTCATCCACATGGACAGTGTCTGGCGGGCAGCTTGATCTGGAAGCTCGGTGTGATAGCACAGTTTTGCTCCGTGTGCAGGCTGGGAGAGGCTTTTTCACATAGTGCTCTAATGACTCTGAAAAGCATCCATGGGAGAGAAGCCCAGTAGACAAGTACTTTTCAAGCCCCTGCTTAGGTCCTGTTTTCTGTCTTCCCCTATGCAAAATCGAAGGGGTTGGGGAGAAAGGTCCACTTCAGGGTAGCAGCATTACAAAGGTGGGTGGATGCAGGGATGGGGAACTTCAGCCACGTCTACCACACAGTCCCCAACAGAATCATTCATTCACAAACTGAAGGAGAAACAATGAAATGAGCCAGTGGGAAAGAAATATCCAGGAATATCTTGGGCTTCCGCACAGTCAGACACTTCATTCTCAACTCAGTAGAGTTCAAGTTTGTCAACTGGGTCACCAGAGCCAACCTGAGGGCTGGCAGTACAGGATCCCTAGACCTGCAAGAGCAAACTTCGTAAATCCTCAGACTGTATTCCTCCCATGGTTCTTTCTCTACCCCTACATGCAAGCAGAGATGTTGATGAGATCAGCCAGGCATGCAAAGCAACATAAATGGGAAGCAGATCTGGGGCATAGCACCCAGTGCTGGCTATCAAAATCCAGCTCCAAAAGCCCGAAAGACAAATAGCTCAGGCCAGATCTCACTGAGCGCTGTGATGTGACACAGTCTTGACCCACATGGGATTCTGACGCTCAGCACTTCCTTGATGAGCCATGCCAGCTCTGAGGGTGAATCCTGATGTCCAGAAACAACAAAAGGTGTGCATTCCAGAGGCCCTGCCCAATGAGTGAACCACCCTCTGTTCAATATAGGATTTTTTTGTTTCACAAATGCTAGTCTGCCTGGCATATGGCCCTCCCAAATCAGGCCAGATGTCAGGGAAAGATGAAAATGGCATTTGGATAAGAGGTGCAAGAACACTCACTTCTTTCTTTTTCCAACCAGTGACTCCTCCTTTGAAGATCCAAGAAGGAAATAAATGCACAAAGGCTACTATGTCTTTATTGCAATTTGAAGTTGTGGATGCATAGCCCAGTATGGGACCGTTAACATAAAATGGATTGAATTTTACAAAGAACTCCTAGATATTTTGTTGTATTAGTTGTCTATGGCTATTTTTTAAAAAGATTTATTTTATTTATTTGAAATAGTTACAGAGAGAGGTAGAGACAGAGAGAGAGGTCTTCCATCCGCTGGTTCACTCCCCAGATGGCCACAACAGCCGGGGCTGTGTCGATCCAAAGCTAGGAGCCAGGAGCCAGGAACCAGGAGCTTCTTCTGGGTCTCCCACATGGGTGCAGGGGTCCAAGCACTTGGGCCAACTTCTACTGCTTTCCCAGGCCATAGCAGAGAGCTGGATCGGAAGAGGAGCAGCCGGGACTCAAAACAGCACCCATATGGGGTGCTGACACTTCAGGCCAGGGCTTTAACCCACTGTGCCACAGCGCCGGCCCCATCTATGGCTATTAACATGCTACCTCAACACTTCGCAGCTAAACACAGTACACATTTATCTCACAGTTTCTATGGGGCTGGAAGCCGAGCATAGCTTGAATGGTTCACTGCTTCAGAGTTTCTCGTAAGTTACAACTGGGCTGTGGTCCAGGGCTGTGTTTGCATCTGAAGGTTCAGCTGGGGAAGAATTCACTTCTAAAATCACTCACTTGGCTGTTGCTAGGGTTTAGTTCACCAGGAACTTTTGAACCAAAGGCCCCAGTTCCTTGTGGGCTCCCAGCACGAGGCTGCTCTCAGTTCCTTGTCATGTTGGACCTCTCCAAAATTGCAGTGCCTTGGCCCACTTCTGCTTCTATAACAAAATACCTGAGGCTGAGTGACTTATAAAGAACAGAGGTTTATTTACCTCTCATTTCTGAAGACTTGGAAGTCCAAAATCATGGCACCGGTATCTTTTCAGCACACGGTCAGTGCCTTCTTTTTATTTATTTATTTATTTATTTTTAATAAGATTTTATTTATTTATTTATTTATTTGAGAGATAGAGTTACAGAGAGTGAGAGGAAGAGACTGAGAGAAAGGTCTTCCATCCACTGGTTCACTTCCTAGATGGCCACAACAGCCAGAGCTGAGCCAATCTGAAGCCAGGAGCCAGGAGCTTCCTCCAGGTCTCCCAAGCAGGGGCAGGGGCCCAAGGACTTGGACCATTTTCCACTGCTTTCCCAGGCCACAGCAGAGAGTTGGATCAGAAGAGGAGCAGCTGGGACTTGAACCGGCACCCATATGGGATGCCAAAGCCACAGGTGGAGGATTACCCTACTGTGCCACAGCACCAGCCCCAAGGCCTTCTTGCACATTATAACTTCATAGCTGATGGAAACCATCCCATGGTGAGGCAGAGCGAGAGTGCTAGCTCTCATCTCTCTCCCCATTCCTATAAAGCCACTAACACCATCCTGGGGGCCCACCCTCATGACCCCATCTAATTCTATTTGGAGGCCACACCTCCAAATAGCATTCACATAGGAATTTGGGGATTTGAATTTCCAATACACGAAATTGTGGGAGCAAACTACAGCTGGCAGCTTGCTTCATCAAAGTGCTCGAGCTAAGAAGGCAATGTAGTGAGCATACCAATAAAACAGGAAGTTCCATTCTTCTGTAACCTAATCCCAAAAGGGACATGATGATATTCTGGCTATATTTTATTCTATTATGTATATCTATATATCTATATCTATCTATGTCTATGTCTATATCTATATCTATACCTATACCTATATCTATATCTATACCTGTATTCTATTACTAGAAAGTCATTAGGTCCAGCCCACACTCAAAGGGAAGGAATTACACAAGGGCACAAATAGGCAGAGGTTATTGGGAGCCATGTACTAGCCTGTCCACCAACACAAGGGCTGGAGTCAGAGGTGTCTTGGCCTCACATCTAATGCATGTGTTTTATTTTGACCACCCAGGTCAACTCTCCTTCTTAGAGGTCAAGTAGGGGGCTGGCGCTGTGGCATAATGGGTGGAGCCACTGCCTGCAGTGCCAGCATCCCATATGGGTGCCAGTTCGAGACACGGCTGCTCCATTTCCGATCCAGCTCTCTGCTGCAGCCTGGGAAAGCAGTAGAAGATGGCCCGAGTCCTTGGGCCCCTTCACTCTTGTGGGAGACCCAGAAGAAGCTCCTGGCTCCTGGCTTCAGATTGGCACAGCTCCAGCCGTTGTGGCCATCTGGGGAGTGAACCAGTGATGGAAGACCTCTCTCTCTCTGCCTCTGCCTTTCTGTAGCTCTACCTTTCAATAAATAAATCTTAAAAAAAAAAAAAACAGTCAAGTGGTAGTGGGGAAGGGGAGCTCCAATTGTCCCTTCTTTGCAAGTCTCTGACTGCTGTAGGTAGGCAGACTAACACAATAAATGCAGGTGGGAAAAACTTTTTGAATCAGAAGATGTGTGCCCCTCATGAATAGAGTCAAAATGAGTATTTCCCTAAGTTCACAAGAATGAAGAGCTCTTGGTCTGTCTCAAAACAGAGGTGATCCCTTGAATCCTAAAATGTGATCAGTGTTAGATTCACATCTCTTCCCCAGGAAAGCAGCAGAAAACCAACAGGGAACTTCAATTGAGGATCCAATGGGGGTATTTGACTCCAAGAAACTCCTTGGGAAAACCTACTAGTTGTAAGTGGGCAGAGCACAGCCAAGAACTTACAGGGGAAGTAGGCAGGCAAATAGGAAATATTTGGAAAATTCTGTTAAAGAAGAGAAAACTCTGGTTGAAGAGAGGAACAATAATAAAACATCTCCAGATCTCATCCCTTATCATTGCAAGGCTCAAACATGGACTTGAGGTTGATTTGTTCACTGTCACTCTACCACAAGGACTGACAGCAACTACAGAGAGAAATCATACACTCCAGGGACCGGCACGGTGGCGTATCAGGTTAAAGCCTCAGCCTGCGGTGCCAGCATCGAGGAGGAAAGGGAGAACAGGAAGGCACACACACACACACACACAGAGCCGTTCGAGTCCCGGCTGCTCCACTTCTGATCCAGCTCCCTGCTAATGCACCTAGGAAGGCAGTAGTGGATGGCCCAATTCCTTGGGTTCCTGCACCTGCGTGGGAGACCCAGAGAAGCTTCTGGCTTCTGGCTTCATATTGGCTCAGCTCCAGCTGTTGTGGCCATTTGGGGAGTGAATCAGTGGATGGAAAACCTCTCTCTGTCTCTCCCTCTCTCTGTAACTCAATAAATAAATAAAATAAATTCAAATAAATAAAATACTTCTTTAAAAAAAGAAAAAAATCATACACACGGGATTTGTTTCATTGCTTCATCTAATCTCTGTGTAGAAACAATGACTGTTTCAGATGGGAACACAGCACGGGCCCTTTGCTAACCCAGTTGATGTTCTGGCCTGACCACATCTGGGGAGTGAACTGGTAGGTCAGAGTGCTTGTGCATTCTCTCTCTCTCTGTGTGTGTGTGTGTGTGTGTGTTTCTGTTCCCCCTTTCTCACTTCCTCAAATAAATAATTTAAAATTTAAAAACACATAAACACTATTAATAACTTAGTGGCAGACCATGGAATGGAGAAAATGAAGCAAGATGGCTGAATAGGCACTAGGGTTTGGAATGGTTGCATTGTCAGCTATTCAACCCACATGGTCAAGGAAGGACCTTCCTAATGGGGTGATAGTTTGTGCTCATTGATAAGGAGCCAGAGCAAAGCACCACAGCCTATGGGAGCAGCAAGGAACACACGTGAGGCCTGGCCAGTGGAGGAACAGAAAGCAGGCCCTGGAGACCGGCACTGTGGCATAGTGGGTTAAGCCGCTGCCTGCAGTGCTGGCACCTCATGTGGGCGCAGGTTCGAGATCCGGCTGCTTCACTTCTGGTCCAGCTCTCTGCTACGGCCTGGGAAAGCAGTAGAAGATGGCCCAAATCTTTGGGCCCCTGCACCCGTGTGGGAGACCTGGAAGAAGCTCCTGACTGCGGATCAGCGCAGCTCTGGCTGTTGCAGACAACTGAGGAGTGAACCAACAGATGGAAGACCTCTCTCACTCTCTCTCTCTCTCTCTCTGCCTTTCCTTCTCTCTGTGTGTAACTCTTTCAAGTAAATAAATAAATCTTAAAAAAAAAAAAAAAAAGCTCCCAGGTGCCTAAAGATTGGCAAGCACTGGTAACACAAATGGAGATACGGCTGAAGGGCAAGGCAGGGCCTGCTCACGCACAGCTGGGTAGTCCTTGGTGAGAAGCTCCATTTTACTCTGGTTCAATGAGAAATTACCATAAATGCATGGCTTAACACTACAAATGTATTGCCTTCTCATTCTAGAAGACATAAATCCAAAAGTAGTCTTACTGTACTAAAATCAAGCTGAGTCCTTTTGGAGGCTGGAGGGGAGAATTTGTTCCTTTGACTTTTCTAGCTTTTAGAGAAGAGGCCACCAGCTTCCTTCCATCTTGAAAGCCCATAGCCACAGCCTCTGCTTGTGTTGTCACAGCTCCTTTTCTGTCTGCGATCCTCCTGCTTCCCTGTGACTGTGCTGGGCCCACTCAGATAACCCTGGCTAAGCTCAGATCCTTCTATCTCAAAGCCCCTTTGGCCACGTAAGGCTTCGGGGATTAGGAGCTGAACATTTTGCAAGGGCCTGTGTTCGGTCTCCCCGCAGAGACTGTAAGCAAAGAGTCTCCATGACCTGGTTTAGAACAGAGAAGCTAATGTGTAGAGGTAAGAGGGAGGGCAGAAAGATTGACGGAGGCCATAGCAATAATGCAGATGGTGATAGTTAGAGATGGGAGGCAGAAGTGTGATTAACCAATGCCTTTCTTGCAGACATAACCACCGAGAAGGAAGGGGACAAACACAAGCTCCTGCAGCTGAGCTGGTGCTCCCAACTTCCAGCTGAGTGCTCTTCCTACCAACCCAGGGTCAGTCACTCTTGAGCTCATCGGTAACTGTATGGTTTTCCAAAGGGAAGAGGGCTAGACTGGGAGGGAGGAAAAGGAGAATAAGGTCAGGGCTTCAGCAAAGGAGGGGATATCCTGGCACAGTGGGAACAACTGAGAAAGTTTCCAATGCTGGAACTTTTTTTGGTAAATGCTATCTTATTTTTCATTTATTTGAAAAGCACGCGCGTGCAAGAGAATTGTTTATCTGCTGGTTCACTCCCCAAATGGCTTTAATAGCCAAGGCTGAGCCACACTAAAGCCAGGAAACCAGAATTCTATCTGGGCCTCACATGGGTGCAGTGGCCCAAGCACTTGGGCCATGTTCTACTGCTCTCCCAGGTGCACTAGCAGAGATATGGATCAGAAGTGAAGCAGCTGAGACTCAAACTAGCACTTCAACATGGGATGCTGGCATCACAGGCAGTGGCTTAACCTGCTGTGCCACCAGGCTGGACCCAATGTTACCTTGATTTGAGAAAGCTTCCTTGAAGAAGCAACTAAATTGAGGACATTAAGACGAAGATTGCCTTGACTTATGAGGGTGAGCCTTAAATGCCATCGCAAGTGTCATTTTAAGGGAGAGAATCAAAGCGGATCAAGAGACTCATGGACGAGAGGTGATGAGAGGATGAAGCAGAGAAAGATATGCCCGACAGCCAAGGAATGCGATGGCTGACAGACGCTGGAGGAGGCAAGGACTGGATTCTGCTCAGAGCCCCCAAGGAGAGCACAGCCATGCTGGCCTCAAGGACCATCAGCATGTAGACCTGTATTGCTTCCAGTTTCCCAGTTTTTGCTTGTTTGTTACAGCTACCCAGGACACCAGTGCTCCCGTTGTGGACCAGAGGGTAGCCCAGAGTCTGGCCAGCTGTTGGTAAATTGGCTGAGCAGGACATCCATAACCAGTATGCACATGCCACCAGGAAGGTGCAGCCAGGGATGGAACCTCAGGCTCAGTTGTCCCAGGAAGCCGGATAAGAAGCTAACGAGGTCACTCTGACCGCCAGAGGGACCTGGGCCCTAACTCCTTCCCTGTTGGCACCACCCACTCCATCTGGAATAAGGAGCAAGGGTCCTGCCTCTCAGCGTGCAGCGCCCTCGTAGGGCTCCATTTGTTGCTTTGCATGGCTCAGCCCGAGGACAGCTCGCCTCCCCCTCGCAGCACACCCACCTGAGCTTGGCTCAAACTCCTTTTCGTCTGTTGCTGCAGAGAGTGGTGGAAAGCTACAGAGAATGGACAAAACTCACAGACCATCTGTTCATCTTCTGTGTTTTGTGAATTTATTTTCAAATGTTAAGCATTTGATAGCAGTCATAAGGCATCATCTTAAAATGTACCATTTGGGCAAAGCCATTCTCTTACAAATCCACAAGCATCTCTCACAGATCAGTGATTCTCCGGGGCTTGGAATAGGGGGTGAGTCGTATTTTTGAAACAACATCTTCAAATATTATCATATAATTTTATAACCGGAAAAGGAAAATAAGATGTCTTGTTTCTATCGTGCAGACATCAGGAAGGAAAGCTTGTCAAAGTCTTGACAGAAGAGCTGTGCAGAAACTGGAGGAATGTTTAAAAATTTGTATTTATTTTCTTTTGTATTTGAAAAGCAAAGGGACAGAGACAGAGAGATCTCCCACCGACCTGTCCACTCTTCAAATGCTGGGCCAGGCAGAAGCAGAAGCCTGGAACTCCACCCGGATCTCTCATGTGGGTGGCAAAGACCCAAGGACTTGAGCCATCACCTGCTGCCTCCCAGGGTGTGCATTAGAAGGAAGGTGGAATCAGAAACAGAGCCGGACTTGGACTCAAACACTCTGATATGGAATACAGGCTTCTCAAGCTGTGTCTTTACCGCTTTGCCAAATACCTACCACAAGGGATTTCTTAATCAAGAATATGAAAGCTCTAGGAATGGGAGCTCATTGGGCTCTCCTGACTATGGTGAGATCTTTACATTAACCAAGAAGGGACGCAGGAGAATTACCTTCAGTTTAGGAAGGTGTCAGCATGACTGGAAAGTCCACACAACTGATAATTTAACATCACCCAGGAAGAGATGTGTATGCTGTAGAGGACAAGCAGAGGCACCAACCTCAGGGAATGGGTTTTGTCCTCTGTGCCCTGAAGCTCGGGATCTGAGATGGGGAGGCTCCAGGGTGCGAAGAGGCACTCAGTCCAAGTGCCATAGCTTTCAAGCCAGAGCTTATATTCTGGCTAAGACTATCCTCATGCAATCAGGGTTGAGTTGAGGGGTGTTGAGGGCAATGGGAACCTGGGCAGGTCATTCCTGAAATCATGACCATAGGCATCCATGACCAACCCCTCTTGGCCAACATGACAATGAGAACTAAAGATGGATATCCTGGAACATGTTCCCATTTCATTCATACAAGTGCGGAAAATGTCACCCAGGTAGGAATGAAAGGGCTACTCTAGCATTTAGGGTAGAGGTGAGAGAGCCCGATCTTTGGAGTCATGGTGCTTGTCTCCAGGATCAGTCCCAACCCAGCTGCACAACCTGAGAAAGGCACTCTCTTAGTGCATTCTGCTATAGCAACCTGAGACTGGATAATTCACGAAGGGAAGAAATTTGGCTCACATGTCTACAGGCTGGGAAGTCCCAAGACATGGCCATGACACCTGCCCAGCTTCTACTGGGGGTAATCATAACATGATAGAAGGCGAGAAGATAAGTGAGTGCGTGCAAAAAAGAGACAAAACACGCGAGCTGTCTGCTGTGTGACAACCCACTCCCATGGTGACTAACGCCGTCCTGCTAGAGCTGCTCCAGCCATCACCTCTCAACACCATTATGTTGGCAATTCTATTCCAGCATGCGTTCCAGAAGGGGCAAGCTGTATTCAAACTGTTGTCATTACTTAACCTTTCCGTGTCTTCTCATCTGTAAAACGGAACAATACTACAACTTCTCCTTCAGAGTTGCTGTGAAAATGGACTCATTGTATACTTTATTTATGTGATTGCTATTGTTTTTGTTACAGAAGTGCTTTTTTTAATTTAAAAGGCAGAGTTACAGAGAGGGGAGGTGAGAGAGAGAGATCTTCCATCCACTGATTCCCCAAATGGTTGCAATGGTCAGGGTTGTGCCAGGCTGAAGTCAGGAGCCCAGAGCTTCTTCTGGTTCTCTTGTGTAGGTGCAGGGGCCCAAGCACTTGGGCCATCTTCTGCTGCTTTCCCAGGCCATAGCAGAGAGCTGGATAGGAAGTGGAGCAGCCAGGACTTGAACTGGTGCCCATATGGGATGCTGGCATTGCAGGCAGAGGCCCAACCTGTACACCACAATGCTGGCCCCTATTGTTTTTATTATTACAGGAGCCAAGCCAGTAAGGGAACACCCAGGAGTGATAAAAGGAAGAGTATTGTGAACCAAGGGTTCTTCTTAAGTAATTGAGAGGCAGAGAGAGAAAGAGAGAGAGACATGGAGAGAGAGCACTCCCATCCTCTGGTTCATTCCCCAAATGCCCACAGTCCCTGCTTGGCTGAAGCCAGGAGCTCAGTCCAAGTCTCCCACACAGTGGCAGAACCCAATGACTGGAGCCATCACTGCCACCTCCCAAGATCTGCATGAGCAGGGAGCTGGAGTCAGGAGTCAGAGCTGGGACTTGAACTCAGGTACTCCAGCATGGCACCTGGGCATCTTTTTTTTTTTAATTTTTTAAAATTTTTTGACAGGCAGAGTGGACAGTGAGAGAGAGAGAGAGAGACAGAGAGAAAGGTCTTCCTTTTGCCCTTGGTTCACCCTCCAATGGCCGCCATGGCCGGTGTGCTGTGGCCGGCGCACCACGCTGATCCAAAGGCAGGAGCCAGGTGCTTCTCCTGGTCTCCCATGGAGTGCAGGGCCCAAACACTTGGGCCATCCTCCACTGCACTCCCGGGCCACAGCAGAGAGCTGGCCTGGAAGAGGGGCAACCGGGCGCCGCAAGGCGGAGGATTAGCCTATTGAGCTGCGGCGCCGGCCACCTGGGCATCTTAACAAGTGTCTTAACCACTAGGCTAACCACCCACCCCAAATCAAGGGCTCATGACCCAGAGGGTACCTACCTGTCTAAAGCAGGCAGCTACTGTGTTGCCCCCTCTAAGTGACAGCCTATGAGGATACAGCCAAATAATTCTCTCTTTTCTCATTCCTCAAGAGAATCTGAGAAGGCAGATTTTTACATGAAATGCCACGATTCAAAATATGGGTCACTAATTCTAATTTTTTAAAACCCTAGACTGTGCAAATAAAATATGTCCATGGACACATCTGTCAGGCAGGCTACAAACTGGAAACCCCTAATTTACAAGATCAATGAGCATGCATTTTCAGCTCTTTCCAGAGAATTCTAAAGGTTTTCAGGGGTGTTCCATTTACAGAATATATTATGTGGACATTATCATTGATAATATAATGATTTAGCATTTACAGCGAGTCAAGAGCTGTCCTTTGTGATAATAACCTAGGAAGTAGACACTGCTACTTATGCCATTTTGCAATTGAAGAGACTGGACCTGATGAGGTTAAGTCACTTGCTCATGATAAAACAGCAGGTGGTGGAGCCAGACTTTAAATGCAAGCCTCCTTTAGAAAAATTATGATTAAACATTTTAAACAAAAAGCACAAAAATGTTGGCATGGCTAGAGCTGTCATTGAAATGTGTATTCAAAAGGGTGTGTCTTATTGAATGATGTTGGGATTAGCGGGACCACAGCGAGACCAAGCAATCAGAATTCAGCCAAGCCTTGCCACACATACAGAGCATGTGTGTCCACCGGAAGTCAGTGCTTGGCCAACGAGCATGGTTGTAGTTGACCTGGCATTAAACATGATGTAGATGATGGTTACCTCTCACTATGAGTCATTCATGCCCTATCCCCATTAATTTACTTAATGCCAATAAGATGGACAGTATTTCTATCACCTCCTTTTCAGGTGGAAACTGGGCCACAGGGAATTGGAGCCACATGTCCAAGTCCACAGAGCCAGGAACAGGACAGGGTTTGAACCCCTGCCATCCAGTCCCTGAGTCTGTGCTCTCAACTCTTCAGTTTTGTTCAGAAATTAATTGAGGACATCAGTCACCTGCGGCTGTACCCACCGCACGGAATGCCCAGGAGCAAGAGCGAACGCAACAAAGGGAGCGATTTTTAATGACGGTATAGACAAAATTGAACATTCTAGGGGAAATGCTGTTAACTTTTATTGAGTTGTGACCACATTCCCACCAGTGTTCCATTCGTTTTTAGCCTCACGTAAACTCTAGGAGCTGGATGCTATTATTAAACCCATTTTACAGGTGAGAAAACTGAGTCTTGGGATGCCAGGTAATCTGACTAAGGTCACGCAGGGTAAATGGCCAAGCTAGGGCTTACATGCAAGTCTTTCATACTGTAACACTTGTGTGCATAAGACTCACCTTAAGATGTTCTTCCAGCGTCTCCTGTTAAGGGAAGTAGAATAAACGGAAACATAGACTAATTGCAACTCAGCCATGCAGAAAACTTCCAAAGGGCTACAAAGAGAAGTGCACATGACCAGACAGCCTGAGGGGTCAGGGTTTAGGGCACAGCCTTACCTGAGGTGACTCCCTGACACCCCATGAGCCACAGGCCCTCAGACATCTTGCACCATCCCCCACCCCTGGCTGGATGTAAAAGATGTCCTCCTGCCATTGTTCCCTCGGGGTGCCCGTCCATCTGCCATGTTAAACTTGCATGTTGGACCTACTCGGGATCACAAGTGGCAAAACCCACCTCAAGCTGAAATCATTAAGAGAAAGATCGATTTGTTTAGGTAACTGAGGGCTTCGTGTACAGATGAATCTAGGGACTCATACAATATCAGAAAACTGCCTGTCTCCAACTTATTTTCTGTGTTGATTCGTTTTGTTGGTGGCCCTCAGAAGTTCCAGTCGCTAACCCAAGAACAGAGTAATGCCTGTAGGAGAACTATTTTTTTTAATCGTTACTATACAAATCCAGGGACTGAGTTTTACTGCTGCAGCTTTCATACCTATCTGTGACTTAGTTATCGTAACTAGAGGAAGCAAATATCAGCTCTGCCAAGCCTAGGTCACGTGTTCATTCCTAGAGTGGAGTGGAGGTAAAAGACCATCCCTGGGGTCAGCGCTGGGGCGTAGCAGGTAAAGCTGCCGTCTGCAGTGCCAGCATCCCGTATGGGCACCAGTTCAAGTCCTGGCTGCTCCCACTTCCTATCCAGCTTTCTGCTATCGCGTGGGAAAGCAGTGGAAGATGGCCCAAGTGCTTGGGTCCCTGCACCCATGTGGGAGACCGGAAGAAGTCGGAGCAGTTCCGACTGTTGCGTTCATCTGGGGAGTGAACCAGCAGATGGAAGATCGATCTCTCTCTCTCTCTCTCTCTCTCTCTGCCTCTGCCTTTCTATGACTCTGCCTTCCAAACAAATAAATAAATCTTAAAAAAAATTCCTTTGAATCACATGAGAGATGGGTTAAAGAGGGAGAATGGAATCTGGGAAGGCAATGACTAGTGTTTTTTCTAAAGATTTATGTATTTACTTTGAAAGGCAGAGTTACAAAAAAGAGAGAGAGAAGAGGGAGAGAGAGAGAGAGAGAGAGATCTTCCATCTACATTCACTCCCCCAGATAACTGCAATGGCTGGGCTGAGCCAGGACAAAGCCAGGATCGAGGAGCTTCTTCCAGGTCTCCCATGTGGGCAGGCAGGGGCCCAAACACTCGGGTCATCTTCCCCATTGCTTTTCCCAGGCCGTTAACAGGGAGCTGGCTCAGAAGTGGAGCAGCTGGGACGCGAACTGAGGCTGTAAGCAGCTTCACCTGTTCCGTCACAGCACCATCCCTGCGGGGTCTTTCAAAGGTCGGCAAACAAAGTCAGTCTCCTCTGTATGCTGACGTAGCAGAGACAGCCCCATTTGTTCCCGAAGCGCCACCCACTCACTGTTAACACAAGATGCTCAAGACCTCTGAAGCCTTGAAGAAAAGCGATGTTTTACGCCCAGCACCTGTTAGCAACACGATGCTGGAGAGTGGCTAATTTAACAGGTATGGGGGCTGGAAGTCCATAGGCATGGCACTGGCATGCGCTCAGCTTCTGCTGAGGGGCTTCTTACTGTGTCACAACCATGGTGGAGGGCGCCACGTGATGACATGAAGCAGGTGTGCCAGCTCAAGTCTCTCCTCTGCTTCTTCTTTAAAAAAAAAAATTGTATTCCTTTTTTTAAAAAAAATAACTTATTTATTTGAAATGCAGAGTTACAGAGAAGCAGAGGCAGAGAGAGAGGTCTTCCATCTACTGGTTCACTCTCTAAATGGCCGCAAGGGCCAGAGCTGAGCCGATCCAAAGCCAGGAGCCAGGAACTTCTTCCAGGTCTCCCACGTGGGTGCAGAGGCCCAAGTACTTAGGCCATCTTCACCGCTTTCCCAGGTCATTAGGAGAGAGCTAGATGGGAAGTGGAACAGCCGGGACTCAAACTGGTGCCCATATGGGATGCCAGCACTGCAGGCGGAGGCTTTACTCGCTATGCCATAGCACCGGCCCCTCCTGCTCATCTTATAAAGCCACTAATGCCATCAAGAGGGCCTCATCCTCAGAGCCTCATCCCCCAAAGCCCCACCTCCAACTACCATTCTAGAACATGAGCTTTGCAAGGGGTGCGGAGACACAATCAGGGCTTAGCAGGCAATGCGTTTCTTCGCCAGCAGAGGTAGTGCCCATCCCCCCTTCCAGAAGGAGCACTTCAGCATCTCTTTGGGATACTGTGCAGCTCACATTCTCCATCACTGCTGTTCAGGTGGGGCTAACAGCACCCAAGGCTTCAAGTGTGAGGCTAGGACATAAGCCCAGCCTCTGCCTCTGGCACAGTTGGTTCTGAGATGACTGTGTGATTCAGTTCTTGCCGGAATCATGCCCTTGGCAGAAAAGAAAAAATTTTTAAAAGCTATTGGGAAAGAGAAGCTTTCTCTTTTCAACTGGGGTTGATGAGAGAGTGGGTTGCTGGCTGGAAGATACTGGAAGCCATTCTGCTACCATAAGAATAGATCTGGCCTGGAAATGGCACAACCTAGAAGGCAGAACCAGGACTGGGAGGTGAAGGCTCAGCCCCCTGGACCCAGGCATACCTGGGCTTCCCACCTACTTGAGCTCCTCCATCGTTGTCTTTTTCTTTTTCCCTTGAAAAAAAAAAAAGTACATTTCCTGTCACTTGCAACTAAAAGACACCTGAGTGATAGGATTCAAATGTCAGCCTGACATCTCGACGAACCACGTCATTTTGAGCAAGTCAGTCAGCTGCTGTGTTCTATGGTGGAAGTAGAGCTATCTCCCTTGTAGGGTGTCCAAAACAGCCATCAAAGTGCTAGCAAATTAATACTCAGCACAGTGTGGGCTCCATCCATGCAAATTCCATTGCCATTCTGACAGCAAAGAAAGCACAAAGCAAGGAGGATGCAACCCGAACGTGGATGCCTTTTGGAGCCAAGAAAATATCTGATGTCAATGATGAAAGCAGACTGGACATGGGGACGTGGGAGTGTTGCGGATGACCGGAGGGCAAATGCCCCATTCCAAAGCATGCACACTTGAAAATTCAAAATCCCAGTGAGGAACAGGAGGGCTGCTGGTTCACAAACCCTGCAAAACAGCTGCAACATCTATGTTTCAAACTAGACCACAGCCGTGAGTCATGGGGCACAGTTGCCCAGGTTTGGGTGTTCCCAGGAGCTGGGGCTCTGGGGAAAAGAAACCCCCTGATTTCTCCCAACCCTTTATTCCTACACCTGGTGCACTCCCCTTCTGAAAGTAAGAGATTTGAAGAGCCTTAGGGTCCACAGCTCTCCTTTAGTTTCAAACCTGAACATGACCACTCTTATTTTTAATCTTCCCTTCTCCTAGTCCATGCCTTCCAGCAGCTTTTCTGGGGAGCGAGTGTTTGCGCCCACACTGGCAGATCTGAGTCCCTGGCCATGCGCCAGCTGCGACGGGGCTGTTGCCATGCCCACCCACCCCAGCAGCCTGAAACCCAGCCGTTAAAGGGGCTTGCTTGAGAGCTGTAGGCACCACGAGGAGAGGGGAAGTCGAGTCCCACAGGTGACCCCGCTGGGGACAAGAGGCCCCCCAGCCTTGCTCATTCTTCTGAAATAAGCTTCATGTCTGGTTAGAGCACCTGCAAGGAGAAGGACCTGGGGGGGATTGGGGTCTCCAACAGCCATAACTGTGTACTAAATGCTTCACATCCACTCTGCGTAGGGGAAAACTTAGCAAGATCAAAGAGCTTGTCTAGACTTGCAAGGCTAATAAGCAACAGAGCTGACCTTGAACCTCGCTGGGATAAATCCTAAACTGGAACGTGATCATCACCCTAGGATGATATTTATATTATATTTATCACTCCTACCTATGGGAAAATCATCTGATCCATAGAGAAATTTACTCTCCACTATTAGGGTTGCCTCACAAGACGTCCACAGGTTCTTTAATTACCTCCACTTCCACCCTCAAAAGGTAGAGACTAATAGCCCCTCCCCTTGAACATGGATTTTTTTTTTTTTTTTGCCAGGCAGAGTTAGACAGTGAGAGAGAGAGACAGAGAGTTATAAGCAGTGAGAGAGAGACAGACGTGAGAGAGAGACAGAGAGAAAGGTCTTCCTTCTGTTGGTTCACTCCCCTAATGGCCGCTATGGCCGGCGCTGTGCTGATCTGAAGCCAGGAGCCAGGTACTTCCTCCCGGTCTCCCATGCAGGTGCAGGGACCAAGCACTTGGGCCATCCTCCACTGCCCTCCTGGGCCACAGCAGAGAGCTGGACTGGAAGAGGAGCAACCGGGACAGAACCAGCGCCCCAACCGGGACTAGAACCCGTGGTGCCGGCGCCACAGGTGGAGGGTTAGCCTGTTAAGCCACAGCACCGGCCTGGCTTTTCACATATACGATGTGTTGGGAGTAACGCCTCAGATTTCAGGGTTAGGTAAGGAAGGAAAAGCTGTCGAGCTGCCTCCTGACCCTGGGTCCTGCAATGCTCGTTCTTGGAACGCAACTTCCAGGTTCTGAGGCCGCCCAGTCACGCAGAAGTCACAGGCAGGAGCTCCCTCTGAAAACCTCTGCTCAGGTCCCACCCCCAAGGCGTAAGATGAGAGGGGAAGTCTTGAGAGGACACCCCAGCCACCGTCACACTGCAATCAGGGAGGGACTCTGGACAGGAACCGCAGGGCTGAGCCCAGTCGATTCTCAGAATCATGACAGATAAGAACAAATGGTCACCGTTAGGCATAGTTAGCATGGATTAGTTCCTGTAGAAATATGATCGAGCCTCTGGTTCTGCGCACACAAAAATTAAAAATGAGCTGCTTGACTCTAAGCTGAATAGATTTCACCCCTACAAAGCTTTGTCTGGGAAACTTTCCACCAGCCTTTCTGGCGTTTATGGAATCACAATGGAATCAGGGTGATGATGACGACAATGGCGGTGGTGGCATTCCTGAGAGTTTGGATGCGCCACGCAGAGAACTAAGGGCTTTACCGGCACTGTTTTTTTCTCAGAACAATTCTATGGTGGTGTCATTTTTTTTTTCAGATTTGGAACAGGACTCAAAGAGTTAAATAGTCGGGTTTTCATTGGTTCACTGATTCAAGTGATCTGTGGTGCGCTACCAGTGATCTGTGTGCTACTTCTGTGCCGGGCCCTAAGAATTCCATCTTATAGGTGATCTTACACTGTCATCTTACAGGTAGTAAGAAAACAAGATACCACAGACTGGGTTGCTTAAAAAAGAGACATTTAGGGGCCGGCATCTGGTGTAGCACTTAAGATGCCACTGAGACGCTGCATCCTCTAAGAGTGTCTGGTCCTAGTCCCGGTCCCACCACTTCCAATCCTGTTTCCTGGTATTGTGCACCCTGGAAGATAGCAGATAATGGCTGAAGGACTTGGGTCCCCGCCATTCATGCGGCAGACCCAAATTGAATTCTGGGCTTCCTGGCTTCCAACTGCCCAGGCCTAGCTGTTGTCAGCATTTGGGGAGTGAGCCAGTGGATGGAAGATTTTTCTGTCTCTGCCTTTCAAATAATATGAAAACAAATAAATAAATATTTTTGAATGGATTATCTTTTTAAAAAAAAGATTTATTTATTTACTTGAGAGGCAGAGTTACAGACAGAGAGAAGGAGAGACAGAGAAAGAGGTCTTCCATCCACTGGCTCACTCCCCAAATGACCACAATGGCCAGAACTGGGCCAGGCCAAAGCCAGGAGCCAGGAGCTTCTTCCAGACTCGCATGCCAGTGCAGGGGCCCAAGCACTTGGGCCCATCTTCCGCTATTTTCCCAGGCCATCAGCAGGGAGCTGGATTGGAAGTGGAGCAGCTGGGACTCAAACATGCACCCATAAGGGACCCCATCGCCACAGGCTTATGCTTAACCTGTTACACCACAGCACCAGCCCCAAATAAATAAATGTTTAAAACACACAATAGAAATCTAATTTCTCAGTTCCAGAGGCTGGATGGCGAAGACCAAGGTGCTGGCTGAGGTGTTCTTGGGTGAGGGCTCTCTTCTTAGCTTGCAGATGGCCCCTTGCTGTATTCTGCATGATGGAGATGGTGCGTTCTCCTGTCTCTTCCTGTTATAGACACTCATCCCATCACAGGGTCCTCACACCCTGACTTCAGCTAAACCTAATGACTGCCCAAGGCACCACCTCCACTACCATTGCCTTCCTGGGGATGAAAGCTTTGACCTATGCACGGTGGGGAGCACGACTTTCCAGACCACAGCACTAAACAGCAAGATTACTAATGTGAACCTTGCTGAGATGAAACCACCGATGAGGGTCGTGGTAATTAAGGGGCTGCCTTCGTTCCCACGGCCGGCGGCAGATTCACTGAGGAAATGACCTTTAAATTGTTTTTAAAGATTTATTTATTTATTTATTTGAAAGGCAGAGTTACAGAGAGGCAGAGGCAGAGAGAAAGAGAAAGGGGGGGAAGGGGGAAGAGATAGGTCTTCCATCTGCTGGTTCACTCCCCCAGATGGCTGCAATGGCAGGAGCTGCGCCAATCCAAATCCAGGAGCCAGGAGCTTCTTCTGGGTCTCCCATGAGGTGCAGGGGCCCTGCTTGGGCCATCTTCTACTGCTTTCCTAGGCCATAGCAGAGAGTGGGATGGGAAGTGGAACAGCTGGTACTAGAACCAGCACCCATACGGGATACCGGCATTGTTGCGGGTAGCTTTACCTGCTATGCTACAGTGCTGGCCCCTAAATTTTTTTTTTAAGTTCATTTATGTATTTGAAAGGTAGAATGACACAGAGAGAGGGAGAGATCTCACATCTGCTGGTTCGCTCCCCAAAATGGCTGCAACAACCAGAGCTGGGCCAGGCTGAAGCCAGGAGACAGGAGCTTCTTCCAGATCTCTCATGCGAGTGCAGGGGCCCAAGCACTTGGGCCATCTTCAGCTGCTTTTCCCAGGCCACTAGCAGGGAGCTGGATTGGAAGCAGAGCATCCAGGACTTGAACCGGCACCTACACGGATGCCAGAGTCACAGGGGGCAGCTTTACAAGCTACGCCCACAGCACCAGCCCCAAGGAAATGACCTTTTAAAGGGAGGCCGCATGAACTCTACATCTGAGATTCTTGGGAATCTTCGGAAGGAAGCCAGCGACTGGGGACGAGGTTGGCATCTGCAAGAAACAAACCAGGGGGGCGGAGCCAAGATGGCGGATAGTGAGGACGTGTGCCTTAGTTTGGGAAAATAAACTTTCATAAAAGCGGAATTACTGTAGCATCAGGAAAAAACTCAAGAAAAAAACTGCAGAGGAATCGCTTCCGGATCTTGTGGAGGAAACACAGAGGACTTACAGGGAACCCACCGCGTGGAAAACCAACCGAGACAAGCCGAGCGGCAGCGGCGGGAGAGGAGGCAGAGCCACAGAATCTCGCCAGCGCGGGAACGGAGGAGGGTAAGAAAGACAAAAGACCTGAGAAGTCCGAGACATTGGGGGGAGGGGGAACAGAGGCCTCTCCCTTCACTCACCAAGCAAAACAAAGAGCACCGCGATTTTACATATGTAAAGCTCAGCCAAACTCAGTATCTTTAGCGAAACTGGAGAACACATTGAGGGCTGCATAAACTCTTTGTGTGGTCCCAGGGGTAAATCAAACGAATACTCACAGAGGCTAGATTTCAACTACCCTCAACTCCACTCCCAACTGAGTCAAAAAAAAAAAAAAAAAAAAAAGAGAGAGAGAGAGAGAGAGAGAGAGAGAGCGTCCCAGCAAGGAGCAAATAATCTGGGAGAGTCGCTCTTTACACAGCCTTAAACCTCAAGAAACAAGCATAGCTCTCTGGCCATACCCATCACAGCCCCTAAGGCTCCAACAAAACAGACAGCTCACTTAGAGGCATAGTATAACGAGAGAAAAAAAAACAAAAACAAAAACAAAAACACCACAAATTATCTCTAACTTGCCAAGCGGGAACGGAGGAGGGTAAGAAAGACAAAAGACCTGAGAAGTCCGAGACATTGGGGGGAGGGGGAACAGAGGCCTCTCCCTTCACTCACCAAGCAAAACAAAGAGCACCGCGATTTTACATATGTAAAGCTCAGCCAAACTCAGTATCTTTAGCGAAACTGGAGAACACATTGAGGGCTGCATAAACGCTGTGTATGGTCCCAGGGGTAGATCAAACGAATACTCACAGAGGCTAGATTTCAACTACCCTCAACCCCACTCCCAACTAAGTCAAAACAAAAAAAAAAAAAAGAGAGAGAGAGAGAGCGTCCCAGCAAGGAGCAAATAATCTGGGAGAGTCGCTCTTTACACAGCCTTAAACCTCAAGAAACAAGCATAGCCCTCTGACCACACCCATCACAGCCCCTAAGGCTCCAACAAAACAGACAGCTCACTTAGAGGCATAGTATAACGAGAGAAAAAAAAACAAAAACAAAAACACCACAAATTATCTCTAACATGCCAAGCAAGAAACATAGAAGCGGAGCTACCAAGAACAAGGAAGGCACTATGACGCCCCCAAGTGAACAAGACATGACAATGCAAGATTATGAAGATGAAGAGATAGAGCAAATGCAAGAAGCAGATTTCAAAAAATTCACAAGAACATTAAGAAGTTCTCAAAAACAAATTCTTGAACTACAGAAATCCTTAATGGACAAGATAGAAAATCTCTCCCGTGAAAATGAAATATTAAGGAGGAATCAAAATGAAATGAAACAACTAGTGGAACAGGAAATTGCGATAGTGAAAAAAAACCTCAATGAAATGAAGAACTCAATAGATCAAATGGCAAACACATTAGAGAGCCTTAAAAACAGAATGGATGAAGCAGAGGAGAGAATATCGGAATTAGAAGACAGAGAACAGGAAAGGAAACAGTCAAATCAAAGAAAAGAAGAAGAAATCAGAAATCTAAAAAATACTGTCATGAATCTACAGGATACTATTAAAAAACCCAACATTCGGGTTCTAGGAGTTCCTGAAGGCATGGAAAGGGAGAAAGGATTAGAAGGCCTTTTTAGTGAGATACTAGCAGAAAATTTCCCAGGTTTGGAGAAGGACAGAGACATCCTAGTACAGGAAGCTCAGAGAACCCCTAATAAACATGATCAAAAGAGATCCTCACCACGACACGTCGTAATCAAACTCACCACAGTGAAACACAAAGAAAAGATCCTAAAATGTGCAAGAGAGAAACGACAGATTACTCTCAGAGGATCTCCAATTAGACTTACAGCTGATTTCTCATCAGAAACCCTACAAGCCAGGAGAGAATGGCGAGATATAGCCCAGGTACTAAGAGAGAAAAACTGCCATCCCAGAATATTATATCCTGCAAAGCTCTCATTTGTGAATGAAGGTGAAATTAAGACCTTTCACAGCAAACAGAAATTGAAAGAATTTGTCGCCACTCGTCCAGCCCTGCAAAAGATGCTTAAAGACGTGTTACATACAGAAACACAGAAACACGGTCACCAATATGAAAGAAGGTAAAGGAAGGAAACCTCAGAGCAAAAGATCACAGGAATCTCAAACCAGATATTAGAAAATATCTTTGGCAAATGGCAGGGCAAAGTTACTCCTTCTCAATAGTCACATTGAATGTTAATGGCTTGAATTGTCCAGTTAAAAGACACCGATTGGCTGATTGGATTAAGGAACAAAACCCATCCTTTTGCTGCTTACAAGAAACCCATCTATCCAACAATGATCCATACAAGCTGAGAGTGAAAGGCTGGAAAAAGATATACCACGCCAACAGAAATGAAAAGAGAGCGGGCGTAGCCATCTTAATATCGGACAACATAAACTTTACTACAAAAACTGTTAGGAGAGACAAAGAGGGGCACTATATAATGATTAAGGGATCCATTCAACGAGAAGATATAACGATTATCAACGTATATGCACCTAATTACAGGGCACCAGCTTATTTAAAAGACTTGTTAAGGGACTTAAAGGGAGACTTAGACCCCAATACAATAGTACTGGGGGACTTCAATACTCCACTCTCAGAGATAGACAGATCAACAGGACAGAAGATCAACAAGGAGACAGTAGATTTAAATGACACTATAGCCCAAATGGATCTAACAGACATCTACAGAACATTTCATCCTACATCTAAGGACTTTACATTCTTCTCAGCAGTACATGGAACCCTCTCTAGGATTGACCACATACTAGGCCATAAAGCAAGTCTCAGCAAATTCAAAAGAATTAGAATCATACCATGCAGCTTCTCAGACCACAAAGGAATGAAATTGGAAATTGGCAACTCAGGAATCCCTAGAGCACGTGTAAACACATGGAGATTGAACAATATGCTCCTGAATGAACAACGGGTCATAGAAGAAATTAAAAGAGAAATCAAAAATTTTCTGGAAGTAAATGAGGATAACAGCACAACATACCAAAACCTATGGGATACAACAAAAGCAGTGTTAAGAGGAAAGTTTATATCAATAGGTGCCTACATCAAGAAATTGGAAAGGCACCAAATAGATGAGCTTTCAAGTCATCTCAAGGATCTAGAAAATCTGCAGCAAACCAAACCCAAACCCAGTAGGAGAAGAGAAATAATTAAAATCAGAGAAGAAATCAACAGGATTGAATCCAAAAAAACATTACAAAAAATCAGCCAAACGAGGAGCTGGTTTTTTGAAAAAATTAACAAAATTGACACCCCATTGGCCCAACTAACTAAAAAAAGAAGAGAAAAGACCCAAATCAATAGGATCAGAGATGAAATGGGAAACGTAACAACAGACGCCACAGAAATAAAAAGAATCATCAGAAATTACTACAAGGACTTGTATGCCAGCAAACAGGGAAATCTATCAGAAATGGACAGATTCTTGGACACATACAACCTCCCTAAATTGAGCCAGGAAGACATAGAAAACCTAAACAGACCCATAACTGACACAGAAATTGAAACAGTAATAAAGGCCCTCCCAACAAAGAAAAGCCCAGGGCCAGATGGATTCACTGCTGAGTTCTACCAGACATTTAGAGAAGAACTAACTCCAATTCTTCTCAAACTATTCAGAGCAATCGAAAAAGAGGGAATCCTCCCAAATTCCTTCTATGAAGCCACCATCACCTTAATTCCTAAGCCAGAAAGAGACGCAACATTGAAAGAGAATTACAGACCAATATCCCTGATGAACATAGATGCAAAAATACTCAATAAAATTCTGGCCAATAGAATGCAACAACACATCAGAAAGATCATCCACCCAGACCAAGTGGGATTCATCCCCGGTATGCAGGGATGGTTCAACATTCGCAAAACAATCAACGTAATACACTACATTAACAGACTGCAGAAGAAAAACCATATGATTCTCTCAATAGACGCAGAGAAAGCATTTGATAAAATACAACACCCTTTCATGATGAAAACTCTAAGCAAACTGGGTATGGAAGGAACATTCCTTAATACAATCAAAGCAATATATGAAAAACCCACGGCCAACATCCTATTGAATGGGGAAAAGTTGGAAGCATTTCCACTGAAATCTGGTACCAGACAGGGATGCCCTCTCTCACCACTGCTATTCAATATAGTTCTGGAAGTTTTGGCCAGAGCTATTAGGCAAGAAAAAGAAATTAAAGGGATACAAATCGGGAAGGACGAACTCAAACTATCCCTCTTTGCAGATGATATGATTCTTTATTTAGGGGACCCAAAGAACTCTACTAAGAGACTGCTGGAACTCATCGAAGAGTTTGGCAAAGTAGCAGGATATAAAATCAATCCACAAAAATCAACAGCCTTTGTATACACAGGCAATGCCACGGCTGAGGAAGAACTTCTAAAATCAATCCCATTCACAATAGCTACAAAAACAATCAAATACCTTAGAATAAACTTAACCAAAGACGTTAAAGATCTCTACGATGAAAACTACAAAACCTTAAAGAAAGAAATAGAAGAGGATACCAAAAAATGGAGAAATCTTCCATGCTCATGGATTGGAAGAATCAATATCATCAAAATGTCTATCCTCCCAAAAGCAATTTATACATTCAATGCAATACCCATCAAGATCCCGAAGACCTTCTTCTCAGATATAGAAAAAATGATGCTGAAATTCATATGGAGACACAGAAGACCTCAAATAGCCAAAGCAATCCTGTACAACAAAAACAAAGCCGGAGGCATCACAATACCTGATTTTAGGACATACTACAGGGCAGTTGTTATCAAAACAGCATGGTACTGGTACAGAAACAGATGGATAGACCAATGGAACAGAATAGAAACACCAGAAATCAATCCAAACACCTACAGCCAACTTATATTTGACCAAAGATCCAAATCTAATCCCTGGAATAAGGACAGTCTATTCAATAAATGGTGCTGGGAAAATTGGATTTCCACATGCAGAAGCTTGAAGCAAGACCCATACCTATCACCTTACACAAAAATTCACTCAACATGGATTAAAGACTTAAATCTACGACCCGAAACCATCAAATTATTAGAGAGCATTGGAGAAACCCTGCAAGATATAGGCACAGGCAAAGACTTCCTGGAAAATACTCCAACAGCAAAGGCAGTCAAAACCAAAATTAACATTTGGGATTGCATCAAATTGAGAAGTTTCTGTACTTCAAAAGAAACAGTCAGGAAAGTGAAGAGGCAACCAACAGAATGGGAAAAAATATTCGCAAACTATACTACAGATAAAGGATTGATAACCAGAATCTACAAAGAAATCAAGAAAATCCACAACAACAAAACAAACAACCCACTTAAGAAATGGGCCAAGGACCTCAATAGACATTTTTCGAAAGAGGAAACCCAAATGGCCAACAGACACATGAAAAAATGTTCAAGATCACTAGCAATCAGAGAAATGCAAATCAAAACCACAATGAGGTTCCATCTCACCCCGGTGAGAATAGCTCACATTCAGAAATCTACCAACAACAGATGCTGGAGAGGATGTGGGGAAAAAGGGACACTAACCCACTGTTGGTGGGAATGCAAACTGGTTAAGCCACTATGGAAGTCTGTCTGGAGATTCCTCAGAAACCTGAACATAACCCTACCATACAACCCAGCCATCCCACTCCTTGGAATTTACCCAAAGGAATTTAATTTGACAAATAAAAAAGCCATCTGCACATTAATGTTTATTGCAGCTCAATTCACAATAGCTAAGACCTGGAACCAACCCAAATGCCCATCAACAGTAGACTGGATAAAGAAATTATGGGACATGTACTCCATAGAATACTATACAGCAGTAAGAAACAACGAAACCCAGTCATTTGCAACAAGATGGAGCAATCTGGAAAACATCATGCTGAGTGAATTAAGCCAGTCCCAAAGAGAAAAATATCATTTGTTTTCCCTGATCGATGACAACTGAGCGCCAAAGAGGAAACCTGTTAAGTGAAATGGACACTATAAGCAACAATGAACTGATCAGCTCCTGTCCTGACTTTAGATGTACAATGTAATACTTTATCCTTTTTAGTATTTGTTGTTGTTGTTGTTGTTGTTCTAGTACTATTGGTTGAACTCAGTAATTAACACACAATTATTCTCAGGTGTTTAAATTTTAACTGAAAAGTGATCCCTGTTAAATCTAAGAGTGGAAAAAGAGAGGGAGGAGATGAACAATTTGGAACATGCTCAATCGGACTGGCCGCAAATGGTGGAGTTAGAAATGTGCAGGGGATTCCAACACAATTCCATCAAGATGGCATGTACCAATGCCATCGCACTAGTCCAAGTGATCAATTTCAGCTCACAATTGATAGCTCCGATAGGTCTAAGAGTCAAAGAGATCACACAAACAAGACAAGTATCTGCTAATACTAACTGATAGAATCAAAAAGGGAGAGAAAGATCCAACATGGGAAGTGGGATACACAGCAGACTCATAGGATGGCAGATGTCCTAAACAACACTCCGGCCTCAGAATCAGCCCTCAAGGCATTCAGATCTGGCTGAAGAGCCCATGAGAGTATAGCAGGCATGGAAAGCCAAGATATCATGGGAAAAAAAAAAAAAGACCTAAATGAATGATCTCTGTGAGTGAGATCCCAGTGGAAAGAACGGGGCCATCAAAGAAGGAGATACCCTTCTCCGAAGGGAGGAGAGAACCTCCACTTTGACTATGACCCTATCTGAATAAGACCAAAGTCAGCGAACTCTAAAGGCTTCCATAGCCCTGGCAACTCATGACTAGAGCCTAGGGAGATTACTGACGCCATGAACAGGAGTGTCAAATTGTTAAGTCAGCAACAGGAGTCACTGTGTACTTACACCCCATGCGGGATCTGTCCCTAATGTGTCGTCTAAAGCCAAGTGATGCTATGACTGGTACTGAAACAGTATTTTTATACTTTGCGTTTCTGTGTGGGCGCAGACTGATGAGGTCTTTGCTAATTATATACTGAAGTGATCTTTTGTATATAAAGAGAATTGGAAATGAAAAAAAAAAAAAACAACCTGGTGTTAAAATGGAAATGGCATAGAAAATTAATTATTTTGAAAAAAAAATTATGTAGGATCTCTGTCTTTAATGTGCTGTACATTGCTATTTAATGCTATAATTAGTAATCCAATGGTAGTTTTTTCACTCGATGTTGCTATATGGGCAAAATGTTGAAACCTTTACCTAATATATACTAAATTGATCTTCTGTATACAAAGAGAATTGAAAATGAATCTTTACATGAATGGAAGGGGAAAGGGAGCGGGAGGGGGGAGGGTTGCGGGCGGGAGGGAAGTTATGGGAGGGGGGAAGCCATTGTAACCCACAAGCTATACTTTGGAAATTTATATTCATTAAATAAAAGTTTAATAAAAAAAAAAAAAAGAAACAAACCAAAAAAGGGGCCAGCATGAAAGCGAACAAGAAAACATCAGTTCTGAGATGAAATCCGAGAAGGGGGCTGCAGCCAGCCAGCACAGGAGGTGCAGGACCTTGTCCGTCAAGGTGAAGAATGTGGGTCTAAAACAAATGGGCAACTTGACACCTGTTTCACTGAGAACTGACAGGATCCTGGCAACTTTGAAAAAGGCTCCTTTCAAGCCGTCCGGTGGGTCAAACCAAAGGTGGAATGGGAGGCTGGACTCGGCATCCACGGAGCTGAACATGCGATCCCTAGGATCAGAGTTTGAACTGCTCCCCCTGACTGAAGCCACAGGCATCCGCGTCCGGAAGTGGTCGACTCTCTACGCCAGCAGCTGCGGGCTGACCAGACAGAGAAGCACAAGACCCTGAGTGGCGCGGCCCTGAATTCAGGAAGCATCCGTGAGCAGGGGCTGGGAGAGGTGAAGGCGGTCATCACGGTTTCCATTCACTGAAAAAAAGAATTAAATAGGCCGGCGCCGCGGCTCACTAGGCTAATCCTCCGCCTTGCGGCGCCGGTACACCGGGTTCTAGTCCCAGTTGGAGCACCGATCCTGTCCCGGTTGCCCCTCTTCCAGGCCAGCTCTCTGCTGTGGCCAGGGAGTGCAGTGGAGGATGGCCCAAGTGCTTGGGCCCTGCACCCCATGGGAGACCAGGAGAAGCACCTGGCTCCCAGCTTCGGATCAGCACAGTGAGCCGGCCACAGTGGCCATTGGAGGGTGAACCAACGGCAAAGGAAGACCTTTCTCTCTGTCTCTCTCTCTCACTGTCCACTCTGCCTGGCAAAAAAAAAAAAAAAAAAAAAAAAATTAAATAAGGCAAAGAGTCTGACTCAAGACTGAGAAAAGGAAGTAATAAAACAATGGGAAATGCTCTGCTAGGAAGCCCATCCAAGAAAGTCTGGATGAAACTTTCAGTTTTTCTGCAAAATAACTACTGAAAAAATCTATTCAAGGTGTTAGATAATCTTAAGTATTGAAGTCCAGTGGTTAAAACGGCAGGCTTTACATCAGATGGGTATGGGTTCAGTCCCTGTCTGTGCCACTCACTAGCACTATGAACTTTGGGGAATGCTCAATTTCTTCACTTCTAAAACATGCACGAAAAGCCGTAAATGTAACTAGAAACATGCAGATCATATCTGAAGAAATAATATAAGGTCACCAAGGGAATTTAAAGGGAGATCCAATAAATGGAATTAAAGAATGGTTATTTAATGATGTAATTCCTTTCTAAAGCAATATAAATATTTGATTCGAACATTTCTAATGACAATCCTATCCGGTTAACTTAATTTTTGTTATATTTGTTTTCCTTTGGTGGGAAGAGGGAGAATTTGACAAAGTGACTCTAAAATTCAACTAGAAGAAGAATGAATAGGCAAAATAACCAAGAACAATTTGAAACTGAGCATAATTAGGGAACATTCTGAATACAGACGTTAAAATGGACTATAATGTTTCCGAGATTAAAATAGCACAGCACATAAATATCGCAATGTGGATCAATATGATCTATGTTACAGTATTTGTGGCAGAGTCCACGTACTCAATAGCCCCAGGACAATCTTGCACGCACCTGACTTTATTCAATAATACAGTGGAGAAAGAAGAAATAGTCAATGAATGGTGCTGAGGCAACTGATTAATATTTGAGAGAATAAATAAAACAAAATTAAATTTTCACCTCATACCATACATCAGCATAAACTCCAGATTGATGACAGAGTATGAAGTAATTTAAAAGTTAATTAAAACTAATAAAAAATCCAAAGTTCTGGCAAGGTGATCACTTGGCCGAAGGCATCTAACATCTCACTTTCTTTTCTCTTGGATTCTTCTGTTTACATACACACACACACACACACTCATACATAAATATATACATACACACATGTGTGTTTAAAAAGTAGGTACATGTATGTACACACATGTATATTTTACAGAGATATGCACTTATACACACATGTACACACACAGGTAGCCCCACATCTATGATTTTGTTTTCCATTGCTTCGGTTACTCACAGTCAGCTGGTAAACTGCCCCAAGGTATCATCTCATATCATCACAAGTAGGGTGAGTAGGATATAATAAGACTTTTTGACAGAGAGATGGAGAAAGTGACCGAGAGAGACAGAGACAGAGACAGAAACAGAAACAGAGAGAGACAGAGAAGAGACCACATACACCTAACTTTTATCACAGCATATTGTTATAATTTTTTTATTTTATTACTAGCTGTTCATCTCTCTGTGCATGACCTATAAATTAAACTTTATCACAGGTGTGTGCATGTACATAGGGGAAAACAGAGCTGAGATAGGGTTCAGCCCTCTCCATGGGTTTCAGGCGTCCACTGGTGGTGTCAAGGAGATTCTGTAGAGATGCAAATGTTCAAAGACTGTGGGAAAAGCCGTGTCTGAGCTGGGAATTATGGAAGGCTGCCATCCGTACGCTTGAAACTTTAAAATACTTACAATATGTTGTGGATGAGACAAAATTCGAAAATGGATCTTTGTGGGTGTTGAGGGTCAATTAAAAAAAAAAAGAAATCTTCAGCTAATCTAATCAAGAAGAGGGGTGGGGAGAGAGAGAAAAGCCATCACTAAGAATAAAAGAGCAAAGTGGGCGTTTGCCACAGCAGTTACAATGCATGCATCACAAATCAGAGTAACTGGGCTTGAGTCCTGGCTCTGCTCCCAATTTCTATTTCCTGCTAAGGCACACATTGGCAGACAGCAGGTGATTGTTCAAGTACTTGGGTCCCTGTCACCCGCACTGGAGATGTGGATTGAGTTCCTGGGCCCTGACATTATCCTAGCCCAGCCTTAGCTGTTGTGGGCACTTGGGGAGTGAACTAGCTGATGGGAGGTCTCTCTTTGTCTGTCTGTCTATGTCTCTGTGTTTCCCAAATAAGCTAAACACATAAAGTTAAATAGTTAAATAGTCATAATAAAAAGAATAAGAGCAATCAGAGTTACATTAGGAGAAAAATTAAAGGAGAACAAATTAAAAATGCAGGAAAATATTATAACTTCATATTGATAATGTAGGAAATTTTGACGAGATTATATTATTATAAGAAAAAAATACATCACCAAAAAATGGATTACAAAAGAAGAACGAAAAAATATGAGTGAGACGCAAATCTATGGGGCAAACTGAAAAACTGGTCCAAGAATGGCAATGAACCCATTTGATTCTGTGGATGAATTCCTCCACTGTTTGGACATTCCAAAGGCAGTTGATGGAGTTGCTACTCCTGTATCTCATCCATGAGCCAAGTAAGGGTCCCACTGGAGCCAGGCAGATGACAGGCAGTGGTCATAGGGAGAGCAGAGGGCTGTGGCAAATGGGACAAAACAGGCTCCACCCAAGGAGACAGATGCCATTCTCCTCCAAACAGTTCCTAGCAGGAAGTGTAGCTCCACCTTCAGATCAGCAAAGAGCAAATTGCAAAACCAGGCAGGCAAAGCGAGACCTCAGCAGACTGGAAAGAACTGCATTGCTTTGCAAGTTCTTCTGCTAAAAAATGCAGGATCGTGGGAAAGGTGACCTCCATAACCCTGTCAGGAATCACTCTTGAAACCATTTCTCACAAGAGACCATCACCTTAGTCCATCTTTCCGGGACATTTTCCAGAATAACTTGGGGTCAGTACTGGGGCAACCCAAGCAAGTAACGTGAAGATTTTATCTTTTACCTCAATCTGAGCTCAGCTCAGCTCATGGTGAAGGAAGACTGGGCTCTTCCGAACCAATCATTCATTCATTCACTTACTCAATACATACTTGTTGAGCGCCCACTATGTGGCATGTGTGAGGCTGGAGCAGTAAATAAAATGACAAGTTCTCAGCCCTCATGGAACTTTCTCTTCTGCAGATTATGAAGATGAACGACGGGCAGAAACCAGGGTCGCCTGCTCAATTTCCATTTTGAGAACCATACTTTGGTCATTAGGATTTGCTTGCAAGGCATTCAAAAGTCCAATCTGGAAGCTATGCTGTCAGAGGCTTGCTTCAGATAACTTAGGGAGGGCCAGTTGACAGGGGATCGAGATGACACGGGACTGACTTTGCATCAAGAACTTGCAGCTGGCAATGGGTGCGGAGCCACTCATTCATTATACTTCTCGGTCTACTTTTATATATACTCAAAAATTTTTCATAATGATAAGGTTTTTAAAGTCAAAGTCAAAGTCAGTGGTACAACCTCATATTCATTTCAAAGCCTTTCCATTCAGCTTGACCATGAGTGGAGAGTCTCTCTCCGGGAGAGGGAAGAGCCTGAGGTGTCTTCTTCTTCCCCTCCTATTTCTGTTGCTATAGGTGGGAACTCGGGGTGGTGATGAAAATGGTAAGAGGTGATTGTTGGGGCCAATATTGTGGCACAGCAGGGTAAGCCACCTCTTGCAAGGTTTGGCTTCCCATATTTCAAAGACCTGTTGAAATCCCAACTGCTCTGTTTTTGATCCAGCTTCCTGCTAATGTGCCTGGAAAAGCAACAGAATATGACCCAAATGCCTGGACCCCTGCCACCCATGTTAGAAACATGAATGGAGTTCCTGGCTCCTGGCTTCAGTCCAACCCTGTCCTGACTGTTGTGGCTGTTTGGGGGAGTGAATCAGTGAATGGTTATCTCTTGCTTCCCCTCTCTCTCCCCCTTCTGTCTCTGTCTCTCTGCCTTTCAAATAAATACATCCTTTCAAAAAGTCGACAATCTTCTTACTTAGATGGTACCATCAATGGTTCTAGTTTCATTCTGTCACTCTGCATAGCTAGCATGCAAATGCTGTCTTCTCATGGCCAAAGTCACAAAGGCCACTTGAACTGTTTATTTCCTTGGTACCACCGGTACACAGTGCGTCTTTGCCAGCCCAGACCTTGGAAGCAGAGACTGCTCTCCTGCGGCTCTCTCTGCCTGTGCTGGAATGAGGGCTGCTCCAGACAGCCTCTTGCCAGCCCAGCCCTCTAGGAGGGATCCAGACACCAGTCTCTGTGTCCCAGTGTTCACCTGTGCCCCAAACACCAGACAGAACTCATCCATTTCTCCCCTCGACTCCTTCATGGTGCTCTGCTCCAGCTTTGCTCTAGGTGCCAACCTACAGCATCCACAGCTCACCAAGCACTGACCAGGGAGTGAGATATCATCTTCCCTCTAGGCATCACTCTGACAATCTGAGCTTCCCACTTGGCTTGATGGGGAATAGCCCTCTCCCACCATGGGGATGGGTCTTTCCCTGACCTCTCTGGAAATGAGCGTAGCAGGACCTGTTGGGCCATCTCTTCATTTTCCCTTGAGAGTCACTTGGCAGCTGCTTGCCTCTTCCTGTGGGAATATTTCATACTTAATTCTTCTCAGCTTTGAAACTTTGGCCAATGTTCTGAGCCAACAGGAAAAGCCCCAAACTACGTCCTATTTCACTAATTTTAGGAAAGTTTCCAAAGCAGTTTTAAGCCCCTTAGTTGTCTATTGAGGTATTTATCTCTTCTCTCGATAAAGACACCTTTTGAATCTCTAACTACCTCTTGGGTTGTTTTGTTTTCCTAGTGCACAAGTCTCAAGGAAGCTGATTAACCACATAGTAGTCAGCCATTTGTTATCTTAGAGGTGGCAGATTAAAACAAATCTCATTAAGAGAGCTAACTTCTCGGGTATCATGGTTTTATTTATAGCTGCAAGATGACATTCAGTGAGCACTTAATACATGCCTGGCACTGTGTTCAGCACCTATGTTGTATTATCATATATAATCCTCGCTATTTGAAAAGAAGGTCCAATTGGACACAGATAGGCCTCGTTACTATCTCTATTTTACTTAGGAAAAGAGTGACACAGGAAGGTTAAGTCATTTCCTCAAGGTCACTCAGCGAGGTGGGGACTTGAATCCAAGTTTCACCAGCGTCAGATCCTGTAGTCTCCACCAGGACCATCTGCCATGAACCAAGCACAGTGGCCAGTGCTTCCACAGATTCAAGCTCTCCTCCCAACGTGTGTTCTGGGTTAGAAATGAACAAAGGCTCGTTCTTCTGGTTCTGGTGATGTTTATCAAGGGAACCATTTGAGGGTCTCTATCCTGAGTCAGGTATGGACAGTCAGGTCGTGGAGAAAGGCCAGTTCTGTGCCCCCACACCCCTGCCTTAGCCTAGATGGTGGAAAGCAAAGCACGAACTCTGGAGAAACTTGGCACCAAAGGACTCTGGTATTTTCTTGCCGTCTTCTTAGTCTCTGCTACAATTTCTGTCCCATGAAGCAGACCCAAGCCATTAATGCAAGACTGAACCATCAATCCTGATCCCTGCTTAAAACCTTTCAATGCTCCCCGAGGCTTTCAGGAACAAGTCACAGTTTTTAACGTCTAAGACACTAACATCACCAGCCTGAGTGAATGCCACAATCTTCTAATTAGTCTCTCGGCTTTCTTCCTTGCCCATGAGCTCACTATACACTTCATCGTCACAGCGAAACTTCCAGACTCCAAGTAAGATCCTATGACTCCCTGCTTAAAAGCATGCAATGGCTTCATAAGGTGAAAGAATAATACCCCCACTCTGGTTACCCTCACGAGCCAGGTCTGTATGATCCAGACCCAATCTGCTTCCTGCCCACATCACTACACTTTATCTTCTTTTGTCCAAGATGCTACCGTGCTAACACTTCAATTCTTCAACAGGCCATGATCGTGAGTCTCCTGCTGGAAACACTTTCCTTGACTTTTCTCAACTCAAATCACCTCCTCAAAAAGGAGCCAGCACTGTGGAGTAGATGGCTAGGCCTCTGCGGGTGCCAGTTCAGGTCCCGACTGATCCACTTTCTATCCAGCTCCCTGCTAGTGCACCTTGGAAAGCAGCAGAGGATGGCCCAAGAGCTTGGACCCATGTACCCGCATGGGAGACTTCAAGGGGGCTTCCAGCTCCTGGCTTTCAAACAAACAAATAAATCTTTTTAAACATTCCTCATAAAAAACCTAAACATTGAACTACTACTTTAAGACCCAGCAGATCCATTACTGTGAATAAATCCCCGCAAATGAAATCAACATGTCAAAGAGCAAATTAAGTATCCATCAACAGACGAGTGAATAAAGAAAACTATTCAACTATAAAAAGGATGAAGTTCTATAATTTGTCACAACAGAGATGGAACTAGAAGTTATCACGTGAAGTAAGCCGGTCATGGAAAGACAAATGGCACCTGATCTCACACAGGTGTGGAATCTAGAAGAGTTGACCCCAAGGAAGTTGAGAGTGGAAGAGGAGTTAACAGAGGCTGAGGAAAAGAGAGGGTAGGAAGAGATGGGTAAATGTGTACTAAGTTGCAAAGAACTGGCCAAGAAGTAAGTTCTGGTATTCCACTGCACACTAGGAAGAGTATAGATGGTGATAATGTACTGTGTGTCTTGAAAAATCTAGAAGAAAGGATTTTGAAAGTTTTCATCACAAAGAGATGATAAATGTTTGAGGAGATCGAGACATTTACCCTGGTTTGAAATTGTACAATGCATGTATGTGTCAAAACATCACATGGTACCTCATACATAGGTACAAGTTTTACATGTCAATAAAAAATTAGTCATCTCCTCAAACACCCTCCTTGATCATGCTACCTAAGGCAATCCTCTACTGCTGACATTGGTCATAGCCTATCACATTGTTGGGTCTGTTTTCTTTGCGACATTTACCACTACCTGTGTTTTTTATTTGGTTGGTTATGTGTTTACCAGCTGTCTCCCTCTCCTGAAATGCAAGTTCTTTAGGAGCAGGGGACCCATCTGTGTTGCTCACTGCTGCATCTGTGGTACCTACAGCAGTGCTTGGCAAATAACTGGATCTTAATTTGCTGAATTATCTTACAAGGCTGTGAGGACCTGTATGGTACAACATCTATATACCTGCAGCACACAGTAAGTTTCTCTGTTATTTCACTTCTGCCATCTACCCATCCTTCTACTACTTCCAGCACCCTTGAATTACTCTGGAAATTTACCCCTTTGCCCCAAAGCTCAGTCAACATGGATTAAGGTGAGATTGATTGCCATGGTTTGGATAATTTTTGGTGTATCTCCAATGGCCCATGTGTTAAAGACTTGGTCCATAGTATTACATTACTGATTCTAAGAGAGGGAAAACTTGATCCAATTATGGTGACTAGGAAGTAGTCCTAATGAGAGGTCCTTGGGTCATTTGGGGACATGCCCTCAGAGGGTAATTCTCATGGGTTTGTAGTAAGCCAAGTTGGGCCCAACCACTCTGTTTTCTGGCTCATCCTGTCATCATTCCTCTGCTGGCACCCCCTCACCAGACGCTCAACCAATGGGGCTACCCAGTCTTATACTGTGAACCTCCAAACGCATGAACCAAACGAAACCTCCTTCTTTTATAAGTAACTTGTCTGCAGTGTTTTGTTGTGGTAACAAGAAGCTGACTAATACTTTTTTCTCCTTCCATATGTGTTGGAAGATGGACAGATGGCTCAGACTTAAGTCAGTGAATTCCACTTCCTGCCCATCATGATGGGTTCGGGTGGTTACGAGCCAAGTGGACCAATGAGAAACCAGCCCCAAGACATTTGCTGGAACTGTTGATGGAGAGATGTCCTCTTTCTATGGGTTGCTCCGCTGGTAGGATGCAAACCAAGAGCTCTGGGCACCTGAGAATAGAACCAGGCTCAGACCACTCTGGAGCCATTGCAGGCACGGCTGAGAAGGAAGGAAGCAGAATCTGGAAGCCTTCCTCTAGGGCTCTGGATCCACTCACGCCTTAGCATCTCTGATTTTGGACTTCAAGCTAAATACACTGATTGATTACTTTAGTTTGCTGTATACATTTTGAGTTGAATCAACTACGACTAGCAGCTTCATGATCAACAGATGAATTCCCTAATTTAATTTCTCTTCATCTGAATAAATTAAGACATGTGTTCATTTGCTAAACTTGCAAAGAGATGAAAGAAGTTAAAGAGTCTATTTTTGTCACATAGTAAGAACTTTGAAGATAAATAGTCATGGCCTTGGGATGGTGGCTTCACAACGCTGTTAGGGACTTGGGTCTTTTCCATTTTATTTTCTGCTGTCCTAAATACGTGCTTATTACCTTAGAGTAACAAGACGACTGATCTACTTCCAATATTGAGTCCTAGTTCCAGGCAGGAAGAAAGCAGAGAGCAAAAGGCAGCACACACATGTCAGCAAGGTCTGACCACAAGCTCCCTTGAGGGAGATTTTACAGAACTGTTTCCCCCATTGTTTTATTTTGATAAAATACATGCTACACAAAATTTGCCACATTAACCATTTTAAAGTGTGTAGTTCAGTGGCATTACTCACATGTACATTATTGTACAGCTGTCATCATTACTTCCTAATTTTTGGTGTATACCTAACAAAAATTCCATAGCCATTAAGCAATTCACCCTCCCTCCTCTCCCAGTTCCTGATGACCTCCAATTGCTTTTTGTTCCTATGCATGTACCTAAGTGCCTTAAGAAGTTGGATCAAACAGTATTTTTTTGTGTGTGTTTGGTTTGCTTCACTTAGCACACATGCCTTCAAGATTCACCCATATGGTAACACGTGCTTGAATTTCCTTCCTTTTCGTGGCTAAATAATATTCCACTGTATGCATATGCAACATTATGTTTATCCACTCATCTGTTGATGGGCGCTTGGATTGTTTCCAGCTTTTCAATGTTGTCCACATAGCAACTTTTACGTATCTTGTTGGTCAGAATCTTTTTTTTTTTTTTTTTGGACAGGCAGAGTTAATGAGAGAGAGAGAGAGACAGAGAGAAAGGTCTTCCTTCTGTTGGTTCACCCCCCCTCAAATGGCCGCTATGGCCGGCGTGCTGCGCTGATCCAAAGCCAGGAGCCCGGTGCTTCCTCCTGGTCTCCCCTGTGGGTGCAGGGCCCAAGCACTTGGGCCATCCTCCACTGCACTCCCAGGCCACAGCAGAGAGCTGGACTGGAAGAGGAGCAGCTGGGACAGAATCCGGCACCCCAACCGGGACTAGAACCCGGGGTGCTGGTGCCGCAGGTGGAGCATTAGCTTAGTGAGCCATGGCGCTGGCCATTGTTGGTCAGAATCTTATCACTGGGCCATGTTTCCTGAAAGATGCAATTTTCTTCCACCTAGAAAAAGAGTGTCTCCACTTTAATAGTAAGAAGAGATGTAGAAAGGCTGCTGAGTCATTATCTACAAGTTTCTGCAACTGCTGAGTCATTGTCCACAAGTTTCTGTGACAGCCGTCCCTTTGCCAGCAAGTGTCATTTTATACATAGAACATACTCACTTTTCGCCAAAGGATATATCCTGAAGCTTCACCTGTTCAATAGGTAGGATTTCTAGGTAATGTGCAGCTCTTCAGTGGGTTTGGATGCGCCTCCTCATGGTCTAAACCAAAAGACAACGTCCAGTCATCCCTCAGTATCTGCAGAGATTGGCTCCAGGACCCCCTGAGGGTCCCAAGCTTTGTAGATATTCAAGTCTCTTACAGTAAATGGTGTAGCATTTGCACAGAACCCATGCCATCCCCTGAGATTAGTTACAGTACCTATGTCAATAGTTGTTATACTGTTTTGGGGACAATGAAATGACAAAAATCTGTGCATGTTCAGCACAGATACAATTTTTAAAAAAATATTCTCTATCTCCAGTTGGCGGAATACACAGATGTGGAACCCACGGGAACAGAGGGCTGACTGTACTTGCTACCAACACAGCCATTATTCAACAGAGCAGAAGGAACCAGATAACCAATAAGAACTTTTACAGGCAGGGACTGAAATATACTCAGCCGTCATGTGTGTATAGAAATGATCATCTGAGAAGGAAAATCAAAATATCTCGCTCCTGAGGATGGAAAGAGTTTTCTGGCTTGCAAATCTGTTCCCTTAGAGAGGTACTTTTCAGAAGGAAAACTACTTTCCATTGTTCTCCTTTCTGCCTTCTGGAAGAGTCTTCCTTGCCCATCCCTTTCTCTGGACTCCTCTGAGCCTGACCTTGAGCTTGGGCTCAAGGATCTTTTAGGAGTTTAACTGCTAAGGGGTTTAATCGTCACAAGTTACTACATATCCAGCTTGGAAATCACTGGGCAATGTGGATCCTCCCAAAAAGCTAATAGGCTTTAAATAGTTTCAAGTAAGGGTATCTGCAGCCTAACATCTTGTCTGGACATAATATTCAAGCATGAAGAATCTGCCATGGTAACCCCACATCGCACTCCAGACTTACTGTGTTTTTGTTTTGTTTTGTTTTGTTTTCCATTTCCTCAAACTAATTTTGGGCCGGGATTTTGAAAGATGTTGGTTCAACAGCCTAGCCTAGCCCTGCTCCTGCTCCTCCTTGGCTGGTCATCTTTTTAAAAATATGTATTTATTTATTTGAAAGTCAGAGTTACAGAGAGATAGGGGCAGAGGCAGAGAGAGAGAGAGAGAGAGAGAGAGGTCTTCCATCCACTGGTTCACTCCCCAGTTGGCCGCAACGGCTGGAACTGCGCCAATCCAAAGCCAGGAGCCAGGAACTTCTTCTGGGTCTCCCACACGGCTACAGGGGCCCAAACACTCGAGCCATCTTCTACTGCTTTCCCAGGCCATAGCAGAGAGCTGGATCGGAAGTAGAGCAGCCCGGTCTCAAACCGGCGCCCATATGGAATGCCGGCACTGCAGGCAGCGGTTTTACCCGCTATGCCACAGCACTGGCCCCGGCTGATCATCCTTAAAGCTTCCATGTACATGGAACTTCCTCTGCGAAGCCTTCTTCAATGACCCTTCAGGATATGAACTGCCTTGCCCTGCGTGTCTCCTGCTGGAGCACTTACCCGTCCTCCTTGTTGTCTCCGGTAGAATTCCCAAAAGCAGAGTCTGAGGCCAGCGTTCAGGACGCGTTGAGTGAGTGATCTTCAGGGAAGACTCCAGGAAAGCTGGGGAATCAGCAGGGGGAGACAGGGCAGTGATGCTCAAGTGGTGGTTTCCTGGAGAGCACTCTCAGCACCCTCTGAGAAGTCACTAAAAATGAGCATTTTCGAAAAACCACCTACCTTAGAAACTCCGGGGGTGGAGTCCAGTAGTGTGTCAGTTAAGGAATCTTCTAAGTGACTCCAATGCTCGCTAGGGTTGGGGACCACAGGGAAAGGGGACGAAGTCAAACACAAGGGTGGTCTGCAGTAGAATCCACAGTCAGACTCTGCGACAGGAGCTGCTTCCTGGCATGGTCCCTGCTAGGAAGCTGGATCCCTTTGCATGCCTGTCTCTGCCACCCAGCAGCTGTAGGCTGCCTCTGGGGGAGGCAGCGCCTATCAGCTGAGAGCAGTTCCTGCAGGAGGGGTAGCTGGGGGTCAGGAAGGACTGGGGGCTGTGTACATGCACCAACCTGGTGAAGGGAATCGGGAGTGGGGGACCAGCAGCATCTACTACACTTGTTGTCTGCTCTCTTGAGTAGACCAAGAACAATGTGTCTCTTGCTCATTATTGATTCACTGGTGCCTGTCACGGGTGTGAAATTTAATAATTACTTATGCAATTAACTGATTAAAATGCTAATTGAGTACCTGATATATGCTAGGCACTGTTCTGGGGACTGCTTGTGAGTGATAGAAAGAGACAAATGGAGAGCTCCCATCCACTGATTCACTTTCCAAATGCACACAATGGCCTGGGTTGGCCAAAGCCAGGGACCAAAACCTCAAACCGGGTCTCTCGTGTGTGAGACAGGACCCAATTACTTGAGCCAGATGTCTCCCAGGGCGAGACATTAGCATACACTCAAATATGTAGTATAGTGTCAGATATGGATAAACGCTGTGAAGAAAAACAGAGCAGAGCGAGAGGACAGAGAGAAGTTTGGAGCAGTATTTTAGAGAGCAGTTAAAGCAGAATCCTCTGAGAAGGTAACATTTGAGCTGAGGTATGAATAAAATGAGGGTTAGAGCCATAAGACTATCTGGTGGCAGCAATTTTTATGTAAATTCAAACTTATTTCAAACATTTTTTTATAAAAGAGAATATATTGTGGAAGAGCATTCCAGGCCCAGGGAATAAATGGATGAGTCACAGGAGGTACCTGGCATTTCTGTACTGATAAAGTAGGAGGTGGGAGGGAGGGACGCACAGGTGGCATCTTGCTTGCTGTTTTCATTTATTTTTTTAATTAACTTTAAACATTTATCAAAGTATAATGCACAAGATTGAAAAGCAAGTAGGGGCCGGCGCCGTGGTTTAACAGGCTAATCCTCTGCCTTGCAGCACCGGCACCCCGGGTTCTAGTCCCGGTTGCCCCCTTCCAGGCCAGCTCTCTGCTATGGCCCGGGAGTGCAGTGGAGGATGGCCCAAGTCCTTGGGCCCTGCACCCACATGGGAGACCAGCAGAAGCACCTGGCTCCAAGCTTCGGATCAGCACGATGCTCTGGCCGCAGCAGCCATTGGAGGGTGAACCAACGGCAAAAAGGAAGACCTTTCTCTCTGTCTCTCTCTCTCTCTCACTATCCACTCTGCCTGTAGAAAAGAAAGAAAGAAAGAAAGAAAGAAAGAAAGAAAGAAAGAAAGAAAGAAAGAAAGAAAGAAAGACAAGTAGGATAGAGAAGGCTGTTATGAAAAGCAGCTGTCCTGGTCCCACCCTGACCCTTCTTCCCCAGGGTAATAATCACTGTCACCCATCTCGGTGTAGCTCACCTCACCCCAACCTCCCCTCTTCTCTCTTCCAGGTACAGTTGTAGATTTTTTTGGCACCTCTATTGCTTATCTTAATAATTTCTAAGAATATACTCAAGTTCTAGATCTCTCTTCATCAACCCCAGACATTCGAGGGTGCTTCAAAAAGTTTGTGGGAATTGAATTCAAAGGTCACTTTGGTGCAATAACCTTTGAAATCCATGCGTAGTTTTTTCATAATAAATCTTTTCATGAACTTTTTGAAAGCCCTCATATCATGCATTTCAAGATTGGGGGGGCACTGAAATAGACTGATCCTTTAATCTCATGTCCCATGAGGCTTTTGGAGTACCCTCATATCCTCACATTTGAAGTACCTGCTTGCTTTGCAGCGCAACCTACCCTTCTTCCTTTCCTTCCATCATCCAACTTCATCACTCTGCTCAACACTGTTTGTAAGCACAGTACTTTGGTACAAGAGAGAGCAAAGGGGTTTCAGTTACTGAAAGAAGGTTAATGAAGATGTGTTTTATAAGCACAGTGTTTAGTTATCAATGCTTTTTCTATAGGATGAATCTAAAGCAGAAACCGATCAACTAGACTGTGTGGAAACATCATGGAGAATTTCAAGACTATAGGGACTAGACTATTCAGTCCAGGTACGTCTGGTTTTTATCCTCTCCTTAGCCTACAGCCACAATCATGCCTTTACCTCGAAAGCATTTTGCTCCTTTAGCCCACGATCTTTCTCTATCGTGGGACGAAGCATACGGACAGAATATGAGGCTGGTCTTGGTGCCACCAATACCCGTCTATTGAGAGCTCCGTCATCTTCTGAGCCTCCCATACCCTGCCATGGTTTATTCTCATCAATTATTGTGTTTTACTGCTGAGCCAGTGAGCATCACTAAAGCAGTTCCAAAAATGGATCATGAGGACATTCCAGAGTGAGCCTTCTGCAAGAAATGCCCCTTCTTTCTTCTCCAACTCACAAGGTCTAGTTCAGATGGCAGGATATGGGAGGCTACTACATGACCCTGCCTCCTCGACCACAGCTGACTGGGCCGGACAGTGACATATGACATCAGGTTGTCTCTTCTGGAAATTTTGAATTGGAGCTAAGGCTTCCCACTTTCATCTGGGTGGGTTTCTTGAATAGAGATGACATAGAAATTCAAAATCTATCTCCCATCTCAAAGCTCAAATAGCAGACATAGCAAAAATGCTTTCTTTGACTAAAAGGATGAAATGAGGCAGGGATGAAAAATAGAGTAATAACCAAGGCTCCTGATGGCTTTCAGTTCCTGGTTCGAGTTCTTTGCTGAGACCTAATTGTATCTCCACCCTATGACTCCTTAAAACAATACTGAATCCTTGGAGCAAATCTCCAGTTTTCTTATACAAGCTCCAGTGAGTTTCTGTGGTTTACAGTCAAAATTTACTCACTATATAATAATATACCTTGGGAGCTCTATCTTTGCAGTCTCCAAAATGTGAGCTGCACACGGTAGACTATCAAGAAGCATTTATTGAATTGAACCAGCTGACACTCCTTCTTCCTAAGGGACATAAACACTTTCAGTGGTCATGGGCCCCCTCCAAGGGTGAGAGTAACTCTGATGTATGAGAGGATGTAAGGTAAAAAAGTACAAATACATATTACAACCAGTTACTCCACCGCCTGTGGAAGACAACAAGTCTTTTTTTTTTTTTTTTTTTGACAGGCAGAGTGGACAGTGAGAGAGAGAGACAGAGAGAAAGGTCTTCCTTTTTTGCCGTTGGTTCACCCTCCAATGGCACCGCACTGATCCAAAACCAGGAGCCAGGTGCTTCTCCTGGTATCCCATGGGGTGCAGGGCCCAAGGACTTGAGCCATCCTCCACTGCATTTCCTGGCCACAGCAGAGAGCTGGCCTGGAAGAGGGGCAACCGGGATAGAATCCGGTGCCCTGCTGGGACTAAACCCCTGTGTGCCGGCGCTGCAAGGCGGAGGATTAGCCTATTGAGCCGCGGCGCCGGCCAGACAACAAGTCTTTTTTTTTTTTTTTTTTTGACAGGCAGAGTGGACAGTGAGAGAGAGAGACAGAGAGAAAGGTCTTCCTTTTTGCCGTTGGTTCACCCTCCAATGGCTGCTGCGGCCGGCGCACCGCGCTGATCCGAAGGCAGGAGCCAGGTGCTTCTCCTGGTCTCCCATGGGGTGCAGGGCCCAAGTACTTGGGCCATCCTCCACTGCACTCCTGAGCCATAGCAGAGAGCTGGCCTGGAAGAGGGGCAACCGGGATAGAATCCGGTGCCCGGACTGGGACTAGAACCTGGTGTGCTGGCGCCGCAAGGCGGAGGATTAGCCTATTGAGCCGCGGCGCCGGCCAGACAACAAGTCTTAATAAGAGAATCTATTGCAAGCTCTCTACCTCCTGACCTCCCGCCAGTGTAAATCAGAGAAAGTCGTCCACAGACTTAGAGGAAGGGTCGGGGTCCATCCCTGTAAGGACATGTGCTTTGAATCTCTTGGGTCTCTCATTGATCTGGTGAAAGAGCCCTCTAGTGGTGAAAACTAGCAATTATCTCTCAGCTTGAAAACATTCTAAGCACTGATGTACACACCTACACTACCAATTGAATGAAAGGATGAGGTCACCCCCTAGTAAGTGAGGAGGCATTACCGGGAATTAACTGACGGCCTCCCTGCCTCTGCACTCCCACTCTCGTCAGGTGTTCGGGCTTGTTCCACTCTGTGACAACCTTGCTCTGGACAGGAATTACAAAGGATGATCTTGCCTTACCAAGCAAAAACCTCAGTGTAAACTCCATTCCTGTAACTCGTGCCCCTTTGTCTTCTTCAGAAACATTATTTACCTTCATCTACCTGAGCTCCCTACTGTCATCCTTACAATCATACCTAGAAACTTACTTCTGTTGGCTGTACTTCCTGGGCACCCCACCCTGCAGGTCTGGGTTTATGTTATAGAGCTGAGAGAGTGGAGGTGGAGCTGTGCCTGTTTTACTGTGAGTGTAGTGAATGGGTGATTGGAACACACTCGCCCTAAGGCCCGAGCCCATTGGCCTTCCATCAACATGGCCCTCCTTTGAGAAGACTTTTTTTTTTTTTTGCTCCTATTGGATAAAGAGAAGAATCAAACAGATCCTGGAATGGCTGTTTTCATCATTGTCAATTAGTTCATCTTATTATGTGTCATAGAGTGAGGAAGAAAATGTCAGCATTTCAGTAACCTTTCCCAGGCAAGACCAGCCTTACTTCCATGTTGCACATGGCTTTTTCCTTGAAACAAAAATAACCAATAACTTCATTGAGAAGCAAATTTTCTCTTTAGGGACCAGTACTATGGCATAGAGGTTAAGTCACCACCTGCAGCACTGGCATCACATATGGGTGCCGGTTCGAGACCCAGCTGCTCCACTTCCAATCCAGCTCTCTGCTATGGCCTGGGAAAGCAGTAGATGATGGCCCAAGTCCCTGGGCCCCTGCATTCATGTGGAAGACCTGGAAGAAGCTCCTGGCTCCTGGCTTCAGATTGGTGCAGCTCCAGCCGTTGCGGCCAATTGGGGAGTGAACCAGCAGATGGAAGACCTCTCTCTCTCTCTCTCTCTCTCTCTTTCTGTGTAACTCTGACTTTCAAATAAATAAATAAATCTTATTAAAAATTTTTTTCTTTTTAGAAAAAAAAAATACTCAGTGACTTGTGGGAGACCTTATATACTTTTCTCCACCACCTCCTGACATTTTTCTGGGGTCTGATTAATTTATGTGTTTCATTTCAGTTACAGAAAATTTTTCAGGGAAAACCATGCCAGATGCATGTGTAACTAAATGCACATGCATGTACTCACCTATGTATTCAAGCCTATGCTATATTTACACACAGACATGAACACCCACACATGCACATAATTGTATATTTATCGTAAACAAGTTCACATGGCCCACAATACATATACCTGCTTTACTTCCACAACAAATTCACAGGCATTCAGAATTCTTACGTAGAGTGAAACACAGGTAAATGTTCAAACACAGTCACACTGTAACTATATAGTCAAACCTATACATGTACACCAAGAACCAAGACTTCAAATAACTCTAACCCCAAAATAAAAGTAAGGCTGTGAGCTGCATTTGAGAGCTCTTCAACACATTGTTCCTACTCAGTCATCTGGATAGAAGCTCTCGGATAGCCAGAGATAGCACCAAGGGAGGATATGTGTCTACAATTACCTCCATTATATTTTTGTCTAGTTAAATAGCATTCAAACATGATGGTTTGTGGACACATCTCAGCGACTGCAGAAGCAACCTAAGAAATCTCAATTCCAAACTCTTGACCTCTGATATCAGTCATGTTATGCCAAAAGAAAAAAAAAAGCAATAGAAAGGGCAATCCTGTGGACTGTCCATAGTCAGCTCAGTATGCTCCTGTATGTGCTAGCATCCATAGTAATAAAAACTGGTTAAATGCCGAAACTTTGCAATACTGACTAACTCCAAGGGAGAGAACTTTCAGATGTGCAATGGTAGTTGACCAGCTTTGTGATCAGACTCAGACATGCATATGAACATCCTAAGGACCTTTGGAAAGGATCTGACATTTTCAGTGCCTCTCCCACCTTGAATGCATCACACCTTCAAAGATAGAGGTGTTAAAATATATGAGATGCAGTCAGAGATCAAAATCTTAAAACCCTTTACCCAAAGTCCCTGATATGGGTCCAAGAGAGTCTAAATACATTTAGCTCCTTCTGTCTTTTAAAAATACATGATCATATGAATATGAACAGTTCCGGATCTGATCCGAGCACGTTGTCTCCGGTGTAAAACAGAGCTCCAGAGAAAGCAGGGTAGACATATTGGTTTGTTTTCTGGGGAACCAAATTGAGGCAGACTATGCACAGATGTGCCTGTGGCAACACTTTCTGCTCGCCCAAGTGAGCCGCCGGCCCCTTTAAGAAGACTCCGTCTTCAGGGTCTTCTGTCTCTCCGCGGGCTCCAGCGGCGCCCGCAGCAAACAGCAAACTTGTCTGGCTCCTGGGAGGGTTGAGGGGGTTTGATTGGAGAAGGCTGCCTTGGGTGGGCGCTGAGCGCGCGCCAGAGCGCGCTGCGGGCTTCCTTCCCCTTCCCCTTTCCTTAACCCTTCCTGGGGCGGAGGGACAAGGTGGTGCTGCAGCACCCAGCCGCCGGGGCGCTGACTGTTCTGGGCTCCCGAAACTTTGCGCGGAGCGTGGGCTTGACTAGGCAGAGCCAAGCCAGCCGGCTGGCCTCGGAAGAGACGAACAAAGGGTGCAGGAAAGACGGACCCTTTCAGAACCCCGGGTCTCTAGCCCGGGCGCTCCCAAGGCTGGGGTGCAGCCGCAGAAGGGAGCTGTCCCTTTAGCACCACGGTCGCAGGGGCAACAGGCGGGGAGCTGTCCGTTCAGCACCACGGAGGCCGGGCAACAGGCAGGGAGCTGTCCGTTCAGCACCACGGACCTCTGCCCTCCGAGGAAGGCGCTCGGCCCCCGCCCCGGGACAGTCTTTTCTCCAGTTTGAGCGGGGGTGTCAGAAGCAGGCGGAGAGCTTTCCTGCGAGGCTGGGGAAGCAGTGAGCACTCTTCTCAGCGACTCGCCTCCCAGCAGTGCTATTTTTTGCCATCCGCCCTCACCCCCAGCACACGCGCTCGCACATACACGCACGCACGCACACACACACGCGCACAGACCTCTCTGGATGTCTTTGCCTTGAGTCTCCTGGGGCTGTGAGGAGCCAGGCACATCTCAAACCAAGCTGACAGCCCCAGGCTCTGGAGCCATGCCCTGCACGGACCCTCGTCCTTACCAAGCTCCTGAGGAATGAAAGGAACCCGGGGACCCTCAGAAGGCAGCAGTGATGTGGACCAACCCCCTGGAGCCCGCACGCTTCAGAGGGCCATAGGCGACCCAGGGAACTGGAGAGAGCTCCAGACAGGAAATCCCAGCTTTCCCAAAGTCCCTGTGGATACCAACAAAAGGAGACACGAATTTTTGGAAGAGCCTGCTCTAGGTGAGCCAGCTGCAGAGTGATTTTCCCCTCTGGCACTGAGTCTCCCCTTCAACCCCCAGCCGTCCAGAGTACCATGAAGAATTATGAGGATGTGTGACAGAGGTATCCAGATGTTGATCACCACTGTGGGAGCCTTCGCAGCTTTTAGTTTAATGACCATTGCAGTGGGCACGGACTACTGGTTATATTCCAGAGGTGTGTGCAGGACTAAATCTACAAGTGATAATGAAACCAGCAGGAAGAATGAAGAAGTAATGACCCATTCGGGGCTGTGGAGGACCTGCTGCCTAGAAGGTATTTACAAATTCCTCAATGGCTCTGAAAAATATAGTTTCTGGTATTCTGGTGGGTGTTTTGGGAGATGGAGGCAGTGATGGGAGAAGAGGAATAGTTCAAATTCTTGCTGAGAATGTGCAGATATCCAGCCTCTATTCCCAGAAAGACTGGGGCTGTGTGGGATGAAGGGTTTGAGTCTTGTTGATCGTTTTTGGTATTAAGCTTCATGAGATGAGATTTGGTGACATTCTTGTTGGCTTCTGCAGTTGAGAAAAGTCTTCAGATTCAAAATCCCTAGGTGTATTATGAACTGCTTGGATATCTGGCTTGAGGTGGGGTCTTTGGCTCTGTTTAAATGGCATTTCAGTGGTTGGGGGAGGGATAGTGGAGAACAGCAGGAGGGAGGAGGGGGCTCTGACCTGACCTGGCACATTCTAAGCTATTTCCTTATTTCTCAAATAGTCATATCAGTTTCGTTGGAGTTTGATCTAACTAGATATTGTCATGAACTTCTTTTGCCAACCAGTACCAGGGTAACATATGTCAACTCCCACCACTACCCCACAATATTTTAATAAAACTTCCATATTGATACATATTTCACTATTTTGGATTTTTGAAACATTAAATCTTGATGTTTTGTATCCTTCTGTCTTTATTCCTAAATTATCCCAGAATTGAACAAATATATTACTGTGACATTTACATAAGATCAGAATTATCTGATCAAGAATTATAGCTTGTCACTTGAATTATAAAAATTAGAGGATTTGTCATAAATTATAATGAAGGGCAGATCAATTTTGGCATGTAAAGCCCTTGTATAGCCTATGTCTATTAAACTTGGCTTCACCATACAAAGAGTTGCTCTCAGCCAATGTGTGGATGTCATTGGAAGTAAACAGGAAGATGAAGGGGGAAAAATCAAAGCTCTTTAGAGCCTATATGCTTGAGGGAAGTCATTGGAGTAGAGGGGCAGGAGGGATTTTCTGAGGCTCCTGGGGTGAAGCTTGTCACAACCATAAGCAAGGAGGTCTGGGTTTCCTATATGCTCCTCTCCCCTGCTTGCCATTGGTTCTCCACACCTGCATTCCCACTGGCTGGCATGTGTTAGAGATTCTTGAGAACTTGCATTTATGTAAATCACTTAGAAAATCATGCTATGACATCACTTGCTAGTGTAATACTGCATCATTCCTTGGCCTTCTTCCCATGTCCTGACACTCTGAACAACTGCTTGCCTGACTATAGCGCTACTACAATTGATTCTGTATCCAACACAAATTTGCAACTGGTGGTAAATCCAGACAGGAAAGGACTACTTTAAATGCAACAAGGCTTATGTGAAGTCAGAAGACATGGATAATGATGCAAACTCTCTGTGTGACCTTGGCTAAGACATTTACCCTCAGTCCTCAGTCCATCAACCTGGAAATGACTAGTTTGGAATAGCACTCTCCAGAGCTCAGACTGTATTCTGTGTGCTGACAGAGATTCTAGAATAATTCTTCCTTAAATGCTGACAAAAATCTAATATTTGTGATCATTTGTCATTGGGTATGGTGCATTTACCTTAAGAAAATTCTATAATTTTCTTTCTTTTCTTGAAAACAAGGAATCAAATTATCTTTTGTAGAATCATGATATGGTAAATGTTTTGATGTTCTAGAGGTGTCATAAAAAATCTGAGCCTTTTCTCAAGTCAAAAATGGCACATATGTATACCATGGCACATATGTATACCATGTCATAGTCATTTCTAATTCTTCCAAACCTAAGGCTTGCAATGTACAAGTAAACATCAGTTTTAATTACCTCATTATGGTCTGTGAAAAAATAAATGTATCAGAGTAGAGGTAAAGAACTAATATTCCAAATCCTTGCTTAGAATGTCTCAACTGATGGTTTCTCTATTTTCCAGCATCACCATGCCTGATACCTACAGTTTGTATAAGTAATGGGAACTCTACCCAGATATGTTACGGAATTAGTGATAGAGGTGAGAAATTAAGTCAGGAAGGAATTGGCTGAATGGAAGAGGTATGCTTGGGCAAGTGAATTCTCTCTAGAAAATTTGTGGTAGTATTCATGCAATTTGACTTGATTTTTTAAAAATATTTTTTGAAATATTAAACACATGTAGATGCCCAAACATTAACAAATCACAATACATTTTTAGCCATGGTATACACCCAAACAACTAACACCTAGACAAGCCTGGCTAAAATTTGAAGCCAAGATTTTTTTTAATGTACGGAATACATCAAGTGTTCAAGAAATTTGCAGGAGTCTGATTTATGCATGAGAAGACACATGCAGCAGCCAGCATCTATCCCAGGCATTTTCATCCTCTGCTCAAATGAAGGTGCACAACCATCTCCCATGTGGCATCTCCTGTGCACCCCAGTGTCTCAACACTCTCATTTTCTGATCCTTTAGATGTCAAATGATAACTGGAGAGTCTTATAGTTCAACTTTCTTATAGATAAAATTAGAAGAGCCAATTCTTCCATAATTTTTAAGAGCCATGAGACAATGTTCTATTTTGTCTGAAAGAAGAGAATGCTCAGGAGGGACATGACAGCTGTCTGCAAATATCTGATGGGATGTCATATGGAAGGGAGACTTAAAATGTTGCATGTGGCCTCAAGGGAGTAGAAATAGAAGCAGAACTTGAGGAAAAAAGAGTTTTACCTCAGTATCACTATCCAATAAATGTGGAATGGGAACATTTAAGAGGCGATGAGTCTTCCAGTATCATAGATATTTAACTATAAGAATGTTACACCAAATGTTCCCAAACCTCACTAGTCATCAACATCACACAAAGCATTTAAGAAAATAGATTATCAGCTCTTACAATCAGAGTTCCTGATTCCGTGAGTCTATGATGGATCGTTGAAACTGATGTATTCTACAGGTCCTCCAAGCAGTTATGTTGGTAACACCAATGCATATTGAGTATGTACGATGGGCCCATGGAAAGCTAAATGTGTAAAAGACGATCATATCATTCAGTAAGAGAAACATATTTCCAGTTTTCATTTCTGTCACTCAACAGAATGCCATTTATGTTCAGCACTTACTATGTGCCAACACTGTCCCAAGAATTTTGAAAAATTAACCCTTTCATCTTCAGAGGAGTTCAATGTTGTAGGTGCTACTTTTACCCTCATTTTACAAATGAGGAAACTGTGGCCTGGAGAAGTTGCATAACTTGCCCAAGGTCATACACTTCAATTCAGGAGGCAGTGCTTAACCTGAGCCAAGCTACTTCTAAAAGCATTTGCTAGGGATGTTAATTCATGGTCTTATGGATAGTTTGCAGCTGGTACAAACATTAGCTCACGAGAATGCCCAAACACAGGGGTTTTTATTTCCGTATAGGAGTCTCAGATCTCAGAACACCCAGCAAGTCTGTGTAACAATTGCAGGGATGCAGGAGCCACCAGACAACTGCAAACTCAGAGGCAGCAAAGGACAGGCTTTAAATGAGGAGACAATCAACCTATGTAGAGACACCCACACTGAGAAACCAAACGAATGCCTGACTCATTATCTGGAAAGCATGCTCAGTATCCAATGTCTTCAATGGCAGCATGTGACTTTGAATGAGAACATGTTCAATATGTGATTTTTCTCATTAAGAAAATCTTGAAGGTCTAGCGACAATCAAAATGTTGTATTTAGAGAGTGGAAGACCACTAGCCTCGTAGTAAAGAACACTAATCCCATTTCTGTCACTGAAAGTTATATGACCCATGCATACTATTTTCTCTTTTGGATCTCTTTTGGACCAGTGTATCAAATTCTAAGAATCAGAACTTCAAGGGAACAGGCATTTGACATAGTGGTTAAGCTGCCACTTGGGGTTTTGTATCCCATATCCAAGTACCTGGGTCCAGGTCCTGGCTCTGGCTTCCTACTAATACACACCCTGGGAGGCATGGCTCAAGCATGTGTGCCCCTGCTACCTATGTGGGAGACTTTAATGGAGTTCCAGGCTTCTGGCTTCTGTCTGGCCTAGCCCTGGCTGTTGGAGGGATCTGTGGACTGATCCAGTAAAGGGAAGATATCTCTCTTTCTCTCTCTCTCTGTTTTTAAAGAAAAATGTAAAAAATAAAATGAGAACTTCAGAAAAGATGAAGGAATAACAAACCCAAATGTCTGTCCCTGTGGACGAGGCAAGCTACATATCAAAGGTGAGGCAAGCTACATATCAAAGTTGAAGCAAGCATTTTTGCTATTCTCTTAACTTGATGCTATGGTGAGAAAAAACAATGGTACATTTAAAAAGACATGCTGCAACTGAAATTCAGTTTTAGTTAGAGGGCAGTAGGAAGTGGTGGGGACTATGGCAAACTGTGGTACGCAAGGCCCACGTAGAAGACAGTAACAACTGCTATTCTTCCTTGGCTTGAATTCTCCTACTTGGAGAAATGTGCACCAAATGTTGCACAATGTTCCAAGAAAATAAAAGCCAGATGTAAAAATCTCTTTATTTTTAAAATATTAGTAACTCATATAATTTTTTGAAAACATAGAACTAGTCAAACCAAATTCACCTTATAGCTGAATGTGGCCCACACACTGCTGGTGTTGAGCTCTGGAAATTACTCAAATGACTCTTTCAGTCCAAATTTTTTTTATTTTTTACATGTATGAATCTTGAATTTCTCTTTTTCCAATTGATTGAGAATTTTTCTACTAAGAAAAGAAATCCTGCTTAGGATTTTTAAGGCAAGGGACATTCAATTACAGAAAAGAATTTCAAAACACTGCTACTTCTGCTACAGATGGGCCTAGATGACACCAAACATCTGGCTGAAAAATAGAAAAAAAATTAGCCAGTCATTAAAAGTTCCCCCATATTTCCAAATCTCCAGATGGTTGACTTTTTCCAGCCAGATGCAGTTCCAGCATTATTTATATGTTCAAGAGCCTTCGGGGAAGCTGCAAAAATGGTTGAGGATGGGGGTGTGTGTTTCCTAGGTGCTCAGCCCTGTGCTCAGGGCTTCCATGTATATAACTCGTACTCTTCATATCTCCTACCTCACCCCTCCCAGTAGACTACAAACTCTATAGGGACATGGATTCTTACTTGTCTGGGGGCACTGCTATATGCCTGGAGCTTAGTGACAGTACCAATCATCATTTCTGCTCCTCTAGTCCTCGATTACATCGATAGACATGGGTGCAGGATGTGCTAGAGCTCTTTGACTCTCTTCCCTACACTTGACATCTCCCCTGTCCTTTTGCCTGTACTCATCACCCTCAGACTTAAAGCCCAAGACGTGTATGGAGAAACAAAATGAACTGGCATGTTAAGTGCTTGTGGGTCGTGTCAGGATTGAGCAAGTGGTAGGAGCTGGAGTGTGAACATAACGGTAATGCAGAAAGGATATATCCATAAGGCCATATTGCTTATCAAACGTTGAAATCCTTCCCTCCATGTTGGTAAACACCTTCTAGCTCAAGTCCCCCCCTCCCCCCACAACTTCCCACCACCACTGTGCCTGCCCTCGCCCTTCCTGGGACCCTCAGACCTCAGTAATATCTAGCAGGCAAAGGGTCAAGACCTGGCCCAACATGCACCATCGTGACCCCACCCCAGCTCTAGGAAATCATTCACGCTGATTTGCTGCTCTCGTATCCTACTGATTGTTAAACATTCGGAACCTTACTCTTAGCTGTACCATCTTTGATGAAAAAACCTACTCCTCTTCTTTCTACCTTCTTTCTACCTCAAACCTAACCCTCTACCTTCCGACTCAAAGTTTCCATGGCTCTACCTTAAGGAGTGGATGCTTTGAAAATGCTTTTGTTTATTTCATCACTCAGGAGAATATCTCCTTCATTAGATTAAAAGCCAGTGACCTGCATTCCAGGTGGCATGACCATTGTGCATTATTTTGTATGAGTAACTAGTATGTGCTAAGAAAGAAAGAAAGAAAAAAACTCAGGAGAAAGACAACTGTGTTCTGGTGATGTTCTCATAGAGTACTTAGCAACAAGCTTACCTAAGGGGTCATCTGAATCTCTGTGGTAACTTTGTTCAACTCAGCTTTTATTACATATTCAGGTCTAGTAGCTGTACTGTTAGATGTTTACTGTAGAAAACTGGGGAAATGCACATAAATTTTTCTTCAGTAGAAGTGCACATGATTTCTGCTCACTACAGGAGATAATCCCAAATATTGTGGATTGATTGCCTGCCCACTAGGATATTAATCAGTTTTATATCTAACTTAGCAATCTTATTGCAGAAGTTTTTTTCACTGAAAGAAAACTGTAGCATCCTCCTTTGAACCAGTTTAGTCATTCTGCTGGTTTCCTCGCTGTTGACTATAATAAAATTTGACATGAGCTCATTATGTATTTTAGGAGAATTATATTTTTGACAATTTGAACATTATACTTTGACACATAGAAGCACCCCCAATAAAAACAATGTCTCTGAGGTTAAAGAGAAGCCTAAAAAAATCCCAAGGTTTTTTTCTTGCCCCCATCCCATGACCCTGCCAGAACACACTTTTTCACTGTAGGTGGAAATGATTCTTTAATAATTTATGAGAGGGGCTAGTGCTGTGGCACAGTAGTTAAAGCCACTGCCTGCTGTACCAGCATCCCATATGGGTGCTTGTTTGAGTCCCAGCTGCTCCACTTCCCATCCAGCTCTCTGTTATGGCTGGGAAAGCAGTAGAAGGTGGCTCAAGTCCTTGGGCCCCTTCCAGAGGAAGCTCCTGGCTCCTGGCTTCAGATCGGTGCAGCTCCAGCCATTGCAGCCATCTGGGGACTGAACCAGCAGATGGTAGACTCTCTCTCTCTCTCTCTCTCTCACTCTACCTTTCAAATAAATAAATAAATCATTAAAAATAATTCATGAGAGATCGCAGAGAATATTGGATGATATGAGACTTCAGGGCCAATGGACCTGGGTTCTTATCTGAATCCTGTCATTTATTAATTATGAGATCTTGGAAATGGCTTAACCTCTGAGCAAGAGTTTCTTTCTCTGTCAAATGAGAAAACAGGCTGACATTTGATCTACTGCTTAAGAGCCTAGTTGGGAGGGCTGCATCCCATATTGGAGTAGTGAGGTTTAATTTCTGCCTCTAGCTCCTGGCTCCAGCTTCCTGCTGATCCTGGGAGGCAGCAGTGATGATGGGTTCCTGACACACACATAGCAGACCTAGATTGGGTCCCTGGCTCCCAGTTTCAGCCCAACTCAATCCTGGACAGTGCAGGTATTTAGGAGAATGAACCAGTGCATGGGACCCTCTCTCCACCTGTCTGTCTTCTGCTGTCTGTCTTTCTCTGTGTGTCTCTTTGCCTCTCAAATAAATAAAAATATTGTAAATGAGTATTTTTACTGAGCAATTGCTTTCACCTCTTTTTGTTTTAGTTCCTGTGGTTCTTTCATGCCTCTAAGCAATACGTTGATTATTAAATCTTAATTTATCCATTTGAAATAATATCTATTTTCTAAGGCAAGTGTTAAGGTGGCTTGCCTATACCAGTACTCTTTTCCTCCCAACACTTTTAGATCCTCAATGAGTTACTGAGACTCCAAGAAGAATCACTCACTGTGATTGAGGGCACCTGGGAAAAAGAGAGATGATGTCTCATTCCCTGCTTGGACACTTGTTTAGGCAACACAACTGTGCATCTGCTCACGTGCCGATCTCAGCAAGGGAGTTGGAGGGACATTACCGAAAGAGGGCATGGCAAAGCGCAGCCTATTTGAAGCACTGAGGTTCTGTGAGTTTATTGGCCCTGGTGGCAGATAGCTGAGCTTAAACCATTGGGTCAGTATCTCATCTAAGACAGCAGAACATAAGCCAAGACAACTCTAGCCAGGACTACGTGATATCTGTGAAAATGTCACCCAGCTACAAGGCTATCCAGCCTACTAGTCCAGTTGGGGCTGAAAGCCAGCCTCTGATCCATTCACTAAACCATCTATCTTGGTCCAGAACTCAGTCTGTCCAAATGGAGGAAGGGCTAAAGAAAATGTTCACAAAGCACTCGATGGGCCAACAGCAGTCCCAGTAGCATGCACCTGAAATTGCTGATGGTTGGAGCCAAGGTAGGGTGGAAAAGATTGGACCACAGTCAAGCATTCCACATCAGGGAAGAAAGTGACCATGGGAAGGCAGCATAGGTCCCTCCAGTAACTGATGGGAGTGTGCCACCAGAGGGTTAACGTGTAGCTCCCCACTGAGCAGAGAGCCCTGGAGCCATTTGTGTCAGCTGGAGAAGCAGCAGCAACAAACAACAGTTTGCTAGCTCACCCAGCTAAGTGAAATGACATGTTGGCCTACTCCTTCTTCCTGCTCTGGGCTTGGACCTCTGAAGGAGATGGGCTTACTGTCTTTGGGAGGCATAGAATACTCCTGTTTCCCAAGAAGAGAACCAGTGAAAAATTAAGAAAACGCAGAGATGAGGGAGAAGCAGAATTCAGGATTTGACTAGCACTTTGAGGGTCTTCTGAAGCTTGCTCCAAAATGGTGCAGATGAACAGTAAGGTGTAGTATTAGAAGTGATCCAGGCAAGGAGAGTTTTCTGCAAGGCAGAAGACCGTGTGCAGCCTATTTCCCAGTTTTGCATGAGCTGACTCACTTCCAGGGTAAGCCTGCCCTTCTTCTGGAATTGATAAGCAGGTGAGATGCTGCTGTGGTCTTGGAGGACCATAGGGTGAGCCATGAGAGCCCCAGAAAGAGGTGCCAAGCAACTAGTAAAAGTAACACATAGCTAACTCTTAATGAATCTCTCGTATGTGACAGGCTATGATTATTGTGGCAGATTAAGCATTCATTTCTGGGCCAGCCTCTGAGTCTTCATTCATTTAACAGACACACACTGTGTGCTAGGTGCTGTCCTAAATAAGCACTTTACAGATACTATTTAATTTTCATGACTTTAAGTGATAGATGCTATCACTATCTCCATATTTCAAAGAGGTACAGAGCTGGGATTCAAAGCCTACCCTCTGCTGTCTTTCATTCACTATATGCTAGGCACTTGGATAAACACATAGAATAAAAAAGGTTCAATCAGTACTCAGAATAGCCCTGTCTACTATTCATTGTCCTTTTCCATGAGCATGGAGACTGAGGCTCAGAGAGCTAGAGCAGTTTATACAGTATCACACTGTTTCATCATAGCAGGGCTGGGATGTGACCCATGACCTCATCCAAACCACCAGACCTGATGGGGTGGATCTCCCATGTATTTCCTCCTGTGCCATGGACAGCATGGCATCAGTCACTGTCTCTGAACCATTGAGCACCTGGAAATATTATTAAAAAAAAAACATTAGCCTTAGCCGATTTTTATTCCAAATCCAGAAAGCAAAGTCAAGGAGCAAAAATGGTAAAGCCAATAAGATTTAGACATTGTAGCATTAGTAAGAAGCAGCACCATCTCTGGAGGGCAAATGGAAAGTTTTATTTTAACAAGTATTGCCAATCATTTGGAAATAAAACAAGGAGTTTGTCTGGATGCAGGTAAGCACTCTCTCCCACACTGGAGCTGGGTGTTTGCAAACTTGGAGATGCCATTAGGTTCCTGGCTATTCCAATTCCTGGGGAAGTAACCTTGGGCACATTATTTCCTTGACTTTTTGAGCTTTAAACCCTGAGTCAGGCAGGAGTCAAAGATTCTGCCCTACTCGTACCTCCTCATTTCTGGCTTGGATCATTCCATTACAAAGATTTGCTGCTGGGTTCTCAAGCAGCACCCAGAGGGTCAAAGCCATCCTACAATAGCACAGAGACACAATAGACCACTGCACCAACAAGCCCGGTTCTTACTGACCTTGGGCCAGAAATAGGCAGCTGGGATGAGATGAGGGCAGGCAAGACTCAAATACATCATCTATCCCACCTTTTAGCCTGCATGTTGTAAGAAAAATTTTAAATATCTGTTGCCATCCACAAACTCTAGGCAGAACGTTTTCCTGAACTACCAGCCTAGAACCAGGGGCCCAGGTATAGTAGACACTCAATAATTATACATTGAATTTCTTGCTGGAGGGAGAAAAATTCAATTACCTTGAGCTTCTCCTGGGAAACCCCTGCTAATCCCTACCATTTGCTGCTCTGCTCTTAAGTGCTTACAAACCACTCTTTTGATAATATGTCCTACAATCCCAGGCACGTCGATTTGTAACTCAGCAGCCCATAGTTTGAGGGCATCTGGCTTTCCAGTCTTTGAAAAATCTCAGTGTTATTTGTACATCTGTTATTTTCCATTCTGTCCTTGAAGATTATCCAGAGTAGCTCAACAGTCTCATTTTAAAATTCCCTCAATACCCTGGGTGCAAACTTGGGGAAAGAAGAAAGCAAATACATGTTGTGTGGACATATTGTGCATAGATCCGGCAGACGCTGTTTCTATTCCTTGTGCCTGAGAGTCTATACATATTTGGTTACCTGCACAGTGAGGAGATGGCATTCCCCCACTCTGTATTCTGCAGCATATGCTGTTCACATCATGCATAGCTGGCCTGGAATGCAATAATACTCACCTGTTAAATTAAAGTGATTCAAAAAAAAAAAATCACTGACAACTACTGGGGCATCTTCCATCATTGCATCCATTACAAAATTCTACTGTCACCTGTGGAAATTGGTTTGGGCGTAGAGCAGTTAATATAGATGCATATTTACAACAAATCATTTTGACCCTTTGGAAATTACAGGACTGCAGAACCAATTAGCTGTTTATCAGCTTATAATGCCTTAAAATGTGTATTACCAAGTAAATCCTGATTTTTTTTTTTCAAAATAGGACTTTTCACCAATGACACATCAGGCATGTGATCCAAAAGCTCTGGGTGTTTAAAGAAAAATAAAAGGAACAAATCTAGAGGCAATGATGTTAATCTGAGCCAAAGGTCTACTGTACAGCGTAGTAATTACTCCTTTCTGCTTTTTCGCTCTGCAGTGAGTGATGGCTTTGCTCCTGAGCAGTGGGAAGATGACAGGAGTTGGGCTCCCAGAGATAATAAGGGTGGAACCAAGGAAATCAGATCTGGGCTACCCTAAAAAAATGATTTTCCACTTAAAGGCCCTGGGGGCCAACTGTAGGGATGCCTTTTTAGCTTAAGAAATAGAGAATGCAGGGCCAGTGTTTGGTATTGTGGTTACAACGTTTCTTGGTTTGCCTCCATTCAGTATGGGAGTGCCTGGGTTCAAGTCATGGCTCTGTTTATGATTCCAGCTTCCTACTAATGTGTACCCTGAGTGGCAGCAGGCTATGGCATAAGTAGTTTGGTCCTTGTCACTTGTATTGGAGACCCGAGTGGAGTTCTAGGCTCCTGGCTTTGCAGGCATTTGGGTTGTGAACTAGCAGGTCAGAGTGCTCACTCATTTTCTCAAATCAAATAAATAAATAAGGAAATAAACAGGGACTCCTAGCCCAGCACTATGAATATCTTTCAAACTACTCTAAAGTTGGCAAGGTGTAAGAGGGTGGGATTGGGGAATGGAACTACAAATAGTGTGGTTAAGGTAAGCTGCTCTGAGGAGGTCACGCTCAATTTAAAATGTAAAGAAGGTGAGAAACCAAGTCAATCCACTACCTGGAGAAAGAGCATCTGGGCAGAAGGAACAGCAGGTGCAAATGCCTGCAGGTGGGAGTTTGTCCCTGGTCTCAAAGGATGCCAGGGTGACCGAGAGGGGAGAGCCAGGAGGAGCGAGGCAGACGTGTTGCGGGCCCTGGAGCCCAGGACCAGATCCTGCTGAGGGTCCTGGAAGCCAGGTTGTGTAGGGCCTGGAAGGGAGCTGTAGGAGTTTTTAAATGATACCAACGTAGAAGCCCCTAGTTCTTATAGAATCTTGCAAAGCTTCCAGAATCATCATTCCTAACTCACAAATTCTCACCCTTCTCCAGGCCAGGCTGGCACCTCTACCCAGGCAGGTCTTTCTTCTCCATCTGGGGATCCATTAACAGATGCAAAGTGAGTGTTTTGCATGTGGGGGTGACCTCCAGCCTGGACTCCCTGCTCTACAAGTAGTTATTGGGCAGGCCCTAGGTGCCAAATGCTGTGCTGGGTCCTGGGGATTTGGTAGACAACCAGGTAGACGTGGTTCTTGTCTTTTTCAGGGAAAGTGTGGACAAAGGGCACACCATGGGTGGGAGTTTGGCCTAGCAGTTAAGATGCCCACATCCCCCACACCACTATACTGGGGTTTGATCCTTGGCTCTTGCTCCTGATGCCAGCTTCCTGCTGATGTGAACCCTGAGGCGGTGGAGATGGTTCAAGTCGTTGGGTTCCTGCGACCCACATGGAAGACCCAGGTTGAGTTCCCTTCTGCCTCCCTATCCTCCCACCATCCCCCCTCACTCTTCCACCCTAGATATCATGGGCATTTGGGGAGTGAAGCAGTGAATTGGAGTTGTCTCTGTCTGCCTGTCTATTTCACTCTCTCTGTGTCTCTCAAATAATTTTTTAATTAAAAAAAAAAAAAGCAAGAGGACCCAGGTGAGCAATGCATGGAGCTCCTGCAGCACAGAGCAGGGAACAGGTCCTAGATTAGTCAGGATGGCCGTTATCACAGAAAGGTTCTCTTAGGACCTGTGAGTCCCCAAGGTGTCTGACCTGCAGTAGGTGCCCAAAACACATTTGCAAGGGCTGGTGTTGTGGCATAGAAGTCTAAGCCACTACTCGCAATGCATTGCATGTTGGAGTGTCGGTTCCAATCCTGGCTCCTCTGTTTCTGATCCGGCTCCCTGCTAATGCACCTGGCAGATCAGCAGAGGATGGCCCAAGGACTTGGGTCCCTGCCACCCACATGGGAGACCTGCATGGAGTTCCAGGTTTCTGGCTTTGGCCTGGCCCAGCCCTGGCTGTTGCAGGCATTTGGGGAATGAACCAGTGGATGGAAGATTCTCTCTCTCTCTCTCTCCCTATCTTTTTCTGCTTTTCAAATACTTTCCTCCTCTCTCTGTCACTCTGCCTTTCTAATAAATAAATAAATCTTTAAAACCATAGTTGCTAAATGCACTAAACGGCTTATGCAGGGCACACAGAGGAGATCTGGCCCCTCCTAATGCCAAAGACTCGAGTAGAAATGAATTCAGACATCCTGGCTTCTTACCATTAAGCAGAGGGAAAAGAAAACAGAAAATATTCCACATATTCATAGAAATCCATGAAGACACAGTGAGTCAGACACATTTTTCTTTCATTTTTGAATTTTCTTTTTATTATAAAAAGAAATCCTAGATATTTGGTTATCATGTTCTTTTGAACATGTTTCCTAGTGCATTTTCTTAATTAAAACACTTTCAAAATTATAAAATTAATGCAAAAACATTTTCAATACAAATTTTATTTTATTTAATTTTTAAAGATTTATTTATTTATTTATTTGAAAGTCAAAGTTACACAAAGAGAGGAGAGGCAGAGAGAGAGGTCTTCCATCCATTGGTTCACTCCCTAATTGGCCGCAACGGCTGGAGCTGTGCCTGCCGAAGCCAGGAGCTTCTTCCAGGTCTCCCATGTGAGTGCAGGGGCCCAAGCACTTGGGCCATCTTCCACTGCTTTCCCAGGCCATAGCAGAGAGCTGGATCAGAAGTGAAACAGCCAGGTCTTGAACTGGCACCCATATGGGATGCTGGCACTTCAGGCCAGGGCTTTAACCCACTGTGCCACAGGGCCAGCCCCCCTCAATAAAAATTTTAAAACAACCTACATGGGGCCTGCATTGTGGTGCAGTGAGTTAAGCCACGATTCGTGATGCCAGCATCCCATATCTGAGCACCAGTTGGAGTCCTTGCTATTCAGCTTCTGATGCAGCCCCCTGCTAGTGTGCCTGGGAAAGCAGTGGAAGATGGCCCAAGTGTATGGGTCCCTTCCACCCACATGGGAGACCTGGAAGTTCCATGTTTCTACCTTCAGCCTGGCTCAGCCCCAACCATTGTGGTCATGTGGCCATTTGGGTAGTGAACCAGTAGATGGAGGATTCTCTCTCTCTCTCTCTCTCTCTCTCTCTCTCTCTCTCTCTCTCTCTCTTCTCTCTCCCCCTCCTTTCCTCCCTCCCTCTTTTTCTGTCACTCTGCCTTCCAAATAAATAAAACAGATCTTTAAAAATAGAAGAATATGGACAAACCAAAGTTCCCCCTGCACTCTCACTAAAATCTCATCCCATTTCCCAACCATGACTACTGATAAATATGATTTCCTTATTTTACTACTCTTCCAAGTCCAGGAGATTAATGGGGGTATATTTTTCTCTTCAAATTAAAATTCTTCATAATTCACTCGACAGCTTCTTAAAAATTATCTTACAACTTAATTAATCGCTTAATTAATCATTCATGCTATCTTAAAAATTACATCATCCAGGAGGGCTTTTCAAGATAAATATCTTCCCCAGGGCTCCTCAGCCCTCAGCAGGCTATAGTCCTACTCCCCAGAGCAAGGTTTCTGTAGCCACCTCTTCTGTGAGTCTTTTGGTGGATGCATCCCTCCTTCTAATTCTTGATTTATAATCTATTGGCTTCCTGCCGGGAGAGGATTTAGCTAACTCACTCCTCCCTCTGTATTGATTGGCTTTCTAATTTTTAAAAATCACTAAGTCTCCAGTGCTTTTCTCATGTACCTTGAGGAGAACATCTCAGCTTCCCACTTCATCAAACGAGGAGCCCCACAGTCCCCGCGTCCACCTACCCCTGCTCTCAGTTGTATTTTTACTTTGTCATTAGTGAGAGCCATTGCATTTGCGTTCCCTTCCGGAGCTAGACCAACGGCTTCCGATCCAGGGCCAGAGATCGATTCTGAAGTTTGAAACCCAATGAACATCATTATGTAGATAATGTTCAACGGAAAGCTGAATTGTTATCTGAGATTACATTTTTCTCCTTCTGGTTTCAATGACACAGTCTCTGAGTCATCAAAGGAATATGTCCAAATGGAGCCTTTTAACACTTAACCGGTTGCTCAAAATCATGTTGTATGTATTTGCTTGCATCACATTTGGGATTTTGGGTATAGCTTTCATTTTTTCTAGGGTTTCTGATTGAATCAGAGTTGTGGGGTATATATATATATATATATATTTTTTTTTTAAAGTCACTGCAGATAAAAGTATGCTTTTTAAGCACAAGCCCTGTGTTGAGGAAAGTATTTTTCTGGAAAAATCACCCTCCTCATTTCTTCATCTGGGCAATGCAGTAATTAGAATTCAGCTTCTGTTGTCAGACAGCTTGGACTCAAATCCTAGGTCAACCACACGTGGCTCTGTGACTTTAGGCATACTACTTCTCCTCTCTGTGTCTCTCTTCCCCATCTATAACGTGGAGGTTATCAATGTACCTACTCTAGGGTTGCTAGGGCGTTGAATATTGATGCAGCACTTAGAACAGTGCCTGGCACACATGAGTACTAATTTGCTATTGATTATCACCATTTTCCTGGGGTAAGTAGATGGGACTGGATCTACTAATCTGCATTGTTCTGCTAATAGCAGGGACTGCTCGGTTAGCTCTCAAGTGTGTTCACAAACCTGCTGGAAGCCTGAGGAAGCCTGAGGCCAATCCAGGGGTGCAGATGGCGGAGACCTTAGCAGGAACAAGACTCGTGGTCTTTGGTGAAAAGTCATGAGCCTGATTCTTTGCATACTGGTTGAGGATGGTGGTCAGACCCTTGAGGAAATCCATGTTTTAGTTTCCTCCCTCCCCAGATGAGTGACATTGGGGAACATCAACAAGGACAGCCCATGCCTACTGAGTCCTTACATCATGTTACTTCAAGAGCCGTCTGGAGTATTATACCCATTTTACTAATGAGCAACTAGAACTCAGAGAAGTAACTGTCCCAGATTCTCATGGCCAATAATTGGCAGCCATAGGATTCGAATTCAGATCTTTTAAAACTTGACGTTCTTAGTCCAGTGTTCCCAAAGTGGGGAGAGGTGGCCCCATGGAGTAATGGGGGCTTTCCAAGATCCTTCCAAGGGGTCGGCAAGATCAAAACTGTTTCAGAGTAATAATAAAATAGGGTTTGCCTTATGCCTGTGTTGGCTTGTGCACTGATGATGCAAAGAGCAAGGAGGGGAAAGCTGCAGTGGCTGAGTTCCGCTGTCCTCATCACCATCATTCACTCAAAGCGAAAGGAGTCAGTTTCGCATTTAAATGACCCTGACGAAGCAGTCAGCTGAGACTAATTTCATTAAATTCAGACCCAAGTATCAGGTTTGCCTATCCCATGGAACAACACCGGCAGGATACATAAATCACGCCAGCTACAAACCCAAGGGCCGCGGTGGTCCCCAGTGAGGACCCTGGTGCCCCTGAGTTGCGAGCTGAACTAGCTGCTTTTTGTTTCCCCTTCAAACACCGTATTTACTGGAAAGAGTGATTGACAGGCAAATTATGGTTATTCAGGCTTGGGTATTTGGCAGATATTTTCTCAAAAATGAGCTAAGTGAGCCTGTCACTTCAAAGAAAGCAACTGACAGTACTTGTTGCCAAAGAGAAAACTCCAGGTTTCAAGTGAAAATTGCAATTTTGGAAAACTTAGACCTGCCCCCATTAGCCAATGGGGTTCTTTTTCATATTGTGTAATAAAAGGTGCCAAATTTAGGAGATCTGTATAACTCAGTGAACCAATGTTTTGCCAATGACCAGTGCATAATGTTATCAAGTTATACCTGAGTACAAGATCCATTCAGGGTGCAGAAATAGAACCGGGGGTTTTAATGCACTAGAGCATATGCAGGTAACATCATTGTTTCAGATGCCACATTGCCACCAACCTTTAAAGAACTGACCATTTGTTGAGTTTTTGGATAGTATCAGAGAAGAATGCTCAGAGTCATCTTCAAAACCTGTCCAAATACTCCTCTTTTTGTCAACTATGTGTTTGTATGAGATCTAATTTTCTTCATATACTTCAGCCCCAACATCATTTGGCAGCAAATCAAATGCAGAAATAGACATGAGGTGGTTGGCGCTTTGGCATAGTGGGTAAAGCCACCACCTGCAGTGCCAGCATCCCATATGGGTGTCAGTTCAAGTCCCGGCTGCTCCACTTCCAACCCAGCTCCCTGCTAATGGCCTAGGAAAAGTAGTGGAAGGTGGCCCAAGTGTTTGGGCCTTTGCCACACATATGGGAGATCCAGGTGAAGCTCCTGGCTCCTGGCTTCAGCCTGGCCCAGCCATTGTGGCCATCTGGAGAGTGAATCAATGGATGGAAGGAAAATTTCTGTTTCTCTCTCTCTCTCTCTCTCTCTCTCTCTCTGTAACTCTGACTTTCAAATAAATAAATAAATCTTTTCAATTGCTAATTAATTCTTTTTAAAATATTTATGTATTTGAAAGTCAGAGTTACACAGAGAGAGAAGGTGAAGCAGAGAGAGAGAGAGGTCTTCCATCCGCTGGTTCACTCCCCAATTGGTCACGATGGCCGGAGCTGCGCTGATCCGAAGCCAGGAGCCAGGAGTTTCTTCCGGGTCTCCCACGTGGGTGCAGGGGCCCAAGGACTTGGGACATCTTCTACTGCTTTCCCAGGCCATATCAGAGAGTTGGATCAGAAGTGGAGCAGCCAGGACTTGAATCGGTACCCAAATGGGATGCCCGCACTGCAGGTGATGGCTTTACCCACTACACCACAGCACCGGCACCAAAACGAATCTTTTTTTAAAAAAAAAAGTAGAAATGAGAATTTACCTATTGTCTATTAAGCCAGTCATTAAGGATATTTGCAAAAATGTAAAAAGAATATGCCATTCTCTTCACTCTTTCCATTTTTCTGGAAACTATAGTTATTTTTCATATAAATGTTGTTTATGTTGATGTGCCACTTAGTTCCTCATTCTTTTTATTTTTAATTTGACAGATAGAGTTTGACAGTGAGAGAGTAAGACAGAGAGAAAGGTCTTCCTTCCATTGGTTCACTCCCCAAATGGCCGCCATGGCCGGCGCTGCACCAATCCAAAGCCAGGACCCAGGTGCCTTTCCTGGTCTCCCATGCAGGTGCAGGGGCCCAAGGACCTGGGCCATCCTCCACTGCCTTCCCAGGTCACAGCAGAGAGCTGAACTGGAAGAGGAGCAACCAGGACTAGAACCCGGTGCCCTAGTTCCTCATTCTTTTCAAGCGAATTAAGTAACAAATATTCTATCTTTTTGAACTTAGATTGTGATCTAGGAAATATCAAATAGACAAAATCCACAGAAAGAAAAGCTCAAGAATTTGTACAAGTGCAAAGGAATCCTGCAGCCAAAATTTGGAGACCCTCTGCTACAGCCTGATCTTAATTCTGCGGACAAACTTCAAATGGTTGAGGGGAGGAGAGACGTTGAAAAAGCCATTTCATGCTTTTGTCAGGTTCTCTGCTAGTTCTGCCTTTTCTTCTCCAAGAAGAGAGGAAACAAGTTCCCTTGGCGCATCCCAGCACCTCTGTGTAGAATTCCTTTTGGTTGCAGCCGAGCTAAGCGCTGCTCTACCATCACTGGGATGTGAGAGGCACCAGGAGATTTCAGCAGGGTGGGGAAGAGCTGTCTTTGATTAAAATGCAACCCTGCCGGTATAAAGTTTTACAGGGCCTGCAGGATTCATAGCACCTTGCGTCTTTGTCCACGAGCACCAACAAAGCTCAACTGTGACATCACAAAGAGCCAGGGTACTGTTCCTCGCGTTTGAGATGAAGCAAAGTACAGGAAAACTGAACTGTGATTCCGCAGGTGCTCGGTGGATTGTCCGCTTTCTAACTCACTATGAAAGGGGCTGTGCTTGGGGATTGAGAGTTGAGAGGGTGACTGTCGGACGGTCACTGAATAAACACTTCCCTTGGCTCGTCCCAGCGCTCGGCTATGGCTATGAGAAGTGAGAGGGAGGCCAGGGCTGGTTGCCACAAATGGTTGCCCTTTGGGTAGTTTCATGTCAAGTCCCCCTTCTTCTGCTAACAGTGTTCTGATTTTCTTTCTGAGTTACCGTGCCACCCGCTACTCTGTTCGTGTGGCTTTGGTGGAAGTGACTCCAAGTTGGCTCTCAAGACACACGTATGATCTAGGAGTGACCTTGAAGATTGTCATCACGTCTCTGGAGTCTCTACTAAGGCAGTAGTTCTCAACAGAGACATTCGGAAACATCAGGAGATCAAATGCTCAGGACAACCCCTCCCCACACACACACACAACCCAGAATCTTCCAGCCCCAAATGTCGTGAGGGTTGAGCTTGACAACCCTGATGGAAAGTAATAGAAAGCCACAGAGGTTTTAAGCAGAAGAGCAATGTTATTGATGATTTTATTTTGAAAGACAGAGAAAGAGAGGCAGAGGGAGATCTTCCATTCTGTGGTTCACTCCCAAATGCCCACAACAGACAGAAACTAAGAGCCTAGAGCTCCATCTTGGTCCCCCAAGTGGGTAGCAGGGACACAACTACTTGAGTGCTGTGTCCCACAGTGCACACGAGCAGGAAGTTAAAATCAGAAGCTGAGCTGATGTTCAAACACCAAGTCTCCAATGTGGGATGCAGACGTTTCTAGCAGCATTTTAACTGCTGCTCTAACACTCACCTCTGAACTGATGGTTTTAAAGTAGAGCTAGCAGCCACGAAGAGAGAGATTTTAAACATGTAAGAGTGGAATAGAGAGATAAGACAGTTATTAACAATAGTCATAATAAGAAATCTAGATGGGTATGACCTGGAAATATTCATTTATAATCATCAATGGTAAAAGGTAGAGCTATGAGGCTTGGTAAGAACCTCAGATAAGGTTTGTAAATAATAAGAGAATAGAACAAGGGCTGACACTGTGGCATAGTAGGTTAAGCCTCCATCTGCAGCGCTGATATGGGAGCCAGTTTGAGTCCTGGCTGCTCCACTTCCTATCCAGTTCCCTACTGATGGTCTGGGAAAGCAGTGAAGCCCAGGAACTTGAGCCCCTGTACCCATGTGGGAGATCCTGAAGAAACTCCTGGCTCCTGGCTTCAGATTGGTCCAGCTCTGGCCAATCTATGGCCATTTGGGGAATGAACCAGTGGATGGAAGACCTCTCTCTCTCTCTCTCTCTCTCTCTCTCTCTCTCTGTAACTCCATCTCAAATAAATCTGAGAGAGAGAGAGAGAGAGAATAGAACAAAGCCAGAGCCTTTAGGAGTGTATCCATTTATATCAAGTAAAATTACAATAATATAGCTAACATTGTTTGAGAGCTTATGAGCCTGCTATTACGCTAGGTAATTTATATGACCATGTTTGAACTTTTTAACAACACTTACTGTCACCATTTTCTAGAAAAGAACATTTAAACTCAGAGAGGTTAAGTAACTGGTTCAAGGCCACACATGTAGCTATTATCTGAGACAGAATTTGAACTCTAATGACATGACTCTATGACCTTTCCCCTTAACCACCAAGCTGCCTCGTGGGACTGAGGAGAATCTTCCAAACAGAAAACCACAACTCTCAACAAGAGCTGAAGAATGCATGGGAGTTAAAGAGATAAACGGATGGAACATTGTTCTGGGAAGAGGGAACTGTACATGCAAAGACTGGAGTTCAGCAGGAGGGTAGCAGGAGAGAGAAATCAAGACATTGAGTGATGGGCTGTACCTACACATGAGTTCATGGGTGGGAAGCATGAGGAGAATGGCAGGACTGGAGAAGCAGATGGTATTGGGCCATTAAGTTGGATTTTATCCTGGAGGTTGCAGGATTCCTTTGAGAAGATTAAAATGGGAGATTGAAAATTCTGTCATGATCACATTTCCATTTTTTGATGCTCATTCTGGCTAGGGAGTGGAGGGTGGAAAAGAACTTGGGAATGGAAGAGAAATAATTGAAGATGAGTCAAGAGGCCTTACTGCAAATAATCAAGTAACAATCTTGGATTCGCATACTGGGGAGGTGACAGGTGACACGTTGGTCATCACTTTGGATGATGGGTGGAGTCAACAACATTTCCTGTAGAATGTAAAGGCTGGGTGGGGTCGCAGGGCTCCTGGGTTTCTTCCTCTGATCTTTGAGAATATAGCAGTACCTCCTGATGTTGGAAAGTTGGGTAGATGATGACATGCTGAGTTTCATTTTGAACACGTTGAGTCTGAAGTTTCTTGTCTAGCATTCATGTAGGGACATTGAGAGAGCTGCCAGATTCATGGCTGTGGAATTCATAGGGAATGTCTCTCGTCTTTGACTTCCGCATACACGTAGTTACCCCTTTGCATCAGGAAACAGTCAAACATACACATTTCAACCTCTGCTAATTCTAAGAGGTGACTGAATGAGAGGCCATTAGATGAGGTTCTGTGTGACAGATGAACTGATGTTAAAAGTCCGAACGCAACATCGTAGGGTCACTGCCAGTGTAATTGGGCACACATAGAGTTTGCTGGGTCGTGGAAGGCGAGTTGTAAGCCACCATCATTTCAGCCCCTTCAACTTCTATTTCTGACTTATCATCTAGTTTGGAGTGAACATTAAAGAATCCTTTCATAAATGGTGACCTTTTGAAATTTGAAATGATGGTTTCTGGCTAATTTCCGTTCCAGCCCTGGGGCTGCTGCTTGAAGGTCATGGGCTTGAAGCTCTTGACTTGTCTCTCACCCCATGCTCTCAACCATAATTTGGAAAAGGGCAGTGTTGTTTTCATCCTTAAAATGCCCATCATTCGCATGAAGGGTCATCATTCATAATTGTGTGACCACATACTGTTTGAGAATGAAAAACGTACTAGGTGCTAGCTCAGCTTATGTTAATAACCAGACTGGACTCAATCTGTTCTGGAGAATTCAGGAACATTTTGTCCGAGGTCATAATAGTACAGTAATACAGTTGTATTGCCTAGACTTCATTCAATTGCAACTGACAGAAAATCAAATTCTAATTGACATAAGGATGGAGGGGGGAGAGAAAAAGAGACCTATTGGCTCATGCACCCAAGTAATGGAGTCTTGGCTTGATGAGAGCCATCATATTCATAAGTGCACTTCCTCACCACTGTCTCCTCTGCTTTCTCTTTGAACTCCATTTCAGAGTAATGGGTGACAGACTTGGAGACACCAGGTGGCCAATAGCTCCTCTCAGGGCTATATCCTTCTGTGCTTTTTAGAAAACATCTGCTTTTAAAAATTAATTTTAATTAACTCGAAAGGCAGAAGGGCAGAGAGAGGAGGAAAGACAGAGAGAAAGAGATCTTTCATCTGCTGGTTCACTCCCCAAATAGCCACAACAGCCAGGGCTCCACCAGAATGAAACCAGGAGCCAGGAATTCCATCTGGGCCTCCCACTTGGGTGGCAGGGGCCCAAGTACTTGGGCCACATTCTGCTGCCTTCCCAGGCACATCATCAGGGAGCTGAATCAAACCCAGAACAGCCAGGATTCAAAACCACACCCCAGTAAGGGATGTGGCTGTTACAAGCAGTGGTTTATCACACTTTATCACAATACCAGCTGCACTCCCCTCCTTTGCTTGAATCCAGCCTCAGAGTATAAGCATCTTTACCAGCAGGCAAAAATCCCATTCCATTTTATTGACTTTGATTGGGTCACATGGCCATTATTGGGTCACAAGACCAATCAACGCTGATGAAGGGTCCCAAAGTGCTGAGTCATGTGCTCCAACCTTGGAGAAGCAGGACCACAGCTCCCAGAGATAATTACAGTACTAAGCAAGAACCGCAATGGATCAGTTGTTGTATGGTAGGCACTGCCCTAAGCAGTGTACATTCTTCTTATATTTGCCCCTTGCAACAATCTTTTGAGGCAGGTACCATGGTTATTATCTTTTCAATGATGAGGTAAACCACAATATGGTCAGATTAAGTAATCTACCCAAGGATCTACAGCTGACAAATGACAAAACCAAAGAATGAGGAGATGTGAATTAATCTTCCTAAAGACCCATGGGTGGTAAATAAAGAGCCACAGTGAAGATTCAGGTAGCCTCTCACGAGAACCTGGGCTCTTGACCACCGCCCTGTGATGCCACCTGCCGTGGAGTAGGCATGGGTTGTCCCTGAAGGGCTCATGAAACAGAGGCTTGGTCCTCAGTGTGGTAGTACAGAGGCAACAGCACTTTAAGCAGAGGGGTGGCCTCAGGAGAGGTGGTTAGGTCACTGGGGACACTGCCTTTGGAAAAGATTAAGGTAGTTCTCATGGGATGCCAGTTAGGGCCTGCAAGAGTGGGTTTACAAAAGAACGAGTCACAGCCCTGTCTGCTCTCTGGCTTCCTGTCTTGCCACCTGATCTCTCTTGCACACCCTTTCTCCATGATGCCATCTGCCAGGCTGTGATGCAGCCAGAAGAGCCACATCAGAGTCTACACCCTGTTGTTTGGGCTTTAGGCCTCCAAATTATTAGCTACATAAATCTCTTTCCTTTACTATAACTAGCCTTCGGTATATCACCATAGTGATGGAAACCTGACTGGGATAGCAGGCTGTTAGGGTAAGGTTACCAGACGTCCACAGCAACCCAACACTTTACACCTACAGATGGCTTTCCATGAGTTCTCCATTCTTCCTCAACACAACTTTATGAAATGAGGCAGGACCCAGGGGCATTATCCCTGTTTTCCAATGAGGAAATTGAGGTTCAGATGAATTGAATGATTTGCTCTTGGTCAAGCACCAAGTTAATAGTGGAACAAGGACTAAAATCCCAAGACCACTCTTTCCAAGCCTACAGTATTGTAGCTTAAGAACTTTGTGTTTAAAAGCCACACAGCCTTAGAGACTCATATTGGGTTTCTTTCTTTTTTTAAGATTTATTTATTTATTTGAAAGTCAGAGTTGCACAGAGAGAGAAAGAGAGGCAGAGAGAGAGAGAGAGAGAGAGGTCTTCTATCTGCTGGTCTACTCCCCAATTGGCTGCGATGGCCGGAGCTGCACCAATCCGAAGCCAGGAGCCAAGAGCTTCTTCCCAGTCTCCCACGCAAGTGCAGGGACCAAAGGACTTGGCTTTCCCAGGCCATAGCAGAGAGCTGGATAGGAAGTGGAGCAGCCAGGACTAGAAATGGTGCCCATATGGGATGCTGGCACTGCAGGCAGTGGCTTTACCCACTACGCCAGAGTTGGGTCCTCTTTTTTTTATTTATTTATAAGATTTAGTTATTTAATTTGAAAGGCACAGTTACAGAGAAGCAGAGACATAGAGAGAGGGGGGGTCTTCCGTCTGCTGGTTCACTCCCCAAATGGCCACAATGGCTGGAGCTGTGCCAATCCGAAGCCAGGGGCCAGGAGCTTCTTCCAGATCTCTCATGTGAGTGCAGGGGCCCAAGGACTTGGGTCATCTTCTGTTGCTTTCCCAGGCCATAGCAGAGAGATGGATTGGGAGTGGAGCAGCTGAGACTCTAACTGGCACCCATATGGGATGCCAGCACTGCAGGTGGCAGCTTTACCCACTATGCCACAGCGCTGGCCCTCATACTGGGTTTCTTGAAGACTGAATCTGAGTGTTGAACCCTTTATTTTCTCTCCCTATTATCTTTTTCTGTTCCCTATTATCTTTCTACTTTCTTCAGATAGGAGAATCCCAAGATCTGGGACACAAAGCTGCCCTCAAAGATTTAAACTTCAAATTAAGCCGTTTGTGAAATAATATATCCACACTGAATTTACCTTTTATTAATCTGTATACATATGTATATATATATATATATTTCTATTTATGTATGTAAAACAGATCTATTTCTGAATTTTCTATTTTTTTCATCTATATTTATATTTTCTTAAAAGATTTATTTATTTATTTATTTGAAAGTCAGAGTTACACAGAGAGAGAAGGAGAGGTAGGGGGGTGGGTTTCCATCCACTGGTTCACTCCGCAATTGCCTGTAACAGCCAGAGCTGTGCGGATCCAAAGTCAGGAGCCAGGAGCTTCTTCCGGGTCTCCCACACAGGTGCAGGGGCCCAAGCACTTGAACCATCTTCTGCTTTCCCAGGCCATAGCAGAGAGTTAGATCAGAAGTAAAGGAGCTGGGACTCAAACCAGCGCCCCTATGGGATATCGGCACTGCAGGTGGCAGCTTTGCCTGCTACACCACAGCACCAGCCCCTGTATTAATATTTCTGATATTCTACCATACCGTTGTTTGAATGAGTATAGCTTCACAAGACTCCTAACACTGGAAGGCTCATTCTTCTTTATTGCGCTACTCTGTCAGCATCTTAGTGTTGGGGGCTGGTATCAGGGACAGCAGGTTAAGCTGCCGCCTGAGATGCTGGTATCCCGTAGGAGCACTGGTCCAAGTCCCCATGCTGAGGGCACCTGGGAAAGCAGCAGAAGACTGACAGAGTATCTGGGCCCCTGCAACCCATGTGGGAGACCAGGATGGATTTCCAGGCTACCGGCTTTGGCCCAGACTGGCCATTTGGGGACTTAATCTGCAAAGAGAAGATTTTCTCTCTGTCTCTCTCTCTCTCTCCCCCTGAAACTCTGCCATTCAAATAAATAGAATTAATCTTTCATTTCCAATTTCATTTTCCTGGCAAAAATTCTAATCTTTCTGCCAAGTTACCAGAAAAACTGGGATATTCATAAAAATTCAATTAATGGACTAATTTGGTCATAATCAACATCTTTGATGAGAATATTGAAACTTCACATCTAAACATGCCATACATCGTTCTCTTTCATGTCCTTTAGAGAAATACTGACATCATTGATATTTTCCTTATCCAAGCCTGTGCATTTATGGGGCGCATTATTTCTGGGTAGTTTTGCATATTTTTGGTTACTCATGTTCACAGGTGGTGTTTTCCAGGATATTTTCTAAGTGGCTAGTGTTCCTGATATAGGAGCAAGCTCTTATTGATCTGTCATTATCTGTGTGTGAGCTGCCTGAACTTTCTTATTGCCGCTGATTAGAAAGGTGATCAGTACCTACCTCCAAAGGTTGCTACAAGGAGCAAATAAAGGAGAATGTCTACTGTTGAGAACAGCGCCTGGCATAGAGTGACTGAGCAGTCACGGTTGCTGCTGATTATCATAATTATCTCATTTGGCTTTCCAGGTAAATAATCAAATCATCTGGAAGCAATAGGATCTAGGACTCTTTCCCCTCTCCTCTCTTTTCTCTCGAATAGAGACTTAGAGAATAGTGTTAAATAGTGGCGGTGGCCCAAGGCCAGCTCTCCCTGCTACCAGCAGAAACGGATGCCTTATCTGGATATGCTCTGAGGACACTTCCCAGGATTTACACGAGCCTGGTGATCCACGTTTTAGCAAACTCCTAGGATGATTATAGCGCCAGAGTTTCTCCTACACACATACTATTTGCTATTGGTTTAGACAGGTTTTCTTTTGTGTGCTGTCAAGGCTAAGAATTTTAATTTGGGCCTGAAAGTCTACATTTTTGGAATGAGATTACAAGGGGCTTTCTGCACCTTTCGCTTATTGATAGGACCAGTTGTGTTAATACCTTTCATATTGGCAAACTAATTTTCATTCTTATAATACATTCTTTTGGGGCATGTTTTCTTTTTGACTGTTGAATGCTGAAATAGATTTGCTAGCAAATATAGTAAGATTTTTTTCTATGTATTTGCCAATCAAATTTGCCAGTGGTTTGTCTTGTGTGTGTTATTTCTGTTTTATTTTGAGATCTGTCATAGTAACATGATGAAATGATTTCTCTGTGCTCTGATAGAAATTAAATCATATAGAAATGTTCATAGAAAACTCTCTGGGCCCAGGACCTTTTAAAAAGTAGTCCTTTTGCAACTGCCTTTGTGTTTTATTTGCTTGTGTCAGCCCTTTTGCTGGAGTCATTTTTGTTTCCTAGAAAATCATTCACTTCATGGAAAATGTATAAATGTTTTCATATAGAGTTGAACAGAGCGATTGCTTATCATTTATTTACTTCCAAGCTTGTCTTTTTCCTTCTCTATTTTCTCATGTTGTCTCCAACCACATTTATAATTGGTGTCATCTCTTCCAAGATTGTGCCATTAAGTTGTCTTTCAGGCTTCAATTTTTAGGCTTTGAGTTTTCATCTCTTTCTGGGGTTTTTCATGTATTTTTTAAGAAGCTGGGAAGAGCTGTTTGAAGGCAGCCAGCCAAATGCCATTTTGAGCATAAATTTTTGCTCTTTGGATTTTTTAACCCAGACTTAGAAATCTTGTTGAGGTTGGCATGGTTGTATGTGAAGAGTTTGGGATCCCAACTGCCAGCCAGCACAGTCACGGGACCTCTCAGAGACACGTCACCTGCCATCGGGATTGACTTGCCTCACCAAGGCACCAACAAAAATCATCGGACAGGAAGAGGTCAAGGACACAGCTGGGTAGTAAAGAACAGGCTAGGCCTCATCACCTTCACGGAAGACACACTTGCTAAGTTTGCTGCACTTGCTGAAAAGTCACATCTCACACTGGCTGAGTCCACATTGTCTGCTCCAGTTTCATACTAACCAAGACCTCTGGGTGAGGCACTGGCACTGGCCTTAGACTGCAAAGCTCAAAAGATGTGGCTTCTACCCTCAGGGTCTTAAAGTAGGAAGAAAATTCTTTCTGATGAATTCTCATATCACAAAGTTAACTCACACCATTTGTTAGTTTTTAAAGACTCATTGAATTTTATTTTATTTGTTGAAAGGTAGAGAGGGAAAAGAGAGAGAGAAAGAAGCAGAGAGAGAGAGAGAGAGATATCTTCCATCCACTGATTGACTCTCCAAAAGGCCAAAAGTCTGAGTCAGGCTAAAGTCAGGACCAGGAACTCCATCTGGGTCTCCTATGTGGGGACAGGGGCCCAAGCACAGGGTCCATCTTCTGCCTTCCCAAGTGCACTAACAGAGAGCTGAATCTGAAGTGGAGCAACCAGGACTAGAACAGGCTAAGATACAGGATGCCAGTGTCCCAAGCGCTGCGCCACACAACACCAGCCCTACACCATGTATTTCTTTCATTTGCAACACAAATCATTTAAATTTCTCTTCAAAGATTATAAAAGTAGCATATTTACTATCCAAAAATTGAAAAAGAAATAATAATATACTTTGCTCTATTCCTGCCCTGTTCCACTCTCACCCACTCCAAAGTAAGTAACCACTGGTAGCAGCTACGTATGTTTCCTCCAAACCCCTCTCCATCACCAAGACACACACTTACGAGAGCTACTGTTCGTTTTTAAAACCGAATCACGCTGCAAATATAGGGGCACTTCCAAAAGCTCATGGAAGGAGCTAACATTGAGCCTAGCAGTGAAAACATCTACACCCCATATCACAGTACCTGGGTTCGATGTCCGGCTTCAACTATTGACTCCAGCTTCCTGCTAATGTGCACCCTGGAAGGTAGCTGGTAATGGCTCGAGCTCCTGACATTCCTGTAGGAGGCCTGAATTGAATCCCTGGCTCCTGGCTCTACCCTTGGTCCTGCCTTGGCTGTTGCCGACATTAAAGAAGTGGAAGATTGGATGGGGAAGCTTTCTTATACTCTGTCTCTCTGCCCCTCAAATAAACTAAAAAATAAAAATTTAATTAAAGAAGTGGAAGATTGGATGGGGAAGCTTTCTTATACTCTGTCTCTCTGCCCCTCAAATAAACTGAAAAATAAAAATTTAACTTGAGAAGTTAATGGAAAATGAAGTAAAAGAGAAGTTTATTTTGGTGTTTAAAGCACTTTTAAACCCATGCATGCAAGGGTTCTTCAGTAAGTTCATGGAACATGTGTGGATTTCAAAAGTTTTTTTGCACCAAAATACACCTCTTTGAATCCCATTTGTATTAATCAGCTTTTCGTTACTTTAAAAACCGTAGAGAAGCTGCTTGGAAGGGAGAGGCTTGTTTGGGTTCCTGGTTTTGGAGGTGCACAGTGCCATAATGGGTGGTCCCATTGGTCTGGTGTCTAATGAGGGCGGAGGAGAGGAGAAGGCAGGTAGAGGGAAGGTCACATGGCAAGTCTGGAAGCAGAACATCATGGACAATTCTGATGAGGGCTTGGACGAGCAGAACGCTGGTGAGTTTTCAGATAGAAATGCAGATCCGAGTGGGGACTGGACCAAAGACCATACTCACCCTACCTGAATTGTGGCCCTACCCTGAGACTGGAGGAAGCTGAACTTAAGGATGGTAGGCAAGTTTGTTTGGGGGAGATTTCTAGCTATCAAAGTGTTCAGGCTATAACAAGGGCATTACTGACTGCTGTCAGTCAGTCTGACAGCGAGAATCAGGAGCAGATTGGAAAATTTTCATTGCTTGATCTTAGAAAAGAAAGAAGAAAAAGTTTCTTCAGGTCAGGAAAGTGAGGTGGAGAAATCTCAGCCTAAAAAATTTAGCACAAATGAAAGGGAGTTGGACCTTTCCTGGCCCTCCTTGCGATCCTTCCTCTGCATTCCACTGTCCATTGCCCCCTCTGATATCAGGCTAATGGGGCAATCCAATCTTGGACTGTGAACCTTCAAAACTGTGACCCAAAATAAGCTTCCTCCCTCCCTCCCTCCCTTCCTAGCTCTCTCAGATATTTTAAAGTCATGAAAAGCTGACTAATGCACCCTTTTTACCATAAACTTTTAAATACCCTCATATTAATCTGACACTTGCTTTTCTCCCTTAATACCTCATGGTATTATCTATCTTTCCAGGTCAATAGATACAACAGATCTAACTTGATCATGGTAATAGCTACATAATGTCCCATCGAATGGAATCACTTGCTTGACTCATCCCTTCTTGGTGATGGGCACTCATCTTGTGTCCTGTTGTTGTCATTCTCATTTGTGTGTTCCTGCCTACTGGTGCTTCTTTTTTTATTATTTTTTGGCTAAAGCATCAAAAGTGAGATTGCTGATTCTATAAGGATGTAGAGCTGTAATTGTAATAGATATTCACAGATTATTGTCCTAAAAGACTATAGCAAGAGGAAAGGGTGACTACCAGGCAATATCTCAATGATTACAATAAAGGACCCTTGTATTGGTCCTTCATATAATTATATTGGTCCTTTATATAATAATTTTCATTATTATAATGAAATGCCTGAAGCAGACGACTTTAGAAGGAAAAGTAATTTGTTTGAGGTCATAGATCTGTTTGAGTCAAGGTCCAAACATCTTAATACAGGGTTTGACCAGGGTTCTCCTTGGCTGAACCACTCTATGGCGGGAGCACTGGTGTCTGTCCATGTGTAGGTTCTCTCTCTCTTATGCAGTCACTCAATCATGGGAGCTCCACCCTAATGACCTAGTCCAATCTAATCAGTTACCAAAGGCCCTGCTTCTAAACACCATAATTAGGTTACATTTATATCTTCCTAGTACCATTGCTATAAGGCTCTGGGGATTGAACTCCTACATAAGCTCAGAAGACAAATATCCTATCCACAGCAACCCCACAAGTACAAGATTAAATACTTTTATTTTGAAAGGAGAGCCCCCCGAATGGATTGAAAGTGCAAATATGAGCCCTGGGTTTCAGTTGCCCTTAGGGTCCTGCATTGCTACCACCATGCTAGCCTCCAGGAGATGTTATGCTGAGGACATTCTGAACAACAGCAAAGCCATTGTGCCTTAGCTCGGGTCTTCATGATTTACTCTCACTGCTGCAGAATAAATTGTGGGTCTGTTTGCTGTTTCTATTACTGTATACCCGAGGCTGGGTCACTTATAAAGGAAAGAGCTCTATGTGGGCTCACAGTTTTTGTAAGCCGGGAAGTTCAAGGTTGGGTGGTGCATCTGGTGAAGGTCTCGTGCTGTTCCACAGATGGCAGAAAAATGGAGAGGAAGCAGGCGTTAGTGGAAGAAACCACATGGCAGGTAAAAGGAAGCCATGGAGAGCCACGGAGAGCCACCAAAGCAAGAAGAAGCTGGGGAAGCCAAATTTGCTTCACAGCAGTCAGCTCCTGCGGTACTCAACCCAGTCCCACCAGAGTGAGTGTTCACTCAACTCAACAGCCCTAATCCATTCACAAGGGCTCTGCGTTCATGACCCACACACATCTTCAAGGTTCCTCCACCTGTCAACATCACTACATTGGGAAGCAAGCATCAACAGGCGTTTGGGAGGGGACAACACACAACCACAACAAACCACAGCAGAGATAGGTACCATCACAGAAATGAGGAACAAGACCTTGAGAGATTCAGTCATTTGTCCAAGGTCTCACAATAATAGGTGCTGTAGCTGGGGTTTGAGTCCAGTTCTGCCTGGATCCAAGATCTGTGCTCTTAACTGCTGTTTTCTTAGTGTCTCAAGGTGACATGAGTTCTAATGCCACACCTTGCCACCTGCTCGGAAGGAAGGAAGAATTCTGTTGTCGAAGGGCTTTGCAGCGAGCCCCACCTCCAGGTGGTGTTTGGCTATTCAGAGAGAAATCAGTGCTTGCCCCAGAACACAACTCAAAAGACAGCCTTCTCCCTCTCTCTCTCTCTCTCTCTCTGTCCCCCGCCAAACACACACACACACACACTCATATATTTTTCTATTTCTTAAAATTAGGAGCAACCGGGCACCCTTGGTTTGATCTCTCCTCATTCTCTCATGGTAGGGAATAGACCATTGTATGAGAAAGAACAGACTCTAGGCAGGCATTTGCCCTCATGGTTAAGAAAACCACATCCCACATCGAAGTGTGAAGATCAGTGCCCAGCTCCAGCTCCTGATTCCACCCTCCTGCTGATGCAGACCCTGGGAGTCAGTGGTGATGGCTAAAGTCATTGGATTTCTGCCACCTACATGGGAGACCTGGAGTGAGTTCGCAGTGCCCAACTTCAGCCTGACTCAGTCCCAGCCATTGCAGGCATTTGGGAGCTATGTCTATGTCTATGTCTGTATCTATGTCTGTCTCTGTCTCTGTTTCTATCCTCTCTATTTCTTTTTCTCTCTCCCCTCCACCCTATCTCTATCTCTATCTCTATCTCCATCTCCATCTCCATCTCTATGTCTCTACCTCTACCTCTACCTCTACCTCTACCTCTACCTCTACCTCTATCTCTATCTCTATCTCTACCTCTCTATCTCTATCTCTATCTCTATCTCTATCTCTATCTCTATCTCTATCCCCATCTCTATCTCTACCTCCATCATCTCTATCTCCATACCCCTCAAAAAGAAAAACTACAGACTCTGCAGTCAGAATGGCCTGGGTGGAAAACCAATTTATTAACCTCAAGCAATCTTCCCAAGACTTTCTAAGCCTCATAACCATCTTGCTCAGTGTCTTATCCTACCTATAGGAGCATCACGTCCTTGGGGATGGTCCACCGTCTATGCCTATCAGCCACAGGTCCTGAAGTTGCCTGCAGAGCCCTGGGCAAACTACTGATTTTCAGTAATTAAAGACCACAAGGTTTTCAAATAAGGTTGAGGACTGATAATGGGAGAAGGAAAAATGAATTCATATTTAATGAGAAACTACTATGTGTTTGGCACTATCCGAGAATTTAAGAATTATTCACAACTCTGTGAAGTAAGCATCATTGTTCCCATTGAATAAAGGAGAAGAATGAACCTTAGCAGAGTTAGGGTAACTTTGCTAGGATTGCAGACTGAGAAATGGCAATCGTGGTGATGATGATGAAGAAGAAGATGATGATGATGATGGTGATGATATCTATTATTTTTGAACACTTGTGATAAATAAGCACTATGTTAAGATCTTTCTTTGCACTACCTATTTAATCCTCACAACCACTCAACAAGTAGGTCCTATTGTCCCCTTTCAGAAATAAAAAAAACTGAGCTCCCAAAACGACTTGCTAAAGGCACTCAATTAGGAAGTGCTGGAGCTGGGATTCGAACCAGGGCTTTTCTGGTTCCTAGAAGCCTCTCTTCCCCTTGCACTGAACGTGAAGGCCTTGGTAGCCATGATTCAGATGCGAACCTTCAGCTTCCTGAACCACTTCCAAATGTAGCTTCACACAGTTGAACAGAAGGCCAGGTCTAAGGGAAAAAAGAAACCAGCTTCCATCCCAACTCTCCTCGTCCTCTCATTTTCTGGGCTTCGTGGGCAACACTTTCACAGCAAAATCCTGCATCCTGTCTCGTGGCCACACATACTGTCTGTGCTTGGCACAGCCTGCTGTCTCCATGGAACATCTGTGGCTCACTACTACTGTGAGTGATTCTATTTTCCACACATCCCCAGCTCGTTAGAAAGCAAGGCCCCTATTTGTTGGTGGATGTTTGCAATCTGAAGCTGAAACACTGCAAAATGATGATTGAACTGATTCACACTGGAGGAGAGCCTGTGACACACACACACACACACACACACACACCAGGCACTTAATGAGTAGGAGCTGATCCCTGGCACTTGATCTAATGGGGGCAGTGACTGTCCACCATGGGGCCATCTGGCTTCTGTGACAGTTGCCCAGCCAAGAGCTGTTCATGTGCAATGGTGGTCTTCCCTGGCCAGGAGTGCAGCCCAAATGTTCTCTGGGTCACCCAACTGGCTGATGTTCCTGTGTCCTAAGGAGACATTCTGCCAACACAAAGGCTGCAAGAAGCTGAAATAAACAGCATCCCCTCCAGCAGAGCCAGAGCTGTGCAGAAAGCAGCGTGTTCCCTTCTCCTCTGTGAATGCACCTTAGAACTTCCTCATCCCTCTTCTCAGATTTTCCGCTTCTGATCTTTGGCCAAATGCAATCTTTAAAAATATACATTTGGCAAGAATCTGCAAAAAAAAAAAAATTCCCTTCAGATTGTTATGTGATGGTGGAGAAAAGACACATTTTTTTAAACTCTAAAAAAAGCACCTTAGCATTTTGTAGGCTTTTATAACTCTGAAGCAGCTGAAATGCTAAAACTTTCAAGTTGGCAGAATGGAACTGAAATCTGCAAAGCCGGTTCAGTTTGACAGGAGTAGGAGCCTTGCATATCCCAGGGTTTTGATGAGCCTGTGGGCCTGAGCCTTCGACACAATGGGTGGCCACCCACTGGCAGGAAGCCCCTTAGGCCTGGGTTGCCAACCTTCTAGCTCCCTGCAGAGCTCTCTCTGGGAGACACCCTGAGGTTCTTCTGCCAAGGCTACTTCCACTGTCCTCCTGCCTGCTGGTGGCATAGCGCAGTGGCGAGGGCCTCCAGCTGGGGCAGCCAGACCACCTGTTTCCACCACCTACACACTGTAGGCTCTAATTCAGCTACTTAATTCCTTGGTGCCTCAGTTTCCTTACTTGGAAATGAGGGTAATCCCTAGGTGATGGAATTTCCATGGAGAGCAAGTTAATTCTTAAGTGACTCAGTACCAAGATTGTGGAGCACATTCCATAATGTTGACTGCTATGTATTGGCAGAGAGAGCTCAACTTTGAAGAGATTTGGGGTAGATGACTAAGGATGCTGGGGCAGAGGGCTAGTCCAACCCAGAGAGATAAGAGAGGCTTGGAACAGTGGCACAGCTGAGGTGAGGTTAGGACAAAGGCTGCCATAGACCTGCTGAAGATCTGCTATGCCAAAGAAGCTCTACTGAGATTCAGAATTAACATTTGACATATTTGTGGATTTAATGTACTTGTTCCAGAAAGTATCGGAGGAGGTTTCTAGTTATACAAAATAAAACAAGATAGGTTGATTTTTAAATTGGACTCAGAAAGAACTGAGGACAGAACAGAGCCAAGTGTGAGTTCATATCATGATGAGCTACATTGCCACTGAAGGAGGGTCCTACGGTTGGCTGGAAACCAAACTTCCCAAGCCCCTAGCCTAAGGGACACCTGGTCAACTGCACTTCTACAGTGCCCAGAGCGCAGAAGATGTTGGTGGCTTAGAGGCCATCCCGGAGCTGAGCTGAACCAGTAAGCAGGTTCCACAGCTTCTCCCTGGATAAATTCCTTCCTCTCTTGGAGTTCTATGTTTCCCCCACCTCTGATGGGGCTAATAAAAGTGGATATGGAGTTATTCTGAGGGTAACAGGAAATCATATTGTAAAGTGTTAGCAAGTGCTCACTGAGTAGCAGTGTTATGGCTTGGGCACGGTTGGACTGTGACCCCCGAAGACTCATGTGTTGGAAGCTTGGTTCCCCCAGTGTGGAGATGTTGAGAGGTGGTGGGACCTTTAAAAGGTGCAATTCAGTGCCAGAAACTTAGGTCAGTGAGGGTTGTTCCCCCTGGGAAGAGATTAATGTAGTTCTCACGGAGCTCAGTTAGTGCTCTGGGGAGTGGGTTGTTGTCTGGCATCCTAGTTTGCCATGCAGTCTCTCTTGCCTTATTGTGACACAGCCAAGGGGCTGAACACCCGGGGCTGCCTGAGCTCAGACTCTCTGCCCCTTGAGTTAAATAAATCTCTTTTCTGTGTAAAGTACCCAGCTCCAGTATTTTGTTATTGAAAAAGAATACAGCCTTGTACAAACACCTAAAATAAACACAATTTAGAGAGAGAGAGACATACAACTTTCTTTGATGCCAGGATCAGGTAGAAATGTCCCCTTTCTGAAGAGGACCATGGGTCCCATGATCAAATGTGGTGTTCTCGTGAGGCGAGACACCCGGAGCAAAGGTGCACCATGTTGACATGGAGTACCGAAGGCCAGACACTGGGCGTGGGTCCTGGCTCTGCCACTCACACACTGCGTGATCTCGGATACATCCTGCCACTCACCCGAGACTCAAGGTCTTCATCTGTATGTGGACCAGATAACAGAACTTCTCCCATTAGGGTCGTTATAGAAATCAGGTGAGGTTATGATCAATGAAATATTTCGCTTCGCCTTGGCATGCAGTTAGCACTCCGGGCTGTAGTTGTTGGTTGTTGGTGAGACACCGCTGCTGTCTGTCCTGAGCCAGAGGGACACTCAGAATGCCTTGGAGAAGGTGGGGGATGGTTCTACTTCTGATACAGCTTCCTGTTAATGTGCCTGGGAAAACAGCAGAAAATGGACTAAGTGCTCGGGTCCCTGCTGCCCTCGTGGGAGACTCAGATGGAGTTCCAGGTTCCTGCTTTAGCCTGGCTCAGCTTCAGCCATTGCAGCCATCTGGGGGGTTACCCAGTGGATGGAAGATCTCTCTCTCTCTCTCCCCCCATAACCGCCTTTCAAATAAATGAATAAATCTTTTTTTTAAAAAATAAAATGGCACAATATTGGCATCTCCTGTCTGCTTTAAATCGTCTCTAGGTTACATCTAGTACCTAATACGTTAGGGAATCATGACCAAAACCGAAAAGTCTGTGCATGTTCAAAGCAGCTGCAATTTTGTTCCTGAGTATTTCTGATCCACGGTTGGTTGAATCCATGGTTGCGGAATCCATGGGCACAGTGGGGTGCCCATAGGTTCACAGTGCGGAGGGGAACGAGCAGCCTCACTTAGGGGAGGAAGATAAGGGACCTTTCAAAGAACTGAGCCTGGATACAAGGCCATTTCAGGACCTTCCTTGGAAAAACTGAACCGAAGGGAGAGGCGGATGCATGGGATTGAGTTATTGTGGCTTAACGGTTAGGAGCGAGATGCTGGGAGTCAGTCCGTTCTGTTTCCTACCCTCTCTGTTTTCCATTTCCTCATTTGCTTAAAAAAGGGGGAGGAGGGAGGGAGGAGACCGTAACAGCACGATCTCACATGGTCTTGATGAGAATTAAGGGGAGGGGTGCAGATGAGATGGGGCTGAGTGGAACCCACCTCCGTGTGAGGGTCGGTCGGGGGGGTGAATGGGAGGTAAGATACCACAGCTAGGGTGAGTACCAGGAGGGTTAGTTAAGGAAGGGATCCTTAGGAAGACAGGCACAATGGAGTTAGGATGTGGGGAGAGAGTGCCGGAGGCCAATGAGGGGCGGTTGCTGACAAAGCGAGGGGACATGGAGTGACAACTGTGGCCTCGGGCTCCTGGGCACAGGTGGAGTGGATAACGGATAAGGGGGTACGAGGCATTCAGATGAGTAGGGTGGCAGCTAAGTTTAGAGCTGGGAGGGAGGGATTTGAATATGCATGTCCTGTCCCACTGTGCCAAGCAGCTCTGGGGATACGGAGGCAGCAGGCGTCCCTGTGCCCAGGGCAGTGTGGGCCTGCTCCCTCTAGGCTCAGGCTGCTGGCTTCCCCAGCTCTTCTTGGGCGGGGGGTGGGGAGGAGCCCTCCCCTGCCGTCTGCCAGGTGAGGCTGTGTGTTTGGGGATCCTGGGTCAGTAGAGAACTGGACAATTATTCCTTTTTTGACATCAAGACAGCCTGGTCTTTGGCCACAGGCTGCAGATAGTCCAGAAATGGGTAAGGGCTTTGCTTAGCTTCCTGGCAACACCCCTGGGAGCTGCGACTCCTAGCAGCCCTGCCCCCTCCCTCCTTTCTCCTGCTCTCTCTCCCATCCCCTCGCCCCTTCTTCCCTTCTACTCCTCTTCTCCGGTTCTCTCTTTATCTCTCTCCCACAAATCTATATTCAGTCTCTGTCTTCCAAAAAGAAGAAGTGAGTAGGAGGACAAATTGTTTAAAAGCAACGCAGCTATTTTAACAAAATGCTTCTTCCTTTGAGCCAGTCCTAAGGAATTTGGGGGAAATCTAAGCCAGAACGAACCAGAAGCAATAATAATAATAATAACAATAATAATAATAATTCTTATACACAAGATGGATTACAACAAAGAGCCCCAGCTGCCCCAGATGGAACGGGCCACAGGGAAGGGCAGAGGGGATGTGTTGAAAGAAGATGAAACCAAGGTTCCTGATGAGCCTGCGAGACAGCAGGGAGACAGTGAGACATCCGTTCATCTGGGCATCGCTCCCATGCTGTGCCAAACACCCAGCTTCTGGGAACATCTGGATGACTGCCTGTGTAGACGCAGCCATTAAGATCTTGGCCACTGAGGATGTAGGTCTCCTCCCCTGGCCCCTTGGATTGAAGGGTCTCGGTGCTATAAGAAAGGATTTGAAGTCTTCATTGGAAGAGGGAGAACTTGGGCTGGGGTCTCTGCTCTGCCCTGACCTACTCACCCTGCTATGACCCTGTCTTGGGCGAGGGTGGGGGGTGGGAAGAGCTCCCTTCTCTCTTGACAGAAAGCAAGGGCTGGACTCCTCGGCCTCAGGGGTCTTCCAACTCCAACACTCGGCTCCAACTTCTCTTCGGGTTTGTCTCCCTACCTGACAGCCGGGGGACTTCAGAGCCATACTGCTTGCATTTGGATCTTGCCTCTATACCCAGTGGCTGTGAATCTTCGGACAGGTTGCTTTGAACTTGGAATGTCCTCAGTTGCTTCATCTGTCAAATGGGTAACGGTAGAGCTGTTCATTCTACTCTTTGCCTTGCCATAGAAGAAAGTGCATCAGAATGCAACTGAATAAGAATAGAACTTCTCTGACTGGCCGGCGCCATGGCTCACTAGGCTAATCCTCCACCTGCAGCGCCAGCACCCCGGGTTCTAGTCCCGGTCGGCACGCCGGATTCTGTCCCGGTTGCTCCTCTTCCAGTCCAGCTCTCTGCTGTGGCCCAGGAAGGCAGTGGAGGATGGCCCAGGTCCTTGGGCCCTGCACCTGCATGGAAGACCAGGGGGAAGCACCTGGCTCCTGGCTTGGGACCCCCTTGCGCAGCTGCTAATGAAAAATTCTGCCAGTGGGATTTGGTGTTGCCCTGACCTGGCTCCATTTCAGTCCCAGCTTGGGAGACGCAGATCAGAGACGCCAAGCCATTTTGCCCAGCATCCGTCAGCTCATGTGTGGAAAGCGCCAGGGATATCTAGAAAGAGGGAGTCCATCCACACTCCAAGATCCCACATCTGGTTCTGCAGTCTGTGCTGGAGACGTTATGGGTGGGGCAGAAAAAGAAACCCCTTGAATCTTGCAGGTGGATTTATGAGCCGGTTTCTTCCTCATTCCCTGGCTTCTTGTCCCCATTCACCCTCTCCCTCCAGCCTCTTGCTCGGCTGTGAGAAAGTGTTATCATCGAAAACTGCTCTTGCCTTATCTCCCTTCGGAGAAAATTCGCTGCTTCTGAAAAATTTGTATGCTTCCCGCAAACCCGGTGTTGTGCACCTGATGGTCGGTGGGGGAGTGGGAAGAAAAATCTATGAAGTAGTAAAACGACTTCCTTTTGCTTATCTGCAAATTTTTATCTTAGAGAGGGCATTGGAAGAAGGCACCAGCAGGCCTCCCCTCCAGGCAGTTGAGCCTGTGTATGATTTTGAAAACCCCTGTGTTGGCCAGCACGAAGGGACACAACACCATCCCTGCAGGTGGCAAAGCTGCCTGGGCCAAGCCTGGGGCTCCCAGCTGCTGTTCATTAATGCTGCCCACGGGCCGCAGGAGACGTCTGTCTCCTCCAACGGGCAGGAGGCCCGGGTTCCAGGGCACTGGAGGAGATAATTGTCTTTAGAGCCGGGGGGGGATGCTTGGCGAGGGGGTCAAATGACTTCTGTTCTCCCAAAGGTCTAGGCGATGATGGTGGCGAAACCATATTGTTCTCAAGTCCTGACCAAACAAATCAACACGCAAGGTTTTAAAGGCAGCGTGCTGCTACAGAAAGGACAATGAGGATCGGAGAGGAATGAGGCCTGGAATCTTGCCAGTTATGAGAGCCCTGTGGCAGGTGCATCTGTCAAAAGCAAACTGACTCCTGCCCTGTTTCACAGCGCTAGGGTGAGGGTGAGATACGAGGTATCAGAGGACTGCCTTTCCTTCCTTGAATATTCACGAGGTGCCAGGCACTGGGGATAACGTGGTGCAAGGCAGGCGAGGTACCTGTTCTCACATGCAGGTGTGGGAGGACAGGTGAGCCACTTGCAGGAGTCTGGGTTCTCAGGAGCGCCCCCTAGAGACCACGTCCTAAATCTTCACCAGCCAGTTGACCCGGAAGTTCAACTTCTTTATTCTGGTCTTTTCCTAAGTCTGTTAGTCCCTTCCTGGAGGCCAAGTGGTCAATCCAATCCAGCTTTCTCCAGGCTTGCAGGCTGAGCTGGAGCCCAGTCATACCCCGTGGCGGCTGTTATACACTGTCCCAATTGACAACAAGTTGCTAGCTTTGAAACTGGCCTCCACGTGCACTCTGGCTTCCTCTGGGACAAAGGAAACCCCAAATAAAGTCTCAGCTTACTACTTCTGGTGGTGAAGGTGGCTAAACAGTTTCCAGAGTTAGCACAATTTCTACCTAGGCTGCTGCAATTCTAAGGTGGGAATAACAAAAACAACTGCTGGTTTCTGAGTGATTTCATAATGTGTGGCCTTATTCTGAGCATGTTTAACTCTTTTAATCCTTAAAACAACTCTAAGAGGTGAGCATGAGGAAAGTGTCCATTTTACAAATGAAGAAACTGAGGCTTGGTGAGGTCCAGGACGCCCCCAAGGTCCTAGTTAATAACAACAGAGTCAGAATTCGAACAAGAACCATCACCTGTAACCATCACGCTGTCCTGTCTTTTCAATTCAGGGTCACGTTACATCAGGTGCATCAAGCCACAATAAGACATACAGATTTTTTTTAAAGAATCATTTTATTTATTTGAAAGAATTACAGAGAGAGGTAGAGACAGAGAGAGAGGTCTTCCATCGTTGGTTCACTCCCCAGAGGGCCGCAATGGCCGGAGCTGCGCTGATCCGAAGCCAGGAGCCAGGAGCTTCTTCTGGGTCTCCCACATGGGTTCAGGGGCCCAAGGATTTGGGCCATCTTCTACTGCTTTCCCAGGCCACAGCAGAGAGCTGGATAGGAAGAGGAGCAGCCGAGACTAGAACCGGTGCCAATATGGGATGCCAGTGCTTCAGGACAGGGCGAAAACCCGCTGTGCCACAGCCCCGGCCCCAACATATAGATTTTTTTTTTTTTTTTTGACAGGCAGAGTGGACAGTGAGAGAGAGACAGAGAGAAAGGTCTTCCTTTGCCGTTGGTTCACCCTCCAATGGCCGCCGTGGCCGGCGCACTGCTGCCAGCGCACCGCGCTGATCCAAAGGCAGGAGCCAGGTGCTTCTCCTGGTCTCCCATGGGGTGCAGGGCCCAAGCACTTGGGCCATCCTCCACTGCACTCCTGGGCCATAGCAGAGAGCTGGCCTGGAAGAGGAGCAACCAGGACAGAATCCGGCACCCCATCCGGGACTAGAACCCGGTGTGCCGGCGCCGCTAGGTGGAGGATTAGCCTGTTGAGCCACGGCGCTGGCCCCCCTATAGATCTTCAGATTCAAGTTCAAGTCTGCCCCAGGGTGACAAGGTCAGGCCACCCCTTGTTATCCACCAGTCCACAATTATTCTCTCTCAATGACCAGACTCTTGATCCTGATTCTCTCTCCTCCATCTAGAAGTTTCCATTGCTTCTCCCATCCCACCCCGGTTAGAGCCCATTTTCCCCGTGGGGCTTCCCCAACTTTACACCCTGGATTCCTTCTGTAAACGTGTGCCCTGCTCTTGCAGCTCTTTCAGACCTGCATATCAACGGTCTCTCTTGCAGAAAACAAAATTAAACCTCTTCCTCACCAGACACCCAGCTGTGCACAAAAAATTAATCAATTACAGTTGAGATAAGAGCTGTAAGGCAGCAGCTCAGGGGACTGTGACGAGGCTGCTGTTATCTCGGAAGCCACTCCTGAACTGTTCTCCAGAAAGGAAGGGCTGGGCTTGCTGTGCTGTGTGCTCCTCCGATGGATATTTCAAGATCTGCCGGCTCCCCCACCAGGCCTTCTCTCCTCTCCTCTTCAGTGAAGATGGGAAAGAATTAACCCTTGCCTTCCTAGGCCTGCATGACAACTGTCTGGATGGTGACACCCACTTTCTACCATAACACTGGGAGTCTCAAAATGCCATCAAGGGGAGGCGGAAGGGGCTGCCTGATGGGAGCCATAAAAGTCCCTAGGGGCTGACGTCTTGGGCCAGAAAGGGAGCCCTGGTCTGTTCAGGGGCTGCAGGTCGTTGTGGGTTTGCAGATGGTGGTCACTTCTGATTGCCTCGCTTGGGGCTGAGAGCTGAGACTCCAGCAAGGGGCGATGGGCCTCAGCCCTGGTCACCTGGGAAGCGGTTTCATTTTTTTCCCCTAGTTTTTGTACTTGTTTGCACTTATTTCTTTGAGAAGCAACAAGACAGACAGACAGAGCTTCCATTTGCTGGTTCCCTCCTCCAGTACCTGAAATGGCAGGGGGCTGGGCCAGGCCAGAAGCGGGAGCCAGGAATTCAACCCAGGTCTCCCACGTGGGTGGCAGGAACTCAAGTCCTCGGAACATCATCTGCTGGGGGGGGGGGGGGGGGCATTGGTAGTTAGCTGGAATGGGAGCAAAGCAGGAACTCAAACCTAGGCATTCTGATGTGGGATACGGCGTTGCCCCAGGCAACCGCTTCGCAATGCTGCCCTCCCCTCCAGACACTGTGAACCCAGACTCCTGGGCAACAGCTTGAGTGGAAGCTGCTCAGAGGGTACAGACTGGCAACTGGGGTGAGAACTCTTGTGCTATCGGGAGCAGAGCCTCCAAAATCCGAAACCAAAACCCTCTTGACTTGGAACTGCAAATGAGAGATGGCCTAGGGTGAGCTGAGCAGAGGATGCGTCCACCCAGCCACCCATTCACTCAGTCACTCCGCCCCTTAGCAAGGGTTGTTTGAGAAGCTACCCCACGCAGGCTCAGCAATCTGAGCAAACAGAAACCTCCATGGGGCTGGATCAGGCAGCTTAGCTCTGACAGCTGCAGCATCTGCGGGTCAGCCAAGAAAGGAAACATAGAAAGAGAGCCATAGGCAGACCTCTGGAAGGTTCTAGAATCTCTCCACCCCAGGTGAGCCACTTTGTTTCCCAAAGTGATCAGCAGGATTCCTCACACTGCAAAGGCTCTACCTGCACTTTTCTAGTGGTCTTGAGTGTGGGAAAAAGCCAGATCCTACCACAAAGCCTGGGCCTGCAGAACTGTGTTTCCTTTGCTTCTTTGTTCAAAAAAAAAAATGTATAGTTCCTTTTCTTTTTTCATACAAAAACAATGTACTCTTCACTATAGAAACTTAGGCAATAAAAGTTATTTTGAAAGTAATACTTTAGGTTCTCTTAGCCCCCAAAATAATCCCAATCAGGTATATATATTTTCACTTTCCACTACATGTAGGTATCCCTTATTTTTCACCAAAATGGGATTGTGTTGTATACTTTGTATACTTTTTTGTCATGTATTGTTTCATTTACTAACACAGCGTGATCATTTCTACATCAATAAATATTCTCCTGTACCCATGAATGAGTGGAGTGTAGTTCACCAAACAGTGTACCACAAATGTACTTCATTCACCAGTTACTGGGTTTTTAGCTCACTTCTGAGAAAACAATAGGTACATACATACACATATCCACCATGTAGCTAAACCCTTGAACACACTCAGGATAACTTCTTAAAATGTCCAGGACTCAAATTACTGAGTCAAAAGATTTATAAATAAAATTTATATTCGAGAATAGTGTTAGATTTACAGAAAACCTGCAAAGACAGAATAGGGGGTTCCTTAGCACGTGGTCCGCTGTTGTCAATATTTTATATTAATATGATGCATCGCTCAAACTACCTAGGCGGTGTTGATAATAATTTAGTGATTATCATCTGAGTACCATGCTTTCCTCTGGCGCCCCTAGTTTTTGCTGAACATCCTTTCCCAAGATGACACGATGTATTTAGCATCATATCTCCCAAGGTTCCTCCAGGCTGTGACGGTTTCTCGGCTTTTCCTAGCTTTGGCTGTGACAGTTTCTCCACTTTTCCTAGCCAGGTATGGCCAGGTATCCTATAGAATGTCACTTAATTTTTCTTCTTCCTTTTTTTTTAAATGAGTTATCTATTTGAAAGGTAGAGTTACAAAGAGAGCAGGACAGATGGACAGACAGAGATATTCCATCCACTGGTTCACTCCCCAAAGGGCCGTAACAGCCAAGCCTGGGCTAGGCCAAAGCCAAGAGCCTGGTACTCCATCCGGGTCTCCCGCATGGGTGGGATGTGTATTGCCATACTGCCTTTGATAAACGTTTGGGGTGAGAGGCAAGTGGGGGGTAGGAAAAGTGTGCCCTGAACCTCTTCGCCTGCACACACACACACACACACCAAGGACAGCATGGTGTATCCTCGGATAGCATTTTTCCTGCTATAAGAGGAACGCGCGGTCCTTCCTGCTTGAAGAGATGAAAACCTAAAAGTACTGTGTGTACAACTCACCCACTTTGAGAACCAGAGACCACGGACATCAAAGCAGAACTCCAGATGGAAAGCTGCGGTTATTTTTATGTTTATTTCTCACTTTGTAGAGTCTTCTTGGGAGCGATGACTAAGGCCGTTTGATCTGAACGGCTTCCAAGCCGCCTTTCCATCCCAGATCAAGAGTGGGTCTTTTGTGCTCAACGTGGGGGCTGTGGACCTTAGTAGGCAAATAATGAACTCTTGAATCCGTGCACAGGGTCGTAATCTCTGATGCCTATAGAGGCCGGGCAGGGAGAGAAGGGGCTGGCTGAGGGTTGTGGGAAGCTGGAGATCACCTGGCCGGAAAGTGAGCCCACTGCTGCCAAGTCTTCTGATTTCAGGGGAGAAACCAGGCTCTTGATCTTTGTGTGAACTCTTACGGTTTTTAAATGTTGGCTGTGATTGCCGATCTTTCCAAAACTTTAGAAGATCCAACCAAAATATGTCCTCTGGCAGGATGGTCTTACAGGATGTTGGTATCGTTTCTTGGCCTTTTGGCTAAGATCAAGTGTAGGATCTTGGTATCTGTTCTTTCTTGTTAGTAGAAAGACAAATTATGTGGGAATCTACAGATACATCTCTTTATCTTTTTTAAAATTTATTTATTTATTTGAAAGAGTTACACAGAGACAAGAAGAGGCAGAGAGAGAGAGAGAGAGAGAGAGAGAGAGAGAGAGATCTTCCATCTGCTGGTTCACTCCCCAGTTGGCCGCAATGACCAGAGCTGCACCGATCCAAAGGCAGGAGCCAGGAGCTTCTTCCGGGTCTCCCACTCGGGTGCAGGGGCCCAAGGACTTGGACCATCTTCTACTGCTTTCCCAGGCTATGGCAGAGAGCTGGATTGGAAGTGGAGCAGCGAGGTCTTGAACTGGCGCCCATGTGGGATGCCAGCACTGCAGGTGGCAGCTTTACCCACTATGCCACAGCGCTGGCCCCTCTCTTTATTTTAAGAAGGAATTCTACATACTAGGGAATTGGGTAATATTGGATCATGTTGTCTTGCAAAACATTCACTTTCCTTTCTTTCCTCGGTTGCTGCGTTTACAGATCAGCTGGAATCTAAATTCTCTGGAGACCGAAGAATTAACGCCGGAACTTAGCAAACCTTCGTAGGCAGAGCAACCCACATTAGTCAACTCTGTCTGCAGCGTTGGGAGAAGCGGGCATCTCACAGCCCAGAACACCTGTGGGGAGTGGGCAGAGAAGGAAGGACCCCATGCCCTTGGTGATTGGCAACAAGAGTTGAGACATTAATGGCGCTCATTTTCTTTTCATTTTAAACCAGCCTGTGTTCTGGTTGTCTGTACTTGCCCCATGCCTGCGCCTCCTTTCTGCTCTCTGAGATCTCTGCCGTTGGGGGTTGATCTGGGTTTGGCAGTCATTACCTGGATGAGCTAGTTCTGAGCGCCTCATGGGATGGTGCTGAGGCTCTCAGGGGAAGACACAGGTAAGGGTTCTAGATCAAGACCTGGGACACCACAAATGTCTCACTTCTCTCCTGCTGGCCCGAGGCGCAGAACCCCCAGGCTCTCGGGCCCCAGGCAAAGCAGGAGTTACTCAGCCTATATTCCTCCTCCCTCGTCTCCTGGCTCCTCCTCTTTTCTCCCTCCAATCCATTTTCCACGTTGCAGGCTGAGTCATCGTTTGAAAAGCTCCCTAAAGTTGTGCGTTCTTTCTGCTTAATGTCGTCCAGTGGCTCCTGAGGCTTCTGTCCAGAGAAGTCTCCTTATCACAGGCAAAACCCTCGCTACTCAGAGTGTGGTCCTCAGATGGGAGCATCAGCACCCCCCCTCCCATGAGGCCAGCCTACGTACCGCGCCAGCATCTGCATGGTCACCGAATCCTCTGGGGATGCGGCTGCACCCGCAGGCTGAAGAAGCGTTAGGCGCCCAGGCTCCACACCAGTATTCTCCTGGGTGGCAGCAAATTGAATCCCCTGGGTGGCTTCAAAACACAACTGTGCCTGGGCCCCATGCCCCGTGGTGGCTTCCGGACACTGCTATTTTTTTAAAGGGCTCCCCCTAGTCATCACGTGCCACTTTGCCCAATCTGTCTCTTGTTGATCTTTCTGGTGTCACTCCTGCCTCTTCCCTTTCCGGCTCTGCTCCAGTAATACCCATCCTTTTCCTGTGCCCTGAGATCGCTAACCCTTGCGTTTCGGCTCACTAGAAGGTTCTCCTGTTGGTGTTTTCTCATTGCCTGAAACTCTACTCAAATCTCATCTTCTTGGGGCAGGTGCAAGGCTAGGGAATCTTTTCTGCCAAGGGCCACTTGGATATTTATAACAGCATTCGTGGGCCGTGCAAAACCATCAGCTTAAAAACGAGCCTGCTAGAGAATGTGTTGTATTTTGAGTTCCACCTGCGGTTGCCTTGGCTGGGTCAGACCAAATGATTTTGCTGGCTTAAAACAGCCTATTGGCTGCATGGTCCCCACCCCCTGGTGGCAGTTGGGATGCCTGCATCCCACAGAGGCGGCTCTGGGTTCTAATCCTGGCTCCGTTTCCAATTCCAGCTCCTGCACGCTCTGGGAAATACTAGTGTGTCTGCCGCCTACGTGGGAGACCCAGAATGAGTTCCTGCTTCCTGGCTTGGGCATGAACCAGCCCCAGGGTATTGTAGGTATTTAGGGAGTGAACCCGTGGATGGCCAATCTCTCTCTCTCTCCCCCCACCCATTGTCTGCCTTTCAAATAGACTAAAAAGTGAAATAGCAATAATATAGGTCAACTTCTCAGGGAACCGTCCCCTCCTGTTCCCACCCCTCCCGCCCCCAGCTCTCGCGGCCCCTGCCCTGGGCGGCCTCCTTTGTGGCACCCCTGCTGTCTGCATCTCACTTGGTTCTGCCCACGTTTCCTTACAGAATGGCCAGTTTCCTTCATTAGAATCTCGCTTCCAGGAAGACAAGGACTTGTGGGTTTTATCTATCGGCAAGTCTGGATTAATAGCCAATTAACATGTGGCAGAGCTGGTCGGAAGGGAAAGGCTTTTTAAAAATGAGATTTGATTTGTCAAAAATGTATCATCCTGCAAAAAAAATACAAATTTACTGGACTTCCTTATGTATACTTTAGGGATAGTGGGTCTTTTTAATCAGCAGCGGGAAGAGGTGTCATCAATTTGCTGTTTAGAGTTTCAATTTGTTTTCAGCTTTTAAAAGTGGTAGCCCCCCCCCCCCCACCGAGAACATGCGCAGTCCTAACAGTATAGACTGGGTTTGATTTTTTTAAGATTTATTTATTTATTCATTTATTTATTTGAAAGGCAGAGTAATAGAGAGAGAGGGAGAGACACAGAGAAGGAAACACACACACACACACACACACAGAGAGAGAGAGAGAGAGAGAGAGAGAGATCTCCCATCTGCTGGTTCACTCCCAAGATGGCTGTAGCAGCCGGGGTGCGTCCAAGCATAAGCCAGAAGCCTGGGACTCCATGCAGGTCTCCCATGTGGGTGCAGGTGACCAAGAACTTGGACCATCTTCCACTGCTTTCCCAGGCATGTTAGCAGGGAGCTGGATCAGAAGTGGAGCAGCCGAGACTTGAACCAATGCCCATAGGGGATGCCAGTCCCGCAGATGGCGGCTTAACCTGCTGAGCCACAGCGCCAGCCCCTTTTTTCTCCAACATGGTCACCTCTGTAGTGGAGTGACTCGGACAGTGCCTGGCAAATGCAAGACATTCAATCAGTGTTTGTTGGTTAATGAATGACTGTCTTACCTCCAGTAGCCTCATCTTTCTGGAGGAATCTAGGGAGTGTCTCCCACAGGCTCACCTGCCGAGTCTGAGCTGCACCGAAGTGCAGGAGGTCTAGTGCAAACCCAGGCCCCTGGGCGTCTGACACGCTGGTGTGGGGCCATCGGCCATGACCGTGACCATGAGGTTGCTGTTTGTATGGGAGCCTGGGCATGTGTGCGGATGGGGCAGGGACCTGGGAAATCTTTGCACTTCCACTCAATTTCACTGTGAACCTAAAACTGCTCTGAAAAGTAAAATAAAGTCTCTTTAAAAGGAGTGGGGAAAAAGCAAAGATCCCAGAGGGAATCACACCCTGCTTTCGCTGCCCAGTAATTGGCTGGCACATTTACCAGATTGTCTTGGCTTTTCTTATTATTATTCTTCTTATTATTATTATTATTTAAGATTTGTTTATTTATTTGCAAGGCAAAGTTACAGAGAGAGAGAGAGAGAGAGAGGGAGAGAGGGAGTTATTCTGTCTGCTGCTTCATTTCCCAAATGGCTCCAACAGCTGGGGCTGGGCCAGGCTACAGTCAGGAGCCAGGAGCTTCTTCCAGGTTTCCCTTGTGGGTGTAGGGGCTCAAGCACTTGGGCTATTTTCCACTGCTTTCCCAAGACATTAGCAGGGAGCTGGATTGGAAGTGGAACAGCTGGGACTTGGACCGGAGACCATATGGGATAAGCAGGTGGCAGCGTAACCTGCTGTGCGACAACATGAGCCCCTTGTCTTGAGTTTTGCTCCCAGGGCACAGCTCTGCTTGTCACATGAGCCATGCTTCCCTCGTGCCACTCATCTGCCACTCCTCAGGATGGGACCTTAGTGGGTCCCATCCCTGCAGCGGGCTTTTCTGGGAGCCACTGTGGTCACTGCTCTCGCTCCTTTGTGTTTGCCTGGGGCTTGTACTTAGCCCTGTGGAGCTCAGGGATCCCGAGCAAGGCCTACAGGCCGGATGGTAGACCTAGAAACAGAAAGCCTCTAAGCTACAGGTTCCGGTGCAGAAGGAGCCTGGGGTGAAGGGAGGACTGGGTTCCGGCACTGACCCCTCCCAAAACACGGGACCGCCTGGCAGTCTCGGACTCTTTCCAGCCGCTGGATTCATGGTAACTAGTCCTGATATCCACCGTGCACCTGCCTGCTCCATGCCTCTGTGGCCTCTGTGGCCAGGTAATACAGTGTCATCAAAGTTCAGCTGTCTATGAGAAAGCTTCTTGCACACTGCCATCTGCCCCCCTGACACACACACACACACACACACATCCCACAGTTCACACGGCGTGGGACTTTGTGCCATCCCGGGTGCAGTGAGAGTGACAAGCGTCCAGCCACACCTTCCCTGGCAATCCCTCATTCAGCGCTAAGCTCACGCCCAGGAAGCCCCTCTTGACGATGGCCATTTGGTGCAGCGGGAAGCTATTGCTCAGGATACCTGGATCCCACATCAGAGCGCCTGGGTGAAGTCCAAGCTCCTCCAACTTCCAGCAGATGCATACCTGCTGGGAGGCAGCAGGTGATGACAAAAGCGCCTGGACCCTTGCCACCTACATGGGAGACCTGGACTGAATCCTTGGCTTTTGGTCTCAGCTTGGCTCAGCTCTGGCTGTTGCGGGCATCTGGGCTGTGAACCAGCTGGTAGGTCTCTCTCTCTCTCTGTCTATTCCTCCATCTCTATGCCTTTCAAATAAAATGGGAAAAAATTTAAATGTTACCTTTTTAAAAAAGATGTATTTATTTGAGAGGCAGTTACCAACAGAGAGGCAGAGGCAGAGAGAGAAAGAGAAACAGACAGACAGACAGAAAAGAGGGGTCTTCCATCCTTTGGTTCACTCCCCAAGTGGTCACAATGGCCGGAGCTGGGCTGATCCAAAGCCAGGAGCCAGGGGATTCTTCCAGGTCTCCTACATAGTGCAGGGGCCCAAGCACTTGCACCATCTTCCACTGCTTTTCCAGGAGCTGGATGGGAAGTGGAGCAGCTGGGACTTGAACAGTGGTCCATATGGGATGCCAGCACCCCCCAGCGGAGGTTTAGCCTACCACACCACAGTGCTGGCCCCTTAAATATTACTTTTACAAAAAAAAGTCCCTCTTGACCTTGTCCCCATTTCCCAGCTGGAGTAAATGAGGCTCTGAGTGGCTGACTTACCCAAGGTCTCCCAGCTAATAGGTGGCAGAGGCAAACTGGTCCTGCCTGTGTCTGGCATGGGTGGCAGGTGCTGGGGTCATCACTGTTCTCTTCCTCCCAGGTGCGGTCAGCATGCTGCCAGTGCAGCAGAGTTCACAGCTAAGCCCCTCTCTGGGAGCTGCCTTTGGCTCAAGAGAAGTTCAAGGTCACATCCCCTCCCCAGAGGCATCCTACACACAGTGACTGGGCGATGCCAGGGCACAAAGGCTGGGGACCCCTGTTTTCCGTCATCTCAGCGCACGTGTCCTCGGGACTGGCTGACTTCAATGCCACATGCACTGAAGGCCCTCTGGCCCGTTCCTGGACGCGTCCCAGGAAACCTGGGCATGCCACTCCGTCTCAGAGCATGGGTCCTGGAAGCACCACCCAAGACAGCCAGCGCCCAACCACACACCAACCCCCCACGCTCCACCCCAACCTGCACCCCCAGTGGTGCTCAGCCAGCAGGTGCCTGGCCGAGCAACCCCACCCCTCCACTGCTCTGAGCTCAGGGAGAAGTCCTGTCCTGCGGGCGACCTCACTGCCTCTTCGTGTTTCAGACCGGGGTTGGTGGCATCTCCCAAGATGGGACGGACGGAAGACACTCCCTATGTTGGTCTAACGGCGCGAGGCCTGTGTTCAGCCACCTGCTTTTGAGAGAATGAGGGGTTTGCTGATAGATCGGACAGTGTGTTAGTCCGCTGTCCACTGCCCTAGCAAAACAGACGTGGCCGCATGCTTATAAATAAGCAAGATTTCTTTAGCTTGTAGTGCTGGAGGCTGAAAGCCCAAACAGGCAGTGGTTGTGGTGGGGTCCCCCCGGGTGCATCACACATAAAGGCTCCACCACCTCTTACCATCACCCCACTGGGGACCAAGCTTCCAATGCATGAACCGTTGGGGGACAAGCCACATTGGCACCACAGCCCTCCCCCATTCCACTCTCAACTCTAGACCTGTGGAAGTCACTGCTCACCTGCCTGTAGCGCCCCCCTGGGCGGGGATGGAGCCTGGGCCTTTGTGGATGCTGGAAAGACGCGGCTCCAATGAAGAGATAAGGCTGGAATCCGGGAAGACGGCCAGTGAAGGGGGGGTGTGGGCCACCCCAGCTCACTCCCAGATCATCGCTGGCAGCAGCGCCCGCCCCTGGGGGAAGAAACCCCTCTGCTGTTCACGGCTTCCCAGCCCAGGCGAGGCTCATCTGGTGCCCACAGCAATCTGAGGCCGGGGCAGGCACCCCCATGTCTCTCCCTGTCCCTGTGAATCTGGGGAGCCTCTGAGACTTCACTGGCTGTGGGCCCTGGATTTTCAGTTCCATCCATCGTCTCTACAAGCTGTCCTTGGCGCTGGGCTGTCTCTTACTTGTCTCTGCACCCCAACCCCATCTCATCCATTGTAGGGACTTCACTGCTTCATAGCGTCAGTGGCAAGAATGAACAGCTTTTAAGCATTTATTATGCACCACTGGCCTAAAACAAGGTCCCCTGGGTCAGCTCATTGAACCCCGTAGAGGGCTATTCTTGGTGTGAAGATGTGGAAGTAAAGGCACAGACGCATCAAGCAACCCGCCTGAGGTCACACAGCTAACAGAGCAGTGGAGGCGGGCCCCCCATGCAAGCACTCGGCTATCGCTCTGCATCCTCCCGCGTGCACAAGTCGGGGCTTAAAGCAAAGCGAAGAGCACGCCTGAGTGGGTAGGGTAGAAAAAGCGGCAGCAAACCGATGCGTGCAGCCTTGTGTCTTTTACTCCCTACAGCTGTGCTGTGAGCTGGGGGAAACACAAGAAGGGGGCGTAACTTGCCCGAGGTCCTCATCGCCAGGGGTAGAGGCAGGGTTCCAACCCAGGCGTCCCAGCACCTGTGAGAGCAACCGCCCTCTTTATGAAAAACCACCACCCGAGACCACCAGATCAGCTTCCAGCCCCACTGTGACCCCCTGGGGGGCGCCCACATTACTCATTCGTCTTTGCACACGCCTCCTAGCACAATGCCTGTTGAGTGAGCAGATGAATTACAACTCCCGTCCGGTCACACGGGGGTGCCTGGTGTGTGGTGGGATGTGGTAGAAACAATGCAGGAACATGCTGTGTATGGAATGATTTCTCTACAAAGCACGGAGAATGATTTTCCTAAAGAGCAAATCAGATCGCATCCTGCCGAGAGGAGGTGATACTGGAACTGACATCTACGTGAAAAGTCACGGCCAGCCATGTGAAAATATGGGGGAGATATGGTCCAGGCAGAGGGAATGGCACATGCTAAGGCCCTGGGGCAGCAAAGAGCTCAGTGTGTTTGCTGTCAGTCCGGCTGGAGCAGAGTGAGCGAGGGTGTGGATGGTAGGAGGTGAGGCTTGGAAGGTAGACAGGGCCCACTGGTTGGGGGGGGTCCTCATGGTACCCGGTAGGGATTTCAGATGTTGACCCAGCCATCAAAGAAGCTGTTATCTAGACTGTGTTTACCATGTGCCTGGCACTACTCTAGCATTTATGACGTCCGTTAATCCTCTGAAAGCCTTGTGAGATGGCTGTGGTTGTCAGCTCCATTTTACAGATGGGCAAAGCTGAGGGGCAGAGAGGTTGAGTGACGCAGCTAGAAGGTGGCGGTGCTGAGACTTGAACCTGGACAGTCTGGCTGTGAAGTCTGTGCACCAGAATTTCATGCCACACTCTCTTCCTCAAAGAGGGGTGTTCATAAAGCCAGGGATTTTCCACGACCCGTCCCCCACCCCAGCTGCCCCCACCACCTCCACCTGCCCTGACAGCATCCTGGTTCCGCACCCTGCCCTGAGGTTGCCCACGCGTTCATGGATCGGCTCAGTAGGGCTGCTCTCCTGAGGTTGTTAGAGGTCAAACGGAGGCTGACACCCACCAGGGACACACTCACCACACTGTCCCAGGAGGCAGCGAATACCAGGAACGTCACAAGGTCCAGCTCCCGGATCACAAAGTCCTCGGGCAGGCTCCAAGTGGGAGCAGAAAGCAGCCCTGAGGCGCTGGGCTGGCCTCTTTCAGCCACAGGAGGGGGCCAAGGTGAAGAGCACAGCTCTATAGATAGACCCAAGGCCAGTGACTTGACCTCTCAGCTTCTCAACTATGCCATCTGTGAGCTGGGAACAGTGTAAGCGTCCTATGGGGTTCTTAGGAGTTCATAGATGGAAAAGTGCCATCTAAAAGTGTCCAGCACGTTCTGAGTGCCTTTACACTCGTAATAACAGGATAAACTGTCAGCATGTGGGTGTTGGGGCCCAGTAGGTTAGGTTGCCACTTGGGACATCCCCATCCCACATCTGAGTGCCAGTTCTTCACGTGCAGGCTGCTCCGCTTCCAATCCAGCTTCCCGCGGTTGCACCCAGGAAGCAGAGGACAATGGCTCTGGTACCTGGGCCCCTGCCACCCACATGGGAGACCCGGATGGAGCTCTTGGCTTCTGGCTTTAGCATGCCCCAATCCTGGTTGTTGTTGGCATTTGGGGAGTGAATCAGTGGATAGAAGTTTCTCTCTCTCTCTTTCTCTCTCTCTCTCTCTCCCTTTCAAGTAGATGAAAATAAACAAATAGACATTTTAAAAGATTTTGAGAGACAGAGAGAAAGAAAGAAATCAGTGCTGGGTGGCGGCACAGGGGCCAGTTGCTGCTTCTCCAAGCCGTGACTCCACTCCCCACCTGTGCTGACCTAACCTGTGTGGAGTCTGCGTGGGTAACACATGATAAAGTCTCACCTCCACTAATTTGAAAAAAGGAGTGGCAGACATAAACATGTGTGGCTGGGGCTGGTCTGGACCAGGCAGCGGAGAAACCAGCTTCTTACTGGGCGCCATGGTCCCCCAGTTGGGAGCTGGAGGTCTTCCATGTGAACCCAGCGTGCCAGCGTCTCCACTCGGATAATCCCCAGCCTTGACCAAAGAAAAAGAAAACTTTAGGGCTGAGACAATCAAGTTCAAAGCCAGACTACCTGGGTTCTAAGCCGAGCTGGCTGTGTGTCCTTGCACAAGTTACTTACCCTCTCTGTGCCTATTTCCTCATCTGTTAAAAAAAAGGGGGGGGGGGGGCGCTAACAAGAAGCCCTTAAGGGGGCTGTGTGAAGGTTAATCAAAGTCTGCTTCTGCGGTCCAACAAGCATCAATCAGGCAGTGATCACAGTGGACACCACAATTTACCCTTTTTAAAATAACAGTAACTCGGGTCAGCGCCGTGGCACAGTAGCTTAATCCTCTGCCTGCAGCACCGGCATCTCATATGAGCGCCGGTTCTAGTCCCAGCTGCTCCTCTTCCAATTCAACTCTCTGCTGTGGCCTGGGAAAGTAGTAGAAGATGGCCCAAGTGCTTGGGCCCCTGCACCCGCATGGGAGACCAGGAAGAAGCACCTGGCTCCTGGCTTTGGATAGGCGCAGCGCCGCCCATAGCAGCCATTTTGGGGGTGAACCAACGGAAGGAAGACCTTTCTCTCTGTGTCTCTCTCTCACTGTCTAACTCTGCCTGTCAAAAGAAAAAAAAAAAATAATCAAAAAACAAACAAAAAAACAGTAGCTGAAACAGAGTCACGGGAATGCTGGCTGTCCTAAGAGCTTTCCTATGGGAACTCTCTGGTTTCTCACAACCACTTTTGAGACCAATCCCATTACAGTCTGCCAGTTGCAGAAGAAGAAACCAGACTCAGAAAGGTGAGGCGGCTTGCCCAGGGACACACAGCTTCAAGTGGACACACCAGGGTTTGAAGCCAGGACCAGGCTCCAGAGGGGAGGCTCAGAGCATCTTGTGGCATTTTTGCATCTTGAAAACCCTTCATTTTCCTACACCTGTCAAGATCAAGAAGAGATCCAGCCGTGGGACTGCTACATCCCCTGGCTGCTCAGGTCCCATGACCATGAACCTGGCCCTGAGAACCCCCCGGGAGGCGGCCCTGTGACCTCGCCTGCCCACAGCTCCAGGCCTTCCTTGGCCCTGAAGGGCTGTCAGTGGCCTTGACCTTTAACCCCAGGGCACCGGGATGTGGAAAAGCGCAGGAAGCCTCGCGGATGAATCGAGAGCGCAGGCTCTCGCTCGGCCTCTGGCTCGTCTGAGCCGAAGCCGCTTTTTCTCCCTGGGACTTACTAGCCGGCAGAACGCGCTGCGTGTGTGGGCTGCCCCAGCCCTCGCGGTATAGATATATATATGTCCTGTGCTCCCACGGACTCCCCAGCAGACATGTGGCAGCGTCACTCTGGAACCCAGCACGCTCGCCAAAGACTCTCGCCTCCTCCACCCCGGCCTCCTCTGCCCCTCTCCCCCTTCCCTCTTTGCCCGCACTGTCGGGACACCTGGGTAGGCGAGGAGTTGCTGCCAGACCGAGGGTGGGCTCCAAGTCCCCTGGGATGCAAAGCTCTGAGCCCCTCGGGCTGCTCCTTGCGCCAGGCAGCCGCGGGTGCTGGCGGGACGTTTTAGTCTCCACCTGGGATCTTGGGGGTGCTCCTGGAGCATGGGGGCGGCCACCTGACGCCCCTGCTTCCCCAGCCCCTCCTCATTGTCTCTCTGAACTACTCTGGGAAATCTATTCATCGGGCAAGCACTCATTGAGCGATCCCCGGGGCTGGGTCACGCGCTGTCACACAGCTGACTCGCTTTGTGTCTTTCACTGGGCTTCTCCCATCTGTGTCTCTCAAGAGCAGGACCTCCACCAAGTTCAATGAGGGGACGTGGGGACCTCCCGGGGGGGGGGGGGGGAACCTCTCGGGTGCACCTGCTGTGCTGTGGGAACGCCTCTTCCTGTTCTGCTAGCCGCCCTCCCCGTGGTCTTCATTGATGCCCGTAACACTTAGAGCCCACACCTCCTATCTATATCCTCCCCTTGACTACCTGGGTGTCCTGACTGTGGGAGACTCCTGTGGGCACTAAAATGAGGGCGAGGGAGAAGGAGAGGGGCGGAGGAAGCCGGGGGGTGGGGGGGAGCAGCGAATGGAGCAAGAGTCCTTGGTGGATTTGCCGAGCTTTCTGCCACATGTCTGCTGGGGCGTCCGTGGGCACACAGGGACACATATATCTATACCACGAGGACCGGGCCGGCCCACACATGGGCTCCACACACATGGGAGATGCACTGTTAGTATCCTGATTTTTCAGCGGGAGAAACAGGTTCAAAGAGGATCGGTACCTTGGCGAAGGTCACACAGTCTGGGAGCCAGGCTACAGTCTCCCCCCTCACCCCAGGAGGGGACCTTAGGAATACTGGGACCTTATCGAGGGTGTATAGAGCCCCGGTGGCCTGGGCTCTGGAGCCCCCGAGACCTGTTCTGCTCAGCCTCCCCTTCAAGGCACAGCTCCAACGCCCAGCATGCTGGGAGCACTCATTGCCTGCTCTAAAACAGATCCCCCTCTCCGTGAGCCTGTGCTCTGGCTCCCCAAGGAGACAAAGCTCCCGCGGGAAGGTCATGGCCCGCCACGGAACCAGTGTGGCGTGGGCGCCATGTTGCTCACTGGGGCATCTGCTGATTGATCATCTGTGGCTTCGCTGTGCCCTGGATGCTTTCCCAGACCTCCTCCCAGCAGCCCCAGCCGAGATGGCCCCTACTCCTCCCTCCCCAAAGTCCCCAAGCCATGCTCCCCTCCCCACCTGTCCAGATCCAGGCTGTGCCTGCCTCATCAGCCCCAGTCTGCTGGGAGAGAGGGGCGTCACTCTGCCCAGTTTTGCCTGGCATCCCCCGAGGCCACGCGGAGTAGAAACAAACAGCCCTGCTAATGAGACACCTGAGGCCGGGCACTTTATAAAGAAAGGCTTATGTGGCTCGTGGTTTTGGGGGCTGCCCCACCCGTTTGGCCAAACCACAGCCTGATGGAGAAGCAGGAATGGAAGCTGCCCATGCAGAAGGGGTCAAGTGCATGCCGTGGCCCCAATTACAGCAGCCCACTCCGTCAAGGGCTATCCCCTCCTCCTCGACACCAGCTTGAATCTCTTCCAAGGGCCACGCCCCCAACAGCCTACTCACCTGCCACCAGGCCCCGCCACTCAAAGGCACCACCATCCCTCACAAGGCCACACCAGGGACCAAGCTTCCAGCACATGGGCCCCCTGGGAGGACAAACCACATCCAAACCACAGCAAGAAGGCAGGAGCCTCCCCACTGGGACTCCTGGGGCAGCTGGCTTTGACATGGGGTGCAGAGGTGAATACAAAAGGAGAAGCCCCTGGGCCATCAGCACCTGCATTTCCCAGGGGGCCTGTTAGAAATGCAAACCCTTGGACCCCCTCCCAGGTCTGCCGAGCCAGACCCCTGGAGATGTTTCCCAGCCAGCCCTGCAGGGGAGGCTGCGTGCCCTAAAGATGGAGGAGCACTTTCCCTGCAGGAGGACGGATTCCAGCCTTTGCACCTGTTGGTCATCCTGTCCGATGCTCTTTGCTCCTGCTCAGCCTCTGGCCTCAGCTCAGCCGTCCCTGCTCTGTGCCTGGAGATCTTAACGTGTTCTTTGTTTCCTTTTTAGCACCTCTTCCACCCAGGGCTGCTCTTGTCCTTTCTGTCCACCAAGGCAGGCACTTTGCGCTTCTGTCTCCCGAGAGCCAGGTGTACTGTTTATAGCCAAGTAGTCGCTCAGTAGCCCTTTCTAGAATGAATGAATGAACGAACAGCATCTGCAGCCCTGCCTCCTGCCAGGACCCCCATGGGCTCACGTCCCCCCCCCTCCCCGTGAAACCATGGTGCCCTGAGGCTGAATCTCCCAGCAACACATGCGCCCATGTCACCCACACATTCCAGGGAAAAGTCTCCTCCAGGGCGAGGACGGGACATCTGGATGTCCCAGGCGCCCCTCTTCAGCGATCAGAACACAGAGGCTCCTTCATTTCTTCCTGTCCCGATCACCACCACCTTCCTCTTCATCGTCGCCATCGTCCTTTGAATTGATGACATTTCTTGTGAGATTACTGTGTGCTAGGCAGCATGCTGTGAACCTCACAGGCACCCTCTCATCCAAGCCTGGGTGGGGGCGGGGTTGGGGTGGGGCTATTATCATCCCTGAGGATCTTAGAGCTCAGGACAAAAGTTCCTGTTACCCAGGGGTGGGAGGAGATGATTTGGGGTGTATTCTTGCCACTCTATCATTTCAAAGGCAGCAGCTCTTGAGGCTGTCCCTAAGGTATGGAGAACTTGTGTGCTCCAGCCCAGAATGAAAGGGTATGGGGGAAACTAGCCCCTTCCTTCTCCCAGGCAGGCTTCCCCCCAGTCCCATTACAAAAGGGCTCTGTGTCTTCTGGATATGGCATTCGGTAACATCCCACCACATGGCGAGAAAGCGATTTCCTTTTCAATTCACGGCATCTAGCTGGAATCTAATAACATCATTTTGTTTTCATTGTGTTTATTCTTACAGTGGCCTTCTATTTATAGCCAGAGGTACTTGCTTTCCATTTACAGTTGGGTTATAAAGTTGTCTTTTAAAATAAATTTAAGTTAAAAAGGAAAGTGAGTTGATTTAAGGAGAACTACAAGGTAAACGCGGAAGCAGGTGCCGTCAGCAGGTGGAGAAAGACATGAAGACCGGGGGGTGCGTGATGACCGCAGGCAGCAGGGCCCAGGTCCGCAGTGCTGTGCTCAGGGGCACTCCGGAATCCGAATGGGCATTTGGTGCAGGGGTTAAGGTGCTGTCTAGAATGCCCACCTCTCAGTCCGAGTGCTGTGTTCCAGCCCTGCCTCCACTTCTGACTCCAGCTCCCCCCTAATGCGCCCCCTGGGGGGCAGCAGGGGATGGCTTGGGTCCCTGCCACTCACATGGGAGACCCGGATGGAGCCCAGATGGCGTTCAGGCCACTGGCTTTGGTCCGGTCCAGCCCTGGCTGTCATGGGCATCTGCAGAGTGAACCAGAGGATGGGGTCTGTCTGATGTCTCTGTTTCTCTCTCTCTCTCTCTCTCTCTGGCTTTCAAATAAATAACAAAAAATAAGTAAATTTAAAAAAAAAAAACCCTTTAAGGGCATATAGGATTTCTATATAGGGACTGAGGCTGTATTGCCAGCGATGACTCCATACCTGTAGGGTCGCTCGCTGCCATCAAAGGCATCAGCAGCTCTGTGGCCAAGCTGAGACATGGTCAGACCAAGTGAGACAACCAGCCCCAGGACGACGTCAGAGCATCGCTAGCTCCACACCGTTTTACCTTTTCAGAAATTTTGGATAAGGGATTGTGGGCCTTAGAAATAATACCAGTACTAACACACTAGTACCAACCCTGGCTGAGAGTTCATGAGTATTTCACAATGCTACCTGCTTTACCTGTTCAATTCAATACATTTCTTAGGACAACCCTAACAGCTCAAGGCGGGGATTATACCCATTTTCCAGATGAGGAAACTGAGGCCTCGTGTGGTTAAGTCCCTGGCCAACATTCACACAGCTGGTGCCATGGTGGAGCCTGAACTGGAAGCCCGGAGACTTAAGCATAGCGATCCCCATACCCCTCTCCTCTGGAACATCACTCCACAGTTAGATGGGAAAGATCACAGCCCAGCCAGCACCTGAAAAGGTTGCTGGGGTGTCCCTGGCTCCTTGGAGGAGCCCCTCGCATCCGTGGGCACACAGCGCCGACTGCCAAGACGGACTGGGAACACAGCCATGGTTACTCTCGGCTCCTCACCTTGTCCCCTCCCCCCAATACACTCCTGGTCACCCCCTGTTTTCCCTCTGTCTCAATTTTTATTGTACACACAAACCTCATGCCAGTCAATTCTCAACTAAGCATATTCTCATACATTACCTCTCTGCTTTTAGAAGATTTTTATTTTCATTTGAAAGCTGTAGGAAAACGGAGCTTAAAAAAAAAAAAAAGGCTCAAAGATGCTGCTTGGGACACTGCATCCTGCATCCCAGTGCCAGGTTCCTGTCCCAGCCCCACTCCCAATCCCAGCCTCCTGCCAGGGTGCCCTCTGGGAGGTGGCAGATGGTGGCTCAAAGAACTTGGGTCCCTGCCACCCACATGGGAGACCCACACTGAGTTCCAGGCTCTCGGGCATTCAACAAGTAAATCAATAGGTTCTCCCTCTCCCTCTCCCTCTCCCTCTCCCTCTCCCTCTCCCTCTCCCTCTCCCTCTCCCTCTCAAATAAAAGGAAAGACAGTAAATTAAATAGACGGTAAGGAGCGACATTGTCTTCTCATTCCATCACTCAAACCTGTCACGTCCCCAACCTGCAGAGGAACTACACCTGAAAGCAACTACCTCAATCTTTTCCTGCCATAGTGAGATGGATCTACGCCATAGCCCATAGCTAGTATGTCTGTATCTAAATCAATTTCTACCCACCTACCTTCCAGTCCACAAGGTGACCCTACCTGAGGGCACTTCAGAGAACTTCTGGAGAAATGAAATCAAAAGACAAGCTTATTTGGAGATATAAAAAATTTTTGAAGTCCATTATTGACAGAGCTGGTCCTGTGGCATAGCAGATAAAGCCGCCATCTGCAGCGCCTGCACCCCATATGTGCACTGGTTCAAGTCCCGGCTGCTCCACTTCCAATCCAGCTCCCTGCTAATGCACCTGGGAAAGCAGTGGAAGATGGGTCCCTGCACCTGCGTGGGAGACCCAGAAGAAGCTCCTGGCTCCTGGCTTCCAACTGCCCCCACCTGATAGCTACAAGGCCCTGTCTGCCTCTACTTCCCCGTTTGCTTCTTTTCCCTCCTTCGTGTCTCCCCCAGACCACTCTCCACCCAGAATGTCTGAAGTCTGAAGGGACACTTAAAAATAGGGGTTTTTTAACTTGACTTAAAAAATAGATTTTTTTTAACTTGGCTTGTAAGGTGAGAGAGAAAGAGAGAGAGAGAGAGCGCGAGCTATCTCCCATTCGCTGGTTCACTCCCCAAATGCTTGCAACAGCCAGACTTGGGCCAAGCTGAAGCCAGGAGCCCAGAATTCAATACAGGTCTCCCAGGTAGGTGTCAGGGACTGAGCCTGGGAATCTGCAGCTTCCCAGGATGTCCACTGGCAGGAAGCTGGACAGGAAGCCGAGGAGCTGGGATCTGAAGCAGGAACTGTGATTTGGGATGTGGGTGTCACAAGCAACATTGTAACCACCACACCAACTGCCTGCCTCCTATTAAAAAAAAAAAAAGAAAGAACATTGGCTCATGGCTCATGTCACTCTCCCACTTAGCCTCTGAACCACCCCCCCAAGCCTCCATCATCCACGGAATAAGACTGACCTCACCTCGGGGCCCATCCCCCAAGTTCTCGCTCTGGGGCCTTAGCCTTGGTGTCGTCACAGCTTCTCCCTCTGCTCCCTGGTTTTCTGTGTGGAGCTTTCTGTCCATGGTGCACCAACTCATTCCTGCCACGGGGGCCAGCCCTTCCGGCCCCCTGACCACGAGCACTTGTCCCTGATGGAATGGGTTGTGATTTTCCCTCCATTCAGTCCTAGGCCGTGCATCCCCCTAGAAGACCCCTCCCCCTAGAAAGCCACCATGGCGACCAACAGCTTCTGCTGGAAAGACAGGCTTGCAGGGAGTTCCTGTATAAGCAACGTAATCTGAGCCAAGTCCTTCCCCAGAGAGGTAACCGAATTCTGAGAGGCAGGAGAGGTGGCGGCTGGTCTGGGTCATCTCTGTCCACGCCAGTGTCTACTCCAATACTCTATTTCCCTGCAACAGGCAGAAGTTCGTGAGGTGTATAGGAATAAGGGTGGAAGGCCCAGCAGTTCATACGTCTCCCACCACAGTTTTAGCTCACTTTATCCTCCCACACACCTGAGACCCAGCTCGCTCAGCGGCCTGGGCCCTCCCCGGCCCGAGTCCCAGGAGCCAGCAGCCAGAAATGGGGCGGAGGCAGGCTGGGAGCGCGCGCCGCTGAAGACAAGCCAGGCCGGCACCGCGAGCCCTGCAGCTGGCGTTCTGCGCCACAGGCCAGTGCTCCCGCCTAGGAGCTGCCCCGCGCCCGCCCGTGGCCTTGCCGCATGCCCACAGCAAGCCCTGGCTGTGGCAAAGCTGCAGCTGCTCGGCTTCGTCTCAGCAGCTTGGAAACCGAGACCAGGCATGGCCATGTGTGTTGCCTGGGGCTGCGGAGCTGGGGACAGAGCAGGACTGGGAGATGGTTGCTTGGCGGGGGCTCAGTAGGTCCTAGGTGCTGCTGTTCCAAGAAGGTGGTTCTGTGTGGGTGAGGACTTTCCGATGCAAATAACAGGATTTCAAACAAGCAGAAGCGGCCACGAGCAGCCTGTTGCCCCAAGCTCACGCGGATGTTTACGCCTTGAAGTCCTAGGTTAAGGGTTGATGGATGAAGGGTGGCGACTGGGTCTGAGAAGTAGGTATGGTGGGCGGGCCTTAGGCCCCGGGGGGCGTGGCCTCAGGAAGGAGGTGGTTCGCCCCACCCCCCACCCCCCACCCCGCGTGTCTCTCTCTCTCTTTCCTGGCTCTGCGTGTGACAGTTCCTCCACACCTGCTCTGGTGCCCGCCTCCCCACAGACTCCAGATCGCGGGGCCACCTGAGCCTGAACCGTGACCTCCAAACTGTGAACCCAAATAAACCGTTCCTTCCCAAGAAGCTCCGCGCAGGTATTTGAGCTGAAATCCCGAAAGCTGACTGATACGATGCGATTGGCTTATGTGACTGAAATACTTAAGGTTCAGAGGCCAGCGCTGGGGCGCAGCAGGTGAGGCTACCTCCTGCAATGCCAGCGTCTCATATTGGAGTGCCAGTTCGAGTCCCAGCTGCTCTGCTTGCAATCCAGCTCCCTGCTAACGCCCCTAGGAAAGCAGCAGAGGATGGTCTAAGGGTGTGAGCCCAGACCTGGCTGTTACAGCCATTGGGAAATAAACCAGTAGATGGAAGATCTCTCTCTTTCTCTCCTTGCCCCCTCCCCATCTCTCCCTATCACTTTGGGTTTCAAATAAATAAATAAATCTAAAAATTTATTTTTCTAAAATTTTTTAAAGATTTATTTATTTATTTTAAAGTCAGAGTTACAGAGAGAGAGGGAGAGAGATCTTCCATCAGCTGATTCACTCCTCAAATGGCCGCAATGGCCAGGGCTGGGCCAGGCTGAGACAGGAGCCAGGAGCTTCATTTGGGTCTCCCATGTGGGTGCAGGAGCCCAAATACTTGGATCATCTCCCGCTGCTTTCCCAGGCCATTAGCAAGGAGCTGGATTGGAAGTGGAATAGCCAAGACACTAAATGGCATCCATGTGGGATGCTGGCATTGTAGGCAGCAGTTTCACCCACTATAATGCAATGCTAGTCCTTAAAAAATTCTTAAGATTTACCTGATTGGAGCTGGCCTTGTGGTGTAGCAGGTAAAGCCACTGCCTACAATGCTGGCATCCCATATGGGCGCTGGCCCATGTCCTGGCTGCTCCAGTTCTCATCCAGCTTCCTGCAAATGTGCCTGGGAAAGCAACGGAGGATGGCTAAAGTGCTTGGGGCCCTGATGCCAACGTGGGAGACCTGGAAGAAGCTCCTGGCTCCTGGCTTTGGCCTGGCCCAGTCCCAGGTGTAGCAGCCATCTCAAGAGTGAACCAGTAGATGGAAGCATTCTCTCTCTCTCTTTTTCAAACAAATAAATAAATCTTTACAAAAGAGACTTACCTGACCCAGGCCTGGCCAGCTCAGGGACTTGAATGTCGTCAGAATCTAGAACACCACCTCTCAGCGCCGTGTTCTCCACCTTGGTTTCATCCTCAAGCTTGCCCTAGGCAGCTGCAGCCCCAGCCGACTGACTTAGTATCACAGTGGAGAAAGGACACTTTTCTTCCTTAACCATCCAAGCCCAAGTCCCAGAACTGTGCTCCCAGGGCCACCTCGGTCATTCCCACACCCCTGAATCGATCACTCTGGTCAGGTAGTGGGATGTGCCAACTGGCCAGATCCAGGTCATGGAGCTGCCCACAGGAGCGGATGAACTGGGGACTCTGATTGGGCATGACTGAATCCCATGTGCACTCTGGAAGCTGACAATGGAGTCACCTCGCCCACACACACATACACACATACAAAGACACACACATATATGTATATACATATACATACATACATACATACAATACACAGACACACCCATACACATACATTCATACACAAGCACACATACACATATACACATACAATACACACATACAAAGACACACATATACATACATACAATACACACATACACACATTTATATACATTCATACACATGCACATGTACATTCATACACACATACACATGCACATGCACACACATACACAAACACACATATAAAGACACACATACACATACATACATACAATACACATACCCATATACACATACACATACATACATATACATACACACATACAAATACATACGTGCAACACACATGCATACACACCATACATGCATACACACATAGGCATGCATCCATACAATGCACATGCACATACACATGCATACAATACACATGCATGTTCATATGCACATATCTACATGCACATACACATGCAGGTTCATACGCATTCACAGGCACACACATACACATAGATACATACATACACACATACACATTCATACACATACACACATACACATGCATACAATACACATGCATGCATACATACATGAACATACACACATATACATACACACACATGCATGCACATTCATACACATTCACAGGCACATACATGCACACACATCCATGTATACATACACTTTCATACACGCACATTCATACACACATGCACATGCACGCACATACACATACATACACAGGCACGCACACATACGCATGCACACACACATTGACATACATAGACATGCACCCATCCATATACATATATAATACATATACACACATGCACACACATTCATAGGCACACACATGTACGCATGCACATACATACACACATACATTGATATACACACATACATATGCATACACATACACGCACATACACATGCACATACATTCACAGACACACATACACATGCACACACATATACACACATACATAGACATACACACATACATACATATACATATATGTACACACACACACACAAATGCATCCACAGAGCAGCCAACCCCCACCGTGGAACCAGGGTAGTGTGACCGGCAGAAAGGACAAAGGAGGCTCTTCAAGTAGCAGGGACAGAAGCCCCCCTGGGCCCTCAGTCCCCCTGAGCACTCCAGAGAAGCACCTTGATCTCTCTCCACTGCCACCTGATCCTGGGCCAGCCCAGTTATTGACACCCGACCGGAGGTGCCAGGCTGGAGGCTTAGGACAGACACAGAGGCCGGCCACCCGCAGGGGACTCGTAGCAGCTGGTGACTGCCCTGTGCGCTGAAGGAGGTGGCAGGGAAGGTGGTGCAAGCCCTCGCATCCCTGGAGAGGTGCAGCCTGTACTGGACTCGGGAGCCCCAAACACAAGAGCTACAGCCCTGAGAGAGGGAAGAGGGACAGAGCAGTGAGGGCCCAGGCTCAGAAGGCCCTGAAATAAAAGGAAAATCTCAGGCCGTTAGCGATGCCTACCACGGAAGCATAAGGAAGAATCCCAAAGCTGGACAAAGTAAATGCTCAACTCGTCTACCCAACAGCCTCCTAAGTGCCAGGTATTTGGAAGATAGCAGTGAAGAAAAACAAGAATTAATTATATCTACTATGTTCTTGAATGAAAGGCACAGGGTATTGGGACAGCAAATAAGTGGATGGCATCAGCCTGGGGACAATTTATGGTGAGACCGTAAGCACAAGGAGGAATGGGAGGTGGACAGGGAGGGATGTTCGAGGAAGAGGGTGCATGTGCAAAGGCCCTGAGGCAGGAAAGCAAAACCTGTGCAGGGGAAGCTTATTGAGAAAGATCTGGAGGCGGGCAGGGGCCAGATCACACGGGACCTCAGGGCAGATTTAGGATTTTTGTCTTTATCCAACAGAAAGTCACCTTGTCTAAGACTCCCTCAGGTGCACACACACACACAAACACATACCACTGCTCTCTACCAAGTGTTGTATAAGAGCTGGAGATCCAGTGGTACTTACAGTGTGGTGAAGGGGTTAGGAAATAAAGCAATGGATATAAGCAAGATGATTAGCGTGCTATATACTTGCAGGCTCTGGGATGGGCATTTGGTGCGGTCGCTGTTGGGTCACGTGCATCAGAGGGCCTGGGTTCCATACCCAGCTCTGCTCCTGACTCCAGCTTCCTACTAATGCTTCCTGGGTAGCAGCAGCTGATGGCTTAAGCACTTGTGTCCCTGGTACCCACATGGATCTTGATTGAGTTCCAGACTCCCAGGTATTTGTGGCTATCTCTCTGTCTCTCTCTCTCTCTCTCTGTATCTCTGTCTCTCATCTCAAATTTTATTTTTTAAAATCATGATCCAAAGAGCCCACATTCCCATAAAGGAAGGAATGCAGTGTCCAGGGGAACAAGGGCCCTGATGCTCCCCCAGGGGCCTGGAGAAGGTTCCAGGCAGGAAGGGCAGCACGCACGGAGGCCTCGCAGCCGTGAGCACAGCCACACAGGGTCGCTTCCACACAAGGGCACTGGGCTCATTGACATGCTGCACTCTTCCCAAACACATTTGCATCCACCTCGGACAATCTCCGCCTGGAACATGCCCCCTTCAGAGACAGCCCTGCCACACCCCCACCGGAGAGCCACTTGCAAACACTCAGAGGGGGGCCGACCAGGCCGGGGTGGGGGAGGCGACAGAATCTGGACAAGGAGACTTTGCCTTCTCCTCCTGCCAGTCCTGCCGTGAGGCCCGCGGGGGAGACACCAGGACATCCACGCAGGTGAGATGAGGCAGCCGGGCTCTTTACCCTGCAGGACTAAAGCCCAGTGTGGCGTTTGCTCAGAGCGCCAGGACTATTCCTGGATGTCAGGTGCAGTTAATGGTTGCCGCGGCAACCGCCCATGCTTAATGAATAGAAGAGAGTGAAAGATTCCGGATAAATGTCAGGGCCCCGGGACGGATTTGCTTGGGAGCAAATCTGTTAGCACTGGGCAGAGCTCCCTGGCGAGGGTTGAAATGAACAGTTAAAGGTAGCTGGAAACAGATCTAGGAGCCTGTGTCGCTGTTCTGAGTGTAGCAGTCAAAACAGCACCGAACGTCTCCAAGTGTGGCTCTTTATACAAACCATTCAGCATGGGTTCCACTGGTTCTGCACGGATTTCCCGAGTGTACAGGAGGCAGAAATCCAAGCCCAGGTCTCTCAGGAGTTAAGAGACGCCACCTTTAAAAAAAAATTCTAATGAATTACTTTCTTAAACGTAGAATATACGAATTGCACTTAAAATAGTCTTCACAAAGTGCAAAGCGCCACACATTGTGTTGTGTCGTTTGCACGTTCCCTAGAGTGTGGTCGCGAGGCCTGGGCTGAATGAACTTCCCAAGGCGGTCGGTCGGTGGGTCTCCGGGGCCGTGAGGAGCTGCTCTCCGGAGTGATGGCCTGGTCGCCTGGCACCTGGACACCCGTGACAGCCAAGGCCAGGTCCCGGGGAGAGAGCTGTTCTGTACCCACCCCGGGGGGTCAAGGACTCAGCGCGTGCCCCTGTGATGCTTGCTTGTCGCTGGAGGACCTCAGACAGGTGGCCTGAGTCTGGCTCTGGTGCTGCTTTCACAGAACACCCGACACTGGGTCACTCACAAAGAACAGAGATGGAGGACCAAGCTGGAGGGGCCGGCACCGGCCAAGGGCTCTCTCACTGTGTCATCCTATGGTGATGATGAGAAGAGGGTGGGGTGGGGGGGTGGTAGCAAATCCTTGCTTTTTATCAGAAACCCACTCCCACAAGGAAAACATCGTTTCATTGTCGAGGGTGGAGCCGTCATGGCCTACTCTCCTTTCTTCTGCACTGGGGATTGAGTGTCCAACACAGGGGCTGGGCTGTGGCGTAGAAGGTTAAGCCTCTGCCTGCAGTGTCACCATTCCATATGGGCACAGGTTTGCATTCCAGCTGCTCCACTTCCGATCCTGCTCCCTGTTGATGCGCCTGGGAAAACAGCATAAGATGGCCCAAGTGCTTGGGCCCTTGCACCCACGTGGGAGAACTGGAAGAAACTCCTGGCTTTTGGCTTTGGCCTGGCCCAGCTCTGGCCATTGTGGCCATCTGGGGAGTGAACCAGCAGATGGAAGACCTCTCACTCTCCCCCCTCCTCTGTACTTCTGACTTTCAAATAAATAAATAATTTTTTAAAAAAAATCCAGTAATTCTTCCTTTTTCCAACACATGAACTCTAAGGGAGCACATTCAACCCATTTCACAACCCCAAATCTCGTAGGAGAGAAGAACACCCCACGAATTGCAAACGCGCTTTGCCTGGTCCCCAGCCAAGGGCTCAAATACTCCCAGAGACCAAGCCCTCGTGGGTGCGGTGTTGCCGCTGTGTGTCCATCCACGGGTCCGGAGCCCCTTCCTGCGGTCACAGCACAGCTCTCAGACTCTCGCACGTCGGAATCCCGGAGGTCCCTGTGGTCAGGACTCCCGTGCTTGCACAGGGGAGGGGCTCAGGACCGTACCTGTTGTGTAGGTTTGGTTTGGTTTGGTTTTTATGAAGAGTTCAGGCTCTCTTGCACAGGTGAATGTAACTCTTCCAGGCACCTCTGGAGGAGGGGTACCACCATGTACAGCAGCCAAGATGAAGGGGCCACAGCCATTGGTCCTTGCTCTCTTCCAGGCCTTCTCCCCAGAGCCCCTGCGGTGGCCGTGGCAGCCTCTGTGACCTGTGATGGCATGGGTTCGTGCTTTTGTAAAAATTGCCTCTAAATTTTATTGCAAAGGCAGAGAAAGAGAGCGAGACAGAGAAAGAGATCTTCCAATCGCTGGTTCACTCCCCAGACGGCTGCAATAGCCGGTCTGTCTGAGTCAGGCTGGGGACTGGGAGCGCTGTCTGGATCTCCCACTTGGGTTCCAAGTACTTGGGCCACTTTCTGTTGCCTTCCCAGGCACATGAGCAGGTAGCTGGGTTGGAAGCAGAGCACCTGGGACTTTAACCAGCGTTTATATGGGATGCCAGCATTGCAGGTGACCCCTTAACCCACGGCGCCCCAATGCTGGCCCTGAGTTCTCACTCTTTTTAATCCCTACCTGGGCAGAATTAAACAGACTTTAGCATTCCACAAAATAAATGGGGGAAAGAATTATAAATTAATTTGATTAAATAAATAAAGTGCCCACTCCACCCTCTGGATAAATCAACATTAAAATAATAATACTGAGCCATTTAATAAGAAAGATCAACACACTTTTGATTTTTTCTATGGTATGTAAATGCTTTTATGTAAAGGTCAAATATCAAATAATTTGCAGTTCCCGTTCTCTGACTATACCCTTGCTGTATTTCACCCCACCCAAGTCCATTATTCCGCCTCCTTGGTTAATCGTAGCTCAGAACCTGTGAAGTTTCAGATGCTGCGCAGGGTGCCAGGCTGCAACGGTGAACTTGAACATGCCCTGCCATCTTGTCTAGAACGGGCTGGACTGCTCACTCCCAGTGCTTCCTGCAAGGTGCACTTCCGTTCCTGCTCTTCTGCAAGTCCCTGGCATCCACACTGATTTTTCCAAACTCTACATCGGATTGCGTTTCTCTCGTGCTGAAAGCCCTTCACAAGCGCGTCCCACGTTCCTCCCCAAATCTCCAACCCTGACCTGCGAGGTGCTAGGTGGTCCGTGCCTGCTCCTTGCTGAGCCTGGCCCTCCTCCGCCTGCCCCTGCGCTCACTCCGCTCCATGGGCAGCACGCTTGCCGGGTGCTGCTTTCTCAAGCCTCAGCGTCTCTGTGCTGGAAGGCTCTTCTCTCACATCTTCCTCTTGTCCCCTGGGTTAGCTTCTGGGGAAGAATCCCACAATGGCCCTCCCCAGCCCTACCCCCACCGCAAGCCACTGCACTCATCTGAGGTTACCTGTTCCTTCTTACTGATACATCGGCTTCCTTTATTGATCTGTTCACTCTGGGTCTCTCCCCCACTGGAATCTAATAGCTTTGAGACTCAGAGCCTAGTTGGTTTTGTTCTCTGACAAATTCCAAGCGCTTCACGCAACGTAGGCTACACAGCTGTGGAACAAAGGAATGGAGCGGGGTGTGCACCAGCAGCCGTCCCGTGGCATCAGATGTTTATTTCTCATTAACTCATTCCCCGTTATGAGCCTCTTGTTGCCAAACCCCGCGTCTCGTCTTGCTCAGAGGCCACGCTTAGTTCAGCAGGCTCATTATCCACGAATTCATTATCCATCTCCCTGCGCAGGAGAGGCTCGGTGGACAGGCAGGGCAGCTCTGTCCTAACAGGAGCGTGCATCAACCACCGGACTACTCTCTCTCTACTCCATCGCGCGCGCACACACACACACACACACTGAGCGCTCTGTCACCCCGCGCTTTGCCTGCCTCTGCATGCTTGTCAGTTCTTGTCAGCGTGTGACCATACAATGCAAATAAGAGGCACAATGTGATGATGGGGCCAACACGCACGAGCCTGCCGGAGGGACACCAGCTAACAATGGAAGAAGTGGAGATTGACAGGACCGATGGGATGATTGACACGCCCCATGATTTGGATATCAAAGGATTAACAGAAGCCCTGGGGAGAACGGATGATGTAGTCACATTTTTTTTTTTAATGACCCACTTTGTCATTCTGCTGTGAAAGTCAAATCCTATGATCCTGTTGGGGGAGTGAAGGGTTCCATGTTGACTGGGACACAATCCTTTTTTTTTTTTTTTTTTTTTTTTAGAGAAGAGGGGAACTATGCTGTATTTTTTTTAATTTATTTATTTGAAAGTCAGAGTTACACAGAGAAAGGAGAGGCAGAGAGAGAGAGAGGTCTTCCATCCGCTGGTTCACTCCCAAATTGGCCGCAATGGCTGGAGCTGCGCTGATCCGAAGCCAGGAGCCAGGAGCTTCTTCCAGGTCTCCAACATGGGTGCAGGGGCTCAAGGACTTGGGCCGTCTTCCACTGCTTTCCCAGGCCATAGCAGAAAGCTGGATCGGAAGAGGAGCAGCAGGACTAGGACCAGCACCCATATGGATGCTGGCACTTCAGGCCAGGGTGTTAACCCGCTGCGCCACAGCACCAGCCCCCGGGACACGGTCTTATCAACAAAATCAGCAGAGTGTGCATCCAGACCAAGTCAAGATGCATCCATCAGTGGTCACTTCATAAGCAAGTTAAAGTTGGAAGCGCACCTTTGGACCTCATGGTTTCCTGGGAAATGCTAGTCGCTTGTTAATACTGATTCATGCATTTATTTGAGAGACAGAGAGAGCCCCCCTGCGTTGACTGGGGCTGGGCTGGGATCAATTCAGAAATTCAGTCCGGGGCTCCCACGTGGGTGGCAGAGACTCAATTCCGTGAGCCATCCATCAGCAGTACCTCCCAGGGTGCTGCACCACCAGGCGGCTGGTAGTCGAGAGCCAGAGATTGAACCAGGCACTGCAATATGGGACGCTACACAGGTGTTCTGACCAGGGACTCTCAACTGCTAGGCCAAATGCCAGCCCCTAGTTGGCCCTATGTTTAAGAGAACTCGCCTGAGTGTTGGGGTTCTCAACTTTAACTGCACACTTAGAATCACTTGGGGAGGGGGCTCTGAAAAATCAAGTCTCCCAGACTAAGACTGTCTGGGGGGAAGAAGCCCACCTAGGTATTTAGCAATCCTCTCCTCCTGACCGCAGTGTGAACCGACTTTGAATATCTGTTTGAAGGTATCAGATAACAAAGGTGGGCGGTGACACCAAGGACTCAAACATTCCCACAGTCTGGGGTTGCTTTTGCTTTCTTACCCCAAGTTTTCTGGGAGTGGATTTTCTCTTCTTTCCCGGTATCTCAAGGCAACTCCATCACAACGGGCTTCTAACAAAAGAATGACATTGCTGGACCCAGAGCACTGGTTTCTAGTCAGCCCTTGGCTGGGCTTTGGGGCCCTGGGATTTGGTTGTCCTGGCTGGGTTTGTGGCCCAGATGGGTGCCAAGCTCTGGGTGTCTGGTTGTCCCTGTTTCTGGGATGGCCCAGGCTCGGGGCGCTGAAGCTGAGTGACGGCCCACCCCAACTCTGAGCACGGGGTTGCTGTCCAGGGCCTGCTCAGAAGTTGTGTCCTGTGTTAGCTTAGGGGGACTCCCGCCACCACCAGTGACGGCTACCCAGAGTCCAGAGGAGATGGATACAGGGACTTCTCTCTGCAGGGCCAAGGAGAGGCTCTGTTCCTATGCTGTTCTCCCCAGATGGGACATCCTACAGAAATACACCCTCCCTTCCAATGAGGCTGCCCTTCTAAGACTAAAAACCTGGAAACCACGGGCCTTGAATGACAGTCTCACTTCTCCAGGCCTCTCTCTGCTCTGGGTTCAATATTTCTTGGCTTCAGGCCAAAAATACTAAATGCAAAGCTATCTTCAAATCCTCCCCCCTGCCCCCCCCCCCCCCAGGAAAGCTCTGTCTGGCCCTGGACCAGAGGCAGTTGGATTTCCGGCTGCAAGTGCACTCACTAAACATCTTTCCCTTCTCATCGCCATCTTGAACGGACTCAGAAAAAGTACTTCACTAAGGCTGCCTCTGGTGAAATGGCACTAAGGCCCGGTGCAGGAGACAGCCCATGTCCCCAGAGACAAACCTCACTTTCCATTGTGCATTTCTTTATTTAGTAAAGCTCATTAAGAAAAAAAAAAAAAAAAAACCTCATTCTCATATCAGAACTTTTGCACTTGAACTTCCCTCTTCCTGGGAAGTCTTTTCTCTGGCTTTTCATGTAACGGGCAGCTGCTCCTCTTCTTTCAAACATGAATTCAAATCTTACCCCCCCACCACCCTATTGAGAGTTACCCAGCAGTGTCCCCACCCAAGGCAGTCGGCCACCCCCCCCGCCCAGCCTCTTTCTTTTCCTCACCCGTTTATTTACCAGTCTGTAGTCTCTCTTCTCAGGGAGAAGTTACGTTCTGAAGACCAGAATCTTCTCTTTCTTGGCCACTGGTGAAGCCCTAGGTTGGAGAGCTGATCTCCACAGCCCTGTTCTCACGCCTACCCCAGCCCAGTCTCCATCCCAGTCTCTCATCTCCCACCTGCACCTGCTGGATCTGGACTTCAGACAAACTACCGTGGGCCCTCCTGATGCCCCAAACCACTCTGAATTCTCAAAGGAGTTTTGCCTGACTCCTCTCCCCTCATCACACATGCTATTTCCTTCACTTGGAGCAACACACCTCCCTCCCTCTGGTTAACTTATTTCTAAAAGGATTTATTTATTTGTTTGTTTGTTTATTTATTAACGACAGAGAGAGAGAGAGAGAGAGAGAGAGAGAGAGAGAGAGAGAGAGAGAGAAGCTGATCTTCCATTTACTGGTTTACTTCTCAAATGCCCACAACAGCCAGGGCTGGGTCAGGTCAAAGCCAGGAGCCCAGAATTCAATGCAGGTCTCCCACATGAGTGGCAGGGACCCAAGCACTTGGGCCATTACCTGCCGTCTCAAGGTGTGCACTAACAGGAAGGTGAAATTGGACACAGAGCTGGGACTGAAACCCAGGCTCTCCAATATGGGAAGCAGGTGTCCCAAGTGGGATCTTAAACTGCTAGGCCAAACGCCTGCCCCTTTGATTAACCTCTGACTTAAACTCCAGATCTCAGCTTGGACGGGATTTCCCTCCCTTTGTGACTAACAAGAATCATTCTAGCGAGTTACCAAAAAGGGGAGTATTTAGCGGCGAGGAAAGCACTTGTACTTTGAGTTCCTGGCGTTCTATTTGGAATCTCCAGCCAGGTATCCTCAATGCTTTAGTTGAACAAGGATGATCTAAGTCTGGGATAGCAGACTGCTTCTTACTGTCTGTGTATTATTTGGCTGCACTGAACAATATACTAATAAGTGTTATCTTCAAGTGCCAGCACCACAATGGCTAACTATCGCAGCTTTGTAGTATGGTTTCTTATCTAGTGAGAAGCCACCTGACCGAGATCTTTCATCCATCCTAATATTTCTCTCCAGTAACTTGCCTTCAGCTAACTACGCTAATTCTATCATCCAGGAAAAAAAAATGATGATTTTCAACTATTTTTTTCCCATTGCTTGTAACTCAATTTTATTTGATTCCTTCATGGGCTAGAACTCATAGAACCATGGTAAGCAACAGAGGTAAAGGTGGCCATTCTTCCGCATTTTTTTTTAACTTTTATTTAATGAATATAAATTTCCAGTATACAGCTTATGGATTACAATGGCTTCCCCTTCCCATGATTTCCCTCCCACCCGCAACCCTCCCCTCTCCCGCTCCCTCTCCCTTTCCATTCACATCAAGATTCATTTTCAATTCTATTTATATACAGAAGATCAATTTAGTATAAATACTTCAACAGTTTGCACCCACATAGAAACACAAAGTGAAACATACTGTTTGAGTACTAGTTATAGCATTAAATCAAAATGTACAGTACATTAAGGACAGAGATCCCACATCAGGAGCAAGCGCACAGTGGCTCCTGTTGTTGACCCAACAAATTGACACTCTAGTTTATGGCGCCAGTAACCACCCTAGGCTATCGTCATGAGTTGCCAAGGCTATGGAAGCCTTCCAAGTTCCCCGACTCTGATCATATTTAGACAAGGTCATAAAAGACAGGTTGAGGATAGTAACCAATGATCCTAAGAGTGGCCTTAACCAGGTCTGAACAATTATACAGCATTAAGTGGGGAAGAGGACCATCAGTACACACAGGTTGGGAGTAGAGCCATTGGTGGTAGAGTAGAGGTTATGATTACAAAGGAATGAGGCCCAAGTGGACTAGACAGGATCTAGAACAAAGGACAGAGTCATTATTAGAGGAGCTAAGAAAGGTGCTGTCTAAGCTACAAGTAATTTTTCTGATTGAGAGGCAAATAGAACCTGATAGAAGGGGCTTGATAATAATCTGTTGGGCTTTAGGCCTTGTAAGTTAAGAGGCCCAGACCTATCTACCTCTTCACATGGGGTATATCCTAAGGGAGGTGTGAACCTCCTAGGGGAAGGCACTCTGTTGACTTTCATTACTTGGCTGGCCTGGGAGGAGAGCTGGCCAGGTCAAGGCAGGGGGCATCTCTAACAAGAAATTTACAGTTCTGCCTGCAATGTTGCTGACCCTACTTGGCTGTCCCCTCAACTGCAGTGGTCACTTTGGAAGTTGGGCTGAGTGAAGGGCTTTTCAGCTTGGAGCCAATAAGATCTGTGGCTCTGACCTGGGCATCCTTCGATTCCAGGGCAGGTCCATTTCCAGTGATCCAACTCTTGGCAGAGCTGCCAGGGCTCTTCACAAGCTGACTTCTTCCGCATTTTTTAAAAAGATTTTATTTATTTATTTGAGAGGTAGCATTACAGACAGTAAGAGGGATAGAGAGAGAGAGAAGGAGAGAGAGAGAGAGAGGTATTCCATCTGCTGGTTCACTCCCCAGATGGCCGCAACGGCCAGAGCTGCGCTGATCAGAAGCCAGGAGCCAGGAGTTTCTTCCCGGTCTCCTACATGGGTGCAGAGGACCAAGGACTTGGGTGATCTTCCACTGCTTTCCCAGGCCATAGCAGAGAGCAGGACTGGAAGAGGGGCAGCCGGGACTAGAATTGGCGCCCACATGGGATGCCGACGCCACAGGTGGAGGATTAACCTATTGCGCCACGGTGCTGGCCCCTCTTCCGCACTTTTGATTTTCGTTAGAATATCCCGAAGGTTTGGCCTTTACGAAAGAGCATCCGCTGATGTCACTTCCTCCTGTGAAGGAAGTGATCCTCCATCACCACGGACAGAAACGAAACAGAGGGACCATCTCCTCTGCCCAGGATGAGGATGTAGTCTCCATGGTTCCGTGGGAGCACTCCAGAAAGTTCGTGGAAGATAGAATTACATGATAAGTATTTAGGAGTGAGTGTTTGGTGTAGTGGTTAAAGACACTGCTTGGGATTCTCACATCCCATATTGGGGTGCCTGGGCTCTAGTTCCGGCTCTGCCCCGACTCCGGCTTCCTGGGAGGTAGCAGGTGATGACCCAAGTACTTGCACACCTGCCGCTCATGTGAAGACCCACATTGGGTTCTGGGTTCCCAGCTCCCAGCTTCCACCTGGCCCACCCCCTGCTGTGAGAGGCACTTAGGGGCTGATGGGAACTCCCTCTCTTTGCCTTTCCAAATTAAATATTTTTTAAAGATAAGTATGTTTTGGTGCAAAAACCTGTGAAAACGAATTCATAGCGTTTTCAGAAGATGCATTTGCCACGAACTATTTGATGAAAAATCAGTGCACAGATTTCAAGTATTTTTTTGTACCAATATAAACACATCCTTTAAATCCATTTTCCACTACGTTTTCAAAGCACCCTCACACTTCATCACCTCTAGATACGTTCTAGATACGTTCTAGATAAGTTCTCTCTTCCATTGCAAACCTCTTTACCTTGTCCTGACGTCTGTGAGCTCTCACAGTCCAAGTCTCACACCTGCCCTGCTGGGTCCCCATCACCCCTCACCCCTAGCCTCATATCAGCCACCCTCGGGCCTCTTGCTGGCTGGCTTCATCCCTGGTCTCTGCTTGTCCCGGCCTCCTGAGATCATCCTCACCGTCAGTGTATTTGGTTCCATTCTCTGCTGTTCACAGGCAAGTCCAACCCCATCCGATTTTTCTTAGATTTACTGATATGGGAAAATACTCTTAAGAAAATGTAAGAACAGTGTGATCCCAATTTTGCAAAATCATTTTTGTGTGAAAGCACGGGGCGGGGAAAAAAAAAAAAAAGCCTGGAAGGGAATATACAGAAATGCTGTGCAGTGGTTATTTCTGGGAGCTAACAATATGTTACTTATATGAATGGCCAAGTTCACTTCGGGATGGGTGGATGACTTGGGGTGCCAGAGTTTCATTTTCAGTGTGGTGTCTTCCTCAGGGGAATTCTTGATTCTTTTTCCTTTCCTATTGCTTTTTAAAACCTCACCGTGTAGCCAATGTGTCTCTTCTGATCCTAAAATAGCTACCCACACCAGTGGTAGCAATGGCTGTCAGTTATTGAGTTCTTAACTAAACACCGAGAACAGCGCTAAGCACGTTACGTCACAGCCTGATGAAAAGATTTCTGTGCAGAGGGCGAGCGCGGCGACTGGCATTGGAATACTCTAACTGCCTCGATTCATTCTCTTGACAAGTCCTTGGAGCTACTGTGCTTATCTGCATTTTGTAGAAGACACTGCGATGGGGAGCGGTAATGCACGGCGGGCAACACCTCCAGGGAGTGATAGAGTCCGGACTCAGACCCAAGTGGGGCGCAAACGACCAGGCTCTCACTAAACCCTATTTGCAAACCCTAATATCTACAGGGCCAGGCAGGTACCATAGGACCAGGTGGGGATGGTGGCCAACTGGGGAACACGTGCCCAAGTGGAAGAAGAGAGGGCTTCTTGGTGCATAGAAACGTGGGAGGCCAGAGCCCCCCATTTTTTAAGAGCCATTGCAAATTAAATTTAAATGCAATGACTGTGAATGCTAAACTTCAACAGCATATTTAACTTTTTTAACCAGAAATAATTATTATAATATATAATATTGTGTATTGTAATATAATTAATAATATTATTTTATGATATTTTATAATATGTTATGAAATTATATTATTAATAAAATAAAATATTGATGGCTGGCGCCGTGGCTCAATAGGCTAACCCTCCGCCTGCAGCGCTGGCACACCAGGTTCTAGTCCCGGTCGGGGCGCCAGATTCTGTCCCGGTTGCCCCTCTTCCAGGCCAGCTCTCTGCTGTGGCCCGGGAGTGCAGTGGAGGATGGCCTAAGTCCTTGGGCCTTGCACCCACATGGGAGACCAGGAGAAGCACCTGGCTCCTGGCTTCGGATCAGCGTGGTACGCTGGCCGCAGCGGCCATTGGAGGATGAACCAACGGAGAAGGAAGACCTTTCTCTCTATCTCTCTCTTTCACTGTCCACTCTGCCTGTCAAAAAATAAAAATAAATAAAATAAAATATTGCCAGTTAAAAAAATTCAAGCCAGCAAACAAAACCATGGAACAAAACAAGTCCACTAAGAAGCCCACCCTGATGAAGGGACTTCAAAAACTTCGTGCGTTTGGAGTCAAAAGACAAATTTGTTTTGGTGCAAAGCAAATTGAAATCTACACCATGCATAGCTAATTTCACAACATGTGTTGCCCAAGGGCTTTGTGAAGACCCCTCATATCCACTTCTGAAGCAGCTACCTAGGTTATGTCCTTTATCCCAGGAAGGCCCAGACACCGCTCAACTTTCCGCTCTTTTCCCTTCACGGGACAGAACTCATCAGACCAAGGCTCAGCGACATTTTTCTTAAAGGGCCAGAGACTAAGTATCTTCAGCTTTGCTATCTCAGCCACAGATGCACAACCCTGCCTTCGTGTTAGGAAAGCCACCACTGAAGCTAGGTGGGCGTGGTTGTGCGTCAATACAATTTTATTTACAGACACCAAAATTTGAATTCTGTATGTTTTTTACATGTCATGAAGTAGTGTGAGGTTTTTTCCATCTAAATATACAAGAATATTCTCAGCTGTTGGGCTGCTTTTGCCCGTTAGAAACTGATGACTAAGAGCAGGTGTTTAGTTGAGTAATTAAGATGCCAACAGCCCACATAGGAGGTCCTGGATTCCATTCCAGGCTCTGGCTCCTGGTTCCAGCTCCCTGCTAATGCAGACCCTGGAAGGCAGCAGCAATGGCCCAGCTAACAGAGTTCCCACCACCCGGGTGGGAGGCCGGCTCAGCACCAGCTATTTTGGGCATTTGCGGGTGAACCCAGTTGATAGGAGTTTCTCTCTCTCTCTCTTTCTGCCTCCCCCATCCCCACCTCCAAAAATGACTTTCTCCAAAAGCTACTGATGTGTGCTCATACTAAGTTGTAGCTGGAAGCCGTCTTAAGCCCGTTTCATGAGAAGACGCAGGTGGGCTGGCACTTCCTAATTCTGACCAGGCCATTTTAGGAGCTCCACACCCCATCTTCACCACAGCCTCTCCTTCCCAGGAAATCTTTCATGGGATATGGAAGACAGCTGGCAGGGAGCCTGTGCCACCCATGCCCTACACGCCGACCCCCATGAGACAGCGTAGAAAACACAAAATTAATAGGAAAATAACTGGTCCATCTCATTGCCACCATCAACAGCAGGGCATAGGCCACAAAATTATCATAAAGCCACCTGGGAGAGAATTTCGCTTGCAACTCTAAAACTTGGTAAAGAGGATGCAATTCATGATAGGGGCTAGGAACTTTGGCTTTGGTGTCAGCCAGACCCACCCCTCTGTTACCAGCTAGATCTTTAACTAACATCACTTTCTTAGCTAAGCCTCAGTTTCCTTGTCTGTAAAATAGGCCTCCTAAGGCTGTTTGGAGAGCTGAAGAGGATAAAACACCTACAATACTCCGAATGGCACTGGGATATAGTAAGTGTTCAACAGATTAGTTCCTTATGGTTGTTTCTGGTTTATTGTTATTATTATTATTATTAATTATTATTGTTATGTGAAAGGCAGAGAGATAGAGACAGAGAGAGATCTACTGCTTCACCCCCCAGCTGCCCACAATAGCCTTGGCTGGGTCAGGCCAAAGCCAGGAGCCCAAACTCAATCCGGGTCTCCCACGTGGGTGGCCTTCACCGGCTGTCCCCCAGGGTGTGCATTAGCCGGAAGTTGGCATCAGGAGCTGAGCCGGGGCTGGAAGCTCAGCCCCGTGGGCGTCTCAGGCAGTGTCTTAATCGCTGCCCCAAACGCCTGCCCTGTTCTGATTTATTATCCTGTCAGCTGCAACAGGACTGTGTGAATGAAACTCTGAAATTTGACCAAGAAAAATGAAGGCCTTTTTCCAACATCAGGAATGGGATGATGGATCTTTCTTTCCAGAACTGAAGCCGTCACTCCTGGACCCCTTCATGGCCTGGCGAGCCAAGAATCAGAACCAAGGCGATATTCCACACTTGTTATGCAATATCTCTTGATTGGGGCCTAGTAGAGATTAAGTCGCGGTACTCTTATTATTATAAGATCCTAACAGCCATACGACGGTAACTACAGGAATAACAGCTGGCACTCATAGCGCTACGGTGAAACCACAGGCTTTGGAAACCTGGACTCAAATATCGATCCCACCACTCCCCGGCTGTGGCACCTTCCTCTCCTCGGTGGTCCTCCTTTGTCTGATCATCCAATGTCAATATCAATAGCCTCTATTAAGAGTAAGTGGCAAGCAAGAGTAAATGGGATAAGGAATACAGGTATCTGCTCTGTGCCTGGGCCATCGCGTAGTTAAGTGGCAGCTGTTATGATGATGTACCCACAGCTTAGCAAAAATTATCTCACACTCCCGACTGTCCTTAGTTCATTGTTACAATCACCACTCTGAAATACAAGCCCAGCCTGTGTGATTTCTGAACCGCGTCCATTCTCTGCCACACCACGCCATCCCTCACCTACGTGCTGTCTTTGCACACGGGCATGGGGCCAAGAATGCCAACTGCATGCTGTGTGGTGGTGAGAAGCCGTGAAAGCCGTTTGTCATCTATAAGAACTGACAGAGCCATGAGCTGCCCCAGAGACTGGTTAATTGGCTGGTTAACAAACACCTACCACGATGATCAAACATCCGCCGACAGTTAAGCGCCCTTCATCCTGAAAAATGGAAAAGCAGCAAATTGCTCCTGGTGTCTCTAGGATACACCATTGGGCAACTTCGTGGCTCCCAAAGGGATGAGCCACACAGCCAGGGCAGGTGGACCTGGGATCCTGGGTGAGGGGAGAGAAGGATAGATCCTGAGGTCAGAGTGCAGTTGGGGAGAGTGGACCATTCTGGCATGCCTGGCTTTGGATCCTGATTGGAATTCTGGCTCTACTACTCACCTGCGTGAGTGCAAGCAGAACTCAGTTTCTTTATCTGTAAAATGGGAGGATCAATTCATATGCTTAGACTCACCTCCTTTCCCCTGCATTAGTTAGGGAGACAAGACGGTCCTCATGCAACATCATGCAGACTCCAGTCTTTTGTCTCTTTGTGTGTGTGTGCCTAAAGAAAGATGCTGCTGGGCCAGCCTACGTGCGGTCCCTAACAACCAGGGGAGGTGAGGACCCAGCTTTCTCCCAAGGGCTCCATCTCCAGCCCTGGTTCAGGATCCTGTTTGTTTCCGCAGGGGCTTTCCGAGGCGTGTGCAAGAAAATCGATCACTTTCCTGAAGATGCTGACTACGAACAGGATACGGCTGAGTATCTCTTGCGTAAGTTCCCTGCTTCCCCAGCCTCCCCTGGGATGAAGGGAGGGCTCCCCGACCACCACCCAGACACCTCTGAGCCTGAGGCTCCTCTGTCTCCAGCCCTAAGTGGAGCTGAGACAGAGACTTCCAGAGGGTTCTGATAGCCCAGTCACTTCTATTTCAATGAAATAGAAAAGGGAGGCCGGTGCCCCAGCTCACTAGGCTAATCTTCCACCTGCAGCGCTGGTACCTGGGTTCTAGTTCCGGTTGGGGCACCGGTTCTGTCCCGATTGCTCCTCTTCCAGTCCGGCTCTCTGCTGTGGCCCGGGAAGGCAGTGGAGGATGGCCCAAGTGCTTGGGTCCTGCACCTGCATGGGAGACCAGGAGGAAGCACCTGGATCCTGGCTTCGGACTGGCGCGGTTCCGGCCGTAGCGGCCATCTGGGGAGTGAACCAACGGAAGGAAGACCTTTCTCTCTGTCTCTCTCTCTCACTGTCTAACTCTGCCTGTCAAAAAAAAAGAAAGAAAGAAAGAAAAGAAAGAAGGAAAGAAAGAAAGAAAGAAAGAAAGAAAGAAAGAAAGAAAGAAAGAAAGAAAGAAAGAAAGGAAGAAAGAAAGGGGAGGGGAAGGGGGAGATAGGTGAGTCAACACTGAAAGATTCTTTTTCATCCACTTAGGAGAAAACCTAAAGAATGTTCTTCAACCCAAATAAAAGCTTTCACCTTTCCAGAGGGTTGATTTGAGGTGCTAATGGGCAAGTGCTAATGGGTGAAGTGCTAATGACCCAAGTTCACCTCTCCTTTGAGTTCTCTTCCCTCTCAGTCCTACTGGGACAGGGCCCGTGTCTGCATAGCGTTTTTCCAAGGTCGATACAGCCTGCATGTGACATGGGCTGTCCCGGCTGCACATGGGAGCCAGCCGAGTGTAATGACTTTGAGCTAAGGGCTCTTGTATCCGGTAGACCTTGGCTGTGACCCTGGTCTGACTCCCAGCTTGCTGAGTTGGAGCCACTCGGGCAAAGTTGCTTTAGCCCTCCCTCCCCCCTTTCTTTTTTTATCTGCTCTGAAATGGAGATTGTAGTGCCATCCATCTGACAAGGTCATGAAAATTAAATAAGTTAATGCACGTTACGCTTCACCCCAAGCCTAGCACGTGGTCATGGGTTGGCTTCTGTGTGTTGCACCAGATTAACAGTAGCTAAGTTCAGCTGCAGACACAGGCCTTACATGAGTCAGCCCCAGAGAGACCTTGATTTGGGTTTTAAAAATGTTTTTTTTCCAACAAAAATATGTGTGCACTCAAAAGGAGCATTCTAAAGCATTCACTAACTTACTATTCAGGAGTGTTAAATTTAAGGTGGCTTTTAAAATTGCAACTATAAATAATTGTCCTATTAGCATTATGTTTGTAACGCATAGTTCATGAAGAATGTTTTTAAAATTAAAATGTTTTTAAAATTTAAAGAATTAATTTTAATTAAAATTAAAATGTTTTTAAAATTTAAAGAACACAAAGGCACTCTTTTTTTTTTTTTTGAAGATTTATTTATTTATTTGAAAGGCAGAGTTACAGAGAGGCAGAGGCAGAGAGAGAGAGAGAAAGAGAGGTCTTCCATCTGCTGGTTCACTCCCCAGATGGCTGCAATGGCCATAGCTGGGCCAATCAAATCAGAAGCCAGGAGCTTCTTCTGGGTCTCCCACGTGGGTACATGGGCCCAAGCACTTGGGCCATCTTATACTGCTTTCCCAGGCCATAGCAGAGAGCTGGATCAGACGTGGAGCAACTGGGACATGAATGGGCACCCATATGGGATGCTGGCACTGCAGGTGGCAGCTTTACCAGCTATGCCATAGTGCTGGCCCCAAATTAAAATCATTTCTAGCTTTACATATGCGTGCTCCTCAGCAGATGGTTGTGGGTCTTTAAGGATCCTTTACTCACATAGCAATAGAAATGACATGGGTGTCACTGTGAAAGGCCACTTTTAGTTTTTTGTTGTTGTTGTTATTGTTTTTGAGATTTATTTGTTTATGTTGAAAGTCAGAGAGAGAGGGGTAGAGACAGAGAGAGAGAGCTTTCATCTGCTGATTCACTCCCCAGATGGCCACAACAGCCAGGACTGAGCCAATCTGAAGCCAGGAACCAGGAGCTTCTTCCAGGTCTCCCAGGTGCTGCAGGAGCCCAAGCACATGGGCCATCTTCTGCTGCTTTCCCAGGCTCATTAGCAGGGAGCTGGATCAGAAGTTCAGCAGCCAGGACACAAACCAGCACCCATATTGGATGCGGGCGTCACAGAAAGCCGCTTTACCCATTATGACACAAAGACAGCGAAAGGCCATTTTAGAACAGTTTATACCATTTATCGCTCTTTGGTCCTTATTTAGCCAGTAGAATTGGTTCAAGCTCCTCCCACCAGTAGGACAAAGAAATTAGAAGCCAGCCCTAGAGATGTAGCTGGACCAGACCTTGTAGAAGGACACAGATAACTTGGAAGCCATGACCGGCAGGGCCTTACCAGGGTGCCCAGGGTTTATCTTTGCTTTCCTTTCCTACTTTGATGAAACACTGTGATGTTTGCCCCATTGGAGACTGCACAGAACTGGGACTTCCAGTCCACAACCTGCAAAATTGGTTTTATGTTCATTGGAAAGGTGAATTGCTTTTCCAGTAAACTACTTTTCTCTCCCCCCTCCCCAGGAAGGTGGGGTCTTCTGACCCATCCTCTCTCCTCACCCCCGCCCCATGACCCAGGACACTTCCCCCATAGCCACAGGATTGCTGGATTGCAGGAAGGACCTTCATGTGCACAGAGATTTCTTGCAAGGGATTTTGGAATTCTTGACCCAGCCACGTGGGGCCAAGGTCACGTTCCCACAAGGGTCTCCTGCCCCGAGCCAAGTGTAAGCTGCCAATTCCAGTCATGACCCAGAACCCTGGTGGACTAGGATTCTGCATCTTTTTTCTTCTATCTCCTCTGCTTGCGTGCGCTTTGGATAGGCCGCCGCTTAAATCCATGTGTCTGAGTCTGTTTTCTGATGCTTTAACAGAAGACCGGACACTGGATAATTTAGAAAGAATAAAGTTTATTTGGCTCATGGGGTTCTAGAGGCTGGGAAATCCAACAGCATGGCGTGGCACCTGCCCAGCTTCTGGTGAGGGCCCTCTGGCTGCAACAGCACATGGCGGAGGGTGTCACATGATGAGACAGAGCAAGCCTGCTGGCCTGGGACCCGCTTCCTCTTCTTATAAGCCACCAATGTCACCACGGGGGCCCGAGTTCACAAAGTCTGCTCATTTCCTCCTTGTGGGGGAAACAGTGGGATCCAGCCACTATTGGGTTCCCTAAATGCTCACTACAGTGCGTGGGAAGCAGCCACATTTACATATCCCATGTTGCCACATTCAGATCCACACTTCCATAACCAAAGCAGATCAGCAACTTCAAAGCTTCAGATTGTTTCCTTTGGGCATATTTGAGAGGGTAATCATCCTGTGAAATTTCTTAAAAGAAAACAAAAGAAAAAGGTGTGCTGTTGTAATCAATTAAACTCATTGCACTGGCGATCTGAGCGCTTCTGTCCATACACAATGCAAATGATCACTTTCAAGGTGAGCTCAGAAATTCCAGATGCCTGCTTCTGACCACCAGGGACAAACTCACCCCTGATGGTCAAATGGAAACCCCCAGGCCATACATGGAGATAAATCCCCTAAAAACACCCACACTCAGAACCCCAGGGCCCACTCCCCTGGGATTACGCGTGGGCCCCAGGAAGTCAAGGTGGCAGGCAAACCCCTCCCCAACACCTGAATAAACAAATGAGCAAGCAAACACGGCATTGCAGAGTTTTGCACTTGGAGCTGAGCACAGCCGTATGGTGGCAAACAGGAACGGCTGGATTTCAATCAGCCTTAAAAACTCCCCGTGACTGTGCAGGCTGAAGCCTACACTGAGTACTGTGGACTAAGCTGGGAGCCTCCCAGGACCGGAAGGAGCTCTTGCTCCACCTCTTCCTCCCCTGAAGGCTCCATCAGTCACTCACTCAGTGTCTAAGACCCAGCACGGCTGTCACTCCTGTCTCCTCTTCCTCACAGCCCACGGCTGGTCCATCAGCAAATGCTGACTTCACTTTCAAAATGTACAGTGTGAGAGGTCTTCAAAGACTTCACGCAAGATGCATATTATAAAAAAAAAAAAATTATGCACGGACTCAACACAAGTGTCTTGCATCACAATAAACTCATCTTGTAAGCCCATTTTTGCACATTTTGAAGTGCCTTCAGGCATCCTGAATCTGACTCCTCGCAGGTGGCTGCCTCAGGTCAGCCAGCACTGGGTTCTAGGCAATCTGGGGCCCCAGATCATTGCAGCCTTACTGCTCCCCCACCCCCTGCCTTGGTGATAGTGCGGTCCCACAGGACTCAAGGCTCCAGGTCCCCATTGCTGCACGAGGCATCAATGAACAACACACAAATTCAAAGGCAAGTGGTCAAGATTCTCAGGATCCTGATTGCAGAGGGTCAAGACCAGGCGGGCTTCGGATCACAGGGCTCCAAGCAACAGCAACGGGCTCAGTTCTCTGACGTGGGCTCTGCCTGCCCCCCCGGGGCAACACCCACGCCGTGGCGGGTGGCTTGAGGGCTGGCTGGGTGCAGGCAGAAGCTTCTCTCCTTCTCTCCACAGGGGCCGTGAGGGCCTCCAGCGTCTTCCCCATCCTCAGTGTCACGCTGCTGTTCTTCGGCGGGCTCTGCGTGGCGGCCAGCGAGTTCCACCGCAGCAGACACAACGTCATTCTGAGCGCCGGCATCTTTTTTGTCTCTGCAGGTGAGTGTCTGACTTCAGCCTGGAGCATTTCACGGACACCAAATGGAAGCCAAAGCCATGGGGCCAAAGCAGAGCTATTCAGAGTTCCCCTCCTGGTTGCTAAATTCAAGTTGTGCTAAAGATAAGAATTGAAAGAATGTTTGTTAGAATCAAAAATGCTCAGGTCTAGCTAAGGGTTGGGTGAAGGTAAAGACAAGGAGGAGAGAGGGCGGCAGGGTCAGGGGGGAGGGGGAGAGAGAAGCGGATTAACAATACACATGAGAGGAGAGTAAGCACAGGTGGTTTGTATAATGGAGAGATACATTTGGATTGTTCTGGTTTTTAATATTTATTTATTTAAGAGAGAGAGAGAGGCCAGCGTTGTGGTACAGCATGTTAAGCCCCAACTCACGATGCTGGCTTCCCATATGGTTCAATTCCTGGCTGTTCCACTTCTGATCCAGCTCCCTGCTAATGCGCCTGGGAAAGTAGCAGAAGATGACCCAAGTGCTTGGGCCCCTGCCACCCACATGGGAGACCTGGATGGAGTTTCTGGCTCCTGGTTTCAGCTTGGCCCAGCTCCAGCCATTATGGCCATTTGGGGAGTGAACCAGCAAATGGAAGATTCTCTATCCTCTCTCTCCCCCTCTCTTATAACTCTGCCTTCAAATAAATAAATAAACATTCAAAAAAATAATAAAGTAAAAAGACACGAAGAAAGAGAGAGTCCCTCTCTGCAGGTCCATGCCCCAAATGCCCACAACGAGCCTGGGCTAGGGGCCAAAGTCAGTTCCCAGAAACTCAGTCCAGGTCTCCCACGTGGGTGGCAGGGATTCAACCACCTGAGCCATCCCCTGCTGCCTCCCAGAGTGGGCATTAACCGGAAGCTGGGACTCGAACCCATGCACTCCAGCTGATATACAATGCTCAGCTCCAAGTGCAACAGGCAGTTTAACTACTAGGTCAGGCCCTGCCCCCTCACTGTTTAAAGGACTCTTCTGGCCCCTGGAGATGCATGCTTGCCACTTGGCTACTGTGCAGGGTTTTTCACGTGCACAAAGAGGCCCAGCACCCCGAGAGGACCAGCAGCCTCCCAAGCTCTCCGGGAGGACTTTATAGTTGACAGCAGCCCCAGCCGAGAGGCAACACAGGCAGACAAGAGGAGACAGGGTCTTCGGGAAAAAGGGCCCTGGGCTCTGCCTCCTCTCTCACCCTTTCATCTCCATCCCTCCTGCGGTCTTCCTCTCCCTCCTCTGGGTCTCTAAGCTTCCTTTCATCTCTTCCCCATCTCTCTCCGCTCCATCCCTCTCCAGGAAGATCAGTGCCCTGTGGATGGAATGCCACGGTGACGCAATGAAGCAGGCAGGGTGGGGGGAGACTTGGCCTTGACTCGCGTGACAGTCTTCAGGTTTTGCACCAGACAGCTGTCGCCCCTCCTCGGGGGATGAGCCCTTCCAAGACCCTGCTCTCTGCGGATGCCTGCAGTGCAGACAGTACCGAGCCCTACTGATGCTAGTTTGCTTCAGGAAGTTCGTGGAGGGGTGGGTGTTTGGCCTAGCAGTTAAGAGGCCCCTTGGGGTGCCTGAGTCTCCAATCCTAGTGCCTGGGCCCCAGCTCCCTGCTAATGTGCATCCCAGGAGCAGCAGGTGATGGCTTGAGTAGTTGAGTCCCTGCCACCCATGTGGGAGACCTGGGTTGAGTTCCCTGCTGCTGGCTTCAAGCCTTGAATGGTGCTGCTGTGGGCATTTGCCAGGGTTGGGGGTGTTAACCTGTGGATGAGAGTCCTCTGCCTGTCTCTACCTTTTGAATGAATAAGTGAATAAATGGATGAATTTTAATTTTGTGGGAAAATGGAAAATAAGATGTTTGGGTACAAAAAAAAAAAAAAAACTAAACTAAATTCCAAGCAGTTTTTCTCATAATACACAATCTTTCATGAACTTTTGGAAGACTCTTCATACGCATGGATTGCAAAACATTTTTGCACCAAAATGAATGTATCTGTTCATTCCATTTGCAACAGACATTTTGAAACATTTTCTTTGGGACAAGCCTGTGATAAAGTTTAATGTATAAATTAGGGGTAGCAAGAAATTAACAACAATCAGGAATAATCAAGCAGAGCAATGACAAGAATATCCTGTCACGAAAGTCATCTAAAATGTATGGATTGCTTCTTTCTGGAATTTTCCATGTAATATTTTCAGACCAGGTTGCCCTCAGCAGCAAAACCGAGCAGGTGGGCAGGGGCCTGCTGTAATGACAGACTAGTTCATGGGAGGGGGACAATGGAGGAGAGGGTTTAGGGATCAGTAACAGGGCTTGTCTTTCTGGATTTGAGCCCTGACTCCGCCTACAGGGCCTTGGGAAATGTTACCGACTCCCGACAAGTTGGTTTCATCAACCAACTATAACATGGCAGATAATAATAATACCAACTTCATAGGGTGGTTGGAAGGAGACTGAATAGAGGAAAACACAATGTTATTTTTCTACTATTGGAAAAGCAACCACAACAGAGACCCCAAGGCTGCAGCCCAAAGCCCTGGCCCCTCCGAGACCGTGGCTGAAGTCCCTTCCCCTTCTGTGGAACGAGGAAGCGAGACTGTATCCGGGTCTCTGAGCAGGCAACAGGGCAGGGAGGCAGCCACCATGCGGCTCGGGAGGCAGGTGGTCAGCCTGAGGGCTGTGCCCCCTGCCCGTGCTCTGTGTGGCCAGATGTTAACAGCTGGCAAAATTAGGGACCCGTGCGGCTTTGAAGCGCGTCTCCGTCACCAGTGGCCCCATCCTCGGCTCTGGCTGGCCCAGAGGATCTGTCCCCATGTTGTGCTGATGTGACGGATTTCTAGGAACAAAAGGAGATCATTATTTTGTCCCCCGAGGGGCTAGTTAGAGAAGAGCATGTCACCAGCAGCTTTGTTCTGGAGAAGGGTGCTGTGAGGGACGGGAGCGGGTGGATTAGACACACGGGAACTGGAAAGGAGGTGAGACAGAAGAGAAAACTCAGAGGCGAGGCAGAAGGCGGGGGTCTTATCCGGGACCCCTCCGTTAACCTCCCTAACAAATCCGGACCATCTCAGTTTTTCCTCCTGTAGAACGAGAAACTCATCACTCTCCAAGGCGCCTTTTGGCTCGGCTATAGTCAGTTTTGTGGTTTCAGGCACGCCACCAACAACTCCTTGTTGAGCACCTGCTGTGGGCCAGGCCCTGTACACAGTGCTCAAGAGAATGAAACCAAGAGTTGTGCAACTCAAGAGCTATGAAACCAAGCTGCTTGTTATGAAATCTTGACTCCAACTGCCTCGGTCTTCCCATCTGTAGAATGGGGAAGATAACGGCCCTACCTCTTGAGTCTCTTAAGAGGATTCAACGCGTTGGTAAAGAACCTAAAGGGTGTGATAAATAGGTAGTAGCTGCTTTCAGGTACATTGCACTGTTGAATCCTCATGCCGACTCCGCTGTTCCCTCATTGAACTAACATGCATTGCGCTCTTGCTATGAGTTGGGCTCTGGGCTAGGAGCTGCGGCCATAGCAATAAACAAGACAAGTGTAGCCCCTGCCCTCGGGGAGCATAGTGCTGAGACACCAGTGGGTGAGACAAAGTAATGATTCACTCCCATCTCGTTGCTCCTGAAACCTAGATCCACCGCACCTAAGAGTCCTGGGTTCGAATCCGACTGACCATTTCCTAGTTGAGCCAACGTGGGAAGTTCCTCCTGTGTCCTAGTTCGCCCAGCTGAGAAAGGGGAGCCACGTTTTGAAAAGCCGGCCTGTTTGTTGCAGCTAACTGGGATGGAGTTTTCTATAAAGACGTTGCGCCGCGCCTGGCACACAGCAGACAATGGGCACCTCGCTTCACTCCCTGTATCCCTCAGCCTAGACTGGCGGCGGAGCCTCTCTTTGAACCTTTCCTACCCCCTCCCCCATCAAGACCTCCTTTTCAGGTTTCTCAAATTTTCCCAGTAAAATTTCCCTGCTGGCAGAGTAGGAGAGAACACGGCTCCTGGGAGTGGGGGGGGGGGGGGGGGGGCGGCGGCATCACCAGCAGCCTCCTTCCGTGAGCCGAAACATCTTGGAAGTCTGCCTCTCGTTCAACTTAAAAATTCATGTGAATTCTGATTTCTCCTTCTTATTATATCCATGTTCATTTTAATATAAAAGAATGTGTCTTCCCTACTAATCTTCAAGCCAAATTGACACTCCAGGAAGAGGAGTCGTTTTTCATCCTGTGGTTTCTTGCAGCCTGACACAGAGCGGGATGTGTCAGCCCCCATAGAAAGAAATAGCTCCGTGGCGAGAACCTGCTGCCTGCCTACCTGCTGATTGCCTGGGCCGGGTACAGTCAAGAGGAGACAGATGTAGACCCTGGCCCTGCCCTGGGAGGGCCAAATCTCCCCTAGAGTATGACCAGCACTCACATTCGAAATATGATGCTATGACATGCCTTTAAACCTTTAGTTGTTTGATTCTGGGGAGATCTGGGAGACACCCAGAAGGAATGTAGAATGTTCAGGAACTGGAAGGAGGACTTGATTTTAAAAAATGATTTATTTATTTGGAAGAAAGAGTTACAGAGACAGAGAGATCTTCCATCCACTGGTTTACCCTCCAAATGGCCTTAAAAGCTGGGGCTGGGAGCTTCATCCAGGGCTCCCACGTTTGAATGCAGGAGTGGTCTTCCCGCTCCCTAGGGAATCAATTCTTCTCTACCGAGCTGAGGGGGTGGGGAACTGATTCTTTAGGCCTTGTCTAGTGGGGAAAACAGCATGGCGTTGCCCCAATTCCTGATGCCCACACAATGGCTCATGCAGACCATTAACTGATTCTGCGCAGATAAAAAGCCTAGGTAAGCTACTGCCCCTTCCTCATGGGTTCACGAGTGCTCCAAAATGCAGCTCTAGACCCATGGATGAGGGTTCTTCAACAAGCTCCTGGAAAAATCAGAGGACAAGACAAGTCTATGTTGGTGCGTGTGTTAGCTTCCCGTTACTCTAAGACACCTGAGAGACGCTACTTAGGAGAGAAGGCGTATTTCAGCTTGCAGTGGGGATGGCCACAGTCCAAGGTCAGGTGTACGCTCTTCCCTGGTGTTGGATGTAGATGCTGGGTGGCAGAACACACACAGAGGAAGGTCCCCACAGTAAAGCAGGAAGCAGAGGGCGACACAGGGAGCAGAGGGTGACATGGGGAGCAAGCTTGTCACCAACCCTCTCTTGAGAACTACCCCCCATGACCCGAAGACTTCCAACTAGACCCACCTCCCAGATGCCTCTATTGGATCCAGTCTGCAGCCTTGACCCACGAACCCTAATCTGTTAACCACTAGTATAAAACTCTGGCTTTTAAACATCTGCATGGTTTTGAGGAATTAAGTGTGGTTCAAACCAAGAGGGCCAACAACTTTGAAATCTATACATAGCTTTTTCATGAACATTTCCAAGAGCCTTCGTAGGCATGGTTTTCACATTTTTTTCTGCACCCAAGTCAAGATATTTTAACTCCACTTTCCACTAGACAGCTCCACTTGGAGTCTCTGTGTACCAGCGCTCCCCTTGTCCTTAAACCCGGGCTCTCTGCGGCCTCTTGTCTTAGCTCAAGGAGCCACCAGCCTCCCAGTAGCCCAAGCTAGAACCCTAGGAAACTTCTCAGTTGCTTTTCTCACACTGAAGTCAACAGGCTCGCTCTCAGCCAAGTTCAGATCCAGCCTGAGTGTCAAGCCCGTCTTCAAAGCGAGGAGCTCAGCCTTTCTCTCTGCCTTCTGCTCCTGGGCCATCTCACTGTGTCTCCGGTAGATCCCTTACTGTATTTTGCCGTAATTGCATTCCCATGTCAATCTCTCCCACTAATGATAATGAATTCACGCGCCAGGACCTGAATCTCATTCATTTTCACTTCCTCGCGCATTAATGCCAACGATTAGGTGTTGATGGGACGAAGCGCTTCTAAAGGGGAGATAAATGCTTTGGGAGCTCCTCCACACTCGCTGTCAGGGCGCCGGCGGTAGCTGAATGCCAGGCACCTGGGACCCGGCATCAGCATCTTCGCTTCCCCAGAGCGAGACCTCAGCCGTGGGGTTTCCCAGCCAGCGTCCCTTCTCCTCTCCCCCATTTTCCTCTCAATACAAGGACCATGTCATTTTCCAAGAACTTCTGGAAGCCCCTCGTAGTCAGGTAACTGCCAGTTACCTCCGGGATTGATAAAACAGTGTCTTTTTTATTTTTTTTTTTAATTCCCTCCTCTTAGGGTTAAGCAACATCATCGGCATCATAGTGTATATATCGGCCAACGCTGGAGACCCGGGGCAGCGCGACTCCAAGAAAAGCTACTCGTACGGCTGGTCCTTTTACTTCGGAGCCTTCTCCTTCATCATCGCGGAGATCGTGGGCGTGGTCGCCGTGCACATCTACATAGAGAAGCATCAGCAGCTGCGCGCCAAGTCCCACTCGGAGCTCCTGAAGAAATCCACCTTCGCCCGCCTCCCGCCTTACAGGTACAGATTCCGGCGGCGGTCCAGTTCCCGCTCCACGGAGCCCCGCTCGCGAGACCTGTCCCCCATTAGCAAAGGTTTCCACACCATCCCCTCCACCGACATCTCCATGTTCACCCTCTCCCGGGACCCCTCCAAGATCACCATGGGGACCCTCCTCAACTCCGACCGGGACCACGCTTTTCTACAGTTCCACAACTCCACGCCCAAAGAGTTCAAAGAGTCGCTGCACAACAATCCCAACAGGCGCACCACGCCCGTCTGAACTGACCTCTGACCTCTGACCTCTGCCCCACGCCCCGTCCTGCCTCGGGAGGCGCGCACGCGCGTGCGCAGAGATGTCGCTGAGGTTGCATGGCATGGTCCTCGTGATGGTATTAATTTTTTTTTGCAAAGAATGAAACCAAATGGACACAGCCCTCGCCCGCCTGGGCCCCTGGCCCCTCCATGCCTCTCTCACTCCTCGGACCCAGCCCTTCGTGTCGACCCCCTCTCTCTGTGTATCTGTGCCACCTGCCCCCACCCCCGCACCTCTTCCTTCTGTGCCGGGAGGACCTCCGCATTCCCCCCTCCCTGGGGGAGGACCCTACTCCGAGGCAGGGGTCAGCGGCCGGGTGGGGGGGGGGGGTCTGAATCCCCACCCGGTGCGTGCATAGCTGTCCCCATCGTCCACTCCCACAAATCCTCAGGAAACCAACCGCCCAGGAGGCCCTGAGGGAGGCGTTCACCTTTCCATGTTAGACAAACATGACCAGAAATCAAAGATGTCAGAGCCCCCGAAGCAGCTAATGTAATAAGCACTTATGTTATTAAAGGTTCTGCCTTGTTGTAACCAACCGACCTGGGGGTGCTTTGTGTCTTCTGGGTGCTCCCCCCTGCCCCGCCCACGGACCCAGCTCTTGTCTGTCTTGGAAGCCGAACGAACTTGGCGCCTCCAGGCTCTAGCCTCCAGGAGGGAGCCGCCCGAACCCCCAGGAATGTCAGGGTCCCTCTGGGAGGCTGCCAGGGTGGGTGTTCCACACCGAAGTTCTGGCACGCAGGAGCTGTGGGAGCTTGGGCGGGTCCCCCAGGCAAGCTCAAATCCTCAGTCTCAGTATCTAACCTCACCCAACCCTGGAACCATCCCCATAGGCCCCACCTCCAAGCCCCACCCCCGACACTGGGGCTTAGGGCTTCCCCACAGGCAGCTGAGGGAGGAGGTGCAGAGTCCAGTCTGTGGCAAGCACTGGTGCAGGTAGAGGCTCGCCCAGTGGGAGCAGTTCCACAGGGGCAGGGAGTGGATGCACTTTGCACCCCTCTGCGGGCCCTGCAAGGAGCGAGTGAACAACTCGCGGATATTTGATAGTGCGAGCGTGAGAAATATGCACCTGTGCCCGCAGTGCCTGCCCCGGGGTGTTTCTGTCATACCCCCAGCACTGCGCAGTTCCAAAGAGCTTCCCTACTGAGGACTCCAGCCGCTGTGGGAGGCAGGGGCAGGGTCCCAAGAGCTCACCCTTACCTAACTCTGTGCCACACACGGTACCTCCCTGACTCCTGAGCAACCATGAACTAGATCCTGCCACCATCTTCATTTCCCAGGGAGACAACTGAAGCAAGAGACATTGTGTGACTCGCTTAGGTTTTATTTTATCTATTTTTTTAAGATTTATTTTATTTATTTGAAAAACAGAGTTACAGAGAGATGTAGAGACAGAGAAAGAGAGGGAGAGGTCTTCCATCCGCTGGTTCACTCCCCAGACGGCTAGGCCAATCCAAAGCCAGGAGCCAGGAGCTTCTTCCAGGTCTTCCACAGGCAGGTACAGTGGGCCATCTTCCACTGCTTTCCCAGGCCACAGCAGAGAGCTGGATTGGAAGTGGAGCAGCTGGGACTCGAATCAGCACCTATATGGGATGCCAGCACTGCAGGGCAGGGCGTTAACCAGCTGTGCCACAGCACCAGCCTCTATTTTATCTTTTAAGTTTCATTTATTTATTTGAAAAGCAGAATTACACAGAGAGAGGGAGCGACAGAGAGAGAGAGAGGGAGAGAGAGAGCTTCTACCTGTTGGTTCACTGCCCAAATGGCCACAACAGCTGGGGTTGGGCCAAGCAGAAGCCAAGAGCCTGGAACTCCATCTGGGTGGCAGGGGTCCAAGCACTTGGGCCGTCTTCTGCTGCTTTCCCAGGTGCGTTAGCAGGGAGCTGGATGGGAAGTGGAGCCACCTGGACTTGAACTGGCACCGGGTGTACCACAATGCCAGGCCCTGCTCGGATGTTATGAACAGATTTTATAAAACAGAAGTCCTGAGAAACTAGTGACTTTTTATCACGAAGTGCATATTATGATCAATTAGTTCCTTTCAACACAAAAGAGCCATTGCATGCAAATACGGCATATATCACAGGATCTCATTTAATCCCCAAAACAACCACAGGGTGCAGAAATTATCATCTCCCTTCTGGTAGGTGAGGATGCAGCGTCCTGGATGCCAATAGGCACAGACAGGACTTGTCTCCAGGCCTCTGCTCCCGTTGCACCAGCATTTTCCAAACGGTCAGCTACTTGAGTATAACTCTTGGGAGGTCTTCCACGCCCACAGATGACAGCAACAATTGTCTACCTAATGCTCTCCTTTGCACTGACTTACCTTCCCCTTCTATAAATATATTTGGAAAGTGAACTTTACATCACAGGTGTAGAAGGAAGCCTGGAGTTACCATAAGCACACAGTAACGGGGAAAATAAACATGACAGAAACAAAGCCATCGGGCTGGATTCGACCTGTTGCTTGTCCCCAGCGGAAAGCCAGCTGCTTCCGCTTTGCGTAAAAAATGTCTAAGCCAAGTGCTAGAGAGGTGTGAAAGATGCAATTCAAGCCCCAAAAGAAGTTGCTTCTCTTGGCTTACCCAGACCAAAGGAGAACCAGAAAGGGAATACCTGGGGTGCCGGATTCTATCCCGGTTGCTCCTCTTCCAGGCCAGCTCTCTGCTGTGGCCCGGGAAGGCAGTGGAGGGTGGCCCAAGTCCTTGAGCCCTGCACCTGCATGGGAGACCAGGAGAAGCACCTGGCTCCTGGCTTCAGATCAGCGTGATGCGCCTGCCACAGCGGCCGTTGGAGGGTGAACCAACGGCAAAAAGGAAGACCTTTCTCTCTGTCTCTCTCTCTCTCACTATCCACTCTGCCTGTCAAAAAAAAAAAAAAAAAGAAAGGGAATACCTCTCTCACCGTGCCATCTGGTGCTCTGTGGGAGAATGGCCACGCACCCTGAGGATCACTTCCTCCGACTCTCAGGGAAAGGGAACTCCAGCCCGAGAGGGAAGCTTCTGAGAGCTGAGGATACTCCCAAAAGTTTCTGGAAAACGGAATTAAAACATACATTTGTGGGGCTGGCACTGTGGCATAGCAGGTAAAAGCCACCGCCTGCAGTGCCAGCATCCCATATGGGTGCTGGTTCAAGTCTTGGCTGCTTCACTTCCGATCCAGCTCTCTGCTATGGCCTGGGATAGCAGTAGAAGATGGCCCAAGTGCTTAGGCCCCTGCACCCACGTGGGAGACCCAGAGGAAGCTCCTGGCTTCTGGCTTCGGATTAGCACAGCTCTGGTCATTGCAGCCAATTGGGGAGTGAACCAGCGGATGGAAGACCTCTCTCTCTCTGCCTCTCCTTCTCTCTGTGTAGCTCTGACTTTCAAATAAATAAATAAATTTTAGAGTCCGGTGCTGTGGCGCAGTGGGTTAACACCCTGGCCTGAAGCGCCAGCATCCCATATGGGCACTGGTTCTAGTCCCTGCTGCTCCTCTTCCAATTCAGCTCTCTGCTATGGCCTGGGAAAGCAGTAGAAGATGGCCCAAGTCCTTGGGCCCCTGCACCTGCATGGGAGACCCTGAAGAAACTCTTGGCTCCTGGCTTTGGATCGGCGCAGCTCTGGCCATTGCAGCCATCTGAAGAGTGAACCAGCGGATGGAAGACCTCTCTCTCTGTCTCTCTCTCCCTCTCTCTGTAACTCTGTCTTTCAAATAAATAAAGTAAATCTTTTTAAAAAAATTTTTTAAGAAGATTTGTTTAAAAAAACATAAATTTGTTTTGACACAAAAATAATTTTTTGAAATCCATGCATAATTTTTCTATAATATAAATTTCTGTTAGTTTTCTTGTATTTATTTAAAAGGCAGTGAGAATAGAGAGAGGGAGAGACACACAGAGAGAGAGATTTTCCATCCACCAGTTCACTCCCCTGTGGTTGCAACAGCCAGGGCTGGACCAGACTGAAACCAAGAGCCTGGAGCTCCACTCCAGTTCCCCACACGGGTGCAGGGGCCCCAGTACTGCACTTGCGCCATCTTTTGCTACACATTAGCAGGGAGCTGGATGGGAAGTGGAGCAGCCGGGACTGGAACCAGCACTCTGATATGGGATGCTGGCATCGCAGGTGGCAGGCTTAGCCCGTGGTGCCACCACGCCAGCCCCCCATAATATAAATTTTTAATGAAGTTTTTGAAGACACCTCTTCGCCTTTAGAAGGTGGACATGGAAGGGGAAGGACCAGTATTTAGCTGCCTTGGGAACAGGGAGATTTTCAAACAAAGTGCTGACAAGATCTGGGATGGAGAGAAAGCTACCAGGGCCTTGCCTAGCTAAACTCCAGCCCCAGAAGTCACGTGTTAAGTCCCTTCTGCAAAGGTTAGAGAGCAGGAGGGGAGAAATGGACTCTGATCCCCAGAAAAATCCCCTGCCCCCTCGAGACCAGCTCCCTGCAAGGTTCTGGCACAGGGAGCCTCAGAGCATCTTTGAGAGCATCTTTGGTTTTTTTTGTTTGTTTGTTTGTTTGTTTTTGTTTTGTTTTGTTTTGTTTTTTGGTTTTTTGTTTTGACAGGCAGAGTTAGACAGTGAGAGAGAGACACAGAGAGAAAGGTCTTCCTTCCCTTGGTTCACCCCCGAAATGGCCGCTACGGCCAGCACGCTGGGCCTATCCAAAGCCAGGAGCCAGGTGCTTCTCCTGGTCTCCCATGCAGGTGCAGGACCCAAGCACTTGGGCCATCCTCCACTGCCCTCTCGGGCCACAGCAGAGAGCTGGCCTGGAAGAGGGACAACCGGGACAGAATCCGGGGCCCCAACTGGGACTAGAACCCGGTGTGCCGGCGCCGCAGGCAGAGGATTAGCCTAGTGAGCCGCAGGGCTGGCCTCAGAGCATCTTTGTTTACAGACTGCTCAGCCGCACCCAGCTGGCGAGCGTTGGAGGAATACTAATATTACCACTTCCGGGTTGCAGATTGTCACCGAAATCCCTGTAAAGAGTTCCCATGCACCAGGCCACCTCCCTATGCGTCACACTGGGCCATGAACTCCACTGACTCACTGAATCCTAATGTTTGTTCTCAACTTTCTTGAATATCTTTTATTTATTTACATTCACTTTATTTACATTCACTTTATTTATTTATTTACATTCACTTTATTTATTTATTTATTTTTTATTTATTTACATTCACTTTATTTGAAAGGCAGAGAGACAGACAGACAAAGAGAGAGGTCTTCCATCTGCTGGTTCACGCTCCAAATGGCTGCAACAGTCAGGGCTGGGCCAGGCTGCAGCCGGAGACTGGAACTCAATCTGAGTCTCCCCTGTCGGGGGGCAGTGGCCCAAGTAGCTGAGTCCACCTGCTGCTCCCCAGACATCAGCGGGGAAACTGGAGCCAGAAGTGGAGGAGCCCAGACGCAAAGCCAGGCACTATGCTATATGGCTCACAGGTGCTTCAAGCAGCGTCTACCCACTGTGCCAAACACTCGCCCCTGACCCTGATCTTCGAAGGAGATGTTGCTGTTGAACCCGCCCTGCAAGCAGACAGCGAGCAGGCACACGCAGCCATGGCCGCAGCCTCCACAGCCTCTGTGGCCGCGACGTGCCAAGCTTGCCTCGTTGAGCTTCTCAGAACGCTGACTCCACCGCTGAGGTCTCCGTCTCCTTCTCCCTCGTTTAAATGCAGCTCACTCACTTCTGGACCGGCAGCATCCTTCTTCCAGCCTCAAGACCGGAACCCCTGGGTATCGCTCTCATGCTTATTTAATGTGCAGCCCCTGGCACTGATCTTTTGCCAAGTTACGTCTCTATCTTTCCAAATGAGAGAGGTAGCTTGGTAAAACATGTAAGCACACAAATTCCGCTCAGATTTGAATCCAAGCTCTGCGTTTATCAACCATAAGATCTTTGGCAAGTCTTCCTGGGCCTCAACCTCCCCCTCTGTAAAATGGGCACAATAAATAGTACTAACTCTGTAAGTTCACAGTGAGGATTACATGGGCTTGATTATTCTTAAGCCCCTGGAGGGGGACTTGAAACAGTAAGTACTATATAAATGTTAACTCTTATTGCTTTTTAAAGATATTTATTTATTTGAACGAAAGAGTTACAGAGGGAGAGAGAGAGAGTAAAAAAGATCTTCCATCTACTGGTTCACTCCCCAAATGGCAGCAACGGACAGGGTTGGGCCAGGCCTAAGCCAGGAGACAGGAACCAGGAGTCAGGACCTTCATCTGGGTCTCCCACATGGGTGCAGGGGCCTAAGGACTTGGTCCATCCTCTGCTGCTTTCCCAGGATCATTAGCAGGGAGCTGGATCGGAAGTGGAGGAGCTGAGACTTGAACCAGCAGCAATATCAGTGTCACGGGCAGCAGTTTAACCCACTACACCCAGCGCGCACCCCAGCTCTTATTATTTAATACAGTTCTCAGATTTATATTTTTCCTATTTGGGCTCCTCCCCACCCAGACGATCTGATTTTCCAGATCTGGTCATTCTACACCTCCTCTCTAATCAGGCTAGTGCCTGCCAAATCACACTTACTCCCAATTCTTTCCCTTTGCAAATAAGCTTTAGCCCTGCTGTTATCCCTGTCCTCTCCAAACCCTACCAACCCTCTGTGGCCAAGCTCAAGTCTGGTGCTTTCCACGCAGTCTTTAGTGCCTGCCCGGTCCACACAGTAGCTCACTTTCTGGCGTTCATCAATTCATTCATTCATCCAGTACTTATCAAGTATCTATAATGTGCTAGAAATTATTATAATCTCAACATATACCAGGGTACTTGAGAAATATGGACTTAGTAGAAAATGGAATTAAGAGATAAGTTTAGGGAAGGGCTTTTGGCCTCGTGGCTAGGACACTGCTTGGGAGACCTGCATTCCATATCAGAGCGCCTGGGCTGGAGTCCCAGCTCTGCTTCCTGCTACTGTGCACCTCGGCAGGCAGCAGGGTGATGGCTCAAGCAGTTGGATTCCTGCCACCCATGTGAGAGACCCAGTAGGGTTCCAGGCTCCTGGCTTCAGCCAGATCCAGCCCTGATGTTGTGGGCATTTGGGGAGTGAACCAATGGTTAGAAGACTCTCTCTCTCTCTCTCTCTCTCTCTCTCTCTGTCTCTGTGTGTGTGTGTGTGTGTCTCTCTCTTTCTCTCTCTATTAAATTAGCTTCCTAAACCCCATCTGTGGAAATCTCTCCTTAAGGACTGGCATCACTGCCTGTTGCATCCACAGTCCTTGGTAGATGGCTATGACCAAGTTCTGGCCATGACCCCGCCCCCAGCCACGGGGGTTGGATGACAAGTTTGAGCAGCCAATCCACTCTCAGGGTAGCCAGTGGCCTAGGATTTATGACTGCACTCAAATGATATGCTCAGCCAATCAGAGGCTCTCTACCAGGAACTGTAACTGAGAGACACAGAAGGCAATTGGCAGTTGGCTATGGGGGGCAGAACGGAAAGGATACGGGGGGGGGGGGGGGGGCAGAACCAGGGCAGTAGTGGACCAAAGGCAAGTGAACGTGATAAAAAAAAAATGTGTGGTAAAGATGGCAATGCTACACAGGCTTCCCGCCATGTCACATAGGTATCCTAAGTTTTCAATGGGCTCCAAGGTCTGGCATTACTGAGAGTATGCCGGGCTTCCTTCCAACCTGCAGTCCAGCCCTGTGGTCTTCCCTTTTCACTTCCTGATCAGAACAAACATGTCTCTGCCCCAGGGCCTTTGCATCTGCAGTTCCTGCTGCCTGCATGTTCTTTCAGCTCTTTATATAGCTGGCCCTTCTCGTTCTTCAGGTCTGAAAGGAGTTCCTTCCCCAATTCTCTAAAGTAGATGGCCTGTTACTCTGCACTTCCTCCCTTGATAGCTCAGAATTGGGCGGTTTTCTATTTTGTATGTACTTGTTTACTTTGCTTTTATAGGGATCTCCATGCAATTTTTTTTTTGACAGAGTGGACAGTGAGAGAGAGAGACAGAGAGAAAGGTCTTCCTTTACCGTTGGTTCACCCTCCAATGGCTGCTGCGGCCGGCGTACTGCGCTGATCCAAAGGCAGGAGCCAGGTGCTTCCTCCTGGTCTCCCATGCGGGTGCAGGGCCCAAGGACTTGGGTCATCCTCCACTGCACTCCCGGGCCACAGCAGAGAGCTGGCCTGGAAGAGGGGCAACTGGGACAGAATCCGGCGCCCTGACAGGGACTAGAACCTGGTGTGCCGGCGCTGCAGGCGGAGGATTAGCCTAGTGAGCCATGGCGCCAGCCGGCAAATAAGGTTCTTTAGAGTCATAGTCTCCATTGCATCCTTCCTGCCTGATACAGAGCAGAGCTATTCCCCTGGAAGATACTCAAGTAGCATCCAGAAGGAAGGAGATTGCATTAGAAGCTGTTTAGAACAAAGCAAAAACATCACAATGGAGAAGAGAACGGCCCCTTGATTTCTAACAGCTCCCCTGTCCCACTGCCCAGAGGCCCAGCTGTATTTCAGTTGTGGTTGGCTGATCCCACAGGTGTGTTTTCTGTTTCTCTAACAATTCGCTTTCCCATCAGCCATCCTCCAGTGGGTCTCTGTTCTTTGTTCCTGAGCGAACGTGCCCTAGAATCTATGTCTCCCCGAAGTGGTGAATAGCCAGCCGCAGGCTGACAGCTGAGAGGGTCTCCTAGAGACAGCAGGACAACCAGGTCACAGTGGTATTTATTCAGGTAGTTCGGAGGAGATCAGAACCTCAAGCCAGGTCTGCTTCAGAAAGAGCTAAGATGGGCTGGCGTTGGGTTCCGTGGGCTAAGTTGCCCCTGCACTGCATATCAGAATGCTGGTTCAAGTCCTGGCTGCTCCACTTCTGATCCAGCTTCCTGCTAATGCATCTAGGAGAGCAGAGGAGGATGGTCCATGTGCTTGGGCCCCTGCACCCACAAGGGAGAGCTAGCTGGAGCTCCAGGTTCCTGGCTTTGGCCTGGGCTATTGCAGCCATTTAGGAAACGAACTAGTGGATGGAAGGTTCTCTCTCTCTCTCTCTCTCTCTCTCTCTCTCTCTCCTTCTCTTTCTCTCCTTCAAATAAAGAAATAAATCTTAAAGAAAGAAAGAATAAGACAGAATGAGGACAAAGAAACAAATCGGGTGGCAGGTTCTGAGGGCTTCTGTATATGGTTGGTCTTAATCAAAGTCACTAAACAAATTGATCAGTGGGAGGGGAGAAGTAGGGAAAAGAGAGTCAAAGTCAAAATCTCAGATGGGAGGAATTTCATGGCTTTCGGTTCTGGTGCACAGTGTGGTGAATATGGTTAATAACAGAATATTGCACATTTTGAAATTGCAAAGAAAGTAAATTTCAAACGTTCTCACTACACAAAAAGTATTTGAGGTGATGGACATGTTAGGTAGCTGTGTTTAGCACATTGTATTCATAAATGACACCATTGCTTTGTATCATGAATTTACACAATTCTAAATTTCAATTTATGAATTTAAAAAGTGGTGAAAATACTGATGAAGAGATGATGAAAATAATTTTTTTTAAATTTATAAAACCAAAGGCAGTTTTGAGCTGATAATCTGGACTTCACGGACTCTTATCTGATGATTTAGGTAAAATGCTATTTGGTGCAAGTAACATTGAACTCCGAGTCAACTAGCTCATATTAGGCAGACAGATTCTCTGTCACAGGAAGTAACTCCGAATTCTCAGGTGCTTCAAACAATCGATCCTTTTTTTCCCCCTTGCTCACATAAAGACCAATGCAGGAGATCCTGGCGGAGCGGCACTTCGGAGTGGCTCTGTTCCAACCAGTGACTCAGAGGCCCACGCTGCTCCTGCCCTGTCATTCTGCCATCGTGGGCTTCAAGGGTGTCCTGGTGTCACCCACCTGGCAGATGGGGGGGGGGGAGAAGGATGGGCGGTATTGAGATGGTGAAGGATCAGACACAGAAGCTTAATTCCTTTGTCCCAGAAGTAACCCACTTCATGTCACACTCCATTTAGTAAAAATGAATCCACACGGTGTTGCAAACATCATCCATGCCTGGAGAGGTGCTTCCAAGTAATAACTCCACATTACGTAAGAAGTTCCTTCTATCTGATCTTCAGCAGGTGACTTCTCCTCTCCACTATACAACTTAAATAAGAAAAGTGTACCTCCTGGGGCCAGCGCTATAGTGTAGCACATAAAGCTACCACCTGCAGTGCCAGCATCTCCTATGGATGCCGGTTTGAGTCCCAGCTGCTCCACTTCCAATCCAGCTCTCTGCTATGGCCTGGGAAATCAGTGGAGCATGGCCCACATCCTTGGGCCCCTGCACCTGCGTGGGAGACCTGGAGGAAGCTCCTGGCTCCTGGCTTCGGATCGATGCAGCTCCAGCTGTTGCGGCCAACTGGGGAGTGAACCAGCGGATGAAAGTCCTCTCTCTCTGCCTCTCCTCTCTCTGTGTAACTCTGACTTTCAAATAAATAAATAAATCTTCAAAAGAAAAAAAGAAAAGTGTACCCTCCATAGAAAGAAATCTCAAAGTAAAGGAGCACCAGGGTTAGTTAATTCAGCAGCTTAGAAGTAAATTCAAGGACCCAAAGTATTTCCATTTGTTCACATTTCCAACGTAGGCCACTACCCCATCATATCCAGACACCATGTCCAGCAGATAAAGAGCTCTCTCTTTTCTGTGTGTCTCCAAGAGGGAAGAAACCTTAGGTTTTTTGCTTAATTCTCACTGGACAGAATTTGGTCACCTGACCACCCTTAAGCCAATAGGGGGACTGAACTTAGCATGAGGAACCAAGACAAGTGGATCTCAGCTCTTGCTGCACATTCGCATTACCTAGGAGAAAATTTTTTAAATTTAAAAATACAGATGTCCAGGTCCCCACCCCAGAGAGTCTTACTTGATTGGTCCAAAGGATAGCCAGACTTTAGAAGTCAGCAGTTGATAACTTAAGGACCAAATTCCATTGACATTCTTGTTTGACTCATAGAGTGTTTATAAAACTTGAGAACTTAAAATGATAAAGCAAATAGAGGAAAATTAACAATTGAGGAATCTGGGTAAGGGGTTCCTAGGAGATTTTATTCCATCCTTCCAGGTTTTTTTTAATAGATTTAAATTGCATCAAAATAGAAACTTACCAAAAATGGAGAGGGGAATGGGAACTTATACAGAAAAGCCAAGGTTTTGGGCATCTCTTGAAAAATCAGGAAACCTGAAGAAACTGGCTCTGTATTCCTGCAAAAAATTCATAGCAGCCTAGAGAAGCAGCTTCCAGACTTCTGATCAAGTACCTGCGGGCGAGGGCTTAGCTACCATTGTGTTAGCAAGAGCTCAGGTGAATCTGATAATCAAGGAGGTTTGGAATCACCCTCTGGCATGCTTTAAATTTTTATTCATTTTCTTCCATCCTGTTCCATCCTCTTCCAAACTCTAAGTATAGCTTGGGTTATTTTTTGCCAAATGCAGCACCTTGCACTTGCCCACACTGAAGCTCCTCCTTGGCAACTCCTCTGCCCACTCACACAGCCTGGTGAGATCTTCCTGTGGCTTATCACCAGCGGCTTGGCATTTCACTACCTGGCACAGCGAAGTGTCATCAGCAAATGTGGAGCCATCGCCGCTTACACCTCCGGCTCAGTTAGGCAAATGTCAGATAAGACCTGTCCCAGCTCTGACACCCTGCTGTTGTCAATTAATTAATTAACTAACTCATAACAACCCACCAAGTGTCTGGTTGCAAGCAGAAGGAACCAACTGTGGCTCACGTGAGCAACAGAGGATTCAGTGCAAGTCGGGGCTTCTCAGCAGCAGTAGAACTGACATCTGGGACTGTATTTTTTTAAAAGATTTTATTTATTTATTTGAGAGGTAAAATTACAGACAGTGAGAGAGAAAGAGAGAAAGGTCTTCCTTCCGTTGGTTCACTCCCCAGATGGCCACAATGGCCGGAGCTGTGTCAATCTGAAGCCAGGAGCCAGGTGCTTCTTCCCGGTCTCCCATGCAGGTGCAGGGGCTCAAGGACTTGAGCCACCTTCTACTGTTTTCCCAGGCCATAGCAGAGAGCTGGATTGGAAGAGGGCAGCTGGGACTAGAACCAGTGCCCATATGGGACGCTGGCGCCACAGACAGAGAATTAACCCACTGCACCACAGAGTCAACCCCTGGGGCTGAATTATGCCTTGTGAAGGTGATATTCTATGCACAATAGGATGTACATAGAATTCCTTGGCTTCTACCATCAAATACCAATACCACAACTCCTCTCCCTACAAAGATCTAAAACTAAATCTATCTCCAGACATTGTCAAATGTTTCCTGAGTGGGAGAAGCAAAAGTCCCTCCCGGTTGTCCACCTCAAGCTGAGATAGTTGAGGAAGTAAGCTGTAGGAAAGATGGCAACCTGAGTTGTCCTAGGGTTCTAGAGAGCAGGACCAATAGATGATTGAGTTTGAATTCTGGCTCTGTTGTAGATACAGGATCCAATCAGGGATGAGAAAATGAGGCAGAGGAGATATATCACCACACCCTCCCCCAGGGCTTCCTCTAAAACTCCGCCCAGGGTCCTCAGCCTGGAATCACTCTTGTAGCAAAGTGGCCATCCCAAACCAGTGTCAGCTGAAATATCCAACATGGCTGCTGAATGCATCCCCATGATGGCCTGTAGCCCATTACAATATCATTGTAGGGTTATTATGGCTGACACTCCTACTCCCATAATGCACCTGATGCCATGAAACTCCTGAGGCTTCCTTAAAAGGCCAAGAAGGGTATGTATGTATGTATTTCAAAGGCAGAGTGACCAGAGAGGAGACACATTGGTCATCTATCTGTTGGTTCACTCCCTGGATGCTCACAACAGCCAGGGCTGGGCCAGCTCTAAGACAGGAGCTAGAAACTCCATCCAGCTCTCCCACAAGGGTGGCAGGGGCCTAAGCATTTGGAACATCATCTGCTGCCTTCCCGTGTGCATTAGAAGGGAGCTGGATTGGAAGTAGAGCAGCTGGAACTCGAACCCACACTCCAATATGGCATGCTGGTATCACAGGCAGTGAGTTAACCTGCTAGTCCACAACACCAGCCCCTCTGTCAGCTTTTATCTACCTCTCATCCTTGAATGATTTTGCACATTAGAGACAAGAACCTGGACCTCGCAGCTACCCAACAGCTGCAGCCTTTATTAGTTGTGTGACTTGACAAATGACTTCCCTTTCCTGTGCCTTAGTTTCCCTACCAATAAAAGGGAATAACAAATAACCCTCCGAAATCATCAGCCTAAAACACAAGCTATGCCTTCCATATGGTCAGTGGGGGCTCTGCTCACTACAGAAGACCAAAGCTGATAGAGGCTCCACCCTCCAAGCATTGCTGGTCAGATTGACAGGGAGTGCTCCAGGGGCAATGCCTGCATTTCTACCCCACCCTCACACTATTTCTGCTTGACAACAGGGTGTTCTAATAACACGAGTTCCTCCCAGGCCAACTGATGGAACGCGGAGAGATCCAAGATGGCTGCCAATGTGCCCTCGCACATCCTGAAGCCTCATTCTAATCTCAGTTGCACACTAACACTCACAGTTGACAATCATCACGACAGAAGAGACCATGAAAGGACAAAAAAAGGTGGCTCCCTTATTCCCAGAAAACCAATGTAGTATCATCCTCCTCCCCTTTGTTCCTGTCATCCTAGTTTCTCTATGGCCCCTCAGTCCCTCAGTTTCACAAAAGCAAACGAAGGACTTGATTTTTAGGGTCCCTTGTGCCTGCAAGAAAACAGTTAACAGAAAGAAAAAAAGATAAAACTAGCCATTAAATGTTGACACCTGCTCATAACTCATTGACCAAACCAAGTCATGGAGTTGGAGCCTGCACTGTGGCACAGTGGGTTAAACTACCGCCAGGGACACCAGCACCCCATCCGGGGGCCAGTCTGAGTCCCAGCTACTGGGCTTCTGATCCAGCTCCTTGACAATGCTCCTGGGAAAGCAGTAGAAGATGGCTCAAGTCCTTGGGCCCCTACCACCCATGTGGGAGACCTGGATGGAGTTCCAAACTCCTGGCTTCTACTTGGCGCAGCCCCAGGCATTGCAGCCATTTGGGGAGTGAACCAGTGGATGGAAGATCCCTCTGTGTGTGTGTGTGTGTGTGTGTCACTCTGCCTTTCAAATAAATAAATACATCTTTAAAAAAAGGGGGGGTGGGTGGGCATGTGGTTGTACCAAGTGAGAAGGACACAACAAGATAAAAACCTGCACCTGCCTGGAAAAGGGAGGAGAGGAAACACTGAGTGAGAAGCAGCACTCGCATCTAACACAAGTATTAACACCACCTTCAGATGTTCGTTTGGGTGAGTAAGTGAATGAACACATACAAAGTTCTTAGGACAGGGTCTGGCATTTAGCTGAATGCTATTAAATCAGCAAGCATTTACTGAGTACTAAAATGGTCAGTTTTATTTGGCAACCTGGCCAACCCCAGTAACCAGCTACTCAGAAGGATTTCATCTAGGGACAGCAGTGAGGGACTCTTGCTGATGCCATCAACACCTCAAGTTGAGTCTAACAAAGGGGGACTGTGCACAACAATCTGGGTGGATGGGTGGGGGCTTCGTGCCATCAGCGAAAGGCCTTAAGAGCCAGACTGCAGCTTCCCTCAAGAAGAGATTCCACCTGTGGACAGCGGCGTCCGATCCTGCACCAAGAGCGTCCAGCCCACCCTTCCTACCAGCCTCCCCTGCAGATCTCAGATCTCAGACCGCCACATAAACTGGTGCTTCACGGTAAATCTCTTTACTGCCTTAATCCTCAACATCCTTTTCCCCCTCTGCCTGCTCTACTCTCCCCCAGCACTTTGCTAAATGCCGTGAATCCTGGATCTTATTCCTCACTTCCGGTGTTGGCGCCTCTCTGATTCCTGGTCCTCTGGTCTGGTCCTGACCACTCCTCCCCCCGCCCCCAGGTTCCCGGTTTGACTCCTTCCTTCGCCTCCTATTGCTCACGTACAGGTCAAATCACTTCTTATCCCAGGCAGAGTGTCCCAAGGCTACGGGACTAGGAGAGCCGAGACGGAGCTCAGCGACCACGCCCGCCTGGCCACAGGAGGCTCTGCCCCTACTGCTCCAGCCCACCCTCCCTGTCCGCAGGACAGACCCAGCTGGAGTCCCCGCCCTGGGATTTCAAGCAAGCTGTCTTTCAGGCTTCTGTTTGCTCAGCTGCTGAAGGGGATCAGAGCATGGCACCCTGAAATCTGCTGCTTTGGCAGCAAAACTCCACGGAGCTGAAGGCAATTAAGAGGTAGCAGATGCAGGAAAAGCTGCTACCCTCCTCCTTTCAACCTCAAGGTAGGGCGAGCGTGTCCCTGTGTGACGGTCTCTTTCCCCAGTCTCCATACCAGGAAGAAGAGACGAACTGGAGAGGGTCCCACTTGGAGCAGCAGAAGCGGATTTTATTAAAATAGCCCCGGTCTTCCATTAGTATTCCCCATACATCTATGGACCTACCTTCCCGCTGTTTGCCACCCCCACCCAGAAGCCCAAATCACTTTCCTTTGTCTTGTCACTCCTCCACAAATTTGTTGCTGTTTGTTAAAAATGGTGTCTAAAGTCTCTTGGCTGCAGATGTTAGAGACTCTCAGATCCTAATGGCCCCCAAGTCGCCCAGCCTCCTCCCTTAGCCTCAAGTTTCCGTGCCCTGCCTTTATGACTGCAAATCAATCTCTTATTAAAATTAATTTGATGCATGAAGGGAGCAGAGCAGCCAACCCTACAAGATCTCTAAACGCAAGACCCATGAGGTCATTTATCTCCCTTACAGACAAAACCTTGAGGTCTGGTCTGGTCTGGTCTTGAGGGTTCCCCCCCACTCAGGAACCCCAGGCCCTGAGCAAGAAGAAGTAACTGCCCCCTGTTAACTGGAGACCATTTTGCCAACATCAGCATTTCCAAAGCAACCCCATATCATGGGCCAATCAAAGGGCAGACCAACCCGGGACCTGCACAGGAGCTGAACAGGCTACCTCTGAACCCCAACTCCCATCTGTGGGAACCTCTGCCCCCATCTCCTTGGGGAGCTTGGGAATTGAGCAACTCTGCCTGGCTCCTTGCTCTGCACCCCAAAGTAAATGCCTGCTTCTCCCAGCACCCCGATGCCAGTGGCTGCTTGCTGTGTTTGAGGTGAGAAGACAGAGGTGGGGAGTTCTACAGCACTCTCGGGCCGCGCTCGTCTGGATTTTCCACGTCGGGGACAGTGAACAGAGTTGGATTTATTGAACACGCTGCAAGGCAGCAACATGACAGACAAAACAGTCAGCTGCTGACAGCTGCTGCCATTCACTGCAAGCGAGCAGCAGGCAGGACAGCCAGAGGCTGTCTGCTGTACCACAGGCTACAAGGCAGGAGGCATCCTGTAACCGCAGTCTCTTCTCAGTCAGAGTGAGCATTCCTCCCCATGATCCAGCTTTTCCTAGGTAGGTGATTTGCATTTTTGGGTGGAGCCGGGGAGTCTGCCCCACCCTTAGTTTTGGGACTTGCCCAGTGCTCTGGGGCAACCCCCCACGACTTCCCTTTCTGTGACATCCATATAGTACATGCCGAAAATTAAATTATTAGTATCAGTGGGCCAGCATTGTGGTGTGCAACAATACAGGCACTGGTTTGAGACCAGGTTGCTCTACTTCCAATCCAGCTCCCTGCTGATGCGTCTGAGAAAGCAGTGGAGGATGGCCCAGGCCAACCAGGAGAATGACCCCTGCACCCACGTGGGAGACCTGAAGGAAGCTCCTGGCTCCTGGCATAGGCCTGACCCAGTCCTGGCCTTTGCGACCATTTTGGGGGGTGGACCAGAGGATGGAAGATCTCTTTCTGTCTCTCCCTCTCTGTAGCTCTGCCTTTCAAATAAATAAAAAATAGATCTTTTAAAAAAAAATACAAAATAAAATTTTTGTATGCCTTTTCTTTTGTTAATCTGTCTTTTGTTGGTTTAATTTGCAGGACCTCAGGTATCAAACATAAATGGTTAAAGGGAATATTTTTACCTCCTCTATGCTGCAAAAACAAGTATGACAATAAGATCCACCTCACTGGATGCAGTGAGGATTAAACAAGAAAATGCCTGGGCAGTACCTACTACATGACTGGCGCATAACCATTAATAAATGAGAATTTGTGGGGCTGGCACCATGGTATATTAGGTTAAGTATCTGCCTGTGACACCGGCATCCCAAATGGGCACTGGTTCAAGTCTCAGCTGCTCCACTTCTGATCCAGCTGCCTGTGAATGGCCTGGGAAAGCAGTAGAAAATGGCCCAAATATTTGGGCCTCTGCCACCCATGTGGGAGACCTGGAAGAAACTCCTGGCTCCTGGCTTTAGCTTGACCCAGCCCCAGCCATTGTGGCCAACTGGGGAGTGAACCAGTGGATGGAAGACTTCTCTCTCTGTCTGCAACTCTACCTCTAAAGTAAATAAATAAATTTTAAATAAAAGGATCAGGAGGCCTCTGGGCCTCCTCATTAAAAATAAATAAACAAACAAATAAATAAAATGAGACTTTGTTAGCCAGTTACACAGCCTAGCCGCCCCCAGCCCCAGGATCCCAGCTCTTAAGGTTCTAGGAGAATTCAGAGAAGGCAGTGATACAGTGAGCTGGAATTCTTGCCAGCCCTGCAATGTAAACTTATCCCTTTACCTGTGAGTCTAAAACACCAGTTGTCGCAAGATGCACCTGTGTCCCACCTGGGGCCAGGGAGGAGGAGATGCCACGGCGACCACACGGATGTTAAATTCCATGTGGAGGCTCCATAAAAATACCAGATGTCTGTCTTCCTGCATGCTGAGGCCCCACTGACTTGTTTATTCAGTTAAGGCCCCACCCTCTACCTCCTAAAAGAGGCTGAGAAGGGAGAGACCTCTCTTTTTGCCCCTAATCGCCATTGGGGGTTATTACTCAGCCTCTCTCTCTCTCTCTCTTTCCTTCTCTCTCTCTCCTTCTGTCTCTCTCTCTCTCTCTCTCCTTCTCTCTCTCCTCTCCCCTTCTCTCTCTCTCTCCTTCTCTCTCTCTCCTTCTCTCTCTCTCTCTCCTTCTCTCTCTCTCTCTCTCTCTCTCTCTCTCTCTCTCTTTCAGCAGCCCTCTGGCATAGTCATGAGGGGTATCTCTCCATGTAAGCATGAATGTATGCTCACTCTCTCACCTTTTAAGTAAATCCAGTTCCCACCTGTTCACCTTACATACAGCTCCACTTAGCATTCTGATCTGTGGGGAGCAAGAACACAGCTTGAAAATTAAAACACCAGGGCCCACATCGGTAGAACCACTTTGTCACAGGAACTTCCACTGACTTTATCAACCACAAAGTGAAGGACCCCAAGTTTGGGAATCCAATGTGCTTGGGTGGTCGCCCAAAGACCCAAACTCCAGACCGGTAGATGCAAAAGCAAGAGGATTTTTATTAGGCGTTTGTGCAAATGGGCTCCTTGTCACCAGAGGCGAAGAGAAGCCCCAAGCAGCAGTTACAAGCATCTTTTAAAGGCAAAAACCACAGGATTAACATATTTCGCGGGGTTTGGCTTCATTGGCTAGTTTAAAGGTTACCATGGGTACTCATTGGGTCCTTTTAGATGGGGAGTGGCTGCCCCGGGCGGGGGTAAGGGGGCTGTTTTCTCAGAATACCCGAGCAATGTTCTGCCCGTTAATCTTGGTGGAACATCTGGGAAGGGCGTCTGTGAAACCTGCCTGAGAGCGGGCCCTGTTTCTTGTTCTCATGCCCAGTTCCTTGTTTTCAGTTTGGCAACATTCTTACCCCCAAGCGTTAGCAAGCAAAGCTGATGTGTACAGAAGCAAGAGATCTGCAATTAGCTCTTAGCCACACTCGCCATAAAGCACACCAAACACCGGAGTAAGGGTCCCTCGGGTTTTTCAAAAGAAGCAGGCAATCCCCACTCCAACCATATCCCAGGAAAAGGAACTTCCGTGAGAATTGTTAAAAAAAAAAAAAATCCTACAATATTTCCTTTGAACCCACCCTCCCATCACACAAGATCTTCCCCTAAGCCAGGAAGCCAGCTGTTGCTCCCCTATTCTGATCAGCTCTTTGGCACCCCAGGATCAATACCCATCCCCCCCAGATGTGGGGGAGTCCCACGAAGTCTTGTGCCTTCGAAGTGTCTCAACTCTTCTACATTTTACATATCAAGAGGGAAAAGGTCCATAAATCACTATTGGCAAGAAAGATAGAGGAAATAGCAGAGGTTGAGTATTCTAAAGCAATTAGTTGGGACAAGAGGAAGAATAAAAAGAAAGACATTATGCAAATGCAGGGGTCATTCCACCTTGAGAAGATAATGTCCTCTTTGAACACAAGGGAAGGAGTTTAAAGTAGCCCAGTTCATTCCAATTCTGTTTGAATCTTAAGCTTCTTCATGATTAATGTTAAGCCGGGATAGCATCAGACCTCTAAAACATTAACACTTTCCTATTCCTGTATTAAGTGTGTTCGGTTTTAAACATCTCACAGCAGTGGATGGGAGTAAGTACAGTCATGAACCGTACATTTCTCCAGAATAACTTACACCTGGCTGGGGTCGAAGTCTATCTCCCAGGTGTGGTTTGGTTTTGGTTTGGTTTGGTTTGGTTTTTTTGCAGGTTTCCCCTGTTTATCTGTTGTTGTTGTTTTTTTTTGGGGGGGGGAGGGGTCTACTTAATGGCAGGTGGTCAATTCTCAGATAGGCAAGTAGCATCTGAGTCCAGCAACCCTGGGGGAAGGCAGGCCGCAGCTGGATGGGAGCCATACCCCTCTTTCCTTGGGTTCCCATACAGCTGGAATGCAAGTCCTTGTGTCCCCATAGGAAAAAAATGCTGGGGCCAACCCTGTGGCATAGGGGGCTAAGCCTCTATCTGTAGCATCAGCATCCCAAATGGGCACTAGTTTGAGTCCTGGCTGCTCCACTTCCAATCCAGCTCTCTGCTATGGCCTGGGAAAGCAGTAGAAGATGGCCCAAGTGCTTGGGCCCCTGCACCCACATGGGAGACTAGGAGGAATCACCTGGCTCCTTGCTTCGGATCAGCACAGCTCTGGCCATTGTGGCCATTTGAGGAGTGAACCAGTGGATGGAAGATATCTCTTTCTGTCTCTCCCTCTCACTGTCTGTAACTCTAACACTCAAATAAATAAATAAAATCTTTTTTAAAAGAAAAGGGAGGAAGGAAAGAAGGAAGGAAGGAAGGAAGGAAGGAAGGAAGGAAGGAAGGAAGGAAGGAAGGAAGGAAGGAAGGAATAGAGAGAGAGGAAGAAATGCCATCGAGTCAAAGACTGGCAATGAGCAAGCTAGCGAGGTTTAACAAAGAGCTGCACCTGACAGGCCTCAGGAGCAGCTCAGTGGAGAACTGAGCACCCCGACTGCATCCAGGCTCAGGTGTGTGTGAATAGGGAATGAACTTTTTCCTGTCATTTTTCCTCTTCCTCCCTGCCACCTTCTGGGAATTTGCTGGGCTGAAGGCTTCCTGGCACGAGATTCCTCCCTGGGGAGTATCATCACACAGGGTTCTAGGACCGAAAGGTCCCTGGGCACCATGCCAGGAATATGCCCCTGAGATGTCCCCAGGAAGGTAGGACTCCCCTCCCTTGGAGTGGTATTGGACAGGAAGATTCCTGGGCTTCCAATCGCCCCTACAGTGTGGTCAGGTGGGACTTCTGATGTGCCAGTGTCAGTTGGTTGCCTGGTATGCTTCTAAGATGTCTAGATCCCTTCCCTCATTAAACAAACTTCCCACATTTCTCTTCTTCTCTACACACACACACACACACACAGAGAGAGAGAGAGACACGCCCACAATCTGTCTCTCTGCTTGACGCTTATACCCCTTATCCATGGAGCTGGGAATCTTCTTTCTCACCACCAGGAAAAAGAGATCCAAGCTCACCCCTCTCCCCTAGCAGGAGACAGCAGAGGATCATAGACACGTGGGAAGTGAATTTTTAGCGGGTGGGTGGCTGGAGCTTGTGGGAAAGTGTTATGGAACCCCCCTAAAACTTGAGCCCACTTAGCCAACGTGCAGCCGCCAGTCACTGAAATGGGGTCATTGAAGAAAGGGAGATTTATTGCAACGCACAGAGCTGGCAGCTGGGCAGCTGTCACTTCATTTCAGGCTCCTCACAGAGTTAGGAGCATCGGTTTTTATAGATTGAAATTGGAGTTGAGATGTCTGTGTTTGGCTCACGTGCAAGTTCCAGATGGGTCTGCTGTACTTGTAACCCTGCTTCGATCCATTGGCCAGGGATCTCATGTCCTTTGGGAATCTTGATGGTGGCAGAGTGAGCGTCGGTCAATCACGTTGTCATTATGTCTTATTCCGGGCCTAGAGTTCCTGGAAAAATTCCTCAAGACAAGACCGGACATCTTCTTAGAATTAGATCTCTCGGCCGGCATCGTGGCTTAACAGACTAATCCTCCACCTTGCGGCGCCGGCACACTGGGTTCTAGTCCCGGTTGGGGCGCCGGATTCTATCCCGGTTGCCCCTCTTCCAGGCCAGCTCTCTGCTGTGGCCCAGGAAGGCAGTGGAGGATGGCCCAAGTGCTTGGGCCCTGCACCCGCATGGGAGACCAGGAGAAGCACCTGGCTCCTGGCTTCGGATCAGCGTGATGCGCCAGCCGCAGCGGCCATTGGAGGGTGAACCAACGGCAAAAAGGAAGACCTTTCTGTCTGTCTCTCTCTCACTATCCACTCTGCCTGTCAAAAAAAAAAAAAAAAAAAAAAGAATTAGATCTCTCAGGGCTGGCATTTAGCATAGCTGGTAATCCTACCACCTACCACAATGGCATCCCATATAGGCCAGTTCCTATCCCAGCTGTTCCACTTCTGATCCAGAACCCTGCCAATGGTCTGAGAAAAGCAGCAGAAGATGGCCCAACTGCTTGGGCCCCTCATCCACATGGGAGAACCCAGAAAAAGCTTCTGGCTCCTGGCTTCGACCTGGCTCTGCCCTGGCCATGGCGGCCACTTGAGAAGTGGACCAGTGGGTGGAAGATTCTCTCTGTATCTCCCTTTCTCTGTAACTCTGATTTTTAAATAAATAAATTTAAAAAAAAAAAAAAAAGAATTGTATCTATGAAATACATGAAATCTGTTCTCTTTATTTTTTAAAGATTTTATTTATTTATTTATTTATTTGACAGGTAGAGTTACAGACAGTGAGAGAGAGACAAAGGTCTTCCTTCTGTTGGTTCACTTCTCAAATGGCCACAATGGCCGGAGCTACACCGATCCGAAGCTAGGAGCCAGGTGCTTCCTCCCAGTCTCCCATGTGGGTGCAGGGGCCCAAGCACTTGAGCCATCTTCTACTGCTATCCCAGGCCACAGCAGAGAGCTGGACTGGAAGAGGAGCAACCGGGACTAGAACCAGCATACATATGGACATTTGGGGATGTTGGCAGCCTTCAGAGTTGGGAGGAAAATACAGAGAGCTCTAGGCGTCAAATGGCTTTGGGCCTCTGCTGGTCCACCGGGCAGCAGTCAGCACCGCCCACCCCGATGCCACACACTGCTTCTGTTTAGAGCAGCAGTGCTCAGAAGAGCCTTCCCCTTGAAATGGCCCTCACCTCAAGCCTTTGATGTAGCCCTCATCCAGCTCCAGTTTCTCTCCCGCAGCTTGCGGTGCCTCCGTCTTCCTTTTGATTTCTGTGAACCCAAGCCCCCGAACAGCGCCCTGCATGTAGATGCTGAGTGCTATCAGGCCTCCCAGGGTCTCCCAGCCTCCCCCACCTTGGCTGAACTCACTGAATTGAGGGAGAGGCACAGTCGGCCCTACAAGGCTCTGAGCACCAGACTCATGAGGTCATTTGCTTCCCCAACAAGATACACCACCTTGGTGGCCAGTATTGTCTCTAGAGGTTTGGTTTAGGGGGAATCCCATGTCCATAGCAGGTAGGAGCTACCAGGCCGAGTGAAGCCTGCTTGGCCATCACACCAACCAGGTGACGCTGGGCGGACTGCTCACGTAGAGCATCGTGTTGATGCTTCAGGGATGGACTGCTGGCTTCCTGCTTACCCGGGTCCTCGGGAGCATGGTACCTTGGTCCTCATCTCAGCAGACAACCAGAGCGAGACAACCTGATGAGGCTAATCTAATCTCACCACGTATAAACCTCAAGGAAACAGAGAAGCCTTGGGACTTGGTCCTCAGGGTCTTGGGGCTCCTTTGCAATTTTGCCAGACACTCCCACTTCCTAGAGGTCTATTTAAAAACACACTTACTCAACAGTGCAGTAGTTCTTGGGACTCACAGGTCTGCTACCCACTAATCTATTGACAGATTATTAAACATTCTCTTTCCTTTACCCTCAAACTGGGTCCTTGTTATTTTGATTTGGCACTAGGGACCAAGCTTTGGGAAACGATTACAATTCAACTCATTACTGAAGATTAACTCACTAAATTGAGGGAGGGGTACAAGGGTCAGGCCAGCCTCAGCAAGACCCCAAATCACAAAGACTCACAACTCAATGATCCACTCTCCAGCTAACATCCTGATGCTAGAGTTTCACAAGTACTCCAGGTCCTGGTTAAACAACATCATTACTAATCTACCCATTGACCCTAGATGGACCAGAGCACAATTTGCCATTGCAGAATTTTCAGAAAAACACACGGGCCCCATCACTGATCAAAGAAAGGCTATGAACACTGTAGAGCAGTCAGAGACCTGCTCATGAGCAGATGTCACTCTGCTCCACCCAACTTTGACTTGTAAGATTCGCCCCCCTTGAGTCCCTTGTAGAATCCAAGACAGCTGCTTGGCTCTGCTCTACACATGGCAAAAGAAACGCATACTTTCTTTTTTAAAAAAAAATATTTATTTATTTATTTGAAAGGTAGAGTTACAGAGTGGCAGAGGCAGAGAGAGAGAGAGAGAGAGGTCTTCCATCTACTGGTTTACTCCCCAATTGGCCACAATGACCAGAGCTATGCTGATCAGAAGCCAGGAGCCAGGAGCCTCCTCCAGGTCTCCCATGTGGGTGCAGGGGCCCAAGCACCTTGGCCATCTTCCACTGCTTTCCCAGGCCATAGTAGAGAGCTGGATCAGAAGAGGAGCAGCTGGGACTAGAACCAGTCCCCATATGGGATGCCAGCACTGCAGATTGCAGCTTTACCTGCTATACCACAGCCCCGACTCCTACTTTCTTCCTCCACCCCAGCACCACTGACTGGCTTGCTCTGCGGGGGATGAGTGGACCCAGGTTTGGGGTTCTACCACAAAGTGAACCCAGCCATCACCATGCACAAGTCAAGGGAGCCCTTCAAGGAATGGCAGTTCAGGGGACAACCACACTCCACCATGGCCAGTGTCTGCTCAGCTGTTTTACCCAGAGCTGTCACCGTCCACCCCCAAGGAACTAGCCACCCAGAAAGGTCTGTCTTTTTATTCACTGCAAGGATTCACCCAAGAGCCATTCATGCCCTTTATGTTGACAAAAGCTCCTGTGGCCCTCCTCCCTTAACCATGGTTTAGCTTTGGTAGTTCAGTAACCCAGGGTCAACCATGGCTTGAAAACATTAAATAGAAAATTGCAGAGATAAACAATGTATAAGTTTTAAATTGCATGCAAGTAGCATGGTGAAATTTCATGCCATCCTACTCTGTCCTACCAAGGACATGGATCATCCCTTTGTCCAGCGTATCCACAGTGCATGCACTACTCACCCGTTAGTCACATAGTAGCTATCCTGGTTATTAGATCAGCCATGCTGGTATCTCAATGTCTGTGTTCAAGTAATGCCTATTTCACTTAATAATGTCCCCAAATGACAAGACTAGTAATGACAGTGCTTTTATTATGGTATGGTGTTATAATTATTCAATTTATTGTTAGTTATTGCTGTTAACTTTTTATTTTACCTAACTTATAAACTAAATTTTATCACAGTTATGTATTCATATATATAGAAAAAACATAGCATATATAGGGCTAAGTATCCACATTCTTGGGGGAGGAGGGTCTTGGACATACGGTATTTCTTCTTTTAAAATATTTATTTATTTGGCCAGCACCGCAGCTCAATAGGCTGATCCTCCACCTGTGGCACCGGCACACCGGGTTCTAGTCCCGGTCGGGGCGCTGGATTCTGTCCCAGTCACTCCTCTTCCTGTCCAGCTCTCTGCTGTGGCCCGGGAGTGCAGTGGAGGATGGCCCAACTCCTTGGGCCCCGCACCCGCATGGGAAACCAGGAGAAGCACCTGGCTCCTGCCATCGGATCAGCGCGGTGCGCCAGCTGCAGCACGCTGGCCGCAGCAGCCATTGGGGGGTGAACCAATGGAAAAAAGGAAGACCTTTCTCTCTGTCTCTCTCTCTCACTGTCCACTCTGCCTGTAAAAAAAAAAACAAAAAAACAAAACAAAAAAACATTTACTTATTTATTTGAAAGGCAGAGTTACAGAGAGAAAAAGAGAGACAAAGAGAGAGAGAGAGAAAGGGAGAGAGAGAGAGATCTTCCATCCACTAGTTCACTACCCATACGGCTGCAACAGCCAGGACTGGGTCAGGCTGAAGCCAGGAGCTTCCTCCGGGTCTCCCACATTGGTACAGAGGCCTAAGCACTTGGGCCATCCTCCACTGCTTCCCCAGGCCATTAGCAGGAAACTGGATAGGAAGTGGAACAGGTACTCATAAGGAATGCTAGGGTCATAGGTACTGGCTTAACCTGCTATGCCACAACACCAAGACCTTCTCCCCCCCCCCCCCCACCATATACTATATTTCACTCTTCTGAGACAATGCAGCTGTTCACCCTTTAAAAGTGGTTCCCAAATTGTTCCTAAGGTGCCCCACCGTTACACAAAAGCTTCTGCTATTCGATCCTTAAAGACCGACTATAATTGGGTTTCCCTTCCCAGAGAATAGAGCTTGATTTTCTGCAAAGAAGTCCAGGCAATTACAACACAAAGGCCCTTTGTGGCTCTGGGGACTCTGCTTCCCCAGAGTGACAGCTGCCCTTCCATGAGCTCTTTCAGGAGGGCAGAGACAGCAGCTGTGATTCTAATGTGAAACCTGAGACAGGAACCCAGGCAGGATCCTCTTCAGAGGCAGCCTTGGGTGTGCTGGGATTTCCCCTAGGAAGGAGGAGAGATTAAGTCTCTTACTTGCCAGGGGTAACCCAGCAGCTAATGTGTGAACTGGACTGCAAGAGGCAAACGAATACATGCATTTTCAGTTCAAGAACAAGTGCTTAAGTCTTTTCTAAAATTTTTTATTTACTTGACTTTTATTTATTTTAAAAGGAAAGGGAGGGAGAGAGAGGGAGAGAGAGAGAGAGAGACAGACAGACAGACAGAGATCTTCTGTACGCTGGTTCTTTCCCCAAATGTCTGCAATAGCCAAGACTGGGCCAACTCAAAGCCTAGAGCCTGGAGTTCAACCAAGACCTGAATGGGTGGCAGGGACCCAAGCACTTGAACCATCACCTGCTGTTTCTCAGGTGCAAATTAGCAAGAAGCTGGAAATGGAAGTGAAGCTAGGACTCAAAGCCAGGAACTCTAGTTTGGGATGTGGTGCACCAAACACCAGCCCCAAGTACTTCAGTCTTAAATTATTCCTCTCCTTTGTTCACCCCACTTTATTATTATTTTATACATTATTATGGATTCATTACATTTATATTAATTATTGAATCATATTGTTAATTATATTACCTTCCTCTCCCCCTGAAGTCTTCCAGTACTCCACAGGCTGCACTGCCATCCCCCAACTCCTAAAATATTAAAGTCCCAATCCCTCAGGCTGGTCTCATGTGTTGCAAAATCTGTCCCCGTAGATGCCAGCTGAGTACAAAGAGATTTTTTCTGTAGGGACAAAGAGACAGCTCCCCCTTCACCCTCCAAAGGTCACTGCAAATGTATTAGTGCCCAAATATTTGAGCCATCCCTGCTGCCTCCCAGAGTGCGCATTAACAAGAAGTTGGGATCAGAAGCAGAACTGGGACTTGCACACAGGGACATAGACATGTGATGCAGGTGCCTCAGGCAGCCTCTCCACCACTGTGCCAAATGCCCATCTCTGTTTGTTTTTAAAGCTTCCATGGTGGTTCTACAGTTTGGCCAGAGCTGAGAGCAACTGATCTGGAGGGTAAGTACAGGCCCTGCTAATACATGGAGGCTGCACCACAATACATCCCAAGTCAAGAAAGGGGTGGCTGTGTCTTTAGCATAAGAAGTCCCAGATCTCTTATATCCTAAAAGATAAGGTCAAGTCATAACAGACAAACCCATGTGGCTGATGGCCTAAATGGGAGTGGTTTTCCAAGGGAAACTAACCTTGGTTTCAAATTCTTAGGAGAGACGAATGTTGGGAATGTTCCTTACTTTTTTTATAAAATTTATTTTATTTATTTGAAAGGCAGAGTGACAGAGAGAGACAGAGAGAAAGAGATCTTCCATCTGCTGGTTCACTCGGCAAATGACCACAATGGTTGGGGCTGAGCCAGTCTGAAGCCAGGAGCCTGGAACTCCATCCAGGTCTCCCACGTGGGTGGCAGGAGTCCAAGCACTTGGTCCATCTCCTGCTGCCTTCCTAGGCACATTAGCAGAGAGCTGAATAGGAAGTGGAGCAGCCAGGACTCGAACCGGTGCTCATAGGGGATTGCAAGCAGCAGCTTAACCTCTGAGCCCCATCGCCAACCACCTGTTCCTTATCTATCTGTTCAGTAGTTACACAGAACCCATAGATATGGAAAAGTTCATCAAATATCACACCGGAGACTGGTGCACTTTACCATCATGTATCCTCTCTCAGCAATTATTTAAATAACAGCATTAGCCCATTTTCTGTTGCTGTCACAGATATATGTGAGGTGGGGTACTTTATAGAGAAAAGAGGTTTATTTAGCTCACAGATTTGGAGACTGAAAGTAAAAGATTGGGTGGCCCCATCTGTTTGGCTTCTGATGAGGGTCCCCCGGCTGTGTCACACCAGGACATACAAGCAGAACAGGATCCAGCCAAGTGATGCCCCCCTGACCTCATCACCTTATTCTAGACCCTCCCCCTCTTAAAGGTTCTGCCAAGCAGGGCCAACACTGTGGCACAGCATGTAAGTTGCCGTCTGCAGTGCCAGCAACCCATATGGGTGCCAGTTCAAATCCCGGCTGCTCCACTTCCAATCCAGATCCCTGCTAGTTCACCTGGGAAAGCAGCCGAAGATGGCCCAAGTCCTTGGGCACTCATGTGAGAGACCCAGAAAAAGCTCCTGGCTCCTGGCTTTGGCCTGGCCATTGCGGCCGTTTGGGAAGTAAACCAGTGGAAGGAAGATCTCTCTCTGTGTCCCCTTCTCTCTATATAAACCTGTCTTTCAAATAAATAAATCTTAAAAAAAAAAAAAAAAAGTTCTGCCACTCAGCACTACCACCCTAGGAACCAAGCTTTCCAGCACAGGAACCTTGGGGACACATTCAAATCATAGCTCAACTCTAGCAGGGACTGAAGGCAGTTCACTCATCGGCAGATAAATTACAGCATAGCAACACCAATAGGTTGAATAGCCCTGCCCATCAGCAGCATGGACCACAGACTACAACCCCAGAGCATCTTTTGCTGTTGCTGCTGCTGTTCCTGCTGCTGCTGCTGTTGAATATGCAATAGTTTTCAAAGAGCTCCTCTGCCTGCTGGCTTTGACAATAAGAGATCATGATTACAAATGGCTTTAGACTGGAGACAGATCTGTGGTCTTCATTAAGGTTTATTTGTGACTGTTCCAATGGTGGTTTCTGAGAGAAGAGAAAGAATGCCGATGGTAATTAGGCCCTCCTAATTGCAGTAGTCACTGATTGCCTATATTAAAAAACATTTGAGGAAGTGTTGCAATTAGAGCTTCGGGAAATATTTAAAAAACAAAGTGAAGAGAGGCCTCACGGTGCAAGGACACAGAGGCACCCGGGAGTCCCTGCCCAACTGGAGGGGGTTCTTAGCAACCCTGGACGTCTGGGCACTGCCCACCCTGGGACAGTGGCCATGACACTCTGAGGAGGAAGAGGTGGGTTTCTTCCCAGCCATTCTCCAGACACACGGGCTGTGAATCCACCCATGGAGAGGCGGTTTAGAGGGGAAACATGCTGCTAACAGTGCACAAGGATTTTTATTTATTTATTTATTTTGACAGGCAAAGTGGACAGTGAGAGAGAGAGAGACAGAGAGAAAGGTCTTCCTTTGCCGTTGGTTCACCCTCCAATGGCCACTGCGGCCGGCACACTGCGGCCGGCGCACCGTGCTGATCCGAAGGCAGGAGCCAGGTGCTTCTCTTGGTCTCCCATGCAGGTGCAGGGCCAAAGCACTTAGGCCATCCTCCACTGCACACCCGGGCCACAACAGAGACTGGCCTGGAAGAGGGGCAACCAGGACAGAATCCGGTGCCCTGACTGGGATTAGAACCCGGTGTGCCGGCGCCTCAAGGCAGAGGATTAGCCTATTGAGCCGCGGCGCCGGCCAGTGCACAAGGATTCTAACACTGCCAGGCATATATCAGCTACAGATGCACACTAACTTGTTCCAGCCACACAACAATCTATAGCTCTGTTCATTATTTTAAAGATGGAGATGCTTAGGTGTTCACTGAGTGAGAAAGTTGTAAACTGGCAAGGTTTCTCTCTCTCTCTCTCTCTCTCACACACACACACACACAGCGGGTGACAGACCCCAGCTCAAAGCCAGGTCCTCTTCATCCCAAAGCAGGCACTCAGAACCAATCCATTACTTCATGTCTTCTGCTCTCCAGAGGCCTGGCTTTTTTTTTTTTTTTTATCACCAGCACCCAACAATGTGAGTTTGCATGAACCGGTCACCAAGCCAGGCAACAACTCACTTTGCCCAAACTGTCCCTCCCCAGGTATTACCCAGGAGCTGGGGAGGGCCTCCCAGCCCCTCCCCTAAAACTCCCTAAGAATGAGTTCTAGATATTTCTCCACTCTCCTTCCTGGACAAGCAGGAATCCAAAGTCTTTCATTCTACTGTGAAAAATTCTAATCAGGTCACTGCTCACCTCCAGAATTCTTCAACCACTGGCCAAATCACCTTCTCCTCTGGCCTCCTGGTTCCCAGCTGCTCTTATACTGGGCTGGGAGCCCCATGAGGGAAGGGATTCAGGTCTGTTGTATTTCCTGCTCTAACCCTGCCACTTAGAAGAGCCACTGGCTATTATGGCTTGAATGGGATCTTGTTCTCCCAGCTCACACAGATGTTTAAACTCGTGAAGTTTTATGTTAATGGTTAATGGATTAAGGATGAAACTTAATCCAACCGTGGTGTCTAGAGGTGGGGCCTTGGAAAGTGATTGCATTGGATTGGGTTGCTGGGGTGGAACCCATGATTGTGTTATGGTAGCATTATAGGGAGAGACATCGTAGAGGGTAGATGAGGACCATGGTCCCTGTGTCTCTGTTTTCTGGCTCACCACATGAACCTAGCTTCCTCGTGTGTTCTCCCACTGTCATCAGACATCAGACAACCCAACTGTGGGGCCCCCCAAGTGTGGACTACAAACCTCTAAACCATAAACTGAAATAAACCTTCACACTTCCTAAGGTATTTCAGTTAAAATAAGGAAAAATTACTAATATGCTGGAATAGGAGCAATAAATATTTGCCAAAGAACTGACAGCTTTCTTTTATCCAAACACAAATGCATCTGCTCCATTTCCAGCCATCTCTTGGTACACGATGCTTTCCTAGTTCCCAGAAAGGCATCCTCAGCCACTTTCCCTCGAATCACACCTCTGCACCTTCCTAGCCCACATTGGCCCATTTGACCTCTTGTAGGGTACAAGAAGCATTGGTGTTTCTAAAGGCGGACTCACAATGATATTCCCTCTGTCTCACTGTGCGGTGCAAAGCCCAGACAAAGGTGTTCTCAGACTCACCTGAATGGTGCTGCAGAAGAGGGTGTTTGAATTATATGTGCCCCATGACCAAGAGAAAGCAAGATTAAAACTTGATTTCCATCTCCTAATTGGCACTGGCGCCTCTGTAGGAATGTTGGTCCATTAAGTGAAGAATGCTAATTAGTTACTCACCTCCTCTGACAGTGATGACAGGCATGCTTAAGGGTTTTTATTAAGACCCATTCAAGAGAATCTGTGTGGCAACACTCTGGTTGCTTTGAAGGGAGAGACTTTGCGCATAGATGTTGAGGGGTGAGGGTGGAGAAGCAATGTGTAGGAAGGTGCAGGTGAATGAGGAAACAGATTCTAGGGGTGGGAAGACAGCTGATAAGAATGCAAGTCACATAGGTCATGTGACTCTGAAATGCTTTTGGATCTGGACTATTTCAAACAAATTCGATCTTTACTGATACAGGTAGCAGGTGCCATTCTGAATGTGCGTGTATGCGTTTAGCCTCATTGCCATCCCACCAGGTAGGTGTGATGGCTTGGATATCACTTTGGAAGTTGAATGTCTCCCCAAGGCCCATGTATTTAAAGCCTTTGTCTCTAGATCTGATGGAGAGGTGAGCTGAGTGGGAGGTCCTTACGTCATTAGGGACCTGTTCTTGGAAAGTAGGGTGCACAGTTATGTTACAAAAGCCTGAGTATGAGTCCAATGTTCCATGCTCCGCTTCCTAGCTCATCACGTGGTCCTTCCTTCATGCACACTCCCTGTCTCTTGCCATGTTGGGACACTGCCAACAAGGACACCATCACCAAAGGTTGAACCAATAGGAGTCTACCTAATCTTAGACAGTGAACGTCCAGAACCATGAGCCAAAACACACTCCTTTTCTTTATAAAGTTGGGCTGCTGCCGGTATTCTGTTACAGTAATGCAGCAGGAATCACTATTATCCCATTTTATGAAGGAGAAAAAGGTGAGACTTAGAGGGGTAAAGGAGCTTGCTCAGAGTCAACGAGCAAGTAAGTGGCTAAGCCAAGGTCAAAACCAACTCCATCTACTTTGGCAACCCCTAGTCCTGGTGCTGCATTACAGAGGTCAGTGGTGAGAGGCCAGTGGGCTTCACAGTGCCTGAAAGCTTCCCTGCCACCCACCAGTTCTAGATGCATTCTGCAAACCACTTACTGAGTGCCTACAGCGACCCACGGACCCTGCTCTGTGTGCGATCTCTAAGTAGCAGGTTAGAAAGTTGGAGACTGGCTCAGATGACAAACTAAGCTTAAGGGCCCACAGCTTCCTTACCCCACCTGCCATGAAACAAACCTACAACAGCATGGGAAAACAAGAAACTTCCCTTTGATGGTCAGCCACTTTAAGTCACAGCTGAAAGTGGAAAAGCAAGCAGGAGGCAACATACAATGACAGATAACGCCAGAGGGTTCCTCCACCACCAGAACCCCAGCAGGAGACTCTCCAGAGAAGGCGGAAATATTGGGAGAGGAACCCCAAGCTCAGAGACAATGGGGACAGGAAGGGAAGCTGGTCCAGGAGTACCTGTCCCGGTGATTAACTAGGGAGACAGAACCACTGAGCCAGCCTTTAGTACTGAGCAGTGAGAAACACTGGTGGGGAGACAAAGTGTGCCTGGGGACTACTCTTAGTTACAGTCTTAATTCCAGCTTCCTGCCATTGCACACCCTGGGAAGTAGCAGGTGACGGCTCAAGTAATTGGGTCCTTACCACCCATGTGAGAGAGAGACCCGGATTGCATTCCTCACTCCCAAGCTTGACCTGGCTCAGCTGGCCACTGTGGGCATTCTGAGAGTGGACCAGTGGATGGAAGATCTGTGTGTGTGTGTGTCTGTTCCTCTCTGCTTCTCTCTCAAAAAAAATTTTTTAATGAAAGAAAAAACCCTAAAAATTTCTTAAAAATCACTTACAATCCCTGTTCCATCTTTTCTTCCCACCTGTTTTTGTTTTTAGTGGAATAAATATTAGATTTTGAATATGTATAAGAAGAAAGTAAAGAAAGAGGTTAACCATGTAGGAGCACCAACAATGTAGCAGATCGGCTGATGTGGATTAGATTGAGAAGCTCTTCCTGTAAAACAGGGGAGAAAAACCTAAGAATGGGTGGAGAGATAGCTCAGAGTCAGGGTGGAAGGGCAGAGAACTGAAGGGACTCCTGGCCTCTGTTCTCTCTACTTCGGATACTTACCCTGTGCCAGGCACTGTCCTTAACATACAATTCCTCATTTGAATCTCAGAACAAGCTCCCACACACAGACTGGGGAAAGAAATACAAGACCTATATCAAAAGAACAGGACCCAAACTATATGAAGAACTCCTGTAATTGACTCATCATTGGTCAAAAGACAGAACAAAAATTTACAAAGGAAGAAACACAAAAGACAATAAGCTCATGAAATGGTGTTCACCATTAGTCATCAGGGTAATACTACTTCAAATCACACGAAGATACCATTTCAAACCTGTTTGAATGGCCAAAATCAAAAATACTGACAACCCCAGGATGTGGAAGAACAAAAACTCATACATTGTTGTGAGATTACAAAGTGATAAACCATTTTTAACTATTTGGAAGCTTCGTATAAAATTAAATATATACCCACAGTGTGGCCCAGAATTTCACGGGAAGGTACTTACCTGTGACAAACATCTGCAAAAAGACACACAAATGTTCATAGGGAACAGTCCCAACGTCCATCAACAGGAAGTAGATAACACACTGTATCATGTCCACACCATGGGATACTACTCAACAATGCAAAGAAATCAACCACTGGTACACAGCAACATGAACCTAAAATGAATCTAGGTTGCAGTGAAGATGTTAGTCCCAAGAGCTAATGCACTTTCACTAAAAGAGCTGAGAAGAGCTTCTCAGGGAAGGAAGAGGTTTATCCTAGCTGACAAGTTTTGGAGGTTCACAGTCCAAGATCAGGCGACTGCATGAGTCCTGCGTCTGATGAAGGCTGGCAACGGGGGAACCCTGCAGAAGGAGCGTCCCCTGTCAAGCAGAGGGACACAGGTAGCACACTCTTCCTCCACATCCCTGTGTGTCTCCATAGAGACACAATGATCCAATGATTCCCCCTAACAACCTAATCCAGTCTCACCATTTCCCAAAGGCCCCACTGCCAGACATCAAAACTGGATCCAGCCTCCGCCACTAATCCATCAACCCTTAAACCATTGACTATGAACACAAGGCTTTGAGGAGCCAAGACCTACCCAAACCACAGCACTGTGTAAGCACACCTATGCAAAACCTAGGCTAAATTAATGTATGGTGCTAGAAAACTTGGACTGATAGAAACAGGGCACAAATGAACATTCTGGGCTGGGGAAAATGCTTTATATCTTATTATTTTGGGATGGTTATTACATAGACGTATGCAATATTCAAAACTCATTGAACTGAACACACAATATCTGAACCTTTTATTCTATGTAAATTATATTTTCATTTTTAAAAATATATTTTTACAAAAATCTTTTGTTGGGTTTTCCGTTTTCACAAATGAAATATCAAAGTCCAAAGAAGCCAAGATACCATCTTACAATCACACAGCAGGTGAATGGAGTGGTGGAGGCAGAATTTATAACCACAGCTGACTGATTCCAGAGCCCACACTACACATTATGATTGTTATATTAAACCATTCAGAAACTCCTCTGCTAGGGAAATTAAGCAAGAAAAAGAAATAAAAGGCATCCAGAGTAGGAAGAAAGAAGCGAAACTATCTCTATTCATAGAAGACATGATCTTGTGGATAAGAAAATTATTAGAAACACACAAAAACCTATTGTAACTAATAAATAAATTCAGAAAGTTTGCAGAATAGAAGAGTGAAAAAAAAATCAGGGCCAGCATTGTGGCATGGTGAGTTGGCTGCCACTTGTAACACTGCCATCCCATATCAGAGTTCAAGTCCTTGTTCATGTCCTGACTACTCGGCTTCTAACCTAGCTCCCTGCTAATTGCTAATGCACCTGGGAAGGTGGTGGAAGATGGCTCAAGTGCTTGGGTTCCTGCCATTCCTGCCTTTGGCCTGGCCCATCCCTAGCCATTGCAGCCATTTGGGGAGTGAACCAGTGGATGAGATATTGTCTCTCTCTCTCTCTTTCTCTCTCTCTCCCTTCCTCCCTCTCTCCCTCCCTCTTCCCCTCCCTTTCCCTTTCCCTCTCTCCCTCTCCTCTCTGTCACTCTGTCTTTCAAATAAATAATCCAAAAAGAAAATTAAGAGAACAATCCTCTTGCAATTGGATTAAAATGAACAAGATAATTAGGAATAAACTCAACAAGAGAAAAGCAAGACTTACACACTGATTTCTACAAAGCATTGTTGAAGAATTAAAGAAAATCTAATAAAGGAAAGACATGCTATAGTCATGGGCTGTACGACTTAATGTTGTTAATGAGGCAGTATTCATCAAACTGATCTATAGATTCAGTGCAATCCCTACCAAAATCCTAACAGTCTTTTTTCAGAAATTGACAAGCTAGTCCTATAATTCATGTGGAAATTCAAGGAACCCAGAATAGCCAAAAACATCTTTTCAAAATTTATAATTTTTAAAATGCTTTCAAGAGGGAAAGTGCGGCGAGCCTTGACCAGCAAGGCACAGAATTAACGGCACGAAGATCCTTCTTCGATCACGGTTTATTGAGACGCCACTCGGTTGTCAATACAGATGTAGGCGGAGAGGCGCTAAACACATTTCTTCCACTGCTTATGTACCCATTCCCTGTCCCAGTACATAGTTAAACATTATCCCAAGTCTAAACATGGTGAAAGAGCAGCACAATACAAACTCACAAAAGCAGGAAGCCTCAGAACAAACATGCCTTACCAGGAACGCAGAAACTGGCCTTGTTAAACATTAGTGCCTACACACAGACACTTATCTAAGGCTGTTGGGAGAGCACACAAGCAACCTTTACTCCAGCACGTAGGCATGCAAGCAACCTTTACTCCAGCACGTAGGCACCCTGCCTTACAGGCCTCTCAGTCACCACAGTTCCCCCTTTTTTGTTTTTTTTTTTTTACAGCAAATGAGGTCTTATCCCCGATCAGGCCTTCACCTCATGATGTGCTGGCCGATCAAGGGGCGCCTGTGCTCAGGGATACTCCTATTCCGGTGCAATGAGCAAAAGCTCTCGGAGTGCTAAGGCAATATCCCAGATGAAAAGAATTCCTATCAGGTGCAATGGCACTATGGCCCCTGAGTGTAAGGACATTCTTTTAAGCTTTTTAAACATGCTGAGCCAAACCGCGGGGGAACTGCCTGCCTCAATTGCGGCCATTGCTTGCAGGAGAGCAATTTTTTCGCGCTTGCGGCTCCGTACTAATCGGAAAAGAACAAAAAGAGTACACAACAGCCCTAATAGTAATACAGCTCCGAACAATCCAACCCCCACCCATTCTTTGAACCATTGTAACCCCTGTAATATATAATCAGAAAACCCTTTCAGAGTGACAACAGATGCTCTAGTTTTATTCATCTGCAAAATTATGATAGTAAGATTTTGCTGAAGTTTCCCAAATTTCATAGACCAGTTCCCTGATAGATAAGACCCAAGTTTTCTTGACTCATTTAGAGAGGCTGGATATGGCGTAACACACATATGGTGCAGTCTCTGAACGCAACCTAGGCTGGTGACTTTAAAAAGATTTTCCATAGCTGCTTGCAGCAAGTCCATGCGTTTATTTAATAGTAGCACCCCCGAAGCCAGATGATCATTTATGCATTCCTGGACAAATAGAGTGTCTGATGTTTTTTTTACGACGTCATTAATAGTCTGCACAGTTTGGACAGTGGAAGCCATGGCCACTCCCGCCGTAACAGCCGCTGCGGCAGAGGCGACAATTGCCGTTACAATGGCTATAATCCCAAAGTCCCGTGGCTGTCGAAACAAGACTGCTAGAGGAAATTCCTCTGGGTCAGTCACTACTGGTATAGGAACATAGGTAGGTACACGCATTACTACCATAGTTTTCTGAGTTCCATTCCAACACTGGGTTAAATAGCATGTATCATTTTCTGTACATTTTATTATCGTCCCATTATCTTGTTTATCTCGTGTTTTCTCTTCTTTCTTATCTGTCACTCTCCTTGTCAGTCTTTCTGGAATCCAGATCGGGTCTGGTCGTTCCTGCGGAAAAACACAAATTGCTCCCCTGGATCTCTGTATCACAGGATCCGGGCCATACCATTTGTTATCTAGTACATCTTTCCACATGACCTTTTGGCTAGTTTGTACAGGATTTTTTGTATGCCTCATAGCCGCTGATTCATTCTCTGTATTAAAATGTAAGAAATTGAGAGTGTATAATGCAATAGCGAGGCGTTCTCTGGGGGTTGCATGGAGTGCAATTCCCCCTTTTTGTTTTTGCAATGTTTCTTTTAGGGAGCGATTAGCGCGCTCCACAATGCCTTGGCCTTGAGGATTATACGGTAGGCCAGTTTTATGAGCTACTTGCATTTGTGACATAAAGGTAGCGAAGCCTTTTGAAGTATAAGCGGGCCCATTGTCAGTTTTTATGAGGGCAGGCTTTCCCCAAGCCGCCCAAGCCTCAAGACAATGAAGTTTCACCTGTGCTACACGTTCCCCAGACAAGGAAGTGGCATGAATGACACCAGAATATGTGTCCACTGAGACATGTACGTATTTTTGCCTACCGAATTTTGGGATGTGTGTAACATCCATTTGCCATAAGGATAAAGGTTTTAGTCCCCTAGGATTAACACCAGAATGTGGCGGATGGAGGAATATTGCACAATCTGGACAGGCCTTTACAATTTGTCGAGCTTGTTCTCTGGAGATATGAAAGCGCAAGCGCAGCGTATTAGCTGGAACATGATAAGAGGCATGAAAGTTTTTTGCTAGGTCAACAGAAGTCAGAGATACAAAGACACTATTACGGGTTGCAATATCTACCTTGGCATTAGTTTTACTCATAGGTCCAGGGAGGCCAGAATGAGCTCTTATATGGCCAATGAAAAAGGGCATACGTCTAACCAGGATAGCTTGTTGGATTTGTCGAAATATTGGGGCTACCGTGCTATGCGACTGTATATGAGCTACAACTTTTAGTGAACGGACAGCATTCACCACATATTGGGAATCTGAGATAATATTAATGGGTTCATCTGAAAATGTGCGAAATACTGCCAATACCACTAAGCACTCTACCACTTGAGGGGCGTTAGGGCAAAAATGAAGAATCACAGGCTCCGAATCAGTTGTAGCATACGCTCCACGACCAGTCTTGGAACCATCAGTATAAATAGTTGTCGCAGCGGGAATGGGTTTGCTCTTTGTAAGTTTAGGAAAGTAGACTAAATTTCGCTGTACAAAAGTTAATAATTTGTCCGCTGGCAAGTGATTATCAATTACACCTGAGAAGGCAGTTAGAACAATAGGCCAAACATTAGTGGTACCGGCAAGAGTCTCAATTTGCATCTGAGTATAAGGCACAATCAGCTCATCAGGATGTTTACCAAAATGCATTGTGCAAAACTTGAGACCCAGAAGAGCATAATGAGCTACTAATTCAGGATAATACCGCAACGTTCTTACACCCGCTGAATTACCATGTATCCACCATAAAGGAGCATTTTGCCACACCACTCCAGTAGGTGTAGTGGGCGTAGCAAGAATGCATAGTAGTAATTTTTTAGACGGATCGAACCTACATAGTTGGGCTTTACTAATGGCCTTTTCTACGAGTTGTAAAGCTTTAACGCCCTTAGGAGTAAGTTGACGAGGAGAGGCAATATCTGGATTGCCCTCCAGAATAGAGAACAAAGGTTGCAGGTCGTTTCGGGTCAGCGGTAAATATCCACGTAGCCAATTTATGTCCCCTAGCAGTTTTTGAAAATCATTCAGTGTGCATAGGTTTTGAGTGCTAATGCAGAGCTTCTGTGGCCGAATGGAAGTTGTAGTAATTTTTGCTCCTAAAAATTGTACCACATCAGATTGTTGTATTTTTTCTGGGGCAATAGAAAGACCATATGCGTTAAGGCAGGAGGAGAGCAATGCAAAGGCCTTATCTACTAATTGCTGTGAATGAGCTGTGATAAGAATGTCGTCCATATAATGAATGATACGGACTTGTGAAAACTGTTTTCGTACTGGTGCGATAGCCTGATCAACATATAATTGGCAAAGAGTAGGGCTATTAGCCATGCCTTGAGGCAACACTTTCCATTGATACCTTGCGTCAGGCATTTTATGATTCTCTGAAGGGAGAGTAAAAGCAAATCGCTCTCGATCTAAAGAATGTAAAGGTATGGAAAAGAAACAATCCTTAATGTCTACCACTAGCATAGGCCAGCCCTTTGGAAGGGAAGACAGAAGAGGCAGTCCTCTCTGTACTGGTCCCATCAATTGCATCTGTCTATTGACTGCTCGCAGATCATGCAAAAGCCTCCATTTGCCTGATTTTTTCTTTATGACAAAAATTGGAGTATTCCAGGGCGATACTGAGGGCTCCATATGTTCTAACATCAGCTGCTCTTGCACAAGTTCTCTAGCGGCGGCGAGTTTTTCACGACTGAGGGGCCACTGGGGCACCCACACTGCCTTATTCGTATTCCAGGGAATACGTAATAGCTTTTTCTCAGTGGCCCCTAGGAAAAACCCACGCCTTTGCGGTCTGTATACTTCAAGGGGGTAGCGAGTTTGATCAACCGCCCATTGTCCTTGTCCTAAAAGCATATTTGCTGTCCAATGCGGCTGACCATCCCGCACATTTTGTCTAGCCTGTATATGTGCAGCATCGGTAACAATGGATCTGTAATCGAGATATTGTCCCGTGCTGAGGCTGCCTCATGCAATCTCAAACCAATCTGAAGGTGTCATAGCATTAGTGGTTAATCGTCCTAACAAAGTTAAAGTATAGGCGGCATTGGGACCAAATTGGCGAGCGGCCTCCACTAGATCTTTTAACTGTTTATATGGTATAGGCTCATGAAATCGGCGTTGAGTCTGTTGTTCCTCAAATACCGGGAAGGCTGATGCCAACTGGGCCCACGTTTCCCTTTTAATAAAATGGCTGCCTTTACTGTGCATAACATAAGGGGGAGGGCGCACGCTAGCAGCCTGAACTTTATTATCTGCGCCCTGTTCCTCAGTCTCAGTGAAATCATTATCCAAATCTTCTTCATACTGCTCCTCTTCTGCCAATCTAAGATCCTCAAACTCACTTAAGGCGGGGTACAAAGGTGCTGAAGGTTTTTTTTTTTTCTGAGCTCAAAAATTTCTTCATTTTTTTGTGAGATCTCTCATCTTTTACCTTGCCTTTTCTTTTGGTATGTTCCCTCTCCTCCGTAATACTTTGTTCCGACCAACTATCCTGCTGGTCAGCTAGTGCTCTTCTCCCTTGTTTGATAATTTCCACATTTTTACCAGTTTGTAAGCAGGAATGTACCAATTTCCAAAACGGAAGGGTTCCTGCCCTAAGCGACCCCTTTTCTTTAGCCTGCTCCAAATCCTTTTCTAATTTTTCCCAACATTTTAAATTAATATCTCCAGTGTAAACAAACCAAGGGGCTTTCCTGTCTATATCTTCTAAAATTGTCTTTATTGTTTTTGTGGAAACTTTTAATCCCCTTTCTTTTAATAATGCTTGTATGGGATCCACGAAACTTTCACTTTCATGACTATTGGTAGTACCCATATCTATGATTCTAAAAGGCACTGTTTCCTTTTACTCTGGGCCGCACACAACTTTAGAACTATAACAGCGAGTATTAAAACAATAATAAGAGAGAAGGCAAAAAATGATAATAACCAGGAGAAATTCTTCTAACATACCCTTCCTCGATGTCAACCCGTCTCCCGTGTGAAGTTCTGGATCTTACCTCTCCAGTCATGCAATGTTACGCGTCTGGTTCGAGTTCCCGGGTTTCGGCACCAGCTGCGGCGAGCCTTGACCAGCAAGGCACAGAATTAACGGCACGAAGATCCTTCTTCGATCACAGTTTATTGAGACGCCACTCGGTTGTCAATACAGATGTAGGCGGAGAGGCGCTAAACACATTTCTTCCACTGCTTATGTACCCATTCCCTGTCCCAGTACATAGTTAAACATTATCCCAAGTCTAAACATGGTGAAAGAGCAGCACAATACAAACTCACAAAAGCAGGAAGCCTCAGAACAAACATGCCTTACCAGGAACGCAGAAACTGGCCTTGTTAAACATTAGTGCCTACACACAGACACTTATCTAAGGCTGTTGGGAGAGCACACAAGCAACCTTTACTCCAGCACGTAGGCATGCAAGCAACCTTTACTCCAGCACGTAGGCACCCTGCCTTACAGGCCTCTCAGTCACCACAGGAAAGAGACAGACAGGGAGATCCTATCCATTGGTTCACTCTCCAAATGTCTGCAACAGCAGGTGTTGGGCCAGGCTGGACTAGGGAGTCAGGAACTCCAGCCGAGCCTTCTGTGTAAGTCACAGGGACCCACGTACTTGAACTATCACTGCTGCCTCCCAGGGTGCCTACTAGGAATAGAGTAGGGACTTGAACCCATGCACCCTGACGCAGGCTGAAGCAGTGCCCTAACCACTGAGCCAGACACCTGCCTCCCCAAACAAATTTTAAAGAGAATAAAAGTTGAAGGACTCACATCTCCCCACTGAACTTATTACAAAGTTATAGTGTGAAGATAGGGTGGTACTGGAATAAGGATAAACACACAGATGAAAGGAATACAATTGAGAGGCCAGCTATAAACCTTATTTCTACCGAACTGACTTTTAACAAAGGTGTCAAGACAATTCAATTATAAAATATAAAATATAATTATAATATAATATAATATATAATATAATATATTATATATATTATATATTGTATATATTATATATAATATATATAATAATATATAATATAATATAATATAATTATAAAATATAAAATTATAAAATATATAAAAATTCAGTTATAAAATAGCTTTTCAGCAGGTGGTGCTGGGAAAACTGGATGTCCACATGCAAAAGAATAAAGCTGGACCCCTTTCTTCACACCATATAAAAACAAATTCAAAATTAATCATCCATAAATGTAAGCAGAAAAACATTTTAAAATAAGATTATTGCTTTATTTATTTGAAAGGCAGAGTTACAGAGAGAGGAGGAGAGAGAGAAAGAGAGAGAAAATCTTCCATCTGCTGGTTCACTCCCCAAATGGCCACAAAGGCCAGAGCTAGGCCAGGCTTAAGCCAAATGTTTCATCCAGGCTTCCCAAGTGGGTGCAAGGGCTCAGGTACTTGAGCCATCCTCTGCTACTTTCCCAGGCTCATCAGCAGGGATCTGGATTGGAAGTGGAGCAGCCGGGACTGGAACCGGTGCCCATACAGGATGCCAGCCAGTGTCACTATCAATGCTTTACTTGCTACACCACAGCACTGGCCCCACTATAAAACTTCCAGAAGAAAACATAGGAATAAACCTTCATAACCTTGGATTAGGCAGTAGTTTCTTAGATATGACACCAAAAGCACAAATGAAAAGGAAAATAAATAAATTGAAAGCCACCAGAATCAAAAATTTTTGTTTTAAATGATACCATCAATAAAATGAAAAAATAACCTACAAGAGAAAGTACTTGTAAACCATACATCTGATAAGAATCATGAATCCAGACTGCAGAACTGTTTCAATGTAAATAAAAATGAAAAATAGTCTAATTTTAAAATGAGCAAAATATTTGGATAGAATTTCTGTAGACATATGAGTACAAATGACTTACAACCATAGAGGGAGATGTTCAGCATCATTAACTATTAGGGAAATGCACATCAAAACCACAATGAGATACCACTTGACACTTGCCAGGATAGCTAAGTTATAAAAACAGACTATTACAAATGCTACCAAAGATACGAAGAAACTGGAAGCCTTAGGCATTGCTAGCAGGATTATAAAACAGTGTTTCCATTTAGAAACAATTTGACAGTTTCAACTTACCATATAACTTGGTTCAATGGTAACTCAATAAGTTACCTTTCTGAATTAGACTATGACTTGGCCATTGCACTCAGAGACAAACCCGAAAGAACTGGAAAACCCATGCAGGCAAAAATTTGCATGCAAATGTTCATGATTGTTCATAATAGCCCAGAATTAGAAGCAAACCAAATAGCCATCAGCTGATGAGTGAAAAAATCAAGCACATATCCACACAATGGAATACTAGTCTGCCATAAAAAAAATGTATCGATACACACTACAACATAAATGAAGTCATCCCCCTAAGTGGAAGATATCAAACACGAGAATTGCAACATTCAAGCACAGAATTGCAAAATTCTGCTCATAAGAAATATTCAGAGTAGGCACGTTCTATTTTGGGACAGTAGATAAAGAAAGGAGATTAGCAATGGCCAGTAAATGTGGGTAGGAAGTAAAAGGATTCATTCCTAATAGCATGGGGCTTCTTTTTGGAGTGATTAGAAATGTTCTAAAATTAGATATTAGTGAAAGTTTGTAAAATGTTTTGGATCTACTAAAAACCCATTTAACCATTTTTCCTAAGATTTATTTATTGATTTGACAGTGTCACAGAGAGAGAAGGAGAAACAGAGAAAGAGATCTTCCATCCACTGGTTCACTCCCCCAAGTGGCTGCAATGGCCAAGGCTGGACCAAGCCAAAGCCAGGACCAGGAGCTTCTTTCAGGTCTCCCACATGGGTGGCAGGGGCCCAACACTTGGGCCATCTTCTGCTGCTTTCCCAAGCCCATAGCAGGGAGCTGGATGGGAAGTGGATCAGCTGGGACACGAACTGGCGCCCATATGGGATGCTGGCATTGCAAGTGGCAGCTTTACCCACTATGCCACAGAGCCACAACCCCCCGTCCCGTTTAATCAGTTAATTGTACACGTTAAAACGGTGACTTTAATACTATACAGATTGTATCTCAATAAAGCTGAACATTTATCCAGAGAGAAGGGGACGGTGAGGATGGGATAGTGGCCCGGAGGGCTTGAAGTGAGTGATGAGGTTTGACACGAATGACAAACGACCCAGATCGGCTTGCTGAGCCCTTGGCGAGGCCCTGCCCACGAAACGATACCACAATACCGTAACAGTACACCATCTGCATGGCTGCTGGCATCTCACCCCTGTTACCTTCCAGTTCATGCCCACCAGCTCTGGGGCCCGGGTGTTGGAGTGAATCCCCCACAGTCAGTACCAAGCCTGGCTTCTTCCATTGGGAAGAGCTGGGGAGTACCTGCTGCTTCCTCCTGAATCATCCCAGCTTTCAGAGCCAGCAAGAAGCAAGGTGAGGACTCAGCTCAGTGTTTCCCAAGTAGAATTTCTGGAACGAAAATATCTATCGACTACACCTGCTGCCAAAGCATCAGGCAGAGAAAAGAATAAAAAGGAAAAAAAAAAGAGAGGCATCTCCCTAGTAATTAAATCTGAATTATTCACAACCTGTTAGACACTTTTTTCCCTCTGATGCCTAAGCATGCATTTTCATGTCTCCCCGAAGTCCTCACTGCCTTTGCCATCAAAGTTGAATGTTTGGCCTGTAGCTTTGGCTTTCTAGGGGGATCCGAGGCCCCGGGTCACACCGCCACCTGACTTATCCACAAACCTGTCCCCAGCTCAATTCCTGAGCTGCTCAGAGGCGATGGTTTTATCTAATCCCTTAACCCTCCTCCTCCCCTGTTTCCCCCTGGGTTTGTACATCAATGAATGTTCTTTGCAATGTGGCCAGCGACCTAGTTTCAACTAACCGAGGCCAAGGGGACGGATTTATTGACAGAAGTAACTAAACCTTAGAAGACTGGGATGCAGCTGCCTTCAGCGACGATAAATCCAGGAACTCAAGTGTTCTGGTTTAGCACCTGACACCTCCCTCCCGCACCTCCCCCTCCCCCATACACACCACTTCCTCTTTGGTGGCTCTTTCTTCTCCATGAAGCTGGAAGTATGGCGGTCATGGGAGCCAAGTTCACACCTCCTCCCCTTGTTCTCATCCAGAAAGCCTCAAGGGAAGCTCTGGTTTCCCTTGGAGACCAAAGGAGCAGGCATGTTGTGTTGACCATCTCCATTGAAACCCTACTGTTTGTGCTATGGGTTTGGGTGGGGCTTGTCTCGCAAGGATTCATGGGTTAGAAGCTTGAACTGTAGGGTGGCGGGGTTGGGAGCTGGTGTGGAGCCTGTAAGAGGTCAGCAGGAGCTTTATAGGCCACCTGGGCCTGTGTTCTCAGAAGGGGTCATTTTCTGGCTTCCAGTTTTGCATAGTGCTCTCTCCCTCTCACATCCTGCCCTGATGCCATCTTCCATGAGGCCCTCACCAGGGGTGGATCCAACGGGGCTAGCCAATCTTGGATGTTCAGCTTCCAGAGCTGAGTTCTTTCCTGCGTGAGTACCAGCTTCAGGTATTTTGTTATAGTAACACAAAAAAAGCCTGACTCATACAGTTGGAAAGGGAGTAGGAGGTGTTTCCCTAAAGAAGAGAGGTAGTGTCCCCAGTCACAAAGCAGCTCAAGGACAAGTAAAGCTACAGACAGTCATCCATAGGGCAGCCAGATTCCCACGGTCCAAATGGAAAGAGCTTAGGGTCAGGAGTCAGAGCTCCTGAGTTTTGGGGCCAGCACTGTGGCCTAGTAGGCTAAGCCTCTGCCTGTGGTACCAGCATTGCATATGGCCACCAGTTCGAGTCCCGGCTGCTCCTCTTCCCATCCGGCTCTCTGCTTATGGCCTGGGGAAGCAGTGGAAGATGGCCCAAGTCCTTGGGCCCCTGTACCCATATGGGAGCTTTCAGAGTTAGGATATGCTACAAAAGAGACGGTAACCAAGGAGAGCTTTCTGTGCACAGTAGGGTTGTTGGGGGCTGCAAAGATTCTAGCTCATCCTTTGCAATCCTCTCCTCCCAAGTGTTCAGCACACAGCACAGAGGTCCTTAACCTTGGCTACAACTCCTGAGGAGCTCTTAAAAATCCCCCAAGCCTGATGGCACGCAGATCAATTGTTCAGCTCTCTGCAAATGAGGCCCAGGCAGCACCACTTGTAGGTTAAGCTGCCACCTACAGCACCGGCATCCCATATCAGATCCCTTTGAATCCCGGCTGCTCCACTTCCAACCCAGCTCCCTGCTAAGGAGCCTGGGAAAGCAGCAGAAGAGGGCCACTGTCACCTACATGGGAGACCTGGAAGAGTTTCTGGCTCCTGGCTTCAGCCTGACCCAGCTCTGGCTGTTGCAGCCATGGGTGTAGGGAACCAGTGGATGGAAGATCTCTCTCTGTGTGTCTCTTCTCTCTCTCTCTGCCTTTCAAATAAAACAAATAAACAAATAACCAATCTCTGAGAGAGGTGGGGGAAGCATGCATGCATATATGTATATATGTTTATTATAAATTGTACTGATATTGAGAATGTGTATCATACAGCTTATGAATAATAAAATGTAAACTATTATTTATTTTACATTGCACATAGCCAGTGGATTTTTACAGAATGGTTTTGTTAATTTTTCAGGACCAAGGTGTGCTACTACAGTTATGATTCCACCATGATTTGCCAATGTTCTGTGCTATCAATAGTGTGAACACGGCAGATACAACACACATGGACATCCAGTCTGCATTAATAAAGTTTTCTCTATCATTTTCTGAAGTCTAGAGGTTTAATCAATCAATCAAAAACTAAACAAATCCCTGACTTGAAGCGCTGGCTGATTACCATGGTGTAAACACCCACTCTTGGCTGATGTCAAGTTTCTACAAAACGCTGTTGCTGAACTCGGACTCACAAATTGGGAAGAGGTGCTCGCTCAGTAGTATTTCCACAATATTCACTACATGTTGAATTCTAAATAATACATATCATGGACGTCATATAGAGAAAATATACATATGCACATAGAAGAGCTCTTCAAAAATGCACCAAATATGCCTATTATTAAAAAAACTGCCCATGGGTTTCGAAAGTTTTTTGTACCAAACCAACTTATCTTTTAACTCCATTTTTCACAAAATTTTTGAAGTACTCTTGTGCATGTATGCATTTATACTTCAAGAGCACAGATGTAAAATGTAAAATAATTAGGAAGTGAAGAATTTTGAAGATGCACTGATTATCTTTTAAAATATTACTTATGGGAGCCAGCAATGTGGCACAGTTGGTTAAGCCACCACCGTGATGCCAGCATCCCACATCAGAGTCTAGGCTACTAGCTGTCTGCTAACGCTCTTGGGAAGACAGTGGAAAATGGTCCAAGAGCTTGGGCCCCTGCACCCATGTTGGAGACTAGAATGACTTCCTTGCTTTTGGCTTTTGGCTGATCCAGACCTGGCCATCACAGCCATTTGGTGAGTAAATTGGCAAATGGAAGATGACCTCTCTTTCTCTCTCAAATAAATACATCTTTTAAAAAATAAAAAGATATAGTTAGGGCCAGGCAGTTGGTGTAATGGTTAAGACAACAGTGGGAGCACCTGCATTCCTAATTAGAGTGTTTGGGTTTCAGTCCCTGCTTTGCTTCCAACTCCAGCTTCCTGATAACGCACAGCTGTGAGGCAGCTGGTACTGGTTCAAGCACTTGGGTCTCTGCATGTGAGAGACCCAGATCGCGTTCCCAGTTCCTGCCTTCAACCTGGCCCAGCCTCAGCTGTTCCAGTCACCTGGGGAATGAACCAGTGGATAAGATCCATCTCTCTCTCTCTCTCTCTCTCTCTCTCTCTCTCTCTCTCTCTCTCTCTCTCTCTCCTTCTCTCCCTTTCAAATAAATAAAATAAAGAATTTTAACATATAATTTATTCAATAGTATGTAATTTAATTTTGTGTTTAACAGCTAGCTTGCAAAATCAATCCTGAAATGTTAACGATCATTCAGACAAGCAGCCCTCACACCCCTGCTGGACAGATTCCAGCGTGGGCAGCAGCTCAGCCACACACTGGGAGAATCCAAGTTTTCCTCACTTGCAGGGCCGAGGCAGGCTCACCTCAGAGCAGGCTGGGGATCCATGTGCAGATCTGGATACCGTGATGTTCAGCATCCAGTTTTCTTTGCATCCTGCTCAGCCCCACTTGCCTGTTCCCAAGCCCAGATAATGGTCACAGAGTTAGGGGCCCCCAGGAGTGTGTTCCAGCATCGACAAACAGGTGAAAAAAGAGAGATTTCACTCTGCAGGAGATGAGTCACTTACTTCCAGTAAAGTGGTAAGAAAAAACTAACGGCATATCCAAGAGCTATTGGGGACTAAAGGGGTCATTTTGTTCTAAAAATTCAGATTTTCCCAGGAACAGATAACGAACGGTAAGATGGTTTCGAATGTTGGTGTATGGAGGGCAGACAACTGCTCAGAATTTGAAAGAGCAACAGAACTTTTGAAGATGAACAGAGTCAGATTGACAGACAAGTTTTCATCGTGCAGGAGGTACAGGAGTGATGGGAGTGAGAGAGCAAGGAAGAGGAAGACGCCTGGATCTGTCATGAACACCCCTGGTAAAGGAGAAAGGAGCCAGCCTGCCCCTACCTGCCCCCACTTGAACTAGGCATGAGAAAACCACCCCCTTCCTTCACCAACCCCTGAGAGAATGGCGCTGGAACTCCACAGGAAGTTGCATTGGGTTGTGCTCAGGATAACCAAAAAACAGTGGCTTCCGATACGACCAGGATACAGAACGCGGACGGAGAGTTAAAAAGCGGAAAGACACTCAAGCAGCCCAAGGTGGAAGCCCATGTGGCAAGGAAGGATGGCCTCCTGCTAACTGCCAGCCCCAAACTTGCTGGCTACGGGAGCTACAGAAGCCGCTCCTCCAGAACCCTCAGACGCAACCTCTGGAAGGCAGTTCCGTGGGAGGGGTCTTGGACTGATCCAGTTCTGCCACCCCCCCTCACTTGTGGTTCTCAAGAATAACTGGGAGCCGCACTGTGGCATAGTGGGTACGTTAGGTAGGAAGTCAGATATGAGCTTATGTGTGCGTGACAAAGGCCTCGTCTACGTCCAGCATACGCATCTGCATCTCAAAGTCATCCCAATAACGTTTCAGGGGCAGCCCGGTATTCGCATCCTGCCCTGCCCCCTTCTACCTGATAACCTGCCAGGTGGGGGGGTCCCCACCCCTTCTGCCTGACAAATCTTCCACAATCTCCCAGATGCAGCCCAGTATCTGCACTTCAAACACCCTGCTCCAAATCCCGAATCCCAATTCTCTAAGGGGTCCTGCACACCCTTCCTCCTGTCTAATACCTTCAGGGGAAAACTCAGACAGAAGTTTTTCTATTTACATCCAAAAAGCCCTTTGTTCCAAGAGGAGCAGAGGTGGGGAAGCAAGACCCATCTCCTTAAAAACCCCCGGCCTCAGCCGGACTTGTGCGCTCAGCCCTCTGCCTCTCTGTTGAGTCGCCTGCCTGGCCTGCCCAGGTGTATTCTCCACTCAACCATGTAACCTCGCTCTCCCCCAGTACGAGCTACTGGGCACTCTCTCAGGCTCTGTCTGGTGAGGTGCCCATCCGTCCTTACGGATGTCCCTTCCCTAATAAACTTTGCTACTTTTACTTTCCACTACTCTGTCTCACGCCTGCATTCTTTCTTGCGCGAAGACAAGAACCCTGCCATTTCTCCGGTAACATTTTGGCAACCACGAAGGGATTTTAAGAAGACATCGGAGGTCAGTATTCCTTCCCTCAAGCGGGACTGGATCTGTGGAAGTGACCGTTGAGTGTCCGGCACCCCACGGCTCTCCGAGAACGCAGAGTCCCCCCAGCCAGAGGGATTATAAGGAACGGGAGGGCGATTAGGAAGGGCAGTTGGCTGAGAGCCTGGAGACCCCCTGAGCTCGCTTTGGCTTCCCGGCAGCCGGACTGCGACCCGAGGACCAGGTCTCTCTTGGAGGGATGCCAGGTCACGCTGCCTATGGCTATTGCAAGCAGGGCCTAGCTTCAGTCGAGGCTCGTATTGGCCCTCCAGGTAAACTAGGTAGTGGGCAATCTTGAGCGATAGGAGATTTCGAACACCCACTCAGCCCCCAGACATCAGGGCCTTTCCCTATGCTCTCCTCCAGCTGAGATTCATAGGGGAAGGTAAGGGCAGTCACTCACATCTTGTCCTCTGTTGCTCTCCACCTTCCTCTTCCTCCCAGGGCTCCCTCCTCTCCATTCCTATACCGATGGCCAGGAGAAAGGGAGAGGGAAATTCCACAGGTCTCTCCACTTAAGAAAGGGAAAAAAGCTGTTACCTGTTAACTCTTTCCAACCTGGTAGAAGGTTTTCCGTCTTTGCAACTTATGGTAGCTCTGGTGCATCTTAAAGTTTTTGTGCACTATTACCGTTGCTAAGCTTTGATTGCCTGAGGACTGAATCTGGAAAGGAGCTAAAGTTAACTATCTGTCTTAACTGACTGAGTGGTTGCAGTAGTCCTGATTGATCTGGCTTTGGTTGTGTTATAGGAGGTTCCCAGCACTCTTGGTCAAATGGCGCACCTACCCAACCCCATGGCCAGTCCTGCTAGGTAACAGGTAAAGCTCCCACCTGCAGTGCCAGCATCCCATATGGGCACTGGTTCGGGTCCCAGCTGCTCCTGTTTCTGATCCAGCTCTCTGCTGTGGCCTGGGAAAGCAGTAGAAGATGGCCCAAGTCCTTGGGCCCCTGTACCCATGTGGGAGACCTGGAAGAAGTTCCTGGCTCCTGGCTTTGAATCGGTACAGCTCTGGTCATTGCCTCCATCTGGGGACTGAACCAGCAGATGGAAGACCTCCCTCTCTCTCTCTCCCTCTCTTTCTCTATCACTTGGAAGCCTGGCTTACAATGGACTCAAGGTGTCTGCCGTCTGTCGTTCCTTGCTTCCTGTCTGTAGGTAAGAAATCCACTTCCTGTAACAGGAGGATGTTCTGTCTTGCTTGGCCCAGACAAACTGGTGGCCAGCGCACAGTGAACTTGCTTCACAGCTCCGAGAGACCCCATGCCAGCCATGCAGCGATCTGATCTCCGTGAGCTCCTCCAACAGCCGCTGCTCCTTCTGTGTTCTCTAATTAAATGAAGGAAACTCAGTCACCTACGCTCAGAAGCTCAAAGTCATCTCAGTTGCTTCCTTTTATGTCAGATGTGTTTAAATGTCTTCGTTTTAACTTTCTGAACACCTCTCTCTTCTATCCCATTTTTTTTTACCCTTTCTCTTGCTGCAATATTATTTCTGGCCACCATCATCTTTCTTGGGCACTCACAATGGTTTTTAAATGTATTCCTTAAAATTCACTTGCAGTGCCGAGTGTTCAGGCTCATGGTTACGATGGTGGTTACCACTGCATCCCACATCAGAGTGCAATGGGCTGAATGCTCAGCTCCAATTCCTGACTCTAGCTTCCTGCTAACGCAGGCCCTGGGAAGCAGCAAGTGATGGCTCAAGTAATTGGGCTCCTGCGGCTTTCACCTACGCAGGAGACCTGGGCTGGGGTCTGAACTTCCAATTCAGCCCTGGCCCAGAGAATGACCATCATAGGCATTTAGGGAGTGAATCCGTCAAGGGGAGTGCTCTGTCTCTCTCTGTTTCTCTCTGTCCTTCCCTCCCTCTGTCCCTCAAATAAATAAGCAAATAAGAAAGAAAATTATTTTAATTGCACAAAGCATGAATATATTATCATTTTTTAAAAATTCACACAATACAGACGATCAGAAATTCAAGATTTAATCATGATAATCAGTTGGAAAGGTTCCAGTTATTTTCTCTGCAACATATACCCCGATAGTTTCTGGGTGTTTTTATTTTTTTTTTTTAGGTAAGTCTTTCTTTTTAACATAAACAGTGCCAGAAATGGTTTTGTCTCTTTCTTTTTTCACTGCAACAACGTGCCTTAGAGATTTTCCATGCCAGCATATAGAGAGCCACCTCTTTTGGGATGCCACAAGGTATTCTGGGGTGTGCCAGTCACCCTCTATTTCCTGGTATTCACAGCCTGGTGTCACTTCCCTCTGGGTGTGGCTGTGCGGGTGTTTGTGCAAGAGATTAGCATTTGAATGAGTAGACTGAGTGAGGATCCACCCTCACCAACCGTGGGTGGGCTGTCTTCCCAACCATTGAGAGCCTGCAGAGAACAAAAAGGCAGAGGAATGGTGAATTCTGTCTCTCTTCCAGCTGAGACATCCAAGGCTTTTAAATTTAAAATGCAAAAATGATAATAATAATAATAATCCGTGAGAATAGTCAGGAAAATAATTTTAAAATATAGAGATATGACGTGCCTTACCAGACATTAACATTTACAAGAAAGTTATCGTAACCATTGCAGTAGCGTGGACTCTGACAAAAGACAGCTGAGGTCCTGATTCGGTAGGAGAGTAAGGATAGGATGTCAGCCTTAGGGAAGCTAAGCAAAGGGTACCGGGACCTCTCTGTCCCCATTTCACAATCTCCTGTTAGCCTCGCATTATTTCTAAATAAAAACGCTTTTTAAAAACAACACACAGGGACTGTGCTGTGGCGTAACGGGCTAAGCCTCTGCCGGTGGTGCCAGCATCCCATATGGACAACAGTCAGTTTGTGTCCCGGCTACTCCTCTTCCAATCCAGCTCTCTGCTATGGCCTGGGAAAGCAGTGGAAGATGGACCAGTGCTTGGGCCCCTGCACCCATGTGGAAGACCCTAAGGAATCTGGCTCCTGGCTTCAGATCGGCCCAGATCCATTACAGGAATGAATCAGCAGATGGAAGACCTTTCTTTCAGTCTCTCCCTCTCTCTGTAGCTCTACCTCTCAAACAAATAAATAAATCTTAAACACATACATACACATACACACACAAATGATAATCTGGTGAGGGATCTTTTACAAAACATATGGATAGGGGCCAGCATCGTAGGTAGCGGGTAAAGCAGCCACCTGCAGTGTCGGCATCCCATGTGGGCAACGGTTCGAGTCCCGGCTGCTCCACTTCCAATCCAGCTCTCTTTGCTATGGCCTGGGAAAGCAGTGGAAGATGGCCCAAGTGCTTGGGCTCCTGCACCCACGTGGGAGACCCGGAAGAAGCTCCTGGCTCCTGGCTTCGGATCAGTGCAGCTCTGGCCATTGCAGCCATTTGGGGAATGAAATAGTAGATGGAAGACCTCTTTCTCTCTGGCTCTGTCTCTCTATAACTCTGTCTTTCAAATAAATAAACAAATCTTTTTTTTAAAAAAAAAAAAAAGGATGAAGTAAGCAGTTACTGGAGCAAACTTTTGGCCCAGCACTTAGCCCACACCCCATATCGGAGTACTGTGTTCGAGTCCCTGCTCTGCTTCTGATCCCAGCTTCCTGCTAATGTGCATCTCCTGGGAGGCAGCAAGTGACAGCTCAAGTGCTTGAGTCCCTGCCACCTGCTAGGATTTGCTAGGCCACTGGGACACAAAGAGTTAACTTCACCCCTGGCAAACTGAGCCCCAATTAAGAACAACCCTGAGGATGTCACAGTGGCATTGTATGTGCTAAGATCCTGCCTGCTTGCCTGGGACATCTGAGCTGATAAGAGTATACACTGTACATTGGTGGCATACCTGGCCAGGAGGCGCCCCTGCCAGGTCAGGCCCACTTTATCTTGGCAAAATGTAGGTCTTTGTGTGTCCACACAGCCCCCACCCAACAACAGCACGAAGGGGCTGTTGCCCACTGCCTGGAGGGCTGGCCGCCTTCTCAGATCCTGCCCACCCATTGTCAAGTGGGCTGCAATCTTACTTCCTCCTCCCCAACCATGCATCTTGTCTTTAATAAAAATCTGTTTGGCTTTCATTGGCTTTAACTGGCGGCCTAGAATCCTAAAATGAACACCACTCATGCAGCAGATCAGGATGAATTTCCTGGCTCCTGGCTCCTGGCTTTAGCATGGTCTATCCTTGGCTGATTTTGGCATACAGAGAGTGGACCAGCAAATAGATCTATGTGTGTGTGTGTGTGTGTGTCCCCTTCAAATAAAAAAAATGAAAATAAAGAAACAAATTTTTAAAATAACAGTTATCAATATTCAGAGAACTTCCGCCAGTTGATAAGAAAAAGACAACTGAATTGAAAAAAGAGCACACGAAGGCTCATTAGGCTAATCCTCTGCCTGCGGTGCCAGCACCCCGGGTTCTAGTCCCGGTCGGGGCACTGGATTCTGTCCCAGTTGCCCCTCTTCCAGGCCAGCTCTCTGCTGTGGCCCGGGAGTGCAGTGGGGGATGGCCCAAGTGCTTGGGCCCTGCACCTGCATGGGAGACCAGGAGAAGCACCTGGCTCCTGCCATCGGATCAGCGCGGTGCACCGGCTGCAGCAGCCATTGGGGGGGTGAACCAGCAGAAAAGGAAGACCTTTCTCTCTGTCTCTCTCTCTCTCTCTGTCCACTCTGCCTGTCAAAAAAAAAAAAAAAGAAAAGAAAAGAAAAAAGAGCACACGACTCACACAAGGTGCTGCGCAAACTGCTGGTCAACACAGAGGCAGATGCCCAGCATCCATCGAAGCCAAGGAAAAGCGGCTTAAACCAAACGTGCTGACCTCTTTTATTTGCCTAACTTTACGAAGGAGGGAGTCAGCTTGTTCAGTCTTGGCTGGCACTTTTGAGAAGTAGAAACCACTGCAACCTATTGGAAAAGTAATCGAGAGGCATCCATTAAAATTAAAAGTATGAAAAAAGTACAAATATTCACAGGCCCAGAAATCTTACATTTTTTACTGAAATAAAAGTCCCTATATACCCAGAACCATCTTAAGGAGACCTACTGCAGTCTTTTTTTCATCATTAAACATGGAAAACAGAACACGAATTCCACCCCTAAGAGAATGTTGAATAGACAAATGCACTAAACCTGCCTCACTTCGGGGGATGGCCATCTACCGCGAAGAGGAAAGAACGTTGCATAGTAATACGCACATCACACCACCTTTGTCATCCGAGGCAGATCAAATCAGCCAACCCTTCTGATGGCTAGCCCCAGAGATCTTCGGGATAGGAGAGGACAGAAACCGTGACCCCATTTGTCTCCTTTGTATCATTTTTAAACTCTTCATGATGAACATGTCTTGGGGCAGCATTTGGTACAGTGGTCAAGATGCCACTTGGGACACGTGCATACCCTGTTGGAGAGCCTGGGTTGGGGTCTTCCTACCCAGCTTCCTGCTGTCGAGCACCCTGAGAGGCGGCGGGTGATGCCTCAAGTACTTGGCTCCCTGCCACCCTCATGGGAGATCCAGCTGGATTCCTGGCTTCCATCTGGCCCTGGATGTTGCAGGCTTTTGGGGAGAGACTAAGCCAATGGAAGATCTCCTCCCTCATCTCTCTTTTTAAGAAGAGAGTAAAAATGTATTAATTCTTAAAAAATCCAATAGTTCCAAGTGTCTATGTCTCCCAGTTACTGACAGAGGGCAAACCCCTCAGCATGACTTAGGATACCCTCATGGTCTAGCCTTTGCCTTTTCTGTGTCCTCATCTCTCTACAACCCTCCCAGACTCAATGCTCCAGCCACACCAGTCTATAATACTTATGGTTTCTTCGCGTATTTTCCATTTTACCTTCAGAACTCTTTGAACCTAAAGCCAGTATTCTTTCCCCTTTCCAACAGGTAAACTCGTACTCATACTTCAAGACCCAGATTCGATGACCCCACTCAACTCCCTTCACATCTCTGATGACATGTGTGTTACAGCATAATTATCTGTGTGCGTGTGTGTGTGTGTGTGTATGCTTGTGTTTGTGGTGTCACTCTTCCTCGAGCTCAGTTGGCATATGGAGCAATTTCAATGATTGCTAAATAAACTAAAATTAATCAAATTGGTGTCTGATGACTTGTGTGTTGTATGACTTAGCAACAGCGTCATTCAGGCTATGTTTTGATTTTGGGGCTTTTGATTGGCCAGGATGGGTACAGCTTGCGTAAACAGACTAACGCAGCTTGGTTGAATCTGTTTGGAAAAGTTGAGACGCTTGCAATTACAATGTTCCCGATAGCTAGAATTCACTTTTAGTTTGGGCTAAATTCCTGCATGGGGAATAAAATATGAAGAATGCAATTCGCTGATTTGAAAGCTCCATCGGTAACTCCACCCCCTTTTCTTTCTCGCAGAGGATGTAGAGGCCAGCTCCTGGACTCACTTATGCTTGGCTCCATCCCTGGCCCTCCCGCGACTGGGCTTTGGGCAGCTGACTCTGAGCGCTCCACCTCTGTGCTCTCTCCCCAGCTGGCTGCCAGCAGAGCTCTGTCGATGGCCAGCACTGGGGAGAGACTGGAAGGCATGGAGAAGGAAGGAAGAAGCCGAGGGATTTCTCCCTATCTTTGCTTCAATCCACTGCCTCTGAGCCCCCATGGGACACCTCTGCTCTTACTCCTCTTCTTTTGGGTGCCCTGGTTCCACTGGGCTCAGTTATAGCGCCTCCTCCCTTTGTCTCTACAGACTAAGAGAGTCGTTGTCTGCTGTTGCTAATCTCTGGGAATCCATGTACCACTTTGCTTTGGCTTTGAAACCAAATACCCCAAAACTTAATGACTGAAAACAACCATTTATCTGTAGCTCATAACTCACAAGGTAGCAATTTAGCTGGTAGCAGCTGGATAATCTTCTGCTGGTCTGAGCTAGGCACACTCACGTGTCTACAGTAAGCTGTAGAGTCTGCAGAGAGGCCTACTTTGAGGGCTGACTGGCTGCCATCTGGGGCCATGGTGGGTCCATGTGTCTCCTACCATCCACCTCCTGGTCCAGGCAGAGTCACCTGGCAGTGGCTCCAAGGAAAAGAAGGAAGGGAAACAGGTTCAGGTGCCAGCCTGCAACTTGCACATCACTGCTTTCTCCCAAAGGACATTATAGGTCTGCCCATCGTCAAGGGGTAAAGGAATAGACTCCATTTCTTGATGGGGCAGGAAACATTTGTGGCCATGTGTGCAGTCTGCCACACCTTGCCATTACTGCCTCTGTCAGCTATTTATCCAAGACTTTGCTCAATTTCCTCTATGGTAAATACTTGGTGTCATCACTGGCTAGTTAGACCTGCGTGTGTGTGTGTGTGTGTGTGTATGCTCGACTGTGCTTGGGAGACAGGATTCATAGGGAAAAAATCTATTCCTAATGTAGCCCCCTTGGAATAGAATGTTCCAGATAAATGTCACCAATCCAAACTTCCTTAGAATTACTCAATATGACAATATACTGGTTTTGAATATTAAAAAAAAAACTCTAAGTTTTGGAACCTTGCAAAATAAAGTGGACATGCATAAACTGATTCTGTACAAAATAGTAAATTGGCTGCCACCATGAAGTCTTCCTCACTTACCGTGAACCCAACTCTACAGTTTCTGTTCTTCCTCTTGCGTAGTCTCTCCTCCTTTTGCTTGGCCCATTGGAGTCTCTCACAGCAGGAAGGACTTTAAGAGGCCTCACTGCCTCTTACAATAAGTAGAACTTGGGCTAGAGATAGAAGGAACATAGGCCAGCGCCATGGCTCAATAGGCTAATCCTCCGCCTGCGGCCCCGGCACACCAGGTTCTAGTCCCGGTCGGGTTGCCAGATTCTGTCCCAGTTGCCCCTCTTCCAGGCCAGCTCTCTGCTGTGGCCTGGGAGTGCAGTGGAGGATGGCCCAAGACCTTGGGCCCTGCACCCGCATGGGAGACCAGGAGAAGCACCTGGCTCCTGGCTTCGGATGCCGGCCACAGCAGCCACTGGGGAGTGAACCAACGGAAAAGGAAGACCTTTCTCTCTGTCTCTCTCACTGTCCACTCTGTCAAAAAAAAAGAGAGAGAGAGAAAGAGAGAGAGATAGATAGAAGGAACTTGCCTTGAAAGAGCAGTGGTGACACAATGAACTTACACACACTAAACGAAGGTGCATTTGATAGTGGCCTGGTTCTTGTCCCTCTCTCCCACAGACACTGCTAGGAATTCTGAGTGGGGCATGTATAGGTGCACAAAGTGAGAACGGGATTTATATAAAAGGTGACAGAGTGAACACACATTCAAGCATGTGTGAAATACCTATCATGAATGGACCAGAGAGTTGCTAAAGAGAGAGAGAGAGAGAGAGAGAGAAAGTCTGAATAGCTCCCTCAAGGGTGGTCAGGGGCAAAATAAGAGAGCTCTCCCCCATTCTCAGTTTCATGAGGTAGGGAGTGGTGCCTTAACTTTTTTTTAAAAAAAAAAAGATTTATTTATTTGAAAGTCAGAGTTACACAGAGAGAGAAGGAGAGGCACAGAGAGAGAGAGAGAGAGAGAGAGAGAGAGAGGTCTTTCATCTGCTGGTTTATTACCCAACTGGCTGCAATGGCCAGAGTTGTGCCAATCCAAAGCCAGGAGCCAGGAGCTTCTTCCAGGTCTCCCAAGCGGGTGCAGGGGCCCAAGGACTTAGTCCATCTTCCACTGCTTTCCCTGGCAGAAAGCTGGATTGGAAGTGGAGCAGTCAGGAGTCAAACTGGCGCCCATATGGGATGCTGGCACTGCAGGCAGCAGCTTTACCCACTTCACCACAGTGCTGGCCCTGGTGCCTTAACTGAATAAGCAAACAGGAAGGAGTCTTAGCACAGGTGGAGCTCTCTGAGATTTTTATGGTACCTCCATGTGGAGTTTAATATCCATGTGGTCATCATGGCGTCTCCTCCTCCCTGGACCCAGATAGGACACAGGTGCATCCTGGGAAGATGGACATCTCAGACTCACAGGTAAAGAGATAGCATTACATTTCAGGGCTGGCAAAAATTGCAGCCCACCCAGGCCTAACTGCCTGTCTATTCATACAGTGTGTGTCAACTTGGGTGTCTACTATGAGGCAGGCATGATGCTAAATATTAAGAACCACGTTGAACTTGTGGTTCTGAGGCCCCCACAGAACTGAATTAGGCAGAATGTTCACCCTGAGTGAGTTAAGTCAGGCCCGAGGCGTCAGATGAGCACACGTAACAGGTACATAAACATTTATCAAACATATGGATAAAAGACATACACACAAACAGGGCACAGAGGAGCAAGAAGTGAATTCTGAGAACAGAGAAAGCCTCATAAAAATAGGTGATGTCTAAATTTTAGACTAACAAAGACTTGTCACAGTTTGGCAGGCAATGTAGAGGTGAGTTACACAGATGAGCCTTCAATTTCATAGAGCTGACTTTCCAGGTAGGGAAGACAGATTAGAAATGCTCATCAGAGGGGCTGGCACTGTGGCGCAGCAGGTTAAAGCCCCAGTCTGCAGCACCGGCATCCCATGTGGGCGCCAGTTCAAGTCCCGGCTGCTCCTCTTCCGATCCAGCTCTCTACTATGGCTTGGGAAAGTGGAGGATGGCTCAAGTCCTTGGGCCCCTGCACCTGCTTGGGAGACCTGGAAGAAGCTCCTGGCTCCTTGCTCCTGGCTTCAGATCAGCTCAGCTCTGGCTGTTGCAGTCATTTGCGGAGTGAACCATAGAATGGAAGACCTCTCTCTCTCTCTCTCTCTCTCTCTCTCTCTCTCTCTCTCTACCTCTCTCTGTAACTCTGTCTTTAAAATAAGTAAATAATTCCTTAAAAACAAAATGCTCATCAGAGAATTTATCTTCCTCACAGGATGAGAAACAACTCTGCCATCATTGTTGTCATCCACCTCCTTCTCCTCCTTTTCGTAGCAAGGTGTACCATCTTCATCTGCTTTTCCTGGGCCATTAGCAGGGAGCTGGATTGGAAGTGGAGCAAACGGGACTAGAACAGGTGCCCATTCGGGCTGCTGGCATCGCAGATGGCAGTTTTTCCAGCTAAGCTATGCTGCTGATCCTCCTCAATTTTTTATTGTAATAAGATACATATAGCGGCCAGTGCCGCAGCTCACTGGGCTAATCCTCCGCCTGCAGCGCCAGCACACCGGGTTCTAGTCCCAGTCGGGGCGCCGGATTCTGTCCCGGTTGCCCCTCTTCCAGGCCAGCTCTCTGCTGTGGCCCGGGAGGGCAGTGGAGGATGGCCCAAGTCCTTGGGCCCTGCACCCCATGGGAGACCAGGATAAGTACCTGGCTCCTGGCTTCAGATCAGTGCGGTGCGCCAGCCACAGCGGCCATTGGAGGGTGAACCAACAGCAAAGGAAGACCTTTCTCTCTATCTCTCTCTCTCTCTCACTGTCCACTCTGCCTGTCAAAAAATTAAAAAATAAAATAAAATAAAAAAGATACATATAACACAAAATTTACCGTGTCAACCAGCTTTAATTGTCCAGCTTAGCAGTAGTAAATGCATTCCAGGTGTGCAGCCATTCTCATCATCTGCTCCGTAACTCTTTCTATCTTACAAAACTAGAGCTCAGTCCCCATTAAACCATCAGTCCTCATTCCCTCCTCCTCAGCCCCTGGTAACCACCGGTCTACCTTCTGCCTCTGACTCTGAACCTTCCAACATTCATATTTGCCATATAAATGGGAGCAGACAGAACTTGCCTTTGTGTGACTGGCTTATTTCCCTTAGCATAACGTCCTCAAGGTTCATCCATGTTGCAAGCCTATTGCTTCCTTTTCAAGGCTGAGTTACATTCCACTGCATAGATGTACCGCATCTTGTTTGCCCATTGATCCGTCAACAGTCACTTAGGTTGCTGCCATGTATCGGCTGTTGCCAAGTAAATGCTGTTATAAACACCAGTCCACAAATACCTCTTGGAGACTCTGCTTTCAGTTCTCAAGGATATACAACCAGAAGTCGTCTTACTAGTGTTCCCAATCCACTACCCTTAGGGAAGGCAGACTTTCCAAAGGTTATAGGCAGAGGTGGGTGGAGTCTTAGACCAGGAGATTGAAACTGAAAAAAAGTGAGAAGGTCAATGCACAGCACAGAGAACACAGTGAAAGAAGCATGGCTGTGTTGGCCAACATTGCCTTGTCCTGAAAACTGGGTAGGGTTGCATTCCTTTGGGACGGAAGGCAGCTCTCCTAGGCAGCCAGTGAGTTTGTAACCTACAGAGAGAGGGAGGTGATGGTGATGATTTCTAGAGCAGAGGGCCATACCTTCCCCTCAGAAAACATGACTGCACAGTCTGTTCATTTATTTCGCATGGTGCCTAGCAACGCACAATCCCGTATCGCTCAATGTAGTGCAAAAGCAAGAAGGAACAATTACGGAGGAGGAACAGAATGAAGAAGAAAATGACTTCAGGAGAGAAGATCTCATTCATGAATTTTTAATGCAAGTAGGAGGGGAAAACAACACATTGGTTGTTGCGGAAAAATAAATAAGTGACTTAAAGGATAAGGTTTTTTTTAATTCCTAGAATCTCTTTTTTTGTAATAAAGTTAGGATAAAAAAAAGAGGCATAAAAGATAGATATGCAACATCCAAAAATAATAATAATATATAGTTATTTCAGAAGAAAACAGGAAAAGTAAAAGTGTAGCTTTCAGCAATGTAATGTCCATTTTATGAGAACAGGCTTCAAAAACAGAGATACCCAGTCTTGAAACTGGGTTCTGCCACTTTCAACTGTATAAACCTGGGCAATTTTCTTAGCCTCTCTATCTCCATGTCTTGGTTTTATAAAATGGATTATAATAATAGTATTGACCTCTTAGGGCAGGTGGAAAATTATGAGAGTGATGTTACTTAAATAATGTGTGGGAAGCTAACACACAGTAAACACTCAATTAATGTCACATATGGGCTCAATTGTGTTCCCTAAAAATTCCGTGGCTCACTTGGTTAATCCTCCGCCTGCGGCGCCGGCATCCCTTATGGGTGCCGGGTTCTAGTCCCGGCTGCTCCTCTTCCAGTCCAGCTCTCTACTGTGACCTGGGAGGGCAGTGGAGGATGGTCCAAGTGCTTGGGCCCCTGCACCCATATGGGAGACCAGGAGAAGCACCTCACTCCTGGCTTCGGATCAGCGCAGCGCCGGCCGTAGTGGCCATTTGGGGAGTGAACCAACGAAAGGAAGACCTTTCTCTCTGTCTCTCTCTCACTGTCTGTAACTCTACTTGTCAAATAAATTTTTTTTAAAAATCCCTATGTTGAAGTCCTAACAGCTAGAATTCCAGAATGTAACTATATCTGGAGACAAGGTCTTTAAAGTGGTCATCATGTTAAAGTGGGGCCTGATGCCATCTGACCAGTGTCTTTACAGTAAGAGGAGGTACAAATGCCAGGGATACACACACGGAGGAACACCCCATGAAGCCACAGAGAGAAGGCGGCCCTCTGTAGTCGAGGAGAGAGGCCTTGGAAGAAAGAAGCCTGCTGACACCTTGACTCCCAGCCTCAAGACTGTAGAAAACCAATTTCTGTGGTTCTAGACCAGTTTGTGATATTTTGTTATGACAGCCCTCGTGAATCTATATCACCTAGTATTGTTATTATTGGTAAGATTAGATTATCACCTATTATTGTTTCTATTTGTAAGATTAGATGCAAAACTTGATTAGCCTGATAAAGGCTCCCAGACCAACGGTGCCAAGGAGGCCAAAATCCACACTCCCTCCAGCCTGCCGCATCAGCTCGCTCATTGTGGGGACCGTCATTGTATGACACAGGCTGTTTCTGGTTTCAGCGTAGGGTGCAGGGCTCTGTAGAGACCACCTGCCAGTCGGCAATGAGTCAACATCAGGGAAGTCCTTGTGATTCGAAGACCTACCCCATTCCCCAGCCCTCAGCTCCCTTGGGCATTGCCAAGAACACATCACCCCAAGATAATGAGCTCCTCCCTCGGTCTCCCAATCGTCAAGGCGGTCCTGCCTCACCCTTTTTGAAGTCAGGTCAGAGTCCACGGAAGGCCACCAGATCTGATCTTAAAAACAGTCCCCTCAGGCTCCTGGCTCCTGGCTTCGGATCGGCGCAGCTACGGCCGCTGCGGCCATCTGGGGAGTGAACCAGTGGATGGAAGACCTGTCTGTCTCTGTCTCTACCTCTCTCTGTAACTCTGTCTTTCAAATAAATAAAATAAATCTTTTTAAAAAAAAAAAAAAAAAAAGTTCCTTCAGAAGCCCACAATTAAAACCTAATGACATTTTCTTGCTAATTAAGGAAGGGGTGGCCCTCCCTCATAATGGCAGAGTCCCCCAGAATCCATAGTCTGAAAAAAGGGGTGTCTTCTCCCCCTCCCTCCCTACGACTCCTTTCTCCTTTTATGGTAGACAGCTTACACATCTCCACCTTTATTTGTAACTTTGAAGAAATTATTTAACTCCTGAGCCTAATTGTTAGGTAGGAAGTCAGAAATGAGCTTATGTGTGTGTGTGACAAAGGCCTAAGGAGACATCTAGGTCCAGCATCTCAAAGTCATCCCGATAACCTTCCAGGTGCAGCCTAGTACCTGCACTTGAAACATCCTGCCATCCTGCCCCTATCCTAATCTTCCAGGGGACCCTGCCCATCCTTCCTCTAACCGGGGACACCAGCCAGGCTTCCCCAGGCTTCCTCCTGTCTGATAACTTGGGGGGGGGGGGGAGACACGACTCAGAAAGGAATTTTTCGTATTTACATCCAAAAAGTCTTTTGTTCCAGGAGAAGATGTGGGAAGGCAAGACCCATCCCCTTAAAAACCCTTAAAAACCCCCCGGGCCTCAACCAGAAGGCACGCTCAGCCCTCTGCCTCTCTGTTGAGTCACCTGCCTGGCCTGCCCAGGTGTATTCTCCCCATTGAACCATGTAACCTCGCTCTCCCCCAGTCTGAGCGACTGGTTGCTCTCTCTCAGGTTCTGTCTGGAGAGGTGCCCATCCGTTCTTGTGGATGTCCCCTCCCTAATAAACCTTGCCATTTTGCTTTCCACTACTCTCTGTCTCACGCCTGAATTCTTTCTTGCCTTCTCCAGTAACATAATGACTTATCTAATGATGCTAACCAGGCTTGTTGTTTGAAAACCAACTGAAAGCATTCATTCATTCATTCATTCAACCAGTACTTATTGAATGGCCTCCTCCTGCCATGGTTTGGATAGGATCTAAGTACGTTTCCCATGCTGGGATGGTGCGGGGTTCACATGCTGGGAGGTGGTCCCCAGTGTGGTGATGCTAAGAGGTGGTGGGATTTATCTTTAAGAGGTGGGAACTAGTGGGAGACAAGTCCTTAGGTCATCAACAGGAGCTGCTGTCAGAAGAGATTAGGGACCGGCACTGTGACATAGTGGGTAGAGCCGCTGCCTGCAGTACCAGCATCCCATATGGGCACCGGTTCAAGTACCAGCTGCTCCACTTCTAATCCTGCTCCCTGCTAATGCACCTAGAAAAGCAGTAGAAGATGGCCCAAGTCCTTGGGCCCCTGCACCAGTGTGTGGCACCTGGAAGAAGCTCTTTGCTCTTGGCTTCAGATTGGCCCAGCTCCAGCTGTTGTGGCCATTTGGGGAGTGAACCAGAGAATGGAAGACTTTCTCTCTCTCTCTCTCCCTCTCTCTGTAACTCTACCTTTAAATAAATTGAATAAATCTTAAAAAAAGAAGAAGAGGAAGAGACTTAGGGAGCTGAGTTTCGTGGGGAAAAAGTTGTTGTTAAGAGCTGGTTTGTCCCCTGAATCACTCTCTGACTTCCTGTTTCAAGATGTGATCTCTTCTTCCCATTTACGTTCCCAGCCACTGTGACACCACCTGCTATGAAGACCTCACTAGAGTGGAGCTAATACCAGTGCCTTAGCCTTGAATGTCCATAACAGTGAGCCAAATAAGTCTGTTTCCTTCATGAAGTAGCTGAATCTCAGGCACTTTGACATAGAACAAAAATAAACCAGATTTATACCTCCGATGCACTCATTTTTGCATTTAACAAATATTTGCTGAACATCTGCTGTACACCAACCCCCTGGGATACAACAGGGAATACTCTCTGTGGAGGAGGCTGTAGCTCTCATAGAGATCGCGTTGTAGGAGGGAGAAACACGCAGCCGGATAACGCCAGCTGATGACGTGCTGTACAGGAAACAAGAGTAGTCATGGGAGAGAGAGTAATAAAGGGCTGAGTTGGAGGTTCATGGTCACGGACGGCTTCTCGGAGGCCCAGATGACAAGCTGGGCATGGGAGGACCTGGGGAAAGCCCGTGCTATGAGGAGAAGGCAAAGAGAACTGTAGATGCGGCAGTTTTGAAAGGAGGGATGCAGTTCAGAGACAGAAGGGCAGTTGGAGAGAGGATGAGGAGGTCAAGGTTAGATTGCAGAAGTGAGGGGCTGGGTTAAGGCTCCGCCTGCAGCACTTGCATCCCATATGGGCACTGGTTCCAGTCCCAGCTGCTCCACTTCCAATCCAGCTCCCTGCTAATGCACCTGGGAAAGCAGCAGAAGATGGTCCAAGTGCTTGGGTCCCTGCTACCCATGAGGGAGACTGGATAAAATTGCTGGCTTCAGCCTGACACAGCCCTAGCAGGACCATGTAGGAAATAAACCAGCAGGAGAGAGAGAGAGAGAAAGCTCTCTCTCTCTCTCTCTCTCTCTCTCTCTCTCTCTCTCTCTCTCTGTAACTGATTCTCCTATGATTCCAATGAGCAGCCAAAGTTGAGACCATTCGAATGAGAAGCCACCGGAAGAGGAGATGAAGGAGGAGAGGGACCTGCTCTGAATTCTCCCTGCGAGAGAACATTCTGGCTGCCACACAGGTACAAGACGTTGTCACAACAGAGCCCAGCGTATAGCTGATGTCCACTGCCTGCCTCCTTCTCTTCCGCATCTCGGCAACCCTCCTGGAGTTGCTGCAGACTGTAGAGAGAAATCCCAACCAGACACTGGGAGATAAATAGCTCCCTGGAACTGCCCATGGCTGGTGACCGTGTTTCCCCTTCTCTGTTCCTGGAATTGCCCATCCACCCCCTCCAGGACTGGAAGCCTCATCTCTGCTGTCTTTTCAGATGCAAACTTTGCACCGTCTTTGCCAGCTCTGAGGACCCCCAACCCCCAGAACAGCTCCAAGGAATACTCAGAAGCAACTTGGCGCGTTTATTTTGATGAAATACAACAATTATCATGCTTAGCAGCTGTTGCTATTTAAAATAAGAAAAACCTGGGCTTCAATTTAAACTGTTTGGTAAAGCATGTGCCCCACCAATCTGGTCCAACAAAATCAGACATTATGAAACCCACAGAAGAACTGGAGCTTGTTACAGGAAGTTGAGATGCAAATCATATTTTGTTTCAAATGAGCCCGATGAATGCATAATTTTCCACAAAGAAATACTTTTGTGTCAGGATCCTTTTGCCAAGAACTGAAGTTCTGGGGCTGCAGCTGTTAGCAGTGTCTGATTGTCCATTTCAAACTGTAAGGAGTTCTGCTTTTCTAAGGAAGATTTGGAGCAAAGGCAGGAAGAGGACAGAGCTACTCTCGCTGATTGTCTTCCAGAACATTCGCTATGAGCTCTGCCTGCGCTTCCTGGCCTGCCATACTTGTCCTCCGAATTTGCAGATTGAACCTCAAATTGCATCAACAGCTACTATTCAGAAGGGACATTTTTCCTCTCTTTTCCAGCTCTTTCTCTGAGCTTAGGCTCATGAATTCTATTTGTCAGAAGTCTTTTGATTTCAAGTGGAAGAAATCCACTTCAGATTAAGTAGACCAAAAAAGGCAAGGGAGGAATTATCCGCTCATGTAGCTGCAAAGTCCAAACACGTTTTGGCTCCAAGGCACACTGAATCCAGGTTGATGACATAGGAGAGGGAGCTAGTCACAGATGAGTAACAGGATGAACAAGCAGCCCTCTGGGTCCAGCATTTGTGGCCGTGGATTTGCAAGGCACCAGTTTTCAAGTGGTGTGGTTTTCTCCAGGCAGAGATGCAGAAATGGCTGATGGACGATTGTGAATTGAGTTTGACGTCTTAGGTAGCAGGGGAAGATAGAAGCCAAGGAGTACAAGGGAAATTATCATTCAGATGAGGTCAACGAGATGGATCTAAGCTGAGAAGGGGAGTAGCGGCATCAGACAGGAGCAGGTGCACTGGGAGAGAATGGCGTTACTGGGGGTCACTACAAGGTGGAAAGATTGTGTTGTGGGGTAATGGGAACAAAGGGTCTGTCCACATAGAATGATGGTGGGTCATTAAGAGGTACAAAAAGGACAAATCGCGTGACAGATCTTTATAATCTCCCACCTCTTATTTTCTTTCTTTTTATTTTTTAATTTTTTGACAGGCAGAGTGGACAGTGAGAGAGAGAGACAGAGAGAAAGGTCTTCCTTTTGCCATTGGTTCACCCTCCAATGGCCGCTGCAGCCAGTGTGCTGCGGCTGGCGCACCGCGCTGATCCAAAGTTCGGAGCCAGGTGCTTCTCCTGGTCTCCCATGCGGGGGCGGGGCCCAAGGAGTTGGGCCATCCTCCACTGCACTCCTGGGCCATAGCAGAGAGCTGGCCTGGAAGAGGGGCAACCGGGACAGAATCCGGCGCCCCGACCGGGACTAGAACCCAGTGTGCCGGCGTCACAGGTGGAAGATTAGCCTATTGAGCCGTGGCGCAGACCATCCACCTCTTATTTTCCAAAGAGGAGAGGATTATATTTGATCTGCCTGCAAAAGGGGTAATAGGTGAAAATGCAGAACCTGTAAGAGTCTTTCAGCTCTACTTTAAATGTAGTTTGTCAGCTTCAAAACTCAGGTTGCAGTGTGGTCCACAGTATAGCTGTGTTGAAAGGTGCTGAGACCTCTCACAGGTGTGTGGGTGATGAGAGTGTCACCCTTATAAGGGGATTAATGCCACTCCCATGGGACTGGGTTATTTCTCACAAGAATGAGTGAATTCTTGCTCTCCCAGGACTGGATTAGTCACCACGAGAGCAATAAAGAGTAATAAAGAGAGGCTGCCCCTCATGTTTTGTGTCTTCCAAATGCACCTCTTGTCTCCTGCTTTTCTTTTCTTTTTTTTAAAAAAAAAAAAAAAAAGATGTGTTTAGGGGTCGGCGCTGTGGCATAGCAGGCAAAGCCGCCGCCTGCAGTGCCAACATCCCATATGGGCACTGGTTCGGGTCCCAGCTGCTCCACTTTCAATCCAGCTCTCTGGTGTGGCCTGGGAAAGCAGTGGAGGATGGCCCAAGTCCTTGGACCCCTGCACCCATGTGGGAGACCTGGAAGAAGCTCCTGGCTCCTGGCTTCGGATTGGCACAGCTCCGGCCATTGCAGCCATCTGGGGAGTGAACCAGCAGATGGAAGACCTCTCTCTCTCTCTCTCTCTCTCTCTCTCTCTCTCCCTCCCCCTCCTCTCTTTCTCTCTCCTCTCTCCCTCTCTCCCCCTCCACCTCTGCCTTTCTGTACCTCTGCCTTTCAAATAAAATAAATAAATCATTTTAAAAGATGTGTTTATTTACTTATTTATTTGAAAGACAGAGTTACAGTGAGAAAGAGGGAAAAAGAGAGATGTTGCGTCCACTGGTTCACTTCCCAAATGCCCAGGCTGAAGCCAGCACTGTCTCCTGCTTTTCTGCTACATTTCGATGCAACACAAGGCCCTTGCCAGATAAAGCCCAATCCTGGACTTCCAGCCTGAGCTAAATAAGCTTCTTCCACTTATAAATTACACAGACTCAGGGGGCCGGCGCCATGGCTCAGCGGGTTAACACCCTAGCCTGAAGAGCTGGCATCCCGTATGGGAGCCAGTTCAAGTCCTGGCTGCTCCACTTCCTATCCAGCTCTCTGCTATGGCCTGGGAAAGCAGTAGAAGATGGCCCAAGTGCTTGGGCCCCTGCGCCTGCATGGGATACCTGGAGGAAGCTCCTGGTTCCTGGCTTCAGATCGGCGCATCTCCGACCGCTGCGGCCAGCTGGGGAGTTAACCATTGGATGGAAGACCTCTCTCTCTCTCTGCCTCTCTGTGTAACTCTGACTTTCAAATAAAAAAATAATAAAATAAATCTTAGAAAAAAATTACACAGACTCAGGTATTCTGTTCTAGTAAGGGAAAATGGACTAAGTCACCTACACAATGGCATTTTTGAGAAACATGGATCCTCTTTGAGAAAGAGAAAGCAAGAAGTTGGGAGGAAGAGGAGGCAATGGAAGGGGATGGTGGATGAGACAGGAGAACCGTGTGAACTGCTAGTCTTGAATGGAATAGAAGAGAGAGAGATAAGGGTGTGGGAAGCTGGGGAGAGAGATGAGAGTCATTTGCAGGATGCCAGCTTGTATATTGTTTGACAGAGACAGCCACCGCGATCGCCACTGTCTCCAGACCTATTGGGTAAAGACTCACCACACCTGTCATGGTTCTCTAGGCACACAGCAGCGTTTCTAGTACTATGCTGAAGGACTGGCGCTGTGGCATAATAGGCTAAGCCTCCGCCTTTAGCATGGCATCCCATGTGAGCACCCCTTCAAGTCTAGCTACTCTACTTTCAACCTAGCTCTCTGCTAATGGCCTGGGAAGGCAGTGGAAGATGGCCCAGGTGCTTGGGCCCCTGCACCCATGTGAAAGACCCAGAAGAAGCTCCTGGTTCCTGGCCTCAGATCAGCCTAACTCTGGCCATTGCAGCCATTTTGGGAGTGAATCAGTGGATGGAAGACCTCTCTCTGTGTCTCTCCCTCTCTCTGTTTATAACTCTGCCTCTCAAATAAATAAATCTTTTAAATATATATATATATATGTGTGTGTGTGTATGTATATATATATAGGGACCGGCGCTGTGGTACAGCAGGGTAAAGCCCTGGCCTGAAGCGCCAGCATCCCATATGGGCGCCAGTTCTAGTCCTGGCTACTCCACTTCCCATCCAGCTCTCTGTTATGGCCTGGGAAAGCAGTAGAAGATGGCCCAAGTCCTTGGGCCCCTGCACCCACGTGGGAGACCTGGAAGAAGCCCCTGCCTCCTGGCTTAAGATCAACACAGCTCTGGTCATTGCGGCCAATTGGAGAGTGAACCAGAGGATGGAAGACCTCTCTCTCTCTCTGTCTCTACCTTTCTCTGTAACTCTGTCTTTCAAATAAATAAAATAAATATTTTTTAAAAGCTAGGAACTTGTTTTAAAAAATAAAAATAAAAATTTTATATATACACATGTATGTGTATATATGAATATATGTGTATATATATATATATATATATATATATATTATGCTGAGAAACTGGTTTGAGGAAGCCTGGAGCAAGCTGTAGAATTCCAGGATTTTTATGAAGGTCCATTTGGATCTAGGCTGTAGCTGTAGAAAAGGGAAGAGGCGAGGTGGAGGTGAAAGTCAAAGAATCAAGAAGGCTAAATAACTACTAGGCTGAAGTAGTCAATGAATAATGCAGGCGATTGTCAGTACTGGGCTGGAAGATTCTGCCCCAGGTCCCAAAGTCTTCCAGGAATGAAATGCCCAGGAAGTACATAAATGGCAACAATGAGAGGAGGAATGTGCTGTAAGTAGATGGCTGGGTCTCCAAGGAGAGGAGATGTGTACATGCCTGTGCAAACAGCATAAGGGGATAAGGGCTCCAACACAGCCCTCTTCCAGCCCAGAATAAGGTGGAGTGTGGAGAATAAGTTGTACCTACGAGAGCCACTAGGGGACGCAATGTCCATCGAAGAGAGTCAAGGTTCCATGGAGGCATTGAAGATGTTTATGGTGTTTATGGCGGAGCTGGGCACAGGGAGAAGGTCTAGGGAGGAAGGGGTAGTGGGATTGGGGTCAACAGAACAGAAGCAGAGAGCTTGGCTTCAGATGACTGACTCCTTCTCAGTCCCCATGTCATCTCCTTGCTCTCAAGTAGCCACGCTTCTCCGGGTCCTGTATTGTATTTCTCCCACTTATTTCCAGTACAAAATGGCATTTTTAAAGATTTGTGCATTGTCAGGGCCAGCATTGTAGCTTAGGGATAAAACCTCTGCCTTCAACACCATCATTCCATATGGGTGCCAGTTTGAGTCCAAGCTGTTCCACTTCTGATCCAGCTCCCTGATAATGCACCTGGGAAAGCAGCAGAAGATGGCCAAAGGGCTTGGGAACCCTGTACCCACATAGAAGACCAAGAAGAAGATCCTAGCTTCCGGCTTTGGCCTGGCCCAGCCCTGGCCATTGCAGCCATTTGGGGAATGAACCAACACATTGAAGACCTCTCTCTCTTTCTCTCTCTCTCTCTCTCTCTCTCTGTAACTCTAGTTTCAAATAAACAAAATAAACCTACTCAAAAAATTGTGTATTGTCTAGCCTCCCCTTTGGCTACCTTCAGCATCACTAAAATATAAACTCCATGGAAGCAGGCACTATGTCCATTTATTCTCTGCCTTACCCCCAGTGCTTGGCACACAGTAAGCACTCAATAAACGTATGCTTAATGAATTCATTAATAACAAACAGATGAATGACTGAATGAGTAGCCCTACAATAGAAGAGTATAAATATTGTTAGAGAGGGAAGACTTTACCTCTACCTCTGATGATTCGATAATTAGGTCTATAAAATAAATTGACAGTAGGCAGACTAACAGGAGAAAAAAATACAAATTTATCACATACATGGGGACATGAAGGAAAATAAAGTGAATACTGCAAAACCTAGTGAGATCTAGAAGCTTATACACTCTCTTTATATTTTATTTATTTGTATTCGAATGGCAGAGAGACGGACTCAGACAAAGAGAGACCTCCCACCCACTGGTTCACTCTCCAAATGCCCTCAGGAGCCAGGTCTATACTATGTTGAAGCCAGGAGCCTGAAACTCAATCCAGGTTTCTCATATGGGTAGCAGGGACCCAAGTACTTGATCCATTACCTACAGCCTCCTCTTGTGTCCATTAGCAAGTAGCTAGAATTGGGAGTGGAGCCAGGAGTCAAAGCCAGGCACTCTGATATGGGATGTGGGCAACCCAAGTGGCATCTTAACCACTCAGTCAAATGCCCACCCCCATAAACCCTCATTATAGAGGAGAGAACGGGGAGTATTTGGCAACTTAGGGGAGAACAAATGATTTGGAGGGGAGACTGTGGACCCCCAGAACGATGGGTGATCACGACTGTGCCAAAGCCCGACAGGGGATGGAGAGGACCTTCACTTCACTCTCCTATGACGTCAGCTCAGTCTCCCTGGTTGACCACAGTCCTAAGGAGTGGATTTGTGACAACTGAGCTCTTTTTAGAGGACCTGCCTTTAGGTAGGTAAAGGAAGTTTGGGGAAAGACTCTCCGTGTGTTTGCTGCTTCCCAGGTGACCTCAGTGTGAAGTCCTCTACAGCCTACTAGGAGGTGACATTTCCTGAACTTTATATCCACATAATATCCACAAAGCTTCCATATTTGTTGAGGTGCCCGCTGCCTGGATTGGATTGGTTCCTTACAAGGATCGGGACACAGAGTCCCCCAGTTCGACTTCGTACAGACAGATCCCTCCTGGCCTTGTTGCTTAAATCCACACTCCCACATCGGGATTTGTTAGCTCCAGTTCTCGCCTAAAAATACTCCTCTCCGATATCAAGGACAAAATTTATAAACACGAAAGTGGTTATTACGGCTTAATCACAGGCTTGGTGGTGGTGAGCCTTGGCAATCTCTCTGGGGTATTAACAAGAGCAGTGTAAATATGTCACGTAGGTGGTATTTTTAGTCTCACCCACCCTTCAACCCAAATGGGAACATCCCTACAGAAGGTCCTTGTGACTCCCCAAGCCCCACCAATTCTCGCTGCCCAGAAATCATAGTTATGGGGGCTCTAGTGACAACTGCTAAGTGAGGTAGAGCCAGGGGAAGTGGGTCCTGCCTGAGACCCAGCTCATTCTCCGTCAGATGACACCTGAGCCCTGGAACCACACTCAATCAACCAGTTCCTGGGGCCAAGTCACACTGCTCACCCCAAAAGGAGGCTTGGCCAAAAATCAGTTGTGTCTCATGGGAAGGAAGAGGCAGTCCTCTGAGGATCCCCTTGTTGTCAGCTCTTTCCCCTAGGACAGAACCTTGGAAAAACAAGAAAAGGGGCTGGTGTTGTGGTAGACCGGGTTAAGCCGCCATCTGCAATGCCAGCATCCCACATAAGTACCAGTTCAAGTCCTAGCTGCTCCACTTCTGATCCAGCTCCCTGCTAATGCACCTGGGAAAGCAGCAGAAGATGATCCAAGTACTTGATCCCCTGCCACTTACATGGGAGAAGGATGGAGTTCCAGGCTCCTGGCTTCAGCCTGGACCAGCCTTGGCCATTGTGGCCATTTGGGGAGTGAACCAGTAGATGGACAATCACTCTCTCTTTCTCTCTCTCTTTCCCCCCCTTTCAAATTAATTAATTATTTAAAAAGAAAGAAAAAAAAGCAAGAAAGGACAAAGAATCCCTGTCTAAGCCCTGGAGCCACCAACCAAAGTATTTTCCAAATCAACATCTTTCCTACTCACTGTCAGCTTTTAAACATGAAATTTATACCCCATTCTGAGAGATGAACTCTGCAACAGGCTGGTTGGGACTGGGATTGGGCCCTAAACTGCCTCTCTCCATACCCCTGGATAAGGAGAGAATTTTTTTTTTTAAATTTTAATTTATTTAAAAGGCAGGGGGAGACAGAGACAGGCAGAGAGACATCCCCCACCCATTGGTTCACAAGAACCTCCTATGACAATGCCCTGTCACTGGTATTTGGTGAGTGAGGGTGTCCCCTTTATGGCTGCCCAGCTCCATTTGGTTGGGGTTTTGACATAAGTGACTGCACTTTGGTAGCAGTAACTTCCACAGCTTGCAGCATAGCAGGTGCTGTGTTAAGTGCTGAGTTGTACCCTTTGATAATAAACTGATGATCTATTAAGGAATCTGTTTGCCTAACTTCTGTGAGCCATTCTGGCAAATTATTGAACCCAAGGAGGAGGCCCTGGGAACTCTGGGTTCACAGCTGGCTGGTCAGAAGTACCAGAGGACCAGGACTTGCATCTGGCCTCTGAAGTGGACACAGCTTTGTGCACGGAGCCCTCAACTATGGGGTTGGATGCTAAATCCTGCTGCACAGTTTCAGAATTGAATTGAGTTAGAGGACAGCTGGCTGTTGTCAGAAGTGGTTGGCATGGAAAAATGTCCCCACACGTTTGGTATCAGACTGTCCTGGTGGAGGTGTGGGGGGGGAGGGGGAAGGCGGGGTGAATGTGCCAGTGTTGTGGCACAGAGGGGGAGCGGCCACTTATAATGCTGGCACCCCTTATCAGAGTGCTGGTTCAAATCCCAGCTATTCTGCTTCCCATCCAGCCTCCTGCTAATGTGCCTGGGAAGGAAGCAGAGGATGACCCAGAACTAGGACCCTGCTATCCACATGGAGGACCAGGATGGAGCTCCAGGTTCCTGGCTTCAGACTGGCCCAGCCTTGGCTGTTGCAGTCATTTGGGGAGTGAACCAGTGGTTGGAAGGTATTTCTCTCTCTCTCTCTCTCTCTCTCTCTCTGTCATGCTACCTTTCAAATAAATACATCTTTTTAAAAAATATTTAAAATATATAAAAATATTTAAAATACATAAAAATCATTTTAAAGATTTATTTTATTTACTCTGGCTAGAGGTCCTTGATTCTAAATCTAAAAAAAAAAATTATTTTATTTATTTGAAAGACAGTGTGACAGAGAGAGACAGGGAAAGTCAGAGTCTTCCATCTGCTTATTCACCCCCCAAATGGCTGCAATAGCCAGAGCTGGGCCAGGCCAAAGCCAGGAACCAGGAGCTTCATCCAGGTCTCCCATGTGGGTTCAGGAGCCCAAGCACAAGGGCCATCTTCCACTGCTTTCCCAAGTGCATTAGCAGAGAGTTGGATTAGAAATGGAGCAACCAGGACTTGAACCAGTGCCCATGTGGGATGCCAGCATCACAGGCAGCAGCTTTACCCACTACACCATAATGCCAACCCCATAAAATAAATATAAAAAAACCATGTGGTTCCCATGGACTTGACTCTACCTTTGCTTCACAGGTGGCCTGAGGCTAAGCACCAGCCAGTTGGAACCTTGCATTCCTGCTCACCCCAGTAGTGTCAGCAGGATTGGTCCGTGGGCTTGTGTAATAGTTTTATCAAAGTCAAAACCAATGCTGGGGGCCACCTCCCCTGCTGACTTAGTATATGTGCCCTGGGCAAGTCATATACCCCTGTGGTATTTGTTTAAGGAAAGTTTCATTGCATCACAGCTACACACACCGTGGGCTATGGCAACATCAACATCACCTCAATGTTTGATAGATATGCAGATTCCTCGGCTCCTTCCAAACTTAATGTACTGCTATAGGCAGGGAGGTAGCTAGGAGGAACTGAGAACTGTACCACCCAAACCACACCCCCTTTCATGTCAATCCAACATGGCAGCAGGCTCAGCCTACCCACTCCCCATCCTGCTCCTGAGCCTCACTTCCCATCATGCACCAGACATCAGGACACTTCCTAGGCTTCAACACGTGCTCTGTGGCCACGTGTACACCAGACACCTTGTGTGCTGCAGCCCTGCCCCAAATTCCTCCCCCTCCTTTGAATATTCAATTAGGCCCTGCCCCAGGCACCTCCCCAGTCCTGTAAAAGGAGATCCCAAGTCTTAATTGCAACTCGCAGTTTCTCCTAGGCTGCTTGCACTTCCATCTGAGTGTGCACTTCACCTTCACCTTTGAACAGATCTGACTTTCCTGCTCCCCTTCACCTACAGCTTCTCCTTGAATTCTCTTGGGAGCGGAGGCGAGAGCCTGGAACAAGTCTATCAGGGGGAATCTCTCTGCCTTCCCCTGGAACAGCCTCAGAGTTTCTGGGGAAGGAGCCCAGCTATTTCCTGCATTCACAAGCCCTCCGGGAGATGCTGACACACGCTGGAGTTTGAGGAACACTGGATTCGCTCATTCCTGAGTATCTGAGTCTACCAACCACTGTGTAAAATAATTCAGAGAATCCAGGGAGAATGCAGCCTGATAACTATTCTTCTTCTTCTTCTTCTTCTTCTTCTTCTTCTTCTTCTTCTTCTTCTTCTTCTTCTTCTTCTTCTTCTTCTTTGCCTCTTTCTTTCCTTGTTCATTTCTAGCCACTGCCACTTCCTAATTTTATCTCAGAGGCTCTTCCTTGCCAGCCTGGGGCAGCCGGAAATGTGATTGTAATTGGGGAGAAACCCCACGCGTTCTTAGCTAGCATTTATGCCAATGGCAGTATACAGATAATAGAGGCAAAATGGAGTATATTGGTGTAGGTCAAGCCAATGAACTAGGTGATCCTGTGGCCACAAACCAGCCTCCCCGAGCAGCCGGGCTGTATAGGGCTTGCTTTTAAGGAAACTGTGTATATTAAATCATTCCATGAGAGGTTATGCCCACTAAGCTGTCATGGATGTTACATGAATTCATGTTGTGGTTGGAGATTTAAAGCTCTTCGCTTTCTCTATTAGGAAAGATGAATTGAGGATGTGATTGACGCTTATGTGCAGAATCCTTAACCTGACTTCAGTCAGGTAGGGACCTGCAGCTTCTCATCAAAGGGACTTCACCATGGGATGTGCCTTTGTCCAATCAAGGCTGCAGTTCAGATCTGCCTGCAAAGATATCTGCTTGATCTATTGTTTAAACCTTTATTTATTTGAGACACAGAGACAGGCGTGAGAGCTCTCCCACCTCTGCTACACTTCCCAAATGCAGGGTCTGGTTCAGGCCATAGTGAGGGGCCAGGAATGCAACCCAGGTCTCCCACATCGACAGCACTTGAGCCATTGAAAGCGGGGAGGGGTGGGGGGAGGCCACAGCAGAGGCAAAGGGAGGCCACAACCCTGAAAGGGGGCTGCTTGCAATTTTTTGGGGAAGCAGCTGCCTGCAATTATCCCAGCTGGGGAAGAAAAATGTGCTCACCTCTGCTCTCTGCATCTCTACCATAAATCTGCCTGTGGCATCTCCTTCTAGAAACAGGCTTGACCCGCGGACCCTTGGAAGTGCAATCTTGAGTTGTGCACCCTCGTTCCCCATACGTGGCCCTAAGCCACAAAGGCTGAACACGGAGCCCACCAATGCCGTGACAGCTAACCCATGACATTGATGAACCTATAAATACTGTAAAAAAAAAAAAAAAAGCCTCGGGGGTCAGTCTCCAGGAAGGGACTCCTACCGAGCCTGCTGGTGAATAAATTCTAGAATTCTCCATTCAGTCTCTGGTGTCTTGAGCCGAGGGGGCTTTTCCCACCTCAGATTACAACAACACCATCCCCTGCTGCTTCCAAGGGTGCACATTAGTGGGTAGCTGGAACTGGGAGCTGAGCAGGGACTCAAACCCAGGCATCTAATGTGGGACACAGGAGTCCCAAGCAGCACCTTAACTGTTGTACCCAATGCATGCCCACATGTGATCTATTTAGAACAGGGCTGGGTTGTTTCCTGGGTGTGATGGAGAGAGTCTCACGCCCTTTCTGCACGGCCACAACCAGGCCACCATCCCTGGGCTGTGACTGTCACACAGTGCTGTCCCTGCCAGACAAGACCACAAGCAGGAGCTGCGTCTGTTGGCTGGCGGCAGTATCCTTGGCTCCCAGAACACGCCTTGGTCCTCCCTGAGTACCTGTTGCATAAGTGAGATCTGCTTCTTCCTCAGGTCCCCCAGATGCAACAGAAAACCCCAAATCTGCCTCGTAGTCAGCTCAGGCTGCGAGAATCAAACACCAGCCACAGTGGATCTGGTTTTTGTCTCACATAGAACTGTCTTAGTTCATTTCAATCCAGCAGGGATCGGTGTCTTGCAAGGCTGTCTTCTCATTGTGTCCTCGTATGGCCTTTCCCGCATGTATGCAAAGAGAGAAAGAGAGAGAGAGAGAGAGAGAGAGAGTGAGTTTAAGAGTTTCTCCCGCTTCTTTTAAAGATTTATTTGAAAGGCAGAGTTACGGAGAGAGGGAGAGACAGAGAGAGATCTTCCATCCAGTGACTCACTCCCCAAATGGCTCAATAGCTAGGTCTGGGCCAGGCCGAAGCCAGGAGCCTAGAATTCCATCTGGGTCTCCCATGTAGGTGTAAATACTTAGGGCATCTTCAGCTGCTTTCCCAAGCACATGAGCAGGGAGATGGATTGGAAGTGGAGCAGTCAGGAAATGAATCAGAACTCACGTGGGATGCCAGTGTCACAGGCAGAAGCTTAACTTGCTGTGCTCAGTGCTGGTCCCAGTTTCTTCCCATTTAAAAAATAAATAAATAAATAACTTCTCTTTGTTTTGTTAAGATTCAGTTAGGCTAGATTGAGAACACACAGTCAATATAAATACTATATTCATGTAATTCAAAAGTCGTAACTGAAGGAAGTATTGAAAAGAACTAAAACAATCTTATGGTTGAAAAAACAATATTCAATGCCTAAAAAAATGAGACGAATATGTGAGATGGTCACAACTCTAGCTTCTGTGTTTCTGTCGAGTGACAGAGAGAGAGAGAGAGAGAGAGAGAGAGAGAGAGAGAGATCGTCCATTGCTGGTTTACTTCCCAAGTGCCCACAACCGCCGGGGCTGGGCCAGACTGAAGCCTGAATCCAGGAGCTCAATCCGAGTCTCCCACGTGGGTAGCAGGGACCCCACCTATATGAACAGGGACCCCACCTATATGAACAGGGACCCCACCTATATGAACCACCACCTGTTGCCTCCCAGGAAGCTAATGATGGAGCAGTGGAGCCAGGACAAGATTCCAGGGGCACAGCAGCAGGTGTGTTAATATCTCGGCCAGTCACCCACCCCTCGCGCTCTCCCTTCAACTCCTCAGCTCGGTCCAGCCCAGGGAATCTGATTTCCCCTTCAGCAGGAAAAGGTGGCCAAGCAAATAGCCCCGAGCTGCGGTGTACAGACCAGGGTCTCGGCTTTTGAAGCTCGAAGCTTGGGAGCCCTTCCCGTGTGTGCATTTCCGATCTCCCACATGAAAGACGGTCACTGGGTAAGGGGAAAAATACGGGGAAACTCTAAGGGAAAGAAAAAAAAAAAAGTATCAGTTGACATAGCAGAATAGTAATCAAATTATAAAATATAGAGTAAATAATGATAGTGACGGTTTTTGTTCCATCTAAGTTATATACAGGAGAAAAATGAAGGAAGTAAAAAAGGTTTAAAATGAGAACAGTCATGACATGTAAGGAAAAGCTACCTTCAGAGCAGTGAGGATAGAATGATCTCATTTTTACAGAAAAAGGATGTGTTTGGCTGATTTATCGGTTTACAGAGAAATAAGTCTAACTAGGCACCCAGCTGTTCTCTGTAGTTACCTCCAGGGAATGGAAGAGGGAAGGGGAATTTTACTTTCCATTTTATACACATTTGCATTTCAATAAGTCTATTAAAAATGTAATGTTAATTGTAAAATGCTGAACTGTGATGGGGAGAGAGAAATAAAAGAATAGACAGATAGTGAATATAAAATATTTGGTTGAGATTTCTGTGAAACAAGATGGAGACAAAAAAGACAAAAATAGATGTGATTTGAAATAAAAGAAAGAAAATCAAGTGCAAAGAAGCTACAACAACCATACATATTCAAAAGTCTAAAGAACGAAGCACGCTGTGAGGTAAAAAGTTAAAGACAGAACAATGAGAGAGGAAGCATAATCTATGTTGAAAAAAAATTTATAGTAGAAATTAAGAAAACAAAGACCAAAGTTTAAAGACATAAAAGAAGTGGAGGAAGCCTACTGGTAGCAGCTAAGGTTGAAACTTTGCAGTTTTTTTTCCTGTTTTTTTTTTTAAAGATTTATTTATTTATTTATTTTTACTTGAAAGGCAGAGCTACAGAGAGGCAGAGGCAGAGAGAGAGAGAGGTCTTCCACCTGCTGATTCGCTCCCCAGATGGCTGCAAAGGCCAGAGTTGCGCCATTCCAAAACCAGGAGTTAGGAGCTTCTTCCGGGTCTCCCACACAGCTGCAGGTTCTCAAGCATTTGGGCCATATTCTGTTTTCCCAGGCCAAAGCAGAGAGGTGGATCAGAAGTGGAGCAGCCAGGACTTGAACTGGCATCCATATGGGATGCCGGTACTGCAGCCAGCGGCTTTTCCCACCACGCCACTGCGCCGGCCCCAGATTGAGTCTTTGTTAATGAGACTCTCGTCTGACTTCTGTTGCGAAAAGTCCCATACAAGAATTAACTCCTTGAAATGGGTTAAGCTGTCCCTTGGGACACAGTAACTTCCTGCTAATGTGCACCCTAAGAAGCAGTAGATGATGGCTCAAGTGCTTAAGGACCTGCTACCTATCTGAGAGACCCAGGCTTGCCCCCAGCCTCCTGGTTTCAGCCTGTCCCAATGCTAGCTGTTGTAGGCATTTGGGGGGAGTGAACCACCAAGTAGAGTAATTATCTCTCTGTTGCCATCCCTCTGCCTTTCAAATAAATAAACAGTTAACTCCGTGTTCTAGAAGTGTCTTTAAAATCTTCCACCTTCACTGCACATCCGCTGTGCTCCAGCTTCCAGCCTCAGTTGATTTTTTTTTTTTAACTCCTTGTGAATTCAGAGTGGGACTCCTTGAATCAACAAGAACACACTCAACAGGAGCCAGAGAGCTGCAATTCTGTCCTTTGTGGTTGAATTGGGTTTGTAGTGCTTTCTGATCCCTTAGCTGTCAGGAAGAATGTACTCACCCCTTGCCCTGTCTCAAAGCAGTGTTGCGTTCATTCCCAGGCCAGACAGCTCTCCAGCCCTCAGCTTCCTGGTCTAAAAAGTGGAGAAAATGAGAACCTACCTGACGGAGCGATTATGAAAACTACGGAGGAGGTAGGGACGGGCCATCTCAAACCATACAGAATTAGTCTACCGACTATTTCAAGTTGAAATCACTTGAGGAAGCGTAAGTACAGAGAGAGTTGTCTGCCCTGTGTGTTCCTGCATGCCATCAGCCGAAAAGATTCTTTTGGGAGGGCCGTGCTCCACATACCAAGGTGGGGAATAGCCTTAATTATCAGAGACTGAGCAAGGGGCTGCTCTGAGCATGAACAAATCCCTTGTAGGAACCCTTCCGTTCCCTTGGCTAGAAGCATTCCTCCCATCAGTCTCTTGGTGGCATTGCTAGAATTTATGGCCCCTTCCCGAGATCCATTTGTCCGACGATGCCTTCACAAATTTATCTTCCTTTAGCTGGAGAGTGTAAAAGTATCCTGCGTGACTCACTGATTTGGACATCATTGTCCTCTGGAGATCCCCCACGTGCAGGTAAAATTAATGGAACTTGTGTGCTTTTCTCTTCTCAATCAGCCCTTGTGTTAATTTGGTCCCAAGACCACAGCCCAAGGGCCCACATAAAAAAAAAAAAAATGAGGTAGAGAGTCCGTGGCTCTCTCCCTCCCCTACAACTAGATACACAAAAGGAGCCTTGGGAAACGCTCAGCGAAGTCCAATTCTCTGCCTTTTCTAAGGAGTAGAATGTGGTCTGAAGATCTCTCCAATATCGCAGAGCAAATATGTGGAAGAACTTACATTTAACCCAATATCCTGTCTCGCCAGTGGCATTTTTCTTTATGCCTGGCTGGGTTTAAGGATTAGGTTTTTTTGTTTGTCTTCATCAAGGGCCATTTTCGGTTGCTTGCTTTCAAAGTTTTCAAGGAGCAGAGAATTTTGTTTTTGCAGAAAAAAAACTGTGAACCACCCCAGGCAACTATTTTTAGGATCAGCCGATTTCCTCAGAGCTGGGATAGCAGTTCAACTTCCACTCAAATGGACTCCTCTAGCAATGCAACAGACTGGCCTGCCCCCCGCCACCGGGGTTGGGGTGGCACAGCACTGTAGCCTTTCATTTTGCTGTCATTCTCATCCTCTGGTTTAAAGACAGACTAAATTAAAAGGTTAGAAAGGCAGCCTTTTCAAAAAATGAGTTACAGTGATAACAAATCATAAAAATGGACCAAATAACTGCTGAGTAATTGGGTACTGCCAACCCAAGGCTGTGTTAAACCCTCCAGTGCCAGGCCCCAAGGATGAGAACAGAACTTCAAAGCCAGACATAAGAGCCAGAGGAAGAAAGTGTGGACTTGAACCTGTGAGGGGTCCCTCTGGGTCCCCTGAGCCAGAGATCCCTGAACATCTCCATCACAGAAACCAGGACCTTGTTTTTAAGTCAGTGTGCTTGGTTTCTGTTGGTTGCAATGAAAAAAACAAAAAACAAAAACAAACAAACAGAAAAAAACACTCATAACTCTATCTGGTCTTCTTGCCTCTTTCTGGAAAAAGAAGTTTTTTAACTTCCTGCTTCATCAGTTCATTATCTCCATACCCATCAACTCACCTTGGAGGAAAACAATCCCCAGTTATTCAACCTTTTTCTTTTCTTGAAGACTCCTTAAAGCTAGCCAGCAATGTCATCACAGGATCACTGAGTCTCAACCGTACCGCTCAGACGAGGATTCAACAACCCTGTTGCGAAAGGGAGCCCAAGTTCTATTGTAGGGGTCGCAGTGAGTCATTGCATTAAAAGTCAAAAAATGCTTGGCAAAGTCACTAAAATATAATCGGCTAGCTAAGGGTCCCCTGGGTAGTTTGGCCATCATTTGGTGAATGACTAGCACCGTCGACCAAAGGGCAAGATGCTTCCCTCTTGTGTGCCTCTAGGAGTTCTCACCATGAGCCATGGAAGAACAGCTTCTACACACAGCCCGGGAGTCACCCTGCACCTCCTGTTATGTCCACCATGCCCTGTCCCCTTAGCTACCACTGTTTGACCACTGCCAGCCCAAGTGCGTGGAGCCATTGACAGGTAGCCCAGCAGTTGTCTTCACCAACAATGCCACCAACTCTTCTTGGCCACCGAGTGTGTGAGCTTCTTGCCACGTCTGCTTGCCCGTGTGTCTTTCTCCAGGTGAGAGGGAACTGCGTTTCCCTTCAGCAGCCAGACTTTTGCACAAGGTGGATTGCCTTTGCTAAGAGATTCAGGTCTATGACGCTGTAGTGGCTCCATTTTACTGACTTCTCAGGGAGAGCCCTCAGTCCAGGAACATTGATGAGGCAGTGCCTCTCATCTCACCCCTCAGCCTTTTCCTCTACATGAGCCTCTTAGTCTGGCGTAGACCCAGACTCCTGGCTCCCACCCAACCTCCTCACCCTTCCACAGAGACCCATCCTGGTACCAGAACTGCTCCTCCTTGAATAGGCACGTGGTTGCCTTGGGTCTCTGTAGCCGCTCCCCATAGGCAGGTTTCCATCAGGCACGTCTGAATGTGATGTGTCCGGACCGAAATTGCAAACGTCTCTCTCCTCCAGATGAAGCTGGGGGCAGGTGCAGTAAAACAGATGTCCACAAGCACTTCACACAGGGAGGGCGGCTCTGCTCCCCAAAACTCACAGGGAGAACCCCAAGGCTGCCTTATCTAGTTGCACCAGAGAGAACATTTGAGTCCTGGTCAAGACGCCTTGTTACACACGCACACACATGCACATCACTATTGAGAAAATGCATAGGATCAAATAAGAATAAAACCATACCTGTGTCTTATTGTCTTAGTAATATGCCATGAGGGGGCCAGCGCTGTGGCTCAGCGGGTTAAAGCCCTGGCTTGAAGCACTGGCATCCCATATGGCCACCGGTTCTAGTCCTGGCCGCTCCTCTTCCATTCCAGCTCTCTGCTATGGCTTGGAAAGCAGTAGAAGATGGCCCCTGCACCCATGTGGGAGACCCAGAAGAAGCTCCTGACTCCTGGCTCCTGGCTCCTGGCTCCTGGCTCCTGGCTTCGGATCGGCACAGCTCCGGCTGTTGCGGCCAACTGGGGAGTGAACCAGTGGATGGAAGACCTCTCTGTCTCTGTCTCTACCTCTCTCTGTAACTCTGACTTTAAAATAAATAAAATAAATCTTTTTTTTTTAAAAAAGTATATTACCCAGGTAATATACCATGAGGATTTCTGCCTTATTATTCGGCGTGCACCCCAAAATGCATTTGATGGCCTTGTTTGGGTGTACTGTAATGTATGTTTTTCACTTCTTGCTGGACTTGCAGGTCATTTCCTATTTTTTGCTCTTATCAGAGCCCCGTTGATGCACAGCTATACAAAATCTCATTGGATCTGTGTTTACGTCTGCAGGATAGAGTTGTAGAAGTGAAATTGCTGGGCCAAAGACTACAGACTTTTTCCAGGCTGCTCATAGCCAAACTGCTTCCCGAGAAGTTTTCTAGGTTTACACCTGCACCAAGAAGAGGAAAGTACGGATCTAGGGGTGCGCATCTGGCACACAGTGAGGAAGCATCTCAAGATGCCTGCATCCCACATCGGCGTGCCTGGGCTTGAGCCCTGGCTCTGTTGCCAGTTCCCGCCTCCAGCTCATAACCATTTTTGGGAGGCAGCAGGAGATGGCTCAAGTAACTGGGTCCCTGACACTCACGTGGGAGACCTGGATTGAGTTCCGGGCTCCTAGCCTCCACCTGGCTCAGCCCTGGCTATTGCGCATATTTGAGTAGTCAGGGAATTAACTAGCAAATGCGAGTGTCTCTCCTTCTCTCTCTCCATATGTGTGTGTGTGAGCGTGAGCACATGCACTATGCACACGTGTGTATGTGTGTATATATATATATATATATATATCTGTTTTTCTGCCTTCCAAGTAGATGAAAATAAATGAACATTTAGAAAAACAAAATGAGAAAGAATATGAAATCTTCCTCCAGTTTCTCCGGAATTGGACATTATATGGTTAACTTTTCTTTCATCTTTGCCTATTTAATAGGAAAAATTGTTTCTTGTCTCTTGCTGTTTTAACGTGCATTTATGTTATTACTATCAGGGTGTAACTATTTTATTATGATTATTACCTATTTGCACGCACACCAAGAGTCTCTACCGTTTGGTGGTTTTTTTCATATTTGGGTATTATTGACGGTTTCCTTATGGAATGCAAGACCATTTTTGATATTAGAGGGTTTTTTTACAGCACCTTTTGCCTTTTAATTTTGTTTAACACATTTGATTCATAGACACTTGAAGAATAATGTAGTAAAATCAATCGTTTCCTTTCTGACTTCTTATTTTGTGTGTAACAGGGTTTTCCTTGTTTCCTTGTAATTTTGCTAAACACTGTTTTGCATTTGTATGCAGTAAACCCCAAGGGTATTCTTTGTGAGTTTTGTGCGTTAAAGAGCTTTCTTCTTCCCAAGGATCTGATAAAAAAATCACACACATTTTGTCACAATCCTGTATCATTGTATTTTTTTTTTTTCCTCTTGCCCTAATCTTTCCTGATGTTTCTTTCTTTTGCTTGGAATGCCTTTTTTACCTTTTTTTTTTTTTTTTTTTTGACAGGCAGAGTGGACAGTGAGAGAGAGAGACAGAAAGGTCTTCCTTTTGCCGTTGGTTCACCCTCCAATGGCCGCCGCGGTAGGTGCGCTACGGCCGGCGCACCGCGCTGATCCGATGGCAGGAGCCAGGTGCTTCTCCTGGTCTCCCATGGGGTGCAGGACCCAAGCACTTGGGCCATCCTCCACTGCACTCCCGGGCCACAGCAGAGAGCTGGCCTGGAAGAGGGGCAACCGGGACAGGATCGGTGCCCCGACCGGGACTAGAACCCAGTGTGCCGGCGCCGCGAGGCGGAGGATTAGCCTAGTGAGCCGCGGCGCCGGCCGTATCATTGTATTTTTATGATTAGCTTTTCTTGAACAAATTAAAATAATGAAAATATTTGTGACAAATATATACAGTATATGGTATTTATGAAATATATTTTAGTAAATGAAAAAGAAAATAAATGACATCTAATTCCAATGAGATGATTTAAGCAACATTTTGGGATTGTCTAACTAAGAGCACACATTACTTCATTTTTAAAAATATTTGGGTTTTCAATTTATTAATTTATCTTCCATTCACTGGCTCATTCCTCCAAATATCTGCAACAGCCAGGGTGGAACGAGCCCAAAACCAGGCGCCTGAAACTCCGTCTGGGTCTCCTACATAGACGGCAGGGACCCAAGCCCTGAGCCAGCATCAGCTGCCACCCAGGGTGTGCACTAGCGGGAAGCTGGAACTGGAAGTGAAGCTGGGTGCAGGCGTGCGCAGCAGCATCAAACACCTGCCCCTGGTTTTGTGAAAGGAGTACCTCTGGGACTTAGCAATGCCCCCAAGCCCTCCTATTTTGTTATACAAAGGCCTTCTGAAACCTGCCGCCCTCTTCCTTCTTTAACAACGACATCTCTTCCTACCAGGCCCCTCGGACATCAGTTTCCTGTTTATGCACCCTGTTACGTCACTCCCTTTAATGATGTATTTCCTTTCTGCTAGTGCGGTTTCTCAACTTTGGCATCTACTGACCCAGGAATATGGACCCCGAACGTCGCTGTGGGGCAGTCCTGTGCATGATAGGGTGTTTCACAGCATCCCAGCCTCTACCCCCCGGATGCCAATAGAAATCCCACCCCCGACCAAGGATGACCACCTAATGTCTGGCGAGGGCAGGGGCAGGGGAAGGGAGTGGGTAACCCCCATGCAGTGAGAGTATATTCAAAACTCTTAAACAGGCACTCCTGATATGAAAGGTCATCTGTCTGATCGTGGGGAGCAGGACGCTCTGAGCAAAATACCGGAAGTGGAAGTTTTAGGCACTGTAGGATGGGTACAGCCTCAGGGTCATGAAATTAGAAGTTTATATCTGCTCTACTAACACGCCTGGGAAGACAACAGATGGTGGCCCAAGTGGGTGCCTGCCTCGCACATGGAAGACCTGGAGGGGGTTCCTGGATCTTAGCTTCAGCCTGGCGTAGCGCTGGTTGTTGTGGGCATCTGGGGAGTAAACCAGCTGATAAAAGATCTCTCTCTCCCTCTCTCATTCGCTGTGTGTGTGTGTGTGTGACTCCACCTTTCAAATAAATCAATCTTTAAAAAAGAATGAATTCAGCCACCACCTAAAGCCAGACTTCCCCATGTCCACCCAGCTCCAGCCATAAGAGCATCTTGGGTGATAAGAAAGGGACTGCCTGTCCATCAACCAGAGGAAAAACTCCCAGGGAATAACTCCATATACAAGAGTGCACCTGCTTCCAACAGGGCAATGAAACCATCTTGCTACAGTCTTGGCACAGGGGTATTCCACCAAATCAGGTGTTATCAAAGATCCTTGGGAGTCCTAAACATTGCTTCTTGTGCACGGTGGAAGCCATTGCCCTGGATTTCAGAGCAGATGCAAACTCCCAGGAAGTGGATATTGGTGCTTTGCAGGAGGTAAGTGAGGCCTACCGGGTTTCTTCTTGGACGATGCCAATCTGGTGACACCCATGCCAGCTGGGTAACTATCATGCCCCCTCAAGCAGCCAGGGGATCTGCTGCACACTTGGAAATCATGCAAACAAGAAACATTTTCTTCTCAAGCCAATAAAAATACCTTTTCTTTTCTGAATGTAATACTATTTTTTTCCCAAGGGGGCAAAAGCAATCGTAGTATATGACAAAAAATGGAAAAACAGGAGACAAACAGATATTGACAGGTAGTTCTTTTTTCTTTCCATTTTCATTTTGTGTGGGTACTTTAACAGGGACATAAAGCATTCACACAAGTCAAAATGTTTAGTGAACAACTCTATAACAACCATAAATAGACTAGTTACATTTTTTTCTAGAACATGCTAGCATTCGGAATTTTTTAAAAGAGATACATTTTTTTTATCATTGACAAGTAAATGATCTTTGTATGTGTTAATTGAAAAGTAGCTTCCATTCATTTGCTTTGTTTAAAAGAAGCAAGTTATCCTACATGGAAATAGATGTTTTCACTGTATTCCTTTGTTGTTTCTGCAGACTTGTTATTAAAATGCATTGAACCAACCATTAATGCTCTGTTGAAGCTGGACACTTTCGAGTTTATTAATAAACAGAAGTCTTGTGAGGCTTAGGATAGCGCTTCACAAACTGTAATAAGCATGCAAGTCACCCAGGGGTCTTAAGGACAGATTCTGGGGGCCAATGCTGTGGCGTAGCAAGTTAAACCACCCTCTGCAGAGTCGGCATCCTATATGGGCACCGGTTGGAGTCCCGGCTGCTCCTCTTCTGATCCAGCTCTCTGCTATGGCCTGGGAAAGCAGTAGAAGATGGCTTAAGTCCTTGGGCCCCTGCACCCGCGTGGGAGACTGGGAAGAAGCTCCTGGCTCCTGGCTTTGGATCGGCCGTTGCGGCCATCTGGTGAGTGAACCAGTGGATGAAAGACCTCACTTTCTCTCTCTCTTCTGCCTCTCCTCCTCTCTCTGTGTAACTCTTTCAAATAAATAAATAAATCTAAAAATAATAATAATAAATAAATAAAGAGATTCTGGTTTAGCGAGTCTAGGTGGAGTCTGAGAGTCTGCATTTCTAACAAGCTCCCACGATGCATTGCCACAACTTCTGCACCTGCTGGGGCTGCTGGTCCACCTACCACACTCTGAGGATTTGCAATGATCAACCCCACATCACTAGCAGGTGCCCTGGAGAAATAAGGATCCAAGTCTCCAAGCCGCCTCCTTCTGGTTGAACCACACCGCACAGACTCTAGTAAGGAAACCATAAAACTCATCCCTCCAAATCAGAACTTCCTTGTTTAAGTCAAAGGAAGCACCGTGTATCAAGTGGACTGTCCAAGCTAAACAGGGCCTTATGGTTAGCCTGGCTTTCACAGAAGTGGAGATTATCTTCCAACGAGCCAATCATTAAACATTTATAAATGGGAGGAAAAAAAGAAAACCTGTTGGGAAGAAGTGCAGTGCCTCTCCGAGAGGAAGTTAATCATGAATATTTTGCAATTGCAAGAGATGTTTGCAAGCGGTAAATAAAGAGTGAGGATAAGAGGGATAGATTTAATTTATGTAGTTGTTCAAAAGGCTATTGATAAGGTTCTCCAGGAAAGGCTGATAAAGATGAGTCACCAGAGGAGGGAAGGAGTGTTTCCTGGTGATAGGAAACTGACTTGGAGCCCAGAAACAAAGGCAAGGGATAAATAGGCACTTTATCTCTGCCAGGGTGGGAGGCAAGCCCGCTGCGGAAGGATGGGGAGAGAGCAGGGCCCATGCGCAGGCTGTACAAGCTGAGAATGTGCACTTGACTTAAAATAAGGAAACAAGTGTATTACAAAGGCAGTGTCAAGGTGTTGTGGTTTAGGAGTGAGTGAATCAGAGGCTGGAAGAAATGCCAGATGAGGTAACACCTTGAATAGGATTGAACTTTTTCACTCAAAGGAAAACTAACTTCAAGGCAAATGCGATTAAAAATAAAATGCTTAGGTTGTCGGCTTGGATGAACATTGGGACACAATGGGTGACTCAGGCAAATGTACTGTACAGAAACTGTGTAGGGTCTGAACCAGCGGCTGCGTGACCGGTATGGGGTAGGGGATGCCTGCAGACTACCAGAGCCTGGATCTGCTGAGTCCCCATCTGAGGAGGGGCGTGGCCACGGATGCCCACGTCTCCTATTGGGGTGCCTGGCTTAGAGTCCTGGCTCCACTCTCCACTGCAGCTTCCTACCAGTGCGCATCCCAGGAGGCACAGGAGATGGCTCTACTGTGGTAGGTGCGTCCCTACCGCAGACCCAGCTCCTGGCTTCTGCCTGGCCCAGCCCAGAAGATAGATAGATACATAGATACATAGATACATAGATAGATATCTGCCTTTCAGATAAAATAAATAAATAATGTCTTAAGATCAGGATAAGGGGCTCAGGTATCTGGGGGAAGAAGCACTCTGACAGAGATTCTGATGAACATCTAAGATTCTAGGATTGAATCCCAGTGAGTTAACTAGTAAGAATATCATAAAAATAAAGGTTAATATTTGTTCATCAAAGAAAAATGTTTTCAATCAGTTATTGGAACATAGTGACATGGTACATGATTTTCAATACTTGTAGTTAGTCAACTTTTTTTGAGAAATAGAAGGCAAACACAAAACACAAATATGCAGCCTAAGTTGTGTGGAGTGTACACTTGTGACAACCAGCCACCAGGTCAAGAGACAACTGCCCCTTCCCCCAACAGCCCATTCCCTGCCCTCCGGGAGTAATCTCAATCTTGGCTTTTCAAAGAATCAGCTCCTTGTTTTGTCTTACGTGAGAGTACTTCCAAAGTATGTAGGGAAAATGCAATGAAACCACACATTAATTTGTTGTAAGAGATCTTTAATATTCCACCCATAGTTTTTTCTCATAATATGCATTTCCCATGAATTCGTAGAATATCCTTTATATAGATGGATTTCAAAAATTTCTGCATGAAAATAAATTCATCTTTTGGTTCCATTTCCATGAACTTTTTGAAGTATTGTCATAGTTTTACCATCTCAAGATGCTCTCTCAACAGTATAATTTTTTAAAGATTTATTTTATTTATTTGAAACAGAGTTACAGAGAAAGAGAGAGAGGCAGACAGAGAGACATCTTCCCTCTACTGGTGCACTCCCCAAATGGCTGCATAAGCCAGGGCTTGGCCAGACTGAAGCTGGGAGCCAGGAGCTTCTCCCAGATCTCCCACAAGGGTGCAGGGGTCCAGGGACTTCGGCCATCTTCTGCTGCTTTCCCAGGCGCAGCTGGATGGAAAGTGGAACAGCCGAGACTCGAACCAGCACCCATATGCCCACATCACAGATGGCAGCTTTACCCACTGCATTGCAACACCATCCCCTCAACAGTATAATTTAACCCTTTATGCTTTTGAACTTTATGTAGGTGGAATTTCATAAAAATGGAGGATGAGTTCTTTTATGTCCAACTTTATCCATGAAATGCTTTTCAAACATTTTCCCGTGTCGTTATTTATATTTGTGCCCTTTCATTATCAATATTACAGAGCAGGGGGTCCTAAAACTATGAGCCCAAGGGCCAACTCCAGTCACCACCTGTTCTGGGAATAAAGCTTAATTGAAACACAGGCTGGCCTGTTTGCAGCTGCTTACACATCACAGTAGCATAGTTGAGCTATTGTGACAGAAATCAAATGGCCCAGAAAGCCCCAAATACCATAGGAATCTGGCCTTTTACAGAAAAGATGTGCACCCCTGCCATATGTTATTTCATTGTCCAAATATACCCAAATGTATTTATCCACTCCATTTTCCATGAGTTTGAGTTCAGCCTAGATTCTCTCTCTCTGAGATATCTATTATTTATTATGTATTATTTCATTGTCCAAACATACCCAAATGTATTTATCCATTCCATTTTCCATGGACATCAGGGTGGTTTCCAGTTTGAGGCTATTACAAACATGGCTGCTATGACCATTCACAAATACATCTCCCAGTGTGTGTGATCATGAACTTCTGTAAGATACACACCTAGGAATGGAATGTGTTTGCTCATATAATAGAAATAGCTTTAAAACAGTAGGTGCTGCCCTCCGGGTTTACAAAGCGGTTGCATTAACCTCCTTTTCATCACTGTAACTAAAATACACAAAAGGAGTTTCTTGGGAAAAGAGAGGTTTATTTCAGCTTATAGTTTGGAGGTCACCGATCAGGGCCTGGTGGCCCCATTTGTTGCAGAAATCTGGGTTGGGAAAACTCCCTCCATTCAAACAGGCACCAGAGACAGTGGAGGATCCAAGCGGTTTATTATGCCAGCGGGCTCAGCTGGAATCATTTCCCGAGAACTGAGCAGCAGTCCCAGGTTTCTTACAATATTTATGGGTTCATCAGCATCATACCTGAGCTGTTACAGCACTGGTGGGTTTAAATTGCAGCCTGTGTGACTTAGGACCACACTGCCAATGGTCGGTGGGTCCGCTATGTTTGTAAAAGAGATACCAGGGGCAGGTTTATTAGGAGAGATTTATGACTGGAGTTGACGGAAGCAGAACTTAGGACGTCTTCCCTCCCTAGACAAGATGATAGTGGGCAGCTGCTGCACTAGCTAACTGCGGTAGGCAGCTTTTCAAGGTTTGTGTTGGGAGGAGGGGTCCGCGTTTCTTCCTTTGTCTCTGGTTGCGGCTGTATTTCCTCTACACATTGACTGGGCCTCTGTGGAGTCTGCTCACGGCAGGTGCAGAAGAGCGCTCACATCATGAGCCAGGAAGGAGAGGGAGGGAGAGGGGGAGAGGGAGAGAGGGAGGGAGGGAAGGGGGGGGGGGAGGGAGAGAAAGAGAAAGAGAGAGAGAGAGAGAATCTAGGCTGAACTCAAACTCAGAGTAACCAATTCTCTTCAGCAAGAACCATCTTCCCAGGGCACACACCCCTACCTCCCACCATGACCTAAACATCCCCCACCAGACCCTTTTTGAACCCCATAATCAGATCAAGTCTCCACTCTTAATCCATTAACTGTTAACATTAAGACATCAAAGTTTAGGGCTGGTGTGTTGGCATAGCAGGTAAAGCTGCTGCCTGCAATACCAGGATCCCATAGGAGCACTGGTTCGAGTCCTGGCTGCTCCACTTCCAATCAAGCTCCATGTCAATGCACCTGGGAAAGCAGCAGAGAATGGCCCAAGTCCTTGGGCCCCTGCACCCATGTGGGAGACCTGGAGGAAGCTCCTGGCTCCTGGTTTTAGATCGGCTCAGCTCTGGCCATTGCAGCCATCCGGGGAGTGAACCAGCAGATGGAAGACCTGTGTGTGTGTGTGTGTGTGCATGTGTCTACCTCTCTCTGTAATTCTGCTTTCAAATGAAAAAAAAAAAAAAAGACATCAGAGTTTGACCAGCTGCTCGAGTTTTGGGGAGGTAAGCCCCTCTCAACCTACGACGGTAGTTTTGTTGATTTCCATTTCTGCTGACGGAAGGAACATTCTCACGGCTCCTCATCTTTATCATCACTGAGCATCATGTTTTGTGCTATCTCATCATGTTTAGGGTTATCTCACTGTATTTGTTAACTGTTGCTGCAGAACAAATGGCTTCTGAACTTAGTGGCTTAGAAGAGCAGACACAGAGTTTTACACCGTTTGTTCGGGTCAGGAATCCAGGAACAGCGCTGCTGGGCAATGCTGGCTCAGGATCTCTCTTGGGATGGAAGTCAGGATGTTGGTGAGAAAAGCAGTCACCTGGCTGGCGCCGCAGCTCAATAGGCTAATCCTCCGCCTATGGCACCAGCACCCCGGGTTCTAGTCCCGGTTGGGGCGCCGGATTCCCTCCCAGTTGCTCCTCTTCCAGTCCAGTTCTCTGTTGTGGCCTGGGAAGGCAGTGGAGGATGGCCCAGGTGCTTGGGTCCTACACGCGCATGGGAGACTGGGAGGAGGCACCTGACTCCTGGCTTCGGATCAGTGCAGCGCCGGTCATAGAGGCCACTTGGAGGGTGAACCAACAGAAGGAAGACCTTTCTCTCTGTCTCTCTCTCTCTCTCTAACTCTGCCTGTCCAAAAAAAAAAAATCAACCGAGAGCTTGCTTGAGTAGGAGGAACTGCTTCTCTGATGTGGCTGCTGGCCAGAGGCCTCCATTCCAAGGCCCACTGTCCACTCCATCAGACAGTGTGGTAGGACAGCTGACTTCCCCCAGAGCAACAGATCTGAGAGAGAGAGAGAGATGGAGCAACCAAGATGGAACCGGCAGTGTTTTTTTTCCCCATACCCTAAACTCTGGGGGTGGGAGCTGTATCACATCTGCCATACTCTACTGAGCACACAAACTAACCCTGGGACCATGCGGGAGCATTGGAATCACTGTGTGTGCATGGTTGGGCCGGGGGAGCATTCTGAGGGCTGTTTACCACATTCATTATGGTTTTAATGTGCTTTTCCCTGATTACTAATACAAGGAGCATCTTTGCGTGTGTACTGGCCATTACAGTTTCTTCTTTTGTGAGCACGTTGATCCTTTTCCTGTTGGGTTGTGTTTTTCTCACTGATTTCTAAGAGGGCTGTTTATAGTCTGGACACGGAGTGTTTTGTTGATTTGTGTTGCAACATCTTCTTCCACCATCTGCGTTACCTTTTTACTTTCTTAGTAATGTCTTTTAATAAACACAAGTTTCAAATTTGAGCATAGTCAAACATATTTATATCTTCGTTTATGGTTAGTGATTTGTAGCTTATTTAAGAAATCTTTCTCTGCCCTGAGATTGGGAAGATAGTCTTTCATTTTATCTTCTAAAGGCTTTATTACTTTGCCTTCCAAAAATAGGTCTCCAATCCTTCTAGAATAGGTCTTCGTGTAGGTATGAAGCAGGGGTCTAATTTCATTTTCTCTTCCACATTGATGCCCAATTGTCCCAACTCCATTTATGGAAAATACACTCCTTTCTTAAGATTCTGCTGAGTCACGTTTCAGATAAATCCGTTATCCAGGTCTGTGTCTGTTTCTGGGCTCCCTTTTCTGTTCCTATTAATTTATTCTCATTCCAATATCATACCTTGTATTTACCACAGCTTTATAATAGATCTTAATGTTTGGGACGTCAAGTCCTCCAATCTCGTTTCTGAGAAGAATAACACAATTCCTGACCTTGGGATGGCTGGTCAACCAGGACTATATGGCCTCTTACGTAACTAGTCCCTAAATCTTGGTATTACTTTCAAAAAAAAATCTAAAGGAAATCTTACCTTGTCCATGATATCTGCTCCAGGCAGAGAGTCACTCCTCTGGCCACCACTGGTCTCTGGCAAGTGGTTAGCCACACGTTTCCCTATACCTTATTCCCATAGCTGTTATATTTTCCATTCTGGAATGTAAGTCCCTCAAGGGCAGGGATGGTGCGTTATTCGAGAATTGCATCTGATGCATCTTCGTGCACCTAGCACAGGAATTGCACGTCGTAGATGCACAATGAATGCTTGGTAGATAAATTGCCACTATTTCTCTTTTAATGGATTTAGTTTCACTTATCTGAGAGACAGATGGAGAGAGATCTTCCATCCACTACTTCCTATCTCAAATGCCTATAACGTAGTCAGGCTGAAGCTGGGAGGCAGGGTTTCAACCCAGGTCTCCCACATGAGCGACAGGGACCCCAGTCCCTGAGCCCCCACCTACTGCCTCTGAAGGTACGCAAGAGCAGGAAGCTGGAATTGGACACTGAGCCAGGCCTCAAACCCAAACACCCTGATATGAAATGTGGGTGTCCCAAGTGACAGCTCCACTGTGGAGATGTGCCAGCCCCAATAAATAAATCTTTTAAAAAGACAATCTTCCTGGGAGTCCCGTATGTTATGTGTCAGCCCTGCTTCCACTCCCTCTCCGGAGTGTTCCATTCCTCCTAGCGTGTTGGGCTCTGAGAAGAGACATGGGGAGTAAGGAAGTGTCAACATCCACTCACCATTGCTCTGCGATTCTCCCTTCTCTGTCGGGGTCCCTGCCTGCCAACACCAGCCCTCCCCACACACACACTGGAGCTTCCAGGAGGTCTGGCAGAGCACCACCTGTCCTCTAGCAGGAGGACTAGCAGCTTGCTCAGGGACCAGGGGCTCAACAACTCCCCTCATCCCACCCAAAGCCCGTATTCCCCAGGAAGTGAGATCGCGTTCCATCAGGCTGGCCTCATGCCAGTTACTCAGCCACCATCTCCCAGTTCCAAACCCAACCCTCTGCACTCTGCACACTGCAATCCAGGGACTGGTATTTGGAAAAGCACATTTCTGCTTTCCCAGATGCTTCCTGTTAGATTCTGCTGCTAGGGGTATTGGGAGACGACTGTGAGGAATCAGGAGGAACGGGCTCTTTCTGCTCCAGTGAGCGCGCCTTCTCCTATCAAAGCTTCTTTCCCTCTGAAATGGCAGCCCCTTCCCAGGGTGGCAGCTAGAATCCATTTGCAATTTCTAATCAGTATCCACTCCATGGTACCCAAATGGCCACAACGGCCAGGTCTGGGCCAGGCCAAAGCCAGGAGCCAGAAACTCCATCCTGGTCTCCCACATGAATGGCGGGGGCCCCGGTAGGTGGAGCATCCCCCTGCCCCTGCCTTCCCAGTTGCTTTAGCAGGAAGCTAGATTGGAAGCAGAGCAGCAGGGACTCGAACCCACTATTCTAATATGGGATGCAGCATTGCAAGCAGCAGCTCAACCTACTGTACCACAATGCTGGCCCCAGGAAATATTTTTCCTTTTTTTTTTTTAAGATTTATTTATTTATTTATTTATTTATTTGAAAGGCAGAGTTACAGAGAAGCAGAGGCAGAGAGAGAGAGAGAGAGAGAGAGAGAGAGAGATCTCCCATCCCCTGGTTCACTCCCCAGATGACCTCAACAGCTGGAGCGCTGATCTGAAGCCAGGAGCCAGGAACTTCTTCTGGGTCTCCCACGTGGGTTCAGGGGCCCAAGGACTTGGGCCATCTTCTGCTCTCACACCGTAGCAGAGAGCTGGATCAGAAGTGGAGCAGCCAAGACTCGAACCAGCGCCCATATCGAATTCTAGCACCACAAACAGAGGCTTAGTCCACTACTCCACTGCACCAGCCCCAGGAAATATTTTTTCTCATAAACCCTTTCCAAGCCTCCAACCTAAAACAGGTAACATCTGAACTTGTCTCTAGTGAAGCAAGATTGAAGTAGTAGCAACCTCTGTCTCTCTCCTCCCCCCCCTCCACTCTCTCTCTCTCTGAATCTCTCTCTTTCCATCTCTCCCCCTCCCCTCCCCACTTCCTGCCCTCTATCTTCACTGCCTCCCCCACTTTCTCCCAGGCTAGTAAATTAGCCTAAAATAATTTGCACAAAGTAAGTAGCCATGTGTGACGTGAACTCCAAAAAATGTAATTTGGGGAGAAAATAAGCTCACCAAAGCCCGCATAATTTTGCAAAATCAGGGAGCACTCTGCATGTTAAAAAGAGAGCCAAATTATGCAGCTCCAGCCAGCGTGCGTCTTCTATCGCTGGTCACGGCCACAGTTAAGAGCGAGTTCTTCTTGAAGTACTCTAAAACTCTAAAATGTCCTTTCTTCTGCAGAAAAAGGCAAAGTTGATCCCAGTTAGAGCCAAAAAGCAGCAATGAATTTGATGCTTAACTGCTCCCAGCTCACTTTCCGGGCAGTACTAGAAGAAACATAGTCTTTTTACATTTTAGTAATACATTGTGAAAAAGGCCAAAAGGATCCCTTTGTTCGTATTCTGGAAGAATTAATACAGGCGTCTCCAGCTCTCGCACTAAGGGGAGGGGTGAGGAGATGCCGCATGGGAAGATGGCTCGCTGTCAACCCCACAGAGTTCACCAGGCTGGAACCACGCTGCCCTGAAGGAAGTAGCTCCAAGTGCCTTGCAGAGGCAATGTTTGCTAGACCCACTCTCCTCTGTGCAGTCACACGCACACAATGACCAGGCAAGAGCAGCAAGGCTGAAAATCCACCCCGCCTCATTTAGGGTGCTTTTGACCGCAAGTCGTGTTGTTGTCCATCTCAAATCGGTTTAAGTATGGGGCTCCATTCTCCCGTGTCCCGAGGCGAGCCTCGGGCTGGTGGCTGGCGCAGCAGCCCCATGGACCATCATCAAGGACCCAGGTTTCTCCCAGACTCCCTCATGTCCTCAGTTAACTCCCCTCGTAGTCCCAAGATGCCTGCCACAGGCCCCGTCCCGGCCTGCAGGAGAATAACGACTGTCCAGGTGGGCGTTTGATGCAGCCGTTAAGACAGCGCTTGGGATGCCCATGTCCCTTATCCAAGTGCCTGGGTTTCAGTCCCAGCTCCATTCCTGACCCTGGCTCGTGCCATCCTGGGAAGCAGCAATGATGGTGCAAGGAGCTAGAGGAGGAGGAGTTTATGTAATAGACGTGAACTGAGCTCCCAGCTCCTGGCTTCAGCCTCGCCCCAGACATCGGGGAGTGAACCAATGGATGAGAGCACCATCTCTCTCTCTCTCTCTCTCTCTCTCTCTCTCTCTCTCTCTCTTCACACACACACTCCCCCCTCCAAAAAAAAAAAAAAAACCTGAGATACCTGAGTCCATCCTCCTAGACTTTTAAAAAATTTTATTTAATATGAAAGGCAGAGAGAGAGAGAGAGGAGAGTCTGTGCTCCGCTTCTGATCCAGTTTCCTGCTAGTGTGCACTCTAGAAAAGCATCAGGTGATGGTTCAGGTAGCTGGACCCCTGCTACCCATGTGGGAAACTTGGGTTGAGTTCCTGGCTCTTGGCTTCTGCCTGGCCCAGCTCCAGAGGCTGTGGCCATTAGGACAGAAGATATTCTCTCTCTCTTTCCTCCCACCCTCCGCCCCCGGTCTTTTTTAATAAGAATAAAGATTGTTCCTCTCTAATTTCCTCTTCTTTCCAATCAGAAAAATCTTCCTGCACACCCCTCGGGACATGATCTGTGTCTCACAGGCAGAATGGTTGCACAGTCTGTTGCCTAAGCCAGTCTCGGACATGGGAACAGGCTGGTCAGCCCTTTCTTCTGACTCCTGTAGATGAGGGCCTTCTGCCTTGCACAAATGCCTGTGTTAGGTAGGAAGGCAGAAATTTAGCCTGTGTGTGTGTGTGTGTGTGAGAGAGAGAGAGAGAGAGAGAGAGAGAAAGGCTTGGAGACCAGCACCTACTGCGGAAGCTCCAGAAGCCCAGCATTTTACACTTTAATCGTGATCCCTCCATGAATGGGTTTCTTCGTGGGTCCCTCCATGTGTGGGTCCCTTCTTGTGTGGGTCCCATCTGGGTTTCCAGAAATGTCACCGGAGAAAAGGCCATGGAAGCCGTGGGGTTCTTGTCTTCACACAAGAAAGAATTCAGGCGTGAGACAGAGAGCAGTGGAAAGCAAAGGAGCAAGGTTTATTAGGGTAGGGACATCCGTAAGAACGGAGGGGAACCTCTCCAGACAGAGCCTGAGAGAGAGTGCCCAGTTCACATTTAGGCTGGGGTTTTAAAGGGGGTGGGCCTTGCCTTGTCTTTTCTCTCCCCTTCTCCTTCTCCAGAACAAAGGACTTGTTGGGTGTGAATCTGCTGAAGTTGTCAGACAGGGGAAGCCTGGGTGGCATTGTTGGCCAAGGGGCTTCTCTCTGGGTGCCTGCCTTAGAGGAAGGATGTTTAACAGACCAGATAGGAGGGCGGGACCCCCTGGAAGGTCATCAGGGGCCGTGGGCGGGACTTTGAAGTGCAGATACTGGGCTGCACCTGGAAGGTTTTGGGGTGATTTTGAAATGTGTATGCTGGACCACTGTAGATGTCAGTTTCCTTAGGCCCTTCTCACACACATAGGCTAATTTCTGACTTCCTACCTAACACCTGTACAGAAGGGAAGAGGATACCTAAAATTAGGGCAACCAACAGTATCCACTCCGTGGTACAACTCAGGTGCACAAAATAGGAGCTCTCGTTTGTAGGCAAATGTCTTGCTGATGAACAGATACCCTATTCGTGACAAGAATGGAAAAGCGTTAGCTTCCATTTAAGGTGTTTTGACCACTTCTCCTTCAAATTGGCTCAATTTACCCAATTTCTTTTGGGTAAATATTGAATCCAAGCTTTAAGTCTGCCACCAGGGCTGTCTGGTCTCAAGGGCTGGCTTCTCATTCTGTCTCAGGACAGCAGCTAGGTGCATGGAAAAGCCCACACTTCCATCTGATGATGGGGAAGTGGTCCAAATTCATCTGCCCCAGCATCCACAGAAATGTTCTTTGTCCTGTCTGATCGTTGAGGTTCCTCGTGGCCTCTGCTCCTGATTGCCACATCTGGTAGAACCCACGCTCAGTTCTCCTCCTTGGGCTGGACTCCTGCAGGGCTGGGCCAGAACCCTGTGCTGGGAGGATCCCACTATAGCTTTCACTGGCTCCAAGGGTCCCTCTGAGATTTGAAGATGACTCCATTCCTTCTCTATGACCCAGACAACCCATTCTGCAGTTCTTGGCTACAGTCGTTGTGTGCTTACAACAAAAAGACAGGTGATACATCCAGCTGCTTTCTTTGTCCTTCTTGGTGATAGTGAAGGAGGTGCTAACGTGTTCCAAAGAAGCTAACAGAGACCGCCAGGCGCCACCCTGTATAAACACGCAGCACCACCCATATTCTTCCGGTGCGGTCGCTCCATGTGGGTGCAGGGCCCCCCATGGCTCATTTTCACCCAAAGATGGATTGGAATCCAAACTGCAGCATTTTCCCCAAATGCCTCTACTTGTTTCTGAAACACATCCTCCACCCTACAGGTGGAGGAGTTTTGATCCCGAGGGAGAGGGAGACAGGTGCACATAACACCTTTGTTCTTCTTCTTTTCCTCCACACTCACATCCAATCTCCAGACCAAAAGAGAGGTACTTGCTCTACATCTTTCTATCTCTTCTGAACTCCCTGTGAAGGGACTTTCAGACGTTCACAGAGGGGCTGGCATTGTAGTATAGGGGTAAAACCGCCACCTGCAATGTCAGCATCCCATATGGGCGTCAGTTTGAGTCCTCAGCTGCTCCACTTCCAAACCAGCTCCCTGCTGATGTGCCTGGAAAAGCAGCAGGGGATGGCTCAAGTGCTTAGGTCTCTATGCCCATGTGGGAGACCCTGAAGAAGCTCCTGGCTCTTGGCTTTGGCTTGGCCCAGCCCAGGCTTTTGCAGCCTTGTGGGGAGCGAACCAGTTGATGAAAGATCTCTTTCGGCCGGCACCGTGGCTTAATAGGCCTAATCCTCCGCCTTGCAGTGCCAGCACACCGGGTTCTAGTCCCAGCTAGGGCGCCGGATTCTATCCCAGTTGCCCCTCTTCCAGGCCAGCTCTCTGCTATGGCCCAGGAAGGCAGTGGAGGATGGCCCAAGTGCTTGGGCCCTGCACCCGCATGGGAGACCAGGAGAAGCACCTGGCTCCTGGTTTCAGATCAGCACAATGCGCCGGCCACAGTGGCCATTGGAGGGTGAACCAACAGCAAAAAAGAAGACCTCTCTGTCTCTCTCTCTCTCACTATCCACTCTGCCTGTCAAAAAAAAAAAAAAAAAAAGAAAAGAAAAGAAAAGAAAGATCTCTTTCTCTGTCTCTCTCTCTCTCTGTAACTCTGCCTTTCAAATTAATAAAATATATTTTTTAAAGTCCATAAGATTAAAAGGTAAATACATTTTGGTGCAAAAACTTGTTTTAAATCCATGCAGTTTTTAAAAAAATGCATTTTCCCTGAGTTTTTAGAGAAACTTTGTATATCATATTCTCTTTCTCTTCTATCCAATGGCCTTCTTTGTCCCAGCACGAATTTACTCCTCCTCTTCCATGAGGAAAGTAAATTTTTTTCCCAAAGATTTACCTATTTACTTAAGAGGCAGAGTTACAGACAGAAAGATGGAGAGGCTGAGAGAGGTCTTCCATCCACTGGTTCACTCCCCAAGTGGCCACAACAGCCAAAGCTCTGCTGATCCAAAACCAGGAGCCAGGAGCTTCTTCCAGGTCTCCCATGCGGTTGCAGGGGACCAAGCACTTGGGCCGTCCTTTGCTGCCCTCCCAGGCCATAGCAGAGAGCTGGATCCAAAGAGCAACAGCCAGGACTCGAACTGGCGCTGCAGGCGGACTAACCTACTACGCTACAGCACCAGCCCTGGGGAACATAATCTTATGGGCTAAGTTTAATAGAGTGTTTCCCTTTCACAGGGAAAACCACACAGATCACTGAAAGAGAAAAAACACTTCTCCGAAACAGCATTTAGAAGATTGGGTATTTTTCAAATGTTATTCCTGGTCTACCATTTTTCAATTGCCTAAGTCAAAGGCATGTCTGTGGATTTGAAGCAGGTAAAATTATGTTAAGGACAATTACTTCCATAAACATACTTGCCTCGGACAGGCATTCGAAGTAATGACCCAGAAGCCAGAAATTCATTCACAGGGTTTGTGTGTGCCTAGTAGAAGTGTTAATTAGCTTAGCTCAGTGACTCATTCTAATAGATTTTCCTCACTGAGCATCTACTAGGAGCCAAAAATTCTATGCATGTAATTTAGTTCTAACCCCTTATCCGTAAGGAAAGAATTGCTATTTTCATCTTAATAAAGTTCAGAAGGGTTAGACAACTTTCCCAAATTTATATGGTACCAAATCCAGAATTCAAGCCCAGATCTTTCCTCCCCAGTGGAAGCTACAATGGCAACATAAGATGATTCATTTTTTTGACAGACAGATTTAGATAGTGAGAGAGAGAGACAGAGAGAAAGGTCTTCCCTCTGCTGGTTCACCCCCAAAATGGCCGCGATGGCCGGCCTGCTGCGCTGATCCAAAGCCAGGAGCCAGGCGCCTCCTCCTGGTCTCCCATGTGGGTGTAGGGCCCAAGCACTTGGGCCATCCTCCACTGCCCTCCCGGGCCACAGCAGAGAGCTGGACTAGAAGGGGAGCAACTGGGACAGAATCCGGCGCCCCAATAGGGACTAGAACCCAGAGTGCCGGCACCGAAGGTGGAGGATTAGCCTAGTGAGCCGCGGCACCGGCCAACCAAACCGGATTTCAACCTGACCAAGTTCCAAGCAGCCACTTACTATGTGGTCTTGAACAAGACATGTGGTCTTCTCTCTCTCTCTCTCTTTTTTTCCTTAATTTTTTTTCCTTATTATTTTTTTTTAATTTCAGAGGCAAAGAGACTAAGAGACAGAGAAACAAAGAGAGCTCCTATTTGCTTGTTCACTCCCCAAATTTCTATAATAGTGGGGGCTTGGCCAACCTGAAGCCAGGAGCCAAGAACTGAATCTGGGTCTTCCACATGGGTGGCAGGAACCTAACCACTCTGGCCACCACCTGCTGTCTCCCAAGTCCTGCATGATCAGGAAGCTGGATTCAGGGACTAAGGACATATTTCAAACCAGATACTCTGGTAGGGCATGCAGGTGTCTTACCCTCTAGACCAAATGTCCACACATACATAACCTTCTTAATCTTTGATTTTTTTCATCTCTAAAAGAAAGTAATAACAATTTACACCTCATGTGGTTCTTGGTAAGACTGAATGAGGGGTCTGGCACTGTGGTGTGGTGGGCTTAGCTTGCACCAAGGGCACCAGCATCCTATATGGGCACTGGGTCTAATGTCGTCTGCTCCTCTTCAGATCTAGCTCTCTGCTGTGGCCATGGAAAGCAGAGGAGGATGGTTCAAGTGCTTGGGCCCCTGTACCCACATGGGAGACCTGAAAAAAGATCCTGGCTCCTGGCTTCAGATTGGCCCAGCTCTGGCCATTGTGGCCATTTGGGGAGTGAACCAACGGATGGAAGACCTTTCTCTCTGTCTCTCTCTCTCTTTAACTCTGCCTTTTGGATAAAATAAATAAATCTTTTTTTGAAAAAAAAAAAGCTTGAATGATATAAAAATGCTACATATATTAGAGTTTAGGGCAATGTCAAGCAAATACTCAATAATTCATTTGAGTCATTTATTATTATATTATATTGTTATTGTTATTATGGCTGTTACACTATAGTGCTACCTCTCTGTCTCAGCCCATTCAAGCTGCTATAATGAAATACCCCAAAGTTGGCAGCTTATATACAACAGTAATTTATTTCTCAAAGTTCCAAAAGCTGGGAAGTCCAAGATCAAGGCACTGACAGATCCAGTGTCTGACAATAGCCCTGGTTCTTAGGCAGCCATCGTTTGCTGTGTCCGTACATGGTGGAAGGGACATGGGAACTCACCAGACTCTCTTTCATCAAGATGCTGATCTCATTCAAGAAGGCTCATCTGTGGGGGCTGACCACCTTCCAAAGGCCCCGCTTTCAAATACCCTCACCTTGAGGTATGAATCAGGCAGGGGCAATCCATTGTACTCTGTAAAGGATCTTCACTTCATCTATTTCTATTGCAAAATTTTACAAATGAGAAACCAAGATCCCAAAAGTTTACTTCACTTCTCCATATTAGCATAGAATACTATTCTAATCCTTTTTAAAAAAATATTTATTTATCTATTTGAAAGAGTTACAGAGAGGCAGATGTAGAAGCAGAGAGAGAGAGAGAAAGGTCTTCCATCCACTGGTTCACTCCCCAAATGGCCTCAACAGCCAGAGCTGTGCCAATCCAAAGCCAGGAGTCAGGAGCTTCTTTCAGGTCTCCCACATGAGTGAATGGGCCCAAGGACTTGGGCCATCTTCCACTGCTTTCCCAGGCCACAGCAGAGAGCTGGATCAGAAGTAGAGCAGCCAGGACTCGAACTGGTGCCCATATGGGATGCCAGCACTGCAGGAGGTGGCTTTACCCACTACACCACAGCACCAGCCCCTCTAATACTTTAAAAGTAATACTTATTATATATAGTTATTTATTTATATGCCTCCAAACTTTTTGTCTCTATAAAAAAATTGTTCTTTCAAAGCCAAGTACTACAAATTTAAAAATATGTGGGTTCCAACTGGATTCATTGTCAATGTATTTGTTTGGGGCTGTCTGGCCACTACAAAGAGGCCCACACCTGCAACAGGAACCCATGTGTCAGGAAGCCACTGAAGATGCCACGGTGGGGTGTGGAGAGCATTTGTTGATGAGCAAAGCAATGAAAGGAACCTCTAGGAGTCAACTAAGAGGGGAATGAAAGCAACTATCACAGACCGTAATTAGTTCATCTATCATCAGAAGGAATCAGCTCCTCATTTCAAACAACAAATAAAAATTGGGCCATAATTAGGCCCAATTAACTCATCCTTCAAACACATTCTCCGTAGTGGACATCTGTTGTTTTGGCTGCCTTTCTGGTAATTACAACCCAGTTTCTTTTTGGAGGACTGTCCCTCCCCCCACACCCCCAATTGAGTGCCATAGAGTTGTTTGGCAATGACCCCATCCCAAGCTCCAGGAGTGGTGACCCAACTGGCTTCAGCCAATCAGAGAGTTGAATCCTCCAAACCGTAGTTCAAGGACACACACGTGACCAATCAGAGCTCATGAGACCCGAGGAGGCATCTGGAGGAACAAACTCCATCTTCTGACTATGTAGCCACTGTCTTGCTTCCAAGCTAGACAGCCTGAGGAAGAAGTCTACCTGCAAATAAAGGCAGACAAGTGGATGTCCCCTTGTTGGAGCCTGAAGGTAGATTACTCTCTGGACTTCTCAGGACAGACAGAGTACACCCACATGAAACGCTGGTGATCAGAAACGTATCAGAATGTGCTTTTCTTCAGATCTTGCACATATGGGAGCTAGCTTGGGGATGGAATTCAAGTCTAAACATGAAACTCATTATTTTCTGTTACACCTTAGACACATAGCCTGAAGGTAATTTTATATGACAATTTTGTGAATTTTGACTGTGATCCGTTGCACAAGATAGGGTGTGGAATTTTCTGCTCGGTGACGTCATGTTGGTATTCAAATTGTTCAAGATTTTGTAGCATTTCAGATTTGAGGCAATAATGGGCTAAGGGTTCAAGAGCTCTGTGGGTGTACTTTATGCAATCAAATGACAAGTGGGCTATCACACCTCTCTACAGGAAACTGGTGCTCAGAAAAGTTCAAAAAACCATCTAGTGTCCCTTAAACCAAGACTTACATCTGGTTCTCTTGGACACCAATCTGTGGCTCCTAAGCATCCTACATGCTTAGGTGACTGTCACAAGAATCTATAACTCAGAGCCCAGGCCACATGCCCAATGTCACACACAAGGTAGATGGACCGTGGAGCTATGATTCTCATTCAAGCTTGTGTATTCAGTGTTGACTTTAAACCAGGAGTTAATTTTTAGGTCAGGTAGAGCAAACAAGAAGATTAATACATGCTCTCAGGAGTAGATTTCCAGAGCCCACGAGGCTAACGTACACAGGCTCAATAAATTTCAGACGCCTATCTATCTTATTCTTAAGTTCATCCACTGAGGTGATATAGAAAGAGGGGCAAGACAGATGAATATCGTGACCGTCTAACTATGCAGGCAGATACACGGTGGGGTTTGTCCTCGGCACGAAGAGTCTACTGCAATCTATAGCCCTCCCCTGAATCCTTCTCTCCCTGTGTCTGGATACACGACTCAATCTCCTTGCAATCAATCAGGGGTTACCAAGTGACTGAAGTTTGTTTTTTTTTTTTTTTTTTTTTTTTTTTTTTTTTTTGGACAGGCAGAGTTAGACAGAGAGAGACAGAGAGACAGAGAGAAAGGTCTTCCCTGTGTTGGTTCACTCCCCAAATGGCCGCTATGGCCAGCATTCTGCACCGATCCGAAGCCAGGAGCCAGGTGCTTCCTCCTGGTCTCCCATGCGGGTGCAGGGCCCAAGCACCTGGGCCATCCTCCACTGCACTCCCGGGCCACAGCAGAGAGCTGGCCTGGAAGAGGGGCAACCGGGACAGAATCCGGCGCCCCAACCGGGACTAGACTAGAACCCGGTGTGCCGGCGCCGCAGGTGGAGGGTTAGCCTAGTGAGCCGTGGCGCCGGCCGTGACTGAATTCTTAACAGTGGAGTTCAAGTGGCAATGATGTAGGCCTGGGGCAGTCCCAGCGGTCAAGGCTCCTTTAGATTCTTCTGCTTTCCCAGTGGCTGGATCCCTTGGTGATGCCGATGAGGTTAATGGCCCAGCCTGTGCCAAAGCAACAGGATGGAAGGATCCTAGGTCCCTGAAGGATTACAATAACCCCCAGGGATCCCAACGACTCACCTCAGAACATCACAAGGGATAGAATAGATTTACTGGTTCTGTAAGTCATGTATTATTGGGTACTTTTGTGATGGTAGCTTGGGTTTTTATGCTAACTACAAAAAGATCTGGAAGTCTTGAAAAAGACTTAGTCACCCCCCAGGCCTGCTCAGGAAGAGTAACTAAACCCAGCCCTCAGTCTCAGGTCAACAGCTCCGGCGTTTCATGCTGCTTTGTTAATGTCTCAGCGTGAACCCTCAGAGCCATTAATGGATAAGTCAGCCATCAGGACAGGGGCCAAGTCAGGCTGCAGAGACTTTAAAACATGGAGCCTTGGAGAAGACACGTAGACTCCAGGAGCACCTGTTACACGGAGCCCTGTGACGAGCGGACTCTGGTGCCAGGGGGAGCTGCAGAGAATGCTACCCTGATGGATGTCCTAGTCGATGTGTCTGTTACAGACTGGGCGCCTTGAACAACAGACATTGACCTCTCACGGGAGGTGGGGAAGTCCAGGGTCAAGGTGTGGGCAGCTCCAGGGTCTGCTGAGGGCTCCCACCCTGGTTTGAAGACAGCTGTCTTCTGGCTGGACCATCACATGTCACAGAGACAAAGAGCAAGAGGCAGGGCAAAGCCCTCTGGTGCCTCTTCTCAGATGGCAATTAATCCTCTCCTGAGGGTTCCAACTTTGGGACCTCATTACCTTCCGAAGACCCTGTCTCCAAATATCATCGCACTGGGGATGAGGGTTTCAACATACAAATTTTGCATGGGATAAAAGCATGTATTCTGTAACACTGGGGGGTATTGAAAAAAATGTTGGGGGCCGGCACTGTGGCATAGTAGGTTAAACATCTACCTGTGGCGCCCGCATCCCATATGGGTGACGGTTCGAACCCCAGCTGCTCCACTTCCAATCCAGCTCCCTGTAAGGCTGCCACAAAACACATCAAACACTAGAGTAAGAGAAAGGATTTATTGGTGGGGAAACCTGGCAGACCAGAGGGAAGGGGTGAAGAAGGAAAAGAGGGAGGAGAACGTAAGAGATTAAGAGAGAGAGAGGGAGATTGAGAGACAGGTGTTCAGGAACAGGTCCTCTTAAAGCTTTGCTGGGGGGTGGGCAGGGAAGTAGGAGCAGCAAATCCCATTAGGATGGGGGTGGAGCTGACACCGGTGGTTGGGCCCTGTGGTCACCTGGCTTCCAGCCATGGGGGTGGGGCGGGGGTGGCTAGAGCCTAGGATGGTGTCTGGAGTGTATCACACCATAGATAAGACTGCACCATTTTACTAACACTGCCTACTGATGTCCCTGGGAAAGCAGTGGAGGATGGCCCAAGTACTTGGGCTGCTACACCCACATGGGAGACCCAGAAGAAGCTCCCAGCTCCTGGCTTCAGATCACCCCAGCTCTGGCTGTTGTGGTCATTTGGGGAGTGAACCAGCAGACAGAAGACCTCTCTCTCTCTCCTTCTCTCTGTCTGTAACTCTACTCCTTAAGTAAATAAATAAGATTTTAAAAAATAGATCATTAATTAACTGATAGCCAAGGATTATAACTTCTTTTCTATCTCTCTGGATGCCAGAGCTCAGATTTTGTTTGTTTGTTTCGTAAATTCATTTCCAAAGTGTAAACATTGTAGTCATAATCCCTTTAAGCAGATAAATAGTACCTGTTGTGGGCAAGGGTACAGGGAAGCAGTCACCTTGTGCTTCGAGGCTCAGATGTGGGAAAAGCACAGTACAGGACTTAAGAGCGAGGGCCAGAGCTCTACCTACCTACCTACCAGCTCCGTCACCTGGGCCCCTGCAGCAAACTCAGCTTCTTGGTCTCTAAAACAGAGCTGATAATAATAACACCTGCTGGCTATCCTTATGATGGGGCTGCAGAGTTCTCAACCGGTGCCTACCGCGTAGTAAACATTATGGAAATATTTGCTAAGTGAATGCTGATAGCACCTTTCAGGGCAGGATTGTGATGGTGTGCAATCCAAAGCCCTGACCCAGCAGTTCCACATCTGAGGTTTCCGAATAAACCTTCGTGGATTTATTATTTAAATTTTTAAATAAATCATCAAGTGCAAAGATTTATCTTCAAAGAGGCTCACGGCAGTATGAAGTGACCAGCAGCAGAGGGCTGGCTAAATAAATGGTCACAGAGAACAGTCCTATTTTATGCAAGGGCTTGCATCGCCAAAGACCTCACAGAATGCAAAACTCACATTATGCAAGATTAAATTTCCTACAAAAATAAATGCAAAGCAGGACTCACATTATTTCAAATTTTGCCCATAAAGCAAGAGTTAATTAATATTTTATATCCTCCTATTTCAAACCATGTAATTCAAATTTGCATTAAATACAACCTGACTGTATATTTATTATGGAGCCACACAAAAATTTATGTGGCAGAAGAATAAGCAATGGCTGAGAGAGACACCCATGGTAAATCAATTTTGGAAAGTGTGACCCCATTTTCATTAGATAGACAGTTTTAAAACACTGGAAAAATATAAATCAAAATTTAAAGTGTGCCAGCAGGATTACTGGCGATTTTTGGTTCCTTCTCTTTCCTTTATCTGCTGTTTCTAAATATATTTTACAAGGAACAATTATTAGTTTTGTAATAAGACAAGGAAAGTTTAAGGAATAAATTACAGCTTTTGGTGTCTACTTAACTTTGAAAAAAGCTATAGAAATATTTATGTAGTTACTTCAAAGAAGATAATTCCAACTTATTTAGTAATGTCCCCAGCTTTTCATGAATTCAGTCTGTGTTTCTTTGACACTGACCCAGAAGTAGGTCTGGACAGGAAATACCACTGAATTCAAGCAGCGGCCCCCTTCAGCCGAATCTAGAACCAATTAGATATTTTCTGAACGCGTTGAAGAACATGCTAGAAAGTGGATTATACTGAATCATTTAACTCATTATGCCAGCATGTTGTTTTGAGATTTGACAATTATCTTTTATTTAAATATTTATTTATTTAAAAGGCAGACTTACAGAGAAAAAGGGACACACACACACACACACACATACACACACATAGCTCAGTCCCCAAATGGCCTCACTGGCCAGGGCTGGGCCAGGCCAAAGGCAGGAGCCCAGAACTCTATCTGAGGGACCCAAGTGGTTGGCCCTTCATCTGCTGCTTCCCAAGCACATTGTCAGGAAGCTGGATCAGAAGCAGAGCAGCTGGGGTTCGAACCACTGCTCTAATATGGCATGCCAATGTCACAGGCAGCGGTTTAACCTGCTGCACCACACCACTGGCCCCAAACAATTGTCTTTAAACAAAAGTGGAAGTGTGCCATTTTAATGGCAGAAAGAAAGGAAGAAAAGGCAAAGAGCACTAGAGAATCTTCCATCAGCTTCTAGCTCATTTCCCCCAACCATAACCTGTCAAGGGGAAGGAAGGACAGAGCCAGAACTCTGCACCGCCTTCCTCCTTCCCCGGGGAACAGCAGGTGCAGATGCGGGCGGGGCAGAGACCAAGGAAAGCCAGGGGCCTAAGGACCAGCCCTCTGGCCTCACGGCTGGTAAATCGTGGTGTTAACTCTCACTCGAAGCCTTCCAGGGCTCTCCCCACACCAGCTGCTCTGAACCCACTTGGAGATTTCATGTGTTATTTTGAACACGGTGCTAAGAAAACACCCGCAAGAGGATTTCCTTGTTTAAACATCAGAAAACTCTACGAGGCAAACACCATCGTTTTTCCAGCCTTAAAGACTTTAGAGGGCAGGAGACAGCGGAAGTCAGGACTTTCTCCGGTTTGCATCCCTGTTCTACCAGGCTTCTGAGCTACGGAGCCTGCAGTAAATTTGGAAATCAGTCAATATTTTTTCAAAGACATTTGCTGTTTTCTTCCCTCACCTTCCACCCCTCCTTCAGGGGCTCCAGTTATGTGTGTATCAGAGCCCTTGCCATCCATGGGGACCCCAGTTCTGCTCTTTTTTTTTTCCCAGATCCTTTTTTATTCCTGCTTTTGGATACTTTCCATGCTTTATTCTGCTCATCTGTAAACTGGAGATGATAATATCAGAATTTACACTTTGTTGTTGTGTAAAGCTCTTAAAACAGTGGCTGGCATGGACAAGCGCTCAAGTATGTGACAGCAGATGGGGAAACAGGCTCAGGCAGGTGGGGCAATTCGCTCACAGAGACACAGCAAGTGTTGGATCCAAGATTTGCTTGAGGGGGCTGGCGCTGTGGCGTAGCGGGTAAAGCCACCGCCTGAAGTGCCGGCATCCCATACAGACGCCAGTTCGAGTCCCGGCTGCTCCATTTCTGATCCAGCTCTATGCTGTGGCCTGGGAAAGCAGTAGAAGATGGCCCAAGTCCTTGGGCCCCTGCACCCACGTGGGAGACCTGGAAGAAGCCCCTGGCTCCCAAATCCTTCTTGGTGGTTGCTCCTTGGCCTCTAATAGACTCCTCAAATGCACACGCTCATCTGAGCTCAGCTGAAACCTTGAGGGGAGCCACCAAATCCTCTCTCTGTGGCCTGCTCCCCTCCACCTTGACCTCCCCGAACTCTAGGCCCGGGACACTGCCGGGGCCTGTTTGGGTTGATCCTCTCTGCCTCAAGGTGCCGTGACAACCACAGGACAATCCCAGGTACCCCCACCTCTCAGGGAGCCTTATCATATCCACCGCTCAAGGTACAAAACCACCGCTTCAGGGCTGGCGCTGTGGCGTAGCGGGTAAAGCTTCCGCCTGCAGTGCCAGCACCCCATATGGGCACTGGTTCGAGTCCCAGCTGTTCCACTTCTGATTCAGCCCTCTGCTATGGCCTGGGAAAGCAGTAGAAGATGACCCAAGTCCTTGGGCCCCTGCACCCACGTGGGAGACCTGGAAGAAGCTCCTGGCTCCTGGCTTTGAATCAGCGCAGCTCCGGCCGCTGCGGCCATCTGGGGAGTGAACCATCAGATGGAAGACCTCTCTCTCTCTCTCTCTCTCTCTCCCTCTCTGTTTCTGCCTCTCCTTCTCTCTGTGTGTAACTCTGACATTCAAATAAAAATAAATCTTTAAAAAAAAAAAAAAACACTGCTTCCTAAATGAGTCCAAGCAAGCAAGTGCCTCCAGTCCCTGTTACCCAGTCATGGCAGGGGCAGCCGGGACATGCACCGGCACCCATATGGGATACCGGCACTGCAGGTGGTGGCTTTACCTGCTACGCCACAGTGCCAGCCCCCTGTCTGCTCTTGTGTTTGCTCAGTTGTCACCTCACTGTTGTGAGGTCTTTGCAAATCGCCCTCAGTCGCACTTGAGATCCTGTCCCTCCTGTCCATCTCCCTCATGGACAGAAAGCTGTGTGAGGGCAAGGGCTCTGTTCTGTCCACATTGGCTTCAGGGCTTAAAAACTGAGGCTTTGTTCCCACTCCTCCAGGCCCTGCACAGGATCCTGACTATATGAAGTCTTGTCACACGGCCACACGTCCTCCCACTCTCCCTGTCTCCAGAAAACTTGAGTCAGGGCTTACTTAGCATCTGCCCTCCAGAAAACATCCCACGAGGGACACACCAAGGGCAGATTCTCCCAAAAGAGAAGAAAACTTAGGGCCAGCATTGTGCGGGAGCTGGTAAAGCTGCCATCTGCGACAGTGGCATCCCGTATGGGCACTGGTTCGTGTTTCAGCTGCTCCACTTCCAATCCTGTTCCCTGCTAATGGCATGGGAAAAGCAGCAGAGGATGGCTTAAGCATATGGGGCTCTGCACCCATGTGAGAGACCTGGAAGAAGCTTCTGGCCCTTGGCTTCTGCCTGGCTCAGCCCTGGCCATTACGACCATCTGGGGAGTAAAGCAGAAGATGGAAGATATCTCTCTCTCTCTCTCTCTCTCTTTCTCTCTCTCTCTCTCTCACTCTCTTTAACTCTGACTTTCAAATAAATAAGTAAATATTTGAAAAAAGAGAGAGAACAAACCTCTCATCTCCAGGAGGGATTAAGCCAGAGCTACACATGGACCTTGGAGTCGTCTTCCAAAATTGACACTTGGAGTGAAGTTGGTCCACAAAATGGAGCACCTGACATTGATGTTGATCTGTCTGGTGCAATAGCCACTAAGCACAGGTACTTTAAAAAAAAAAAAAAACTTTATTTATTTATTTGAAAGTCAGAGTTACACAGAGAGAGGAGAGGCAGAGAGAGAGAGGTCTTCCATCCGCTGGTTCACTCCCCAGATGGCTGCAATGGCCGGAGCTGTGCCGATCCGAAACCAGGAGCCAGTAGCCTCCTCCAGGTCCCCCACGTGGGTGCAGGGGCCCAAGGACTTGGACCATCTTCCACTGCTTTCCCAAGCCATAGCAGAGAGCTGATTAGAAGAGGAGCAGCTGGGAGTAGCCCATATAGGATGTTGGCACCTCAGGCCAGGGCATTAACCCGCTGGGCCACAGTGCCAGCCCCAGCACAGGTACTTTAAAAAAAAAAAAATTTATTGGGGGCTGGTGCTGTGGTATAGCCGGTAAAGCCCCCGCCTGCAGTGTCACAACCCATATGGACATTGGTTTGAATCCCGAGTGTTCCACTTCTGATCCAGCTCTCTGCTATGGCCTGGGAAAGCAGCAGAAGATGATCCAAGTCCTTAGGCCTCTGTACCAGCATGGGAGACCCGGAAGAAGCTCCTGACTTTGGATCGGCACAGCTCTGGCCATTGCGGCCCTCTGGGGAGTGAACTAGCAGATGGAAGACCTCTCTCTGCCTCTGCCTCTCTGTAACTCTGCCTTTCAAATAAATAAATAAATGTTGGTTTTTTTTTTAAAGGGAAAGAGAGACAGAGAGAAAGACCTTCCATCGGCTGGTTCACTCCCCAGATGGCTACAACAGCCAGGGCTGGGCCAGGCCTAAGCCCGGAGCCAGGAGCACCCACGAGGGTGCAGGGGCCCAAACTTGGGCCATCTTCTACCGCTTTCCTGGACTGTCAGCAGGGAGCTGGCTCGGAAGTGGAACAACCGGGATGCAAACCAGCACCTGTACAGGATACCAGCACTGCAGGAGGCGGCTTTACCCACTACGCCACAATGCCAGCCCCAAGCACGGGTACTCGAAATGTGAGTAGTCTGATTCAAGATGCGATTCTAAGTGTAAAATTCACAGCAGTACTTTCAAAGATTCAGTGAGAAAAAAGAAAGCACAGTCACCCTTGATATCCCCAGGGAATTGTGTGATACCGAAATCGGAGGATGCTCAAGTCGCTCATGGAAAAGTGGTGCAGCACTTTCATGTAACTTAAGCACATCTTCCTGTGTGCCTTAAATCATCTCTCAATGGCTTGTAATACCTAATGCAATGTAACCGCTGTGCACATCATCACGACACTGAATTGTTCAGAGAATAACCACACACAAAAAAATCCAGCCATGTTCAGGACTGTTGCAATTTTCTTTTCAAATAGTTTCCATCTGCAGGTGGTTGAATCCACAGATGTGAAACCCACAGACACTGAGGGCCAATTGTAATGATTTCTTATACCAACAACATGTTGACGAATTAATAGTTTACACATGTTTTGGATTATAGACAACATTGTAAGGGGCAGGCCTTCAGTGCAGCGGTTAAGTCGCTACCTGGGACACCTGCTTCCCACATCACAAAGTGCCTGGTCCTTCCTCTTCCCATCCAACTTCCTGCTGATGCACACCCTGGGAGGCAGTAGTTGATGGCTCGATTGCTTGGGTGCCTGCCACCCATGTGGGAGGTATGGATTGAGTTCCAGGGTCCTGGCTTCACCCTGGCCTAGCACTGGACATTGTGGGCATTTAGGGAGGGAACTGGCAAACAGAAGATCTCTCTTTCTCTCTCTCTGTCTCTGTCTCTGTGTCTTTCAAAGAAAATCTAGATAAATAAATGTTTAAGAGACTTTTTAAAAAAGGAAAACTTATTAGAATGAATGTCATTGGTAGTTTTTCACCTTTTTTAAAAAAAGATTTATTTATTTATTTGAAAGTCTGAGTTACATAGAGAGAGGAGAGGGAGAGAGAGAGAGAAAGTGAGAGAGAGAGAGAGGGGTCTTCCATCTGCTAGTTTACTCCCCACAATGGCCACAATAGTCGGAGCTGTGCCAATCCAAAACCAGGAGTCAGGGGCTTCTTCCAGGTTTCCCATGCAGGTGCAGCGGTCCAAGGACTTGGGCCATCTTCTACTGCTTTCCCAGGCCACAGCAGAGAGCTGGAAGAGAAGTGGAGCAGCTGGGACTCGAACCAGCCCCATCCCTCTTTTCACCTTTTTAATGTGCATAGGAGACAGTTTAAAATGAGTATGTGGCTCACATTATGTCCACTGGCCAGCACAGACTAGGAAGGAGAGAGTATCTCTTGGGGCAGGTCCGGGCAGCCATGGGACCTTAAATCGATCCCCAGGACTTGAGACCGACAGGCAGGAGAACAAAGTGAAGCAAATGAAGATGAAGACCAGGAAGCATAGACACAGAGTTTGGATTCCCGCTCTTTCTTCTAATGATGGTAAGAACACTGAACATGAGGTCTACCCACTTAGCAGACTTGTTAATTAATCTATTTATTTTGATTGGAAAGGCAGAGAGAGAGGGAGAAAGAGACAGAGACAGAGAGAGAAAGAGAGGTCTTCCAGTCACCACGTCATTCCCCAGATGTCTGCACCATCTGGGGCTGGGTCAGGCCGAAGTCAGGAGTGCTGCGCTCAATCCGGGTCTCCCACCTGGGTGGCAGGGACCGAAGTACTGGAGCCATCACCTGCTGCCTCCAGGGTGCACATTAGCAGGAAGCTGCGATTGCAAGCAGAGTGGGACGTGGGCTGCGGACGTCCCAAGAGGTCTCTTCACTCCTGTACCCTACGCTCACCCCTGGACCCTCCTAATCCATGTCTAAGCGCGAATTGTTGATGGGAGACACAGTGTTGTATGGCAGATCTCCAGGGCTTATTCATCGTTACTGAACTGAAACGTGTCCCCATTGATTAGTAATCTCTCCCTCCCCCACTTCCTGGCAACTGCCATTCTGCACTTGGAATCTATGACTTTGACTATTTTGGGCACCCCAGCGAAGCAGCGGAATCACGCCTGCTACTCCACCGCCCTGCCCCACACGCTGCCTCCCTCCTCCATCCCCAGGCAACTGAACGTGAGTCACCCACCCATTGCCTGAAGGAGAAATTTGCCACCATAAAGCCAGCGAACAATGGAAGTAAATTCTCAGTTTCTAAGATCAAAAGCCAAAGAAAGTCAAGATCCAGAAGAGGTAAAAAATCAGCACAGGCTTTCTCCATTGACAATACCAAGGAGAAGCCCTGGGGCAGGAGCTGAGTGGACCTGGGACCCCAATGACTCCATTGACAGTCACGTGAGTGACAGCAAAAGGCCCAGCCTGGAGGGAGGCCACCTAGGTTCAAATCCTGGCTCCGCTGCTCACCGGCTATGTGACCTTAGATCAATGACTTGGAATTGTATGCCTCAGTTTCCCCTTCTGTAACATGGAGCGGACGGTAATAGTACCCACGCACCAGGCTGCTGCTGCAGATTCTTTCTGTAAGAACTCATGGCTGGCCGGCGCCGTGGCTCAACAGGCTAATCCTCCGCCTAGCGGCGCCGGCATACCGGGTTCTAGTCCCAGTCAGGGCGCTGGATTCTGTGCCAGTTGCCCCTCTTCCAGGCCAGCTCTCTGCTATGGCCCGGGAGTGCAGTGGAGGATGGCCCAAGTGCTTGGGCCCTGCACCCGCATGGGAGACCAGGAGAAGCACCTGGCTCCTGCCTTCGGATCAGCGTGGTGTGCTGGCCGCGGCGGCCATTGGAAGGTGGACCAATGGCAAAGGAAGACCTTTCTCTCTGTCTCTCTCTATCTCTCACTATCCACTCTGCCTGTCAAAAATAAAAAATAAATAAATAAATAAGAACTCATGGCAATCATGGCAATACCTGAGCCCCTCGTAACTATGACCTGAATATTTGCTTATGCACTTGCAAGTGAGCCCTGCACCACATCCGGGCTGAGAAGCTGCCCCATTGGTCCCAGCACGGCAGTAACTACCACTGTGCTGACCGATCACTGAGTGGAGCCATTGTCCTTTTGTGTGCCCCAATCATTGCTGGAGGTCCATCTGATCTACCCCATGGTGTCAAACCTGCTCGCCTTCCAATGAGCCAGAACCCACCAAATGCTCTCAAAAGATGCTTAAGCCCTGGATTCCTAGTGGTGGGAGTCTCCCAGTGGGCAGCCACCTCCAGGGCCTGTAAAGTGTCCGTTTATAAGATTTCTCTCCCTGGAACTGGCACTGTGGCATAGTGGGTAGAGCAGCCGTCTGCAGTGCTGGCATCCCATACAGACGCCGGTTCGAGTCTTGGCTGCTCCACTTCCAATCCACTTCTCTGCTATGGCCTGGGAAAGCAGTGGAATATGGCCCAAGTCCTTGGTCCCCTGCACCTACGTGGGAGACCTGGAGGAGGCTCCTGGCTCCTGGCTCCTGGCTTCAGATCGACGCAGCTCCGGCCATTGCGGCCATTTGGGGAGTGAGCCAGTGCATGAAAGACCTCTCTCTCTCTCTCTCTTTCTCTCTCTCTCTCTCTTTCTCTCTTTCTCTGCCTCTCCTCTCTCTGTGTAACTCTTTCAAACAAATAAAATAAATCTAAATAAATAAATAAATAAAACGAGCAGGGGCAACTGTATTATGGTGCGTGCATTTGCACCAGGGATCCAAGGCTGGGTATGGAATGCCGGAGAGTGGCTGGCTTTTAGCAGTAGAGTTTAGGAGCATGCACAGGTTCCTCATGGCAGCCCAGCCTGGCTCCTCTTTGCCCAGAGTAACATCAGCCTGTACTGGTCACCTCTTCAAGGTGGCTTCAGAGATGCCACTGTTCTTGCCACTTCCGTGTCACCCAGTGCTACCCTTCCCCTACCAAGAGGAGCCAGTGCCTGCCCCGTCCTGGGACGCAGCACTGCTCAACGCCAAGGGGTGCTCACATTGCATTTGTCTTCCTTGGGCTCCATGAGCAGCACCGATCTGACTCACAATTTGGAGCAGCCCTGAACTCCCCTAGGGGACACTCAGAGTCCCGCATGAATGCCCCCTGCCTTACTCCACCAACAGCATATCAGTGGCTCAACGGGCCCATCACAGAGGCCCCCACACTTTGGCATGTGCCAGTCCCACGGAGAGGGGGTAGGGCATATCCCCAGAGGTTCTGACCCAGTAAGTTTGGAGCGAGGCCATAGACTTTGCTATCCCAGCCGGTTCCCAGAGGATGCTGGTGCTCCCGATCCAGGGGTCATACTCTGAGAGCAACTGGGAGTGTAGGTGCCGATGGGGTCTCACCAGCCAGCACTTCCTCCCCCAACCCTGCTGCAACCAGGACACCCATCCTGCCGTGAGTATTGGCTGTAGCCTGGGCACAAGCCTCCCTTCTCACCTGGTGGGGGCGAAATTTGCCCCCCACCCCGATTCTCACACCTGGAGATAGGGCCTTTCAAAAAGTCTTTAACTTAAAGTCATGAATCCCTTAACTCCATATGGCCACTGTCTTTATATAAGGGGAAATCTTCAAGACAAGTGTCAGTCCAGCAGTAAGGGCTTGGTTGGGATGCCCACACCCCGTGTCGAGGTGTCTCAGTTCAAGTCCAGCTCTGCTCCCAATTCCAGCTGCCTGCTACCATGCACCCCCAGGACGCAGCCGTGTTGGCTCAAATCGTTGGTTCTCTGCCACCCATATGGTTCCTGGCCTCTTCCTGGCCCAGCCCAAGCCATCGAGAGCCTTCACGGGAGCGACCCAGCAGATGGGAGCTCTGTCTGTCTCTCTGCCTCTCCAATACAATGTTTCAACAAATGGAAGAGGAAGTTGGGCCACAAACACACAGAGAAGGCCAGGCGAAGATGGAGCCAGAGACCAGGCTGATGTTTCCACAAGCCCGGGAATGCTGAGGCTTGCCAGCAGCAAAGGAAGAGACGAGGGACAGATCCTGCTCACAGCCCTGAGAAAGGACCAAGCCTCCTGCCCTGCATCCGGGACTTCCAGCCTCCAGGACTGTGAGGGAACAAGTGTCTGTGCTGTAGGCCATGCAGGTGGTGGTGTTTGATGACAGCTGTCCTAGCAAACGAATGCCCTGACCTGGGCCAGAAATGAGCTACTTCGCCTAGGAGACCATGCGTGGTCCCCATACCGCGTGGGGGTCAGACCTCGGACAAGGCCTGGGGTGGGGCCGGCTCTGTGCCACACTGGGACCACTCTGAGCGTTCTTTTGTCCTGCCTCCCACCCCACCCCACCCCACCTCGGCTCGGCTTCTGGGTCAGGCTAGGGGCTAAACTGCCTCCCCAGGCCAAGTCAGGATTCAGCCCTCTCTGCTCAATTTCTCCCACGAAGGAGGAACAGTGGTAGACACCGGCCCCCTGCCCCTGTCCCTAGATCACACACCACTACACGTGCTCTCATAAATAGCACAGGTGGCCACCTGCTGATGGAGACGCCCGCATCCCACACCCGAGGGCCTGGATGCAGCCAGTACCTGGCTCTGACTCCTGACTCCAGCCTCCTGCCAGCACAGACCGTGGGGAGCAGTGCTGATGCCTCAGGCAACCGTGTTCTGCCACTCACGTGGGAGACCTGGACTGAGTGTCCGTCCGCTTCCAGCTTTGGCCCTGCCTGGTCCCAGCTGTTGCTGGCATTTGGGGAGTGACTCAGTGAATGGTAGTTCTCTCTCTCTTAAATACAATAAAAATTTAAAATAAGAGGCCAGCACTGTGGCATAGCGGGCAAAGCCACCGCCTACAGTGCCCACATCCCATATGGGTGCCGGTTTGAGTCCTGGCTGCTCCGCTTCTGATCCAGCTCTCTGCTGTGGCCTGGGAAAGCAGTGGAAGATGGCCCAAGTCCTTGGGCCCCTGCACCCACATGGGAGACCCAGAAGAAGCTCCTGGCTCCTGGCTTCGGATCGGCACAGCTCCGGCCATAGCAACCAACTGAGGAGTGAACCAGAGGATGGAAGACATCCCATATGGGCGCTGGTTCTAGTCTCAGCTGCTCCACATCCAATCTGGTTCTCTGCTATGGTCTGGGAAAGCAGTGGAAGATGGCCGAAGTCCTTGGGCCCCTGTACCTGCATGGGAGACCTGGAAGAAGCTCCTGGCTCTTGGCTTCCTATTGGCTCAGCTCCAGCCGTTGTGGCTATTTGGGGAGTGAACCAGCAGATGGAAGATATTTCTCTCTGTCTCTCCCTTTCTCTGTCTATAACTCTACCTGTCAAATAAATAAATCTTAAAAATAAATAAATAAATAAATAAGGCAAGAGAGTTACTATGAGGAAGGATCTCCAACTTACAGAGATGGAAACCGAGGCACAGCAAGTTTGTGGTTAGCCAGGCCAGCCAGCTGGTGAAGAATGCCAGCACTGGATCGGGGTCCATGAGCCCCAAAGAGCCACACACAGGGAAGAGTGAGGCAGGGGGCTCTCCTTGGCCCAGTTCCCAACAATTTGTCCCAAAGACCCAGGAGCACCAGCGGGAGAGAAATGTCCTAGGGCTGAAATAAATCCACAGACTCTTCCCAGCGGTCAGGCCCAGGCTGAGCTCAGGGCAGGGCTGGGATGAAGAACCCAGGGGACACCCCCATGCCAGCTTTTTATCTGTAAAATGAAACTGGTAATACAGAGCCTTACAAGCACTAAACCAGCCAATATGCCTAACATTCTTTTAAAAGTTCCCAACACACAGTTAACACTCAGGAAATGTTCTTCTGACTTCCAGCTCCCCTTTCTTTTGTAAATGTTTATTTGTTTACTTATTTGAGAAGTCCTCTGGTGCACACCCCGAACTCTCCCTTGCAGCTGGAGCTGGGCCAGTCTGAGGTCAGGAGCCAGGAACTCCATCCAGGTCTCCCATGGGGTGGCAGGGACCCAAGTATTTGGGCCACCACCTGCTGCCTCCCGGGGTGTGCATGAGCAGGGAGCTGGAGTCAGGAGCACTCAGATCTGGGATGGGAGTGGTTTATCCTCTGTGCCAAACATCCACCCCCAGCTTTCTCTTTCTTTTGCTTCCTTTGCTCCCTGATGATTTATCAGAACAAATTCAGCAGATTTTCTTCAGTGGGAACCTCCATCCCTTAGCCTAGAAATGGAATCCCAGGGCTTGTCGGGGAAGGCAGGGGGTAACTGTGCATCTTGGTCCATTTGCTGGTGCTCATCACACCACACAGGCTGGGTACTTTATAATGAAAAGAGATTTATTCTGGCTCACGGTTCTGGTCCAAGGTCGAAGAGTCCCAGGGCAGGTCAGCAAGAGAGAGGCAGCACCTCATTTAACCCTGCTCCCCTCCCACGGCCCCTTCTCTAAACCCCCCAGTCTGATTGAGCTTGCACCCTCTCCCTATCCCGCTATGGAGATTAGACTTCCACACGAGGCTTGGAGACCCTCAAGCCATAGCGCCTCGGAAAGGCGGGTGCGTACAACCAGGGCCAAGTCAGCCCTAGCCCTAGAAGCCTCAAAGATGGGTTGTTGTTTTGTTTTTTTTTTTTTTAAAGCCTTGAATTTTTGGGTTAGACTGACCTCTAGTGGTCAAACAGAAAATTGAGCAGAAAGCCTGGGGCAGATGGCCTGGCCCAGCCCAGCAAGTTTGCTTTTATGGGGTAGGTATTTTTGGTTTTTATTTTGTTTTGTTTTGGTTTTTGGTTTTTGGGGTTTTTTGTTTGTTTGTTTGCTTGCTTTGTAGATGCTGAGCTGCGCTAATGCACAGCAAGCCAAGTGGAGGCTGTGACGCGGCCGGCACTTCGGGCCCTGCTTTCCCCCAGGCGCTCTCTCCCCGCACCAGGGCAGCCGGCTGGTTCTGGTGTCGCTGGTCTTGGCACCAGGACTGGAAACTCAGCATAGGTAGAGATATGGGGGAGGCCTTGTGTGGCAGGGGTGAAGCTGCTACTTGGAACACTGGCATCAGAGTGTGGTTCGAGTGCTGGTTCGAGTCCCGGCTACTCTACTTCCCATACGTGCTGGGAGGTGATGGAGATGGCTCAAGTAGTCCTGGCGCCTGGACCAGGTGGAATTCTGGGCTCCAGGCTTCAGCCTGGCCCAGCCCAGGCTGTTGTGGGCATTTGGGAAGGGAACCAGTGGATGGAAGTGCTCTATGTCACTCTTTCAAATAAATCAGCAAATAATAAATGAATAAAAATTTTAAGGTTTATTTTATCTATCTGAAAGGCAGGGTGACAGAGAGAAAGATCTTCCATCCACTGGTTCACTCCCCCAAATGGCTACAAGAGCCAAGGCTGGACCAGGCTGAAGCCAGGAGCCTTGAACTCCCTCCGGGTCTCCCACTTGAGTGCAGGAGCCCAGGGACTTGGCCCATCTTCCACTGCCTCCCCGACCATTAGCAGAGAGCTGGATCAGAAGTGGAGCAGGCCGGCGCCGTGGTTCAACAGGCTAATCCTCCGCCTAGTGGGGCCGGCACACCGGGTTCTAGTCCCGATTGGGGTGCTGGATTCTGTCCTGGTTGCTCCTCTTCCAGTCCAGCTCTCTGCTGTGGCCAGGGAGTGCAGTGGAGGATGGCCCAAGTGGTTGGGTCCTGCACCCCATGGGAGACCAGGATAAGCAACTGGCTCCTGCCTTCGGAACAGCGCGGTGTGCCGGCTGCAGCGCGCCAGCTGCGGCGGCCATTGGAGGGTGAACCAATGGCAAAAGGAAGACCTTTCTCTCTGCCTCTCTCTCTCACTAGCCACTCTGCCTGTCAAAAAGTAAAAAGAAAAAAAGAAAAAAGAAGTGGAGCAGCCAGGACTCGAACTGGCACCCATAGGGGACAGTAGCACTGCAGGTGGCGGCTCTAATCTGCTACACATAACATTGGCCCCAATAAATATTGTTTTAAATATTTATTCTATTTATTTATAAGTCCGAATTACAGAGAAAGACAGTGAGAGAGAGAGAGAGAGAGAGAGAGATCTTCCATCTGCTGGTTCACTCCCCAGATGGAGCCAGGAGTTTCTTCCAGGTCTCCCGTGCAAGTGCAGGGACCAAGTACTTGGGCCATCCTCCTCTGCTTTCCCAGGCCAAAGTAGAGAACTGGATTGGGAGTAGTCAGGACTTGAACCAGTGCCCATATGGGATGCTGGTGCTGCAGGCAGTGTCTTTATCTGCTGTGCCACAGTGCTAGCTCCTCAATAAATTAAAAAATAATAATAATGATTCAAGTTACAATGGGTCTAGCAGGAAATAACACCACTGAAAGTCGAGGGGCATCTGTATTTAACATGCATTCCTTCATTTAATCCCCAGCACCAAGGGAGGTAGGTTCTGTGGTATTACCTGTTTACAGACAAGGCTTAAATAGGGTGAGCCACTTATCCAAGAGATGGTAGAGCCAAATCCCACGTGTTTAACCACTACCATATCACTTCATCCCTGGCTTCCGGGCATTGTAGCTTGATCTAGAAAATTCCACGATCCCATCACCTATCCCTTGCTGATCTGAGAACCAGGCTGTGGAAGGCCCCTTTAAAGGCCCTAGCTCCAAATGCAATCCTGTTTGGAGGTACTGGGGGTTAGGGCTTCAACAGGTGGATTTGGGGAGCAGGTACACGGTTCAGCCCATCACATCACAGGAAGTCAGACAGGGGACAGGAAGTTGTTCGTGAAGCTGCACTAAGCAGGCTCCTGCCGCGGGGAGCTGGGCTGGTCCCTGTGGGGCAGTCTGGGGGACAGCGGACACTCTCCAAGGTATCTCTGCACTCTGAGGAGCAGGAGAAGAGCGTGGACAGTCTCCCCCTCATCTGTACTGCTGCTCCCAGGGCACTGACTCGCCAGCGTCTGCTTGCAGCATTATGTGGTCAGCAGGCAATGGAACAGAAAGTGCGAGGGCGGACGGGAGGGGCCCCACCACCTGCTCTGCCCCCCGTCCCCCATAAGTCCTTCTGAGTCTCGTGTTCCCGAACCCGGCTCCAACCAGCTGATGTCCAAATGCCCTTCCTCCCAAAAGCAGAAGTTAGCAGATGTTGTCAAGCCAGAGCAGTTTCAGCGGCGCCTGCGCGGCTTCCAGTTTTTGCTGCTCTTTGCACCCCCTCCCAGGAGCAACGTCACGGCCAGGCCTTTGGGCTCTGCCATAGGAGTCCGGATTCTTTGGCTGCAAGTAGCAGAACCTCACTACAAAGTGGCTGAAAAATAGAGGAGGGGGCTGGGGTTAGGGGTTCAAATCATGGAGCATGTGAGACACTGGTGGATCCAGCGTCCAACAACCAGCTTTCAGAATTTGAAAAAAGCTTTTTATGTATTTTATTTATTTCAGGAGCAGCTCAAGTAGTTGAGTGCTTGCTACCCACATGCGAGACCTGGACAAGGTCCTTAGCTCCTGGTTTGGCTTGGCCCAGCCCTAGCTGTTGTGGGCATTTCAGGGAGTGAACCAGTGGATGGATGGAAAACTTACTCTCTTTCCCTCTCTCTCTCTCTCTCTTCTCCCTTTCAAATAAATAAATGTAATTTTTTTTTTATTTTTTAGTTGCTTTTATTTGTATATTTATATATCTTTGTTTTCTTTCTTTCTTTCTTTCTTTTTTTTTTTACAGGCAGAGTGGACAGTGAGAGAGAGAGACAGAGAGAAAGGTCTTCCTTTGCCGTTGGTTCACCCTCCAATGGCCGCCGCGGCCAGTGCGCTGTGGCCGGCACACCGCACCGATCCGAAGCCAGGAGTCAGGTGCTTCTCCTGGTCTCCCATGCGGGTGCAGGGCCCAAGGACTTGGGCCATCCTCCACTGCACTCCCTGGCCACAGCAGAGATCTGGCCTGGAAGAGGAGCAACGGAACAGAATCCGGCGCCCCGACTGGGACTAGAACCCGGGGTGCCGGTGCCGCAGGTGAATAAACAATGTATGCACACTTCTTGGCAGTGTTGCTGGGCTTAAATGCTTGGTCAGGAGCCTTGGGAGAGCAAGGCTGGACAAGCAAAGATCCTGAGGGATCTGCAAAAGAGGTAAAAGCGTGTGGATCTTCACGTCTCACGCCAACGAGAGCCTCCACCAACGGAAAGCACCAAGCACGCTGAGCGGACGCAGCGACTCAAGCACTGGTCTGCCAGCCGGTGCACACAGCTGGGCTGCACTGGCACAGGGAGACTTTGATGAGAGTAGCAGAGATGGAGACACAGCAGGAACCCAAAAACTGAGCTCCCTCCCGCCAGGACGGATGGGGCTGCTGTCAGCATCCTCCCCTGACAACTGAATCCTCAATCCTCAGGAGCATTTATTTATTTCTTTGAAAGTCAGAGTTATACAGAGAGAGGAGAGGCAGAGAGAGAGAGAGACAGAGAGAGAGAGAGAGAGAGAGTCTTCCATCCACTGCTTCACTCCCCAATTGGCCACAACTACCGGAGCTGAGCCAATTGGAAGCCCGGAGCCAGGAGCTTCTTCCAGGTCTCCCACGTGGGTGCAGGGGCCCAAGCACTTGGGCCATCCTCTACTGCTTTCCCAGGCCATAGCAGAGAGCTGGGTTGGAGGTGGAGCAGCCAGATCTCGAACCAGAGCCCATATGGAATGCTTCAGGCCAGGGCGTTAACCCACTGCGCCTCAGTGCAGCAATGATTTGCTCCAGATGGGATTAGTGCAGATTCCAAGTGTGAGTTTGTTTGCCTTTCCTGTCCATAGTACCCTGACCATCGCCAACCTCTGAAGACTCAAATCATGCTGATTTTCCATCATGGGATCCTGGGTTTAAAAAAAAAGGCTTAAGCCAAAGAACTCATCTTAGGGTGAAGGAAGGTGGTCATGGACGTGACAGTCCACACCACTCAGAATCTGGCTGTCCAAAAGAAGCCTGAAACGACCCCATAAAGGCACAGTTAAGACCCTAGCTTGGGGCTCCTGATGGAGTGAGGGACAAGAAGCAATGTCTAGAGACAGGTTATACGTTTATGATGCATTTCCCATGGTCCCAACTGGGGAAAGGATGCCACTGGCACGAGCAGGTGGACACCGACATCTGCAGACGCTCCAGTCCCCAGCATAAATCGTGTAGTATGTGCATATCACCCATGCAGGTCTCCTACATACTCTGAACTAGCTCTAGACAATCCCTAATGCAATGTAAATGCTGTATCAATAGATGTTAGGCTACTGTAATATTTAGGGAATAATGACAAGGAAAAAAGTCTATATATTCTGAGTACAGAAGTAATTTTTTTCCAATATTTTTCCGACTTCAGTTGGTTGGATCCACAGATGGGGCACCCGTAGATCTGAAGGGTCAACTGCCCAGAGCCTGCAGGAGGAAACAGAAAAAAAGGTGTTTTCCAGAGGGCGCAATCTCACGGAGGGCCACCAGGGGGCAGCCAGCAGCAGCAAAGGTTGAGGAAAATTTAAACAAGAAACGAGCTGCCGCCTGTCATCGTGTTCTCCCAAAGGGAAGAGGAAAGATCCTGGAGCAACACAGGAGTCACCAACTTCAGCTCTGCTACTCGCCGTACGGGCCCCAAAACAGCAAGACACGCAGGCGCGTCGCACATCCCAGGTTTGCAAGGAAATGTTTCAAGTTAAAAAAAAAAAATGCATGAGCACTGTAACTTATTTATATAGGAAGCTATTTGAGTGGTTTTCTAAGACATTTTCTTTTAAAAATCAATAGAATGGGGGCCGGCGCCGTGGCACAGTAGGTTAATCCTCTGCCTGAGGCACTGGTATCCCAGATGGGCGCCGGGTTCTAGTCCCGATTGCTCTTCTTCCAGTCCAGCTCTCTGCTGTGGCCCGGGAAAGCAGTAGAAGATGGCCCAAGTGCTTGGACCCCTGCACCCACGTGGGAGACCAGGAGGAAGCTCCTGGATCCTGGCTTCGGATCGGCACAGCTCTGGCTATTGCAGCCATCTGGGGAATGAACCAACAGAAGGAAGATCTTTCTCTCTGTCTCTTTCTCTCACTGTCTGTAACTCCACCTCTCAAATAAATAAATAAAATCTTTTTAAAAATCAATGGAATGATTTCTATGACAATGTGTACATGGAACAGAATTTGAAACAAAGAATGCACAATGGAAAGCGGCTCTCTCTCACACATCCACAAATGGGCAAAAACGAGAGCAGTGTAATATTTGTGCCAGCAAGAATATATACACACTGGAACATTCGCTGCTGGTGGGTATGTGAATTGGTACCACCAGTTTGGAAAAACGCTGTGACCTTACAGACCTTCAACTCCTCCTCTCACACACATTCGAGAATATTCTTGGAGCATTGTTTATGCCCTGTTGGAAACATCCCTTCTGTCTCCCTCCAGCAGAATGCATAAGGAAACTGTAGTGTGTTCAGTCAATAGATGCTACATGTCCCCGAATCTCAACCTTTTTGACCTCAAAACTCCCTCACACACTTCAAAAACTATACAGTGCAAAAGCGCTTTTTCATTTGTATGAGTTATATCTATATATATTCACCACACAGGAAACTTAAACTGAAGCACTTTTTTTTTTTTTATTTGACAGGTAGAATTATAGACAGTGTGAAAGAGACGGGAGAAAGGTCTTCCTTCCGTTGGTTCACCCCCCACATGGCCGCTGTGGCTGGCGCTGCGCCGATCCGAAGCCAGGAGCCAGGTGCTTCCTCCTGGTCTCCCATGCGGGGTGCAGGGGCCCAAGCACTTGGGCCATCCTCCACTGCCCTCCCAGGCCACAGCAGAGAGCTGGACTGGAAGAGGAACAACTGGGACTAGAACCCGGTGCCCATATGGGATGACGGCGCTGCAGGCAGAGGACTAACCAAGTGAAACTGAGGCACTTTTAAAATATATATTTATTAATTCATCTAGAAATAATAAGTCCATCACAAGTCAACATAAATAATACTGCTATGGCAAAAAAAATAGCTTATTTTCCAAAATTAAAGTATTGAGACAAATGGGGTTACTTTGCAATTTTGTAAATTTCTTTCATGTCTGCCTTAGGAGGAGACAAGTACATTCTACCTATTGTAATGTTTTTTTCTGGAAAGTTCCACAAAGCACTCATGAGAGAATGAAAATTAGAAAGGTAAGTACCTTCTTAGTATCATGTACTATGTATGCATATTTAGCATTATGGAAATACTCTTGACCTTTTGGGATGCTCTAATTATAAGAAGCATCACTTTACAATAAAGGAAATGAGTGAATGACACATTATGTGTGAGGTCATAGAGAACTCCGACAAACATTAAACACAAAAAAAGTTAAGATGCAAAAGAATACATTCAGGGAGAGGGGCTTGGGGAATTACCGTTTAATGGTGCAGAGTTTCAGCTTTTCAAGATGAAGCCCCAGCCTGCAGCGCCAGCATCCGACATGAGTGCTGGTTCTAGTCCTGGCTGCTCCACTTCCAATCCAATGCTCTGCTAATGGGCTGGGAAGGCAGTGGAAGACCGGCCAAGTCCCTGGGCCCCCGCACTTACATGGGAGACATGGATGGAGTTCCAGGCTCTTGGCTTCAGACCGGCACAACTTCAGCCATTTCGGCCATTTGGGGAGTGAACCAGTGGAGGGAAGACCTCTCTCCTCTCTACCTCTCTCTGTAACTCTATCTTTCAAATAAACAAAATAAATCAAAAAAAAAAAAAAAGAAAGAAAGAAAGAAAGAAAGGGGGAGTCCAGCGCTGTGGCATTGTGGGTTAAACCTGCTGCCTGCAGTGCTGGCATCCCATATGGGCACCAGTTTGAGTCCTGGCTGCTCTACTTCCGATCCAGCTCTCTGCTATGGCCTGGGAAAGCAGCAAGAGATGGCCCAAGTGCTTGGGCCCCTGCACCCACTTGGGAGACCTGGAAGAAGCTCCTGGGTCCTGGCTTCGGAGTGGCACAACTCTGGCTGTTGTGGGCAATTAGGAAGTGAACCAGAGGATGGAAGACCTTTCTCTCTTTCTCTTTCTCTCTCTCTCTTCTCTCTCTCTCTCTTTATGCCTCTCCTCTCTGTGTGTACTCTGACTTTCAAATAAATAAATAAATCTTTAAAAAAAAAAAAGATATACAAATGGCCAATAGGAACATGAAAAGATGCTCAGCAGTACTGTTCCTTAAGAAAATGCAAATGAAAACCACAGTGAGGCAGCATCTTATACCCACTAGGGTGATTATAATCAATCAAAGACAGTAGCCAGTGCTGGGAGGGATGTGGAGAAACCAGAACACTCACCCACTGTGGATGGGATGTCAACTTCTGTTCGATAGCTCCTCAAAGAATTTAACACAGAGTTATCATAAGACCTTGCAATTCCACTATTACCTATATGCATAGGAAAATTGAGACATATCCATATAAACACTTGCACATGAACATTTATAGCAACATTATCATAATAGCCAAAAAGTGAAAACTACTCAAGTGTTCATCAGTTGATGAATGAAAAATTAAAATTTCATAGAAATGGAATATTCTTCAACCATAAAAAGTCTGGAGTATTTTTCAGCATAGCCTAGTAACATATGCTACAACATGGATGAACCTTGAAAATACCATGCTAAGAGCCGGCGCCGTGGCTCACTAGGCTAATCCTCCGCCTTGCGGCGCCGGCACACCGGGTTCTAGTCCCGGTCGGGGCACCGATCCTGTCCCGGTTGCCCCTCTTCCAGGCCAGCTCTCTGCTGTGGCCAGGGAGTGCAGTGGAGGATGGCCCAAGTGCTTGGGCCCTGCACCCCACGGGAGACCAGGATAAGCACCTGGCTCCTGCCATCGGATCAGCACGGTGCGCCGGCTGCAGTGCGCTACCACGGCAGCCATTGGAGGGTGAACCAACGGCAAAGGAAGACCTTTCTCTCTGTCTCTCTCTCATTGTCCACTCTGCCTGTCAAAAAAAAAAAAAAAAAATACCATGCTAAGTGAAAGACGCCAGACACCCAAGGCCACATATTATATAATTCTGTCTCCATGAAGTGTCCAGAACAAACAAATCCATAGAGACAGAAAGTGGATTGTTATTTGTGTGGGGGCTGTGGCGGGAGCAGGTGGGACTGAATAAGCAGTGATTGCCATAGGAATTCTCTTGGGAGTGTCCACAATGCTCTTAAGTTCAATAGTGATGATGCTTATGAAGCCGAATAGTCTTAAAATCAGTGAACTGTCTATGTTAAGGCAAATTTTGTGGTATGGGAATTATATGTCAATAAGACTGTGAAAAAGAAAAGAAAAAATGTTGTGCAGTGGGAAATAGGCACAGGAAAATATGTTAGCAACTATTAGAGAAATTAAATTCATATTAAAACCACATTAAGGGCTGGCGCCGTGGCTCACTTGGTTAATCCTCCGCCTGCGGTGCCGGCATCCCATATGGGCGCCAGGTTCTAGTCCCGGCTGCTCCTCTTCCAGTGCAGCTCTCTGCTGTGGCCCAGGAAGGCAGTGGAGGATGGCCCAAGTGCTTGGGCCCTGCACCCACATGGGAGACCAGGAGGAAGCACCTGGCTCCTGGCTTCAGATCGGCACAGTGCCGATGGAAGGAAGACCTTTCTCTCTGTCTGTCTCTCTCTCTCACTGTGTAACTCTGCCTGTCAAAAAAAAAAAAAAAGAAAGAAAGAAAGAGAAAACACAATAGGACACCCCTACCTATCTGTTAGAATGGCTAAAAAGGAAAAAAATACTGATTGTGTCAAATACTGACAAGGATGTGGCCCAAGTGGAAGTATCTACCTTATGCTGATGGGAATACAGAACAGAGGCAAGTTGGAAAAACAATTTAGCATGTTTTATGAAGTTAAACAAATTCGTACCATATGGTCCAATAACCGACTTGTAGACAGGTATTTCCCAAAGAGAAATGAAAGCTTATGCAAAAAACCTGTACATGAATTTTACAGCAGGGTTATTCATCCCTTCCGGACCAAGAACCCAACCATCCTCAATGGATGCATCAACAAAACTGTGGGGCATCCCACGAAGATCAGTCAGCCGTAGTAGCCACTGATAGAAAAGACATGGGCAGATCGCCAAAGGAGAGTGCCAAATGCGAGAAGCCTGACTCAGGGGGGCCTTTGGCCTAGTAGGTAAGATGTTGCTTAAGATGCCTGCATCCCATAGCCGGCGCCAGGGCTCAATAGGCTAATACTCTGCCTGCATCGCCGGCACCCCGGGGTTCTAGCCCCGGTCATGGCGCCGGATTCTGTCCCAGTTGCCCTTCTTCCAGGCCAGCTCTCTGCTGTGGCCCGGGAAGGCAGTGCAGGATGGCCCAAGTCCTTGGGCCCTGTACCCACATGGGAGACCAGGAGAAGCACCTGACTCCTGGCTTCGGATCAGCGTGATGCGCCAGGTGCAGCAGCCACTGGAGGGTGAACCAATGGCAAAAAAAGAAGACCTTTCTCTCTGTCTCTCTCTCTCTCTCTCACTATCCACTCTGCCTGTCAAAAAAAAAAAAAAAATGCCTGCATCTCATATTGAGCATCTGGGGGCGAGTGTGGGGTATTTTTTTTCCTCATCTTTTTCTTTGTAAGCAGATAAAACACTTTCAGAGTGACCTCCAAAAGGCCCCTTTCCTTCAGTTCTTTTTTTTTTTTTTAAGATTTATTTATTTATTTGAAAGTCAGAGTTACACAAAGGGAGGAGAGGCAGAGAGAGAGAGGTCTTCCATCCATTAGTTTATTCTATTCCCCAATTGGCCGCAATGGCCGGAGCTCTGTGCTGGGTCTTAGTCCACCCGTACAAGGATGGACTGGGTCCGAGGAAAGGTGAGTGCGCAGCTCGCCCGTTCCCCAGCCTCCCGATCCCGGAGACAATCAGACGCAGCGGGGAGCCAAGTCTAGCAAGGACTCATTTACTTCCTGCGAAACAGAACCTTTTATAGCACAAAACTGCAGAGTCATTGGGGCAGGGCTAAGGACCAACCAATCACTTAAAAATTCACCTTACGGGGGGCTTTCTATAGGACTAGCCATATGTCTATACACTTGTTACTAGTTTTGTTACCTCCCCTGATGTTGCGCAGCCAATCAGTTTTAGTGGTAAACAACTTTGGATTCCGCCCACCTTACTTCCCCTGGGGTCCATCATGTAACTAATTTCCCCACAGCTCTGCCAATCCGAAGCCAGGAGCCAGGAGTTTCTTCCAGGTCTCCCACGCAGGTGCAGGGGCCCAAGGACCTGGGCCATCTTCCACTGCTTTCCCAGGCCATAGCAGAGAGCCAGATCGGAAGTGGAGCAGCCGGGACTAAAACCAGCGCCCATATGGGATGCTGGCGCTTCGGGCCAGGGCTTTAACCAGCTGCGCCACAGCACGGGCCCCTCCTTCAGTTCTCATTTGTCAATCTGAATGGCCATGATGCTTTCCTTGCAGGGTTATCCTGAGGTCCAATGAGAGCACAATGACAATGACTTACACTCAACGACTGCTCCGGCACTCTCTTGCTTGCAACAGCCTCAGAGTGCGGCTTTATTGTCATCAGCTCCATGGACGGTGGGGACGCTGGCGCCCACTGGCTTTCTGTGACTTGCTCAGAAGCTGTCATGCAGTACATGTGCACCTGGGACCGGAATCCCAGCTATGAGGCATCTGCATCTGTGCACTGAACCACGCAGTGCCTAGAAAGCACCGGGGTTTTATCCCGGCTGTGCACCAGTCCCCTGCGCGTGCCGCAGAGACCTGCTCCATCAGGATCTTCAGGCTCTGTAGCTGGGAAAAGCTCCAAGCCGCGGTGCAGTCAAGGCTGAAATAGGAACCTTCCCTTTCCTTTCCCATCTCCCTCTTCCTGATCACTAAGAAGGATCGCTGCCTCCAGCGCCTTCTGGGCCCTCTACCAAATCCCGGGCCTGGATTATTAAGGCTACCTCTGACCTGTCCCTGACAGATCTATGTCACCAGCCTGCAGGACAGGTACAACAGGCTCCAGGAGCTACAGGAAGCAACAGCTGTCCTTTGGAGCATCTGTCCCCACTTGTTTGAAGCCATAACCTTGGGGATGTGACTACCGGCAAAGATGCTATGACCACGGTGTGTCACTTGACCTCTGCCTTCTAAATAAGCCACACCTGGAAATTCCATGCCAGAAGTTCCTGGAATGTCTCAAGATGCTCCCGAAGATAATTACAGCTCAGATGTAACTTGACAGGCCACAGGAAGCCATGGCACCAGCCATTCTCAGCATGCCTGGAGTGTTAACATAAGGAGGTCCTGAGGTCTCATACCCAGGTATGGCAACCCCCCTCTCAAATCTTAATTCATTCATGTGACTTTTATGGGCCTGCATGATCTGGCCCATGCTTATGCCTGAGATCTGAGTGCTGTCACTCCCCTAGCACCTTGCCATCAACCACACCAGCCTGTGGCTTTCCCTTGATCATCTCTCAGGGCCTTTGTCACCTGCAACTCAGTGCTAAGTACCCCCACCCCCCTATCTGGCTACCTTGTCTTATTTTCTTACTAGCATTTCTCACCTTATAGAGCTGTCTTCCCTTTGCTTGTCTGGTGTGCAGCAGGTTAACACCCTGGCCTGAAGTGCCGGCATCCCATATGGGCGCCAGTTCGAGACCCAGCTGCTGCATTTCTGATCCAGCTCTCTGCTGTGGCCTGGGAAAGCAGTAGAAGATGGCCCAAGTCCTTGGCCCCTGCACCCACGTGGGAGACCTGGAGGAAGCTCCTGGCTCTTGGCTTCAGATGAGAGCAGCTCCAGCCATTGCAGCCAATTGGGGAGTGAACCAACGGATAGAAGACCTCTCTCTCTCTCTCTCTTTCTCTCTCTCTCTCTCTCTCTCTCTCTCTGTGTGTGTGTGTGTGTGTAACTCTGACTTTCAAATAAAATAAATAAATCTTTTAAAAAAAATCACTGGAAGGATAAGTGGGATTCAGTCATCTTTAATAGCTCCTACCAGGACCCTCCTATATACATCAAAATCCAAAGTCCCTTAGAGAGAACAGCACAGTGTTTGTATCTAACCTACACACATCCTCCCACAAGCTTTTTGTCTTTATTTTAAAAAGGAGACTTCACAGGGCATGGCTTCTAGGAAAGCTATTTATTTATATATTTATATGTGGAAGGCAGAGGGACACACAGACAAAGATCTTGCATCTGATCGCAACAAGAGAGGCTTGGCCAAGTCAAAGCCAGGAGGTAGGAACTCCATCAAGTTCTCCCACATGGGTGACAGAGACACAGGTACCTTTTTTGTTTTTTTTTTGTTGTTGTTGTTGTTGTTTTTTAGATTTATTTGAAATTCAGAGTTAGAGAGAGAAGGAGAGGCAGAGAGAGAGAGGTCTTCCATCCTCTGGTTCACTCCCCAGATGGCCTCAATGTTGGGAGCTAGGCCAATCCGAAGCCAGGAGCCAGGTGCTTCTCCAGGTCTCCCACTCAGGTGCAGGGCCCAAGCACTTGGGCCATCCTCCACTGCACTCCCGGGCCACAGCAGAGAGCTGGACTGGAAGAGGAGCAACCGGAACAGAATCTGGCGCCCCAACCGGGACTAGAACCTGGGGTGCCGGCGCCGCAGGCGGAGGATTAGCGCTGTGCCAAATGTTCCCCCTTCTCCCATAATCTTTAAATCACTTCTAGAGGACTTTCAATGCTACAGGGGTGATGCCACGTAACCAGCTGTTACTCTGTGTTGTTTAGGGAATGATAACAGGAACAAGTCCACACAAGTTTCCTATCTATGCAACGTCTCTCTCCAAACGTCCTCAACCCACGGTTGGTTGGCTACGCAGACAGACGTGGAACTCATACGAAGAGAGGGTTGACTGCAGTTACACACTGAGCCTGGCACCTGGCCAACCAATCACATCACAGTCCCAGATGCCGATGAGGGACAGGAGGGAAGGCAGGTGTTTCTGAGGAGCGTCAGGAGATGGCCCCACTTCCTCGTTTGCACTTCCTTGGAGGGAGGTTCTGGGGGATGAGGGTGGAGTCAAGGCCACTGCTCTGCCTGGGTCTGCCAAGCTCCTCTCTGTGTGCAAAAGAAGCAGCCAGACAACGTTGCTCATTAAGTCATTTAGGGGCTCCACAAAGAGTTACCCGGACCCCTGCCAAGTGCCCTGGGGAAGGCACAGATGAGGCAGACAAGGTCTGTGCCTTCTGGCAGGGTAATGTAGGCACAGAGACAAGATAAAGACCTAAGACCCGTGATTGTGGTGAACAAGCTGGGGGGAGGCCCACTGTTGGCAAGAGGGCCAGCGTCACCTGCAGCTAGGGGATGGGGAGTTCCTTCCCAGGGGCCCCTCAGAGACAGCTGGGCAGGTGCACACCTCCAGGAAGAAGCGGTAAAGTGGAGTAGGTCGTGCTCTACCCAGACGGGCACACCCAGTTTTAGATCTTGGCTCCTGTGTGACTTCTAGTGTGTGTCCTCACCTCTCTGAACCTCATAACCTCATTTATAAAACGAGGGTAATCCGGAGACCTAATCACAGGCTTCTTGGGATGATTTTTTAAAAAGTTTATTTACTTATCTGAGAGAAAGAGGTGTGCGGAGACTTCTGATCGCTAGTTCACTTTCCAAATGGCTGAGGCTGGGCCAGGCTGAAGCTGGGAGCCTGAAACTCCCTCCAGGTCTCCTGCATTGGGTGGCAGGGGCCCAAGTGCATGGGCCATTATCCACTGCCTCTCGGGCCCATTAGCAGGGAGCTGAATGAGAAGTGGAGAACCCAGGTGTCTAACTGGATGCAGGTATCCCAAGTGCAGCTCAACCTACTGCGGCACAATGCCCACCCTGTGGTGTTGTTGTTGTTGTTGTTTAAAGGTTTATTTATTTATTTGAAAGGCAGCGTTACAGAGGGGCAGAGGCAGAGAGAGGTCTTCCATCTGCTGGTTCATTCCCCCAGATGACCGCAATAGCCAGAGCTGAGCTGATCCGAAGGCAGGAGCCAGGAGCCTCTTCCCAGTCTCCCAGGCAGGTGCAGGGGCCCAAGCACTTGGGCCATCTTCTACTGCTTTCCCAGGCTATGGCAGAGCTGGATCAGAAGTGGAGCAGCCAGGATTCGAACCAGTGCCCACATCGGATGCCAGTACTGCAGGCGGCGTCCTTACCTGCCACGCCACAGCACCGGCCCCCCCGTGTTGTTTTATTATTGTTATGTTTGTACAAATTGAAAGCACAGCAAAGAAACACCACTAGCATTTGTCTCTTGAATTTATTTCCCCAACAAAGTTGATATGGTGCTCTTGGGACATGTACAATCATTAAGTTGCATTAACAACTCTTTGAGGAAGGTCCCTTTTTTATGGGCTTCTTAAACATTTTTTTACATACGATATAGAATTTTTTTATTAACCATTTTTAATTGAATGTTCAGTACTCTTAACTATATACATGCTTTGCAAAAGATTTCTAGAACTTTTCATCTTGCAAAACTGAAACCCCATAGCCACTGAACACCATCTTCCCATTTCCTGTCCCTCAGAGCCCTGGTAACCGCTAGTGTACTTTCAGTTTCTAGAAAGATACTGTTTTAACAGTGTTTTGCATAGTTTGAAGGATTCAGAGCCAAAGGAATAAGTGAATCCCTACGTTCAAAATTGACAATCAAAGTCAAGATGGTGACAGCAGAACATTAAAGCAAACGCAGGGCCCATAGCCAGGCCCGAAAGGAAACAGCAGGTCAGAATAGTTAAGTAGTGCTCCCAAGGTCACACAGCAAATGTTGGAGCCAGAATTCAAGCCGTGGTGCTAAGATTACATGACTTCCTGCTGTCAGGGGTTTTGATTTGATAACCAAGCTTGTGCTCCTTACAAATTGCTTATTTGAGGGAATGAATGAAGGGGTCATAGCCACCCAAGAAGACAAAGGCTTCTGGAAGGTTCTTTGTGCTGCCTGATCTCCTGCTCCTCCCTCATGTTTACCCTTAAATTCCTAGGAAAAGCAAGCAAGCACAGCAGCGTGTCTGCCTACAAAGAATGCCCACATGCCAGACACTTTTATGAAGCCTCACCCCTCCAAGAACATTGCTTGTATCTGAGTCTCTTTTTTATGGAGTGGAATGAAATCGGGAGTCGCTGGACGATGTGAGGTCATTTGGTGGCATGTCATTTATTTGAAAGGCAGAGAAAGAGAGAGAGAGTCTGAGATCTAGTGGTTCATTCCCCAAATGCCTGCAACAGGCCCCCATGTCACCTGGAGTTTGATGGCCAAATCCCCTTTCTGATCTCAATGCAAGAAAACCGGAACCCAATTATTAACCAACAATATCAGTTTTATTTGTGGTTATGGGATTAAGTGCACAAACAGTACGTAACTGTATTAGCTAAAATTAATCTAATCTCATGTTAACAAGATGTAGGGAGCTAGCTTACTGCTTGCTTCTTGGAAAGGAACTGAGTTCTGTCTGAATGTGGATGAGATTCTTTGCTGGCAGGTGGGGGAGGGGAGAGGTGGAAATTCAGGGCACATGAGTGGATTACTCATAACCCTATGTTGTGACGCCTTGTCAGCCGCGTTCTGTGCATTGCTTCCCTTTTGTTTAATTACTCCTTTTCTTACTTGTTTATTTTCCATAAAATAATGAATACCTGTAAACCCACTCACCCACCAAAGAACAAGACCCGATGGCTCACATCTCCTGAGGGTCCCCCCCCACCTCAAATCTTGTCCTTCTATCTCAGAAGTGCAATCCTGCATTTTGTGTTTTCCAATCCTCTTTTACCAATACGTTAAATATATGCCTAGGGCCGGCACCAGGGCATAGCAGGTGGAGCCTCTGTCTGCAGTGCTGGCATCCCATGTGGGCATCGGTTCAAGTCCCGGCTGCTCCACTTCCAATCCAGCTCTCTGCTTTGGCCTAGGAAAGCAGCAAAAGATAGCCCAAGTCCTTGGGCCCCTGCACCTGCATGGGAGACCTGGAAGAAATTCATGGCTATGGATCCGCACAGCTCTGGCCGTTGTGGCCATCTGAGGAGTAAACCAGCAAATGGAAGACACCTCTCTCTCTCTCTCTCTCTCTCTCTCTCTCTCTCTGCTCTCTGTAATTCTACCTCTCAAATAAAATAAATAAATCTTTTAACAAATGTTTGTGCCTAGCTAAGTATTATATTGCTTAGTTTTATGTCTTAGAAATTCATAAAAAGTGTTATCATACAATGTCATCTTTTGATACTTGTTTTTTTTTTTTTTTTTTACTCACAATAAACTAAAAAGAGTCCACTACCATGATGTTGCAGGTAGCTACATTTTATTTTCACTACTGTGTAAGGGTTCATAGACCATAATGGGTTTATCCATTCTGCTGTGGATGGGCCCTTGAGTTGTTTCCAGCTTTTTGCTATTAAGAAGAGGGCCTCAGGGGTGGGTGTTTGGTCCAACCATTAAGATGCTACTCGGGATGTCCACACCCCATATCCGAGTACCTGAGTTCAAAGTGCCAGTTCTGCTCCCGACTTCAGCTTCCTGCTCACGTGCACCCCGGGAGGCAGCAGCTGGTGGCTCAAGGAGTCCCTGACCCACCCACATGGGAGACCTGGATGGAGTTCACGGCTCCCAGACATTGAGAGAGTTCACCAGGTGACTCAATCTCTCTCTCTCTCTCTCTCTCTCTCTCTTGTTCTCACTCTTTCTCTACCTCCCCTCTCACATAAATTAATTAAAAAACCAATCATTTATAAAAATAATTTTTAAAATAAGAAGACAGCTCCCATGGAATTCTTGTGCAAGTACTTGTGTTCCATTTTATTTGAGTGTGTGACAAGAGTTAGGTTCATGGGGTGGAAGAATGCTCACCTTTGCTGGAGTATACCAACTGTCTCCCAAGGTGATGGTTCCAACGTATATCCCAGCAATGTAATGGATTCCTCTGATCCCCATCTCTGACACACATATTGCCACACTTTTTATTTTGTTCAATGAATGAATGTTGAATTAACAAATGAATGATGGGGCAGCCATGAATAATAATAACAATAATAATGATCTTCAAAAATCTGTTCATATGAGGACTTCATTTATGAGGTTAGCTTCTGATTGTTGAGCATTCCTTAAAATGCTGTTGGGACAGGTGTTTGGCTTGGGACTTGTGGAGCCCACATCCCATATTAGGGTGTATGGGTTAAAGTCCTGGCTCTACCTCCAATTCTAGCTTCCTACTAACATGCATCCTGGCAGGTAGTATGTGATGGTTCAGGTACTTAGATCCCTAACATCTATGGGAGAGATTCAAATTGAGTTCCAGGCTACTGGCTGAGCCCAGAGTGTCGTGGGTATTTGGGGACTGAACCAACAGATGCTTATGCTTTCTCTCTCCCTCTCTCTGCCTTTCAAACAAACAAATAATTTTTTTTTATTTGACAGGTAGAGTTATAGATAGAGAGAGAGACAGAGAAAAAGATCTTCCTTCCATTGGTTCACTCCCCAAATGGCTGCTACGGCCAGTGCTGCACCGATCTGAAGCCAGAAGCCAGGTGCTTCCTCCTGGTCTCCCATGCGGGTGCAAGGGCCCAAGCACTTGGGCCATCCTCCACTGCCCTCCCGGGCCACAGCAGAGAGCTGGCCTAGAAGAGGGGCAACCGGGACTAGAACCTGGAGCCCATATGGGATGCTGGCGCCGCAGGCAGAGGATTAACCAAGTGAGCCACAGCACCGGCCCGAAATAAAATTTTTTAAATTCATCATGTGTTTCCTGCTGGGTTGATGCCCTGAGAAGGATACATTAATTCTACGGTTTTTCTGTACAAATGCATAACCTGAATCTAACTATTAAGAAACATTAAACAAAATTGGCAGACACAAAATACTGTACTCTTCAAAAATGTCAAAAGACAAAGTCCACTAAAAGAGATTAAGAGACACAAAGAGGGGCCGATGCTGTGGCATAGCGGGTGAAGCCGCTGCCTGCAGTGCTGGCATCCCATACAGGCGCTGGTTTAAGTCCCAGCTACTCCACTTCCCATCTAGCTCTCAGCAATGGCCCGAGAAGGCAGTAGAAGATGGTCCAAGTGCTTGGGCCCCTGTACCCACATGGGAGACCCGGAGGAGGCCCCTGGCTAATGGCTCCTGGCTCCTGGCTCCTGGCTTTGGATTGGTGCAGCTCCAGCAGTTGCAGCCAAATGGGGAGCGAACCAGTGGTGGATGGAAGACCTCTCTCTCTCTCTGCCTCTCCCTCTTTCTCTGTGTAACTCTGACTTTCAAATAAGTAAATAAATCTTAAAAAAAAAAAATGAGAACAAATGATAACAGAAATGGAGCAAAATTTAACAACTGATGGATCTGATTAAAGGGTAAAGACGAGTTTCTTGGCTGTGTGGCAGTTTATCCTGGAATTATACATCTTTCATTTTAAAGAGAAAATTGCAACCCTGAAAAGGCTGTGCACTGTATGATCCCAAATATTTCCTGGAAAAGGCAAAACTAAGAAGAAAGTGAAAAGATCTGTGGTTGCCAGGGGTTGGTGGGGGGGGAGACAGAAGGGGACGAGCTGGAGGGAGGCATGGAACATCTTCAGGGTTACAACCCAGTTGTCTGTAACTACACGTTTGTCAAAACCCACTCAGTGAACCTAGAGAACTAGGGGCCTTAGTTAATAATAATGTATCAACACTGATTCCTCAGTTGTAACATAAATCACACCAAAAAAGGAAACAAATAAATCACACTAATGCAAAATGTTCATAACAGCAGAAATTTAAGGAGGGGAAGGCTTTATGAGAACTCGGGATTTCCACTCAGGTTTCTGTAAATCTGAAACTGCTGTACACAATAAAGATTATTAATTTCTTTGAAAGGCAGAGAGAGAGGGAGAGACAGAGAAAGAGAGATCTTCCATCTGTTGGTTCACTCCCCAAATGGCCACAACAGCCCGGTCTGGGCCAAGCCAAAATCAGGAACCAAGAACTCCATCCTGGCCTCCCACGTGGGTTGCAGGGACCCAACTACGTGGGCCACTTTCTGCTGCCTTCCCAAGCACGTAAGCAGGATGCTGCATTGGAAGCTGAGCAGCCAGGACTCAAACTGGTGCTCCAATATGGGATGCCACTGTCACAAGTAGTGACTTAAGCAGCTGTGCTACAACACTGGCCCCAAACATGTCAGGTCAAAGAAATAAGACACAGGAAGACAGCAGGATGCCATCCATCCAAAAACAGCCAAAACAAAAAAATTTTTATATACTTATAAGATGCATATACATGTCAGAAAACTAAAAAGAAAAACAAGGCAATGATTGTTACAATCATCAGGATCTTGGTTATGTCTGAGGATGAGAGAAGTGGAAGGACTTGCAGATTTTCTTGGGAGGGAGGGATGTTCATGATAGTAAAAATTAAATAAAGGCTAAAACCATGAAGAAAAGAAGATTGATGGCTTTTATTTCATAAAAAATGCAAAAAAAAATTTGTAGGCCAAGAATTAAATAAGTACACTAGAGACAATGAAAGGTGAGTGACCATCAGGGGAAGTTACACTTGTGGTGGAAGATACAGCTCCACCTTTGGCTTAATATCTGTGGTCAGTGGTGAGAAAGTACAGTGGGTTTGAGGATCACGAAGTTCTGAAATCCTAAAACACAGGAATTCCATAACTGCTACTTTGAGGATCTTAGACATAGATGCTTCTTTCCTTTAGGTCTAGTACAAAATGGGTTTTGAGTGCTTATAAAATTATTGCTTGGGGACCGGTGCTGTGCTATAGTAGGCTAAGCCTCTGCCTGCAGCACCGGCATCCCATATGGGCGCCAGTTCAAGCCCCAGCTGCTCCTCTCTCTGCTATGGCCTGGGAAAGCAGTAGAAGACGGCCCAAGTGCTTGGGCCTCTGCACTCATGTTGGAGACCCAGATGAAACTCCCGGCTCCTGCCTTTGGATCAGCCTAGCTCTCGTCGTTACAGCCATTGGGGAGTGTACCAACAGATGGAAGACCTTTCTCTCTGTCTCTCCCTCTGTTACTCTGCCTTTCAAATAAGTAAATAAAGTCTTTTTAAAAAGTAAATATTTTTTAAAAAATTGGTTGTGGTTGGGGTGAGGGGGACATTGCAGGAAGAACAGCTCTGATTACCAGAAGAAAACTACTAAATTGAGATTAGTAAAGGAATTTTATGAAATGGGCCAAATTAGCCTGTGTCAACCAGTCAAGCAACTCAACTCTCATCTTTATTGTGGGTGTATTTTGACCTGCTTAGGATGAGGTCTCCATATAAAAGGAAGCTTGGTAAAGGGGCAGCATGGTTTGAACAAAGTGAAATATTGATTACATTGTTTTCAAGGACTCTTCTGCCTCCTCTGAGTTCAGACCCACCCTACCCTACCCTAAGGGTGTGGTCCAATTCAACCTATTAAATTAGGTGCTTAGGGTAGATAGGATTAGCTAAATTCTTTTACACATAAAAGGATTTTTTTTTTTTTAAGATTGATTTGAAAGGCGGAGTTACACAGAGAGAGAAGGAGAGGTCTTCCATTTGCTGGTTCACTCCCCAATTGGCTGCAACGGCCAGAGCTATGCCAGTCTGAAGCCAGGAGCCAGGAGCTTCTTTGGGGTCTCCCACACGGGTGCAGGGGCCCAAGGACTTGGGTCATCCTCCACTGCTTTCCCAGGCCATAGCAGAGAGCTGGATCAGAAGTGGAGCAGCCAGGACTAGAACCCGCGCCCATGTGAGATGACACTGTAGGCGTGGCTTTACCCACTACGTCACAGCGCCAGCCCCCTGTGAAAGGATTTAAATTCACCACTTTGGCTGTGGGATCTATCACTTCGTGGTTCAGTTTTTCCTGCTTTAGATGTGGCTCTCTTCTGTTCCATTCCAGCGGCACTGAAGGAGACCATCGGCAGGTAAGTTACGAAAAACAAATTTAGATGGGAGAAATGTGTTGCCTTGAAAAGTACTTATGTGCCTGTGGGTTCTGTTTGTTTCTCTGGGGCTGTCCTTTATCATTGCCAAAATCCTGGGGCCATGGTGTTCCTGTGCCTCACATGGAAGTGTATCTGGCTGTTTAACACCTATTAAGCACCTGCTGTGTCCAGGCACACTTCTAAGAGCTGGGACACAGCAAAAACAGAGGTAAAAATCTCTGTTTCAGCTGGAAGCGAGGAAGGGGGGAGGCACAGTTAAATAGTCAACTACTGATGGGCGCCAGCTAGAAGAGTCTAAAGGGCTCGAGCCTGGTGCCCATCGTATTTTAACAAGACGGTCTTAGGAAAGATTTTCTGATGACGATTGAACTGCGGGAACAACTTGGGGGGTTCATTCTGTGCAAACGCCGCCCCCCCTTGGCTGTGTGTTCTTGCTGTCGTTTGCCGGCCTTCTCTGGGCCAGGGCTGTAAAATCCAGCAACAATGAGGAACCTACGTGGTAAACGACCGTGATGGGTGCAGCTCACTAATGTGCTTTTATTATATCGTGCATTTCTCGGAGGCAATAATAACAACATCCCCCAGCCCGCCCCCCCTCCCCCAACCAGGGGTCCTGGGCTCAGCTCCTGGCATTTGTAATTAGCAATGAGATTGGGACCCCGCAACTGAGAAGGCATTGCTTCTGCAAATTTCAGAAAGCACGTGATTGCTAGCTTTGGTACCCTCACCTATAAATCGGAGATGGTGGCCGTGTTAACCACTGGGTTTTTGTTGTTGTTGTTTCAAATGGACATTTACTGAGTCAGGTCTGTTGACTGAAAGACATGCTACGGAAAGGCATGCGTGCACTTACTCTCTGATAACCCAGTTGGCCAGGGGCTATTTTTAACAGCATTTCGCAGCCAAGGGGAACCAGGCACGAAGGAGTTAAATCCAGAGCTCCAAGGCAAGGTTCCACGCCAGACAAGTTGGCTCCAAAAGGCTGCCAACGTTATTAAGCGGCTAGCCCTGTGCCTGGCACACAGTAACTGCTCAATAAATCTGTAGGGCGGCGGTGGCCGTCAGCTCTAGGCAGACTGTCCACTTTCCAGAGTTTAGGGTGCCCAGTTTGTCGGGAGGGAAGCTTGGGACTGCTTGCATAGCAACCATAGTTGACAGCATAGCAACCATCATGTTTACAAAAATTGGTGGGTTGGGGGCAGGGGATGGAGACTGTGGGGAAGGGGGAATTAGCCGGCCAGCCCCCAACAGCCCACCACTTGGCAGGGGAGCCCTGCACGGCAGCGGCTGCAAGGCGACCCCTCCTCCCCCAGCCCTCCCCAAGAACCGGTCCTCTCTTCGCCACAGCTCCCCCTCCCTTTTGAGATAGATGGTTTCTCCCGACCTGCCGGTCTCCCCCTGCCTTTTGAGGAAGATGGTCTCTTCCGTTCTCCCGGCCAGCTCAGGTTCCGCGCTCGGGAGTCACAAAGCGCAGGGTCACGTGGGCGGGCCGGTGCGCTTTGTGACGTAGGCGGCTCCGCCTCCCGGCCCGCCTATCCGCGCACGCCGGCCCCGCCTCGCGCGCGCCGCCCGTGCGATCCCGGCTTAAGAGACCCCGGAGTGGGGCGCTCGCCCGAAGCCAGGCCGCGTCCGCCATAGTGCCTGGCTTGGAGGTGTCGCCGACGCCTGGTGAGGGCCGGAGATCGGCAGGGGGGCAAAACAAAAAAGGGAGCCAGCGCAGCCCTTGCCGCCGCCCGGCGATTTCCGGGCTTCTTTCTTGTCGCGGTCCTGGGCCGAAAAGGCGACGAGAGCGAAAAGGCGAGAGACGCGTGGAGGATCCGGCGAGAGGAAGCGTCAGGGAGCCTCGGCGGTGTCCCCGGGGTCCGCCCAAGCCACCCGGCCGCTGGCTGGGGCCCGGGGTGGTGAGGAAGCGCTTCGAGGCCTAGTTGAGGCCTAGTACCGGCTTTGTGTCTGAGGCGGCAGCGGCGGCGGCGGCGGCGGGGGGGAGGCGGAGCCGAGCCGGGGGCGGCCTGCGGGAAGGCCTCTCCTCCGCCGACCGCGCGTTTTCGGCCTAGGCCGCGGGGCCGCTCGAGGCCTCCGGGGAGCAGGCGCCAGGGGCTTGTGTGTGGTGGGGGCCTGGGCCTGGGGACGCCGACGCCGGTCGTCCGGAAGCCAGGAAGGCGAGAGGCCGCTCGTGGACTCCGGGCCTAGGCCCTCTCCCCCTCAACCTTCTCCCGGGGCCTGGGTCACCCCAATCCATCCACGGAAGGAGAGACCAACCGGGAGGTGCGGCCGCGCTATGGACCCCTGACCCCTCGGGGCCATCCGGACTCTAACGTGTGGACTGACCGCTACTGACTGCACCGCCTGCCCCCGCCCCCCGTCTCCTGCCGGCCCTTAGCATGAGCGAGGGGGACCCAGCCGGGTGACATTGTGCCCGTTGGCGGATTCTCGATTTCCCCTTTTCCCCGTCCTCGTCCTCCTCCTCCTCCTCCCACATGAAGTGATTCTGAGTTTCGGGGCGGGGGGGGTTCTGGATTATTGTTCTCACGAACCCCTGCTTGTGGTTGGGGGGGTATTTAATCTGAGGCCTCAGGGTCCTTCGGTGTCTCTTGAGTGTTCTGTGTGTGTACATATTTGCTCTTAAGTTGATAAATATACATATATTGAGAGTGTCCACGTCTCCTCGCTGAACCTTAGGAATCCTTTGGCACCATGTCGTGTGTGCATTATAAATTTTCCTCTAAACTCAACTATGACACCGTCACCTTTGATGGGCTGCACATCTCCCTCTGCGACTTAAAGAAGCAGATAATGGGGAGAGAGAAGCTGAAAGCCGCCGACTGCGATCTACAGATCACCAACGCGCAGACGAAAGAAGGTAAGAGCCACACGGGCTCCAGATACGTGCTGGGTGAAGACGGATGCTGGCCCTGTGGAGCCTGGCAGAAGACTAACCGCCATTCTTGCGGGACTGTTGGTTCCAATACTTTGCGAAACAACTTTGATTGGGAGGGTTGCAGCAGTCGGCCTTGGAGTTGAACCGGCTTCTCTGATCTCTGCATTCACAAAGCCTGGAAGTCCCATGAACAGTTGTGCAAAAAAACGAGAGCGATGGGGGGAGAGGGGGAGGGGTGGGGCGGGCACGCACGGGGGCGTTATCTGGGTTCTTTGGGTGCTTGCCTTGTGGCCTCTCTAAGTTGTTTTACACCAGAACGGGAAGAAGAGAGCATAGGCAGCCGCCCTTGGTTGGTTAAAGTAGCGGTAGAGTTACTTCCTAACCTACCCAGCTTTTGGAATTCAATGGCAAACGCTCTGACCTTGCTTTCTCCCTCCCCCCTGCGTTGTGAGGAAGGGCTATAACTCGAGTACTTAGGAGGGTTTAAGCAGTGCTAGAATTGGTTTTTGGAACGTGAAACGTTAGACCACTCTTGTTAGAAGGATTCAGATCATCATTGAGCGCTTGAACCCCGAGCTCAACGCAGTGCTGTTACCATACATGTAGCAGTTTGGTAAAGACCAGAAGTACTGCTTTCTCTGCGTTAAAGTAGTAGTTATTGGACTTTCTACTACTGTCGATACTAGGACACTGCTCACTGGTCTGTGAGCATATCAGTTAGAAGTAAGCCGCTGCTCTTAGAATCTGTGCATTCTCTTTTTCAATACAAGTTTAGGTGTAGATACATGTGACTAGAGTCTCTTCTGACTCCTGGAGCTTGTTTTCGGTTTCTTTCTTGTTGATACAGTAATGCTGATGTGTAGTTTGCAGTAGATCAGTCTCCTGAGATTCATTGATAGAATGAGAAGAAAGTGAAGTTTTCGTTAGGTTAGGGGGTTTATTGATCATAGAATTTGGCATAAGATTTGACATGGATTTAGAGGAAATGAGGTGTACCCTATCTCTGGTCAGTGTTGTAGTAGGGAAAGTAGATTTTGTCATGGAGAAGACCAATTTTTGTTGTTTACATTGAAGACAGAATTATTAGGTGTAGGAACAGTGGTACAACATATGATTCAAAAATAATTCCTTGGGAATCCTACAGTGTAATATGGGAAAGAATGTTGTCTGCTCCCTCCCTCTTTTAAAACAAATAACTTAACCTTTGGTACTTGTAATTGTGTAATATTTCTCTACTTACAGAGAAAATTGTTGGTGGTCATGAACTGTTGGAATAAGTTATTTAAATGTTTAAGTAACTTACATTTCTTAAAAAGGAAAGGATGGATTTATAAGAATTTTAGGCCATTGTGATGTTTATGAGTATTTATGAATGAGAAGACTATAAATTAAGGGTTATTAAGACAATTTTTGATCATACACAAGCTTCATATTTTACTGGTGTGTAACACGATTGAGTCACTTGACTAGATTTTATCCATCTTTTCCACCTGACAGTTGAACATAACTTTGTTAGACTGGAGTAAATTATGGTTGAAGGAATCTTGTTCACAAATTTAACTTTTGTGACTTTATGGTTTTTATTTTTTATTTTTTCCTAGTCAAGGAAATAAAATGTGCTTTGCCCTGCAGCATATTTTCTTGCATATATATTTGTATGTGAACTGCTGTTTATTGGAGATGGCATCTGGTGTCACCAGACAGTTGAATAAGAATGCCATTTGGTTTTAGCACTATCCAGTGCATTAAACGTTGCAAAAATAAATGTGTATAGCTTCATAGGAGACTGGCTAGGAGAGAATCTTGAACTGGACCACTTTTAATTTGTTTTGAGTTAATGTTAAATTACCTAATGTTCCATGTTTCTATAAACCATTCTTTACAGTCTTAGAAATATGTCTGTGTTTAGGAACCTTAAATCTTGATAAGACCAAACTGCTGGTATCAGAATTCCATGTGTTTTAAACCTCAGGATCTTGGTTATTTCTAAAACTACCAAAGTGAGCCCAATATGATCATCATTGTACATGGAGCTTTTCTGTATGCTGACCCCTAAAAACCAACCTTCATTCGGAACTTCGTGTGAGAAGTACAATGTAGTTTAGAGAGACCCTTCTTTATCTCCCTGACTCCCTCCAGTTCTCAGATTCATCCTGGTTTTCATTCCATCCATGCTTTTCATGTTTTTGAATAAAAATTACACTCGGGAGTCTTTTAAAGTTAACAGACTACTTGGTAAGGAAGTCTTGACACTTTTGGGGGTAGGAAGTTGTCATTGTAATTCAGGTACTAAAAGGGCAGTTGGGGTAGATGTTTCCTGCAGTTCTGAAGACACCATTTGGGGTGTCCACTTCCCATAGCTGGGTGCCTTGGTTCAAGTCCTGGCTCCACTCTTGACATCAGCTTCCTGCTAAAGCAGCAGGTTACAGCTCAAGTCTTTGAGTTCCTGGCTCCCAGACATTCAGGGAGTGAACCAGTGGATGGAAGCCCCCACCAGCACCTTCACTGCCAAAGAAAAGGTGTCCTTTGAGGGGCCTGAGGGCACCTGACTTGCAGTTTAACACAGTACTGCATTGATCAAACTAATAAATTGTTTTTGAAAGCTATTGTGGATGTATTTGAGAATTGTTAGACATATTCAGAAACTTCTGTTGGGTGTTTCATACTAAATTGCGTTTCTAGGATTAGCTGTCAAAAAATGCCCTGTCTGCACTGCTCCTGATTTTTCTGACTCAGAGCTTGCTTGGATTTGGGACTAATAAACTGTCCAAAATAATGATGATAGTCTTACATTGGCATGCCTGAGTCTAGGCATCACTTTAATTGGATACTTGTGAAGTACAGCCTACGACTTGGAAATATGCTGTAGAGAGCCCTTGCCTAAACAATTTATAACAAAACTAGCATTATGACAGTGCAAAAGCTGATAGATTTGTAAGTTTGAAATAATTGGAAAAACAGGTAGTTGGCCACTCTGCTCTATAACTTAAGTGAAATTTAACATTAAGTGAACCCTAAAAACTAGTGATGAGATTGAGGAAGATGACTACATCTTTGCATCTCCCAGTAGTGAGTTGTTTTTCTTTTTTGTAATTTTACAGATTCCTTCCTTAGCAAATCTTTTTGCCATAGTAATATCCAGTTTCTTAATTCCTTATAGATGTCATTAAGGAGTAGAAAAATAAGAACTGTTCCTCCTGTTTGTCTTCTCAGAAAGTGCTAACTCAGGGAACCCAGGCATTCTTGCCCGATTCCTCTTTCTCCTCATCTCTCCAATATTCTATCCATAAGCAAACTTTGTCAATTCTATTTGAAAATTCTCTCTCTCTCTCTCTCTCTCTCTCTCTCTCTCTCTCTCTCTCTCTCTCTCTCTCATTTAGTATTGTTTCCCTACAGTTAGATGGCAGAGTAATTTTTTTTTTCTTTTAAAGATTTTTATTACTTGAAAAGGGGGGGGGGGGGGGGGGGAGAGGTCTTCCATCTGCTTGTTCACTCCCCAGATGGCTGCAAATGGCCAGGCCAAGCCAGGCTGAAGGCAGGAGTCCAGAGCTTCATCCAGTCTCTCACGTGGGTGGCAGGGGCCCAAACACTTGGACCATCTAATGCTGCTTTTCCCAGGCCATTAGCAGGGAGCTGGTTTGGAGCAGCCAGGAACAGGAACTGGCACCCATATGGGATGCTGATGTTGCAGGTGGCAGCGTTACCCACTCTGCCAAAGCACTGGCCCCCAGAGTAATTTTTGTTTTAGCAAAAATCATATTGTCATCACCTTGTTCAAAATCCTTCAGTGACTTTCTGTCACATGTAAAAACAAAAGTGTAAATCAGTGTATGCTCTGTATGTTTCTATCTGTATTTCACATCATTGTGTTCTTTGGCTCTCTGTCCTTTCTGTATTTGTTTGTTTTTTACATACTTTTTCCTGCCTAAAGGCCTTTTTCTTTATCTAGTTTGTGTCTGGCTTCTCAGTCCTTAAGTAGCAGATCTGTGTTTCTCAGAGGGGCTTTCTTGGAGTCAACATTCTACCCAAAGTTGCCTTAGTTATTCATAACATGTCATAATTTGATTTTGAATCTCCTCCCTAGTAATCTCCATGAGAATAGGGATCATAATTTTAACTCATGGTTAGGGCCTGGGAGAGAAACACTACCTTCATTTTAAGTAGTAGCTTTTCTTCCTGTTTATCATTGCTAGGCAAATAAACTAGAAAATGTCTAAGATTTGGAGTTCTACAAACAGGCACTGAAATCAAGGACTCGCAGCCACAGTTTGGTTGCTTTAAATAGGGGCAGCTTTGGGTGTTGGTTCTGACTACCCAAAATCAAGATGCAAGGAACAATGTAGTTATTAGTGTGCTTTCATGTTTAAGCTCATGCCCCATAACTTTTATTATATTTGAAGTTTTGTAAATCTTGGGTACTTAACAAATCCTCAAATAGAAATTCGACTCTTTTTGTTTACAGAATATACTGATGATAATGCTCTAATTCCTAAGAATTCATCTGTGATTGTTAGAAGAATTCCTATTGGAGGAGTTAAATCTACAAGCAAGACATATGTTATGTAAGTATCAGAATTCACATTTCTCAAAATAGGTGTTTTTTTTTAAATTTGTGAGAAAGAAGGTGTATTTTAGAACTGAACTTTAATGATAAGATTAATGTGTGTCTTCTCAGCCCTCCAAATACTTAGAATGAGGGTTTTTTGTGTGTTTTTTTTTTTTTATATTTCTTCCCCTCTCGTTAAACTTAGTTGTTGGAATAATTATTATTAGGAAAAGGTTTTGCTCTATAGGGGCAATATTTGTAAAAACAAGAAAATGATACTCAGTGATTATATAATTTACATACTCTTAGCTTTTGTCTACCTTTTTGTTGGTGGTGGTCTTTTCTGTTGTCACTACAAAAATAGATGTGTTGTAGAGATCTGCCCTAAATATTTTGATAGCACCAAGATTATTCACTAATGCTAACATTTGTTTCTTGTCAATAAGGGGCTTTCATTGAGAGGCCATAGAGTATATAGGATTTATATACATAGAGGTGCTGGAATCAGGCTTAGGTTTGAATCCATTTACTGCTTTATACCAGTAGATGACTGGGTAAATTATCTAAAGTCCTTACTTTAGATTCCTCAAAAATGAAACGAGGTTGTGAGTACAGTCAGCCCTCTGTAACAGCAGTCCTAACCAACCATGGGTTGAAAATATTTGAGAAAAAAATATTACGTTGTTGCTGACATGGATTAGTGCTATGTAGTTAGGCAAGTGGTGGTTGCCTATGTACTGAACATGTACAGACTATTTTCTTGTATGGGATATCAACAGTTTACGTAGTATTTACGTTGTACTAGATATTATGAGTAATGTAGAGATATGATTTAATGTATGAGAACAAGTGAGTAAAATATGTAAAATGCTGTACCAGCTTGTATAAGGGACCGGAGCATCTGCAGATTTTGTTATCTTTAGAATCAGGCCCCTGCAGATACTGCGGGACAACTGTGCTTCTCAAAGGGGGTTGTAAGAATTAAACCAACGATGCCTGCCCATTACTGGAATAAGTACGCAGCCATCTCAAGACTAGTTTGGATCTTACATGCATTAGAAGGAGCAGTAATTTAAGTCATAGTGAGCTATGGGGGTGAAAAAGCAACTGAAGCTGGGGAAAGGGTAGTGATTTACACTGAGAAGTCAGGTAGCTTTATTTGACATGTGGGCCAATTCTATTTGTTCTCGAATTGAGGTAAAATAAAGTAATTTCTTGGAGCTTTGCCTCATGTGGGCAATTATTCTAAGATTTTTCTCATTAGTTGTAAAGTTCAATTCTATATCTTAATATTTTATGTAATATCTTATACAGTGACAAATTTTAAAAGCTAAACACTTTCTTTGTTGTGGTCATCAAGTGAGCTTAGTATTATGTGCGTTTAGAATAAAATGATTTTAAGAAATTTTAAGGATAGAATTAATTCCTATAGTCCTAGTGCCCTTAATTAGTGTTTTTTTTTAAAGTAGCAAACTTTCAGTTTCCTTTGATTTTTTTTTTTTGTAATCAGAAATTATTTGAATTCTTCTATAGAATTGCATGTTAATTCACAATACATAATATTTTGTAATAAATTTTCCTTATAAAATATTTATGAGCTTGGGCAACTAATAGAAAATTGAAACTTCAGTGTTTAATACCAGAATTTCTAAGTTTTGCACAAACCCAGACATCCCTTTTAGATATTATCTAACATTTTCCTAAGATAGTTAAAAGTAGCATAAACTTTCAAAGCCAAGCCTCTAAAGTCAACATGTAACCCCTTTCCTTTGTGGACTAAAGATTTTTGGTTTGGGGTTTTTGATGTATTTTAAACATAAAATTGAATATTTCTATATAACCATTTAACTACTCTTTGAACTAAAAAGCCCTCAAGACTATGTTGTACTTTCCTGGGACTTGGAATTCTTGTTCAGTCCTTGGTCACTGTTTTGAAACACTGTAAGACCGAAAATAGCTATCAGCCTGTTTTTCTTGATCTGATAGTTTTGGAACACAACAGTTTCTCAAGGATCCAGGTCACAAATGTTAACAACAGTGGTCTTGCTTTAAGAAAACTTAATGTGTGAAAATTTACATCTGGACCCACTCAAAAAATAGGGAATAATATAATTTCTCAGTCTGTGACTAAAACACAGTTTATAAATACAACAAAATTTGTATACTACCTTTCAGAAAATATTTAAGTCCCAAGATACACCTATTTTATAAAACCCTAATATAGAATTTACTGATGTATTTTACACTGTTTCAAGCCAGTAAAGATTAATCAAAATAGTTTGTTCATTACTTAAGAAATTGGCATTTTTTAAATCTGTGTACCAAAAGAAAACTATTTGTTAAAAAAAAGTGTAATTGAAGCTAAGTATTAAGATTTGTTAGCACAAAAATGTGTAAATAGCTAACATTAGTTTTTGTTATTTTTGTTTTTGTTTTTTAGAAGTCGATCTGAGCCAGTCATGGGAACTACAAAAGCAGTATGTAAAAACACAATCTCACACTTTTTCTACACATTGCTTTTACCTTTATAATGTAGCAGTGAAGTAAATCATTTTAAAACTTAATATCCAACTGATCATAGGACATATTGTAAATAAAATGTATTTTGATTGACAGCTCAGTTGAATATGACTATATGTGGCATAATTTGCACACTTATTTGTAGAAATGGGTAACTTGTGCCCATAACACTGTTCCATATTAAATATGATAGCATTCTCCCTGTATGACACTGTGTTGTACAGTTAATGTATGATCTTTTTAGATCGTGTAGGTTTTACACTAATGAACATGATAACATGTTCTACATCTGTCTGTCTATAGTTAGTATTTTGTATGTATGTACAGGCTGTTGTGTGCTTTTTGTTTCTTGCAATAAAAAAATGTTTGGAGTGTATATTTTGCCATTTTCACGTTGTATCACTTAGTTTTTGTTAGTTTTTTTTCTGCCTGATTGATGGCTTTCTGAAATGCATAAGCAACATGCAAAGCTAAGTTTGGTGCTTTCTCCCAGTTCAAACGCCTCATAGAAAAGAGCTTTCCAAGAAACCCTTGATGCAGCTTTATTGTTTAATCTTGCTTAATTTGGCAATTTTGAGCTCCTTGTTTACAACTGTGGTATAAAGTAAATCTGAAATTGCCTCCTCTCCCCCATGAGTATAGAAATGTCTCAGTGATCTTAATTTTTACACAATTTGAGTACATTGTTTTCAAATTTTAATACAGGGTCTTCCACTTCTGTTCAGTCTCCATATGACCAATTAAAATACTTCCCGCTTATAAGATAGTTTAATGCTGCTTTATTATAGGCTATTTGAAAGCTGTAGCTTATCAAAGGTAACTCCTTTTAACCAGGATGCCATCTTAATTTTTATGATCACAGATAAACCTTAAGCTTGACACTCTTCGAGCTCTTCAGTAAAAGGTAGCAGCATCCTTGAGTTGTGGTTGAAGCATGTATCAGATCACAGGTCTATGGTAATCGGGTTCTGTACACTTGGTTCTCAACATTTACTGCTCAGGCCTGATATTGTACACAATGCAAGATGTCTGAAATCTTCATTTAGAATTCAAGGGTATTGCTTGCTATTTCCCTTTATACTTTTAAATACTACCGATCTTTGTGTATGAGGCATTTCACTCACATTGGATCATTGGATCTAAACATGGTAACGCAGAGTAACTGAACTTTGGACTTGTTTTTATAAAGTATATGGCCTTTAGTTCTTGTGGAACTAAATATAGTGATTCAAAGATCAAAAGTCTTAGTGTTTGGGTTTTTTTCCCCTCTTTTTGGATATATGGGTTTTTTTTTAAGCATAATGCTGTAAAAACTGTCCAAGTTTCTGTTTTGCTGGTGATTGGTTTAAAATTGATTTTTATGTATCCAAATGCTAGCACAAATTAGATTTGACTATCCTGGTGACTGTAGTAGTTAATGTAACACATTTTGTATAAAGTACATTTTATATAGTATTTAAACTAATTCAGATAAAGTTTTATTTCTTGAAAAGAGTTCTTTTTTGTTTATTAGCATGTGTATAAACACAAATCACATGTTCATAAATAAAGTTAACATTCTTTTAGCCTTGTGTGTTCCCTGGCATGTCTGTATTGCATTTATAAGCAGTTTACTTTAAGCTTATTTAGGTTTCTCTTTTCTGTTCTTTTTTTTTTTTTTTTTTTTTTTTTTTAATACATTGAAAAGTGGCTTTGATTTTTAGGTAGAATTATCTGAAATGCAAACATCAGATAACTTATATCTCCATCTTTGTTGCTTGGAGTACATGTGCTGACATTTTAGAATGAGAGTATTTTCTTGAAGTGTAATTAGTGCCCTTTTTAGGAGACTTAAGAATCGCATGGATTGTGCACTTTCACAAAGCAGAGGTACTAAGACCTCATTTTTATTCTGACGAATAAAAGTATAGGTACATTTTTGGCAGTGTAAGCCAACTCTAATCAGAGATGGCTATTTTCATATTCCCCAGCCTTGTTTTATTTAGTCATCCTTCCATGTTGGTACTTAAGCTGGTTGCTATTCTTGCTAGTTAAACATCAGAATTATATTTTGCAGGGTCCTTTAATTTCAAGCAAGTAAATTGGCTTAACAGATTTCAGATTTTTGCCCCCAGAAATGAGACCCCCTAATTAAATGAAGGGAGGTGGTTTAAGTTGAATATGTTTATATTGTGCACCAGTCATTTTTGTGAAAACTAAATTTTTTTAACATGGCAGGGTTTTTTTTTTTATTACAGTATCTTACACTGTTTTGATTTTCGTACATATATATATATATAGTCCTAATTTTTAAACCATTCTTTGTCAGCATTCTTTGCTAATTTCTTAACACCTTGCTACACAAGAAGAAAACAAAATTGGATACTTTTCCAAACTTGTGATAAATTTGACTTCTTTGTGGATTATAAAGTGCTATTGTAATTTATTTGGTGGACAAGATGCAATTATAAATCTGAAACCACTTTAAGCTCAAGTATATACGATACAATAAGTTGGCAGGAAATTAAAAAGAAAGCCCAGCATAAAAACAAAAAGAGGGTCTGTCTTAGATGTGAGGAATGGAGGAATGGAAGGGGTTTTTTGGCACGTTAGTTTTTTAGTTCCAATGATAAGAAAATTAATACAACAGATCGCTTTCTAAGAAAATCTTCAATGTTCACATTCTAGACAGTAGTGGACTACCTTAAGGGCTATTAATCTGTTTTATTGGTTAGGAACGTAGTATAGATGATGATTGACAGCAGTTTAGAATAATTGTATATATATATTTTTTTCTGCTTACCCCTTGCTTAATTTTTTAAAGAGAAAAATATACTTCAGAGCTTGGCAGGAGAACCCACTGATGGGTTATGTGGTTATGCGTTAGGAATGTGGGATTAGTGTATTAGGAATGTGAACTCTTGGGTTCCTCAACATGGAGCAAAGAACTTTTTATCTAAAAATCTCAATTATAATACCCATAAAACTAACTCTTAAAATCCTAAGATACTTGTAAGATGGATCTTAAATTGAGCCACCATTATTTTTATTTACATCTATTAAATCCCTCACATGATGGGCGTTGGCTAAAAACTTCGTATTGAAACAGATTGCATTCTATTTGAGGCTCTTAAATCATACGTCTTTAATTTAATGTTCTTATTCTCTGAAAAACTTGAAGTACCTGATGAAGACTTTTTTCTTTGATCCAAACATCTTTTAACATTCTGTCCATTTTAAGTAAATTCTGACCAGTGACGCATAAGGAACATATAATGTGTTGAATAAGCAGCCCACTTACTAGATAGGAAACAGTAGGGAAATCCTGTCTTCAGGGTTACTTGCTACATATATGTATATGTGTGTGTATATACACACGTAGATATGCACATGTTTTTAAAGCTGATTAGTCAATTTAGGAGATCCAATGACAATTTTTTTTAAAACTGTCAAAGCCCTCTCATAGTCACTCATAGATTTACTCTGATTAAATTAACATTCCAGTCTCAAATGTTGGGATTCATCATCATATGTTGGCAGCTGTTTACTCTTTCCCCCTGGTACTTTTGTTATTCTTTTTTTTTTTTTTAATTTTTGCTTAATACTTTCCCCCAATAAAGCTGTGGTATCTTTAGCAAAAAGCTATTTTAGTTTTTGTATGGGAGAATAAAAAACTTCTTTGCACAGAGCAGCCCATGCTCAAAAAAAAGTAGCAATTCTGTAGGAGCTGTTATTTATTAAAGCAATTATCTGAGCCTTTAAAGAGCTGCTTATTTTTAGTGTCACACAATGGGCATTGGGGGAAAATCAGAAAGATTCTTATTCTCTCTTCCAGTGTACATTGTTTTGTTCATTATCAAATTTAGAGACCATTGAGAGACACAAGACTCTTCTGGTGTTTAGTTAGCAATCTCAACAGATTTCCTGTGTGATAAACTTTTCTTCACCCTCTTTTTCCCCTTGTAATTGAGTCTCCCCCAACTGATAACCTTTATAATGGTATGAAATATGTAGTGAAGGATGAAGAGAGTTTAGCTACACTTGAAGGCTTAAACAAAATGGCATTCTTTAGAAAACTAAGAAAATGCCCAATATTTGAACTTAAGTGGCATTAGGAGCTAAATGATCACTTTCAGATGTTTTCAGTGTGGAACTTGAATGTGTGTTTAATTTTTTGTGAACAGATTGATGACTCTTCTGCATCTATTTCACTGGCCCAGCTTACAAAGGTATATATATATATATCTTTTTTTTTTTTTTTTTTTTTTTGGAAATATGTCTTTCTAAAATTTTTTATGTGGAGCAGTTTGTTAAGATGCGCTGGGGGGAGGATATATTTTATGAAAGCATTGTACATATAACTATCCTGTAAAGAGTAGTTGCTGTTTGGTACTTTGTCAGCTCAGCCTCAGGTTGGAATATTATCCATCTTCAAGACAGAAGAAATAAATGAAGCTACACTTAATCACTTTCCCCTCATACATTTTTGTTTAGTTACACATTGGAAGCTAACAAAGTTCTGGAGGCATTTCCTGGTTTTGGCTCTAAATTATGTGGACTTTTTTTTTTTTTAAGCAGCCAAAGCAGAAGATTTCCTTTGCATGGACGATTGCATGATTTTTTTTTTTCCTTGAAAATTTGAATTGATCCCATGAAGGTCAATATTTTAAATGTGATACAGTTGTTTATGCTATAGATTTGTAGTCTGTCTGCTTAGAAAAAGTTTTAAACAACCTAATTTGTTTGAACACAGACTACATGAATTGTGCGAGTGTCTAAGGCTGTTTGCAGGAATATACCCACAATGTATGTTTGGCAGAGGGCACATTGTTAACTCCTGAACTCACTGTATGTGGCGTGTTTTCAATACAGTTGCTTGCATTTTCTTCTCAACAATGTATATCTTTTGTTTGGGAAAGCACTAGTGATGGGTTACTCTAAAAAATATATACATTTAGCTTGCAAATTGTGCCTTTAAAAAAAAAGGACAGATTTTGGGGGACCAAGAAGGAAAGTTACCCAGTTTTCCAAAGTTCTTTTTTCCGTACTATCAGAAATGTGAAACCAAATTCAGCAACCAAGATTAATGAAAAGATGAATTTTCCATTAGTGCTGTCCCTATCTGTCCTTGGCTTTGTTACAGGTTGTATCCTTTCCCCTAGACTGTATCTCCACAAAATGTTCTAGTGAAGAATAATGGCATTTTAAGCTCCCGTCCTAGGAAACAAAACCTAAAAATTCTAAAGCCATCCTATTTTATAATTTTCTAATGCAAAATGCTGTAGCATAGAATTAAGACCTTTAGTGGTTTATAGTTTACTGTTTTTATTCTTATGTTCTGTAAAGGACCATATTGAAGCTTTAGTCTATTCCTACCATTGTTGCTTTGTGGGGAAGAGTTGGGGACTTTTGGGGACTTTTTTTTTTTTTTTAATCTATTTGTAAAATAATGTTTGGGTTCAAACAAATTAGTTGTTAAATATCTGTAATCCAGTTTTCTGTAAATGTTGCTGCTGTTCTAAGCTCTGTTAATGTTAAGTATTCTTTGTATATAAAATTACAATAAAATGTTAAAACTGGTTGCTTGTTTTGTGGATGAATGTAAAGAGAGAACTCAGTGAGTGGCTGATACATATGTTAGCTGCTTGAAAATTTCAGTTAGAATTTGCTCCCTTAGACCCTGCTTATATCTAGACTGTTGTATATAAAAAGTTTACCTAAGGAATTAAAATCATGAACGGTTATGAACATCCTTTGTACTTAATTTAAAACTGAAACAGTACACTGCCTGACAAGCCTTCTGACGTCTCCAGTCTGCTGTGTAATACATTTAGTCATTCTACCCCTATCCTTACCTCCAACTTCTAAGTGTAAATTACAATTTTCATCCTGTGACACTTGAAATATCTTTAAGGTTGAAGACCATCAAGTGTTTCTTTTTTAACTTAATTTCAGTTTTTTTTTTTTTTTTTTTTTTTTTACTCTTAGATGAACAGTATGCAAATCTTAATGTAAGGTACAAACAGGGTCTAAGGCCAGAGTGCCCCCAGAAAGTCTTTGTTAAGGTTTGCAGGTGCCCACACCTCATTTAATGACCTAAAAAACTCCCAGTACCTCTGAGATTTCTACATGCAATTAGTTGTTTTTATGCAAGGTTAGGTACTGCTCTTTAGAGGATGTGTGGTGTGTGATCTTTGGCTGTGTGGTCTTAAATGTGCTTCTAATGTGTGTGTCAAATAATTACCTGTTAAACAGACTGCCAATCTGGCTGAAGCCAATGCTTCTGAAGAAGATAAAATTAAAGCAATGATGTCGCAATCTGGCCATGAATACGACCCAATCAAGTAAGTTCCTAAGTATTTTACACTAACAAGAAGAAATTTTGGGGTGGGCTTTTACCCGCTAACCAACAGCATTATTTTTTAAAAGTCCTTATGTACATGTAATTTTTTTTTTCCCTTTTCCCTTTCAGTTACATGAAGAAACCTCTAGGTCCACCACCTCCATCTTATACTTGTTTCCGTTGTGGTAAACCTGGCCATTACATTAAGAATTGCCCAACAAATGGGGTAAGTCCAAAGTAGAAACTGTGGCACACTTATTTTTTATTAGAATTACTTCTTAGCCAACTTTTTTTTTTTTTTAAGATTTTTTGTATTTCTTTGAAAGGCACAGTAAGAGAGAGTTCTTCCATCTGATGATTCACTGCCCAGATGGCCACAACAGCCAGGACTGGGCCAGTCTGAAGCCAGGAGCCTGGAACTCCATCTGGGTCTCCCATGTAGGTCTAGGGGTCCAAAGACCTGGATTGTCTTCCCACTGCTTTCCCAGGTGCAATAGCAGGTAGCTGGGAATTGAACCAGTGCCCATATGGAATGCTGGCATCATAGGCAGTGGTGTAACCTCCTGCACTAAAATATTGGCCCGAAGCTAATAGCTTATCTTAATAAATGTTTCCTTTTCTATTAAACAGAAAATGAGTATAGTCAGTGGTACCAGATTTGCTAGGCTTCATGCCTTGCTTCTGCAGCTTAATAGCTGAGTGAGCTTGGGTGAGTTTCTTAATCTCTGTAAGCCTATTTTTTCTTTGAAGTGATCATAATAATACTTACCTCATAGGACTATTGTGAGGATTAAATGAGAGAAAACATGAATGGATTTTGACATTTAAAATAAGCATATCTTTAATTTCATTTTTCATGGAGATTTTGAATTGTCTGTAAAACACTGCTGTATGATGTTCGCTAATATTAAAGATGACTGCTTTTTCCTTCATCTCTGTTCTCTCCCTTTGTCCTCCAAATAGGATAAGAACTTTGAATCAGGTCCTAGGATTAAAAAGAGCACTGGAATTCCCAGAAGTTTTATGATGGAAGTAAAAGATCCTAACATGAAAGGTGCAATGCTTACCAACACTGGAAAATACGCAATACCAACTATAGATGCGTAAGTGTGCAACAGACATGTGATCTCTGAGGACTGCAGTCAGCCCCAGGGCGCAGGGTTTTAATCTTGGGCTTGTAACTCCACTATTTGGATTCCCTGAGAACTTTGTATATCATATATCAAGACCAGAAGTCTCCACATGTGGAATTTCTGTATTAAGAATGAGAGTCTGCAGTCTGCTCCATTTAAAGCAAATTTAAGATGGATTTGGGTTTTTTTTGTCGTCAGTGAGTGCCACTTCCCTTGTAGTCTTCTGATTTTTTTCTTTATTCTGTCATTCCCTGCTTTCTTACTCATTCACATACATGCTCCCACATAATCTTATTATAGATGCTGTTTGCATTTCTTAGGTAAGCAAAACAGATAGTCATTTTGAGAAACAGAAGGTTTTAAAAGTTCCTCAAGATACTGAGGCAAATTTAAGTGCCAAACAAACGAAATATTGAAGATTCTTGAAGTTTGGATATACCATGTGAATCTTAAGATTCTCATGTAAGATTTATTAAAGCAGTAGTTCAGTCATAGCTCTGTAAAACACCTTAATACTTAATATGTATTTTCAGATCTTGTGAATAAATTTTTAATGAAAGGGGTAGACATGAAAACCCAGTGGCTTGGTTCAACTTAATAACTTCCCCATTTTATCTGCTCTTATAAATTTATTTGCCCTTAAATACTTTCAACAGTTGTAAACTCACTTAATATATAACATAGCATTAAGTGTTCCTTTAGACTGTGGTTCTCTAACTTCATGGTACATGAGACTCCTGCCAAAATATGATAAAAGATTCTAAGAACCCTGCCCTCACTCCTCAGTTTTTTGATTTAGAGGTGATTTGATAAGACTCTGATTCTGTGTTTTTAACAAGTCTTAAATGACATTATGTAGTTAAAGAATCTTTAGGACATACTTCAGGAGACATCAGTTTAAGAGAATAGATGTCCATCTTCTCAGTGACTCCCCCTCCCAAAAACAAAAAAACCAAACCAGCTATATAACAGTCTTTATGCTAAAAATATTGTCATAGTGTAGTGAATAGGTGGGGATGATGTACGTCGTTATTCTGTGTAATGATACTGAAAAGACATTGAGTATGTATTTTAGTAAATACAGTGTTTAGGTCACAGATAATGTTTTCCAAAACCCAACCCTGCTCACTCCCTCAACTTCACCCCCATCTATTTTCTATCAGTCACCATCCTGTGTCTTGTGGTTCATCTTAGAGCAGTCTGTTACGCTGTTTGTAATTCAGAGACATTTCATAGATGTTTCCAGACTACTACAACTTGAAATTACTGAGTCTTACAGACAATTTTAAGAGCAGACTGCTTAATGTATATTATGTAAAAGTTCTTAAAAGTATAGAAATTTGTGTTGGAAACATTGACAGCGCTTGTGAACACTAACTAATAATTAACTTCCTTGTGTTAGAATGCTGAAATAAAATACAAAGCCCATTTGTGTCAGACACACAGCAGATAAGATACTGGGGAAAGATGGGAGCCCAAATATTTTAAATGAAACTTTCACTCTTTCCACTAACACCACTGATAAGCAACTCAGACTCTTCTTCTGTTTCTTTTTCTATCCTCTGTTCTCCTATTTTTTTTTCTTTTTTTTTTTTTTTTTCTTTTTTTTCTTTTCTCTCTTTTGGGCAGTGGGAGACTCCTCTTTCACAAATTGGGAACAATGGGGCATAAGCAAATTGATACTTATTTCTGGAATCGTGGTGATGTCTATGGAGCAACTGCAACACAAATAACACACCTAAGGTACCCTCCTCGGTATAGCTGAGATTCTTTGATTTTCAGCATTAAGATAAACACACTGTTCCTAAATGAAATAGAAAGGATTTCTCTAGAATTCCTGTTTACAAGTTTGCCTGATTATAGAGGTGGGGGTGTGAAAGCAGCAGTGACAAATCTGAGAATAGGTTTTTTTTGTTTTTATATATTTAATATCCAACATTTCTACAAAATGCATTTTTATAAAAACTGGGCCCAGAATTGTCTAGTGAAGTGTTACTTCATATTTTTTGTATAACATATTCTGACCATTAAAGCCATTGATATGTCTTAATAGACTAGCAATAGACTAAGCTGTCTTTTAAAATAGTAATTATAAGTAGATATTGGTTTTGAAGTGTCATTCTGACTTAATTATGTGGTGACAATGTATTTCTCTTGAACTGTCTTCCCTTAATTTTACAATGTCCATATTCATTCAGTTTCCCATCTGCAGTATTCACTATTAATAACCTTCACGGGTTTTGGAGACTGTTGGAATATGGAGGTTTTTTTGTTTGTTTTTGTTTTGTTTTTTGCACAAAACATGATAAAGTAGAGAAAAATTGTGATTAGGCTATTATCTTAAGTTCACATCCTGTCTCTGTCACTGAAGAACTTTCTGGCACTTAATATATTGCTTTACCTGTGGCCCTTTTAAACTTGTGGATTCCAAGATCCATTTAGCTGCTTTTATAGCATTTCTGTTAATTTTATATTTACTTAGGGTTTTGTTTTGTGTCTCTTTGTTTCAGAGGAGGATGTACATATCTTCTCTTACTTTGGCAAATATTTATGCTTGTTTAAACGAGTATGTTCCCATTAAGTTGTAGGAGAACATGCAGATGAATACACTGCCTTCCTAATAATGTTGAAACACTAAAACCTTCTTTTACAGAGAAGCATATGCAATTGGGAAGAAGGAAAAACCGCCCTTTTTACCAGAGGAACCATCTTCTTCCTCAGAAGAAGATGATCCTATCCCGGATGAATTGCTATGTCTCATCTGCAAAGACATTATGACTGATGCCGTTGTCATTCCCTGCTGTGGAAACAGTTACTGTGATGAATGTAAGCATACTGAACCTCCAAAGATGTGTGTTTTATAATATTTGTGTTTATTTGGAAAGACTCTTACCAACATTATCTATTTAAATAATAGGAAATGTTGATAGTAATTACTGATCAGTGCGTTTAATAGTGAGGAATCTGGTTTTGTTGCTGCATCTTTTTTGAACACTAGCCTCTTTGTCTTTTTATAATTGAAATTGACTACCTCTTTTTTTTCTCTCAAATGCAGAATGTTTGCTGTATGTTTTACATAGTATATGGAATTTTTAAGTCTTAGGCAGTTTTGGAAATATTTTTAAATGGTCCGTAAATTCCAAAACCAGAGTGTGAACACTGGCTTATTCTAAAATTCCTAAGTGTAATTATGACCTGCTTTCTGTAAACATACATAACATTGCCATTTGGTTGTTCCTTTTCTTCTTTAATCACTTTTATTAGTGTTTAGTTTGTTTTTTTGGCTTTTTTGTTTGTTTTTTCTCTGTCGCTTGTCCTAGGTTTGCTGCCTCTTACATAGAAGAATATATTATCTGAAAATTTGACTGCTGGGTGCTACTCTGGCTTTTTTATTTTTAATGATAATTTGAAATATAAATCTTAATTTGGGGGCCTCTTCAGTTGAAAGACCAAGGTCAAGAAGAGCTATCTTAAGACTTTTTTCACAGTCTAGTCTTGGATTTAACAAACCACTTACTATTGAAGTATCATCAGTGAGTCTGTAATTTGCTTCTACCTGCTAGGCTGCTGTAGATATCTCATTTCCTTGCCTAAATAGTTCTTGGTTTTTTATTTTTAAGATTAATTTATTTGAAAGAGAGTGAGAGAGATCTTCCATCTGCTGGTTCATTCCCCAAATGGCTGCAATGTCCATAACTAAGCCCCACAGAAGCCAGGAGCCTGGAACTCCTTCCAGGTCTCCCACAAGGAGGTTGGCAAGGGCCCAACCACTTGGACCATCTTCTGCTGTTTTCCTAAGCGCATTAGCTAGGAGCTGGATCAGAAGTAGAGCAGCCAGGACTCAAAACTGCTGCTGCTCATAGAGGGTACCCATGATGCAGGTAGTAGCTTGACCTACTGTACCACAACACTGGCCCCAATTCGTGATTCTTAACATGCCCTACTATGATGCTTTTACCTTTTTGTTTATTTTCATTTACTTGAAAGAGAGAGAGACAGGGCTATCAAAATCTGTTGGTTCACTCCCTCAAAAGCCTACCACAGCTGGGGCTGTGCCAGACAGAAGTAGGAAGCCATAACCCAGCCTGTGACTCCTGCATGGAGGACCCAAGTACTTGAGCCATCACCTGCTACCTCCCAGGATGCACATTAGAAGGAAGCTGAATTGAAAGTGGAGCCAGTGCTGGTACTCAGGCACTACAGTATGGGATGCAGGTGTCCCAAGATGCATCTGGGACAAATGCCTGCCCTAATGCCTTTTTAAAAACCCTAAACAAATTATGTAAAGTTTTTTTCACTCTTATCTAGACTACCTCTTACTTCTATTTTTTTCTCTTTTTTAATGTAGCATATGTATTGAGTTCTCTTTTTAATGTAGTTTAGGTTCTGGAGAAAAATTAGAGCAGAGGAGTGCTGTGAGACGATCTTTTACTTGTTTCTTTATCCAAGAAGTCGTTAATAATCTGTGCTTGGAAAACAGTAATGTAACTGAAAAGCTATAGGCCATTTCTTAAAATACTCATTCTATAAACACTGAATTCCTACTATGGTCTTATTAATATTTAAAATCTTACCATACATAGGTATAAGAACAGCACTCTTGGAATCAGATGAACATACATGTCCAACGTGTCATCAAAATGATGTCTCTCCTGATGCGTTAATTGCCAATAAGTTTTTACGACAGGTAGCTACCTTTGTATTCCTTTTATGAACACAATTTAATTTCTTAACTGTACTACTTTAAGTATACTTTACACTATTCTACATTCTTTTGTATCTATAGGCTGTTAATAACTTCAAAAATGAAACTGGTTATACAAAACGACTCCGAAAACAGTTACCTCCACCACCTCCACCAATACCACCTCCGAGGCCACTCATTCAGCGGAATCTGCAACCTCTGATGAGATCTCCAATATCGAGACAGCAGGATCCTCTGATGATTCCAGTGACGTCTTCATCAGCTCATCCAGCTTCCTCTATGTCTTCACTAACTTCTAATCAGTCCTCCTTGGCCCCTCCTGTGCCTGGAAATCCATCTTCTGCTCCCGCTCCTGTACCTGATATAACTGCAACTGTATCCATATCAGTCCATTCAGAAAAATCAGATGGACCTTTTCGGTAAGTCTGTGTATTTCTCACTGTTAAAAAATAAGTGAGTTCAGTGATATAGTTTTTGTTATATATTGCTTTAACATTATTTTTAGTGGATGACTATGCTCAGTAAGTTGGGCTGACTTAGAAGAAATTAGTTAGCCTTATTGGTGGTAGAGGCAGATAAATGGGATTCATTTGGCAAATGATAAACATCCCAATATCAAATACTACTCAAGTTGCCTGCAACTCCTATTAAATTCAGAAACAGGAGAATTCACTTCATAATGATCGTAATGATGGTATTAGAAAGGAGTACAGTTGAGCAGAAATAAGAATTATTTGGATAAGGTAGAGAAAGGGACAAAGCATTGATAGATGTGGACAGATCGGGAACAATTGTTTTGGAGCGTAATTATGCAGAATAGTAAAAATTAAAAATCCTACTTCAGAAATGAAGTATAGGTCTTGTGACCATATGGGCTAATTGCTTACAACTTCTTAAAATATGAGCAGCTTTTAAAAAATAGGTGTCAGGAACCTGTTTCAGATATACTACAGCACCATTCTTAGGATGAGGCCTTAACACATATTTAAGAAACCCCACTGAGCTGGGTTAGCCTTTTATTTGGCTCATGGCAGAAATAAGGCCCAGAGAGTTTAGTGGCTGGCTTGCTCAAGATTATCCCTTCACTTCAGTGACTAAGACTTACTCCTAAATCTCTCTTCTTTTTTTCCCCTCATACATTGATTTTCTTCTTTTAAAGTTTATCGATCATATTGTGGTACTTAACGGTGGGTCCCTCTTTATTTTGCCACTTCAATATAAAAACTTCTGAAGGTCCAGTTCTCTCACTTTCCCAGAAATTTTCATCATCTTTGACTTGTCATCTTAATGTGGATGACGATGGATAAACAGATAGTGGTAAATCCTTAATCCTCCACTTCTGATGAATTTTTAATGTATTGTAAATTATGTTGTTTTCTAGGGATTCTGATAGTAAAATGTTGCCAGCTGCAGCCCTGGCATCAGAACACTCAAAGGGAACATCCTCAATTGCAATCACTGCCCTTATGGAAGAGAAGGTAGGTTTTATTGGCTTTTAAATGAGAGTTAATTTACAGTAGTCTTTTGGTTTGCTTTTTGTTTTAATTTTGTTTTTAGCTATTCCATTTTTTAAACCATTCCTCTTTATTTTTGGTTGTTCCTAAAGGGATACCAGGTGCCTGTACTTGGAGCCCCATCTTTGCTTGGACAGTCATTACTACACGGACAGTTGATCCCCACAACTGGTGAGTAAAATCATCTTGGTTTGAAACTTTTTTCCTCTAAAAATAATTTAGGCTTATTTAACATGCAGTTTTGTATTAATTGCTTTTATTTTTTGTTTCTAAGGTCCAGTAAGAATAAATACTGCTCGTCCAGGTGGTGGTCGACCAGGTTGGGAACAGTAAGTATATGTTAAAAAAAATCTTCTAGATAATTGCCTTTGAACCAGATAGTGGGAACTACAAACTAGGCAGTATGTTGCCAAATAATTTTCCTTGTAAGTTTTCCTTTTATGGCAGATTAATACAGTTTTTCTGTGAAATGTCACAAATTCAAGCTGATGTGAAGCATTGTTTTCTAAAAGAATGAGTGTACAGTTGACCCTTGAACAACATGGGTGTTCGGAGCACCAGTCTCCATACAGTTGAAAATTTATATAAAACTTTTTTTTGACTTCCCCAAAAACTTATCTACTAATGCCCTGCTATTTACTGAAAGCCCTTTGACAATATAATCAGTTAACACATGCTTTGCATTTTATATGTATTATATATGGTAAAAAATACATGAGTACCACAAGAGATCACTTTTTACTGTAATACATAGTAGTACTAGAATGAGGAACTGCTCAGGTGGAAATAATTCCATCACATGCATTTAAGCAGATAACAATACTTGAGCTTGCTGTAGCAGCAATAGGAAGTGGCTACAAAATTACAATAGTAGCATAGTATTTTACTACAGGTAATTTTATGCAATTATGATTCAACACTGTGTACCATTGTTTATGTTTCTCTTGGCTTCAAATGGCAGGACCATATGTGGTTCTAAAAGTGTATGTTTTGATAAATTTATATTTTTATAATTTGTATATTTTATCGCAGAACATTATAAGCTGTTATCTATATGTATTTTATGCATTCATGACATTTTTCATATTTTTTCAATGTCTCTTTGGCATGATTCATCCCTGGGTTTCTTCAAATTGTCATAAATCTTTAAAAAAAAAAAGTCCTCTAGGATGGCCCAAGTGCTTGGGTGCCTGCACCCGCCTGGGAGACCAGGAGGAAGCACCTGGCTCCTGGCTTTGGATCGGTGCAGCGCGCTGGCAGTAGCGGCCATTTGGGGAGTGAACAAACAGAAAGGAAGACCTTTCTCTGTCTCTCTCTCACTCTGTCAAAAAAAAAAAAGAAAAGTCTACTTTAAAGTGGACCAAACAATGTAAAAGCCATGTTGTTCAATGGTTAACTATAATTTTCCAAAATAGTAAAATACAAAAATCTCAAATTCTTCCCTACTTTTTATGAATAATAAAGGAGATCTTGGCAGGACCTCAGTTAGCGAGTAAATAAGCATTACTTGAAAACTTTAACTGTGGAATGCTATTTTTCTAATGTTTTCTGATCTCAATTCAGATGATTCAAATTTCATTTCAATGAATATTCCATATTATGGTTAAAGTTTACCAATTACAAAATTCCTGGGGTTTTCCTCTCTTGGATGGCCCCCTCCATGCCGCTCTGGCTGGAGCTCCTTGATTCTAATAAATATTGAGTAGTGTCTGTTAAAATTTTATTGCATATTAAAATGTATGTGGTATGAATTTTCTGCCTTGAAATACAAGGAACTTCAGTTTCTTTGAGATGTGTTATGGTATTAAAAATCGTTGGACTTATTTTATATTTATATATGTATATAAGCAGTTTCATTTCTATAATCCAATTTTAGTTATATTCTAAAATTTAATCTTTTTAGTATGTTAAATGAAAGCCTAGTAGATTGTATTAGTAGAAAGAACATGGAATTTGAAGATGAATAGACCTGGTTTCCATCCCAGCCTCTCTGTGTACTTATATGCTAGTGGGCAAATGGTTTTACTACTCAGCCTCCATTTCTTCATTTGTAGAATTGGAATGATGCTGCCTACCTTAACATGTAAAGTGCCTGCATAGTGCTTTGCAGGTAAAAGGGCTCTTTTTCCTTTTCATAGAGTGCTAATTAAAATACGTGCCAGAAAAATATTCTATATTGAAATTTGTTATAATACAGTTAGTAAGAAAGATGTTAATATTAAGTAAAGGTAGTATTTTTTACTCAGATCTGTATCTGGAAAAATTAAGAATCACAGACTAGGAAGATGTTCTCAGAAAATCAAAATAGATACCCTAAAGTCTACACACTTAAGGTCGTGTATTAACACCCTTGAAGAAATGCTCATGCCTGTTTTACCTTTTTCTCCCTATACAGTTCCAACAAGCTTGGATATCTGGTTTCTCCACCACAGCAAATTAGAAGAGGAGAGAGAAGCTGCTACAGGTAGGAAGGCCAAAAATCTTAGAAAATAATAGTCTTAAGACATACTGAAAAATATAGGGGGCCCGTGACTGGTTTGTGCTTAGTTCAAGTCCTTGGTGGTTATCTTCAAGGATAAATTACATTTAGTATTCCAAATGGTAATTTTTTTTTTTTTAAGATTTTATTTTATTTGAAAGGCAAAGTAAAAGACAGACAGATCTTCCATCTGCTGGTTCACCCCAAATGGCTTCAGTGGCTGGGGCCGGGCCAGGCTGAAGCCAGGAGCTTCTTCCATATGGGTACAGGGGCCCAAAAAATATTGTCTTGCATTTTCTCTTGGAGGCAGAAGGAAGCCGTTAGGTCCAGACAGCATTTAAGATGGCAGTTTAATTTGAGATGCACGTTAACCAGCTTAGCTCCCAGGTGTGAGAAAAAACTGCATTTATTTTTCTTCCAGACTGAACTGTCCTACTCTTTTCCTATCTTCTGTCTTCCACAAGAAGAGATAAGATTATTAAGGGACCTTGCCCTGATAGGCACAAGCAGTGTGAATCTAAGCAGCAAGCCGTAGGTAGATCTTAATGCCTGGGCCAGTCGCCACCAGGGATAGAGGGGCCACCTCCAAAACATTGTAACAAAGATAAGAAAGCTATCTTCTGATGTTCCATTGAAAATTGCTAAGTTTATGAAAGTTAACTACTCTATTACTAGATCACATGTTAAAAGAAGGTAATATTTGCAAATTCCTAGCTCTCTGAAAAGATACTTAAAATCTAAACCCCCCTTCTATTGTATGCCACTTGCCTGTAACTTAATGAACCTTGAGCTCAACAGAAGCCCATTCAGTTTCTTTAATGAGATGCAGTTCAGAAACTTGAGCACTGTTTTTACTTAACCCTTTGAGAGAAAACACTGAATGAAGCTTGTCTAAATCCTCTTTCAAAAAAGAGGTTCCAGAAAATGGCTTTTCTTTAAACTTTTGATGTTGAAAGGCATTTTGGAGAGTTGGGTCACAGCAGCATTAACCTATCAGTTCTTTCAAAAGAGATAGGAAAGTAAAAGATGATAACTAATGGCATGATGATCAATCTGAAGTTTACAAAAGACAGCTTTTTAAATACAGTATCTCCATGGTCTTATAACATTATCTCATTCCCTTAGTGGTCTTAAAAATCATGATTTTGTTATAGAATTACTTTTACAAATGAATAGCATCAGTATTTCTATACTGGCTGATTCTCTTCTGCTGTTTGTAAGTTTGAAAATAATTGTGGGTAGAAAAGACAAATTTGATTGTCTTGAATGACTTGTCAGATGACTTGAATAGGAAGGAATAATACTTTGGAATTTATTTCTCCAGAAGTATAAACCGAGGGCGACACCACAGCGAGAGATCACAGAGGACCCAAGGCCCATCGCTTCCAGCCACGCCAGTCTTTGTGCCTGTTCCTCCACCTCCTCTGTATCCACCTCCTCCCCACACACTTCCTCTCCCTCCAGGTGTTCCTCCTCCTCAGTTCTCTCCTCAGTTTCCTCCTGGCCAGCCACCACCTGCTGGGTACAGTGTCCCTCCGCCAGGGTTTCCTCCTGCTCCTGCCAATTTATCAACACCTTGGGTATCATCAGGAGTGCAGACAGCTCATTCAAATACCATCCCAACAACACAAGCACCACCGCTGTCCAGGGAAGAATTCTATAGAGAGCAGCGGCGACTGAAAGAAGAGTAAGCATTTTAATTTGGATTACTAGACACTTCTTTCATTTTCTGATATAACATTAAATAGGTATGTTTGGAAACATTTTACAGTGTTTTCCAGTTAGTACCAGAAAATTCACCTAAAATTTAAACCAAAGCCATACAAGCAACTTCCTCAGGGATTCCTAGTTATTTGTAGTTTTAAAGTGGAAAACTAATGGCAATTTCATTCATTTCATTCATGATCTAATTACATTTGTCTTGTTAGTTTTCTTAAATGGTTTTTGTTAACTTTCACTCTTTAACTTTATTTTACTAGGGAAAAGAAAAAGTCCAAGCTAGATGAGTTTACAAATGATTTTGCTAAGGAATTGATGGAATACAAAAAGATTCAAAAGGAGCGTAGGCGCTCATTTTCCAGGTTAGTGTTTTGCAAGCCTTCACAACAGAATTACAAATGGGACTTGAATATCCAGGGATTAGCTATGGATATAAGAGCATTGCACTTATGAAATTTTTCTGATTCGGTCTAGGTGTATAGAAATGGAGATGTAGCTTATTTCCCAATATCTGTTTATTGAAATAATGTCTCAGTGTAAATTCTATTGTGTAGAACTAGCAGTTATGGGGATTAAATTGCCCATGTCCCTTGAAGTTATTTATAATGTGAAGTAATTGGGAAATGTTTATGGAAGGAAAGAAATAGGGGAATAGTCTTTAAAAACATTTCTGAGCACCCTTACACCATAAGGCTACAGCTTCTTGCTGGAACATTAACCTGTGTAATTATAAAGTAGTAGTAGAATACAAATTGCTTTATTGATAGAAAATGAACTATAAACATTCCCTGGAAGTTTGTTTAAAATTTTTTTATTTTTTTCAACTTACAATTGAGGCGTGGTTTTTTATGTAAAGCTAGACTATTGGCCAGTGTAGGACAAAAATTGGACTCCTATTAAATAATCAGATAGGAAGTAAAATTTAATTGGCATTTTGTTTAATGTTAATTGGCTCATATAACTCACGGTACATTAATGCACTCCACTCCTAATTGTTAAGACTTCACTTTTGTTTTGTAACAAGTGATTGCTCTGATTTTGTGTATTTTATTCCATCCTAATAGAGGTCACTGTGCCTCTTAAATCATCTGAGATGAAACTTGATATAAAGAAAAAAAATCAAACCGTGAGGAGAGAATACTAGAATCTGAGAATCTGTATTTTATTTTGATATATTTCTCAACTATCAACTGTTGTTTTGTTTTTGTTTTTAGGTCTAAATCACCCTATAGTGGTTCATCATATTCAAGAAGTTCATATACTTACTCTAAATCAAGATCGGGTTCAACACGTTCACGCTCTTACTCTCGATCATTCAGCCGCTCGCATTCTCGCTCCTATTCACGATCACCTCCATACCCCAGAAGAGGGAGAGGGAAGAGTCGAAATTACCGTTCACGATCCAGATCTCATGGCTATCATCGATCTAGGTCAAGATCACCCCCATACAGACGCTATCATTCACGATCAAGATCTCCTCAGGCGTTTAGGGGGCAGTCTCCCAGTAAGCGTGCTGTACCTCAGGGGGAGACAGAACGTGAATATTTTAATAGGTACAGAGAAGTACCACCACCTTACGACATAAAAGCTTATTATGGGAGGAATATTGACTTTAGAGACCCATTTGAAAAAGACCGTTACCGAGAATGGGAGAGAAAATACCGAGAGTGGTACGAAAAATATTATAAAGGTTATGCTGCTGGAGCACAGCCTAGGCCCTCCGCAAACAGAGAGAACTTTTCTCCAGAGAGATTTTTACCACTTAATGTCAGGAATTCCCCCTTCACTAGAGGCCGCAGAGAAGACTATGTTGGTGGACAAAGTCATAGAAGTCGAAATATAGGTGGCAGCTATCCAGAAAAACTTTCAACAAGAGACAGTCACAATCAGAAAGATAATACAAAGTCAAAAGAAAAGGAGAGTGAAAATGCTGCAGGGGATGGTAAAGGAAATAAGCATAAGAAACACAGAAAAAGAAGAAAAGGGGAAGAAAGTGAAGGCTTTCTGAACCCAGAGTTATTAGAGACTTCTAGGAAATCAAGAGAACCTACAGGTGTTGAAGAAAATAAAACGGACTCGTTGTTTGTTCTCCCGAGTAGAGATGATGCTACACCTGTTAGAGATGAACCAATGGATGCAGAATCTATCACTTTTAAGTCAGTTTCTGAGAAAGAAAAGAGAGAGAAAGATAAACCGAAAGCAAAAGGTGACAAGACCAAACGGAAAAACGATGGATCTGCTGTATCTAAAAAAGAAAATATTGTAAAGCCTTCTAAAGGACCTCAAGAAAAACTAGATGGAGAGCGTGAAAAATCTCCTCGACCTGAACCTCCACTTAAAAAAGCCAAAGAGGAGACCCCAAAGACTGACGTTGTGAAATCATCATCATCATCATCTCAGAAAGATGAGAAGGTCATTGGTACCCCCAGAAAAGCGCACTCTAAATCTGCAAAAGAACACCAGGAGACAAAATCAGTCAAAGAGGAAAAAGTAAAGAAGGACTATTCCAAAGATGTCAAATCAGAAAAGCCAACTACTAAGGAAGAAAAGGCCAAAAAGCCTAGTGAGAAAAATAAACTGCTTGATAGCAAGGGAGAAAAAAGAAAAAGAAAAACAGAGGAAAAAGGTGTAGATAAGGATTTTGAGTGTTTTTCAGTGAAAGTCTCTAAACTAGAAGTAACTGAAATAGTGAAACCATCACCAAAGCGCAAACTGGAACCTGATGTTGAAAAAATGGACAGGACCCCTGAAAAGGACAAAGTTTCATCAACAGCTCCAGCCAAAAAAATCAAGCTCAACAGAGAAACTGGGAAAAAAATTGGAAGTGCAGAAAATACATCTAATACAAAAGAGCCCTCTGAAAAATTGGAGTCAACATCGAGCAAAGTGAAACAGGAAAAAATCAAAGGAAAGGTCAGACGAAAAGTAACTGGAAACGAAGGGTCCAGTTCAACTCTTGTGGATTATACCAGGTATTTGATTGTGGGTAGGTGGGTAGGGATGGAATTTTGGGGAAGATTTCCTTTAGTTGATGATTATGCTTTATTATGTTGATTAAGAATGTGCTGATCACAGGGGATAGGCCAGCTTACTCTTTTTGCCTTTAAAGAAAAGAATCATTATTAAAGACAAGGTTGTAAATAGATGTTGGGGATGAGAACCACATTTGTTGTTATGCAATCATTTCATTAAATTCTGTGTATATTAGAGCAGAATGTTTTGGCTTTTTAAAGTTAAAAGGACATTTATCATATTTATATTAGCGATTTTTGTGTTTATGTATTGTATCTCAAAATTAATAGTAAATTCTTCATTTATTAAAAGTTTTTCATTCCTTTTTAGTACAAGTTCAACTGGAGGCAGTCCTGTGCGGAAATCTGAAGAAAAGACGGACACAAAGCGAACTGTCATTAAAACTATGGAGGAATATAACAACGACAACACAGCTCCTGCTGAAGATGTCATTATTATGATTCAGGTTCCTCAGTCCAAGTGGGATAAAGATGATTTTGAATCTGAAGAAGAAGATGTTAAATCCACACAGCCTATATCAACTGTAGCAAAGCCTGCTAGTGTTATAAAAAATGTTAGTACTAAACCATCAAACACAGTCAAGTATACTGAGAAAGAGAGTGAGCCATCAGAAAAAATTCAGAAACTCACCAAGGAAGTCAGCCATGAAGTGTTACCACATGAGGTCAAAAGTTCAAAAAACTCTGCATCTAGTGACAAAGGGAAAACCAAAGATCGAGATCATTCAGTGTTAGAAAAGGAAAACCCTGAAAAGAGAAAGAACAGCACCCAACCAGAAAAGGATAGTAATTTGGAGCGTCTGGCTGAACAGGGAAATCTTAAAAGTGTGTCTCAGTCTTCCAAAGAGACTAGAACTTCAGATAAGCATGATTCCATCCGTGGTTCCTCAAATAAAGACTTCACTCCCAATAGAGACAAGAAAACTGACTATGACAACAGAGAGTATTCAAGTTCCAAACGGAGAGATGAAAGGAATGAACTGACCAGAAGAAAAGAGTCTCCTTCTCGGAATAAAGATTCTTCATCTGGACAGAAAAATAAGCCGAGGGAGGAGAGAGATTTGCCTAAAAAAGCAACAGGAGAGTCCAAAAAAAGTAATTCTAGTCCCTCCAGAGACAAAAAACCTCATGATCACAAAGCCACTTATGATGTTAAACGCCCAAGTGAAGAGACAAAATCTGTGGATAAAAATCCTTGTAAAGATCGTGAGAAACATATATTAGAAGCAAGAAACAATAAAGAGTCAAGTGGCAATAAATTGCTTTATTTTTTTAACCCACTAGAGACACAGATTGAAAAAGAGCAAATTACTGGGCAGGTTGACAAGAATGCTGTCAAGCCGAAACCCCCATTAAGTCATTCCTCTAGACTTTCCTCTGACTTAACGAGAGAAACTGATGAAGCTGCTTTTGAACCAGACTATAATGAAAGTGACAGTGAAAGTAATGTATCTGTGAAAGAGGAGGAAACTTCTGGAAACATTGCTAAGGACCTAAAAGACAAAATAATGGAGAAAGCAAAAGAGAGCCTGGACACAGCAACTGTCAGCCAGGTGGGTGCAAGCAGGAGCCAGAGTCAAAGCAGTCCCAGCGTGAGTCCAAGTAGAAGTCACAGCCCTTCTGGAAGCCAGACCCGAAGCCACAGCAGCAGTGCCAGCTCAGCGGAAAGTCAGGACAGCAAGAAGAAGAAGAAAAAGAAGGAAAAGAAAAAGCACAAGAAACATAAAAAGCATAAGAAGCATAAGAAACACGCAGGCACTGAAGCAGAATTGGAAAAAAGCCAAAAACACAAACACAAGAAAAAGAAGTCAAAGAAGAGCAAAGATAAAGAAAAGGAGAAGGAGAAAGATGACCAAAAAGTGAAATCTGTCACTGTGTAAAAGGACAGATTTTAAAAATTGACTTAATTACTAAGTCATCTGTATTAAATTTTGTTATAATGTAAAGAGATTCAAGTCTTGTAAATAATGATATGGAAGACCCTGTGCTGCACTTAAAATATTGCTGCTTGATTATTTGATTTTTACATCAGAGCTTTATAACACGAACTTTTGTACAGAATTGTGAGTTGTGACCATGTAACATGAGAGGTTTTGCTAGGGCCTATTATTTTTAACCACCATTAATTAGTTGAGGTGGAGTTTACTGTACTGTGAAATTTTCACATTTGAATTTTTTTAATTGCCTGGCAAAAGCTGATACCAGTTCTAAAATATCAGCAGAATGATTTGCTGAATTCATTACAACCCCGTTATGTCACTTTTTGATTACAATAAAAGTTTTCAGGTAAACTTTTCAAATGTCGAATGTTTACATTTTTTAATAATGGTATCATTTTCTCTTCCCCCTTCCACTTCCCTATTTAAGGAAATCCTTTGAGCTTTTTAATTAATATAAGTGAACTCAGACCATACAAGATTCTAAACCAACATTGAAGATATATACTTCATAGGTAGTAGATGACCAGAAATATGTCAAGATAATTGGAGATGGGGCTAAATAAATCTGGGAGGGTCTTACTACTGTAATTACAGGTTTGGCCTTGTAACAAAGCTTGGTTTTGAATCTTGAGAGATGAAGATGATGGCCATCTATTTTTGTTGAAACCCTGATAATTAAATTGAGTACTCCTTGGTAAAATGGGAGGCAGCTAAGCCAGTGTGTGTGGCCTGCCTTATTTGCCTAGTTAATGAAAGCAAGCAGTGGGTACTAGATACGATTCTGATGGATTTCCTTCCTTGCTGTGGTTTAGGAGGTACATTGTAAACAGTGAAAGGCTACTGAGATGTGGGGAATGAGAGTAAGAACTACTTTAGCAACGTGGCAGTAAATATTGTTCCCTGTTAAGAAAAAGGAAGAGATAACAGTTCTGGTCTGTGGTGATCCTAGAGTACTGGTCTTTGTTTTCTCAGACACCCCAAAGCCTGGGCTGAGATGTCTGCTCTGCACACTTCAGCCCTTCCCTCCCCAACCCCCAACTCAACACACTTTCTACTTTCAGGGTCCTGTTAAGTTATACTCTTAATGCTTGCTAATTTGGATCAGAAATGTGTATTTGTCTCCCACATCCTCTTGAAGATTTTGGCATACAGAGCTGACTTAATAAATTCCATCATCAGAGCAGTTAGTTTCATTGCCTAGACTCACTTTAACCTCATCTGACCTTTGCTTTAACTGTAGCCCTCTCCTATGTCAGTTTTCTGAAATTACAGAGCACCTGGGGCCATCCTCCTCTTGAAATATAAGCTCCAATATTTCATCCACAACTTGTCTTGGAGCTCCTTCCTCTGTTGATTTTACTCAGGCATGAGGGTGTCTGCCTTCTCTCACCCATGTGCTAACAACCCCCCCAAACCTGCTCCCTCTCAGCCATCTTGCTGCATCTAGCCTGAATTGGGTGCTGAATGCTGCTTAGTGAAACAAAAAGCTTCAAAGACTTTTAAGAAGGTGCTTGCCAGGCATTGCGCCAGGTGCTTGACTTTAATCCTTTAAAGTCTCCTGCTACTTTCAGCAGAAAACTGCACCGCCTATGAAGAATCGGTCCAACTGGGGAAGCCACAACACATAAGAACACCTATTTTTGCTGGCCTGCCAAATTGTATTTCCATGTCTTTTACACTGGGCTATTTCTCTGAAATTTTCTTCCTTCTCTGCCTTTCCCGCAATTTCCTATTCACTCAAGTGTTAAGTCACCTGTTTAGACTTACTTCCTCACAGGTCTGCCTGCCCACCCTGATGGTGGCATCCCTGAATATGCTGCCGCCCTGCTGCAGGTTGTTTGCTGTGGGCTGTGTTTGTCCCCTTCATTGGACTGAGACTGAGCCTCAGAAGAGTGTCTGGCTTATATTCCAGAAGTCAAGCCATGTCTTCTACATGGTAATACATTGAAATAAGCTTTTTTAACTTTAAGGTCATGTTTTACTGAGCAAATTAATCTTCATCCGCACAGCAGCTGAAATAAATACATGTAGTGGCCAAAAGAGCAAACTTCACAGCCAGCCAGCAGTATGTCAGCTTCCTTGGTGAGTTTTTGAGTTATGTAGTTAGTTGTTGAGTTATGTAGATTTGAGAATAGCCCCTTTCCATTAACTAGGTCCTTTAGTGTACCAAGGATATTCTAAAGTGTTAAAAACAGGACTTAAAAATAACTAGTGTCAGCTGCCAAAGGAAAGGAGCTAAGCCTCCACGATATTTAAGGCGAGGATTTTCAGACAGGGGGAAAGCTACTTACTAGGTTTATGCAAGTGTCCCTATGTCTGTGTTGTCCACGTTGCCTAGTCTATAGTTCTTTAAGTGCATCCATTCAGTCTTTTTCTAATACACATTTTTGCATACATTTTTTAAGCTCCTGCATTTATATGCATTTCAAAGTTTTTTTGGACCAAAATAACTTAGTCCAAGAAAGTTTTTGAAATTCATTCATTGTTTTTTCATAATGCATTTTTATGTACTTTTTGAAGTTACTTAATGTCCTTAAAAACTAATAGATATGAAAATTGGGAAACTATTGTTGCTAGAAATGTGGGAATCAATGAGGCAGACATAGCCAGCAGGATATGGAATTTTTGCTATAGTACTACATCTTTATTTTTTAAGAAGGAGAGACACCTACCCAGTGACAACTCTTTCCTTAGATAGCAGATAGCTCTTAAGCTTGAGTAGACTATCTTGGGAATTATGAACACTCCATAATTTGGAGGGACAGGGTAAACCGTGGACAAATGAGATATATTCCCAGTATTCCCTTTGAAGTTACTTCCTACACAAAGAAAAATTCACAATGGAAACCTGAGAACATAGGCTACATACAATGTTGATGGGAGAGGAGGATGATTCTACCCAAAAGCAGTTACAGCTGGTCTCAGTGCTGGGAAGGAGGCTAGGCCATCCAGATCGCACTGGCCGTTTAGGAGGGAGAGTGGCTTGCGGTTTTCAAAACAATGAGGTTGATGCTCAAATAGACAACTCAGTAGAACTGAGTAGAATGCCAGAAATGGTCTCATATAAAAGTACAATAACACTTTCGAGCATAAGTATATATGAAAAGGATAAATTTCTCATTAAGTAGTTTTAGAGAAGTAGATAACTACTATAATTTATTTTTTTTAAATGTCATGACCCAAGAATTCAGTAACTTTCTCAGGTCTCCTGGGATTACCGTCTCATCTTTAATTGTTTAGATTTTTGAACTGACTGGTAGATCGGAAACAAGGGTCTACCCCAGTGTTTCTGAAGATTGTTGTAAGAGTTCTGGTTTTCTTCTTTTTTGATTTCTTGATGTCTTTTCCTGGTGAGTCTCAATCTTGTAAGTTTTATGTCATTTTTTACCTGTTTCCCCAGAACACATCACATACTCACATTTTTCCAGGGCACGTCATCCTTCTCTGTCCTGTGTTACAAGCTCTTCACCTTTTAAACAAAAACTAATTGGGGAGCTATTTTTTTTCTGAAACAAGAAACAATTCCCTTGAGATGAATTGTGCCATTAGAGGGCAGAAGAAGCTACTGTTCTTTAAAAGGCCAACTTTTTCTCTCTACAGTCTTTTAAAATTACAATCTCAATTATTAGAAATACAAATGGCCAATAAACACTTGGAAAAGTTAAATATCACTGCTGATAAAAATGCCAATAAACAAAGTTCTGTTGTCTTCAGCTATTTAGAGTGATGTCCATGTGCAACACCAACCTAATTCCCCATCCTCCCTCCACCTTGACACAAATCTATCCTCCCCCATTCTCCAGTTAAAAGTCTTACCTTGGCAAGGGAAGCCCGTTATTCAGGAATGGAAGGACCTCCACGTCATCCTTACTATAAACACTGTGCTCCACCTCTCCAAGCTCATCCACCTTGTTCAGGACATCAGCCAGTGCCACGTGAAGCAAGATACAGAGGTAAACAAGCGAGTAGTAACTGCACAAGAAGGCCAAGGAGTGAGGGAACTTCTTAGAATTCTATAGGTCATTTAAATATAGGAATACCAGATTATGTTGGATAATGGACCATTTTGTTTTCTTAACTGTAGTCTGTTTTGGAGTATTTCAAAAATTGTTTTCATTAAAAATACTTGCTCATACGTGTTTGGATTATTTAGATAGACTATGTTCCTTTTTCCAATCAAGTCACAAATTACTTGAAGCAACTCCTACACAAAGTTGAAGCAGTTCCTACACAGACAAGTATAACCGTTATGTCCTGGGTAGGTGGTACCTAAGATACTTTTCTTTCTGTTCTAGGATTTTAACGATAGTTAAATAGTTAATACTGCAATCGGTATTTTTAAGCTTTTTGTATATTTTAACTGCCTCAATTTTTATAGGATAAATGGTGTCTATTCAGTTATTAAGTCCTCTAAACAGTACATTAACAGATTTTTCTGGGGCGCCGGATTCTATCCCAGTTGCCCCTCTTCCAGTCCAGCTCTCTGCTATGGCCCGGGAAGGCAGTGGAGGATGGCCCAAGTGCTTGGGCCCTACACCCGCATGGGAGACCAGGAGAAGCACCTGGCTCCTGGCTTCGGATCAACACGATGCGCCGGCCGTGGCGGCCATTGGAGGGTGAACCAACAGCAAAAGGAAGACCTTTCTCTCTGTCTCTCTCTCTCTCTCACTATCCACTCTGCCTGTCAAAAAAAGGGAAAAAAAAAAAAAACAGATTTTTCTAAACTCATTAATATATTACTACCAAATTTTGTTGAAACTAGGAACCAAGAAAGTTGTTATCACTTGTCCTTTAGATCCTTTGGCTAAGATAATACTAGCAAGTAACAAGCATACATTAAGAAATGGAAAAGAGGGGCTGGTGCTGTGGTGCAGTAGGTTAAACCTCTCCCTGGTTTAACCCTCATGGGCTCTGGTTCGAGTCCCAGCTGCTCCACTTCCAATCCAGCTCTCTGCTATTGCCTGGAAAAGCAGTAGAAGTTGGCACAAGTGCCTGGGCTCTTGTACCTGTGTGGGAGACCCAGAAGAAGCTCCTGGCTCCTGGCTTCGGATTGGAGCTCAGCTCTGGCCGTTGTGGCCATTTGAGAAGAGAACCAGCAGATGGAAGATGGAAGACATTTCTCTCTGTCTCTCCCTCTCACTGTCTGTAACTCTACCTCTCAAATAAATAAAAATCTTTTAAAAAGAAGAAATGGAAAAGAATAACAGTAATTGGTTCACATAAATTACTTGATTGAAAGCCTTTTTGAATCACTTCAAAATGGGATGTGTGAAAGATAGTAGCTAGTCTGAGATCTTTGATTTTTTGTTTGTTAAATGCTGCCCAATTTTTTTCTGATAGTACTTCTATTTTTTAAAAAAAGTAAGACAAATAGATTTTGAGTACTTTTTTTAAGTTACACAAGAAAGTGTATATCTGCACTGAAGAGCTGGGTGTTTTAAAGCATGCTTTTTATAAATAAGTGATTTTTAAAATAGGAAGTCTTTCTAAGATTCCTTTATTGAAGTATATTTGTACTTTTAACAAGTTCTAGTTCATGCACTTGTACATAACAACTTTTTGTTTTGTATATGCATATGTATGTTTATGATCATTTATTCATTATTATGAAAGGTAGTATAGAATGCTATTTTTGAATTGTATGTTCTTTACATTTAAGCTGACAGTTTTTTCAAAAAAAATATTTATTTGAGAGGCAGAGTTATAGTCAGAGATAGAGACAGAGACAGAGAGAGGTCGGTCTTCCATTTGAGTCACTCCCCAAATGGCTCCAATGGCCGGAGCTGAGCTGATCTAAAGCCAGGAGCCAGGAGCTTCTTCCAAGTCTACCACATGGGTACAGGGGCCAAGGTTTTGGGTATAAGGTCTTGGGCCATCTCCCACTGCTTTCCCAGGCCATAGCAGAGAGCTGGATCAGAAGTGGAGCAGCTGGGACTGGAACCAGGATGCTGGCACTTTAACCCACTGCAGCACTGTGCTAGTCCCTTAAGCTGACTTTTGAAAAGGGATCAAAATCAGCAAAAGCAAGCTGAGAGGTAAGATTGGAAACCTTAAACAGGAGTGGAGTCAAGCCTACAGGTAGCCACAGTTTGCCCTGTGCCTCATTTTGATGCCTGTCTTGCCCTTCACTGGTCTCTCTTCCCTTTTGTATGGTGTTAACTCTGTACAAAACAGAAGTACGTATTCTCTTAAAATTCCATAAATTGTTAGTAACAGCTATTTAGTTTGAAAGAAAATTCAGAGTGTAAGAGTTCCCAATTTCACCTTAAGAGGGCAGAATTTGTTCTGATCAGTTTGTAGAATTCAAGGGGGAAAAAAGGTTAGCCTGTTGTGGAAAAACATGGGCAGCATATAGGCATAATACTTGATGCTTATGATTAGGTGAGTATTTTGTCCACCATCTCGCCAATGCAATCACCTGACGTCATTAAAGTTGAATAGATTTGAGTAAGCATTCTGTGAACTAGTTCATTATTGCATTTATTGCATTTCTCTAGATTCTTTCTCTCTACCAGTCATAATATAGGAACTTGTAGACTCTGCATTTCTGACATGCCTAACCCATTTCTTCACTGTTCTAGCGTGATTATGATATAAGGGTGGATGAGTTCCTGCATCGCACACGAGCTGTTGTCAGTGGCTGGAGGAGCAGACCCCATGAAAGCGATCGGGAGTGAGAGTGCGATCACTCTAGAAATAACAGAGGAGACATAGAGACAGAGGCCGTGAAGGAGAAAGAGGGTGATTATGTGATCGGGACAGAGCCCGAGGGGGAAGAGGTCAATATCAAAGATAATGTGCTGGGTTTTTTTTTGTTTTGTTTTGTTTTGTTTTGTTTTGTTTTTTGACAGGCAGAGTGGATAGAGAGAGAGAGAGAGAGAAAGAAAGGTCTTCCTTTTTGCCGTTGGTTCACCCTCCAATGGCCGCTGTGGCTGGCACATAGCGCTGATCCGAAGCCAGGAGCCAGGTGCTTCTCCTGGTCTCCCATATGGATGCAGGGCCCAAGGACTTGGACCATCCTCCACTGCCTTCCCGGGCCATAGCAGAGAGCTGGCCTGGAAGAGGGGCAACTGGGATAGAATCCGGTGCCCCAACCGGTGTGCCAGTGCCACGAGGCGGAGGATTAGCCTGTTGAGCCACAGCACCAGCCCAGATAATGTGCTTTCAAAAACAACGATTGTTTGAAGATAAAAAACTTGTTTGTATTTTTGTGTGTTTACAAGTAGTAAATTTATTTTCAGCTATCTACTTAAAAGTTCATTGTGTAGAAGAATTTATTATGACCCCTTTGCATACAGTATAATAAGAAATGGAGAAACTCACATTGGCCAAAAATGCACAGTTGAATTGATAGTTGAATTTTCTTGGGACAGAGGAACAGTCCAAGGATGTAGATATTGATTCATTCTTCCTGAATGTTCGTCTGTCTGACAGTACGTTCATCCTAGAGTTATTGTTTTTGTTTGTTTTCTTTCTTTTGGTTCTTAATGGATGATTGCTATGATATTTTGCTTTGCTGCTTTTCTACATGTAGTTAGCTGCACATCGTTCAGAAAAAATAATGCTGCTATCAAGTATGCAAATATAGAAGGATGCTGGTTTGACCGGACGGCAGTGTTGTAGCAGCCTCTTGATTTCTTTCTTTCCCTTGTCTTTTTTAACCTTATGAAGTCACTTCTTAGTTTTCTTCAGGTTTGAATGATGAGAGCAATATGAAGAATATATTGCTATCTAATTGTTAACCTTTTTAAATAAAAAACATTTTTCCTATGTTCAGTAGCATGGTGGATGCTATTAGTTAGCCTTCTGCTCTAAACTGTATACATTGGCTTGGAATGCTCACAACTTGCCTGTGTGGCAGTGACAGATATTTCCCAGATTCACTGCTACTGTTTTGTACAAAATAAAGTGGTAAATATTGACACCTAAAAAAGTCAAAACAATGTGCGTTATTATATCTATGTATACTGTTCAGAATTGAGTCTTGCTGTAATATGATTTCTTTCTCATAAAATTGTCTTCACTTTTCTTGGAATTAATAGCAACAATCGTTTCACCTGAAAAAAACTTCCTTTCCCTATAATAAAGTGTTCCGTCGGGTTTTTGGGGGTGGCCCGTGAGGGGAAGGTAATCCTCCTAGAACCTTCTTCCTTCTGCATATCCAGTGAAATTGGTTGCCCTGTAAGCCCGAAAGTTCCTGGGAATCCCCAGGCATCTTTCCTCCAGCCTTGGCTCTTGATGTCTTCCCTCCCGTGTTTTTCTCTCTCTAGGTTTGCCTCCTCATTCGGGGTGGACGACCCAGGCTCTAGTGAATTCCTGAGGAAGAGTACTTGAGAGGTAAAATATGCTAAAGCCATCTTGTCACAAATGCGCTTACTCCACCCTCACAATTTAGATTTGGCTAGCAGAGAATTCCAGGCTGGAAGTGCCTATTTTAGGCACTTCTCTGTCATAATCCTGCTTCTGGTGTTGCTGATCAGGGGTTCAAAGCCATTCGGACTTCTCATTCATTTATATGTGACTCCCCCCTACCCCAAAATCTTTTGTAAAATTCCTTTTATCCTGATACATTTTAAAAACCCCAATGGTGTATCTTGATATATGACTCTCTTAAAATGTGTTTCAGGCTGTGCTGTGGTGTAGGGGGTAAAGCAGCAGCCTTGGGTGCTGGCATCCCATATGGGCACCGGTTCAAGACCACTGATTCAAGACTTGACTGCTCCACTTCAGATCCAGCTCCCTGCTAATGCACCTGGGAAAGCAGCAAAAGATGGCCCAAGTGCTTGGGCCCCTGCACCGGAGTGGAAGACCTGAGGCGGCTCTGGCCCCTGGCTTTGGATTGGCCTAATTCCAGATATTGCAGCCATCTGGGGAGTGAATCAGCAGGTGGAAGATCTCTGTCTCTTCCTCTCACTCTCTGTAACTCCGCCTTTCAAATAAATAAATCTTTTTAAAAATTTTAAAAAAATATCCTTGGTTCTATTTATTTTTTCCTACATTCTTTTTCTGGGACTAATTATTTGGATGTTAAGATTTCCTGAATGGATCCTCAAAGGACTAATTTTCTTATTCCTTTTCTCTTATTTCCGATTTAGGATTTTTTGTTGTGAGTTCCCTCAACATTTTCCAGTTTTTAAATTTCTGCTGGCATAGTCACAGTTTCTTTTTTAAAAATATTTATTATTTATTTGAAAGGCAGAGTTGCAGAGAGGAAGAAGCAGAGAGAGAATGGTCTTTCATCTGCTGGTTCACTCTCCAAGTAACAACAGCGCTAGACCTAGGCTGATCCAAGGCCAGGAGCCAGGAGCTTCTTCCAGGTCTCCCACACGAGTGCAGAGAGCTGGATCAGAAGTGGAGCAGCCGGGACTTGAACTGGAGTGCATATGGAATGCTGGCCCTGCAGGTGGTGGCTTTACCCACTACACCACAGCGCAGGCCCTGATATTTACAGTATCTGAGAGTTGTCTTTTTTTTGATTGTTTGCATTTCATAATATTCTGTTGTTTTGTGATACATGTCGCAGCTTGTGGAGACAGGACAGGTTGTGTTGGGATGTTCTTATTCTCCTTGTATTATAAGTTGGTGTGTGAAGCTATGCTTTGGGATGCATTGAGATGATCTGGGTGGAGCATTTAAGTGGAGATCTTTCAGGTATTTTTCCCAGGCTTGGTCTCCCCAGAAAGGAATCTGCCACTCTTTAGAATGAGGTGTGGAAGATGCAGTATAATCACAAACCTAGCGACTGTGGAGTTTTTGGAGCCAAGCCGGCTCCATGGAGCATATATAGACTTAGATTGGATTCCCCTGTGTTCACAAAGCCCTTCTGCCCGTATTGCCTGATGGAAAGTCCAGAGCAGGCTTGTTCAGTGATTGTCAAAAGTGCTGCATATGGCCGGCGCCGCAGCTCACTAGGTTAATCCTGCGCCTGCAGCGCCGGCACACCGGGTTCTAGTCCCGGTCGGTGCACCGGATTCTGTCCCGGTTGCCCCTCTTCCAGTCCAGCTCCCTGCTGTGGCCCGGGAGTGCAGTGGAGGATGGCCCCGGTGCTTGGGCCCTGCACCCCATGGAAGACCAGGAAGAAGCACCTGGCTCCTGGCTTCGGATCGGCGCAGTGCTGGCCGCAATGTGCCAGCGGTAGCGGCCACTTGAGGGGTGAACCAATGGAAAAAAAAAAAGGAAGACCTTTCTGTCTCTCTCTCACTAACTCTGCCTGTCAAAACAGAAAAAAAAGTGCTGCATATCGGGATCATCTGGGTATCTTGTAAAAATGCTGAAGACAGAGTGGATACCTTCCCCCAGAGTTTCTGATTTAGTAATCTGGGTGTGTGGCCTGAACATCAGGTATTCCGGTGTGCACCCAAGGTTGAGAACCACTACTGCAGTTGAGCCTCTCCAGAGTCGCCCTCAGTCTCTGCCAGGGTAGGGTGAGTTGTTTTATACCCATATCCACCCTTTGGCCCTCTCTGCAATCCTGCTTTCACGTTATACCTTCATATCAGCTCACTCTGGACTTCTGTGTTAGGAAACATCTGGTTTGTGGCTTCAGGTATGTTTTTAATATTATTTTACAGATAGAGCTAGACAGTGAGAGAGAGAGAGAGAGAGAGAAAGGTCTTCCTTCCGTTGGTTCACTCCCCAAATGGCTGCTATAGCCGGAGCTACGCTGATCCGAAGCCAGGAGATAGGTACTTCCTCCTGGTCTCCGACATGGGTACAGGGGCCCAAGCACTTGGGCCATCCTCCACTGCCTTCCTGGGCCACAGCAGAGAGCTGGACTGGAAGAGGAGCAGCCGACACTAGAACCCGGTACCCATATGGGATGCCGGCGCCGCAGGCAGAGGATTAGCCAAGTGAGCCACAGCGCCGGGCCCAGCTTTTATTTTAAGATTTATTTGTTTATTTGTGTTTCTTTTTGATTTTTATTTTTATTTATTTTTTTGACAGGCAGGGTGGACAGTGAGAGAGAGAGACAGAGAGAAAGGTCTTCCTTTTCCATTGGTTCACCCCCCAATGGCCACTGCGGCCAGTGCACCGCGCTGATCCGAAGCCAGGAGCCAGTTGCTTCTCCTGGTCTCCCATGCAGGTGCAGGGCCCAAGGACTTGGGCCATCCTCCACTGCACTCCTGAAAGAGTTACACAGAGAGAGGAGAGGCCGGGGGGGGGGGGGGCGGTCTTCCATCCACTGGTTCACTCCCCAGTTGGCTTTAACAGCCAGAGCTGCACTGATCTGAAGTCTGGAGCCAGGAGCTTCTTCCAGGTCTCCCATGCGGATGCAGGGGCCCAAGGACTTGGGCCATCTTCTATTGCTTTCCCTGGCCACAGCAGAGAGCTTGATCGGAAGTGGACCAGCCAGGACTTGAACCGGCACCCAGATGGGATGCTGATGCCACAAAGCCAGCCCCAAGGCTATTCTGGTTTTGTGACTCTGGCTCTTTGGTCAGTTATATCAACACAAGTTGTTTCTTTAGATCAAGAACGTTTTCATCCACTATTCCCTTCTTTTTTTTTTTTTTTTTTTTCTCCCCCTCCTCCTCCAACACCTTCTTTTCTCTCTTTGGTAGCTCTGAAAGCTTGCAGGGTGTAGCTAAGAGATTTGTCTTCCACATGTATTTTTCCCACAAACTTTAAGGATACAACAATTTTTTATCTTTTTTCTTTCTGCCGGGAGCAAGCATAGTTTATCTTTCTTAATTCAATAGTCGCTGTGTACAATCTGCCATTCGTGTCCTCTGTAATTTTTAAATTCAAAACCACATTTCTCATCTACCTTCAGTCCTCCTTTGCTGCTCCTTTTCCGTGAAACTTGGTCATTAAATGTAGAAGCCACTTCCATTCTCCCACAACATCAAATAGGTTCTAAGTTTTGTTGTTTCTGGAAGACGAAACAACTCAGTATCCTCACATACTTGTGGTTCAGTTTTGAATTACCGAACTGTTCCTCTTTTTTTTTAAGATTTATGTATTTTAAAAGTCAGAGTTAGGGAGGGGGATCGTGATAGATGGTCCATCCACTTATTTACCCCACAAATGACTACAGTGGGCCAGCACTGGGCCAGGCCGGAACCAGGAGCTTCATCTTGGTCTCCCATGTGGGTAGCAGGGGCCCAAATGCTTGAACCATTTTCCACTGCTTTCCCAGGTCCTTAGCAGGGAGCTGGACCAGAAGTGGAGCTGCCAGAATGTGAACCGGCACCCATGTGGGATGCCAGCATCCGAGGCGGCAGCGTTACCTCCTACACTACAGCGCTAGCTCCATATTTCTTTTTCATGGACCACTTATTCATTCATACCCAGGGAGAGCTATTTAATTTTGTGTGTGTGTTTTTTGTTTTGTTTTGTTTTTTTTTTTACTTAAAAATATTTGCCGTCCAGGATGTTGGATCAGAAATAGAGCAGCCAGGACTCAATGCAGGCCCTGTGATGTGAGATGTGGGCATCCCACGTGATTTATAATGCACTACCCACCCCAGTTTCCAGAATTTTCTACCACAGGAATTCTCTTGCTATAAAGAAATTCTTAACTTTTTCAATGTAATGTCTCTTTAGATTCAGTATCATTAAACTATGTGTGATCTTTATAGCAAAATAAAATATTTTATGTTAATATGATTCTTGTAAAAAGATATTGTCTTTTACACTGATATTTTGAAACAATTATAAATATACTAATTCTGAATTTAAAAAATATTTGCCGTCTTTATGCTATCTTGTCCTTTTTCTTTTTTGTCTATATTTAAACATTTCTGCTCTTCTGAGTTCAAAGCTAACACACATTTGTTTTGTAGAATTTAGAAATTACAGAAAAGCACAATGAAGAATATTAGAATTACTTTAATCCTGCAACCCCAGAAATTTTACTTCCAGATTTTTCTGAGTTTATATGTAACTATCCTTATTCTTTTAAAAACTTTTTTAAGATTTATTTTTATTTCTTTAAAAGGCAGAGTAACAGAGAGGGAGAGACAAGGAAAGAGATCTTCCATCCACTGGTTCACTCCACAAACAGATCAGAAGCGGAGCAGTCAGAATGCAAACCAGTGCTCTAATATGGGAAGCCATGATGTCAAGCTGTGTCCTAACTGGCTCTGCCAGAATGCTGGTCTCCTTTTAAAAAACTTAACTGCTACTTTAAAAAAACATTTATTTATTTATTTATTTATTTATTTGAAACGCAGAATTACAGAGGGAGAGAGAGAGAGTCAGAGAGAAAGGTTTTCATCTATTGGTTAACTCCTCAAATGGCTGCAATGGTTGGAGCTGGGCTGATCTGAAGCCAGGAGCCAGGAGCTTCTTCTGGGTCTTGCATGTGGGTACAGGTCCAAGCACTTGGCCATTGGCTACTGCTTTCCCAGGCACATTAGCAGGGAGCTGGATTGGAAGAGGAACAGCCAGGACTCGAACCAGTGCCCACATAGGATGCCAGCACTGCAGGCAGAGGCTTAGCCTACTATGCCAGAGCACCAGCCCCCACTTGCTACTATTTTTACTTAATGAACATATAATATATTCACGTGGTTCAAAAATCACGTGTATATGTATGAAGAAGTCTGCTATCTGCACCCCAGGCAACCACTGTTTCTAGGTTCTTATACAAGCTTCCAAAATTTCTTCATGCATTTCCTAACTAACAAACATGCGCATGTGCACACACACAGTTTTATTGCCCTTCCTTTTATGTAAATGAGGTAAGTACTCAGCATGCTGTTTGCCCTTTGCCTTTTTCACTTAATAATATACCTGGACTTCTTTTTTACCAATATATAGGAAAATGGTCTGTTCTTTCTTTTTTTTTTTTTTAAGATTTTATTTATTTGATAGAGTTACAGACAGTGAGAGAGACAGAGAGAAAGGTCTTCCTTCCATTGGTTCACCCCCCAAATGGCCACTAAGGCCGGCACTGCGCCAATCCGAAGCCAGGAGCCAGGTGCTTCCTCCTGGTCTCCCATGGGGTGCAGGGCCCAAGCACTTGGGCCATCCTCCACTGCACTCCCGGGCCACAGCAGAAGCTGGCCTGGAAGAGGGGCAACCGGGACAGAATCCAGCACCCCAACCGGGACTAGAACCCGATGTGCCAGCGCCGCAGGTGGAGGATTAGCCTATTGAGCCACAGCGCTGGCCACTTTTTGGCTTTCAATCAGCATAATTACCTAGAAAATCATGCTGTGATATGTCTCATTTTTGTTATTGAATAGAATTTTTTATTTATTTTTGTTGATCCATTCACATATTAGTAGACATTTGAGTTGTTTTCAATTTATAGATATTAAAATATAGCATATAAACATTCACATACAAGTCTTTATATATACTTTCATTTCTCATGAGTAAATATCTAGGAATGGAATTACTGGATCATATGTTAGGTGTCTATTTAACATTTTAAGAAACTGCTATTTTCTAAAGTGCCTGATAATTTTATGCTTGCATCAGCAGTTTCCGAGAGTTAAAATTGCTCCACATCCTTGTCAACACGTGGTTTGATTAATATTTTTAATTTTAGACCTTCTAATAGTAATAATCTCGTTGTAGCTTCAGTTTGTGATTCCTGTTGAGCACTTTTCATGTGCTCTTTGCCATTCACATATCGTCTTTATCCTTAAAGTGTCTTATAATCTTTTGGCTTTTTCTGAGTTGCATTGCTATCATTTCTCGGCCTTTTGGCTAAGGTGAAGTGTAGCATCTAAGTTGCGTTGTTAATATGAGCGTACTTCAGAAAGCTTGCGAAGGGGCAGGGATTTGCCTTAGTAGTTAAAGCATCCCATATTGGAGTACCTGGGTTTGATGCCCAGTTCCGAATCCTGACTCCAGTTTTCTGCTAATGTAGACCTAACGTAGGCCCTGACAGGCAGTACCGCTAGCTCAGGTTATTGGGTTTCTGCCGTCCATGTGGGAGACCTGGATTAAGTTCCTGGCTCCCAGCATCAGCCACGGTGCAGCCCCAACCATTGCAGGCATCTGGGAAGTGAACCACTGGATGGGAGTTCTCACTCTCTCACTCTGCCTCTTATGTAAATAAATATTATTTTTAAAGATTTGGAAAGTGGAATTAAAAATAAGCTTATTTTGGTATAAAATGTTGAAATATTTGTATAAAGTGAGTGCTCCTAAATTTCATGAAAAGTGTATATTATAAAAAAAAAGTACATGGATTTCAAAATTTTTTTTGCACCTAAACAAACTTATCTTTCAATTTCATTTTCCAAAAATTTTCTGAAGTATTCTTGTATGTTTTAACAATTATTTATATATTCTGGATATAAGTTCTTTATCAAGAATGGTATGAAACTATGTCTTCCCAGAAGATTTTTTTGTTTTCATGAAATCCAAGTCGTATGTTCAGTCTTTTAAGAATTGTGCTTTTCTTCTTGTTGTTTTATTTATTTGAGAGGTAGAGAGATAAAACGAGCTCCCATCCACCGATTCACTCCTCAGATGCTCACAATGGCTGGGGCTGGGCCAGGTCAAAGCCAGGAGCCAGCAACACAATCCAGGTCTCCCACTTGAGGGGCAGGAACCCATCTACTTGAGCCATCATTGCTGCCCCCAAGGTCTACATCAGCAGGAAGCGAGGATCAGGAGTTGGTGGTGCCAGAAATCAAACCCAGGCACTCCACTGTGGGACACAGGCATCCTAATCCTTAGGCTAACCACATACTCCCTTTTGGTGCTGCTTCCCAGAAATCTTTCCCGAATTCGAGTTCACATAGATTGGCTTTGTATTTTCTTCAAGTTATTCTACACTAAAATTATGACGTGTTTTTTAATACCACTTGTTGACACGTAATACCAAACAATTCACCCTTGAAGTGTCGGGATTCAGTAATTTTAAATATATTCAGAGTTGTGCACTCATCACCACTAACTTTAGAGCATTCTCTTCTCAAAAAGGAACCCTATGTATGTATTAGTGGTCACTTCCCATCCCTTCCTCCCCTTAGCTCCTGGCAACCACTAATCTTTCTGTCTCTATGCATTTGCCTATTCTGAACATTTCATATAAATGGAGTCACATAACGCGTGGCCATTTGTATCTGGCTTCTTTCACTTACTATTTATTTTCAAGGTTCATTGGTGTTGTAACCTGTATCAATGCTTGATTCCTTGCTATGATTGAATAATAATGATAATCCATTGCTTACTTATACCAGATTTTGAATGTTAGTCAATAGGCATTGTGAATGGTTTCTACTTTTTGGCTATTATGAACAATGTTGCTACAAACATTTTGTGTACAAGTTTTTGTGTACATATATTTTCAGTTCTCAATTCTGTATGTAGGATTGCTCTGTCACATGTTAAACTGTTTTACAGAATAGCTGTCATTTTCTATTCTCACCAATAGTGTGTGATGGATTAACTTCGTGTACTCTAATGTTGGTTATTATCCATCACTTTTATATAGCCATCCCAGAAGATGTGAAGTGGTATCTTACTGTGGTTTTGATTTGTATTTCCCAATGAATAATGATGTTGGAAATATTTTCATATGCTTATTGACCATTTTTTTTTAAAAAAAAAATGTTATTTATTTAAGAGGAAGGGTTAAAGAGAAACAGAAATTCCATTTACTGGCCGGCGCCGCGGCTCACTAGGCTAATCCTCCGCCTTGCGGCGCCGGCACACCGGGTTCTAGTCCCAGTCGGGGCACCGGATTCTGTCCCTGTTGCCCCTCTTCCAGGCCAGCTCTCTGCTGTGGCCAGGGAGTGCAGTGGAGGATGGCCCAAGTGCTTGGGCCCTGCACCCCATGGGAGACCAGGAGAAGCACCTGGCTCCTGGCTTTGGATCAGCGCGGTGCGCCGGCCGCAGCGCGCCTACCACGGCGGCCATTGGAGGGTGAACCAACGACAAAAAGGAAGACCTTTCTCTCTGTCTCTCTCTCTCTCTCACTGTCCACTCTGCCTGTCAAAAAAAAAAAAAAAAAAAAAAAAGGAAAGAAATTCCATTTACTGGTTCTCTTCCAAGATACCTATGATGATCTGGACTGGGCCACAGCAAAGATGGGAACCAGGAATTCGAACCAAGTCTTCCACATGTGTGGCAGGGACTCAGCCACTTGAGCCATCCCCCGCTCCCTTCCAGGGTCTGCTTTAGCAGGAAACTGGAATTGGGAGCAGAGCCCTGACTCAAACCCAGGAGTTCTGATATGGGATGTGATGTCCAGGGGGCATCAAAACTGCTAGGCCCAAGGCCCACCATGTTCATTTTTTTTTAAGAAATGTTTATTCAGGCCGGCGCTGTGGCTTAACAGGCTAATCCTCCGCTTTGCAGCGCCGGCACACCGGGTTCTAGTCCCAGTTGGGGCGCAGGATTCTATCCCGGTTGCCCCTCTTCCAGGCCAGCTCTCTGCTATGGCCCGGGAGTGTAGTGAAGGATGGCCCAAGTGCTTGGGCCCTGCACCCGCATGGGAGACCAGGAGAAGCACCTGGCTCCTGCCTTCGGATCAGCGCGATGCGCTGGTCGCAGCGGCCATTGGAGGGTGAACCAACGGCAAAAAGGAAGACCTTTCTCTCTGTCTCTCTCTCTCTCTCACTATCCACTCTGCCTGTCAAAAAAAAAAAAAAAAAGAAAGAAAGAAAAAGAAATGTTTATTCAGATCCTCTGCCCATATTTTAATTGAGCTGTCTGCCTTTTTAATGTTGAGTTGTAGGGGCCCGGCGCTGTGGCACAGCAGGTTAACGCCATGGCCTGAAGTGTTGGCATCCCATATGGGCGCCGGTTTGAGAACCGGTGCTCCACTTCCCATCCAGCTCTCTGCTATGGCCTGGGAAAGCAGTAGAAGATGGCCCAAGTCCTTGGGCCCCTGCACCCGCGTGGGAGACCCGGACGAAGCTCCTGGCTCCTGGCTTCGGATCGACACAGCTCTGGCCATTCCGGCCAAGTGGGGAATGAACCAGCAGATGGAAGACCTCTCTCTCTCTCTCCACCTCTCCTCTCTCTGTGTAATTCTGAGTTTCAAATAAATAAATCTTTTTTAAAAAATGTTGAGTTGTAGGTGTTTTTTATGTAATCTGAATATAACATCCTCATCGGATATATGATTTGCAAATATATGCTGCCATTTTGTGGATTGTCTTTTTACTTTTCACTTTTTATTTCTGTAGTGTCCTTTTTAACAGTTTATTTTTTTATTTTTTCAAAGATTTATTTGCTTACTTGAAAAATGGAGTTACAGAGAGAGAGACAGGGAGAGGCGAAGAGAATCTTTGATGCACTGTTTCACTCCCCAAAAGGTCACAATGGCTGGGGCTGGGCCAAGGCACAGCCAGGAGCTTCATCTGGGTCTCCCAGATGGGTGCAAGGCCCAAATATTTGGACCATCTTTCACTGCTTTCCCAAGAGGGGTCACTGGGAGCTGGATTGGAAGTGGAGCAACGGGGACTCAAACCAGCACTCATATGGGATGATGGCACTGCAGGTGGTGGCTTAACCTGCTGCACCACAACTCTAACCCCAAAACAGAAATTTTTAATTTTAATGATGTCCAACTTATCTTTTTTTCACTTCTGCTTTTGATGTCACATATAAAATACCATTATCTAATCCAAGGTCATAAATATCTCCTTAATTTTCTCCCTAAAATTTTATAGTTTTTAATCTCTTAGATCTATGAAGCATTTTGAGTTAATTTTTGCATGTGGTGTGAAATAGAAGTCCAACTGCATTCTTTTGCATGTATATATCTACTTATCACAGATTATTTGTTGAAAGACTGCAATTTGGACCATGGCACCTTCTCTAAAATCAATTGACCATAAATGTAGTAGTTTTATTCTGGATTCTTAGTTCTATTTTACTGATTTTTTTCTTATGCTAGTATCATGCTGTATCTTTATAGTAAGTTTTAAAATCAGGAAGTATGATTCTTTCAACATTATACATTTTTAGAATAGTTTTGACTATTTTGGACCCCTTGTATTTCCATATGAGGTTTAAGGTTAGCTTGTCCATTTCTAGAAAAAAAGTCAACTAGGGCTTTGGATAGGTTTTACATTGAATTTGTGGATTGCGTTTGGTAGTATTGTCACGTTAATATTGTCTTTTTTTTTTTTTTTTTTTTGGACAGGCAGAGTGGACAGTGAGATAGACAGAGAGAAAGGTCTTCCTTTTTCTGTTGGTTCACCCCGCAATGGCTGCCGCAGCCGGTGTGCTGTGGCCAGCGCACCGCGCTGATCTGAAGCCAGGAGTCAGGTGCTTCTCCTGGTCTCCCATGCGGGTGCAGGGCCCAAGGACTTGGGCCACAGCAGAGAGCTGGACTGGAAGAGGAGAAACCGGGACTAGAACCCCGGGGTGCCGGCACTGCAGGCGGAGGATTAGCCTATTGAGTCGCGGTGCCGGTCAATATTGTCTTCTAATCCATGAATACACAATGTATTTCCATTTAGTTAAACCTTTTAAAATTTCTTTCAGCAATGTTTTATACATTGTATATACATAAAATGTGTATACATTTTGTGGATCCTTGGTTAAATTAATTCCTAACTATTTTACTTATTATTTATTTTATTATGAATTGAATGACTTCTTAATTATAATTTTGGTTGTTCATTAGTAAGGTATAGAAATAGAGCAAATATTCACATATTGATCTTGTGTTCTGCAACTTTGTTGAATTTGCTAGTTATGTCTGACAGTTTTGTGTGTGATTGGGATTTTTTTTAAACAATTTATTTACTTGAAAGACAAAGTTACAAAGAGACAGAGAAAGAGAGGGGGTGTGTGTCCATCTGCTGGTTCACTCCCCAAACAGCTGCAACAGCCAGAGCCAGGCTGATCCAAAGCCAGGAGCCAGGAGCTTCTTCCAGGTCTTCATACAGGGGTAGGGGATGAAGGACTTGGACCATCTTCTTCTGCTTTCTCAGGCCATAGCAGAGAGCTGGATTGGAGGTATAGCAGCCAGAACTCGAACCAGCACCCACGTGAGATGCCTGCACTGCAGGTGGCAGCTTTCCCCACTATGCCACAGCCATGGCCCTGTGAGTGAGACTTCCATGGATACAGTCAGGTCCTCTGGAAATAGCGGCAGCTGTAATTCTTCCTTTCCAATTAGATGATTTTTTTCCCTTGGCCAAATCTTCTGGCCAGAACCCCTAATAAAATGTCGCATAGTGGCAGCAAGAGCAGGAGTTCTTGTCTTGCTCCTGGCTCTAGGGGGGAAACACTTAGCCTTTCACAGTCAAGCAGGATGGAGTTTTTCACAAATGACGTTCGTCAGTTTTCCTTCTGTTCTAGTTTGCTGGGTGTTTTTGTCATGAAAGTGCTCAAATGCTTTTTCTGCATCTACTGAGATGATCATGAGAATTTTATCCTTTATTTTAAAAGTGTACTATGTTGACTCGTTTTCATAATATTAAGCCAAATTTATACTTCTGGAATAAATCTCACTTGGTTATTGTGTAAAATTCTTCTTATATATTACTGGATTCAGTTTGCTAGTATTTTATTTAGGATTTTTTTGTCTACAAGGGATGTTGGTCTGTAGTGTCATTTTCTTTCAATGTCTTTGTCTGGTTTTCATGTAGAGTAATGTACTTTCATAAGATGAATTGGGAATGTTCCTCTGATCCATTTTGCATTGTGTTATATATAACACACGGTATGAATTGCAATTCTTTTTATTTTTTGGCTATGAATGGTCTTCAAAAAGTTCATGAAAAAAGCGAGATTGTGAAAAACTATATATGAATTTCAAAAACCTTATTTAATTCTATTTTCCTGAACTTTTTTGAAGTATTCTCACATATATGGTGACTATTTTGGCACCATTTGTTGAAAAGTCTGTAACTTCTCCCCTGATGCCTTTGAAATCTTGTTGGAAATCAATTACTGTATTTGTGTGGGTGTGTTGCTGCGCTATTTTCTATTCCATTATTTTTGCATCCATCTTTATATATCAGTACCACAATCACATGATTACTGTAACTTTACCCTCCAATATTGGTCTTATTCAGAAAAATTTTCCCCACTGTTCTATATCTTCTGTATTTCCAGGAATCTTAAAATCAACTTCTAAAATTTTTTGTTTGGTAAAATACACATAGTATTTAGCATTTCAATTAATTTTTTTAAAGATTTGTTTATTTATTTTTGACAGGCAGAGTGGACAGTGAGAGAGAGAGACAGAGAGAAAGGTCTTCTTTTTGCCGTTGGTTCACCCTCATATGGCCGCCGCGGCCAGCGCACTGCGCTGATCCGATGGCAGGAGCCAGGTGCTTCTCCTGGTCTCCCATGGGGTGCAGGGCCCAAGCACTTGGGTCATCCTCCACTGCACTCCCGGGCCATAGCAGAGAGCTGGCCTTGAAGAGGGGCAACCAGGACAGAATCCGGCACCCCAACCGGGACTAGAACCCGGTGTACCGTCGCTGCAAGGCAGAGAATTAACCTGTTGAGCCGCAGCACTGGCCAAGATTTGTTTATTTATTTGAAAGAGTTATATAGAGAAGGAGAGGTAGAGAGAGAGAGGTCTTCCATCCTTTGGTTCACTCCCCAGATGGCCACAATGGCCAGAGCTGTGCCAATCCAAAGCCAGGAGCTTCTTCCAGGTCTCCCACGTAGGTGCAGGGGCCCAAGGACTTGGGCCATTTTCTACTGCTTTCCCAGGCCATAGCAGAGAGCTGGATTGTAAGTGGAGCAGCCAGGACTCAAACTGGTGCCCATATGAGATGGCTTTACCCGCTGCACCACAGCACTGGCCCCATTCAACCAATTTTAGAAGAGCCATTCAGTGACATTAAGTTCATACACACTGACATACTACCATCACCACCATCCCTTTCAAGAACATTTTCATCTTCCATTAAAGAACAACTCCCCATCTTCCTCATCTCCCAACCCTTGACCGCCGCCATCTTGTTTTTTGTCTCTGAATTTGACTATACTTGGCACCTCATGTAAGTGGAATCATGCAATATTTTCCTTTTGTAACTGACTTCTTTCAGAGGTTCATCCATGCTGAAGCATGTACCAAATTTTCTTTCCTTTTTTTTTTTTAAATAAATTATTTGTTCATTTGAAAGTCAGAGTTACAGGGAAGGAGGAAGAGAAAGAGAGATCTTCCATCTGTTGGTTCCCTCCTCAAATGGCCGCAACGGCTGAGGCTGGGCCTGGTCAAAGTTTCTTTCAGTTCTCCTCCATGGGTGTAGGGGCCCAAATACTTGGGCCATCTTTACTGCTTTCCCAGGTGCATCAGCAGGGAGCTGGATTAGAAGTGGAGCCTCCAGAATTTAAACCAGCACCCATCCAGGATTCCGACATCCCAGGTGGTCACCTAACTTGCTGAACCACAACACTGGCCCCATTTTCTTTCCTTTTTAAAGATTGAATAATATTCCATTGTGTTTATATATCATATTTTGTTTAGACAATCATCTGTTGATAGACATCTGGGTTATTTCCACCTTTTGGCTATTGTAAACAATACTGCTGTGAATATTAATGTACTTAGTTTACCAATTTTTATGCAAAAAAAAAAACCCTGAGATTTTTAACTAGGATTTCATTGAGTCAACAGATAAATTTAGAGAACATTGATTTCTTTTTATAAAGATTTATTTATTTGAAAGACAGAGTTATGGGGAGAGGGAGAGACAGATCTTTCATGTGTCAGTCACTCCCCAAATGGATGCAACAGCTGGGATTGGGCCAGGCTGAAGCCTGGAGCCTAGAACTCTACCTGTGTGATCTGGCTCTGCAGTGTTTTATTTATTTAAAAGATTTAGCTATAATTTATATATATATAAATTTATATATAATATATAATATAATAAATATAAATATATATAAATTTATAATTTATATATATATATAAACTATCCAGGTGACCTGTTTATTCTTAAGTGAGATATAGTAGTTCATGTCTTTCCAGAAATTTGAGTTTTTCATCTAAGTAGTCAAATTTATTGGAATAGAGTTATTCATAGCATTCTCTTGAGTATCTTGGTTAATATCTATGGAATCTGGAATAATGTCATCTCTGTCAGTTCTGATACTGGTAATGTGTCTTCTCTTTTTTTCCTGATCAGTATGGGTAGAGGTTTATCAATTTTATTGATCTGTAAATATCAGCCTTTGGTTTCATTGATTTTACTGTGTTGTTTGTCCATTTTCTATTTCATTGGTTTCTGTTCCAAATTTTTTTTTAAGATTTATTTATTTATTTGAAAGGCAGGGGCTGGTGCTGTGGCACAGTGGGTTAAAGCCCAGGCCTAAAGTGCCGGCATCCCATATGGGCACTAGTCCCAGATGCTCCTCTTCCAATCCAGCTCTCTGCTATGGCCTGGGAAAGCAATAGAAGATGGCCCAAGTCCTTGGGACCCTGCACCACATGGGAGACCCAGAAGAAGCTCCTAGCTCCTGGTTTCGGATTGGCCCAGCTCCAGCAATTGCGGTCATCTGGGGAGTGAACCAGCAGATGGAAGACCTCTCTCTCTGTCTCTACCTTTCTGTGACTCTTTCAAATAGATAAAATAAATCTTTAAAAAAAAAAAAAAGGCAGAGTTGCAGAGAGAGAGGGAAAGACCAGAGGTCTTCCATCCACTGGTTCACTCTCCAGAGGGCTGCAACAACCACGCACGTAGGATGCCAGCATTGCAGGCATCTCCGATTTTTATTATTTGCTTTCTTCTGCTTGTCTTGTGTGTTTTGCTCTTCTTTTTCTAGCCATATCACAATGCTGGCCCCTAGTATAAAATTTTAACTTTCCACCGTTTACTTTCAAAAGAGATTCTACTTCAAATGTAGTGGTTTAATAGTCTCCAGCCAATGTTTCATTATATGAAATTCATCAGAGTCTAATGCTGCTCCTTTTGTCTACTAGTGCTTTATAACATGTTTGTAACTTTGGCTTATAAACTCATCTGTGATGGAAATTTAATCTGTGGAAATTCAGAGAGGCCTTGGTTTAGTAAACTTAATGCTATTGAGACTTCCCAGGGCTCCTGTCTTTCTTTGTTATTTCTTATTTTTTTGTATTCCTGGGGTCATAAAAGTACTATATGTTCAAACAAAGGCCACTTCAGAGTAGGCCTTGGTTATTATGGGATAATTTTTTCTTGACTCAGATGTGAGGTCAAGCCACACAGCTTCTGTGTTTCTTTGCGGTTAAAGGTGGACTTTTTTCTGTTCCACCAGGTACTAGTCATTGTTCCCCAGTAGCACCAAGTTTGTGGGACGGATGGATGGACGGATGGATGGACGGACGGAGAATGCAGTGTGAGCTCACACAATTACAAAGCTTGTGAAGTCCCCTGATCTGCCTACCGTCTGCAAGCTAAAGACCTAAGTAAGCCAGCGGTGGACATCTCAGTCTAAACACCAGAGATGAGATGGCCCCGCTCAGGTGAGCAGGCAGGAAGCAAAAAAGGGAGAACCCACGTCCTCCTTCCACCTTTGGTTTTACTCAAGCCATCAGTGGATTACATGATGCCACACCGGGGAGAGCAATGTACTGTACTCAGCCTGCCAATTGAATGGTTTTTTAATATTTATTTTTTATTTTAAAGAGTTACACAGAGAGAGGAGATGCAGAGAGAGAGAGAGAGAGAGAGAGGTCTTCCATCTGATGGTTCACTCCCCAGTTGGCCACAACAGCCGGAGCTGCACCGATCCAAAGCCAGGAGCCAGGAGCTTCCTCTGGGTCTCCCATGCGCGGGTGTAGGGGCCCAAGGACCTGGGCCATCTTCCACTGCTTTCCCAGGCCACAGCAGAGAGCTGGGTCGGAAGCGGAGCAGCAGGGACTAGAACCGGCGCCCATATGGGATGCCGTCACTTCAAGCCAGGGTGTTAACCCGCTGCACCACAGCGCCGGCCCCAGTTGAATGATAATCTCATCTGAAAACACCTTCACAGACACACCTGCAAATAACGTTTAAATCTGGACACCCCACATTGATATAGAACAGTAACGTGGCCCAGCGTTTCACTGAGGATACAGCACTTTAAGGGTCTTAAACTGATGTGGAATTTTCAACTCCTCAAGCAAAAGGCTTTGTCTCCTATACTTGCTTGAAGTTACGACTCAGCTCCTAAAGGCTGGCATGTCTCCACCACACACGAAAGCCCCGTGTTAGCATTGTGTTACTGCAGTGGAGCACCTGGGGCAGCCAACTCTTTAAAGAGAAAGGCTCTGTTTACACAGCTTTCGAGGTTCCGGGCCGGGCCGCCTGTCCCGGTGAAGGGACCCGTGTGGCCTCCGTCACATCACAGGCAGAGATGCATGTGGGAGAGCTGACATCGCAAAACAGGAAGCCAGGGAAACAAACTAGAATCTCACAATTCCTTAGAGAGTGTACCCCCAACCACCTGAGGGCTTCCCCCTAGGCCCTAGCTCCCCAAGTTTGCGCCTCCTCCTGATGCCATCACCTGGGGACCAAGCCCTCAAACACAATGAGCCTCTGGGGCCCAAAGACAAATCACATCCAAGCCAAGAGATCCCCAAGGTGACTCTGTCACATTCGCTTGCTTCGCCCTCGGGTTTTCTGTGTTTTCTTCCTAATCGGAGAGCCCCGCTGTGCACTTAGAAGAATGTTCTTATTCAGAATTTCTCTATGGTTATTGGTCCTGCATCTTGTAAGAAACAGAACTCTCCCATTTGATTCTTAGTCTGCCTTCATCAGACTTTCACAGCTTCGCTGATGCTATCCTCCTCAGGGCACTGGTGACCGGGAGACACCTGCCAGATTTTACTGATGTGGTCCAACCACAAGGGACAAGGTACCTGCCCATCAGTGGCTCACTCGAAGTAAGGACGCTTGCTTTTGCTAAGAGAGGTGGCCCCGGCGTCAGGGTGGCAACTCAGCTCCCTCAAGGACCCAAGGTAGCTTCTGTTCTTCTACTCCGCCATCCCCAATATGTCGCTGATGTTTGTTAACCTCATTGTCACATGATGGCTGCCTCCCGCGACCACTTCACCCAGCGAGACCAGGACCTCCTCACAGGCCTCTGTCTCATCAGGTCGAAAAATCGTTCCAGAAGCTTCGCAGAGAGGAGCCTTTCCCTCCTCTGGCAAGAGCCATGGCGTGCCTCCCCTGGGCGCCGTCCCTGCGGCTGGAGGAACAACCACAAGTCCTACTGACAAGGAGCACCAGTTGCAGGTGCACACCGCAAGGTGTCTGTCCTTGAGGCGCACACGCTCTGGGAGAGGCAACAGAAATGCACACAGGTACACAGATGCGAATGTCACAGTCACGCGCAAGAATACAAATACTGTTTTTCTACACCCAAACCCTATTTCTCCCCCAAGCCCACTTTCTGCCCCCCAATAAACTTAATCACACTTGTCTTACGTTCAGTCAGGGGTAAACACATTCTCTGCTCTTTTTGCATGGGATTGTAAAGAACAAAACTGGTTTGGAACAGTCACTGCCTCTCAGAGGCATCGGGTCTCCCCACTCCCCCCTTTTTATTTGAAAGGCAGAGAGGGAGAATTTCCATGTGTTTGTTCGCTCACTGAATGCCCACTTCAGCCAGGGCTGCACCAGGAGCCTGGAACTCAATTCAGGTCTCCCACGTGAGTCCCAGGGACCCAAGTACCTGCTGCTTCTCAGGGCACAGATCAGCAGGAAGGTGGAATGGGAAGCAGGATTTGAACACACGCACTCTGATATGGGATGTGGGTGTTTCCCCCCACCTCCGGAAATCTGTTCTTAAAACACAATCCCCGCTTGCTCAGACAGGGCCCCCAAACTGGGGAGTGACCGCAAGCCGTACTACGTCCTGAGGAAAGGAATCAGCATCATTTGTTCCCCTGCTTGTTGTTTTGAGTGAGCATTAGAGCTCCGTGTCAACCGTGGGGAGGAGAGTGACGAGGAACATCTGTGGGCTACCCTAAATCTGAAGCGGAGGAAAGTCACCCAGACGGCCACGTGCACTGGGAGGTAGGCGCCAAGTTCGGGTCGGACAGGAGGAGTAGAAAGGTTTCCTGTTTGCACACTGGTGTTTGTGTGCCTCTGAGATTTGCATCTGCCGCATCCGTGTGCCTTCCGGTTGTCTGGCAGGCAGCGCAGAGCTCAAGGACAGGGGTCCTGCCTTCTGCATTTCTGTAAGATCGCTTCTCTCCCCCTTTCCCCTTGCTCAGAGCCTCCCACAAGACCTGCAGCGTAACAGGGGCTCCACAAAAACACGTTAATAAAAGATGGACGGGATGAAGGAGGTTACTACAACGGGAGGAAGAGAGCCCCACCGATTCTTCAACCAAATCTACTTAACTGTACCCTGATTAAGGCGGAAAACACAGAACGCACACCCGGGGGTGGGGGAAGGAGAGAAACAGAGGAATCTCCGCAGACAGCAGAGCTAAGTAAAAAGGAGACAGCCTAATCAGAGAGCCAGACGGGGCCCCACCTGACTCCTACTGCAGCCGGGGAGGGGGCAGGACTACAAGATTCAGCTGGAGCCGCTCCCCTTCTCCGGCTCCACAGTCTCCCCACCACGCACCTCCTGCCGCTCCCACCCCCCACCATACTCCCACTGCTCTGGGAGGGGGCTTGGAAGCCGTGGGGAGGGGAGCAGCGGAGCTGAGCTTTGCGGAAGGCGGGATGTGGTGTGATCCCGAACGCCCTGCAATTGCTGGAGCAGTGGCGGCGGGTGGCGACACTGGAGCTATTCACAAAGGCTGCAATTCAAATGAGGCTGGCACCGCTCCAAGTCGCAGGAGCTCCCGAGGAAGGAGGAAGGCGGATCAGCTATTCATCACCATCTCAGCCCAGCCCGGGCTCCCAGGTTCTCCATCTGCATCCCCTCCGTCTCGGATTTTCTTCTGGGAGGGGGCGCTCGTCCAGAAACACTTTCTCTGTCGGTCCGCGAGCTGATGTGGGGCGGGGTGGGGGCTGCCGAAGTTAGGCAGATTTGTCCCATCACATGATGGGGGACCTGTATCATGTGATGGCTCCGGTGATGTTGGAGGCAGCATGTGACTCCCGGGGCTACGTGGGCTCAAAAACAATTTAAATACAAAAACACAAGCAGGTTCCCCTCCTCTCCTTTGCCTTTTGGTCTGGCTCTCCCTACCTTTGGGGTGGTGCCTGACTGAATGGAAAACCCGTCGCCTGGCAGCCACTAACCTGTGAGTGCTGCCGGGTACCTGGAGACCAGGCCCCCTCTGCTGGGGGCTCCCCACCAGCCGTGCCCCATCCTTGTGCAGCCCACTGACTTCCAGCCTGGTAAGTTACCGAACACTTGGCGCAATTATCTGTGAAGCTGTCCTCACCAGCCTCTTTAGCATGCGCAGGGCACCCTCACTGGGCACGGTGCAGGGTGCAAAGTGCCTGCGGGCTCTGGGGAGCTGCAGCAGCTCCCCGCCCTGCCCTGCAGACGCAGGCCTCCTGGGCAGGGAGGATGGAGCTTCTGTGGCCCTGCCTCTCTGTATTTCCACGCCTGTCTCTTTCCCAGTCTTGCCTCTTGCTCCTCCAAGTCTCCCACCTCTCTCCTTCTCCACCCCCCACCCTTTATTTCCTCTTTTCGTCCTCTCTCCCCCACCCCTCTCCTTTTTAAAATTATTTTTTGGGGACCCAGATTGAATGTTCTTCCTGCCCAGAACTTGAAGGACCAGCTTCTAAAGACCCGGTGATTGCAAGTGTACTAAATGCCCGTTCTTAAAAAAATTTTTTTTGTCCACTTAGACAATGGAGATTGCCCAGTTGCTGTTGTGTGCGTGTGTATGTGAGTACGTGTAAGGGAGATGGGTACACTTCTTGGGTCCATCAGAACTGTTTCTTAGGAGGTTGGCTGTGGCTCCAGATCTCGGCTCGGCTAGCGGATCCTCAACTGATAGGAGACATGGCTACAGCAGTCAGCAGACAGTGCCGCCTGACCCCAATGGTCCGGCTCTCGGTGGGAGAAATCAGGGCCAAAGGCAGGAGCCAAAATCTAGTGCTTGTTGCTGGGGGACTCACTCAGGTGTCACAAGGCATCTGGTAGAGCTGGCTCAGACATTGAAGCCACACCTCTGCAGAATGAGGCCGGGATACTAGCCAGGAGGGGGAGCTGCATGTGAATTTAATCATGGCAGCATCTGGAGCCACAGAAGAAGGTACGATAGCTGTGTCCGAAGTTCCTGGTGCACGGCTACCCAGGCGTGCTCACAGCTGCTCAGCAGGAAGCAGTCCCCAACTGTGGAGGACAATCCACCCTTCAACGCCAGGTGACAGTGCTATTTTTATTGCCATTTTAGAGATGCAGGAACTGAGGCACGGAATGGTTTGGTAGATTGCTTGCTTAAGGTTGCTTAGCTAGTAACAGAGCTAGGATCTGGGTCACGGTGGTCTTTCTCCAGAGCCTGCACAGTTAACCACTAGTATGGTAAACTACCTAAAAAAAATTAGCTTTCTAACAGTTAGTAAATGACAGGTACTGTGCAAGTTTGCAGGCGCCATTTGTATACAAAACAGAAACATCCTGTTCTCATGGAGTTTGCCCTCCAGTGGGGAGACAGCTGTAAAATATCGCACAAGACAATTTATTATTTTAAATTGGGTGTTTGCCTTGATTCTAACTGAAGAGAACTTCAGGAGGGAAGCGCTGGTCAAAGGCAGTCTCTCTGATGGTGGCGTGTCCAAGCTGGGATCTAAGAGAGGAGCAGGAGCCAGCCAGGTGAAGAGTCCCAAAGGGCCTTCCAGCCAGAGGAAGTCACACAGGCACCAGCCTGGAGGTGGGACAGGGCTGGACTCCCTTGGGGGGCAGCCAGAGTGCTGGTGGGCTAGGTAGAGCATGGGTGGGGGGCAGGCAGGGCAAGGCTATCCAGAGGACGCGGGACTGTGTGACTTGGGTTCCATCCCAGGATCCTTGAGCAGCCGTGGAAACGTTCTACGTGGGGAAGCAGCAGAAAGGGGCGAGAAGCATGAAGCAAACTTCCTCGAGAGGCAGAGGTATCAGTCTCTGCTGCGTTACGAACCACCTCAAAGCTTAGTGACTTAGAACTAAGTGACTTAGTTCTGTGTGTTGGGGATGGCAGCTGGAGTCACGTGAGCAGCACTTGGGGTTCTGCCTGGGTTCGCTCACCCTGCTGGTCGATTGGCAGGTTAGCTGAGAGCTGGCTCACTCCGGTGTCTGCTAATCGGCAGAGGCAGTTGAAATTGACCTGGTCCTGTGTCTCCTTGTCTAGCAGGCTAGCCTAGTCATCGCCATAGGACAGCTGGACTCCAAAAGCCGCAAGAGGAGGGGAAACCCCCACCCACAAGCATTTTGCAAGCATCCATGTGCGTTGTATTTGCTAGAACCCCATTGGCCCTGACAGGTTACATGAGCAAGCCCAGATTCACAGGGTAGAGAACCACGCATGCCTTTGGACAGAAGAAGCTGCAAAATATGGCGTCCATTTTTTTCCCTAGACTATGGAATGAATTCAGATGAGCTGGATTATTGCCTTCCAATATTGGGAGGGTTGCAGCCAATGTTGTGATTAGAGATTAACTTACACCTGGTCATCAATCAGTTTGTTTTCTGCTTAGACTAAGCAGGGGTCTGAGGATCAGTTTTGGACATGGGCAGCAGGGTGTCTAGGATAAGGTGGATGTGGTGTAGCAGGCCCCCTGGCAGGACGATTTGAGAATGACTTAGCGTCCAGGAAGACTTTTGAGATTGTTCCCCCATAAGGAAATCTGGGCCACAGGGAGCTCAATGGGCTATAGTGTTCCAGGCAGAGCACCAGGAGAAGCAGAGGCCCAAAGGCAAGACATGGGTGGCTTGTTTGGGAAATAGAAGACAGGCAATGTAGTTTAATGTAATTGCAGTTGAGATGGAAGGAGAATGGTCAGGCCTCATAAAAAAATTTTTTTTTCAAAAGGCAGAGTTACAGAGAGAGAAGGAGAGACAGAAAGAGAGAGATATCTACCATCTGCTGGTTCACACCCCGAACGGCCGCAAACAGCTAGTGCTGGGCCAGGCCAAAGCCAGGAGTCAGGGGATTCTTCTTGGTCTCCCACATGGGTGCAGGGTGCCCAAGTCCTTGGGCCATCTTCCACTGCTTTCCCAGGCACATCAGCAGGGAGCTGGGTCAGAAGTGGGGCAGCCGGGACACAAAATGGCGCTCATATGGGATGCCAATATCACAGGCGGCAGCTTTGCTCACTACGCCACAATGGCAGCCCCTCATAAATGTTTAAAGGGTAGAAGCCACAAGCCTTGCTGGTGGCTTAGCTGCAGGGGTTGAAGGAGAGGGACATATTAACAAACCCCGAGGCTGGTGATTTGCCAAAGTGTAGCGACTAGGGGCGGACCAGAGTACTTTGGGGTGAAGGTAGAGGGTGTGGGGAGGGCAGGCCAAGATCAAACACTCCATGTCAGACCTGTTATCTTTCAGTTCCCTGTGAGACACCTAAGAGGAGATGCCATAGACAGTGGGGTACACTCACAGAAGCTCAGACTCCATGTGTACATTTGGAAGATCAGTTGAACTCAGAGTTAAGGAGAAACCAAAGAAAGGCCAGGCTGGAACCCCAGCCTGCTCCAATGTTTAGACACCAATGGAGACTCCTCCAATGGAGGAGACTGAAAGAGGGAGAGGGAGATGGGGTGTGGTCTCTGGAGTCAAGAATGGAGAATGTTTCAGGAATAAGGAAGTTAACTGGGTCAGATATTGCTACCACACTGAGTACTGGTCACCTTGGAGAAGGCAGAGCGAGCACGCCAGCCCAAGCCATGGGTGGCTGGGCAAAGCGAAGTGCTTCCTGAGAACAGAGCATGTACTGAAAATTGGGTAATTTTTCTCATCAGCCTTTGAGTCCTTGTATTCGAACACCTGGAGGTGCAAGGGTGCAGTGAGGTTGAAGTTTTTCCGAGTGGATTCCAGATTAGAGCAGAGCAAGACGTCAGGGTTTCTGCTTGGCCTATCAGTTAAGACGCCTGCATCTCAGATCAGAGCGCCTATGTTTCATTCCTGTCTCCGGCTCCTGGCTCCCGTTTCCTGCTGATGCAGACCCCAGGAGGCAACAGTTTGGATCCACGTGGGAGAGCTGGACTGACTTCCCAGCTCCTGGCTTTGGCCTCAGTCCAGCCCTGGCCATCATGTGCTTTTGGGGAAATGAACCAGCAAATGGGAACTCTATTTCTCTATCTGTTTGTCTCTCTGTCTCTCTGCCTTTGAAATAAATATTTTTTAAAAGGTAGGGGCAAGTATTTGGAGTGTTGGTTAAAACTCTATTAGGGACACTCACTTCCTATATCAAAGTGTCTGGGTTTGAGTTCCAGTTCTACCCCAGATCCCATTTTCCTGAAAATGCACACCCTGGAGGGCAGCAGGTGATGGTCAGGTACTTGGGTCCCTGCTATCCAAGTGGGAGACTGAGATTGAACTCCAGGTTCTTGGCTCTGACCAGGCCCCACCCCAGCTTTTGCAGGCATTTGGGGCTTGCACCAACAGATTGGAGAGCTCTCTCTCTCTCTGCCTTTCAGGTGATTACAAAGTAAAAATTAATATAATAATGAAAACTTTTAAATAGAAGAGGGCAAGATGTGAAGGAGTTTCCAAGGGAACAATTGTAAAAGCTTCAGCGTGTAAGCTGGACCAGAATGGCAGTGGAACCCCGAAGGAGTGAGGGAGAGTAAGAGGCGGGCTCCAGGGGATAGGGAGTATGATGAAGAGGAAAGAACTGTATGCTTGGAGGTGGAGCAGCACTTGCATCACACGGGAGCTTGTTAGAAAGGCACATTATTGGGCCCTACCCCAGATCTTTGGGCTCCAAATCTGCATTGTGACAAGAGTCTCAGGTGATTCGCTACACATTGAAGTCTGATAGAAGTGGTCTTGTGTGGGGGAGGGAGTGATGCTATTCTGAGCAAGCTGAGACAATAATGAAACCCAAAATGTCATACTCTTTTATTTCTCTCCATTTCAATATAGAACTTGATTTAGCAAAATGTATTTCTTTTTTGCCCTGGTTCCTGGTCTTTATTTTATTTTTCATTATGCAAAATGTCCAATGTATATAAATATAGACTAGTGAAACCGTGTATACCATCATTGGCTTCAATAATTTTCAGCCCATAGGGGATGCAGGCAGTGGCCGTTAACCTGTTATGCCTCAATGCCAGCCCCAAGGATTCATTTTTCAAACATAACCATTATACTGTCACCGCATCCCAAGGATAAACCTCTGTCATCAGATATCGTTAGTGTTCATATATCTACAATTGTCATGTTATTTAATCTATAATTTGAGTATCCAAACAAGATCTGTATTGGCAATTGATTAGTATGTTTCTTAGGGGTCGGCACTGTGGTACAGTAGGTGAAGCTGCCGCCTGTAGTGCAGGCATCTCACATGGGTGTCAGTTCCAGTCCCAGCTGCTCCACTTCAGTCCAGCTCTCTGTTAATGCACCTGGGAAAGCAACAGATGAAGGTCCAAGTCTTTGGGCCCCTGCACCCATGTGGGAGACCTGGAAGAAGCTCCTGGCTCCTGGCTTTGGCCTGGCGCAGTCATTTGGGGAGTGAACCAGCACGTGGAAGATCTTTCTCCTCTCTCTCTCTCTTTTTCCTCTTCTCTCGCTCTCTAACTCTGCCTTTCAAATAAGTGAATAAAATCTTTAAAATATATGAATCTTAAAATATTTTATAATTTATAGGTTCCTTTATATTTTTTCCTAAAATTTTGTATGAAGAAATCAGATTATTTGTCCTCCAGGATTTTCTGAAGCCTAGACTTTACTGATTACCTAATCATGCAGGCTTTTGATACATTCTTCCGTCCTCGCATTTTCTGTAAATCTGTCAACACATCTAAAGGGAACTGCTTTGGAAAAGTGTTTCAAATGTAATATATAATACACAAAACAGGTACAGTTCACACATTTACACACTGCCTGAAGAATAAAATGCCCTTGTAACAGCCACACAAAATCTTAGACCCCCTTCGTAGCATCTCTTGACACCTTCACTGGACACAATCTCTATTTTGACCTTTTTTTTTTTTTTTTTAGATGTACTTATTTATTTGAAAGGCAAAACAATAGAGAGAGGAAGGGAAGGAGAAAGAAAAAGAGAGAAATCTTCCATTGTCCATTCGCTCCCTAAATGCCCACAATAGCCAAGGCTGGACCGGACTGAAGCCAGAAGCCGGGAACTCCATCCAGGTCTCCCATGTGGGTGGTAGGGACCCAAATCCTTGGGCCATCACCCGCTTGGAAACATGGGGTAATCGAGACTCCAACCAGGCACTCCAATATGGGATGCAGACATCCCAAGCAGCGGCTTAACCTGTTGCGCCACAATGCCTGCCCCGTCATTGCGCTACAATGTCTTCCCCCATCTTGATGTTTTGTAACCATCTTTTTTTCCATCTTCTTTATGCCTCTATCATACACATGTGCATTATACATATTATTTGGTTTTCAGCAACTTTTTAAGTTGTAAGTAACCATACCGTAGATATTCTTCTGTGACTCGTTTAGTTTGCTCAGTATTTTATATCTTTGAGACTCATTCATGTTTGTATGTGCAAATGTATAGGCAATCCATTTTCACTGATGTAAATCACAAACGTACTACAGTTTGCCTATCCATTCTGTTCCTGATGGGCATTTAGACTTCCCCCCAGTTTCTGGGTACCACACACAATACTCCAATCAACAATCTTGGACATGTCTTGTTGTGTCTTGTGCAAGAGTTTCTTTAGGTTTCAGATACAGAACTGAAAGTGCTGGAGCATAGACTATGGATAAGTCAGCCTTCCAAGAAAATGTCAAGCTGTTTTCTACAAGTTTCCTTTCAGTCCTTGTGTCCTGTTATTCCTCTCTTCTGTCCTCATTGCACCACTAAGGCTTTTAAAAACAATATAATACAAATGGTAAAAGTAATTATCCTTGTCTCCTGCTGGAGTCAAAGGGAGAGCTCTCCACATTACACAAGTAGGTAGCGCGTTCGGTGAAGGGATTCGTTTTTTGCTGTTTTACTTTTTGTCGGATTAAGAGAATTCCTCTCTCTGTCTCTTTTGCTCAGAGATTGTTGTTCCGTTGGTCATGAATCATTTTGAACTTTAGAAATACTCCTTCTGTGTCTTTTGAGACACAAAAGTGATTTTTTTATACTTTACTCTTTTGGTGTAGTAAATCCTATTGATTAATTTTTGAATTTTTACCTAACTCCTACATTTCTAGAATAATCCCAATCTAACCATGAGGATATAGTATCCTGTCTATACAGGATACTATTGGATTTGTTAGCTTATATTTTTAAATAATATCTCTACTTCTGTGTTGGCTTACATGTCATTCACAGTCTCACATCTGTGGTCATGACAGAAGCACTTCTGTAATTTTCCTTTACCATGATGTCCTTATCTCATTTTGGTAGCAAGGTTATACTATGCTCTTAAAATGAGCTGGGAAGTATTTGTTTATACTTGCCTTGAAAGATTGGTGTTGTTTCTTGGATGTTAAGTAGAATTCAGTGGTGAAGCCATATAGGGTCTTAAAGTTTTCTTTGTGGAAAACTTTTTAATTATGGATTTAATCTCTTTAAGAGATGTAGGTTCAAGGTTTTCTCTTTGATTTGTGTGTGTGAGTTTTTATAAGTTTTTTCTAGTCATTTACTCATTATATCTAAATTCTCAAATTTGCTTAAAGTTCCTCATAGTATTTTTTTTATTTTTAATGTATTTACCTTTGTAGTGATGTGCCTTTATCCTAATTTTTTTTCTTGGTCAGTTTAATGAGGAATTTATCAAATTCCCAGGAACTATCAAATTAGCTAGGAATTTATCAAATGCTTAGCTTTGTTTATCCTCTTTATTATATATTTGCTTTCTAGTTTATCAGTTTATGCACTTTATCATGTCCTTCCTTCTAGTTCCTTTGAGTCTAAATTGCTATTCTCTTCTAATGCTTTTTGATCCAGGTGCTTACATCATTGACTCTTGTAGCTTTTAGTCTTCTCTAATGCATGTAATTAAAGCTACAAATTTCTTTTTAAGCATGGTTTAGCTGTATTCCTTAGTTTTGATGAGTAATATTTTTAATATCATTCATTTCCAAATATTTTACAGTTTTCATTAGAAAAAGGTTGCTTAAGATGTATTCCTTAACTCCTAAGTATATGGAGGTCAGTTCTAGTTTTCTTATTAATTCCTATTTTAATTTGACTATGGTCAGAGAGCAAACTCTGTATGCTTTCATCCCTTGACATTTGGTGGGATTTTCTTAACCAGCACGTTGCTTAAAAAGAATGTGTATTATACATCTGTTGGATGTAGAGTTTTATATATGCAAGGCCAAATTTATTAATCATATTGTACAAGTTCTCTACTTTGAAACAATAGTCTTGATTCTTGTGTTGCTGTTCTCTTATTCTCTCCATAATAGAAATGTGCTAAAATCCTTAAGTAGTAGGAGGTTTATCTATTAGTCCCCTGAGCATCTTCATTTAGGAGTTCTTCAATATTTTTGTGCTACAGATCCTGTAAGTAGTCTCCTTAAATCTATGTTTTCTTTCATAGTATAAACTATATGTGTAGAAATATGAAAGAGTACTTAACATTATAAAGGAAACAGCTTTTACTGAAATACATTCACCAACAAATTTTTAAAAACAAATCATATGTACACTAATACATGTGCTTGTTATTCATGTATTAAAAATCTAGTAGTAGGTCGAGTATTACAGTAGTTTTTGAAGTGCTATAGGTATAGATGATATTTTTAAATACCTGTGACAGGTGTGATGTGATATAAAAATATCTGTGATTTCTATTGGTGATAAATTCACAGTACTGCTGAAATTACTATGGTTTATTGTCTACTTTCATAATTTAAAGTAATGATAATTTTATTAGCGTGTATACAGCTAAACTTATCGTTTTTCTTCCCATCTGAGGTTCACGGGCCGCTGTGTCATATCCAAGAGCGTAGGTTAAAAAACATCACCTGGGGCTGGCATTATGGCACAGCAGGTTATGCTGCTGCTTGCAATGTTGGCATCCCATACAGGTGCCAGTTCAAGTCCTGGTGGCTCTACTTCTGATCCAGGCCCCTGCTAATGTGCCTGAATAGGCAGCAGAAGATGGCCTAGTAGTTGAGGCCCTGCCACTCATGTGGGAGACCTGGATGGAGCTCCAGGCTCCTGACTTCAGCCTGGCCCAATTCCAGCATTTGCGGCCATTTAGGGAGTGAACCAGCAGATAGAAGATCTCTCTAGTTCTTGCTCTCTCTCTTTCTCTCTCTCTCTATCTCAACCTGTTATCCTGTTTATCAAGAAAACAAATACATCTTTTAAAAAAGAAAGAAAGAAAAGAAACACCACTTTAATCCGGTGAGAGAGCATGGGTTTCTGATCCTGTGAGAGATGTCTTGTCTCTCACTCTTCGACCTCATCTACAGGCGTTTAGGGACTAACTGAAAGACCAAGAACTGAATGGCCCTGAATCCCGAATGCTGTTCCAGTCTTGCGAATCTGCTCAAAGCTTTGCTCCCGGCCTTTCTACCACAGCCTTCATCTGGAAGAGAAAAACTCCAGCAGGTGCCTTCCTTTCTGCCCCCGACCTGAGCTCGCCAGATCACTGCCGCCTTCGTACACGTGTGTGGGCCTGTTGAGCTTTTCTATTGCTTCTCAACTGAAAGTCTATCTGCAAGAATTTAGACTGTGCATTACCTTTAAAAATCTTTCTTCAAATAGGGCACATGTACAGAAAAGTACAAAAATATACTCGTGACGCAGACACCTAGGTAGATGGGTTTCCAATCTTGTGTAGGTGAGATTGTCCTTCCATGCCTTCCCACTGCGGGTTTTGTTTGCTTGTTTGTTTGACAAATAGAGTTAGACAGTGAGAGAGAGAGACAGAGAGAAAGATCTTCCTTCCGTTGGCTCACCCCCCAAATGGCCGCTACAGCCGGAACTACGCCAATCTGGAGCCAGGAGCCAGGTGCTTCCTCCTGGTCTCCCATGCGGGCACCGGGGCCCAAGCACTTGGGCCATCCTCCACTGCCTTCCCAGGCCACAGCAGAGAGCTGGACTAGCGCAAGGACAAGAACCTGGCACCCACATGGGATGCTGGCGCCGCAGGTGGAGGATTAGCCAAGTGAGCCACAGTGCCGGCCCCCTGTGTTTTGAAGTAATATTTTAGACAGTTTTAGGAGCTGGGAGGCATAAGGGGAGTGCTACACAGCAGTAAAAAGTGCATCTCCCAGATGTACTGTTGAATAAAAGAAGCCAGATGTGAAAGAATATATAGTGCATTCTGTCTGAGTCTACTTATGTGAAATTCTAGAATAGGAAAAACAAATCTCTCATAATCGAATTCGGAATAGTGGGCCTGTGGGAGCGGGTGCTGACTTTGAGGGCCAAGAAGGAGGATTTTAGGCTGCTGATGGTATTATACATCCTCCCACGATGTGGTCGCACTGCTAACAGTTGAGTGAAGGCTTCAGATATGTGCAGGTGCTCATGTACATTAAACATCAATGACACGATTAAGAAAAGCACCAGAAGGCACTAGGAGATTTATTGCCATTCTCTCTTCTTCATCTGGAAAAGGGCTGGATTTGGAGAAAGGCAGAGATGCACAAGAGCGACTCAGCTATGGAGCCTGGAAGGCTGCTGGAGTGGATCGGGAGGCAGTTCTCAGCCACAGAGGCTTTGAAACTAGGCTGTGTCATGGCTTCCGGAAGCCCAGCAGTGTGGCCTGGCACTCACCAACATCACCATTAGAGGGAGAACAATCGTATCTCTAGAACCCATCTACCTGTGCCGGCTCCTCAGCTCACACTCTGTTAGAAACACATATAAGCGCACACAAACACGTGAATGGAGGTTTGGGGAGAATGGAATTTGAACAAGGGAAGTGACGATGATTTAAGCGTGTTAATGGCTGGTGTAATGGAGAAATCCGCCTCTTGGATTAATTTTATCATACATGTAAAGCAAGCCTATGCAACACTTACTGTCATGTATCAGGCCTGTGATAACTAAAAGCTCAGGTACTCTAACAGCCCTCAAAGGCAAGCATCGCACAGATGAGGCAGAGAGAGGAGGAACCCCTGGCGCAGTCAGTGGTAGAGTCAGTGTGCGGACTGTGGGTGTCTGGCTCGGGGGGTCTGTTCCATCACGCCTATTCTGCAGATAAACCTGCTGAGAAGGTGAAACGACCCGATCCGTGTCCCTGGAAGAGGAAGGCTTTGTGCTCCCCGGACAGTTCCGGAGATGTGCTGAAGGCATTAGATGTGGTCTCTGCTTTGGCCAGGCTCTGCCCGAGCTGCTCTGTGAGGAGTAATCCCAGAAAACCCTCATGAACACAGTGCATGTGCCTGCCGCTGAGCGAGCTGTCTCATCCTCGCGTGCCTGCCATTTCCTAGGAGAGCACCCTGGACATACCCCAGACTAGTTAGCAGCCCACTAATACTTATTTGCTAAGCAAATGTTGGATGACTCTAATCCCCACCACGTGGTGGGGCAGATATAATGATGGTTTCCCATTTTACTGGCGAGCAAACTGAGGCTCCAAGGAGTCAGTGGAGGGATCTGCCGACAGCAGCAATGTGAGAACATCCCAGCAGGTTCATGAGATCTGAGGGAGGAGAGACAGTAATGGGGCTTGTACTCATTCCTTACATCTTTCTTCTGCATCCCCATTTCATGGGGATTTTGTAATACACTCAGGGTTGCCGCAGTACTACACACGTACAGGCTGTGAACAGATGCGCACAGTGGCAGAGGCATGGGCTCAACATGTGTACTGCCAAAGTGAGTTTTCAAAAGAATTTAGAGATCATGGCTCTAAATCACTACTTGGTATTTTCTTTTCCAAGGGAATAGAACTGCTTCATTTATAGCTTTCTTAATTACCATCAGACCCGAAGACACATAACTGCCATCATCATAGGTATTTTCTGAGTATCCACGAGCAATATCCCTACTGTCTCCCAGAGTTAGAATTTAGAAACTATCTATTATCCTGGATTTCACGCTCAGAGAGCAAATCGGAAAGGGTGAAATAGAAAACACATTCTCTTTGTCCCATGAAGTTCACTAGCTGCTATTACAGACGCCGTAAGAATTAATTCTGTCCTATCACTGCCTGAGAATATTGTAGGATAAGGGCCGCCTATGCACTAAGGCCTCAGTTGATAAGTGGAGTGGACTAATGATAGACGAGGGAGCAATCGGACCCCGTGCTGGAGTTACGTTCTGTCATTTTGTAATTCTTAATAACTTAGCTGTCACTCTAGACGTTTCTGCATTTTTGTCTAGAGAATGGAAAGAAAGAAAATTCAGGCCGATATTACAGACAAAGTAAAAATCCCAGAATGTGGGTGGAAGGGAAGACTTCGTGCATGAAGATTCTTGAATTGGGCGATGAAGGGGGAGTTGACGTCCTCGGGGACGATAAGGAGAGAGACAGCAGAGAACTTCCCAGACAGAGGGAGCAAACTGGGCACAGGCACAGACCTGGAAGGGTCAGTTCACTGGGGAAGAGCAGTTTCTGTGACTTGGCTGGGACATTCAGAGATTGTGCATGAGAGAGAGCCCAGGAAGGGGAAGTCGAAGAGACAAGGTAGGAAGCCCACTTAACACAGACAGCAGGAATTAGGTAAGTCCACACCCGCCCCGCACCCCTGCTCCTCCTCTCGCTAGATCTGTGCCCTGATCAAGCAATTCTGCAAGCCTCATGTTCTCCTACAAATCTGCCATAATAACCATAGTAGCTACCTCCCTAGGATTATTTTAAGTTTGAAAGAGAATCCATTCGAAATGCTTAGGATGATAACGGATCGCGTGGTTAGGGCTCCGTAAACATTGTTACAGCTGTAAAGGAGTAGCTTAGGGAATGGCTGATAGGGCTATGTCCTGCTGAAGAGTTCCAGCTTTTTCCTTTAGGTCAGTGTTTCTAAAATGTGAACAGTTTGTTGGTAACACAGTCCTCACATAGTTCAACAGGCTCTGTAGCATAAACAATGGAAAAAATCAATTTGAAATGGAAGAAAACAGTTACCCAGTATTGTTACAGCCTTAATCATGGTTCAAGGGTGCAGGTGGCACAAATAGGTCCAACTCTAACCAGGGAGAGGTTAAAATTCTGCTACCGGGATGTGGTTTCTCTTAGAGGTTCATTTGCATATTATTGTTTATGTGGGTAAAATTTGCATTTCTTCTGTTACTATTCTGTTGTGCTATGGCTCTAATGAACAAAAATAGATAAATGACTAAAATGTGGTGGTTCACTGAAGTGTAAAAGCAGTGATATAAATAGTAGTACAAACACTGCCATTCAGAAGCATAATTAGCCAATAGGACTCGGGGACTGTCTGTAAGTGTGGTGATGTCACCCAAGCAGCTGAAACAGAGAAGTGCGAGTGGGAAGCGTGGCTGTGCATACCTGAATTATTGAACGAGAGGCTTCTCCTCTTGTCTCCCATGCGTATTCTCTGAGACAACTTTGTCAGGTAGCCTCCTGGGGCTGCCAGAGACTGTACGTCATTTTCCGTGTCCTCTGGTCAACCGGTAGTTTTTCCTGAACCAAGAACAAAATAATATTTCCTAGCATGAAAGTGATCCATTTTATTTACTAAATGCAGAGAGGCCAAAGCAACAAAGTGGATGCAAGTCATGATAAATTTTTTTAAAGAACTTTTGTTGACTTTTTTGGAAGGTTTATTTTTATTTTTTTTATTTGAAATGGAGCATTACCTAGAGAGAAGGGGGAGAAACAGAGAGAGAAAGAGAAAGCGAGAGAGAGAGAACTTCCATCTGCTGATTTGCTTCCAAAGTGGCCTCAACAGGCAGAAGCCAGGAGCCAGGAGCTTCATCCGGGTCTCCCACATGGATGCAAGGGCCCAAGGACTTGGGCCATCTTCCATTTGCTTTTCCAGGTGCGTTGGCAGGGAGCTGGATTGGAAGTGGAACAGCCACTCTAATCAGTGCCCATATGGGATGCTGGCATTACAGATGGTGGCTTAACCTGCTGAGCCACAATGGCAGCCCCAAGATTCATGGTATTTTTTTTTTTTTAGAGATTTATTTATTTATTTGCAAGTCAGAGTTACACAGAGAGAGGAGAAGCAGAGAGAGAGAGAGAGGTCTTCCATCCAATGGTTCACTCCCTAGTTGGCCACAATGGCCGGAGCTGTGCCGATCCGAAGCCAGGAGCCAGGAGCCAGGAGCTTCTTCCGGGTCTCCCACGTGAGTGCAGGGGCCCAAGGACTTGGGCCATCTTCCACTGCTTTCCCAGGCCACACCAGAGATCTGGTTCAGAAGTGGAGCAGCCGGGTCTTGAACCAGCGCCCATATGGGATGCCATCAGTTCAGGCCAGGGCATTAACCAACTGCGCCACAGCACCAGTCCTAAGTATAGTATTGTCAACATGCTTGTAATACTCGCCCCACATTTAGGACTAACAAAATGCTGGGAGAGAAGCAAAGCTAATCTTGAGCAAACCTAGTGGCAGGGTTGTGTGCTGCATAGTGCAAACAGGATGCAAGTATGAATGGAGTACTATTATTCTCACAATGCCAGCCAATGTTTTGTTTTACCATTGAGCAAAACCACTGGGGGAAAGAGTACGGCCCAATTCTTTGCATCTGCGTAACACATATATGAACGAGAAAATTGTAACGGTGACGTGGTCATGAAGCTAGCCCTGGTTGTGGGTCAAGTATGTAGCCCTTGGTTGGCTTTTCTCGAATGTCTGGGCATCATTTGGCTGTTGGCTAGTCTGGAATGGAGGTAGCGGTCACTCCGTGTGTAGCCCGTGGGTCACATCCTCCGGGCTAGCCACAACATGTGATGGTTCAAAGGAGCAAGAACACAGATGTGCAAACTCTCGGCCGTGTCACATTTCCTAGCGTTGCACCAGGCCACAGCGAGTCCCACAGCCAACTCAGATGAGTGGGAGGGTGCTGCCAGCTTATATGGCAGAGGGCATAGATGCAAGGAAGGGGGTGGAAAACCAGGGCCAGTTTTGCCATCTACCTCACTTAACTCCCCAGAAGTGGTTGTACCCGAGGGCTCCCTTGCTAAGGACCAAGGGTGTTCGACAGTACGCATCCTGATCTCCCGAGAAAGTCATGAAAACCGTGAGCACAATCAGGACCCAGCCGCTGAGCACACGTCTTGTCCCTGTGTTTTGTCAAGGGAGTGGGACGTACTGAAAACGTTTCTCCATGCTGAAGCGCACTAGCTGTCCGGGGGCAGAGGTGCTGAAGGAACTGATCAGAGGTCTTTAGAGCATGAATGATGCCACAGAAGACGAGAGCGTGAAGACGCGGTCCTTGTCGTTCTCAGTGCTGTGAAGACACGCTGTCTCTGGGATGTCGAGTGGTGTAGCAACACACCTCGGGCAGTAGCTTGCAAAGCTTGGACCTTTCTTTCCGGCCCAGTGCAATAAGGCAGCCCTGAGGATAAGGCATCAGGAAATTGAACTCTAAGGCAGGAAGCTCCATTGGCAGGCATTGACTCTCTCGGAACACCCCGTTTTCCTCGTTCTTTGGAGAAATAAATCAAGATGACATTATTGGGTATATTTAAAAACCGTACCTAATGCCAGGACACTTGAAGACATTCTTTTCAGAGCTAAACCCAATTAAAAAAAGGCATTAGAAATTCTCTTTCAGCCACTTACCAAGTTCAAACATTTAACCTACCAGCCTTTGAATGAGATTTTTTTTTTTTTTACTTACCAGACTGCTGAAAACAAGTCATTAATGAGAAATTCCATCATTGTTTCTAGGTATTTCAAAAAGTTCACGGGAAAATGACATTAAAAGTGTGAGTTTATTTTGATGCCAAAAAAGTTTGGTGCAAAAACAGCGAATTTTTTATAATATATAAGAAATATAGATTATGAAAAACAGGTTTTGCACCTAAATAAACTCAGATTTTTAATTCCATTTTCCTCCATGAATTCACTGAAGCACCCTTGTACCTGTTCCATCAAAACATACAAAACCAACTGTAAGAGCCACCAAGCATTTGCCTCCTTACCCAATAGCCCAGAATTCTTACTTAGTGCTTTCTAGTGTAGCAGGACAAAAACAACAAGACTCTGTCACTAATCCAGGGGCACACACATGCACACTTTCATGGTTGACTGCAGATAACCGTATCCCTCTTGCTGATCAGCTGTTTCTCACTTGCCTCCTTTGGCTATTTCCACTCTCTCCCCAAATCCAGGATGAGGACATTTTCCAAATATTTCTTGTTATAGATTTATTTATTTATTTGTTTGTTTACTTGAAAAAAGTGACAGAGACAGAGAGCACACAAGACCACCATCTTCCATCCGCTGGTTCAGTCCCCAGGTGGCCACAAGATGTTATGTCTTAGTTTTATATTTTAAAAATCTGTGAATAGGCCGGCGCCGTGGCTCAATAGGCTAATCCTCCACCTGCACCCCAGGTTCTAGTCCTGGTCAGGGTGCCGGATTCTGTCCCGGTTGCCCCTCTTCCAAGCCAGCTCTCTGCTATGGCCTGGGAAGGCAGTGGAGGATGGCCCAAGTCCTTGGGCCCTGCACCTGCATGGGAGACCAGGAGAAGCACCTGGCTCCTGCCTTCGGATCGTCGCGGTGCACCGGCCGCAGCGGCCGTTGGAGGGTGAACCAACGGCAAAAAGGAAGACCTTTCTCTCTGTCTCTCTCTCTCTCACTGTCCACTCTGCCTGTCCAAAAATAAAAAAATCTGTGAATAGAGTCTACTTAAGATTGGAGGTTGGTTTGTGCTCCAAACAACCTGAGAGTGATGACTGGAGACTGCTTGGCTTGTGGTGAGGGGGAGCCGGTGTTTTTCAAACCCTCCCCAGCTTGTGCAAAAGCCGCAGCAAGGCTTAAGAATCACAAATCTAGTGTTCAGTCTTGATTTTTATTTGTTTTTAAAAATGTTTCATTACAGAATACCATAAGTACAGAAATACAACCCAGGGGCAAAAGAACATAAAGTAAGCAAAGCTTAATAGTTTTAGATTGACAAACGGAATATTGCCAGCAACCCAAAAGCTGTCCAAATGACTTATCCCGATTTATATTAAATTTCCTAACACATATCTTCCTAGCAGTATCTAGACCTATCCTGCGTCTCCAGCCTCGCTTGGCACAGTTCAGACCACAGCACCCTGCCAAGACTTCCAAGCCTTCCCCTGCTCTAACTATGGTGTTGAAATCGGATGAAATTCCAGTTCCAGATTTAAAATTTTTTTCAAAATCTACACATTCGCATCTACATACAGCATGTATGTCTTACCAGTTTTTTTACACACTGTGCTTCTTTAAGATTTATTCATTGATTTATGGATATTTATTTATTTGAAAGGGAGAGCGACAGAGAGGGGAAGACAAGACGGAGAGCTTGCATCTGTTGGTTCACTTACCAAATGCGCACCACAGCCAGGCCTGGACCAGGCTGGAACTGCATCTGGGGCTCTCACGTGAGTGGCAGAAACCCAAGCACTTGGGCCATCATCCTCTGCCTCCTGGGTGCATTAGTAGGGAACTGGACCAGAAGTGCCAAGGTTTAACCTGCTGCACCACAGCGCTCTCCCCCAGACCTTATGCTTTGGTTATCCTGCAGAACTGGCCATGTTAGAAGCTGAAGTGTCTGTCCGAGGGAGAACCCCTGTTCTTGCTTCAGGAGCCAGTTCCTAGGATTGTCGGGGATGGAGGTAAATGCAAGGCCAGGCCAGGTAGCTGATGCTCTGGAGCGGGGGCTCCGCACCCCTCTTGGTAGCTACACATTATCCGGGACACAGTGGGTCTCCTGCAGCCCACTGTGGCCATTCCGAAGTTCCATCCTCAGAGAGCTACACGTGTGGCTGTGACCCCAGGCAAGAACCAATGACATCATTCCCCTTCTCCTTCCCACCTCAGCCCCCAGAGTTATGGAGGCCCTCCTAACAAGGCCAGCAGCCAAGTCCCTACGTAGGCCAGCAGCCAAGTCCTGAGGCTCCCCTGAGTATATTACATATCCCTTCGTTCAAAAAGTAGTTCTGGGGTCCTTATCTTGGATGCTGTCCCCTCCTGGAGGCAGCAGAGAGAAGGGCAGTGCCTGACCCAGGCAGGCCAAGTGGTCCCGTCATTAATGAGCTCGACCACTGTCCTGGGCGACCTCTCCTCTTCACACCCGGTTACGCCCATTTGGGGTTTCCTAGGGGTTTGCTCCGGAAGAACTGTCCTCCATCCAGCATCTTTAAAGTTTTTCTACCTCCTACTCCCCACCACCTTTTTTTTTTTTTTTTAAGATTTATGTATTTATTTGAAAGGCAGAGTCAGAGAGAGAGAGAGAGATGGAGAGCTCTTCCATCCTCTGGTTCACTCCCCAAATGGCTGCAATGGCCAGGGAAGATCTCCCACATAGGTGCAGGGACCCAGGCACTTGGGCCATCCTCTGCTGCTTTCCCAGGTGCATTAGCAGGGAGCTGGATTGAAAGTGGGGCAGCCAGGACTTGAACCAGACCTCGTATGGGATGCTAGTGTTGCAGGCAGCAGCTCGATTGGCTGCACCACAACACCAGCCCTCTACTCTGGTTTTGCCATTGATTACAACACTTACATCTTCTGTCTTACAGAAATCCTCATGATTTTTGATCTGGAGATAGTTCTGTTTGAAAAACAAAGTTTTTCAGCCATTATGGCTTTACACATATATAAGTCTAAGATACAGGTCTATTTTATGTCATTTTAGTGGGATTTTAGAGAACCATAGGAGGTAGACACACTCAGAAAATAAAATGGTACACCTGGTGTAAGAAGGCATTCACAGGGAACAGCTACACTTTTAGCACCTGAAGTTGGGCCTTAGTGCATAGAAAAGAATGTAGTTGATTCCGGCATTGTAGCGTAGCCAATTAAGCCTCCACATGCAATGTCAGCATCCCATATGGGCACTGGTTCAAGTCCCAGCCGCTCTGCTTATGATCCAGCTCCCTGCTAATGCTCCTGGAAAAGCAGCAGGAGATGACCCACATGCTTGGACCCCTGCCACCCATATGGGAGAGACTAGGATAGAGTTCCTGGCTCCTGGCTTCAGTTGGCCCATACCTGGCTGTTGTGACCATTTGGAGAGTGAACCAGCAGATAGAAAATACCTCTCTCTCTCTCTCTCTCTCTCGCCTCTGTCTTCCCCTGTAACCCATAATTCTGCCTTTCAAAAAATAAATAAACCTTAAAAAAGAAAAGAGTGCTGTTTCCCCTGCTCTCAGAGGGAGCTTGCTTCTGGAAACCCCAAGCATTCTAGAATGCATGGATACTCAGTTCACTGACATAACATGGTGTGGAATTTGCATCCAACGTGCTCACCAGCTCCTGTGTACTTTAAATCACCTCTACGTGACTGAAACACCAAACACAGTATAATGCTATGTAGCTAGTTGTTATACTCTATTGCTTAGGAAATTATAACAAGAACATGTTCAGTATAGATTAAAGATATTAAATAAAATTAAAGACATTTTGGGAGTACAGGGTCTAAGATGCCACTTGCCACGTCCTGTTTCTGCTCCCGATCCAGCTTCCTGTTAACGCACACCCCGGGGGGCAACTGGTGACGGCTCAAGTGCTTGAATGTCTTCCACCCTTGTGGGAGACCCAGATGGAGTTCGGGCTCCTGGCTCAGCCTGGCCCAGATCTGATGGTTGCAGCTAGATCCCGTAGATGGAAGATCTTTATGTCTCTTGCTCTCTCTCTCTCTCCCTTCCAAATAAATATAAAATAAGTTGAATTTTCAAATAAATAACTGTTTAATCCATGATTGGTTGAATTCATTGATGCAGAACCCGTAGATACAGAGGGTCAACTGCGTTCTTGGAGCTACCTGTGTTTAACTAACGCTCAGTTCACTGAAGTCGCGGTTCCGGAGCCTGTGTGCAGGGCAGCAGGTTAAGCCACCGCCTGTGACTCCAGCATCCCGTATCGGAGCACCTGCAGGTACACCTAGGAAAGCAGAAGATGGTTCTAATACCTGGGCCCCTGCTACCCACATGGGAGACCTGGATGGGATTCCTGGCTCCTGGCTTTGGTCTGGCCCAGCCCTATCTGTTGCGACCATTTGGGGAGTAAAACAATGGGTGGAAAGTCTCTCTCTCTCTCTCTCCCTGCCCCCCCCAAATAAACAAAATAAATCTTAAAAATAAAAAATACATAAATTTGTAAATCTAAAAATTTAGTTTTTCTTAGGCCTTCAATATAACTCACAATTTTATTTATAAATATTTATAATTTTATTATAATACTTATAAATATTTTATTTATAAATCTAGTCTATCTTGCCTAAATGGTTAATTTTTATTTGTTCCTGTATCAATGTTAAATTGGCTTATAAATTTGACATAGTAAATTCTCCTAAATATTTAATGTTATTTAAAAACTTCATAAATGTTTCCTTAGCTCTAGGAATATTTTAAATTACAATTAAAGTTTGAATCTCTTAAGTGCTTCAAATATCTGACAAGGTCAACTTATAAATTCACCAAATATGGGGCCGGCACCATGGCATAGTGAGTAAGGCTGATGCCTGCAATACCAGCATCCCATGTGGGCACCGGTTCGAATTTTGGCTGCTCCACTTCCAATCCAGCTTTCTGCTATGGCCTGGGAAAGCAGTAGAAGATGGTCCAAGTCCTTGGGCCCTTGCACCCGCATGGGAGACCTGGAAGAAGTTCCTGGCTCCTGGTTTCAGATTGGGCAGCTCTGGCACTGCAGCCGTCTGGGGAGTGAACCAGTGGATGGAAGACCTCTCTCTCTCTCTCTCTCTCTCTCTCTGCCTCTACCTCTCTGTAACTCTGCCTTTCAAATAAATAAATCTTAAAAAAAAATAAATAAATTCACCAAACAGAATTGCTAAGTGCTTAAACAGAATTTACAAACCTAATAAGTCTGAAGTTATTTACTAATCCAGAAGTTTCAAAACATTCAGTTTCAGTCTATATCAATCAAATTATTCTTGAATATTTTTAACTAAAGTCATAAATCTTCTTACGTCAATCAAACCCTCTTAACCCAACAGTCTGCCTGCTTCACCTGTCTGTACTCAGGCAACTGCAAGTAGCACCAGGCCAAGCGTGCACAACTGTACTTGTTGGCTTTGCTTTCAATTTGCACCCACAAATTGCCAGCAAGCCCCTAGGGCTGCCCTCCAATATTCTACTCCCCTAATAGAGTCACCTTCCCAGTACCCACCTGTTACTTTCCCAGATTACCTTCTACTTAGAGAGCAAGAAGAGGAAGACAATGATCCATTGGCCTTTTTGAAAACTTAGGATTACTTTTTTTTTTTTTTTGACAGGCAGAGTGGATAGTGAGAGAGAGAGAGAGAGAGAGAGAGAGAAAGGTCTTCCTTTTTGCCGTTGGTTCACCCTCCAATGGCCGCTGTGGCCAGTGCATCGCACTGATCTGAAGCTAGGAGCCAGGTACTTCTCCTGGTCTCCCATACGGGTGCAGGGCCCAAGCACTTAGGCCATCCTCCACTGCCTTCCCGGGCCATAGCAGAGAGCTGGCCTGGAAGAGGGGCAACCGGGATAGAATCTGGCGCCCCAACCGGGACTAGAACCCAGTGTTCCGGCGCCACAAGGCGGAGGATTAGCCTGTTAAGCCACGGCACCGGCCAGATTACTTTTTTTTTTTATAACCAATACCAAGATGACCACAAGGACCCTGCAGGGTATTTTAAAGTTGGCTTTCTTTTTTTATTTTTATTTTTTATTTAACAGGTAGAGATATAGATAGTGAGAGAGAGAGAGACAGAGAGAAAGGTCTTCCTTCCGTTGGTTCACCCCACAAATGGCCGCTACGGTGGTGCTGTGCTGATCCGAAGCCAGGAGCCAGGTGCTTCTTCCTGGTCTCCCATGCAGGTGCACTTGGGCCATCCTCCACTGCCCTCCTGGGCCACAGCAGAGAGCTGGACTGGAAGAGGAGCAACCGGGATTAAAACTCGGCGCCCATATGGGATGCCGGCACTGCAGGCAGAGGTTTAACCTAGTGAGCCACGGTGCCAGCCCCAAGGATTACTTTTTAAAGATTTATTTTATCTATTTGAAAAGCAGAGTGACCGAGAGCAAGGGGTAGAGAGAGATCTTCTGTCTGCTGGCTTAACCCCCCAAATGGGCACAATGGTGGAGACTGGGCCAGGCAGAAGCCAGGAGCTTGGAATTCCATCCAGGTCTTCTGTGTGGATGGCAGGGGCCCAAGCATTTGGACCATCTTCCAATGCCTTCCCAAGCACAGGGAGCTGGATCAGAAGCGTAGAAGCCAGGACTCAAACTGGTGCCCAAATTGGCTGCTGGTATTGCAGGCTGCGGCTTACCCAGCTGTACCTCAACCGGCTGTACCTCGACACTGGTCGCCCAAAATCATCTTTTAAATTACAGCAAAATGCACATGCCATAAAATTCATCATCGTAACCATTTTAAGTGGCTCAGTTACCTTTTCGTAAGTTTCCTCTCCCTACTTCTCATATTTAACTGTGAATATTACAGACATTGGGAAAACAATGATGGATTTTTCTTCCCGTCAGATCCATCAACCTACTGACTTCTGTGCCCCATCCATCCGCTTTCCCTCCCCTCACAGTGGAAGAACGGTCCATGACCTCACAGGCCAATCCCTACAGTCAAGTCTTGGGTCAGGCCCCACCCAACCTGCTCCAGAATTCTGCTCCTCATCAACTCTCCCATCTCCTGGATCATTTCCTTCAACACCCAGAGTGCTATCTTTAAAATCACAAGGCGGAGCCAGGCGCTTGGCACAGCAGTAAAGACAGCTGCTCCGGACGCCCGCCCGCATCCCATATTGGAATGCCTGCATCAGGTCCTGGCTCCTCTGCGTCTGATCCGGTCTCCCGCTAATGCGCACCGCGGGAGGCAGCGTGTGATGGCTCCAGTCGTTGGGTTCACGCCACCCACGTGGGAGACCCAGGCGAAGTTTCAGGATCCTGGCTTCTCCCTGGCCCAGCCAGTGCAGTTACAGGCAACTGACAAGTGAGCCACTGGGTGGAGAACTCTCTGTCTCTGTATTTCAAATAAGAAAGAAAGAGAGGAAAAGAAATAAAAATAAAACAAGAAAAATATGTATGTAAGTAACACAGAGCAAGGCTTTCTGTGTCTCTCGTTGCTCCAGGCACTACCCTGTGACAGGAACAATTCCTTTGAAGAGCTGTCTACATTGGTTTCTCCACCCCCTTCCCTTCAACATCTTTTTTTTTTTTTTTAAGATTTATTTATTTATTTGAAAGGCAGAGTTTCAGAGAGGCAGAGAGAGAGAAAGAGAGCGAGAGAGAGAGAGAGAGAGAGATCTTCCATCTGCTGGTTCACTCCCCCAGATGGCCGCAACGGCCAGAGCTGCGCCGATCCGAAGCCACAGCACTCACCCCAGGAAAGCATGAATACCACAGGTCTGACTTCTTTGTCCATCTCCTCTACACTGTGTTCGTACTTCCCCATATTTATCACATCACTTCCCTACTAAGAACAGAACAGAATCCTAACCTCAGGTGTGCGGCAGTTTACAAATACAGGAACCCCAGCTGGAAGGTGCAGACTGCGTGCAACAAAGGAGCCGCAGCGCTTTCCGGGGTGGGCTGTGTCGGCCCCCATTCTGACGACCTTGACCCTGGGTCGTGATCACGCAGCACCTGTCCATGGAAAATATCAAGCCCATATCTTTTGCTAGGACTTCATGCAAATTTTGAAAGAAAAAAAAACAACCTTTATTCTCTATATAGCTTTTTCTTTCCTAATTTATAATGCTGGGATTTTGTCAATGACACTAGATTGCTTTTCTTCTTCTTTGAGGATTTTTATGCCTTCTTAATATTTCACTTTCTCAATTGCCTTATTACCCATCACTCCATAAACATTGCACTAGCTAGCATTTGGGGAAATCTATTGCTCTTTGTGTATTTATTTCCTAAGCCTTCAAGCTCTCATATTATTTCTGATCATTTCAGGATGATTCTCTTAGGTTTCATGCAAGAAAAGATCATTTTGTCGTCTTGTTGCCAAACGCTAGATCTTTATATTTTGTCTCCATGGGTTTTTGTTTTGGTTTGGTTTGGTTTGCCTGAGCTTCCAGAAGAACCATCAGCTGGCAGTGGTAGTCCACATCCTGGTTTTATTTCTGATTTTAAAGAAACAATGCTGAGGTTTTATTGTTAGGGATGATATTGACTATTGATCTGAGATTCTTTCCTCATCCGTTCCTGAATTCATTACGTATTTATTGGTACCCGTCCAAGTGCGTTGGATTTGGCGATATGTAGGACACCAATGGCCTTGGGGGAAAGCAGTTGCGATGGCATGGTGCCAGCAAAAGGCAGCTTGCAGAGGTTTGTGGAGCCGTGTGTGACAGCAGCCTCCTTCGCTGCCTGCCAATGATTTCCATCAGGAATAGGCGCTGGATTCCTCTTCAGTGCCTTTTCACCATGCATTAGTAAAATGATGTCCGAGGTTTCTGTTTTTTTTTTTCTTATTTGGCCAATTGGGATGATTTAGATAGTCAGAAATTTTCATTCATTTCCCCCAAGAAATAAACAAGTGCCTAGTGTGAGCCATGCACTCTTCCACTATTGTAATGTTAAATTTGTGATTTTTTACAAAATGTGATGGGGCTTTGGGATCGTTTCAGTATTGATTTGTAAATATTGACCCGTTTCCCGCATACTAGGATACATTTTACTCCACTGTAACATGTTATCCTTTGTTTTTAATTAATCGATGGATGCCTATTGTTAAAAGCCCAAAAGATGTAAAAGCAGAGAAAGCCAGAAACCTCACGTCTGCTTTCCTGTCATCCTAGTAAGGATATTCCCTTTGAACAGACATGTTTAGACCTTTTCCTATTTTTAATTTTCATAAACTTTAAAAATTTTCGCAACGTTTTCTGTGGGATTTTCCCGTCAACATTTCTGTCTGTGGCATAGCTGTCACAGCAGCAGAGTGGCATCTGGTGTCACATTAGGCTGGCATCCCGTGCTAAGTGACAGTTTGTGGCAGTTCCTGACCCTCTGCTCTGTCTGAGCAACATCGCATTCCCGCCAGCCGTGGGCTCGCTGGGTGCCACGCAGAAGTGGCTCAGGTCCACGTGTTCAAAGAGCGTTTATTGAGCAGGTGTTGGATTCCATGGAAATTAGATTCTAGGCGAGGGACAAATAATAAACAAAGCAAACAAGATAAATGTTTAGCACACTAGGCAGACTGTCCTGCAAGCTAGGGTAAAAAGCAACGAACGTTCCTGGGAAGGAGTCCTGATTACTCTTAGGCGAGGCCGGTATTGTGGCACAGAGAGTTAAGTTGCCTCCTTTGATGTCGGCATCCCATACCAGAGCGCTGGTTTGAGTCTCAGCTGCTCTACTTCCGATCCAGCTCCCCACTGATGCGCCTGGGAAGACAGTAGAATATTGCCCAAGTCCTTGGGCCCCTGCATCCACTGTGAGAATCCAGATGAAGCTCCTGGCTCCAGGTGTTGGCCTGGTCCAGTCCTGACCGTTGCAGTCATCTGGAGAGTGAACCAGCAGATGGAAGATCCCTCTCTCTCTCTGTAACTCTGACTTTCAAATAAATAAAATAATAAAATCTTTAAAAAAAAAAATTCCTGTCGGTGGGGGAAGTCCCATGTGGGCAGAAGCCATTTCTTTTTTTTTCTTTTAAGATTTATTTATTTTTACTTGAAAGTCAGAGCTCCACAGAGAGAGAAAGAGAGGCAGAGAGAGAGGTCTTTCATGCAATGGTTCACTCTCCAATTGGCCGCAACAGCCAGAGCTGAGCCGATTCAAAGTCAGGAGCCAGGAGCTTCTTCCAGGTTTCCCACATAGGTGCAGGGGCCCAACAACTTGGGCCATCCTCTACTGCTTTCCCAGGCCATAGCAGAGAGCTGGATCGGAAGAGGAGCAGCCGGGACTAGAACCAGCGCCTATATGGGATGCCAACGCTGCAAGCGGTGGCTTTACCTGCTACACCACAGCAGCTCCTGCTCCTGCAGCTGGCGGAACGCACCTGACTGCGTGCGCTTTCTAGACGAATGCCACGTGTCGACAGTGGGTTTTTTATAAATTCATTATCAGCTGTCTTACTGATGGATGGGCTACACCTGAAACCTGCTATGGTGTCTTACTTACCTGTGCATCCTGGGCACCTGGCTCAGTGCCTGGCATACAGCAGAGGTGCACTGTGTGTGTCAGTGAAAAAGGAATGCTTGAGCAAGTGAATCTCTGTAGTCACCCTTATACTGATGTGTATATATATATATACACACAATATATCCCATATATTGTGTCCCCATATGTAGTCTATATACACAATATATATACACAATATATATCCCACATATTATGTCCCCATATATAGTCTATATACACTATATATACACACACTATATCCCATATATTGTGTCCCCATATACAGTCTATATATACAATATATATATACACAATATATATCCCACATATTGTGTCCCCATATATAGTCTATATACACTATATATACACACAATATAGCCCATATATTGTGTCCCCATATATAGTCTATATACACAATATATATACACAATATATATCCCACATATTATGTCCCCATATATAGTCTATATACACTATATATACACACACTATATCCCATATATTGTGTCCCCATATACAGTCTATATATACAATATATATACACAATATATATCCCACATATTGTGTCCCCATATATAGTCTATATACACTATATATACACACAATATATCCCATATATTGTGTCCCCATATATAGTCAATAGTCTCCTTTGTGCTTTGTCTCCTTTATACTGATCATTCTGGAAAAATGGAAGCAAAGGCTTTTATTTTTTACAATAAAAGATAACTTTATTTTGGTGCAAAAAATCTGGAAACCCATGCATAGTTTTCCATGAACTTTTCTTATTAATATAAACAGAACATTTTCATGTTTTTTTATAGGTACAATTCTTCTTTTGAGAAAGATTTATTGATTTTATTTGAAAGGCAGAGTTACAGAGAGAAAGGTCTTCCATCTGTTGGTTTACTCCCCAAATGGCTGCAATAGCCAGAGCTAGGCTGATGTGAAGCCAGGAGCTTCATCCATGTTTCCCACGTGGGTGGCAGGGGCCTAAGCCACCTTCTACTGGTTTCCCAGGTGCATTAGAGGGAGCTGGATCAGAAGTGGAGCAGCCAGGGATTGAATGGGCACCCATATGGGATGCCAATGCTACAGGCAGTGGGTTTACCTACTATGCCACAGCACCGGGCAATCATAGGTACAATTCTGAGACGGTAACAGTACTTCCCTCCCTCCCTTTCTCCTTCCTTCAATCTCTCTCCTTCTTGTTTTTTTCTTCAATTTTTGCAGCAATGGTTGTTTTTACTGTCACCTTTCTGTTTTAAACATTTATTTCTGTCCCCCCTCTGCTTGTGTAAGAATAAAAAATTCATTCAAGAGCATCCACATGCTTTGGAAGTCAGGAGATCAAGTAAAACAAAGATAGAGCCTTCGCCCCGTGAATTTGACAAACGTGCCGGGTCTCGATGTGCCGACAGAAGCCGCCTCGCTGGTTTGGAGGCAGCAGGCGCCAGATTGCAGAGATGTGAGAAGAAATGGAAATACTGAGTGCTGACAGGTTTCTCAAGGATCTTGATCCTGCTAGTTAAGAGAGGATGGACATAAAAGATGAGAAAGGGGGCAGTCATTTGGTACAAGGACACAAGGGAGGAAGCGCACACCCCTCATCACAGTCCTGGCTCTGCATCTGATTTCCCGCTAATGCACACCCTGGGAGGCAGCAGGTGTTGGCCACGCAGTTGGATCCCTGCCACCCACATGGGAGATCTGGATTTAGTTCTTGGTTCCCAGGCATTGGGGGAGTGAGCTGGTAAATAGAAACTCTATTTGTCTCTCTGCCTTTCAAATTAGTAGATTTAATTTTTTTTTTATTTGACAGGCAGAGTTAGACAGTGAGAGAGAGAGACAGAGCGAAAGGTCTTCCTTCCCTTGGTTCACCCCCCAAATGGCCGCCATGGCCGGCGCTGTACCGATCCAAAGCCCGGAGCCAGGTGCTTCTCCTGGTCTCCCATGAGGGTGCAGGGCCCAAGCACTTGGGCCCTCCTCCACTGCCTTTCCTGGCTACAGCAGAGAGCTGGACTGGAAGAGAAGCAACCGGGACAAAACCGGCGTCCCGACTTGGACTAGAACCTGGGTGCCGGCACCGCAGGTGGAGAATTAGCCTAGTGAGCCGCGGCGCTGGCCACTTTTATTAACTTATCTATTCAAGAAGCAGAGAGACACACAGAGAGAGGTCTCTTATCCACTAGTTCACTCCCCAAAATGCTTGCAACAGCTAGGGCTGGTCAAAGCCAGGAATCAGGATCTCTATCCAGGTCTCCCCCACGGAGCCATCACCCGCTGCCTCCCAGGGTGCCCGTAGGCTTCCTAGCTAGAACCGAGGGCAGAGCCAGGACCGCGCCCAGGCACTCCCATGTGGGAGGAGGGCATCCCAACCAGCCCCTTAACCACCAGGCCAAGGTCCAGCCCAGCCACGATTTTTGGCAGTGACAACAGAGCAGTGAACAAACCAGAGCTGGTCTCTGACCTCCTGCACCCTCAGTGGATCAGAGCAGAGGCATCGGACGCAGGTGACAAAAAGAGGGGCAGCTGAGTGGCAAGTGTTGCATCACAGTGCAAGAGGAGCGTGAGGGTGTGGGCATGGTCAAGCGGATTCTTTTTTACAGCGAAGGCAGTTCTTACAAAGGGATAGCAATGGAAAGTTCAGCATAGATGTTGTCGGGAGAAGCCGGGGTACAGCACAGAGGAACACCCCTCTTAAACAGGAGTGAGCAAACACAGCACGAGGTAGGGTGAAGCCAGGCAGGTGAGAGCAGGCTCAAGCCAGGTGGCTTCGCGGCAGTTCGATGCCCGGCAAGACCTCCGAGGTAGCCTAATTTCACAGCTATCAACCTTGCTTCGCAAAACAAGAAGCTGTGCAGGGTGACTTGTGGAAGCTGTAAATAAGACCACGCAGAGCTGGCGTGGAGGGCAAATCAGCCAGGAGTCAGTCACCCATGGAAACCACTCCGGACTCCGGACGCTGGAGGAAGCATGCTTCCCGCCAAGTTTTCCTCCAGCAGACCTGTGCGTTTGCTTCTTTAGCTGAATGCGAGGTGACAGGATTGGTTTGTAGTCAGGGGCTTTGTATAAAATGTGTCTTGGACTATGAGAATAGCTCTAAGCTTGGTGAGACCTCACAGGAAGAGACATTTTCAAGGACTAAAAGCAGCGGAGAATGAGCAGATCCACATTCCCCATCTCATGTTCATGCTCCATTAAAAGTATAGGTCTTTCTCTCTCTCTCTCTCTCTTTCTCTCCCTCTCTTGATTTTCTGAAGGTGGAAAAGTAGATGCTCGACAAGTATAACTGTATTGCAGTCAAAATACCAAATTTGAAGATTTTTTTAAAAAAAAGACTTTATGTATTTGAGAGGTAGAGTTACAGACAGAGAGGGAGAGACAGAGAGAGAGGTCTTCCATCTGCTGGTTCACTCCCCAGATGGCCGCAATGGCCAGAGCCAGGCTGATTCAAAGTCAGGAGCCAGGAGCTTCCTCCAGTTCTCCCATATCTCCCATATGGGTGCAGGGACCCAAGCGCTTAGGCCACCTTCCTGCTTTTCCTGGCCATTAGCAGGAAGTTGGATCGGAAGAGGAACAGCTGGGACATTCACCGGTGCCCATATGGGATGCCAGCACCACAGGTGGAAACCAAGCCTACTACACCACAGCACCAGCCCCAGATATTTTTTTTAAATAAATAAATAAAAATACACTTGAACTTTATCATGCCCTTTCATTCGGATAGACTTTCCCGAGTGGGAAACAAAGGGATGGAATTCAAGCGTGCACCCAAGGGTTGCCTATGAGCGTACGTAGGTCAGGATGAGCATGTATCACTGGTCATCCCTGGGAGGGGGAAAAAAAAGTGCAGAGTGGAGAATCACTAACCTGATGCAACCCATTCATTTCTCAGGTGTGAAAACTGAGCCCCACACAGAGGGGATGTGAATTGCCTAAAGTCATGCAACTAGTAGCAGAGCCAGGCCTAGAAGCCAGGTGCCCTGGCTCCCAAGACATTCCGCTGCCCGAGGAATGGAACAGGTAGTATCGCTCACGCCCGGGGGCTGTGGCTCAATCCTTTCAGCCCAGAGCTGCCAGAGTTTCCAACTAAGGAGACCAGAGGAAGCGTACTTTGAAAAGTTGAAGGGGTGGAAATCAAAGCTGGGCCGGAGAAAGAGGGTAAGATTTGGACCGCACGGTCCAAGACAGACTCAATGCGCCAGGACCCCATGGCGCGATCACCTTCTGCAGGTGGCCGTATCATGGCCACCTCCAGACCGTGTGGTGGTGATTCATCATCCGGGCATTCTGCTGCCCGTGCTCTCTCGGGGGTAATGTGCAGCGCTAGAGACAGCGACGGCCACTTGCAGAGGATGCGCCGGGAAGGCAGGGGTCTGAGGAACTAAGGAAGAGTTCAGAGGCTTGTGTCAATCCAGACGGAAGAGAGGCGAGCGATTAGTCTGGGTCAGTGATATCTCTGGGGTTCGTGGCTGCCAGCAAAGGTGTCAGCAGTGATGGTGGCAAAGGTAGACCAGGAATCCCCATCAGAATGGGGAAGGAGAGTTTCTCTGCTTCCATGTATGTTCACTTAGTATCTATAGTAAGGCTGTCCTTAAATCCAGTGTTGGTATGAAACAGTATTACCTGTGCTGCCATATTAAAGATATATTGATATGTTGCATGCAGGATGTAGGTAGGACTTTTTTCTCTTTTTAAATATTTTACTTATTTATTTATTTGGATGTCAGAATTACAGAAAGAGAGAGAGAGAGATCGAGCTTCCATCTGCTAGTTCACTCCCCCACATGACCACAATGACTAGGGCTGAGCCAAACTGAAGCCAGGAGCCAGGAGCTTCATCCAGGTCTCCCACGTGGGTGGCAGGGGCCCAAACACCTGGGCCGTCTTCTGCTGCTTTTCCTAGGCCGTTAACAGGGAGCTGGATCAGAGGTGGAACAGCTGGGGCTCAAACCAATGCCCATGTAGGATGCTGGCATCCCAAGCAGCGGTTTTACCCGCTGTGCCGCAACGCCAGGCCCAGAGTCTAGGTGTTGGTAATGACCTTTCTGAAGGGTCTCAGGTATTGTTTCCTTTTCAGTCGTTCAGTGGTTGAGGATCAATTGCTTCCTGTGTGCCAGGCACTGTTCGGGGCATTTGGAATGCATCAAGGTGAACTAAACTCACACTCTTGTCCTCCGGTAGGCTCAACCAGAGAAGAGTAAGCCAGAAAAGATGGCCTCTTGGGAAACACAATGGGAGAGAAAGCCGGGGAGAAATTTACTATATCTCAATGGTACTTTTTTTAAGATTTATTTTATTTATTTGAAAGACAGAGTTACAGAGAGAGGTAGTGACAGAGAGAGAGGTCTTCCAATCGCTGGTTCACTCCCCAGATGGCCACAACAGCCAGAGCTGTGCCGATCCAAAGCTGGGAACCAGGAGTTTCTTCCAGGTCTCCCACATGCATGCAGAGGCTCAAGGACTTGGGCAACCTTCCACTGCTTTCCCAGGCCATAGCAGGGAGCTGGATTGGAAGAAGAGCAGCCAGGACTGTAACTGGCACTCACATGGGATGCCAGCGCTTCAGGCCAGGGCGTTAACCCTCTGCACCACAGCGCCAACCCCTCTAAATGGTATTAATCGAAATAAAAGTTTGGAAAGAAATATATAGTGTTTAAATCTTTGTTTTTTTGAAAGGCAGAGATATAAAGAGAGACATGTAGATGGACAGGTAGTGAGCTCCCACCTGCTAGTCCCAAAATACCCACAACAACGAGGCCAGACCAGGCTAAAGCCAGGAGCCGGGAACTCCATGCGCATAGCTGGCGAGGACCCAAGTACTCAAGCCATCACTGCTGCCTCCCAGGGCAGACATTAGCAGGGAGCTGGTGTTGATGGTTCCAGAGTTCCAGAGAGTCCTTTCTCTTTAATGAATCCAGGCATCCACTCCAGAATGCAAAGCAAGGTTTTCTTAGGATTGAGGATTAGAGCAGGCACTGAGTCCTAACTTTTTGCATCTTAATCTTCTGCTTCATCTGGCTCCATTCAGCTCCCACCCCCATCCACCATTCACTCTTAGTTCAACTCTCTTATTACAGCTTGTTCTTCCCGCTATGCTCCGTTTGGTTTCTATCTCCCTGGTTCCCAACCTTGTTGCTTATCCTTGTGTTGGGAGACTCAGCATTATCTTCCTTGCACAGCCCCACCTCTGAAAGGAACATTCTGTTTGCTTCTCCTCTATCCATCCCACACAGCCCCATTAGCACAATTTGGGGGTTAAAACTAAAAGGTCTGGTCCACACACAGACACAGTGTTGAATTTGACTTCCAAATATTCTTTCTGTCTCTGCACTACTCATTCCAGAATCAAAGTCTCAGATCTCGGCCAGGCTGAAGCCAAGAGCCAGGAACTCCATCCTGGTCCCCCAGGAACATGACAGAGCCCAAATACTTGGGCCATCTTTGGCTTCTTTCCCAGGCAGATGAACAGGAAGCTGGATCCAAAGCAGAGCAGCCAGGACTTGAACCAGCACTCTAATAAGGGATGCCAGGGTTGCAAGCAATGGCTTAACCTGTTGCACCACAACACCGGCCCAAAGTCTCAAAACTAGTCGCTCAGGTTCCCAGCTAGCTCCCTGGATTTGACTCCTTCAATTTACATATTGGGAGTTGACAGAGGAGGCAAGTGCCTTTAATGACTTGCTTCTTCTCTCCCAACCTCAGTGGATATGGCTCCTCGAGGGAGAACTGTTGCAAATAAGGAAAGTGATTCTCGGCCAGGACTGCTGAGTGCAACCATAACACAAGCCACATACATAATTGTATTTGAAAATTTTTAATTGATATTATAATGGTATACACTCACGGGTACAGTGTGATATTTTGACTCATACGTAAAATATACAATGATCAAATCAAAGTGATTAGCATAGCTATCACTCAAACATTCATCATGGCTTTGTGTGGAAAACATTCAATATCTTCTCCATAGCCCCAACATATTATTGTTAACTAATACCATCCTACTGTGTTATAGAACACTAGAGCTGAATGCTCCTAACTGTGTATACACACGTAAGTTTAAACGCTCTAGCAGCCACACACACACACACACACACACAGGTAGGAAGAAACAGATGAGGGACGGTTGTTGTGGCACAGTGGATTAAACTGATGCTTGGGACATTTGCATCCCATACCGGAGTGCTGGGTCAAGTCTTGGCTCCCCTGCTTACAATCCAGATTCCTGCTAATGCTTCCTAGGAGGTAGCCCATGATGGCCCAAGTAAATGGGTCCCAGCCACCTATAGGGGAGACCCAGATAGAATGACTGGCTCCTGGCTTCAGCCTGGCATAGGCTTGGCCATTGCAGCCATTTGGAGGTAAACCAGCAGATGAGAGATCGCTCTCTCTCTGTGTCCTTCTCTCTCTCTCTTTCTGTGTGTGTGTGTGTGTCCTTCTCTCTCTCTCTCTCTCTCTCTCTCTTACTCTGCCTTTCAAATAATTTTTAAAAAGAGAAACTTATGAAATCTATTTTAATATTATATTTTACCTAACCCAACATTTCTAAATATCACCACACCAACATGTAATCAATATAAAAAATTCCTAATGAGATATGTTACTTATCCAGGGTGTATTTTGTAACTTACAGCACGGCTCAATTCAAATGTTAAATTTGTGGTAGAAACATTTGATCTGTGCTGTTCAGCCTCCCCTATCCAGAGGTCTAAATCTGTGGTTTCAACCAAGCATAGATTTAAAAGATTTGGGTAAGGAACCGCATTCGACACAGCACTTAAGTCCCAGCTCGGGACACCAGGCTTCTCTGATTCCAATCCACCTTTGTATAATGTGCGCCCTGAGAGGCAATGGGTGATGACCCAAGCAGTTATATCCCTGGCACCCATATGGGAGACCCAAATGGAGTTCTAGGCTCCTGGCTTCCACCTGGGTACAGTGTTCTAGAACCAATCCCCCGTGGATACTGAGGAATCCATTGTATTTGTATTTGTAGTTGAATAAATAGAATTCCATATTGAATTTGCTCTGAACATTCACAAACATCTTCAAGTTACTGAAGCTAGTACAGGTTGACTATCCCTTATCTGAAATACTTGAAACCAGATTTAGAATATTTTTGGATTTTGGAAAATTTGCATATTACATAATGAGATATTACTTAAGGATAAGACTGAAGTCTGCACATAAAATGTATTTATGTTTCATAAACACTTTATACAGATAGTCTGAACATAATTGTATACAATATTTTTAGTGTGCCTGTATTTTGGTGGCAACCTGTCACACGAGGTCAGGTGTGGGATTTGCCACTTGTGGCACTGTGTTGGCTCTCGAAAAGTTTCAGATTTCAGGGCAATTCAGATCTTGGGTTCTTGGATTAGGAAAACTCAGCCTGTTAGAAAAAATCATTTTCCTTTACTATGTACTTCACAGGGACTAAACTAGTTCATTTTTATTGGAAGAACTGCTTGACTTGAAGCAAAATCATACCAGTTTCTAAAGTAATCTGTTCAATTTATGTCAATTCACTGATTCTCCTTTCAAATCTGCATTATTAACACAGATCGTGAAAAGGTGTTAATTTCATAAATTGAAAAGTAACTCCAAGTTTCTCAATATCAACAATATGTTCTTGAAGTTTTTCTTGTAGATTATGCAGAAGCTTATATAATGCTGGCAACAATTTAAAATATTTTACATGTTGATTTGTGTTAGAACATATCTGAAATTATTTTTGTATATAACAATGTTGGATTTCAATGTAAGTACTGATACCTTTCTAGCTAGGTCACAAGTGAGTTATTCTTCCCGTGGAGCTTCGAATGTATCTCATTCATGTACAATTTGACACTGGTGAGAAAACATAGATCACACTGCCATTTCGTCTATTTTTTCTTTATTTACTTGTCCTGTTTGAAAGGCAAAGAGACAGATAACAGATACCTTCCACCTACTAGTTCACTGTTCAATTTCCCCTAACAGCCAGAGTTGGGCCAGGCCAAAGCCAGGAGCTGGGAACTTAATACAGGTCTCCCGTGTGGCTGTCAGGAACCCAGCCAGCTCAGCCATCATCTACTGGTCTCAGGATGAGCATCAACAGGAAGCTAGAATCAGGAGCAGGGCCAAGATTTGAACCCAGGCCTGCTGATACAGAAGGTGGGTCTCCCGACCAGCACCTTAACCCCTGTGACGATTGCCCTGCTTGTGCCCCTCAGCTAAATACTTGGCGAACATTCCTTTGGTTTCTAGAAAATCTTGAGTTGGAATTGATAGCATGGTAAATTTTCATGAAACTCTTCCACAACTCAACCAGTGAGCGCTGGCGAAGACTCAAGACCATCACGTTAATTGCCTTCTATTCCTTTCAAAACTCCCATGTGCTGGTGATGAGTCACACTGTTTGCACATATACACGGAACAAACTTAACAACTGTATCCTTGACACTTTCCGCGGAGTCTGCTTCTAAACGAGGCCCAAATATTTTCAATATAGAACGTATGGTGGAAGGAAGCTTGGAAACATCAGTCTCTTGTTTTGAAATTCCAATAGATCCAGACTTTTTACCAAACATAGCTGGAGCACCATCTGGCATGATAGAAACTAATTTTTTCATATTAAACTGAAACTCTTTGTCAGATGTAAAAAAATTCAAAAAAAAGCTATTCCACAGTTGGTTTTTTTAAGCCATGAATTGACAATGTTTCCTCATAAATTTGGAAGTTCTTGGAGGCTGACTGGACCCAAACTATTCATTGGGCAATATCCCGTGGCATGCATGACTCAGCTAAAATTTGTACTTTTCCAAAATTGAATTAATTTCTCTTTGAAATGTTCCTTTGTTCTGTGGGCAATTGTTCAGTGGCTTACTTGAAGACTGTGCTCTTGCTTCATAATCTGGAACAAAATATTCACAACTAAATTGATCTCATTTACCATATTTTCATTAAAAGTTGTGTATGTTTACATGGAAGACTCCAAGTCACTTTATAGCTGACCAAAATTGCACTCTATAATCCTGATAAAAATCTACTTAAAGTATTGGGTTCAACATTTCATTCAGATTTTTTTTAAATGATTTATTTCTTATTTTATTTGAAAGGCAGAGTTACAGAGAGGCAGAGGCAGAGAGAGAGGTCTTCCCTCCACTTGATCACTCTCCAAATGGCCACAATGGCCGGAGCTGTGCCAATCCAAAGCCAGGATCCAGGAGCTTCTCCCAGCTCTCCCATGCAGGTGCAAGGGCCCAAGCACTTGGGCCATCTTCCACTTTCCAAGGCCATCAGCAGAGAGCTGGATCAGAAGTGGAGCAGTCAGGACTCGAATGGCTGCTCATATGGGATGCCGGCACTGCAGGAGGCAGCCTTACCTGCTACACCACGGGGTTCGCCCACCTCATTCAGATTTTTTAACTTCATTAGTTCTTTATTTTAATGGTAGCAACATATACAAAGGATTATTATTTTTAAAGGTTTTCTGATTTAAATTTTTTAATTTATTTTTATTTGAAAGACAGACAAATAGAGATCTGCCATCCACTGGGTCACTCTCCAAATACCAGTTAACAGCTAGGGCTGGGCCAAGCTGAAGCCAGGAGCCCAGAACTCCATCTGGGTTTCCCAGGTGGATGGCAGAGACTCAACTACTTGAGCCATCACCTGCTGACACACGTTAGCGGGAAGCTGGAATTGAGAGCAGAGCTGGGATTCAAACCCAGGCGCTCTGACATGGTATCTAGGTATCCTGATTGGCATCATAACTGCTGTGCCAAACACGTGCCTGTCACATTTACCACTTGGACTTTATTTATTTATTTATTTAGACAGGTAGAGTTATAGACAGTGAAAGAGAGAGACAGAGAGAAAAGTCTTCCTTCGTTGGTTCACTCCCCACATGGCCGCTATGGCCTGCGCTGCGCCAATCTGAAGCCAGGAGCCAGGTGTTTCTTCCTGGTCTCCCATGCGGGTGCAGGGGCCCAAGCATTTGGGCCATCCTCCACTGCCTTCCCGGGCCACAGCAGAGAGCTGGAGTGGAAGAGGAGCAACCGGACTAGAACCCGGCGCCCATATGGAATGCCGGCGCTGCAGGCGGAGGATTAACCAAGTGAGCCACGGCGCCGGTCCCACTTGGACCATTTTTAAGTGTACAGTTCTGAGGCATTAAGTACATCACATTGTTGTACAACCATCACCAGCATCTGTATCCGGAACTTTTTATCTTCCTCAACCAAAACTCTGAGCCCCTTATTCCACACGCTCACAGCCACTGGAACAACCACTCTGTTTTCTGAGTTTGAATTGAACTACACTAGGAACTTCATGAACATGAAACCATAAAATATTCTTTTTTAAGATGTATTGATTGATTGGAAAGACACACAGAGAGAGGGGAGAGCCAGACAGAGAGAGAGAGAGATTCATCTCCATCTGCCGATCCCTCCCCAAATGGAGGCAACAACAAGGACTGGGCTAGGGCTAGGCCAAGGCCATGAGCCAAGAACTGCATCTGGGTCTCCCACACGGGTGACAGGGGCCCAAGTACTTGGGCCATCCTCTGCTGCCTTCCCAGGCACATTAGCAGGGTGCTAGGTGAGAAGCACAGTAACTGGGGCCCGAACCAGCACTCTGATATGGGATGCTAGGTCCAAGTGGCGGCTTAACCTAGGGTGCCAAAATGCCAGTCCCACAACATTCTTTTATGATGAGCATATTTCACTCGGCATAATGTCTTCAAGTTTCATCTGTGTTGTAGCCTGTGTCAGTTTCCTTCCCGGGGAACCGGTCTTTGATGTACTGGTTAAGACTCCCGCATGCTGTACCACAGTGTCTGGTGGTTCAAGACCAGCTCTTCTGCTTCCAATCCAGCATCCTGCACATGTGCACCCTGGGAGATGGCAGTGTCGGCTCAAATACCTAGGTCCCTGCCACCAATGTGCAAGTCTCAGGTTGAGTTCCCTGCTCCTGGCTCCTGGCTCCAGGCTGGCCCAGTCCTGGCTGTTGTGGGTATTTGGGAAGTGAACGAGGGATGGGAGGTCATTGCCCATCTATCTGTCTCTGTCTCTCTACCTTTCAAATAAATAAAATAAAAACTTTTACAAAAGAATTCCCTTCCTTGTGAAGGCTGCAGACAGTTCCTTGTAAGGGCAGACATCTTGTTGATTCACCATCTCTAGATGGACATTAGGTTATTTCCATTTTTGGCTATTGCGATAATGCTCCTGTGAACAGTATACAAACACCTGTTCACATCTCTGCCTTTGCTTCTTTTCGGTGTAGGCTGAGAAGTGGAATTGCTGTGTCATAGGTTATTTTTGTTTAGTTTTTTTTTTTTTTAAGGAATCCACATACCTTTATCCTTAACAATTGTACAATTTTACATTCCTGCTAGCAGTACATAGGGGTCAAGTGCTCTAGTTTGTCTACATCCTCAACAACATTTGTTTTATTATTTTGCCTTAATTTTTGGTAATAGCTTTCCTGATGGTTGTAAAGTGATAATTTATGGTTTTGATTTGCATTTTCCTAATGACCAGTGATGTTCAGAATGTTTTCATATGCTTCAATAGTTTTTTTTAATTTAATTTTTTATTTGAAAGGCAGAGAAACAGAAACACAGAGAGATCTTCTATCTGCTGGTTAACTCCCCAAATGCCCAAACACAGGACTAGGCTATAGGTGAATCCAGGAGCTAGGAGCTTTATCTGGGCCTCCCACATTGGTAGCAGGGAACCAACTACTCGGGACTTCACCCACTGCTTCCTAGGGTGCACGTTAGCAAAAAGCTGAATTAGAGGGCCGGCGCCGCAGCTCACTAGGCTAATCCTCCGCCTGCAGTGCCGGCACCCCGGGTTCTAGTCCCGGTCGGGGTGCCGGTTCTGTCCCGGTTGCTCCTCTTGCAGGCCAGCTCTCTGCTGTGGCCTGGGAGGGCAGTGGAGGATGGCCCAAGTGCTTGAGCCCTGCACCCCATGGGAGACCAGGAGGAAGCACCTGGCTCCTGGCTTCTGATTGGCACAGCACCAGCCACAAATGGCCATTTGTGGGGTGAACCAACGGAAGGAAGACCTTTCTCTCTGTCTCTCTCTCTCACTGTCTAACTCTGCCTGTCAAAAAAAAAAAAAAAAGCTGAATTAGAAATGGAAAGAATTGAATTCAAGCATTGAAATAATGAGATGCTGGCATCTAAAGCAGCATCTTACCTGCTGTGCCAAATGCCTTTTCAAATCAAATCTGTCTTTTTTTAAAAGATTTTATTTATTTGAAAGTCAGAGCTACACAGAGAGAGAGGGAGAGGCAGAGAGAGACAGAGAGAGAGGTCTTCCATCCACTGATTCACTCCCCAGTTGGCTGCAATGGCTGGAGCAGGCCAATCCAAAGCCAGGAACCAGAAGCTTCTTCCAGGTCTCCCATGAGGGTTCAGGGGCCCAAGGACTTGGGCCATCTTCTACTGCTTTCCCAGGCCACAGCAGAGAGCTGGATCAGAAGTGGAACAGGCGGGTCTAGAACCACCGCCCATATGGGATACCGGCACTGCAGGCAGCGGCTTTACCAGCTATGCCACAGCAGCCAGCCCCGCCAAATGCCTTTTCCATTAGTTATTTTTTAAATGTTGAGAGGAAACTTTTTCAAAAACAATGTATATTTATTTGAAAAGCGTAGAGACAGAGACAGAGGCAGAGAGAGAATTTTTCCATCCATTACTCCCCAGATGCCCACAACAGTCAGGGCTGGGCCAGGCAAGAGCCAGGAGCCTGGAACTCTATCTGAGTCTCCCTATGGGAGGCAGGGGCACACATCCTTCAGCCCAGGTTGCACATTAGCAGGAAGTTGGATTGGAAGCAGAGTAAGTAGCTGGGCCCCGGGCACTCTGATACGGGATGTAGGCGTCCCACCTGCTGTGTCACAGTGCCTGCCCTGAGAGACTTCTCAAAATCACTGTGCACTTACTAACTGATCTGTCTCCATATTTTTCACCTTACCATCTTCGGGTTTCTCTCACAACAAACACACAGCGCGTCCCATTGGCTCTGCCACAGCAAACTGCGTTTGGAACCCACTGTAAAATCTGTACTGTAGCTTCTCCCAGTCTGTTGGGATTTTTTCTTCCCTTTCTTCAATTGACAAGTAAAACGTGTGTATATTTTTGATGAACAACATGTTTTGGCATACATATATGATGTGGAATAGCTAAATCAAGCTATTTAATAGATGCATTCCCTCACATCCTTTACACAGCTTTGTGGCAAGAACACTTACAATAAACTGTCTCTCTTGGAACTGCACATCTACAATATATTGTGATTAACTATAGTCGCTGTGTTCTACAAGAGATTTTTGGAACTTCTTTCTCCTGCCCCACTGGAATGTTATGCCCTAATAACATCTCCCCGATCCCCACACCCCTCTCTCCAGCCTCTTTCTACATGTACTGTTCTTGTCATCATGCTAGCTTGTGCCTCCCCATTGGATTCTGCATCCATTGTATGCCTTCACTTAAAATTTAAATTTTTGCTCATACATAGAAAAATAATTGAGTCATGATTAACATAACATGCATTTGTTTACTTACCTATTGTAACAAAGGGTATCATGCAACTCACACTGTGTAAAATATCCAAGTAAACCCATTACAGTGTTCTATCAGTGCACAGAAAAAAGCAATTAATTTGTTGAGGTCAGTTGTGATATGTTCACCCTAGCAAACACACATGCCCAACATGTCTACTAACATGTAATACAACATGATACCCAGAATGACACTGAATCCTACCAAACAAAATTGAATTTCACATAAAAATATCTTATATTGATTCAGTTTGGGAAATTTAAAAGTTCAGCAGGGGTAGGAATTTGGCACAGTGGTTAAGATACAATGTGGGACACCCATATCCCATGTCAGAGTGCATGGGTTCAAGTCCGAGCTCCACTTCTAATCCAACTTCCTGCTGATATGCATACTGGAGGGCAGCAGGTGTTGGCCCAAGTACTTTTGTTCCTATCACCTACATAGCAGACCTGAACGGAATTCCAAAGTCCTCGCTTTGGCCTGGTCCACCCCTGGCTGTTGTGAGCATCTGGGGAGTGAGCCAGCAAGTGGAAGACTGATCGCTCTCTCCTCCTCCCTCCTCCAATAAATAAAAATAATTAAACAAAATTTCAGAAAATAATCAAAAATAAGCCAAATGAAACATTAATTCCCCCACCAACCACCAACACTAGCCAGCTTTCAAGTGCTTGGTAGCTATATATGACTGGGGGCCATCGTATTGGGCAATTCTGGTAATAGAAAACACAACGATAAGTTATCCAAGCAATTCTACCGCCGTATCTGCTCTAAAGAAACTCAGCACACGTGCACAAGAAGGTCCAAGTGCGTAGGAGGGTGCTTCCTGCAACACTCTTTACAAGAGCCGGTAATCACAGCCCACATAGCCATCAGCTAGGTACGGAGGGAGAGTGCAGTGCATCTATTCTAGGGAATTTTATGCTGCAGTTTAAAACAGACATATGGTTAGATCTCTTAAGACATATTACTATGTGGGAAGGAAAAAGCAAGCTGTACAATGTGATATCATTTTAAAATATTTTTTAAAAGTCCATCGTGGGACTGTTGTGGTTGTAGGTTAAGCAGGTGCCTGCAATGTCAGCATCCCATATGACCATCAGTTCGAGTCCTGGCTGCTCCACTTAAAATCCAGCTGCCTGCTAATGTGCCTGGGAAAGCAGCAGAAGATGTCCCCAGTGCTTGGGCCCCTGCACCCATGCGAGAGATCCTGATGAAGCTCCTGGCTCCTGGCTCCTGGCTCCTGGCTCCTGGCTTTGGCCTGACCTAGCTCCAGCCATTGTGGCCATTTAGGGAGCCATTCAAAACACACACACACACACACACATTTATTTATCTATTTGAAAGGCAGTTACAGAGAGGTAGAGGCAGAGAGAGAGAGAGAGAAGTCTTCCATTCACTGGTTCACTCCCCAAATGGCTGCAATGGCTGGAGCTGGGCCGATCTGAAGCCAGGAGCCAGGAGCCAGGAGCTTCTTCTAGGTTTCCCACACAGGTGTAGGGGCCCAAGGACTTGGGCCATCTTCTTCTTTTTTTTTTAAATTTATTTACTTATTTGAAAGAGAGTTACAGAGAGGCAGAGCCAGAGAGAGAGGGATCTTCTATCAGCTGGTTCATTCCCCAAATGGCCACAATGGCCAGACCTGGGCTGATCTGAAGCCAGGAGCTTCTTCCAGGTCTCCCACATGGGTGCAAGGGCCCAAGGATTTGGGCCATTTCTACTGCTTTCCCAGGCCATAGTGGAGAGTGAGATCAGAAGTGGAGCAGCTGAGACTCGAACTGGCACCTATATGGGATGCTGGCACTGCAGGCAGTGGCTTTACCTGCTATGCCACAGCACTGGTGCTGAAACAAATATTTTTTTAAAAAAGTTGATGATAGGTAGATCAAAAGAAAGACACCAGAGAGTGGCTACCCCTGGGCCACTGTGGAGCAAGAGAGGGAACTTAGATTAAGTTATTTTAATAAGAAAAACCCATTTACGTATTACTCATTAATTAAAATTAATTTAGAAAAAGAGAACTTAAGAGAAAGAAGTCTTGAGACAAGTAGAAAGAGGAGCAAAGAAACCAATTAAATAGAATTAATTGCAGTACAGAGTATACAGTGGTTAAATAAACAGTATTGCCTGGCATACTATTCAATACATATGTCAGACGTAATTCTTCAGAAAGAAAATGAACAAATTATGGGATGGCCTGTCTGTAAACTGAAAACAAGAAATGTCAAATGGTGGTCAAAGCTAAGTCACAAGAGTTTACTACATGAGTAGTAAATGCCCAGGGGACGTGTCCCTAGCTGCTGTGGCATTAAAAGTACCAACTGGCTTCTACACACTGACCTCAGCATTTTCCAGTGCACCAAGTATTCTTACTTTCATACCCACTGCCCTTTATCTTTGGCCTTCTTTGCCATAGGTAGATAGATAAATAGATGATAGATACATAAGTAGATGAGTAGATGAATAGATAAATAATGAATAGATAAATAAGTAGGTAAATAAATAGATGATGGATAGACACATAAATAGATACCTAGATAGAGCGATAATTTGATAACTGGATGCAAACAACAGAGCCCTTCTCAGGAAAGCAGGAATACAGTAAAAAAAATGTGTTAGAGATCCTCAAATTGCCTTTCCTGGCATTAGAGAAACCCAGCTACGAGTTCATAGACACTGCTAGCTCTCTACCTCCCTGTAGATCACCTTGACTCCAGGGCCTGCAAGTACACAGGTTGATACATTTCATCTTTCTCCCACACTCAAAATTACCCTTGTCCTACCTGACATCTACAGAGTAAATAGATTCGTCAAGGAAGACAATTAAGTCAGAGGACAGGCCTGAGCCTCTCCTTGAACTTGGGTTGCGAGCATCCTGAAACGGGAGCTCCCTGGGAGCATTTGTTTCAGACAATTTCCTAAATTGAATTCGCATTCCATCTCCCAGGGAGCGCAGCCTCGTACTGAGACAGGACTGTAGGAACTCTGAACCATCTAAGCCAAAGGTGTGTGTCTGCAAACAAAGCAGAAATGAACAAATGTATAGCAAATAGAATAACGCCGACAAAGACAGCATGATTCATGTTGCAAATGATGGGCAGAAAAATAAGCAAGGGAGCATGAACGTCAGAAAGTACAAAGCACGATGACAATGATGAGACCTAATAACAGCAGGAACGGAAAGACTTGGCCAACCCCACTGAAAACAAAGCCCTCCAGAGCAGATATTTTAAATGTAGCTGTACCCTGTTTCCAAAAGGCAAGCCCAGTGCAAAACAAGAGTGTTCAGGAGAGGGGCCAGTGCTGTGGTGTAGCAGGTAAACCCGCTGCCTGCAGTGCCGGCATCCCATATGGACACCAGTTCTAGTCCCGGCTGCTCCACTTCCGATCCAGCTCTCTGCTACGGCCTGGGAAAGCAGAAGATGGCTCAAGTCCTTTGGCCCCTGCACCCACATGGGAGACCTGGAAGAAGCTCCTGGCTGCTGGCTTTGGAACAGCTCCAGCCGTTGTGGCCAACTGGGGAGTGAACCATCGGATGGAAGACCTCTCTCTCTCCTCTCCTTCTCTTTTTTTTTTTTTTTTAAAGATTTATTCATTTTTTTACTTGAGAGTCAGAGTTACACAGAGAGAGAAGAGGCAGAGAGAGAGAGAGAGAGAGGTCTTCCATCCGATGGTTTACTCCCCAGTTGGCCGCAACGGCCGGAACTTCTGGGTCTCCCACGCGGGTGCAGGGGCCCAAGAACTTGGGCCATCTTCCACTGCTATCCCAGGCCACAGCAGAGAGCTGGGTCAGAAGTGGAGCAGCTGGGACTCGAACTGGCGCCCATATGGGATGCCAGGGTTTCAGGCCAGGGCGTTAGCCTGCTGAGCCACAGAGCCGGCCCCTCCTCTCCTCTCTCTCTGTGTAACTCTTTCAAATAAATAAATAAATCTTAAAAAAAAGAAAAAAAGAGTATTCAGGAAAAAGGGGAAGGTGATGTAGAATATGTCACAAATATAAGCACAGAGGGAAAAAAAACAGTAATTTTCATTTTTATTTATTTATTTGAAAGGCAGAGAAATAGACAGAGATGGCTCAGCTGCGTCTCCCTCTCCAAATGCCTACAACAGCCAAGGCCAAGGTTGAAGCCTCCCACATGGGGGGTGGGGACCCAAGTACGTGGACTATCACCTCCTGTCTCCCACAGGTGCATTATCAGCAGGAAGCTGGAGTCAGAAGCCAGAGCTGGAGCTGGGCATCAAACCCAGGCTCTCCAATAATATTAATTTTAGAAGAAAGAAACATACAACTAAGAGAATTTGGGGCAGAATGTATTTCATGGTAGGAGATACACTTCCCCCAAATGATAACATTTGTGAAAATCCATGAGCTGAAAAGCAAATCAGTAAAAGAAAAAAGTTATACTATTAGGGGGCCGGTGCCATGGCTCACTTGGTTAATCCTCCACCTGCGGTGCCGGCATCCCATATGGGCACCTGGTTCTAGTCCCAGCTGCTCCTCTTGCAGTCCATCTCTCTGCTATGGCGCGGGAGTGCAGTGGAGGATGGCCCAAGTGCTTGGGCCCTGCACCTGCATGGGAGACCAGGAGAAGCACCTGGCTCCTGGTTTCGTATCGGCACAGCTCCGGCCAAAGCAGCCGTTTAGGGGGTGAACCAACGGAAAAAGGAAAACTTTTCTCTCTGTCTCTCTCTCTCACTGTCCAACTCTGTCAAAAACATTTTAAAAAAAAAGAAAAGAAAAGAAAAGAAGCATCTTCCATGACGAAACGTAGCTTACAGCATCAAAGAAACAAGCAAAATTCTCTGAACAAAAACTCACAAATGTCATTTGCTGTATCAAACACTTAGAGTTTGAAGCTTGGTACGATTAAACCAGTCTGAGTTTAAGAAAAAGTTCCTCGCCTTTCTTAGTTGTCAGACTTAGACCAGAAATCTAATTTTCTGATGACAGGAATGCATAAAAGTGTGTATTTCACTTATTTTTATAACAGCTATTATGTAAATATTTTAAATATTTTTTAAAAAGAAATATGTTTAAAACCCATATTTTGCATTCTTGAAAGACATGTCAGGACCAACAATGCTTTTCTTTTCAACAGTTATTTAATTATATTTTATTATTTATTTTATTTAATTGAAAGGCAGAGTTACAGAAAGAGAGAGAGAAATCTGGTTTACTCCCACAAAAAGTCACAATGGCCAGGGCTGGGCCAGGCGGAAGTCAGGAGCCAGGAGCTTCATCTGGGTTGCCCACATGGGTGCAGGGACCCCAAGCACTTGGGCCGTCCTCTGCTGCTTTCCCAGGTGCATTAGCAGGGAGCTGGATCAGAAGCGGAGCAGCCAGGACTTGAACTGACGCCCCTATAGGATACCAACATCGTTGTTGGTGGCTTAACCTGTAATGTCACAATGCTGGCCCCAGAAATCACCTACATCATTGAGTTTTAAATTCAATTGCATAAACTTTTGCAAGGTATTAAGTCTTTTCATTCCCTCTGTGTATAGCTGTAATTTTGCCTCCATATTTCTAATGTGTTTTTTAAGCTGCCTCCCTCTGTTCCTGATTAGTCACTTCCATAGTTTATCTGTCTTAAAACTCTAACCAACCTCACTCCAAAGTCAGTGTTAATTAAATCTACCTTTGGATTTGTATTATTTTCTAATTCACTAATGCATTATGTTCTTCCTCCTTGTTTCTTAGGATACTTTATTGTTTTTCTGAATTCTTTGGTTCAGTACAAAATTATTTTTCAGACTCATGCCTTTTTGAGAGCTATGTATTTCCCTTTTAGAACCCAGCTTATGGCCGGCGCCGTGGCTCAATAGGCTAATCCTCCGCCTGCGGCGCCGGCACACCGGGTTCTAGTCCCGGTCGGGGCGCCGGATTCTGTCCTGGTTGCCCCTCTTCCAGGCCAGCTCTCTGCTGTGGCCCGGGAGTGCAGTGGAGGATGGCCCAAGTCCTTGGGCCCTGCACCCACATGGGAGACCAGGAGAAGCACTTGGCTCCTGGCTTCGGATCAGTGCGATGCACCGGCTGAACCAACAGCAAAAAGGAAGACCTTTCTCTCTGTCTCTCTCTCTCACTGTCCACTATGCCTGTCAAAAATAAAAAAAATATATATATAAAAAAAGAACCCAGCTTAGCCATATGACAGGGGTTCTGATGCGTACTCAGTTCGCTTCATTTTTCAAGATATTGAAGGTTTTGGTTTAAATTTTTTCCTTGGTGTCTTTTTTTTTTTTTTTAAAACAGGTAGAGTGGATAGTGAGAGAGAGAGACAGAGAGAAAGGTCTTCCTTTTAGCCGTTGGTTCACCCTCCAATGGCCACTGCGGCCGGCGCATCGCGCTGATCCGAAGCCAGGAGCCAGGTGCCCCATCCTGGTCTCCCACGCAGGTGCAGGGCCCAAGCACTTGGGCCATCCTCCACTGCCTTCCTGGGCCATAGCAGAGAGCTGGCCTGGAAGAGGGGAAACCAGGATAGAATCCAGCGCCCCGACCGGGACTAGAACCCGGTATGCCGGCGCCGCAAGGCGGAGGATTAGCCTGTTAAGCCACGGCGCCGGCCCCCTTGGTGTCTTTCTATCTCTGACTCTGTCTCTCTCCTTGACACCCCTTACAGGAGGGTGGTAGGTTTCTTCCCTCTCTAATTTTGTTGCTAATTTCTAGTTTTCTTGTGTTGTTTTTAGAAAGTAGTCTGTACGGTTTACACTTTTTGAATCTGGTTAAGATTTTCTTTTCGACCTGATATATTGTCCGTTACTGTGAAAAACTCTAGGGTGTGGCCGGTACGGTGGCATGGCACGTAAAGCTGCCACCTGCCACACAGACATCCCAAATGGGCACAGGTTCAAGTTCCATATGTTCCACTTCCAATCCATCTCCCTACGAATGGCCTGGGAAAAGTAGAGGAAGATGGCCCAAGTGCCTGGGCCTTGCCACCCATGTTTGAGACCAGAGGAAGCTCCTGGCTGCTGGCTTCCACCTGGTCCTGCCCTGGCTATTGTGGCCATTTGAAGAGTGAACCAGCAGATGGAAGATTTCTCTCTCTCTCTCTCTCTCTCTCTCTCTCTCTCCCCCTCTCTTTAACATTCCTTTTCAAATAAATAAATAAATCTTTAAAATATTCTGGGGTGAGTTTTTGGCATCGTGGTTGTAATGCTCCCTGGGACACCTGTGTTCCATATCGGAGTTCCTGGGTTGAGTCCCAGCTCCTTTGCATCTGATTCCAGCTTCCTGCTAACACACACCCTGGGAGGCAGCATTGGTGGCTCAGGTACTCAGGTCCCTGCCTCCCACATGGGAGACCCGGATTGACTTCAACCTGATTCAGCCCTGGCTATTGCAAGTATTAGGGGAATGAACCAACAGTGGGAAGATCTCTCTCTCTCTCTCTCTCTCTCTCCCCACTTCTCCCTCCTTTTCAAATAAAAAGTGAAAATAACTTTTCAAAATAATTTTCAAATTCCACAAGCCCATAAAGACTGCATCCTTGAATATCAGTGTACAACATTTGATAGAAAGTTACAAAGTTGCATCTTTAAATATGCATTCAGATCTTCTAAATCCTTCTTTTTAATTTCCTTGTCTCCCAGGGGCTGCAGAGGTGAGCTGCGGTCATGTGCTAGTCCTTGGTGTCCGTCAGAAGTCGAAGCTCTGATGGCTGTGATGCTGTCCCCTGCTGTGCGCTCACATCACTAACCAGTCCAAGCGCAGAGCGCACACACCTTTGTTATTATAAAATGTTCCTGTGGGTCCCTTGTTTAACCTTGGATTCATCCCTAATATCAGGAGCATGAGGCCAGCTTTTTTTTATTATTATTATTATTTTTATCTGATATGTCTTCGTTCAGATATTAATTTTAGTCTTTCTGAGAAAACTTGTTTAGCATATACTTCTGTTTGCAACCAAAAGTCAGGCTTTGCCTGACCCCTTCTGAAAGTCTTCTTTATGCTGCTTCTTTTTTTAAAAAAAATTCTACCTATAGGTGCCCAGCGTTGGAGTGGTCAAGCTGCTGTCTGGATTACAATGGCTCCCCCCTCCCACTCACACCCCTCCCATCTCCCGCTCCCTCTCCCGTTCCATTCACATCAAGATTCATTTTCAATTATCTTTATATACAGAAGATCGATTTAGTATATATTAAGTAAAGATTTCATCAGTTTGCACCCACACAGAAACACAAAGTGTAAGTCGGCGCCACTTTTGACCCAGCTCTCTGCTAGCGCACCTGGGAAAGAGCAGAGGATAGCCCAAGTGCTTGGGCCCCTGTACTCATGTGGGAGACATGGAAGAAGCTCCTGGCTCCTCGCTTTGGGTCAGCCAGCTCTGGCCATTACAGACATTTGGGGAGTGAACCAGCGGATGGAAGACGTTTCTCTCTGTCTCTCTCTCTCTCCCTCCTTCTCTCTAACTCTGCCTTTCAAATAAATCCTTTTTTTTAAACTCCATATATATTTAGTGAAATAACACATGATTGGTCTTAGCTCTCTTACATTTTCTGTTTCTAATATATCTTGTGTTTCCTGGATTTAACACAGAGCCATGCTTATTTGCTTTCTCTTACTCTATATTTATGTATTTCTGGTCAACTTTCACATTATACTTTTAGGGCATCTTTATTCTTTTTTAAAATTTCTATTTATTGGAAAGGCAAAGAGACAGAGATCTCCTACCCACTGGGCCAAGGCCTGGAACAGCCAGGGCTGGACCAGGCTGAAGCCAGGAGCCTGGAGCTCTATCCCGGTCTCCTATGTGAGTGGCAGTCCTTGAGCTATCACCTGCTGCTTCCCCAGGTGCACGGTAGCAGGAAGCTGGCATTGGACATGGAGCTGGGAATCGAACCCAGGCACTCGGATGTGGGATGCAGGCATCCCAACTTGCCTTTTAACTGATGCACCGAACACCCAGCTCTGCCTGCATTCCCTCAGGGCCAGGGAATCTTTGTTCCACCCAGGGCCATATGGGTATTTATAACATCATTTTGCAGGCCACACAAAATTATCCAATTAAAAATTAGCCTGCTATAGATGCAGTGAATTTCCGCTCCCTCGTGCGGAAATTGGCACGGGCCAGACCAAGTGGTTTCACGAGTCTTATACAAGCCCGCAAGCCGGGCATTTCCCACCGATGCAACATGGCAAGCCTTTGTTTCAAGATTCGTCAACTTTAGAAAATGTCTACTGACCTTCCACCACCAAAGCAAAGCGGTTCACTTGCCGGGATTCTCCTTTGGCCATTTTGCAATGAGGACAGAGTCGAGCAGTGGTAAAGGGTGAAGGAACTCAGCCAGGCCATGTACAGCTGCTGAGTGCTCGCCCACAGGGTTCCCTCACCTAACTCTCCCAGGCTGTTCTAAGCTCACTCCCTCTCGGACAGAAGGAGTGGGGGAAGAATACAGGTGTTGCGGGCCCCCGCCTGCCACGCACACCCTCGCATGCCCTCGACAGACTTCGTACCTGGTTGACTCTCTTTGCTGTAGCCGCTCTGTCTGCTTCCTTTGGTGGCAGGAGACCCAGCTATGGCTATGTGACCCTCTGGGGACCACAGTGCCCGGCCCTGGCTATCTTCCCAGATCTCTGGTAGAAGAAGACGTTGGCAAGGGGCCATTCCTCCAGGGTCCAAGCTGCCAGCTCAGCCCCTCAGCCCCTCCCTTTAAATTAGAGGATGCTGCTGGATTTTCAGAATCTGTGCCCTCCCCTTCCACCCAGCCCTTACTCCCCTCTGTGCTCCTTGGGGCACAAGGCAAAAGCTCCCTGCAGATTGCTTGAAGCTCCCGTGTTGCATTCCTGCTGTTGACACATGGGGTCGCAAACATTCCTGGCAGTTGTTGGTTTTTTAATCTAAATTCCATTCATTTATTCATTCATTCACACATCTCATTGTACTGGGGTAGGAAAAAATCTGTCCTTTTGCTTCTCTTTGCCTTTTTTTTTTTTTAACAAAAAGATTTACTTATTTGTCTGAAAGGCAGAATTACAGAGAGAGAGAGAGAGAAAGAGAGAGGAGAGAGAGACTGAGAGAGATAGATCTTCCATTTGCTCGTTCACCCCCAAATTTCCAGGGCTGAGCAGACCCGAAGCCAGGAGCCAGGAGCTTCTTCTGGGTCTCCCACGTGGGTGCAGGGCCCAAGCACTTGGGCCATCCTCCACTGCTTTCCCAGACACATTAGCAGAGAACTGGCTGGGAAGTGGAGCAGCCGGGACTTGAACCAGTGCCCCTATGGGATGTTGGCGCCACAGGCAGCTGCTTTACCCACTGTGCCACAGTACCAGCCCCTCTCTCTGTCTTTATAGTCTAGAATTTTCCTTTATTCTTCACAACATAATCTTCTTTAGTATAAATACATCATAATGTATCTCTTATTGATGGAGTCATTAATTAATTAATTAATTAATGGAGCAAGTAATTGATGCCCAATGTGCCATGGAATCAGAGAAAGAATTGTGTTTGTACAGAACTGGTGGAATTTCTAATTGGTACAATCCCCAAAAGGTATAATCTATCAAAGATCTTAAAAACATTTGTACCCTTTAATTTAGAAACTCTGTGTGTAGAAATCTATCTCAAGATAATAATTATAGAAAAGCCTGATGATTACTCTGCAGGAATCATTATTGGTGCTTTATTTGGAAGAGCAAAAAAGTTGGAAACAGCCCAAGTATCCCATCATAGAGAACTGGTTGAGAAAATTACGCTACATTCACACGATAGATTCTTGTGGGCCATTAGCAGCGTGAGAGTGGCTATGGGGCCTTATTTGCAGGGGCCAAGCATGGGTAAGCTGCCAGTCACAGTTTTCTTCTGCTTTCATTGGCTCTGTCGTGTGTGCAAAATATTCCTGGACTCGCCAGCCTTGTAGCACAGCAGGTTAAGCTGCTGCTTGCGATACCCACATCCCATATCGGAGCCCAGGTTCAAGTTCCAGCTGCTCCTGCAGTTCCCTGCTAATGCACCTGGAAAGGTAGCATAAGATGGCCTAGGTGCTTGGGCCCCCTGTCACCCATGTGGGAGACCCAGACAGAGCCCCAGGCTCCTTACTTCCAGCCATTTGGGGAGTGAACCAGCATGTGGAAGATCTGTTTCTCTGTCTCCCCCTCTTTCTCTGCCAGTCTGCCTTTAATATAAATAAGTGACAACAAACAAACAGAGCCGGCACCATGGCTCACTTGGTTGGTCCTCCACCTTTGGTGCCGGCATCCCATAGGGGCGCCGGGTTCTAGTCCCAGTTGCTCCTCTTCCAGGCCAGCTCTCTGCTATGGCCCGGGAGGGCAGTGGAGGATGGCCCAAGTGCTTGGGCCCTGCACCCGCATGGGAGACCAGGAGGAAGCACCTGGCTCCTGGCTTCGGATCAGCACAGCGCCAGCCATGGTGGCCATTTTGGGGGTGAACCAATGGAGGGAAGACCTTTCTCTCTGTCTCTCTCACTAACTCTACCTGTCAAATAAAAAATAAATAACTACAAACAAACAAAAACAAACCATCCTCTGCCCACTACAGGTCAACACCACTTCTCACACCTCTTGTCCAAACATTACCCACGTGCCCTAGGGGGCCAGCATCGCCTCTGGTTGGCAACCATTGCATTAAAAGAGTTATTGCAGGTGCTGCTTATGGACAGGACTTTCCCCGCCTCCCTTGTGTCAAGGCTCTGCTTCTGCATCTACCAAATCCTCCTGAGGGGCCGTGGCAGGCGGCTGATGCGGGACTGTCCTTTAACCGGAAGTTCCGTCCGAGAAATTAACAAGAAATGCAGCACCCCGACAGGAACCGGCACCCGTCTGAGTGTTGCTAAGGAATGGTGGGCAAGACAGCAGCTTGTGGGGGTGGGAATGCAGTGAATGCCCACACCAATGTTCACTTGGCTTTTCAGTTAGGTGTTCCTAACCGGAGCCACTCCAAAGCTTCAGGGCTTAAAGTAACCCCACACTCGGTCACTCGTGGGTCTAGGGCCCAGCAGGGTGGTTTTCCTGCCCTCCTCTGGGCCTACTCGTGTCTGTGGTCAGCTGCAAGCCGGAGACGTGGCTCTGCTGATCTTGGCCAGCCTCTGCCACGTGCTGGAGCTTCAGCCAGGACTGGACTGTGCCCTGCCTGCAGACGCCGCCTTGGCCTTGAGCACAGGGCAGCGACAGGGTTCCATAAAGCCGTGGAAACACGCGGAGCCTCTTGGAACCAGTCCATCCTCCCTTCTCCTGCACTCTTTAGATCACAAGGCCTGTGAGTGACACAGAACACGCCTCTCTCCTGGGAGGGACTTGCAGGTCACTCTCCAGCCCGACCTCACAGTGACAGGCGTGGCTGTCAGCCTGCCAGCTTTGAGTAAGTGCCTGGGCCTCCTTAAGCCTCAGTTTTCTCATCTGTAAAACAGGTATACTATTCCCCGGCTCAGACTTGTGAGTGAATTGCTCGTGTTTCTGACTGATAGCCGTGATCACCGTCTGCTCATTCCACTCTAAGATATTCCAATCTTCACTCCGCAAATGAAATCAGAATTTCTTGGTGCAGCTAATCAAGGCTTCGTGACCTGGACCTTGTCAGCCTTCTCCCACCCTTCCCCGGGCTTCAGCAACTGAACTACTATCTCATCAAAGATTTTATTTAGTTGTTTGAAAGGCAGAGTAAGAGAGATGGAGAGAGAAAGAGAGAGATCTTCCATCTGCTGGTTCACTCCCCAAATGGCTGCAACAGCCAAGGCTGGGTGAGCGAGGCTGAAGCCAGGAGCCAGGAACTCTAGCCAGGTGTCCCACACGGGTGGCAGGGACCCAAGTCCTTGAGCCACCACCTGCTGCCTCCCAGGGTGTGCATTAGCAGGGAGCTGGAGTCAAGAGTGGAGCTGGGACTCGAACCTTGGCACTCCAATATGGAACGTGAGTGTCCCAACTAACATCTTAACCTCTGGGTCAAACACCCACCCCATAAACTTATTTTTATTACATTCCATGTCCCACTGACTTTGAAATGTCCTCGTACTTCTGATTACACGGGCACTCGTGCATCTTCAGCGCCTCCCCGGGACTTGCCAACCTCCCTTTCCAGCAGAGCCTCAGAACTGTCAACAGGAAGAAAATATCCGCTAGAATTCAACGACGCAGAAGTGATCCCATCACTTTTATTTATAGCTGCTTTCATGGCGAGGGATGCTACTTCCACATTTTTCATAGTGCTATCTGGTTCTCTCCAAAAACCGTACTTATTTGACCAATAGAAAGGGAATCAAGGTAAAAAATTTTTAATTTAATTTTTATTTTTTGATAGTTTTTTAAAGTTTATTTATTTGAAAGAGTTACAGAGAAAGAAGGAGAGACAGAGAGAGAGAGACAGATACAGAGACAGATAGACAGACAGAGATCTTCTATCTGCTGGTTCACTCCCCAAATAGCTACAACAGCCAGGGTTGGGTGGGCTGGAGCCAGGAGTTTCATCTAGGTCTCCCATGTGGGTGCAGGAACCTAAGCACTTGGGCTTTCCCAGGCACACTAACAGGGAACTGGGTCAGAAGTGGAGCATCCGGAACTTGCACAGGCACCCATATGAGATGTCGCTGCCACAGGCGGCAGCTTTATCCACTTTGCCACCCAACCCAGATAGAGAGAGAGAGAGATCTTAAGCCTGATGGTTCACTCCCCAAATGCCCACTACAGCTGGAGTTGGGCTGAGGCTGAAGCCAGAAGCCAGGAATTCAATCCAGGTCTCCCACGTGGGTGGCATGAACCCAACTACTTGAGCCATCACCTGCTGCCTCCCAGGGTGTGCATTTGTAGGGAGCTGGAATGAGGAGCAGAGCCAGGGCTTGAACCCAGGCCCTCCAATATGAGACAGAGGCATCGCAACTGCCCCTCCTGCCCCTGGCAACCAATTTAAAGGTGCAGTGGTGGGGGGTTACTTAAATGCTGATGTGAGTGGTACACAGGACAAAAATACAGACGTAGTCCTGGAGTGATCAGTTTGGCAAAGCTCTTCTCATCATGACCTCACCGCTCTTATAGGCTTCCCCAGGTGTTGGTGGAGCCGTGCCTTGGTCTAGCACTAGGTTAGGTGTGACCCCAGCTCCTCACAGACACGCTGGCAGAGTCAGGCGTTCTGTTACCATTCGTGGGAGAGGATCGAGCCACCAGTGACTCATGCTCCTGCACTTGCCGAGTGGGGTTGATCCCTATCGTGCTAGCAGGGAGACGAGGAGGAGGTGGAGTTAGAGTAGCAGTTGTAGCCGAGGAGGAGTAGCGGTAGTGGCAGCAGCGCGGCAGGAGGGGTTGCTGTTGGAGGAAGGATAGAAATGCGCTCAGTAGCCGTAACAGCACCTAATGGAAGCCAAGGATCGGACTTCCCTCTGTGTGCCTCTCCCCACTGACTTCTTAGACCCTTACCAGGCAGCGGCTGGGGCTGTCATTGCCTCCATGTTACAGGTGAGGATGCCGGTGCTTAAGGAGGTAAAACAGTTGGCCCCAAAGCCGCCGCACAGCTGGGAGGCGGCAGAGCTGGGACCCTAGGGTCAGCCTGACTCCCAGGTTCATGTCCCTGATGAGCAGAGAGATGACCCCTCCCACCAGGGTGTCTGGAGTGCAGAGCTTTGTACCTTTGCAAAGGCAGAGAAAAGAGAGGAGAGAGAGAGAGAGAGAGAGAGAGAGAGAGAGAGAGAGAGAGAGAGAACGCTGCTTCAGCAACTCATGTGTAATGTCAAGGAATTCTGAAGCAGTTTGAATATTTAAATGATGTCTTAGCCATGTAAAAAAATCTGTGTGTCTTCCATCAGTACAGACCAGCAATTCAGTAGAGTTATCTGAAAGCCCTCCTGTCTCCACTCCCTCTCCAAACACCAACCTCTACCCAGGCCCCACCCACACCATCTCCAGCCTCTCTGGTCTTTCTCATTTCACTGAAGAAATGAGATTCAGATGGAAAAATACTGGCACAAGCTTGACCGAGGTTCTCTAATAAAGACACTGCGCATCACGCATCAGCTGCTACTGTTGCTATGGTGACAGCCACAATTTCTCCCAGACAGCTTGGGTCTGAAGGGAGGGTGGACCCTAGGGGAACACGTGGATCTCTCCAACCTGTCAGTCCTTCTCACCTTTCCCGTTCCCTCACCTCCCCCACTCTCCCAGCACCCACACTTCCTTGATGATGCTGACAGGGGGTATTAGCACCCCTTGGCCGTAGTAATTAGCATCTGGCTGTGAGCCCAGGCTTCTGGCAGCACATTCCTCACCTCCCTTCCAGCCAATCTCCTTTCCCCAGGATCCCTCCACAGGCACTGCAGCAGCTGCTGTACCACCAGCCTCAGCCCCAAGGTCACCAGCAGCGCCAGCAATGACGAAGCACTCCCTCCCTCCCCGGGTGGACATCACACCAGTGAGTGCCTCGCTCTTGTCCAAACCACGTCGGGTACTGCAGGGCTAATTCCGGCAAAAAGAACCAGGTTGTCCTTAGATGCATGGGTAAGGCTAAAGCCCAGTTCCTGGAGGAGCAGAGAGATTCCTTTGGCTGAGGATTCATCAGTGAAGTTCTCCAGGACAGACAGAACAAAACAAGATGGGCGCAAGATATCCCAGAAGTCCCTGCGTCAATGCGGCTTGGAGCCTAGCGTACCAAAGATGGTGCTGGCGATGAGGAAGCTGATGATGATGATGGCAGGGCTGTCAGTGTGTACCAGGCACTGCCCTAACACCCGGCAGGCGTTATTGGGTGGAATCCAACCACAGACTATGTAGCAGTATGTAGTGACCACTGTCCCTCCACCCATTGCACAGATGGGCATAGAAGGCTTAGAAAAGTTAAGTAGCACACCCTGGGAAAGCAATCACACAAATTCAAAATGTGAGACATTCTACAAGACTGCACTCCGCAACACTGGCAGCGTCATTTGCAAACAGGTGGGGAATTTTCTAGGAAAAGGGAGAAAGGAAAGAGAAAAATTGAAGGCAATGTGTGAGCCTAGAATGTATTCTGATCAGAAAAATGAAAACAGCCACAAAAAGGAATGTAGGGAGTGAACTAGCAGATGCAAGTGCTCTCTCTCTCTCTTTCTCTCTCTCTCAAATAAATTAATTAATAAATAGACATTGTTTAAAAAGATATTTGAGGGACACTTGGTGGAATGTATGAGCTGCATATGAGAGAGCTTTTAGGCAGCCATTGCTGATTTTCTTGAAGGTGATCGTGCTGTGTTGTTTATGTAGAATAGTCTTTTGTAGGTGGTGCTTACAGAAGAGTTGTGCTGTCTGTAACTTACCTGGACAAAGATGTACCCATCTATGTGTGCAAGTGGACTTTAACAAGTTCAAAGCAGAATTAAAAGATAAATTTATTTGGTGACCCCTCAAAAATGCTAAAATCCATGTATACCAGAAGTCTTCAAAAATTCATGAAAAAATATGTATTATGAAAAAACAATGTGTTTGTGTGTGGATTTCAACATTTGAGGCCACCAAAACAAGCTTATCTTTTAATTCCATTTTTTAAAGACTTTTTATTTATTTATTTGAGAGGTTGAATTACAGACAGAGAGAAGGAGAGACAGAAAGAGAGGTCTTCCATCCACTGGTTCACTTCCCAAATGGCCTAAAGGGCTGGAGCTGGGCTGATCTGAAGCCAGGAACCAGGAGCTTCTTCCAGGTCTCCCACATGGGTACAGGACTTGGGCCATCTTCCACTGCCTTCCCAGGCTATAGCAGAGAGCTGGATTGGAAGAGAAGCAGCTGAGATACGAACCGGTGCCCATGCGGGATGCTGGCGCCACAGGCGGAAGCTTAGCCCACTATGCCACCTGCACCGGCCCCTTAATTCCATTTTTCAAAAATGTTTGAGGTGCCCTCTCGCATGCCCACACAGAGCAGAATCTCAGCAGTGGTCGATCCAGGTGGTCAGCAGTGGGTCAATAACAACGCATCCTGTGGGCATCGGGGCGGTGCTCTCTCCACTTTCCTGCATGTGGAAGCGTTCATGGTGAGAGCCATGCGGGAGAAGTAGAGAAGAAAACTTAACTCAGCTGCCCACGGCTCAAGTTTGCGCAGGTATTGAGTTTCCAAAGTGAACTCGGATCTGGGCCATCTGCCTTCAAAGTTGTGCTCTGGAGCCTGTCCGGAGAGAGGGAGCTTTGCTCACCTAGCAATGCCACACAGGGTCCCCCTCGCAGGAGGCCACATCCCAGGCAGTGATAAGCAAACAGATTCCGGCACAGTGGGGGAATCCTTCCAGCTCATTTAGGGAGTGAAAGGGTGTGTGTGTGTGTCTGCCTTTCAAATAAATAAAAAAATAAAGAAATAAAAGAAAGATTTTTAAACATGTCAGCAACAACTACATCAGTATTGGCAACAATTAAGCGTAGTTCTCCACTTTAAAAAGATGTATTTATTTATTTATTTGAAAGGCAGAGTGACAGAAACAGAGGGAGAGATAGAGAAAGAAATCTTCCATCCACTGGTTCACTCCTCAAATAGCCATGATGTCCAGGACTGGACCAAGCCAAAGCCAGACTCCACCCGGGTCTCCCACATGGGTGGTAGGGGCCCAAGTACTTGGGCCATCATCTGTTGCATTCCCAGGCACATCAGCATGGAGCTGGATCAGAAGTAGAACAGCTGGGATTCGAACAGGTGCCCATATGGGATGCCGGGGTCACAGGCAATATCTTAACCCACGAGCCACAATGCTCAAAAGGCTCTGGCTGAGATCAATCATTTTCTCATGTTAAGAAAATAAAAATCTAATAGACTAGAACTTAACAAATGTCTTTGTTTTATCTGTGTTTTGCTCAAAATTCAGTGCTTTGTGGGTGCTGTTAGCTTCCAGTTGAGCTGTAACAAGGCAGGTGGTTAGCAATGGCTCTAACCCTGCTTGCACATCAGTCACCCAAGAAACTCTGACAAGTGTGACACCCACGTGCAACCTTTTAGTGGCTCTTATGAAGTGAGGCAAGGTCTAGTGTGAAATACGCTGGAGAGAGAGGGCTAGGGACCTGCACAGGGCACCTTCCACCTTCCCGCTGCAAATACAGATTTAAGCATCTCCTTAGCCTTAAAGACCTCCCGGCAATGCAGTTGTAGATTAACCCCTTAAACTAGCAGATTATCAATTAATACACAAAACCATGGGACTTACCAAAAATATGCAATAGCGTGAGATGAATCATAAAGATGAAAAAGCACAGAAGAAAATGTTTCTTCTTGAACACCGAGAAGGCAGCTTGTTTGAGAAACTTTCTATGCTCCAATGAGATCAAAGGACAACTAATAGGCCAAGAGAGAAATTTTAAAAACCAGATACAAAGGAAATCATCGTTAACTATAAAAATCTCATTGGAAGCAGAAATAATCTAAATAGAATGTTAGTAGAAAAAATAAATCTTAAAGTATTCTTCATAAGAATTTCATTGTGGGGACCAGCACTGTGGTGTAGCAGGTAAAGCTGCCACCTGCAGTGCCGGCATCCCATATGGGCGCTGGTTTGAGTCCCGGCGGCTCCACTTCTGATCCAGCTCTCTGCTATGGCCTGGAAAAGCAACAGGGGATGGCCCAAGTACTTGGGCCCCTGTACCCACGAGAGAGACCCAGAAGAAACTCCTGGCTCCTGGCTTCAGATCAGCTCAGCTCCAGCCATTACAGCCATCCGGGGAGTGAACCAGCAGGTGGAAGACCTCTCTCTCTCTCTCTCTCTCTCTCTCTCTCTCTCTCTCTCTCTGCTTCTGCATAGCTCTGCCTTTCAAATAAATAAGTCTTTAAAATAATAATTTCATTGTGGGGCAGGCATTTGACCTTGCAGTTAGGACGCTAGTCAGGGTGCCCCTGCCAAGACTGAAGCACCTGGTTTTGAGTTCTGGCTCCAGCACCTGACTTCAGCTTCCTGCTAGTGGAGACCCTGGGAGGCAATGGTTATGGCTCAAGTAGTTGGATTCCTGACACCCATGTGGGTGCTGTGGATTGAGGTCCTGGCTCCCATATTTGACCTGGTTCAGCCCAGTGAATCAGTGGATGGAAGTGCTCTCGTGTGTTTCTCTCTCTCTCTCTCTCTATATATATATATATGTGTGTGTGTGTGTGTGTGTGTATCATCCCCACCTCCTGTCTCTCAAAAAATAAATATCTCATTGGAAAAGCAGAGATGACGCAGGAGGAAGTTGTAACGACACAACAAAGGAAGAATTTGGGAAATCTAGAAGAAATAAATCAAGAAGTAAAAATAATATATAGAAAACGGCCTTGGAGCTTCTGAGTTCAGTGCCATTGGAAAGAACTGGCAGTGACTCTTGAAGCTGAAGGCAATGATAGAGAGCAGCAATCTTCCCCCTGAACCAGTCATTTTGCAGAGATTCGAGGGGTACACAAACGCTCTAGGGGGCGCACAGGTGTAGATAGTAACGTCTGGCTGGGAGAACATCATGCCATACCTGTAGCCCTTTAATGAATACTCCTTTGGAACAAGGAGGCTTAACCCTAGCAGGAGTCTGCCCCCAAGGAGCAGGGTCTACAGAATATTCTCATTGGTAGCGACATTTTGTAAGCTTACCTGTGTTTTAACCGTAAATGCAAGTCAACCTGTGGACACGTTGGGGGGAAATACGGGTCTGATCTAAAATAAAAGCGAGGCAGCTGTTTGGATGTGACTATTTGGAAGGTATGTAAAAAATGTAAATACCAATGGCAAATTAGTTTAAAATGTTCTCAGCCCTGGGGGTACCTCTTCTTTCGATGCTTACTCCCCAATAGAAGGCCAAATAGGAGGTCAAATGCTAATGCTTATGAACATCTGCATTTGATTTCCAGCTTGAGATTCAAAATTAAATGATGTGGAGTTGCACAACGAGTTACACTTGTCTGGGTGCCCTGAATCCTCTGGGGCTAACTGAAAAGGGGTTTGGCAAACCCTAGAGCCTGGAGTTCAGGTGAAAATAGGACACCTTTCCTCTGCCTTCTGCAGAGCCACACAGAAAAGCAGGTACATTCTTCCGGGCGCTGTCACAGAAGCTGAGGCTCGGTAATCTTTTTAAGCATTATTCATTATCCTGAAACTCCTCCCTACACACACACACACACACACACATACACACACACTTAGTCCAAAGCTGCTCATACAAAGTGAACTCTTAACAAAAGGATCACAAGTAAGACCGTGAGAGGCTGCTAAAGTCACCATCCCAATCAAGTCACCCAAATTCTCAAACCAACACCAACAATTTCACACAACTTCTGATCCCCGGTGTGTGTGTGAGGTAGGGGGAATCAAAGAAGAAAAGTCTTGTAGTAGACGAAGAGAAAATACATGAACTGCTACAAAAAGATATTTTGCAGGGAGAAGATCCAGGATTCTTCCTACTTGGATATTTCTTTAAATATTTAATTTTTATTTATGTGTGTGTGTGTGTGAGAGAGAGAGAGAGAGAGAGAGAGAGAGAGAGAGAGAGAGATCTCCCATTTGGTTCACTGGTTAACTCACCGAATGACTGCAACAACCAGCCCAAGCCAAAGCCAAGAGCCTGAAATTCAAACTAGGGCCTCCCCCATGGGTGACAGGGACCTGGATACTTGAATCATCACTACTGCCTCCCAGGGGAGCACAGGAGCAAACAGCTGGAAGGAAGTGGAGATGGGACTGGAACCCGGGTGCTCTGAAATGGATCCAGGCATCCCAAGCCACGTAGTAACCCCAGCCCCAAGCACCTGCACCCCTACTTGGGTAGAAATGCCTGAATTTCCCAAGATTCCAGGTGACTGAAAGGGTACAGATGTGTTTTAGCTTTAAAGGAGAAGGTGCCTGTCTCTGTCTTGTTGGAGTGCTGCTGTCACAGAATACCCGAGTCTGGGTAACCCATAAAGTCAAAAGCTGTGTAGGGCTTGTGATTCTGGGTGCTGGAGGGTTCAGGCCGTATGGGTATCCCCCCCCCCCCCGACTACATCACAGCATGGCCTGGAAGCAGGAAAAGAACCCATTGTGTGCAGAAGGGGCACGTGGGCATGGAAGTAAGACAGCAGGGAGAGGCCACGCCCATTCCTTCTATAATAACCCAATCCGGTGCGAGCTAATCCACTCTCACCAAACCTGACCCACTCCTGCAAAACTGTTGCAAGCTTCTTGCACATGAACTTCAGGGGGAAAACCACAGACAAACTATAGCATCCCATGACTGAGAGAGGAAGTTTTACATATAAGACACTGAGTACTCACTTGGCATCTAAGAATTCCCCCCTTTGCACTCCTGGGGCCGCACAACTTCGCAATCACCTTGTCCTTGAGCATACTCCCCCTCCCCCACTCGGCTTTGCTTCCTACTCTATTCCCTCTTGTCCCAAGCAATCCTGTTCATCTTGCCTAATGGAACTTATTCCTGACCACTGCGTCAGGACCGAGTGAGAAGGGGAAGGGCTGGCAGCCTCCCAGATACTACAAGGACTTCAAGGATGGATGTTTAATCCAGATAATGCCCCAGAGTCCTTCTATGGGCCATCGCACAGACAGTCAAGAACAATTTACCCCCCCCCCATCCATATGTCCTCACCTCCCAATCCCCGCCCACCCTGCTTCCCTTCCACTCTCCATCTCTGGCATTGGCCTCGTCAAGGTCACCTAAGACCTCTTTTTGCACCAATGGAGGCGTCCTGGTTTCCTGGCTATGTTTGATGTGGCCAGTCGCTCTTTTCCCTTCCACTTCTCCTCTGAAGAATCTGTAACATCTCCCTCCCGTCTCTGTTCCTCTATCTTCTCTTTCCTTTTTCCCACCTTTAGAAGTTCATCTTCTTTGGTGTCCCACTAAGCCCCCTTTTTCCCGGGCCATCACTGCTGTGGCCTTAAATATTAACACCATCCACTGATTTTTCTTTTTAAGATTTATTTTATTTATTTGAAAGACAGAGTTACAGAGAGAGGTAGAGACAGAGAGAGAGGTCTCCATCTGCTGGTTCACTCTCCAGATGGCTGAAATGGCTGAAGCTGCACCAATCTGAAGCCAGGAGCCAGGAGTTTCTTCCGGGTCTCCTACATGGATGCAGGGGCCCAAGCACTTGGGCCGTCTTCTACTGCTTTCCAAGGCCATGGCAGAGAGCTGGATTGGAAAAGGAGCAGCCAGGACTTAAACTGGCACCCAAATGGGATGCCGGCACTTCAGGCCAGGGCTTTATTTTATTTTATTTTATTTTTGGACAGGCAGAGTTAGACAGTGAGAGAGAGAGACAGAGAGAAAGGTCTTCCTTCCATTGGTTCACCCCCCAAATGGCCACTGTGGCCGGCGCACCGCACTGATCCGAAGCCAGGAGCCAGGTATTTCCTCCTGATCTCCCAGGCGGGTGCAGGCCCCAAGCCCTTGGGCCATCCTCCACTGCACTCCCGGGCCATAGCAGAGAGGTGGACTGGAAGAGCAGCAGCTGGGACAGAACTGGCACCCCAACCAGGACTAGAACCCAGAGTGCCGGCACTGTAGGCCAGGGCTTGAACCCACTGTGCCACAGTGCTGGCCCCCATGCACTAACTTCTTAGAGTCTCTACAGTTCAGGCATCAGTTGTCAGCTCCTTCCAGAACATCACCTGCTTGTCTCAGAGATTCCTTAAATTCACACATCCAACACGAGGCTCATTATCCTTCCTGGAATCCATTCCAACCCCCAGCATCCTTTCACTAAGGGAAAGACACCTGTCGCCCAAGCATGCAACTCAGGGGTTCATCCTCAGCTCCTCCTCCCTGGCTACTCACTACATCCCATCAGTCACAGACCAAGGCGAGGCAACCCATTGGACAGCTCATGGACTGTAGGACCCCTGTCTTGGTTCTTTCTCTCGCTCTTCTCCAGTGGCCTTGTCTCTGCCATACTCTAGATTCCACCAGGACTTGAGCTTTCTCTGTTGCGTTCACCATTTTATCTCCAGTGCTCAGTGGGCACAGAGCATCAATGCTCAATACACATTTGTTACATTAATGAATAATTCTTCTAGCATCTTGCCTTGAACTGCTCGTACTTCTCTTGCCTTGCTTCATACCCATGTTCACGTGGCTACTGGATTATCTTCCTGTGGTGAGTATCCTCCTAGGGTGACCCCCAGTGCTTCCCGCTGATATTCACGCCCTCGTATAATCTCCTCCCCCTTGAGTGTGCTCTAGGTATAGCAAATCACTTCCAATAAATAGAATGAACCAAAGGACGGGCTATCACTTCCAAGGTTGGGTGGAGAGATGACCATGGCTTCCGTCTCGTGCGCCCTCTCTTGGTTGCTGTCTCTGAGAGATCAGCTGCTCTGCGGCGAGCTGCCCTCTGCAAGGGTCTGAGGGAGATCCGGCAGCCCACAGCCAGCAAGGAGGTCTGCCCGCAGCCGTAGGAGTGGATTCTCAGGGCCGGGGTTGTGGCACAGAGAGCTGAGCATCCTCCTGCAACCCTCGCATCCCGGCTGCTCTGTTGCTTTCTTTATTTATTTATTATAAGATGTATTTATTTATTTGAAAGGCAGAGTTACAGAGAGGCAGAGGCAGAGAGAGAGAGAGGTCTTCACTCCCCAAATGGCCAGAGCAGCCAGAGCTTAGCCGATCTGAAGCCAGGAGACAGGAGCTTCTTCTGTGTCTCCCACGTGAGTGCAGGGGCCCAAGGACTTGGGCCATCTTCCCCTGTTTTCCCAGACCACAGCAGAGAGCTGGATCGGAAGAGGAGCAGCCGGGACTCGAACCGGCACCCATACAGGATGCCGGCACCGCAGGCATCGGTTTTACCCACTACACTGCAGCGCTGGCCCCAGTGAGAACATTTTATACATATTGAAACTCCCGGCAGGAGAAGATGGCCCCACGGCTCCTGTGCAGTGGGAGGTGGAAGTTGAGGCTCAGTGGAGGAGTTCCCAGCTCCCAACCCCACCAACCCCAGCCACCCCAATGGCGGGCATAAGGCACAAGTGTTGAAAGCACAGATTCTGCAGGCAAACCGTCTAAGTTCAAACCCTGGCTGTGTCACTGTGACCTGTGACCCTAGACACGTCGCTTCTCTTTCGTCTGTCCTCGGCTTCCTTGTTTATAAAGCAAGGGTGATGGCAGTGTCACCTCAGAAGGACTGGCCTGAGGACAGCATGACAGTAGGTGGAGGGCCTGGGTTATTGGCATCATTAACACAAACACACAGGAACTGCCGCTTCCTGGCCTCACTTCCCCCCCTCAGAGGGCTCCACACACAACCTTTCCCTAAGGAGACGCTGCATCCGGATGCCAGGAGCATCCGTGTTCAGGTCCAGACAGGACACTTCCCGTGGACCACACATCTCTAACTCCGCCCACAGCTGTAGCACCAGGAGCAGCCATAGCCGGTCCCTAAACCAACGGGTGAGGACATGTGTCAATACAACTCCACATAGACATCGAAATCTGAATTTCACAGTTTTCACAATCATAGCATAGTATTCTTTTTCTGATTCTTTTCCAACGATTTAAAAATGTAAAACCAGGGTCAGGCTTTCTGCGTAGCAATTAAGGTGTTACTTGGGACACTTGCATATCCGTACCAGAGCGCGTAGGCTCCAGTCCCAGCTCTGCCTCCCATCTGGTTTCCTGCCAGTGTGTACTCTAGGAGGCAGCAGGTGATGGCTCAAGTCCTTGCCACACACCAGGGAGACCCAGATGGAGTTCCCAGCTAGTGTGAGCATTTGGGGAGTAAACCAGCGGATGGAAGACCTTTCTCTGCCTCTCCGTCTGTCTCTCTCTCCTCTTTCTCTGCCTTCCAAATACAGGTTTAAATGTAAAACCATTCTTAGTTCACAGCCACACACAAATAGGTGATAGCCCAGATGTAACTCTTCCCTGTTTCTGGCCAACCTCAGCCTAGGGGGCCTGGAGGCAGGCAGGATGCCCCACCCACTCACACACACCCCCAACAATGCAAGGAAACTTGGCTTGCTTCTAGGCCCTGCTCTGAGTCAGGCCTGGAAACAAACCCCACCCCTTCCAAGCAGAGACAGATCTCACTCCTCCCCCACCCCCACCCCCATACCGCCTCCCCAGGTCCCTGTGTGATCCAGCGCCTGTTTCCTCCATGCTCCTGGAAACTTCAGCCGCCCTGGCTTCCTTCCACTTCTTCCCAAGATCCAACTCCTCAGTGCTTCCAAAGGGGCCCCTTGCTCTGGCCTTAAAGCGCCTGCCTGTGCCCCAGGCTGCGTGATCCTGAGCTTGGTGAAATCCTGTTTCCCATTGTACGTTGAGGGCCCAGGGGAGAGCCTAGCACACAGTAAGTGTTCAAGAAATGAGCATGGCACCCAGCGTTGGTGCCCAGAGGATTAGGCCGCCACCTGTGATGCCAGCATCCCACATGAACATGTGAGTTCAAGTCCCAGCTGCTCTGCTTCCACTCAAACTTCCTGTCTATGCTCCTGGAAAAGCAGAGGAAGGTGGCCCGAGTACTTGGGCCCCTGCCATTCACATGGGCTCCTGGTTTTGGCCATGACCAGCCCTGGCCATTGTAGCCTTTTGGGGAGTAAACCAGTGGATGGAAGATATCTCTCTCCTTCTCTTTCTCTCTCTCTCCTTTTCTCTCTCTCTCTCTCTATCAAATAAATAAATAAATCTCAAAGAAAAAAAAAATGTGCATGCAATTTAACCCCATCGTAATCTTTCATGATAATGGCTTATATACCAGAATGGAAACTGAGGCTAGTGTGTAGTCATATTGCACTTTCTTTTTTCAAACATTTATTTTATTCATTTGAAAGGCAGAGTGAGAACAAAAGACACACACACACACACACACACAGAGAGAGAGAGAGAGAGAGAGAGAGATCCGATTCACTCCCTGAGTACCTACAATGGCCGGGGCTACACCAGCCTGAAGCCAAGAGCCTGGAACTCCATTCAGGTCTCCATCATGGGTGCAGGGGCCCAAGCACTTGGACCGTCTTCTGCTGCTTTCCCAGGTGCATTAGCAGGGAGCTGGATCAGAAGCAGAGCAGCTGGGATTTGAACCAGTATATTGCACTCTTGTGCAATGATCTGTTGCCCAAATACTCCCTTAAATTCTGGTGCCACCATCAACTATCCAGTGAGCTTAGGGGAGTCACCTCATCGCTCTGTGCCTCCATTTCCCCATCAGTAAAATGGGTATGATAATAGTAATGTCTTCCCATGGGGCTGTCATGAGGCTGGAATGAGTTAACAGATAGGATGTGTGTGCAAATGTGCCTTGGTATGCAGCAAGCGTCATATAAATGCTGGGCTGATTGATGCGGGTTGGCACCGGGCCCTGTGCTCTGAAGGAGCTGAGTAGGTCTCAAGTTGGGGCACAAGATGGCTTCTTTCTTCAGCCCTGGGTTGACATTCCCCCATCTCCCCCCACTCAACCCCGGAACTGTGTGGCCTGGAGTAGTCGCTCAGCGGCCCCGGGTGCCGAGGTCCTTGGAGCAGAGACCACTGGCCGTTTGGAGTCAGAACCAGCACCTCTCAGACCAGGAGGTGAGGCCACGCTGGCTCGGTGGGGGTTAAATCCAACCAGAACGTGTTTATTTTCCCCTGTGTCTGGAAGGGCCTCTCTGGTCTCCATGGCAACGCGATTTCCTGTCCTGGTTTTCCCTTGGATGAGATACCTGCTGCTGGGCGCGGGAGGCCAGCCTTGGGGCAGCTCACTGGAAATGCCTCCCCCTCGCGGCTGCCCGCCTGGCCAGGGGCCATGTCACAAGGGCTTTGTTTACTGGTCCAGACATCCAGCTCGGGGTGACGTCAGGGAATCCAGCCCGCACTCCCTGTTACTCCCATTTTCTCTCTTCCCTCCCTTTCAAGGGTTTAGTTGCTTACTGGGGCTAGGGAGACAGGGGCTTGGCCACATCCCCAGGTGGCTAGAAGGTTTCTAAACCCTCCTGATCGCAGGCCATGGCTGTGTCTGGGCACCCGTTGGATGGTGATTCATCCAACCGTCCATCCGTTGTTGGATTCATTCAACAAACATCTGCATAATAGACGAAATGCCAAGATGGTGCCGGAGCTGAAGACACAGAGGGGGAATAGCTCAGGTCTTTTCTTACAAAGAGTAGACCAGTCTACTCGGGGAATGGAGATGGGTGCCTGCATAATCAAACACTACACAAGCAGTGTGCTCAGTGCCTTGGCGGAGGCCTCTCCGTGGGCTCATCTCTACTATCTGCCTGCTCACAGATTCTACCCCTAAACTTTACTGACCCTGAGCCTCAGTTTTCTTATCTGTAAAATGGGCCCACTTGGCAGTGAGGAACCTGCGTTCTGGAGTGGAATGGACCGGTTCAGGTCTCCGCTATACCACTTCCCAATTCCGTGTCCTTGACCAACGTCCCTATCCTGTGTTAAATGGGGACTGTGCTAGCGACCTCGTGGAGTTGTCTGAGGTTTAAATAAGCAAATGCACGTACCTGGAACAGTGCTCTTAGATCTGTCTGTATGGGACCTCGCAAGCCAGAGATACGGGATCTCCTTGGAGAACTGGGGAATCGGCAGAGAGGGACGCCAGAGTGAAGGCGGTACCGGTGAGATAAGGAGCTATCTGTCTACTTGTCCATTCATTTCTGTATCTCTCCCTGCAATCCTGGATGTCAGCGCCCGGCCCGCTCTCCACCTCCTGGCCATGGAGGTAGAGACCAAGGGTCATTTGATTGACTGAATGATGAAAAGATGGAGATCCGCCGTGAAGGGGTAGCGGCATCTCCTCAACCCTTTTCCCACCTCTTCCGCACCATACTGGGACCACTTGAGGCACTGATCCCCAGTGAGGCAGGAAAAGAACGGAGTTAGATTGATAACAAAAAAAAAAATAAATTATAACTCATTCTCTTTGTGTCTGGGTTGGTCAGAGCATGGTAGACTCCCAGAGACAAAGACTGGCAGTGACTGAGCCCGGTTCAGAGAGACCCCCAGGGAAATCAGATACAGGCTCAGGACCCTTTAGAGTCTCAAGGCACATTGGTCTCCTGTTCTGGGCATGGTGGAGCAAAGGCATGAAGCCAGGGTTATAGGTGCTTCCTCTCTATGAGTCCGTGAGTGAAATCTATGTGGGACAGAGCCCTAGCAATTGGATCAAGGGCACTGGGGCAAAACAGACTGCAAGTCCACCCTGCATCTGGATTCTTCATGAGATTCAGTGAATTTCGACCTCAGTGAAGCCATTTCGAGGTATGTGTTCTGGTTGGAAAGGACATTGTCAGCAGCAACCGTCACTGGAATAAACATGTCACCCGGGAGTCTGAGCTGGCCGGAGGGTTGGCAGCCAACCAAGTCTGAGAGCTGTCAGTTCTCAGGAGGCAACGTGGATTCTCCCAGGGACAGTGACGTGGCCAGATCGAGCGCTTTACAAAGAGCCCTCTGGTGGCAGAGAGGAGGGCGATGTCTCCTGTGGATGTGCATCAAGGACAAATGATTGTAGGGGACACCTAGGACTAAAATACGCAACAGAGAAGGGTTCTTCCCCGACACCAACTGTTCTTAGAATGTGGGACCATACGACAGGCCAGGAGAAAGTCCAGGAATGTTCAAATTTGTTCCTCCATTCAACACATTTGTTACCTTTAATCGACATGACATTTATGCATATACACAGGGTGCAGTGCGATCATTTGATATATGTGTACAAGCTACAGTGATCAAATCAGGACCGTGAGCATTGCCGTCTCTTCCTGCCTTTACTATTTCGATGTGTTAGGGGCCTTTGAATACACTCCCAGTTATTTTGCAATTTAGCATCCATTGCTGTAGACGAGAGGTATCAGCTTGTGCTGCAGAGTAGCAGAACTAATCCTTCCATTGAACTGTCTTCTGGTGCCCGATGTCGGCCCTGGTCTACTCCCTCTCCCCCTCCCCCTTCCCAGTCTCAGTGTCTTCTCTTCTACTCTACTTGGATGAGATCCATGATTTTAGCTTCCATAAATGAGTGAGAATACGTTGTATTTATCTTCCTGTGCCTGGATTATTGCACTTAGCATGCGGTCTCAAGTTCCATCGAAGTTGCCACAGCTGACAGCATTCCATTCTTTTTATGGCTGAATAGTATTCCACTGTGTCTGTAGACCACATTTCCATCCTCCATGCGTCCGCTGATGGCCCCCTTAGTGGCTTTTGTGTCTGGGTCATTGTGAAGACTGCTGTGATTTCTTTTTTCTGAGCTCTTGTGTCCCTGCCCTGTGTCAGCTGCTGGGGGTACAGCGATAAATAAGACAGACACGACTTGCTGCCCTGCAGAGCTTCCGTTTTAGTGGAGAGACAGACAATACACAAAATGAATCAGCACATGTATATAATCAGTTATATGGTAATAGAAGCTATGAAAAAGATTATAAAGAGAACACGGAGAAGGAGCATCAGAGAAGGGGAAACTGTTTAGCCATGGCCTTAAAGGTGAGTTTGTTTGTTTTTTTTTTTTTTTCTCCAACAAAAATCTTTCAGGAATGGTAACTTTCTGGATCCTATGGCTGACCGGGTACCCAGAAACAATTACTATGATGATAAAACAGCTGGTATTCATTTGGCAGCTACACCATGGAACCCAAAACGTTGTTCCTACCTGATCATAGGTGTTCTTTAATGCACGCTTCATGTGCTAGATAAGGGAAGCAGAAGTCCGTGGTGGGAAGGGAGCCACCCTCGACGGCACAGCACCAGTGACGTGCAGCCTGCGTCTCTTCAAACCCTTATCCTTTGCTTTGCATGCATAACAAGTAGGGTAACTCCTCTTAATTCCAAATTCCAGTTCTCAGCTACTATGATCAGTAACTTCGGATAAGACAACCAAAGAGAAAAGGGTGGCTTGTTTGATTAGATAAATGAATTTTTTCAAGTGTGTCTATCAGAGGTGATATAAAATATTTGCAGGGTAAGAGTGAAGTGTCCACTCAAGACTTGGTCAGACTTTTCATCAATGCACCCCCCCTTTTTTTTTTTTTTTGCATTTCAAAGAAAAAAAGGCGGGGGAGAGAGAGATCTATCTCCCATCTGTTGGTTCACTCCCCAAAAGTCCACAATAAGAAGAGTTAGGGCGGGCCAAAGCCAGGAGCTAGGAGCTCCATCTAGGCCTCCCACATGCATGGCAGGGACCCAATTACTTAAGCCATTACCTGTGCCTCCCAGGATGTCCGTTAGCAGGAAGCTGGAGTCAGACTAGAACCAGGATTTGAACTCTGACACTGGTATAAGATGCACGTGTCCCAAGCATTGTCTTAACTGCTGTGCCAAAGATCTGTCCCCAATATCCTTGTTGATTAGTATTCACGATTACACTTCTTTAAAAAAAAAATTTATTTATTTTATTTGAAAAGTAGAGTTACAGAGAGGCTGTGGCAGAGAGACAGAGAAAAAGGTCTTCCATCCGCTGGTTCACTCCCCAGTTGGCTGCAATGGCCAGAGCTGCGCCGATCCGAAGCGAGAAAGCCAGGAGCTTCTTCCGAGTCTCCCACACGAGTGCAGAGGCCCAAGCACTAGGGCCATTGTCTACTGCTTTCCCAGGCCATAACAGAGAGCTGGATTGGAAGTGGAGCAGCCAGGACTTGATCTGGCGCCTATATGGGATGCCAGCACTACAGGCAGAGGCTTAACCTATTATTCCACAGCTCTAGCCCCAGTTCTCTACATTAAAAAAACTAAAATATAGGCCGGCGCCATGGCTTAACAGGCTAATCCTCCGCCTTGAGGGGCCGGCACACCGGGTTCTAGTCCCGGTTGGGGCGCCGGATTCTATCCCGGTTGCCCCTCTTCCAGGCCAGCTCTCTGCTATGGCCCAGGAAGGCAGTGGAGGATGGCCCAAGTCCTTGGGCCCTGCACCCGCGTGGGAGACCAGGAGAAGCACCTGGCTCCTGGCTTCGGATCAGCGAGATGCGCTGTCCGCAGCGGCCATTGGAGGGTGAACCAACGGCAAAGGAAGACCTTTCTCTCTGTCTCTCTCTCACTATCCACTCTGCCTGTCAAAAAAAAAAAAAAAATTAAAATATAACACATAAGGCTAAAGTCCCATTTAACTGCTACTATTGATCCTGAGCCACCCTTCCCAGCCCTATTTGGTGGATCTTTCCAGATGTTTTAATAAATGTTTCCTTTTGTCTATAAAATCTACATAATATTGCTGTGTATGTGCTTGAAGCTTTTCATATTTTTACATAAATAGTGTCACAAAGGGTAAAATTTAGAAATTACACTTTTTGTTTAAGAGGCAGTAAACCTGAGATATCTAACACCTCACCAGGAGCTAATCTTTTTTTTTTTTTAATAAGATCTTTTTATTCAAAAGGCAGAGTTGGAGAGAGAGAGAAAAGAGACAGAGAGAGATAGATCTTCCATCCATTTGTTCACTCCCCAAATGGCTGCAATTACCAGGCTGGGTTGATCTGAAGCCAGGAGCCAGGAGCTTCCTCTGGGTCTCCCATGTGGGTGGTCGGGGCCCAAGGACTTGGGCCGTCTTCTACTGCTTTCCCAGGGCATTAGCAGGAAGCTGGATCAGAAGTGGAGCAGCTGGGACTTGAACCAGTGTCCATATGGGATGCTGGGGCCACAGACCATGGTTTTAATCCACTGAGCCACAGTGCTGGTCTGACAAGCCATTTTTAAGGACAAACCAAGGAGTAAAATTAATGTCTACCACAGCCCCAGCAGGTACCAGACACTGCACCAGAACATTTATCAAAAAATCTTAGAGGTCTTAGGGCCGGCGCTGTGGCATAGCAGGTAAAGTGGAAGAAGCTCCTGGCTTTGGATCAGCACAGCTCCAGCCATTGCAGCCAATTGGGGAGTGAACCAGCGGATGGAAGACCTTTCTCTCTCTCTCTCTCTCTGCCTCTCTGTGTAACTCTAACTTTCAAATAAATAAATAAATCTTTTAAAAAAAATCTTAGAGGTCTCAGATTTGAGTCAAAGATGTATGTTCCCAAGGGTGAATGTGTAACACAGTTTCCACAGCATTATGTTCAAACTCAAAATTTAATAATAATAGCAATACTGTGAAACTAATAATGACAATGATGACAGTCATGCTAATGCTATAGCAAGATATGAATTCCTATTTTGTTCCCAGAGGATTTTTCCCTCCCTTGCACCAAGAAAGAAACCAGATGTTGTGTTCTGACTGTAGGAGGGGATTGGTTGGCATGGAAAAAGGCCAAAGTAACACCTAAGGACCCTCCATTCCTGCCTTTGTTGTTTGAAACGTTGTTTCTGTGGGCCCTGTGTTGCATCACTTCTGAGGGCAGGGGGAAAAGGCAAGGATGTGTGATGGAAGAGTCGCCAGAGCTGGAAACGAGCCGAGACTTGCAGGTCCTAACTCTTCGAATGCCCAGGCAAGGCTACAGTGTGTCAGAGGGAAATGACCTCCCAGTGGACATCTGGACTATGGCCTGGGAGTCCCCGCTTAGCCAAAGTCCTTGTGCCCGAGCAGGACAGAGCAGCAGCCAAGTCACCACCCAGCTCCAAAAATCCAGTGCGTGGGGTGGACATTGGGTCAGCAGTTAAGCCAGGGAGGGAACATCCACATCTCTTATCTCAGGGCCCAGCTTTGAGTCTCAGCTCCGCTGAACAATTCCAGCTTTAGGCCAGGGCTGTGGCGTAGTGGGCTTATCCTCTGCCTCTGGTGCCGGCATCCCACATAGGCGCTGGTTCCAGACCCGGCTGCTCCTCTTCCAATCCAGCTCTCTGCTATGGCCTGGGAAAACAGTGGAAGATGGCCCAAGTCCTTGGGCCCCTGCATCCGCGTGGGAGACCCGAAAGTTCCTGGCTGCTGTCTTTGCATTGGTCCAGCTCCAGCCACTGTGGCCATTTGGAGAGTGAACCAGCAGATGGAAGACCTTTCTCTCTGTCTCTCCCTCTCTTTATCTTTACCTCTAACTCTTTCAAGTAAATAAATACATCTTTAAAAAAAATAAAAATAAAACAAATTCCAATTTCCTGCTAATGTGTATCCTGGGAGGCAGCAGGTGATGGCCCAAGTAGTTGGTTCCCTGCCATCCACATAGGAGGTCCGGATCAAGTTCCAGGCTGGCTTTGGCCTGGCCCAGTCTCAACTATTGCAGACATTTGGGGAGTGGACCAACAGAAGAGGTCTCTCTTTTTTTTCTCTCTCTGTGTGCGTGCACATGCACACACGTGTTTTTTGACCTTTCAAATAAATAAAAATAAATAAATAAATAAAACCTTAAAAACAAAAGCTGGGGCCAGTGCTGTGACATAGTGGGTTAAGCCACCGTGCTAACATCCCATATGGGTGTCCATTCAAGTCCTGGCTGCTCCACTTCCAATCCAGGTCCATGTCAAGGCACCTGGGAAAGCAGCTGACCATGCACCCATGAAGGAGACCCAGAAGAAGCTCCTGGTTCCTGGCTTCAGATTGGCACAGCTCTGGCCATGGTGGTCACTTGGGGAGTGAACCAATGGATTGATGATTTCTCCCTGTCTTGCGCTCTCTCTCTCTCTCTCTCTCTGACTTTCAAATAAATAAATATTTAAAATAATAATAAAAACCCAAGGCAGGGCCTTGGGCCATGATCTGAATGGCACTGATCCAGGCTTTCCAGGACCACTGCCCACCAGAGGCTGAGCCAAATCTTCCATCAGGTCCAGTGAGCTATGGGAGCCTCTGTGGCTTTGATTTAGGGGGGAAAAATCCCACAAAATTATGTGACCTTCCTGGTACCCAAGCGTGCTGGGCCCTGCACCAGGGACTTCACGTGCACCATCTCCTTCAGTCCCGTCACAGAGAGAGTTCGGTTCCCCTTTTCTTAGTTGAAGACAGGAAGGCTCTTGGAAGTGAGGGCTTCAGCCTGGAGGGTACCTGATGCAGCATCCCACCACGCCTATGTCTTACCAAGTTACAAGTTCTACCTACATCAGCCATAGGGTGGCACTTGTGAGTGGCAAGCCACAGAAGCCCAATACAAACTGGGAATTTACTGTCACAAAACTAAAACGACCAAGTGTGGTTTATGGAGGTCACTCTTGTGGCCCTTCCTATTCCCCATTTTAAAAATGTATTTATTTATTCGAGAGAGAGAGAAAGACCTTCCATCTGCTGGTTCACTCCCCCAATGCTGGCAGCAGCCTGAGTTGGGCCAGACTGAAGCGGCCGAGCAGCCTGGAACTCAATCAGGGTCGCCTGTACGGGCAGCAGGGACCCAGGCACTGTGCCATCACTGCCGCCTCCCAGGGAGGAGGATGGATTTGTAAGAGGAGCCAGAACCTGAATCCACGCGCTCTGGTACAAGATACAGGTGTCCAAAACAGCACCTTAAGCACTCTGCCAAACACCCACTTCATCTTTCTCCACTTCTCCACTCCATCTTCTATAGCTGGCTGTGTTTTGAGTTAAGCCCATCTCTTTCTGATTTCAAGGGGGCCTCCGGAAGCCTCTGCAGTGGTGGCCGTCTCTTTTGTGCAGCACTGAAAAGTGAGTCTGCTTCTTCAGTATCCCAGATACAATTCTGTACCTCCCTGATGGCTGATTGGACCATAAGCTCTTCCTTGAACCAATCACTAATTGCCTAGAGAGAAGGAGTGCACTGATTGGCTCAGCTTCAGTCACTGGCTCCCCCCTCTTTGAGCCAGAAGTTCATCATTTTTGCCCTAACCTTTGACTGTCTACAAGGCAGTATCGCTGTGCTGTAGCTTCCAAAGGGGAACAGCTCACTGCAGGGCCAAAGGAGAGAATTCTGCCCATTCTCTATGTATGTGAGATTAACAAGCATCTTGGGGCTGGGCAGGGTGGGGTGGGGTGTTGGGGGTGATGCTTACTAACGGTGCTTGGTCAGCTCAGAAGTCAGAGGTGAGGAGTGACACTGAGAGCAGCCTCAGTTTATTCTCTGCCCATCCCCCATGGACACAGACCTAAGCACTTAGGAGACACTATTTTCCTAACCACATTGACGCTTTGAGAGTGACGTGATTGGGCAGCAGCACAGACAGGCTAATATTTTTTTTAAAGAAGCACTTTTTAAAATTGTATTTATTTACTTGAAAGAGTTACACGGAGAGAGGAGAGGCAGAGAGAGAGGCCCTCCATCTGATGGTTTGCTCCCCAATTGGCCGCAACGGCTGGAGCTGCGCCGATCCGAAGCCAGGAGCCAGGAGCTTCTTCCGGGTCTCCCATGTAGGTGCAGCGGCCCAAGGACTTGGGCCATCTTCTACTGCTTTCCCAGGCCATAGCAGAGAGCTGGATTGGAGGTGGAGCAGCCAGGACTAGAACCCGCGCCCATATGAGATGCTGGTGCCTCAGGCCAGGGCGTTAACCCACTGTACCACAGCACTGCCCCCCAGACAGGCTAAGATTAACAGTTGCTAATCTCACATCGGTTCCTCATTCTTCCTCATTTTTTGGAGCAGGCGGCTATAGGACCATTGCTCAGTTCAACACTCACCTTTTGTTCTTTCTTGAAGCCAGTGGTGGCCGTGTAGAAGCGTTCTTGCCAGTGAGATGTGAATAGAACTTTGTTAGAAGAATGCAGATAGCTTTTGCTTCTGAACTAGCTCTCTCCTTCGTCCATTCTTGTTTATTCTCTCTCCTTTGCCTTCCTTTCTGCCTTGATCATGGACTGGATGGCTAGAGCCAAAGCAGACCTTTTGTGGCCATGAGCCTCACAGAGACATAGGCCCTAATAGAATCAAAATGGTGGAACCATGGCAGAAACACGTCTGGGTATCTCTTGATTTTTTTCTTTCAAATCCTCAGTAGAATTCTTGTTTGTATGCTTGTCTCTCGTTTAGCCTCGCTTGGCAGATTTATGAGAAAAGCAAATCTTTCTTGTTTAGATACTAGTTAAGTAAGGTGTCGTGCATGCACCTTGAACATTAGCATCGTGGGAGCTCGTTAGAAATTCATCTCAAGTATCACTATGCTCCCAAATCGGGGTATAGTAAATACTTGAAATTCCTTCACCTATACATTTTCAAAAAGATTATAAAAAATGCCCTCAGACATGAAACCTTTTGAGTGTGACAAAGGAAGGAAGGAAGGAAGGAAGGAAGGAAGGAAGGAAGGAAGGAAGGAAGGAAGGAAGGAAGGGAGAGAATTCAGAATCTCAGGCCAGCCGTAGACCCCACATAGGCTACAGGATCCTCTGTTGATTTGGGGCTGCAGGAAAGCATGAGAAGCGGTGGTTCTGGTAGCTTAGGAGTGTAGGGTGCAGTGGAAACAGCGCACAGAGATTGCCTGGACCCCACCCGATGGGAGCAAATGCGTTGGCCGTCATCACAGACAGCTGGAGCAGGATGGAAGGGACATGGCAGGGCAGCCAAGACAAAAGCTATTTGGGGCATTTGTGAGATGTTATGAAGGTAGAGAGGTTGTGGAAGGGGTAGGCCTGGTTCGAGTCCTGGCTCCTCCACTTCTGATTCAGCGTCCCATGAGGGCACTGGGAGGCAGCAAGTGATAACTCAAGTTCTTACGTCCGTGCCAGCCATATGGGAGACCCAGACTGAGTTTCCAGATGCCGGCTTCAGCCTGGCCCACCCCCAGTTGTTGTAGGCATTTGGGGAGTGAACCAGCAGATGGAAGACTTCTCTCTGTCTCTGTGTCTATGCCTTTCAGATAAAATGAAAAAGAAAAAAGTGTAGGGGAAATTGAAATAAAAGGTAACTATTTGGGTGCAAACATTTCAAAATCTATTCATAATTTTCCCAACATATATCTATGCATTTTTCAATGAATTTTTCTTTTAATTTCTGTGTACTTACCTATTTGAAAGACAGAGATAAACAGAGATCTCCCACCCTCCCCACATGCCCACCCCTGGCCAAAACCAGGAGCTTGGAGCTCCATCTGAGTCTCCCCCATGGATGGCAGGGACCCAGCTTCTTAAACCTCCCAGGGTGTGCATCAGCAGGAAGTTGGGATGGAGGGCAGAGCCTGGACTAGAACCCAGGCACTCTGACATGAGATGTGCTGTCTTAAACTCTTGGCCCACCCCTCTGTGACCTTTTTGAGGACCTCACATATCTTGCCCCTTCAGAACCAGGGACCCAGGGTGGGTGTTTGGTATAGCAGATAAGATGCCACTTGGGATGCCTGTATCCCGAATTGTAGTGCATAGGTTTGAGTCCCGGCTCAGCTTCTGATCCCAGCTTCCTGCTGATGTGCACACTGGGATGACAGCTCCAGTAGTCGGGTCCCTGGCACCCATATGGCAGACCTGGATTGAACTTCCAGCGCCTGGCTTCAGCCCCAGATGTTGTGAGCTCTGGGGGAGGAATCAGCAAATGGACACTCTCTCTTCGTCTGATTCTAGCTTTCTCTCTGTGTCTCTCTGCCTTCTAAAAAGGACTGGAGAAAGCATCAGGCACTCTGCTTCATGACACACTGAGAGTGACCAGGAGTAAGCCCAGAAAGCGGCTCTGTGCTGAGGATTCCCTCCCTGTCTCTTCTTTCTCCTGCTGTACCAGGAAGCCTAATGCCCTGTGGACTTTCAGGGTGGAGGTGCTAGGTTGGCTGTGCCCCATGGCTGAGTTCAAGGTGCCTGAGCACCATGCCTTAGACAATGAGGTGCGGTCCCTCGGAGATGTCCTACATCTGTGTTTCTACCCCAGACCCTTGACCTCACACCTGTAGACATTCTCTGTAGGCAACATGTGGAACGTCTTTTCCTAGCTTGTAACAAGCCACTGGTGTCTTCCTGCCCTGCGTCCCTCAGCGCTGACACACGATCAGGACGGTTTCTCTCTGCTCTGTGGATCTGTTCTCCTCACTGACCCAAATGTGGTAAAGCTGCCCAATGGGTGCCAGTCATCCCAAGTCGGATTAATGAAAGTATATGGCTTTGGGGCCGGCGCTGTGGCACAGTGGGTTAACGCCCTGGCCTGAAGTGCCAGCATCCTATATGGGCGCCGATTCTAGTCCCAGCTGCTTCTCTTCCGATCCAGCTCTCTGCTATGGCCTGGGAAAGCAGTAGAAGATGGCCCAAGCCCTTGGCCCCTGCACCTGCATGGGAGACCCGGAAGAAGCTCCTGGCTCCTGGCTTCAGATCGGCACAGCTCCGGCCGTTGCGGCCATCTGGGGAGTGAACCATTGGATGGAAGACTTCTCTCTCTCTCTCTGCCTCTCCTCTCTCTGTGTAACTCTGCCTTTCAAATAAATAAATAAATATTTAAAAAAAAAAAAAAGTATATGGCACAGAACCAGGGAGTGGGACTTGGGTCAGCCCTCAACGGGGAAGAACATTCAGTTCTGAGGGGAAGGTTGCCAAAAGCAGCAAGTTCGGAGGAGACTGTCCAGAGAGGGAAAGGTTCAAGGCCAAGAGCGATGAGTAACATTGAAAGAATTGGGGTTGTCGGGCCTGGAGCAGAGATGACTCAGGAGGAGTTCGCTTCCAAACGAGCGTGCAGCGGAAAACAAGGAGCCCTTGCCCACTGCCCCCTCGGAATCCAGCCAGCCGCCTCCAGCTCAGCCCCTCTCCTAACCCCTCTGACATGCCCCTCTTCTCAAACTGGTGCCCCGCTCCTTCTTCTCATCTTCGGCCCTCATTCCTGAAAAAATTGAGGCCAGAAAGGAAAAAGAAAAGATCCACATCATCCATTAATGAGTGTCTGACCCGATCCTCTCCTCCTGCCTTGTGGTCTTATGGAACTGGACTTCCTCCAAGGTGAATTCTGCACTGAGACCTTGGAGTCCATCCATCGGCTCTGGTCCTGTTTTTTCCAGCAGCCCCCACTCGGCTAGCTCCTTCTCCTTCTTCTAGAAAGAAGCCCGTCTCTTCTGACAAACCACCCCTCCCTGTCCTGTTTCCCTCTGCCCTGTAGTCCCATGCCAGCACCGCTTACACTTCCCATCCCGCCCCCCCCACTGCACACTTACACCGTCAAGCCTTCAAAGCACACTGCAGTACGCCAGTGCTACTTAAGCTATTGCAGATTGTCGGCCTGAACCACACACAGAATTGCCATGTTATGGGAAACAGCTTGTTTGAGATATAATTCACGCACCCTACAATCCCCATGTGCAATGTGTACAGTTCAGTGTTTTTGTTTTTGTTTTTTGCCGAGTTGTGTGACCATCGCGACAATGAATTTCAGAAACTGTTTATCACCCCCAGAAAGGAGCTTCCCGTGTCCTTTGATGATCACTTCCTAGTATTCCAGTCTCTCCCCCACCCCAGCCCTTGACATCCACTTATCCACTTCCTCTCTCTATGGATTTGCCTTTTCTGGACATTTCGTAGAGACATAGCCTTCTACAAATATGTGGTATTCTGTATCTGGCTTCTTTCACTTAGCATAATGCTTTCAAGGTTCATCCACATCCCCTCTTCCTTTTTTATGCCAGATAATATCCCATAGGATGGATGTGCTGTATTTTTTTTATTCATTCATCAGGTGGTAGGCATTTGAGTTATGTCTACTTTTTCATGATTATGCATAAAACTGTCCTAAGCATTTATTTACGGGTGTTTGTGGGAACGTATGTTTTCCTTTCTCTAGGGCGTATACCTGGAGGTGGAGTTGTTGAGTCATAGGGGAACTTTACTTTGGACTTCTTGAAGAGTTCCCTGACTGCTCTCCATGGTGGTTGCAATATCGTACATGCCCGCCAGCAGTGGTGGAGGGTTCCAGGCTCTCCCCATCCCAGGCAGCACCTGTTCTCATCCGCCCTTCTTGTTAGAGCTGTCCTAGAGGCTGTGGAGTGACAGCTCCTTGTGGTTCTCATCTGCATTTCTGTAATGACTAATAGCGCTGAGCATTGTTTCATGTGCTTGCTGTACCTCTGGATGTCTTTCTTGGAGAAATGGCCATACAGATTCTTGGCATATTTCTTTATTTTGGTTCTATATCTTTTTGTTATTGAATTGTAGGTGTTATTTTCTAGATGTAAACCTCTCATAGTATGAACCAGCCTGTATGGCCATCAAAGTCTGTGTAATCCAGACTCTATAGATATCACAGGAATTCTCACTACTAGTCAAAAGAGAATAACGAGGGGCCAGCATTTTGGTACAGTGGGTTAACCTGTCACCTGCAATGCCGGTATTCCATATGGGTAACAATTCAAGTCCTGGCTGCTCTGCTTCCAATCCAGCTCCCTGCTGATGTGCCTGAGAAGGCAACAGACGATGTCCCAAGCACTTAGGCCCCTGCAACTCATGTGGGAGACCCAGATGGTGTTCTAGGCTCTTGGCTTCAGCCAGGCCCAGCCCTGGCCATTGCAGCTATTTGGAGAATTAACCAACAGATGGACAATCTCTCTCTCTCCCTCTTTCTCTCTCTCTCTCTCTCTCTTTCTCTGTCTTCCCTCCTTCCCATAACTCTGCCTTTCTAATAAAATAAAAAATCTTTACAATTTTTTTAAAAATAGAAAGAATAAGTACATGGCCTTCATTGTAAGCTAAAAAGACCTTTATGAATTCTACCACCTATCATTTATACGAGAAAAATGTGTAAGTTTAAATATAGCATAATGTTTAATGTTGAACACTAAAAACATTTTCTATTAAGTCAGGAATCAGATAAGGGAAATAATATTGGCACTATTATTTACCATTGTTCTAGGTATACCAAGATGGAAAAAAAACAGACATTTTGAGAATTTCAAAGTGGAGCCAACAGGATGATATTTGCAAGTAATATGATTCCATAGTTAGCAGTCCCCGAGTACCACTAAGAAATCTCTCCTAATCAATGAATTAAGTCAACAAGGTAGTAGGTTACAAAACAAATCGCCAAAATCCAGTGTTTCTAGGTTTCACAGCAACGGTTAGGAACCAAGCTGGAAGAAGTGCTGTACCTCAGCAGCACCAACACCAATTTAACAGCAGCAAGGAAAATTAAGAAATAAGAGAAGCAAAGGCAAATGCACACCTGTTCATCAATGAGAAGACTTAATAGTGTAGAGATGGATACTCTCTCTCTAAATTGAACTCTACCTTTAATTTTAGGTCAATCAAAATATATTATGAGGGTTGGAGGGGCTTTGTTTTGTCTTGGAAGTAGACTCATTGCGTCTAAAGTTCAAATGGAAAAATAAATAAGTGAATCTTGCCAGGAAAATTCTGGAAAAGGAAAGTAATAAAGAGGGATTAACCCTCATAAGGATCGGAGCATATAATAAAACTGCACCAAAGAAAAAGGTTTGGTGCGGGTGCAGGAAGAGAAAGCCAGATTCATGAGGCTGGTTAGAACTGGAAACAGAGCCAAGGACCACACTATGGCTCTGAGGGCTAAGCCGCCGCTCATGACACCTGCATTCTGTATCAGAGCACTGGGTTAAGTCCCAGCTACTCCACTTCATATCCAGCTCCCTGCTAATGCACTGGGAAGGCAGCTGATCCAAGCACTTGGGCCCCGGCCGCCCATGTGGAAGACCTGGATCCAATGCCTTGTCTATTGCAGGTATTTGGGGAGTGAACCAGGAAATGGAAGACTCTCTCTCTCTCTCTCTCTCTGCCTTTCAAATAAATAAATCTTATTTTTAAAGTGAAGATAAAAGAAATATATGCAAATACATATATTTGCAAATACTATATGATAAAGCCATCTTCCAAATAAGGGAGAAAAAACAAACCTACACAGTGTAGTAATTAGTGTTGGAGTAATAGGCTAGCCATTTGGAAAAGCATAAGTTAAAGACAGATGCCTTTCTGATGCCTTCCACTAAATAAATTCCAGACTGATAAACAATTTAAGGAAACATAAATGAAATTAGGGATAAAGAGAAAACATGGAAGTGCGAACACACACAATCTTGAATTGAGAACATCTTTTTATTTTTTTAAAGATTTACTTATTTGTCTGAAAGGCAGAATTACAGAGAGGCAGAGGCAGAGAGAGAGAGAGAGAGAGAGAGAGAGAGGTCTTCCATCCGCTGCTTCACTTCCCAGATGACCGCAATGGCCAGAGCTGCACTGATCTGAATTCAGGAGTCTGGAGCTTCTTCCAGGTCTCCCACATGGGTGCAGGGGCCCAAGGACTTGGGCCATCCCCTATTGCTTTTCCAGGTCATAGCAGAGAGCTGGACTGGAAGTGGAGCAGCCAGGATTTGAACCAGCGCCGATATGGGATGCCGGCACTGCATGCGGCAGCTTTACCTGCTGCGCCACAGTGCTGGGCCCAAGAAAACTTTTTTAAGGAGACACAAAACCCAGATGCTTAAAGGAAAAATTGGTCACATAAACTTAAAATAGCTGTAAAGCATAGGAACCACACAGAATACGTTAAAAAGTAGGTAACAAGCTAGAAAAAAAGTTTTCACAATCCAGACTGTAGACAAAGAATCAGATGCTTTAATATACAAAGAACTCTTATAATCAAACATAAAAATATGAGTACCTTTAAAACTGGACTAACGCTATGAAGATGCAACGCACATGAAACAAATACAAATTATGTGTAAATACATAAACACACACACACAAAAAGAGCTGGGCATTTGGTGCAGCAGTTAAGACCCTGTTTGGAATGCCTGCATTTCATGTGGGAGTGCCTAGGTTTGAGTCCCTGCTCCACTTCCAATCCAGCTTCCTGTTAATGCACACCCTGGAAGGCAGTGGTGATGGCTCAAGTACTTGGGCTCCTGCAACCCATGTGGGAGATTGGGATTGAATTCCAGGTTCCTGGCTTCAGCCCTAGCTGTTGTGGCTACTTGGGCAATGAACCAGCAAATGGAAGATCTGTTTGTCTGTCTCTGTGCCTTTCAAATAAAATAGAGATAAATAAGTTTTTAAAAGAAGAAGCCAACAAGACAACAACAAAAAGTACCTCAATCTCGCTAGTGACTAAAGAAACAAGAGATATGAATGAAAGTAAGATAATGGGTTGGCAAAGATACAAGTGTTTGACACATTGAGTTAGAGAACATGGGTGCTTTCATAGATAGCTAGTGAGTGTAACTTGGCACGTTCTCTTTAAAAGGCAAACTGGAATATGGATCACACTTTGAAATGTTCACATCTTTGACGTCATCCTTCCACTGCCATGAATCCTTACCATAGATACCTCAGCAAAAGTGTAAAAAGGGGAATTTTAATAATAATAATAATAAAAGAAAGAGCCAATTGAGAGTAAATTCCTGACACAGCCTAGAAGCAGAAGCAGGTGCATGGTGCTGGAATACTCTGGAATAAATTAGGCAGTATTCCTGTAAGCTAGGAAATTCTCCAACACGACCTCAATCATCGCGATCAGGAAATCAGCACGGATACCACCAAACGCTCCTGCCCTACTCCGGCTCATGGTTCCACTGAGCCTGTCTTCAGCAGAAGGACCCAGCTCAGGTGGCAGCATGGGTTCTGTCATCATAGGTCTCAAGCCTCCTTAAACTAAGAGCAGTTCCTCAGTCATTCCTGGCTCTCATAACCTTGAAACTTTAAGAAATTACAGGCCAGCCTTTTGGAGAAGGTCACATGTGATTTCCTCCTGGTCAGGTTCAAGTTGGGCGTCTGGACAGGAATGGCCTGGGAGCATGGTGCATCCTTATCTCACCCTGCCAGGTGGTACTAGGTTCGGATTTGTCCCATTCCCACTGATGTTCACTTTGATCACCTGATTAATGTGGTGTCTAGTTTTCCCTTCTAATTTGTGAGTCTCTTGTGGGAGACGTGAAATTTTGTCTATATTTCATTTTTTATCGCACGTCTTTTGAAGCAGCTTTTTTGACTCATCTATTGCAGATGCCTGATTTGATAAGTTATGACATACGAATACAGCTGTGAAACCACCACCACAATCCAGATAGCAAACATATCCATCATCCCCCAAGTCTCTATGACTTTTTAGAATCTTCCCGTCTTGCCTTTTCCTGCATCCTCTCCATCCCCAGGAAGCCAAGGACATTCTTCCTATGACTACAGAAAAATCTGCCTCTCCCAGAATTTTATATAAACCAAATCATACACTTTGTTCCACCCCTCTGGATTTTTTTCTATCAGCATAATTATTTTGAAATTCATCCTCATTGTATATCTCAATTTTTCATTGCTTTTATTGCTGAATAGTAGTTCTTTTGTTTTAAGATTCATTTTATTTGTTTGAAAGGCAGAGCTACAGAGAGAGGGAGAGACAGACATACAGACACACACACACACAGAGAGAGAGAGAGAGAGAGAGAGAGAGAGAGAGAGAGAGAGAGATACTATCCAATAGTCCACTCTCCAAATGGCTACAACAGCCAGGGCTGTGCCAGATGGAAACCAGGAGCCTAGAATTCCATTTGGGCCTCCCAGGTAGGTGGCAGGGGCCCAAGAACTTGGGCTATCTTACACTGCTTTTCCAGACACATAAGTAGGGAGCTGAATCAGAAGTAGAATAGCCGGGGCTGGTGTTGTGGCCAAGTGGGTAAAGCTATTGCCTGAAGTGCCAGCATCCCAAATGGGCACCAGTTCAAGTCCCAGCTGCTGCACTTCTGATTCAGCTCCCTGCTAATGCACCTGGGAAAGCAGTGGAAGATGGCCCAAGTGCTTGGACCCCTGTACCTGCATGGGAGACATGGATGACGCTCCAGGCTCCTGACTTTGGATCAGCTCAGTTCTGGCCATTGCAGCCATTTGGGGAGTGAACCAGCAGATGGAAGACCTCTCTACCCCTGCCTCTGCTTCTGTGTAACTCTGTCTTTCAAATAAAATAAAGTAAATCTTTAAAAGAAGAAAGAGGAAGAAGAATAGCTGGGACTTGAACTGCCATCCATCTTGGGTATATATGGGATGCTCCACAGAAAGTGGCCTAACCCTCTGTGCCACAGTGCTACAATGCCAGTCCCATAGTATTTTATTATATGGAACTCATATTTGATGTGATTTGGTTGATTATAAATTTACACTTTGGCTATTTGTGTTCTATTTCTGTTTTGTTCATTGTTTACATTTTCTTTTTTAATTTCTTCATACTTAATTTTTAAATTTTTGTTTATTCATTTACTGAGAGGCAGTACAAGATAGAGGTCGAGAGAGATAGAGAGAGAGAATATGGGGCTGGTCCTGTGACACAATAGGTTAATCCTCTGCCTGCAGCATCGGCATCCCATATGGGCGCCGGTTCTAGTCCCGGCTGCCCCTCTTCCAATCCAGCTCTCTGCTATGGCCTGGGAAAGCAGTAGAAGATGGCCCAAGCACTGCACCCACATGGGAGGCCCAGAAGAAGCACCTGGCTCCTGACTTCGGATCGGCGCAGCTCTGGCCATTGTGGCCATCTGGGGAGTGAACCAATGAAAGGAGGACCTTTGTCTCTGTCTCTGCCTCTCACTGTCTGTAACTCTACCTGTGAAATAAATAAATAAAATCTAAAAAAAGAAAAGAAAAGAAAGAGAAAGAGAGAGGAGAGAGAAAGCAAGTTCCCATTCACTGGTTTGCTCCCCAAGTGTTCTCAATCGTTGGGGCTCAGCCAAACCAAAGCCAGGAGCCAGGAATTAAATCTGCATCTCCCACATGGGTGGCAGGGACCCAAACACTTGCATAATCACCTCTGCCTTCCAGGATCTGCATTAGCCGGAAGCTGGAGTCACGAGCCACACCCAGGTTTGGAACCCAGGCGCTCCTGAGATGGGATGCAGGCATCTTAACTGCTAGACTAAGCATTCACACCCTCTGCATACTTCTAGTCAAGTGACCTTTTTTTTGGGGGGGGGGGCAGGCAGAGTGGATAGTGAGAGAGAGAGACAGAGAGAAAGGTCTTCCTTTGCCATTGGTTCACCCTCCAATGGCCGCTGCGGCCAGCGCACCACGCTGATCCGAAGCCAGGAGCCAGGTGCTTCTCCTGGTCTCCCATGGGGTGCAGGGCCCAAGCACTTGGGCCATCCTCCACTGCCTTCCCGGGCCGTAGCAGAGAGCTGGCCTGGAAGAGGGGCAGCTGGGATAGAATCCGGCGCCCCGACCGGGACTAGAACCCGGTGTGCCGGCGCCGCAAGGTGGAGGATTAGCCTGTTAAGGCACGGCACCGGCATAGTCAAGTGACTTTTATGGTCCCATTTTACTTCTTTGAAGAGTGCCAAGAATGGAGGAAGACAGTCTTTCAACAAAAGATGCTGGGAAAACTAGATAACCACACACTAAAGAACAAACTTGAACTTCTACCCAACACCATTTTACTCTTCTGTTGGTTTATTAGCTGTAACTCCTTAGTGTGTTATTTCAGTGGTTGGTGCGGGTCTCACCTAGACATTCCTCACTTATTACAATCTATTATTAAGCTATAGCATGGATCTTGGTATATGACAATACTTCTATTCCTCCCTTTCCAGCTTTACATTTTATTTCTACATGTGTTGTAAACCCCTCGGCTCAGGCACATTTGCAGGGAACTGAATTGGAAGTGCTGAAACAGAGACTTGAATGAGGTGCCAGTGTTGTAGGCAGTGGCTTAACCGGCTAGGCCACACCAGCCCAAAGCTTTCTTTTCCTTTTTTTTTTTTTTTTAAAGATTTAGTTATTCATTTGAAAGAGAGTTCCAGAGGCAGAGAGAGAGAGAGAGAGAGAGAGAGAGAAACAACCAGAGCTGGGCCAATCCAAAGCCAGGAGCCAGGAGCTTCTTCTGGGTCCCCCAGGTGGGTGCAGGGGCCCAAGGACTTGGGCCATCTTCTACTGCTTTCCCAGGCCACAGCAGAGAGCTGGACAGAAGTGGAGCAGCCAGGACTCAAACTGGCACCCATATGGGATGCCAGCACTGCAGGCAGCAGCTTTACCCACTACACCACAGCACTGGCCCCTAGGCTTTCTCTTAAACTTTGTTAGGTACTAAAAGAGTGGTGTTCTTTCAGAACTAATTTTACCACTTCCCAATGCAGAACCCTCCTGGGTACTTCCTCTGAAGCCCTCCAAAGGATAAGGTTTTCTGCTCTTGTCAGCTGGTACAGGAACTAGCCCAAGCTCCCTGTGAGCCCCAGCTACCGTTCCCTCTAGTCCTTTTGTGTGGTTCATCCCAGTCTTGAGTACTTTCATAGCTAAGGACCCAGGCAGGACCCTCTGCACATTTTATGGGTTTTCTCTTCCTTCGCCACTGCCTGAAAACTCCTCAAGCAGAAATGTGGGATTCACTTTACTATTTGCCATTTCTCAGGGATCATTGTCCTGCATGGTTTGATGTCTCATGTTTTGCAAACGTTGTTTTGGGGGATGGCACTGTGGCATAGTGGATAAAGCCACTGTCTGCAGTGCCGGAATCCCATATGGGCAGCGGTTCGAGTCCTGGCTGCTCTACTTCCGGTCTAGCTCTCTGCTGTGACCTGGGAAGGCAGTAGAAGATGGCCCAAGTCCTTGGGCCCCTGCACCCATGTGGGAGACCTGGAAGCTCCTGGCTCCTGGCTTCGGATTGGCGCAGCTCCAGCTGCTGTGGCCAATTGGAGAGTGAACCAGCGGATGGAAGGCCTCTCTCTCTCTCTCTCTCTCTGTGTGTGTGCCTCTCCTTCTCTCTCTATGTAACTCTGACTTTCAAATAAATACATAAATCTTAAAAAGAAAAAAAAGCGGTGTCCTTTTATGTCTACCTAACATACTCGTCCTTCAAAGTCTAGTGCAAATGTCGTCTCCTTTGATGATTGTGAGAGTCTCAGCATCTCATAAACATATAGAAGTGTGTGGGATGCCGGCATCCCACATCAGGGCAATGGTTTGAGTCCTGATTTCTCTGCTTCTAACAGAGCTCCTCACTAATGTACCTGAGAAAGTAGCAGAAGATGGCCAACTCATGTGGGAGACCCAGATGAAGCTCCTGGCTGCTGGCTTCAGCCTGGCCCAGTCCTGGTAGTTGTGACCACTTGGGTAGTGAACCAGCATATGGAAGATTTCTTTCTGGGGTGGGGTTGGTCAGGCTGAAACCATGAGCCAGGAACTTAACCCATGGCTTAGAGAGAGAGAGAGAGAGAGGTCTTCCATCCGCTGGTTCACTCTCCAATTGGCCGCAATGGCCAGAGCTGCGGCGATCTGAAGCCAGGAGCCAGGAGCTTCCTTTGGGTCTCCATGCTGTTTCAGGGGCCCAAGGACCTGGGTCATCTTCTACTGCTTTCCCAGGCCATAGCAGGGAGCAGGATCAGAAGTGGAGCAGCCAGGACTGGGGATGCTGGCACTGCAGGTGGTGGCTTCACCCACTATGCCACAGCGCCAGCCCCAACTAGTAAGTTCTTAAAGAGCCTTTTGTACCTTGCAAGAGGATGTACATTCTGTAGAATATAGTTATTCAAGAACTTTTAGGGGACAGGCATTGTGGAATAGTAGGTAAAGCCACTACCTGCAACATCGGCCTCCCAAATGGGCACTGGTTCGAGTCCTGGCTGCTCCACTTTCAATCCAGCTCCCTGCTAATGGCCTGGAAAAAGCAGCAGGAGATGGCCCAAGTGCTTGGGCCCCTGTTACCCATGTGGGAGATCTAGAAGAAGCTGCTGGCTCCTGGCTTGGGCCTGGCCCAGCCCTGACTATTGTAGCCATCTGGAAAGAGAACCAGGGGATGGAAGACCTCTCTGTAACTCTGATTTTCAAATATATACATATATTAAGTATTTATATATTCAAATTATATATTTATATACTATTTATATATTCAATATTTATATATATATAAAACACCTTCAGTATCCATGCCGTCCAAGCAGTTTTAGCAACGGCAGCACCTGATCAGATCGACCTGTTTTAGAAAGACCACTATGATGGCAATGTGGGTATTTGAACCTAGGGAGACAAGCAGGGAGGGTGGAAAAACCAGTCCTTCATTTGAGTATTAGCAAGGGCCCCTACGTGCTGGGCACTGGGCAATGCAGAGATGCCACAGTGAATAAGTCAGATACAGACTTTACTGTCCCCAAGCTTACAAAAAATCATGAGAATCGAAGATCAGCCAAAGAACGGAAACATTTCTTTGCAAGCATGATTACCGTTGTAGAGAAGTAGAGTCCTTTAAGAACCTGTGATTGGGAAGGTCAAAGCCGGCGAAGGTCAGAAAAGTCTTTCCTAAGGAAGTTACCTTGGGGGCTGAGGGTTAAGGATGGTGAGGAGTGGGCTGGAGCAAGAACATGGACGCCTTTTAGAAAATAAAGGAGGAGCTCTTGGATTGTCTGGGGCATGGCAAGCAAGGAGGCGTGATTGGCGGTGACACTGGGAGACGTTTGAGACCACGTCAAAGATACCAGGCTTCTCATCAGCAGCCCTGGCATGCTTTTGGGTTATTCTAAGGTGGAGAAGAAGATGATGAGGTTTTCATTTTAAGAAAACTCACAGAGCCTGCTGTTTCGAGAGTTGTCAGCAGGCTAAGCATGAACCTATGCAATGCTGGTGAGGAGCTGGAACCCCCAGGACTCTTCCAAACGCTGGGAATGCCACCAGGTCTGACCACGGCTGAAACATCTTTATTGTTTCTTATGTAGTTAAATATGCATTGTCCCATGATCCAATAATTCTATTCCTAGGAATTTGAGAAGAATAAAAACATATATCTGCTGTTTAGGTCCACACTAGAAGACTCAGATGAGGCTGCTCATAACAGCTTTATTCATAATGGCCCCAAACTGGGAAACAGTCCAATGTCCATCAACAGAAGGCTAGGTAAACTGTGGAATAGCCATTCAAGGGAATAATTCTCAGCAATAAAAGGAAGTGAGTTGATATATGCAATGATATGAATGACTCTCCCAGGCACGTTCAGGAAAGAGAAGCCAGGCACAAGGGGTTAACCATGGCATGAGTCTATTAGTACGAGCGTCCAGAACAGACAGTACCAATTCACAGTGACACAAATCAGAAACGTGGTTTAAGATGCTGCTTGGGACTACCACATCCTACATCAAATTGTCTGGTTTCTAATCCCAGTTCTGCTTCCAACCCAGCTTCCTGCTTACTTACATTCTGAGAAGGATGTGGCTGGTAATGGCTTAAGTGCTTGGTTTCCCACCACCCACACGGTAGTCCCTGGTTGAGTCCCTAGCTCCTGGCTTTCACCTAGCCCAGACCTGCGTATTGTGGGTGTTCGGGGAGTGAACCAGCAGATGGGAGACTCTCTCTCTCTCTCTCTCTCTCTCTCTCTCCCTCCCTCCCTCCCTCTTCCCCCCTCTCCGCCTTTTGATAGATTAAGCTTTTTTTAAAAAGAAAAGTGGATTCTTGATGGCAAGTGTGCTACAGGAGAGGATGCAGGTGATTTACTGAGAAACGTTACAAAGGAATTCTCAGAAGTGATACAAGTGTTCTATGTTTGGATTAAGATGATGGTTACAGGAGCATATTTATTTGTCAAAATGTATGAACATTTTCACTGTGCCTGCATGAATTTTATTGTATGCAAACCATGAACATCACCACTACAGCAAAAGGGAGGGGAAAAGGATCTGGAGTTTTCAGGGTGTGTGGGAGGGGTAGCAGAGGAGAAACCGATTAGGGGGAGGCTAAGAAGCAGGTCGGACCACTTGCTGATGCGTTGGCTGTGGGAGGCAAAAGTCAGAGCGAACTCTCAGGTTTCTGGCTGGGGCAGCAGAGCAGTGTTCCTATGGACCTGTCACTTGGCTCTGCTCTAACACTCTCTTCCTGTTCTCCCTCCTACCTTGCTGACTTCTTCCCTGGAGTATCAGACTGCCTAAGGACTGAAGCTTCTGCTCTTCTCTAAATGGGCGGGTGTTGGGGCACAGTGGGTGAAGTCACTACAGTGCCTAGAACTCAGTCCCACTCTCCACTGCTGATCATTTCCTGCTAATGTGCCTGGGAGGTAGCAGGGGATGGCCCAGGTTCGTGGGTCCCTACCACCCAAGACCCACATTGAATTCCTGGCTCTTGGTTTGTGCCCGGCTCGCCACAGTTGTTGAGGCCATTTGTGGAATGAGCCAGCAGATGAAAGATCTTTCTCTCTCTCCCTTTCAAATAAGAATAAATAAATAAATAAGTTTAAGAGAAGAGTGGGTCTCAATAATGTAATGCAGTTAACTCTCCATTGAGCCAGCATTGTGGTGCAGTGGGTTAAGCAGTTAACCCTCCACACTCATGTGTCTACATTCTTGGATTCTGTTAACCATGGATCACAAATTATTCAGAAAAAAATTGCATCCATACTGGACATGCATAGATATTTTTCTTGTCATTATTCCCTACCCAGTAAAGCAAAACAACTCTTTACGTGGTGTTTACTTTGCAGTAGGTATTATCAGTCATTTAGAGATAATTTAAAGTATATTAAGAATATGCATATATGGAAAATGTGCACAGAAAGTATGCAAATGTTCTGCGTGTTATATAAGGAGCTTGAGTATCTGCAGATTTTGATGTTTTTGGGGGGACCTGGGACCAGTTCCTCATGGATACTGATGGATGACTGTACCCATGCACTCCTCACTGTACTCCTTATAGGGTCTGGGGAACAACTGGAATAGTTTTAGTTGATGCAATGAGGAGAGAGGTGTCTTCTATTAAGAGTTCACGGGTAGGAACCGTCAATGCTAGATTGAGACAGTCCCACAAAATCAGGAGTGCCTCCTCTTACTGGACACTCACACTGATGTGAAAGTCACATTTATGGGGCCTGGCTTTGTGGCTCACTGGGTTTGAGCTGCCATCTACCTTGCTGGCTTCCCATATGAGCGCTGGTTTGAGTCTCCACTGCACCACTTCCAATCCAGCTGCCTGCTAATGCACTCGGGAAGGCAGCAGAAGATGATCCAAGGGCTTGAGCCCCGACCACCCACATGGGAGACCCAGATAGACTTCCAGGCTTCAGCCTGCCCCAGCCCCAGCCAGTGCAGCCATTTGGGAAGTGAACCAGCAGATGAAAGATTCTCTCTCTCTCTCAAATAAAAATAAAATAATACAAAAGAAAGCCACATGTATGATGATCTGAGGTGGCACTTCTCTGTCTTCAAAGGTTTTATGCACCTGAACATTTCCAGTAATACACTCACCACATAAATGGAGGGAGAGCTGCTTTTGTTTTGTTCAAACTCAACTGAGATTCATTCCCCATTCTGGAAAAATTATATCTGGACATGACTACAGCTCGTGGCGTGTGGGTGATGAACCTGACACTGCTATGTGAGTCTGTATTGTGTAGTAGTAGCACGGCACATTGGAGCTGGTACCTGTCCACTTCCCTGGGTCTTCCAGTATGGGCGGTCCCCCAAGTGATCACACAGGGAAAGACATTCTGTCTAATTATAATCACTTTCCTTTTACTTCTCCTTTATATCAGAGATAATCTATTACATGTGTATTTTTGGAATTATGCCCTAGGTAAATTATATAAGGGTACTTCAAAAAGGTCATGGAAAATGGCATTAATATATTTTGGTGTAAAATTTTTGAAACCCATGCATAGTTTTTCCATAATCTATGTTTTTTCATGAATGTTTTTGAAGACTCCCATTATACATGTGGGTTGAAAACATTTCTGCACCAAAGTAAACTTTAAAAAAAAAAAGATTTATTTACATATTTGAAAGTCAGAGTAAACAGAGAGAAGGAGAGGCAGAGAGAGAGAGAGAGAGAGAGAGATCTTCCATCTGCTGGTTCACTTCCGAATTGGCCAGAATGGCCAGAGCTGAGCCAATCTGAAGCCATGGGCCAAGAGCTTCTTTCAGGTCTTCCCACGTGGGTGCAGGGGCCCAAGTACTTAGGCCATCTTCCACTGCATTCCCATGCCATAGCAGAGAGCTGGATCAGAAGTGGAGCAGCTGGGACTCAAACTAGCACCCATATGGGATGCCGGCACTGCAGTCAGAGAATTAACCTACCACGCCACAGCGCCAGCCCTGAGAAAAAAAACTTTAATTTAAAAATATTATGTGTGTGCCTTGCCTTAAATATATATATAGGGCTGGTGCTGTAGCATAGTGGGCTAAGTCTCTGCCTGCTTTGCCAGAATCCCATAAGGGTGCCAGTTCAAGTCCTGGCTGCTCCTCTTCTAACCCAGCTCTCTGCTATGGCCTGGGAAAGCAGTGGAAGGTTGCCCAAGTGCTTGGGCCCTTGCTCCCACGTGAGAAGCTGGGAAGAAGCTCCTGACTCCTGGCTTCAGATTGGCTCAGCTCCAGCTGTTGTGGCCATCTGGGAAGTGAACCAGCAGATGGAAGACCTTTCTTTCTGTCTCTCTGCCACAGCCTCTCTGTAACTCTACCTCTCAAATAAGTAAATAAAAATCTTTCTTAAAAAATACATATGGGCCGGCGCCGTGGCTCAACAGGCTAATCCTCCGCCTTGCGGCGCCGGCACACCAGGTTCTAGTCCCAGTCGGGGCACCGGATTCTGTCCCGGTTGCCCCTCTTCCAGGCCAGCTCTCTGCTGTGGCCAGGGAGTGCAGTGGAGGATGGCCCAAGTGCTTGGGCCCTGCACCCGCATGGGAGACCAGGAGAAGCACCTTGGCCGCGGCGGCCATTGGAGGGTGAACCAACGGCAAAGGAAGACCTTTCTCTCTGTCTCTCTCTCTCACTATCCACTCTGCCTGTCCAAAAAATTTAAAAAATAAATAAATACATATGTATCTAACCATAGTATTTGGTGAAGACTTGGAAGAAAAAATCCTTTTCTTTCAATACATAGTATCTGAAGGTTTAGGGTGGTCATTTATCCTTTCTTAGGAAGATAAGAAGAGTTGGAAACCATGTATGCTCTAGTGCCCTCAAGGACTGAAGGAACATGGGGTCAGCGTTGTGGTGCACCAGGTTAAGCTGCTGCCTGTGAGGCTGGTGTCCCATAGGGGTGCTTCTTCGAATTCGGGCTGCTCCACTTCGGATACAACTCTCCACTAATGTGAAAAGCAGGGAAAGCAGCGAAAGATGGCTCAAGTTCTTGGTCTGCCGCAGCCATGGGGGATACGGATACTCAAATGGAATTTCAGGTTCCTGGCTTCGAGGCCATTTGGGGAGTTAACCAGCAGATGGAAGAGCTATCATTCCTTCCTTCCTTCCTTCCTTCCTTCCTTCCTTCCTTCCTTCCTTCCTTCCTTCCTTCCTCCCTCCCTCCTTCCCTCCCTCCCTTCCTTCCTTCCTTTCTTTTTATTTCCTTCTCTCTGTGTGTGTGTGTGTTTGTGTGTGTCTCTACCTCTTGCTCTGTAACTCAGCCTTTCAAATAAATCAATGTTAAAAAAAAAAAAAAGGAACAGAAGGAACTGATGTGGGCATTTGGCACAGTGGTGTAGTTGGCGCTTGGGGGGTGCCCCCATCCTATGTCAGAGTGCCTGACTGGAGTCTCCTCTCCACTTCCAGTTGCAGCTTCCTGGTAATGTGCACCTGGGAGGCAACAGGGGGTGGCTCCAGTACTTGGGTCCCTCCTACACTTGTGGGAGACCTCAGCGGAGTTCTTGGCACCTGGCTCTGACCTGGTCCAGCCTTGGTTGTGGCAGGCATTTGGGGAGTGAACCAGTGGATGTGTGATGTCTTTCTCTGTCCCCGTCTCTCTGCCTTTCAAGTGACATGAAAATAAATAAATATGTAAAGAAAGGGAGAAAGACAAATGCAGAAAAGGCCTTATTTAAATTTGTAGAGTCTCTTTACCTTGGATTCTTTTCTGTGTTTTTTTGTTTTTGTTTTTTTTAAGATTTATTCATTTATTTGAAAGGCAGAGTTACAGAGAGAGAGAGACAGAGAGAGAGACAGAATCTTCCACCTACTGGTTCACTCCCTAATTGGCTGCAATGGCCAGGGCTGGGCTAGACTGAAGCCAGGAGCCAGGAGCTTCTTCTGGATCTCCCACACGGGTACAGGGGTGCAAGCACTTGGGCCATTTTCCGCTGCTTTCTCAGCTACATTAGCATAGAGCTGGATTGGAAGTGAAGCAGCCGGGACTAGAACTGGTGCCCATATGGGATGCTGGCACTGCTGCTGATGACTTAACCTGCTGTGCCAGAGCACCAGCCCCCTTCTCCCACCCCAGTTTTGTTCCTAATGAATACGTTAGTAGAATAAAAATGGTGGCCTGTTTTCATCCACAGTGATGACACTCAGGTAAACCTCCAGCCTGAACCCTTCCTCCATGGTGGCTGGATCCTGGTTTGACTCTAACACCCTTCAGTTCTCAGCTGAAACTCATATTTTCAAAGAAGCCTTACTCATTATGAGTAATGCTATGCTCCTTTGTTTCATGCTTTCTCGGGGCAACATTCCTTTCCTTCTGTACACCTCTTGTAGTTTGCAGCTATGCTTTTTATGGTTTGCTTTTTAAAGCAAACTAGCCAGACTTAGGTTACCTTTAAAGTAGTTATGAGTGCCAGAAAACCAAGCCCTAACACAATACGTGGCACCATAATAGGTACTTAACAAATAGTTGTTGTGCGGATGAATTGTCATTTTGGTATTCTGGGGTACGCAGGTGAGACATGGGCTAAAAATAAGAATTTGAAAGTCATCTGCATTTAAACAGTACTTAATTACAAAAGAACTAGTGAGATTACATGCCACCAATGCAAAGTGGAGAAAGAAAAAGTTTAAAAGAGAGCATTGGGAATCTCCAACATTTACTTTGTAGTAGGAAATGCTATATGTATGTGTATGTATGTACATATATGTGCATATATATATATATACACACACAGAGACACAAAAGAATGGCTACAGAGATAAAAAAAAAAAAATCTAAGAAATGAGACTCCTTAAGGAGGGAATGGTCCACCATGTAAATGAAGCTAAGAAGTAAATCAAGGTGACAAAAAAAGTTACCATTGAACGTGGCAGCTTCAAGGTCGTTTGTGGCCTTGACAAGGGCATCAAGGGGAGAGGACTAGACACGTCAGGGTAAGCAGGAAAGCAGGGTGAGCAAGTGGAAGCCGCTTGTGCAAAATGATTTTCCAAGAAGCTTTGCTGGAGAGGACAGCAGGAGAATGGAATGGACAGGAATGCGGTGTCAAGCGGGAATTTGGGGGTTTTGTGGTTTTAAAACGAAAGTTACTAGAGTTTGTAGGATATTGGGAAATACTTGGTTGGAAAGACTGATTGTTTGGTAAAGAGAAAGGATAATAAGAGGAGAGGACCCCTTAGTAGATCCCCAGTGAGGAATCCATGCTGGCCTTATATTATCAGTCTTCTTTGACCTACTTGTACATGCCAAGCTTAAGAGATAATTAAAAAGTGACTAGCATGAATTCCCGTAGTGCACTCTATTGTAGCCCAGGAGCGACCATATGGGATGTGTCAAACCACGCTGAGCACACCTTCAAAAAAAGTCACATCTTCTTAAGCTTCTTTTGGGGCTGGGAATTAGTCCCAGGGTTTCTCAACCTTGGTGCTACTGGCATTTTGGTTCAGTGCGCTGGGGCACTGTCCTAGGCATTGCAGGACTGTTCTGGAGAATTTCCTGGCTTCTACACAATCAATACCAGTCGCACTCACTGTGACCACCAAAAACCAGATATTGCTCAATGTCCCCAGGGGTGCGAATTGGTGGGCAAGTTGCCCTGACTGAGAACCACGGACATAGTGTCAAACTTCAGAAAGTCTAATTTAAAAAAACTAGCTGATCTTAACAGCTGTGCAAATGTTGATAAATATTGCTGTTTTCATTGCCTTCTGCTGTTGTGGAAAATTATTCATAAACCTGGTATGAAAACATATTGTGCTACACATATATGTTCATTTTTTTTTTAATTCCTAAAAAATATGGTAACATATTTTTTAAGTAGAAAGGATCATAAAAGAAAAACAAACACGTCCATGGATAATGGCAAGAGAAGAAAAGTCACTAGGGTTTCTGTGCTTTGGTGCCCCCCTATTTATTTTTTTTCCAAAAAAAAAAAAAAAAAAAAAACCACAAAGCGTTTTTCACATGCTTATAGTATAAGAAGAAAAAACAAACTAAAAAAAAAAAAATAAGCTCCTTGTATCATCCATTAACATTTGAGGTCCTGCTTTCTGTCTTCCTGAGCATTCATTCATCAGCTTAGTTACTACATTATCTTTCTCGGGAGAGCACAGGGAGTGGACAGTGCAGAGCAGTTTTGCTTGTTTTTAAAGGGGAGAGATTTGAGCATGCCTGAAAGCCCGCCGAAGGGCGTGGGTTAGAGAAAGGCAAATGGGATGAGCCCCCCCGGCGAGGTTTCTGAGAAGGTAAGAGGGAACGGGGTCCTTGGCTCGGAGAAGGAGCTGTCATGAGGGGAGCGTCCGTGTGAATAGATGTTACCCGGTTGTATCGACATGCACACTGTATCCACCTGTAAGGGATCCATGTGTCTTATTGTGTCTACACGGATACTTATGTACTTCGTCCACACCTACACCTCCCCACGGACTCCATTGTAACCACCCCCCGCCCCCACGCCCGTATTCCTCCTCTACATCATCTTGGCAATCTCCAAATGCAGACCAGAAGCTGTTTCTGAAAGCCACGTCGTCAACGCTGGACATTTTGCTCCTCTGACAGCTATTTTTTTCGCCATCATCCATGCCACGGCTGCTGGGTGACATGTCTGGAGATGCCCAGGGTGATGGCCCGGGCAGGCGTTCGTGCCCCGGGAATTGTTGAGTCAAAGGGTGTGCGAAATTCGGTGGATTAAAAAAAAAAAAAAAAAAACCTCACAAACCGCCTCCAGGTATGCATTCTTTACCTGAGAAGCCCGGAATACCTGGCCCAAGGTCAACAATAATTAGGAGTGGCCGAATTCAAAAGCCGCGCGGGCTCCTGCGGCAGGGATTAGAATTTGCGGTTTAGGCGATTTTTTTTTTTTTTTTTTTTTGGCTTGTGTATCAGTGGGGGATGGGCCGGGCGGCAGGGAAAGGAAACTTGTGTCGCAGCAAAGAAGGTGGAAGAAGAGGAGGAGGAGGAGGAGGTGGAGGAGGAGGAGGAGGAGGGGAGGAACCCAAGCCAAGCCGGCCGCGGCGACAACGGCTGAGCTCGGGGCTCCGAGGTCCCCCCTGGCACCTCGGAGGCCGTGACCTCCACGGAGGTCCCGCCGGGGGTCGAGCGCCACTCCAGGGCGGTTGCCAAGGGCTTGCCCCGTCTGCGGGTCCAGTTGCCAGGGCCTCCATCTTGGGACCGGTGGCCGCGGCGCCCCCGGAAGGGGTTGCCGAGCGGGGCATTCACTTCCGGTCTGGGGCCTGCGGCGGCGGCGGCGGCGGCGGCGGCGGCGGCGGCAGCGGCGGCGGCGGCGGCGGCGGCGGCGGCAGCGGGTCGGTGTAGAAAATGGCGCTGGTGCAGCGGCTCGGGCCTCTCCCCGCGGCGCTGCGGAGGGCTTGAGGCTCGCGAGCCTCCTTCACCGCGCCCCACTTGCTCGTGCACTTTACACACATGAGGTGAGCGGAGCCGGGGGGCCTCCCTCCGGGCGGGAGCAGCCTGGGGGGGCGCTGCCGCAGGGCCCGCAGCTGCGGGCGACGGGGATGACGGCGCCGGGGCGTCCCCGGGACCTCGGGCCTGGGCGGGAGGGCGCCGGGCGGGTGGCCCGGAGGGGGCTGCGCCCGGCCGCGCCGCCGGGGCCGGCCCCGGGGGGCTGCGCCTGGCCGCGCCGCCCGCCCGCAGTCCCGGCTGCAGCCCGGCAGCTTTGTGAGCCCCCCTCCCCCGCGGCGCCCCACCCCTCCCCCACCCGGCCCCCGGCGCGAGCCGCTGCCGCAGCCGCTCGGTGTTCACGCGCTGCTCGTTTTGTTGTTGTTGTGTTTTTTTTTTTTTCCTGTTTGTTTGTATTTGTTTTGTGTTCTGTTTCAGAGAATTGGAAGCTAAAGCTACCAAAGACGTAGAAAGAAATCTTAGCAGGTAAGAGGGGCGAGCTTTGCGTCTCCCGCCGCGTTTCCCTGTGCGTTCCCACCCTGGCTCGCCCGTGTTCTGGGTTTCCAAGTTCCCCTGTGTCATTTTCTTTCGCACGCAGGGAGCAGACATTCGGGAGAAGCGGCCTGAGGGAATACTGGCTGGAGGGATTGCGGGGAGATGCGTAATGACGCGTGTGTGCCTTTCTTTTATTATCTTTTTTTTTTTGTTAAAAAAAGCGAAAAGCAATTGTTGTAAACTTAGTTAAAGCATTCTCACCCTTTTAGAATTTAATTAGGGGACTTGTGCATTAATTACTATTGTAAATGATTGCAGGCATTGTGTGAGTCATGATTGAGGCGGCCCTTATGGCGGGCTGTCAAACTGTTTTGGCTTCCCCGTTATTACTTTGTAGCTCAAATTGTTGCCTTTATAAAAAGATACTATGTGTTCGGTTTTTTTTTTTTTTTCAACACATTGTAGTCAGGCGGATTCTGTTGCATTGGAAACAGTTGTGCCCTTGAACTTCAAGCAAGCATAAACTGCGTTTTGTTTTTCTTTTGAATCTGCATTTGAGACTATGTTCGTTGCATGCTTTTTTTTTTTTAACTCAACTGGTAAAATAATTAAAAATCTGTTCCCAGTAGGTGGTTACCGTTCTTACTGGGTTTGAGTGCTTTTGCACCGGGAACTTAAAGCAGCCACAGCAAAGGGAGGGTTTTTTGTTGTTGTTTACATGAGGCTTTATGGAAATGTTTGGCTTTGTTGAGCTGTAATTGCTTAAGCATCAGGGGATTGCACTGTATTTAACTCTTTTTCACATTCATTTTCTGTCTTTTGCTTTCTTATTCACCTTTTTTCTTTTCGAATTCTATTGGGACACTCAGAAATTAACCCCGTACGTGTACTGCTGTCTTTCACTTGGACAGAATTAAATAAAAAAATTCTCCAATGGCAAGTCTTAATGTAGTTTGTGCTTGATGAGTGTTAGTTTTAGGGTTATGTTGGAGTTATTAACACTGTTCAAGTCACCTGCTTATTGTTCACCGTGTACAGTTGTTTCAAACTGCCGCCTTTGGGAGCTTTGTAGGTACTAATCTTGGCAGAGAATCCTTAAGGAATCTTCAGTTGGGGAAGGGTGGTCATCATTGGTTTACCCAGGAAAAGACTGCTACTACTCAGAGGAATTATGGCATCGTTTAAAGGAAATTAAGACTGATCTCGCTGCCTGAGTAACAGGTAGACATTCGCATAGGTTTTGTTGTCAGAAGCTGTTAAAGAAATGTTGACATGGAATCATTAAAGAAAACAGACTGAATTCTTACAGTAGAATTTCAGCAGCATAGAGGAGCTCGGGGTTTGGATCTATTTCTCATGCTTTTGTCATATAATTGTATCATATACTTCTTATGAAGATGTTCTAGGATTGGGTTAAAATTTTCTATAGGACATGTATAATTTTCATGTGCTGTTACCGTTGGCCAGCCACGAATCAGCTTGAATTCCAGCTCTGCCACTTTTAAAATACGACCTTGGCACCCGGCGAGTCACTTAGCGTGTCTGTCTAATCTATAAAATGAGAGACTTGGACCAACTAGTTGCTAAGGTTTGTTAGGCCTCTTGGGTTATATAAAAAGGAGTCAAGTGCTGTCCATGCCCACAGAGGACATGTACAATCTAATAGGAAGACTATAAAAGGTACATAAATAACTGTAATATGATGTAGATGACATAGGGGTCAAAAGTAGATGCCATCCCATTCATGTGCTTAAGGATCTTCAGTTGGTCCAAAAAGCACAAAAAGGAAATGCAGGCATCTGGGAGGTTTTAAGGCAGTGTGTACTAAGAATCCAATGAGAGGGCAGCATTATTTTAAATGCGAAGTGTTCTGAGGAGGGAGAGATGCCTTTAGGTGGTCAGATGCTGCCTCCCCCCCCCCCCCCCCACAGCAGTCTTTATAGACTTTAGTGCTCTCCCCAGGAGGCCCAGGCAGTGTGTTTGGTTAATAAACACTTACTGAGTGTCTTCTGTATTTCAAATGCAGAATAAGGTGGGGTGGGGGAGGACTTGGGGGAGGAAAATGTGAGGGGCAGAATTTGTTGAATGCTTTTTAGGGATCCTTGAGAAATGCTGAGAGGTGGGTCTGTCATTATCTGTTTCACACAAGAATTGGAGGCATAAAGAGTTTAGGTAACTTGCTAGAGACCATACTACTGGTAATTGAAACCTGTCAGACTTCAGATGGAATTTATACTGTGTCTTATTAGAGGCATGGCTCTTCCCCCTTGAAAAAATGGAACATTTCTTTTGGGAGGTAAAACCCACACATGCATACCGTGTGTCTGGATCAGTTTCTCGACCTAGCCCCTGTTGACATTTTGGAGCAGATAATTACTGCGAAGGCTGTCCTGTGCATTGTAGGATCCTGCAGCACCTGCCGGTAGCACTCCCTGCACAGTTGTGACAGTCAAAAATGCTTCCAGATATTGCCAGATGTCCCTTGGGGTGGGGGTGAGGCAAAATCACCCCTGGTTACGAACTACTGTTCTGGATCTTCATTTGGATTTTTCATGCAGAAACCCCTAGCCTTTAAATGTTGAATTAATCATAATAGCCTTTAATACCATGGAAACGCAGCCCCCCTCGTGTGGACTCTCAGTTTGGAAGTCTGGTTTCTGAATGTCAAAGAGCTTCTGCAAGTTTCCTTTTCCTCTGCTGAGCAGCAAATCTTTTTCAAGATGATGTGCCGAGTAGCCAGTTCCAGTTAAATAAAACTGGCCCAAGGGATGTATTTTAGTTTGCTATCCCAGGTAAATTGTCTTTTAAAATTCACTGTTGGGCCTTAAAATGGTCACGTTTATGTCAGTATTGTGGGCAGTTTAAAGAAGGAGCGCTGAGGTGTAGGTAAGAGTGAGCACCCTTGGGATCAGTTTTGAAAGAGAAAAGGGTGTTGTTCACCAGAGCGGAAGTCAGAAAAGGGTTCAGAATCCAGAAGGCTCAAGAGGTTTTGGTGCAGCTGACCTGTTATAAAAGGCATATGTAGCAAGTACTTGAAGGTTCTTGAATGTCAGGTTGAGCAGTTTGTGCAAAATCTCCAGGTGTGAGGAGCCATGGCTTGCCTTTTTTTTTTTTCTTTCTTTCTTTTTTTTTTTTTTGACAGGCAGAGTGGACAGTGAGAGAGAGACAGAGAGAAAGGTCTTCCTTTGCCATTGGTTCACCCTCCAATGGCTGCCATGGCCAGCGCGCTGTGGCCAGCACATCACACTGAACTGAAGCCAGGAGCTTCCCCTGGTCTCCCATGCTGGTGCAGGGCCCAAGGACTTGGGCCATCCTCCACTGCCTTCCCACGCCACAGCAGAGAGCTGGCCTGGAAGAGGGGCAACCGGGACAGAATCCGGCGCCCCGACCAGGACTAGAACCCGGTGTGCCGGCGCCGCAGGTGGAGGATTAGCCTATTGGGCTACAGCGCTGGCACATTGCTTGCCTTTGGGTAGGGTATTTATGTGATAGGGATTAGTGATCAGGTTTATTTATTGGTAGATAACTAATGGGTCTAGGCAAGAGGTGAAGGGCTGAATTAAAATGATAGTAGAAAAGAAGTGAGAAATACTGAGAAGGTGGACTGTGGGATGTGATTAGTTGAGTCAAACTACTCATACCTGGAGGGGTTGGGGTTGGGCTGCTTCTAAGGTGTGTGGGGTATTGACCCACCCCTGAACAGAATAGAGGGCAGAGCAGAAATAGGCATTTGGGGAAGAGGAGCTAAGTTACATTTTCCAGTTAACAACAACTCTAGTTCGACAGATCTATTTTAAAAAATATTTTGGAGGCCAAAGCCATGGAATCATTGAATATTTAGAGCTGGACCATAAGCTTTGAGATCAGTCAGTATTGTGACTCCTTCACTTTTCACTTGAGAGCACTGATGGAGGCAAGTCCAATTTAGTACGCAAGGGTGTATTCTCTTAGCAAGTGACAGAGCTGGGATTCAGACAGGGGTTTTGTGTTCATTCTTTAAGTGTCCTTCCAGTGAAGCGCTGTTTTAAGGTACACAATAGATAAAATACAATTTTGGTTTCTCCCTTCTTTCGGAAAAAGAAGTTATCTCAGTATGTTATGCCCTTTCCAGTGGTGAGTTTAATGTGGAATCTGTTGTCTGAAGTAGCACTTAACATGCTTTGTGATTTTCTTTTTCCCTCTAATAGACAACACTGTTAAAGGTACCATGTGCCAGTAATGTGACCTCTGAGGCGGGGCGCTTGTGTGTGGGACACTTGCCTAGGACAGTTGCGGTGTCAGAAGAGATGAGTGCAGCAGGAAGAAGCCAGGGCAGTGCACCTCCCGAGCTAACGCGAGCTCTGGACCCTTATCTGCAGGATAGGAGTGAGGATTACCTCCTGATTTTGTTAGACCTTATTTTTTTTTCTTCCTTTTTTTTTTTTTCTTGTTAATATGCCTTGCAGACTAGGAAGTTCATTTAGGTATCTGTAGCAAATTTGAATTATAAACATAAAAAACAATACCATTCTGAAACCTCTTTTGAGTTTTGGTCTCTGAAATATGCCTGAAAGTATAAATTGGAAAGACTTAAAGTCCTTTAGAGTTCTGCTTTGTGACTACTTCAAAAGTGTTGCCCATGAGCAGAAAGACTAAAATGTAGACTTACATATAGATTTATGATGAGTGGATCACAAAAAGTCAAGAAAAGTTACCCTTCTGGTTTAAAATTTTTATTTTTTAATGTTTTTAAAAATTCATCTTATTTGTTTGAAAGGCAGAGTGACAGAAAGAGGGAGAAAGAGAAAGAAAGATCTTCCATCTACTGATTCACTTCCCGATGGCTAGGGTTGGGTCAGGCTGAAGGCAGGAGCCACGCCACCTTGTCTCCCCCTTGGGTGGCAGGAACCCAAGGACCTGAGCTGTCCTACAATGCCTTCCCTGCCATATTAGCAAGGAGCTGGGTAGGAAGTGGAACAACCAGGAATGGAACACCGGTATCTTTTCTTGGGTGTACCAACTATATTAATATTTTGCCACATTTGTTTTATCATGAAACTCCACCCAAAAATGTGGCAAATGTGGCAAAATGTGCCACCTAAGAAGTTTAACTTTATTAGTAGGTCCATATTCACATTTTCCTAAAATTTTTTGTAGTGTTTTCCTTAAGAATGTGTTTTTTCCCTCAATTTCTTAATCCAGCACTGCGTTTAGTTTTGTATCTGAAGTTTCCTTGCATCTGGGTTAGCTTCTTATCCTTTTTGTGACCCCTCCCCCTTTAAAGATTTATTTGATTTATTTGAAAGACAAAGTTAGAGAGGTAGAGACAGAGAGAGAGGTCTTCATCTGCTGGTTCACTCCCCAGATGGCGATCCTAAGCGAGGAGCCAGGAGCTTCTTCCAGGTCTCCCACATGGGTGCAGGGGCCAGGGTCTTGGCCCATCTTCTACTGCTTTCCCAGGCCATAGCAGAGAGCTGGATGGGAAGTGGAGCAGCTGGGACTTGAACCACTGACGCCCATATGGAATGCCGGCGTTTCAGGCAAGGGCTTTAACCTGCTGTGCCACAGTGCCGGCCCCTGTGCCCCTTTGATGACTGGCATTTTGGAATAATCTAAAACTTGTTTTTGCAGACTTCTGTTTGGAGTTGTCTGATTGTTTCCGTATGATTAGATTCAGGTTGAACCTTTTGGGCAGGAGTAGCCCAAAGGTGATGATGTGTTTGTTCTCAGGGCATCTTACCAGGCTTCCTCGGTATTTTTAAATAAATTAGCTGAAAGCTTATCTAATATTTTTATCTTTACACTGACTCAGTGTTTCTTTCATTTTAGGAAATGCAAAACAATTAGTTTAAATGGAGATAGATTTTTAAATATTTGAGGTTATAGTAATAACAAGTGTTCAGTTTAAATTGACTGTAAGGTTTGTTGTTTTTATGAAGCGTTATTCTGAAGGTAACTCCCTTATTGTTGGACATAGAAGTTGCTTGTTTTTAGCTTTGACTGCGTTGAACTGATAACTCTGGTAGGAAAATGAAACAGGCTGGGCTTGTAATAATACACAATTCTTAAAGAATGTCCCATTGAAATTGGAATGACATTATACCACCAGGACAAGGGTTCTCATCCTGGACTCCACAGAGAGGCTACAAATGGTATGAAGTAGTCTGAAAAAATCGTGTGCTTAAAATACACACACACACACCTACCTTAGCATTTATCAGATTTCAAAAGGTCATTACTTCTCAAAGACTGGGAATCATTACAGTGTAGGGAGGTTGTTAGAGGAGCCGAATAGTATCAGGAAAAGGGAGATTTTTGAGATTCAGAAGAGAGAAAGCTCAAATAAGGCATGCTTTCTCTCAATATTAAAAAAACATGAAACTATAGTTTACATTTCTTACTTAAGATGCCTTATTTTAAACATGATTTGCATACTCTGTATATGTGTTTGGGTTGGCTATGAAGGAGAAACCTTGCCATTTCTGCTCTTGTAACGGGAAAAGCATTTTGAATGTTCGGCAGTAGGATGTTATGTGAGGATGACTCAGCTTACTTCCCTTCTCAGATGGAATGTGCAGAGCAGACTGAGACCTGGCTGTGGAATCTTATCCTTTGAACTTACAAGGTGTTTTCTGCAGACAGTGATTGATGGGCTTTTGTGTACTAGCAAGCAAGAGGAGCTAACTCGTTTGTTTCTGCTTTCTTGTTGGTGGTTTTCAATCAGTGAACATTCGTTGGGCAATTTGCTGCAATGATATTGAATATTTTTGTAGTTATGACATCTGTGTTTTGTTAATATGGGTCCCTTCTTTTCTCCTATTTTTAAGTTTCCCCCTAAAATAAGTGTGTGTTCATCAGAAGGAAATGTGGTATATGATATTTAAATATGCACTGATTTTAAATATATGTTTAACTATTACTTAGTTCTTTGTTAATGCACCGTACAGAGGTTGTCATAGAAATGTAATGTATTATTCTACTTGTGACTCCCTCGTCTTTGTGAGGCATGTAAGTGAAAAATGCTAGTTTTTTTTTAAAAAATTTAAGATTTATTTACTTGAAAGAGTGACAGAGAGGGAGAGACATTGAGAGCGTCTCTCCACTGGCTCACTTCCCAAATGGCTGCAACAGCCAGGCCTAGGGACCAGGCTGAATCCAGGACTCCTGCATGGGTGGCAGGGGCCCCGGGTAGGCATCATCCACTGCCTTCCCAGGTGCAAAAAATCTTAGTTTGTAAAGATAGAAGGGGACATAACATTGTGCATTTTCTGCACTGCAACAGGGTTATCATCCTCATGCCACAGTTTAGAGTGCCAGTCACTATTTCTTAGACATCTTTGCTAGCTCGCCAGTGACTCGAACTGAAGCCCTGATTCCTACTTGTGCTTAGCTCATCTCTTTAGCAGTAGCCCCTTAAAAACTCCCTTTTCAGAATGCATCCCTTAATTTCTCTGTCAATTTAAAGCTTTACTGATAGGAAGTTCACATGCCATAAAATCCACTGTTATGCAGTGTGTGATTTAGTAGAATTACAGTTGTGGAGTCACCATCACAAATTTCAGAACATTTCACCCTCTGTGCCGGCGCCACGGCTCACTTGGCTAAATCTTCCACCTGCGGCGCCGGTACACCAGGTTCTAGTCTCGGTTGGGGTGCCGGATTTTGTCCTGGTTGCTCCTCTTCCAGTCCAGCTCTCTGCTGTGGCCCAGGAAGGGAGTGGAGGATGGCCCAAGTGCTTGGGCCCTGCACCCACATGGGAGACAGGAGGAAGTACCTGGCTCCTGGCTTCGGATCGGCGCAGGGTCGGCCGTAGTGGCCAATAGGGGAGTAAACCAATGGAAGGAAGACCTTTCTCTCTGTCTCTCTCTCACTGTCTATAACTCTCTCTCTCTGTCTCACTGTCTAACTCTGCCTGTCAAAAAAATAATATTAAAAAAATTTTTTTTTCACTCCCTGCCCTAAACTCCATACCTAATTTAAGCAGTCACTCCTGTTTGTCCCTTGCTCCAGGCTCTGCCAGCCACTAGTCTACTCTTTGAATTTGCCTGTTCTGGACATCCATATAAATGAATCATACCACATGAGTGTCTTTCTGTCAAGCCTACCTCCTCTAGGCTCGTATTTTCAAGGTTCATGCATGTTGTAGCCTGTATCAGTTTGTGAGTGAGACATATTCTGTTGTGGGGCTATGCCACGTTTTGTTTGGTCAGTTGATGGGTTTGTGGGTGGCCTTCACTTGGACTGTCATGACTGAAGCTGTTGTGAACGTTCGTGTGCCAGTGTTTGTGTGGCCTGTGTTCGATACTGTGAGATACATACCTTGAGGTGGCCTTGCTGGGTCATGTGGGAGGAACTGCCAGGTAGTCTCCAAAGCAGTCACACCATTTCTCTTCAGCAGCAGTGTGTGAGGGTTCCATCTTCTGCACATCCTTGTCACCACTTGTTAGTGTCCTTTTTGATTATAGCCATCCTCGTATTATGGTTCTGAGTGACTCGTGGTGTTGCCCATCTTTGAATGTCGTCCTTGGCCACTTACATATCTTATAGTGAGAAATGTCTATTTGCTCATTGTTTTAAATTGGGTTATGTTTTCTTCCATTGGATTGTAAGATTTCTTTGCATAGTTTAATAAAAGTCCTTCATTTGATATACGATTTACAAATATTTTCCCATTCTGTGGGTTTTTGTTTTATTTTCATTTAAAATTTCTAAATTTTATTGACGTAAAAATTGCACATTTATAGAGCAGCAGATGATGTTTTGACATATATATGCATTGTGTAAAGTTCAAATCAGGGTAAGTAAATGTATCTCTTCAAACATTTATTATTTGTGGTAAAAACATTCAAAATCCTTTTTTAAAAAAAATATAGAGTATATTATTGCTCTCTGTGCACAGAATACCATTACTTCTATAATTGCAACTTGAAACCTATTGGCCAACGCTTCCCAGTCTTCTCTCTCCAGCCTCTGGTGATCACTGTTCTCAACTTCTGTAAGATCAGTTTTTTTGATCTCACATAAGTGAGATTGAACAATATTTGTCTTTTTTTGCTTGACTTATTTCATTTAACCTAATGTCTTTCAGTTCCATCCATGGTGTCACAAGTGACAGGATTTCATCATTTTTATGGCTGTGTGGTATTCCATTACGTAAATATATATATCACATTTTCTTGGTCTATTCATCACATCTTAGACTGTTTCCATTTCTTAGCTGTTGTGAATAGTGTTGCAATAAATGTGGGAGTGCATGACATGCACTCTGACATGCTGATCTTTTTGATATGTTAATTTTATTTCCGTTGGATATATACCTATTGGTGGGATTGCTAAATTATATGGTGTTTCTGTTTTTAATTTTTTGAGGATCCTCTATACTGTTTTCCATAGTGGCCAGATTAATTTATATTCCCACCAGTAGTGTACAAAGTTTTTTTTCTGTGCATCCTGCCAGTGTTTGTAAGCTTCATCTTTTTGGTAATAATCATTCTAACTAGAACGTACTTTTCACATTCTTTGTGGTGCCTCTTGAAATACAGAAATATAAAATTCTGTTTGTCCGGTTTACATATTTTCCCCCTGTGGTTTGTGCTCTTTGTACCCAATCTAAAAATCACATAGTTCACTCGTGGTGCGTTTTCCTTTAATAGTTTTAGAAGTTGAGCTGTTCCATTTAGGCCTATCATCTATTTTCAGTTACTTTTTGCATATGAAATGAGAATTCCAGCTTCCTTCTTTCTTCATTCTGTCTGGTTGCTCCAGCACCATTTGTTGAAAAGACTTTTCCTTTTGGCGCTCTTGCTGATCAGCCGATCTGAATGTGATGAGTTCTGTCTGGATTCTGAACCACTCATCACTGTGCCAGTTCTACACTTTTTTTTGTTTTTTTGTGTTTTTTTTTTGACAGGCAGAGTGGACAGTGAGAGAGAGAGACAGAGAGAAAGGTCTTCCTTTTTGCCGTTGGTTTACCCTCCAATGGCCGCTGCGGCCAGCGCATCTCGCTGATCTGAAGTCAGGAGCCGGGTGCTTCTCCTGGTCTCCCATGCGGGTGCAGGGCCCAGGGACTTGGGTCATCCTCCACTGCCTTCCCAGGCCATAGCAGAGAGCTGGCCTGGAAGAGGGGCGACCGGGACTAGAACCCTGTGTCCTGGCGCCGCAAGGTGGAGGATTAGCCTGTTAAGCCACGGTGCTGGCCTCTACACTGTCTTGAATACTGTAGCTTTGTAGTAGATTTGAAGTCAGGAAGGGTAGTCCTTTGCTTTTGTTCTCTTTCAAGATTGCATTAACTGTTCTGCTTGCATTGCTGTATGAATTTTTGGATCTACTTGCCAATTTCATCCAAAAAAAAAAAAAAAGCAGTTAGGATTTTGATAGGGAACTATGCTGAATTGGCATTTTAATTATATTCAGTCTTCGAGACCATGAACATGGAATCTTTTTCCATTTATTTAGGTCTTTATTTTTTTCTAAGAGTTGCCATAGTTTCCAGTGTACAGTCATACATATTTTGTGAAATTTATTCCTAAATATTCTATTTGATGCTATCATAAATGGCATTGTTTTCTTGATTTAATTTTTTGATTGTTCATTGCTACTGTATAGAAATCCAGTAGATTAAAAAAAAAATTGTTGAACTACACATAAAAGGTATTTACAGTGTTACCATTTAAGTTGCATAGTTCAGTGGCATTAAATACATTCAGACTGTAGTCCAGTCATCACCACCATCCATCTCCACAACTCTTCCTTCACCTTACAAACTTGAAACTCTGCGCCTGGGAAACAGTAAACTTCCCATTCTTCCCATCCGCCCCAGCCCCTGGCAACTACCATTCTACCTTCTACTTCTCTGATTCCTTTAGACACCTCATTAGTAGAATCATCAGTGAGTGTTCTTTTGGGACTGGCTTATTTTGCTTAGCATAGTATCTCCAAGGTTCTTCCATATTGTAGTATGTGCAGGCCGACTGATTTTTATATGTTGATCCTGTATCCTGCAGCTGGGCTGAACTTGTTTACTAATCCCAGTAGTCTTCATATATGTGGATTTATTAGGACTTTCGTGTCATCCGTGACTAGAGATAGCTTTTTATCTTTTGCAATCTTGCCCCCACACCTCCACTTGATTTTTCTGACTAGAAGTTCCAATACAGTTTTAAATAGCAAGTGGCAAGGTTGAACATCTTTGTCCTCCTTAATCTTAGAGGAAAAACATTTATTCTTTACCATTAGGGATGATAGGCTGTGAACTTTTTTGAGGTGGCCTTTATTAGGTTTGTTTTTTTTTCCTAGTGTGAGTGTATTTGTCTTGTGATGAATGGGTGCTGGATTTTTTCAAATGCTTTTTCTTTGTCTGTACTCCTTTTTCTTAACATTCTGTATTTGATTTTCATGTTAACCAACCTTGCATTCCTGTGAAAAGTCCTGTTTTGTGTAATCCTTTTTATATGTCGCTAGGTTTGATGTGTTAGTCTTTTGCTGAGAAATTTTGTGTTTGTATTCATAAGGGTTATTGTTCCCCTTTTTTCTTTTTTTAAAGATTTATTTATTTATAAGTTAGAGTTACACTGAGAGAGGAGAGGCACAGAGAGAAAGAGAGAGAGGGGTCTTCCATCCACTGGTTCACTCAATGGCTGGAGCTGCGCAGATCCAAAGCCAGGATCCAGGAGCTTGTTCGGGGTGCAGGGGCCCAAGGACTTGGGCCATCTTCTACTGCTTCCCCAGGCCATAGCAGAGAGCTGGATGGGAAGTGGAGCAGACGGTACTTGAACTGGTGCCCATATGGGATGCCAGCACTGCAGGTGGCAGCTACTTGCTATGCCACAGTACTGGCCCCAGGGTTATTGTTCTATAATTTCTTTGTATCTTTGTTTGCTTTGGGTACCTAGTACCCATTTTGATCTAATATGAAATCTGGGCCATTAGCTGTTGGTTTGGTATCTACTTTATTCTGCTACAACCTTTTTTTTTTTCTTCAAAAATTTCATTTAGGCCAGCGCCGTGGCTCAACAGGCTAATCCTCCGCCTTGCGGTGCCGTCACACCGGGTTCTAGTCCCGGTTGGGGCGCCGGATTCTATCCCGGTTGCCCCTCTTCCAGGCCAGGTCAATACTATGGCCTGGGAAGGCAGTGGAGGATGGCCCAAGTGCTTGGGTCCTGCACACCCGTGTGGGAGACCAGGAGAAGCACCTAGCTCTAAGCTTTGGATCAGTGTGATGCGCCAGCCTCAGCGGCCATTGGAGGGTGAACCAACGGCAAAAAGGAAGACCTTTCTCTCTGTCTTTCTCTCTCTCACTATCCATTCTGCCTGTCAAAAAAAAAATTTTTTTTTATTTAGTTTATTTGAGAGACAGAGAACAGAAACAGTGAGATCTATCATCTGCTGGTTCACTCCTCAAATGCCCACAATAGCCGGGACTGGACCAGTTCAAAGCCAGGAGCCTGGAACTCAGTCTGGGTCTCCCATATGGCTGGCAGAGACCCAATTAGTTGAGCCATCACCTGCTGTCTCCTGCTGTGTGCGTTAGCAGGAATATGGAATTCAGAGTAGAGTTGGGATTCAAACCCAGGGACTTAGAATGGGATATGGGTGTCCCAATCTGCATCTTTACTGCTATGCCAAGTGCCTGCTCCTATAATAACTATTTTTTTTTTAAGATTTATGTACTTATTTGAAAGAGAGAGAGAGAGATCATCCACTCCCCAGATGACCACACAGCCAGGGCTGCACCAGGCCCAAACCAGGAGCAAAGACCTTCATCCATTCTCCCACCTAGGGACAGGACCCCAAGTACTTGGGCCATCTTCTGCTGACTTCTCAAGTGCATTAGCAGGAAGCTGAATCAGAAGTGGAGCAGTTAGGAATTGAACCTGTGCCCATTTGGGATACTGGCATCACAGGTGATGGCTTACCCTGCTGCGCCACAGCAATGGCCCTCATATAATTATTTTTATATATTCAATTCCATTTTTACTGTATGCTCTCCCTCCATTGGTTGCAGCCTTTGTGCCTTAACCATAGCCTAGTGCAGCATTTTATACCAAGTCTTTTGTAACAATTAACGTACACTTATGTGCATCTATTAAGCGGGTCATCAGTATTGCCTAGTTTAATCTTCATAGCCACCCTTTGAGGGATTACAGTTTGAGACCTCCTATAAATTAGGAGGTGGAGGCATTAAAGAAATTAAATAAATTACTTAAGTTACACAAGTAGTGGGGTTGAGATTTAAGTCTACTTTTATTTGACTTTGGACCCAGAGCTCTTCACTGTATGCCATGTTACCTAGGAAGTGTGTGTTTGAATAGATGGGAATTAAACCCGTCCTGAAAAACAGTAGAACGTGGGTAGGAGTAAGAGTGAAAAGAGTGCGCATTTTTTGGTGGTGACAGTGGGGTTGTAGTGTTAGTAGAAGCAAGGAAGAGGAATTGGCATCTAATTAGAGTTGCCCAGTGCCAGAAAGGACAATACAAGTAGAGCAACTGGTTTTTCCCTGCCTTGGACCAGTAATTAGTCCTATTTGGAAGAGTGAGATTAACATCTAAAATAATTAGAACATGGGTACTGTTTAATTAGAGGTCAAGGGTGAGGCTACTATGGGTTGGGAAGAATCATGAAGGAACTAGTAATTAAGCTAAACCTCAAAAGAGGAGTAGGATTTAGCTGGGTAGATTTAGTAAACTGGGTTTTGGGTCAGCTTTACCACAGCCTTGTACCATCTGACAAATCACTTAGGTCCTCTGATCTGGAGTTTCTTTGACTGTCACAGGGAATCATGTCAATTGTGTTTCAGGGTTGTAGGTTTAAAAGCAGCTTGTAGACTGTAGAATGCATCTGTCAATATGACAGGCTATTTATTATTTCCTCAATTTCTAATCTCACTAATTTTCCCCAGCTTGATCTTTTTTACTTTAGAATAATTTTTTTGTTGTTGTTTAAAGATTTATTTATTTATTTGAAAGAGTTACACAGAGAGAGGAGAGGCAGAGAGAGTTCTTCCATCCGATGGTTCACTCCCCAGATGGCCGCAATGGCCGTAGCTGCACCGATCTGAAGCCAGCAGCTAGGAGCTTCTTCCGAGTCTCCCACATGGGTGCAGGGGCCCAAGGACTTGGGCCATCTGCTGCTGCTTTTCCAGGCCATAGCAGAGAGCTGGATGGGAAGTGGAGCAACCAGGTCTCTGACCAGTGCCCATATGGGATGCCAGCACTTCAGGCCAGGGTGCTAACCCACTGTGCCACAGTGCCAGTCCCTTGGAATAATTTCAGATATAGAGAAATACTGTAAGAATGGAACAAACAATCCCTGATTAGCTTTCACCATTGTTCCTTAGATGTTAATATTTCATCACATTTATGTCATTCCTGCTTTATATATATATATATGTATATATATATTTACCATTTCAGAGTAACTTGTAGTGTGATACCCCTTTATTTTGCAAATTTAAGTATTTCCTAAAATCTAAGACATTTCCTTAGTAACTATATTACCATGATGAAAATTGGGAACGTCCCATTAGCACAGTAATTTATTTAGCAGAGAGAGGGAGGGACAGGGAGAGAAAGGGGCAGGCGTCTTTTGGGGGGCACACTCCCATCCACTGGTTCATTCCTTAAATACCCATACCAGCTGAGGCTTCTGTGCCAGCTTGGTGGAACCAGGAGCCAGGAACTCAATCACATCTCCCATGTGGATGGCAGGAACCTAATTACTTGAAGACATTACCTGCTGCCTTACAGGGTATACATTAGCGAGAAGCTGGAATCAGGAGCTGAAGCCAAGAAGGGAACCCAGGTACTCCCTTGTGGAATGCAGGCATCCTAATCCACCTCTTAATTGGTAGGCCAGTTACCTTCTCTTGGAACAGTCTTAATATTAAACTGATCTACAGACCTTATTCATATATTTCCAGTTAGTTTGCCCATTAGAGCAAAGCAAAAAATTCTTCCAGGTTAGGGATTCAATCCAAGATCACAGATTACTTTTAGTTTTCTTGTACTTAGTTGCCTGCATTCTGGATCATTTTCTTAGTCTCTGTTCTTTAGATCCTTGATACTTTTAGGGGAATACATGTTAGTTATTTTGTAGACTGTTCCTCATGTCTAGATTATGATACATGTTTTGGCAGGAATAGTACAGATCTGATGTTGTGTTTTTCTTAATACATCATATCTGGAGGTACATAGTATCCACTTAGGCCATTACAGATGATGGTAACTTCAACTGGTTATAGTGGTAGCTGTCAGGTTTCACCACTGTAGAGTTGGTATTTTTCCCTTTGTAATTTTTTTTTAAAGATTTTATTCATTTATTTGAAAGGTAGAGTTACCGACAGTGAGAGGGAGAAACAGAGAAATGTCTTCTGTCCGCTGGTTCACTTGCCAATGGCCGCAACGGTCGAGCTGCGCCAATCCGAAGCCAGATGCTTCTTCCCAGTCTCCCATTGGGTGCAGGGGCCCAAGTACTTGGGCCATCTTCTACTGCTTTCCCAGACCACAGCAGAGAGCTGGATTGGAAGAGGAGCAGCTGGGAGTAGAACCGGTGCCCATATGGAATGCCGGTGCCACAGGCGGAGGATCAACCTACTGCATCACAGCACCGGCCCCACCTTTGTAATTAATATGTTGAGAGGTCCTCTCGGAGGATCTCTCACAAATACCTTGTGTCTCATCAGTGTTCTTGCCAGGATCAGTGAATTGTTAAATAACCATCTTTTAAGTCCACCATTCTTTCTACATTAGTTGATATTGTCTCCTTTACCCATTCACTGACTCATTCATTCATGCCAGTATGGCATCATCAGATATTTTATTCAGTGGTTTATAATTCTTTATTAGCATTATTTATGTATTTTTAAAAAGACCTATTTATTTGAAAGGCATAGTGAAAGAGCCAGGAACCCCCATCCAGGTCTCCCACATGGGTGCTGCCTTTGCAGGTGCATTAGCAGGAAGCTGGAAAAGGACGTGGTGCAGCCAGGACTCCACTGTAGCTCTGAGATGGTATGCTGGCATTAAAAGTGGCGACTTTGGCTGGTGCCACGGCTCACTAGGCTAATCCTCTGCCTGCAGTGCCGGCACCCCAGGTTCTAGTCCCAGTCAGGGCGCCGGATTCTGTCCTGGTCGCTCCTCTTCCTGTCCAGCTCTCTGCTGTGGCCTGGGAGTGCAGTGGAGGATGGCCCAAGTGCTTGGGCCCTGTACCCGCATGGGAGACCAGGAGAAGCACCTGGCTCCTGGCTTCGGATCACCATGGTGCGCTGGCTGCAGCAGCCATTGGAGGGTGAACCAATGGAAAAGGAAGACCTTTCTCTCTGTCTCTCTCTCTCACTGTCCACTCTGCCTGTCAAAAAAATAAGTAAATAAAATAAAAGTGGCGACTTAAACTTCTGCACTACAATACATGCCCCACATTATTTATATTGTTGCTCAAAAGTTCCCTTTTAAGTCCAAACTCCTTTTTTCTTTCTTTTTTAATATTTGTTTGTTTGAAAGGCAGAATTACAGAGAGGCAGAGAGTGAGAGAGGTCTTCTGTCCACTGGTTTACTCCCCAGATGGCTGCAACAGCTGGAGCTGGGGCAATCTGAAGCCAGGAGCTTCTTCCGGGTCTCCCATACAAGTACAGGGGCCCAAGGACTTGGGCCATCTTCTGCTGCCTTAGCAGGGAGCTGGATCGACAGCAAAGTAGTCAGAACTTGAACCAGTGCTCCTATATGGAATGCTGGCATGCAAGCAATGGCTTTACCCACTGTACCACACTGCCAGCCCTATTTCCTTTCTTTTTCATTTATTTATTTATTTATTTTTTATTTTTGACAGGCAGAGTGGTTTTTTGCCGTTGGTTCACCCTCCAATGGCCGCCGCGGTAGGCGCGCTGCGACCGGCGCACCGCGCTGATCCGATGGCAGGAGCCAGGTGCTTCTCCTGGTCTCCCATGGGGTGCAGGGCCCAAGGACTTGGGCCATCCTCCACTGCACTCCCTGGCCACAGCAGAGAGCTGGCCTGGAAGAGGGGCAACCGGGACAGGATCGGTGCCCCGACCGGGACTAGAACCCGGTGTGCCGGCGCCACTAGGCGGAGGATTAGCCTATTGAGCCGGGCGCCGGCCTATTTCCTTTCATTTTAACAACAAAAGATGACTTTCAGAACCTGACACCCCTCCCCTTTTAGCTATAAACTTTTATGGTTGTTTCATATTGGGAATGTAGAGGAGACTTTATTAATTGGTTTTGTAGCTGCATAACACTCCATTTCATGGAAGCATCAATTTTATTTGAATAATTTTGCATTTGCAAGTATTTACCGCTGATGATAAGGAGCCACCAACATATCCACCCACCTGTGATTAGTTTCTTTGATACCTTTTTTCTTTAATCTCTTTGTACCTGCAGATAAGAGCTAGTCTTCCTTATTTTAAAAACAAACTATAAAACTTCATTTTATCATGTACTTTTCATTTCAGTGACAAAGTTTGAAGAATTGACCCAAACCCCTAAATTTACAGCCCCTAACTATTGCCTGTTTTTTTAAAAAAAGATTTTATTTAATATTTGAAAGGCAGAGTTAGAGTCAAAGAGAATCTTCCATTCAGTGGTTCATTCCCCAAAAGGCTGCCAACTGCCAGAGCTGGGCCAATCCGAAGCCAGGAGCTTCTTCTGGGTCTCCCATGTGGGTTCAGGGGCCCAAGCACTTGGGCTGTCTTCTGCTTTCCCAGGCCATAGCAGAGAGCTGGATGGGCATTGGAGCAGCTGGAACTAGAACCAGTGCTCATATGGCTTTACCTGCCATGCCATAGCGCCAGCCCCATTTATTGCCTATTTTTACCTAATGGTTTTCCTCCCTTTTGCTGTTCTGGTCAGTTCTGTCCCCTAAAATTGTCATCCTGACAGGTCTCTGCTGTGCTAGAGCTCATGACTTCTGTGCTCTCTTGCCTGAAAAGCCTGTTTACTGTGACTGCAGAAATTCTGCCTTCCTCTCCAGTCATTGGGATTCACTAAGGTGGCTGCCAGGACTTGATGTGGCTAGGGCTCACTACAGCAAGAGTGTATGAAAGAGCAGCTGCGGGAAGAGGCACACAGGTGACTCCAGGGGAGCGCTGGGTGCAGGTGTTCCCGAGTGTCCTCTCCGTGGAATCTGAGAGGACATGCTGAGTTTCTCCAGCATTAAATTGTAAGGAAGTTTAACATGTCTGCAAGGGGAGCTTATTAGAAATTCAGTGCCCAAGGTTTCTTTTAGGTGTTAACTCTTGTAAGTGGCCTCTGCCTGACACGTGCCCAAATTCCATGCTTTCAGAAGCAAAGCAGGAGTTCAGGGTGAGCCATATTGTTGGACAAATAGTTTAGGCACAGTCAGGGATGCTGGTAAAAGTCACTGTGATATTCTGTGGTGTGGCTGAATCATGGTTTGTTTAACTTTTCCCTTTTTTGTTGGCTTTTACAGTATTCACCTTTGTGCAATTCCTGTTTGGAGGCAAAATTGGAGTTGAAAGATAATAAGGTAGTGACATCAAAACTTCATTAGGAATAGGTATTTCCAAATTGCTCACCGGAGGGCTTTGAGCGACTCCATATTTTCAGTAATAGTGTGCAAGGTTATCTTTTAAAGAGGTTGATTTCAGTGATGTTTGTGCTGTGAATGTAGGAAAAACTGACCTTCAGGCATCAGGAAGTGCAGGAGTCAGACATCCCTGCTCTGGTGTGTACTCTGCTGCTGAGTTAGGCCCTTGCCTTACACTGTATCTCCCTGCCTCCTGGGACTCCTAGTGTCTCACACATGTCTGCTTCTACATCTCAGATATACACGAAAGTAGAGTAAGGAATCTGTGAGAACCCATTGCCCAGTTTTGGCAGTAGCCAACAATCTGTGAATCCCAGTTTTTTTTTCTCTCTTTTGGGAGAGTATAGTGGGGCCTGGAGTCATGAAAACAAATGCGAGGCATCTGACATTTTATTTTTTATAATAGATTATAAAAGTAATGTGTGCTAACATAGCGTTTATTTAGAGGTGTGCTTTTTAAAAACAACTCAGCTAAATACTTGCTCCAGAGTGGAGCTGCCCTTTTGTTTCTGTTTCTAGGTCAGGGGTGTTTCCCTGTGTCTTTCTCTAAATTTGCATAAAGACATTCAAACATGTACAGATACCTCACTTTAAAAGAAAAAAATATGGAATAAGCACTGTTCACACTTCTGCAGCTTGCTTTTTTCATTATTTAATTTTTTTATAAAGATTTTGTTTATTTATTCAAGAGGTAGAGTCACATACAGCAAGAGGAAGTGACAGACAGAAAGGTGCTCCCTCCATTGGTTCACTCACCAAATGACCACAATGGCGGGAGCTGTACCAATCTGAAGCCAGGAGCCAGAAACTTCTTGCCACTCTCCCACATGGGTACAAGGGCCCAAGGACTTGGGCCATCTTCTACTCCTTACCCATGCCATAGCAGAGAGCTGGATTGGAAGAGGAGCAGCCGGGACTAGAACCGGTGCCCATGTGGGATGCTGGCACCACAGGCTGAGGATTAACCTACTGTGCCACTGCACCGGCCCTGCATTTTTCATTTAAAGGAGTGTTTAGGGACATTCTTACAGAACTCATTTCAATATGACATACTATGTTGTAGCTATTTGTTTATTGATGGACTTTTTTAACTTTTCAACTCTTGTAAACCTTGACGTGAACTTCCTTATGTATATACCCTTGTGTACTAGTGCTTTATTGCTGTATGATACATTCTAAAGAATGATGTGTGTGGCTGGGTAGAGTCTGTGTAACTTAAATTGTTACAGCTATTACCATTATACTTTCTAAAAGGTTTTGGTAGTTTTCATTCTCACCAACAATGTAAGAGTTCTTTCTTCATTTTATTTATTTATTTTTTAAGATTTATTTTATCTATTTGAAACATAGTTACAGAGAGAGGTAGAGACAGAGAGAGGTCTTCCATCCGCTGGGTCACTCCCCAGCTGGCCACAATGGCTGGAGCTGCGCCTATCCGAAGCCAGGAGCCAAGAGTCAGGAGCTTCCTCCGGGTCTCCCACATGGGTGCAAGGACCCAAGGACTTGGGCCATCTTCCACTGCTTTCCCAGGCCACAGCAGAGAGCTGTATCAGAAGAGGAGTAGCCGGGACTAGAACTGGCAGCCATATGGGATGCCGGCGCTTTAGGCCAGGGCCTTAACCCACTGCACCACAGCACCGGCCCCCATTTTCTTTTTTTCTAACACTGAATATTATTGCACTTGAAAAAAATTTTGCCAGTAAAACTAGTAAGAAATGTTCTTTTTATTTTGGCTTTTAATTTTCCTTTATAAAATAAAATCCAGCAATTATAAATGTGTGTATGTGTGTGTATGTATGTATATATATATATATGCATATATATATATAGTTGAATTTTTTTTAAAAAGTTTGTATTTCTTTATTTGAAAGGCTGAGTGAGACGAGATATCTTCCATCTACTGGTTCACTCCCCAAATGCCTGCAACAGCCGTGGCTAGACCTGGCCTAAGGATCTCTCATATGGGTTTCCCACATAGGCAGGAATGCACACACTTAGGTCATCTGCTACCTCCCAAGTGCGTTAGCACTAAAATGTATCAGGAGATGAGGGCGGGTTGGATCCCAGGGACTCTGATACGAAATCTGGCCATCCCTGGCAGCAGCTTAACCCGCTATACCACAACACTGCCCCAGGATAGTTTGCATTTTTCATGATTTTTAAAGACAGAAACCTTTGTTCATTTCTGATAGCTTTCTAGTTAGCCTCCCCATTTTTCTCTTTTTTAAAAAACTTGAATTTTTTAAAAGGGGGATCTCGCAGCTGTTCACTAGCTGTGCTTGTTTCTTTCACCTGGCTCACCCACAAACGTTAACAAAATAAAAAACACTGAAGTTGCTCTCAAAGATCACCACTATCTGGGTCTCTATTGTTGAAACCAGTAGCTGTTCAGTCTTTGTCATTCTTGGAGGTTTTGCTGTTTTTGCACCTAATTACACACCAGTGTTCTTGGAACTTTATTACATTGTGGTTTCTGCAGTCCATTCGGTTGAAATAAAAGTTGTGTAGGCATATGCTTTTAGGGAAAGATGTGCTATAAATAAGGTTGATCACTTAACCTATGTAAAGGAAAAGAATTTCTTCTGTGTGGCTTTTTAAAATTTTTTTTAATTTTCATCTTATCTAAAAGGCAGGAGAGACAGAGATCTTCCACCTGCTGGTTCACTCTCCAAATATCCACAGTAACTACGGCTGGGGAAAACTGAAGCCAAGAGTCCAGAACTCTGTCCAGGTCTCCCACGTGAGTAGTGGGGATCTAAGCACTTGAGCCATCACCTGCTGTCTCCCAGGGTGCACATTAACAGGAAGCTGGATCAGAAGCAGAGGAGCCAGGACTCAAAACTGGCCAGAGGCCTAAACAGTGGTGATCTTTAAGAGAGCCAACTTCAGGGACCTGTGTTGTGGTGCATCAGGTTAAGCTGCAGGCTGTGATGTCTGCATCCCACATGGCAGCCATTCATATCCTGCTTGCTGCATTTCTGATCCAGCTCCCTGCCAATGTGCCCGAGAAAGCAGTGAAAGATCCAAAGCCAGGAGCCTGGAGCTTCTTCCAGATCTCCACATGGGTGTAGGGACCCCAGGACTTTGGTCATCCTCCGCTGCTTTCCCAGGTGCATTAGCAGAGAGCTGGGTCAGAGGTGGAGCCAAGACTCAAACCCGCACCTATATGGATGCCAGCACTGCAAGTGGTGGCTTTACCTGCTACGCCACAGTGCCAGCCCCAACTTCAGTATTTTTTTATTTTGTGAATGTTTGTGAGAGGTTTATAATGGGGCAACCTGTGATCATAGGCATCCGAAGCAGCTTTTTTTTTTTTTTTTTTTTTTTAAGGATTTATTTGAAAGGCAGAGTTATAGAGATACAGGGAAAGGCAGAAAAGAGAGAGAGAGACCAGTCTTCTATCCACTGGTTCACTCCCCACATTGCTGCAATGGCTAGGACTGGGCCAGGCTGAAGCCAGGCACCTGGACCCTGGCTCCAGTTGGATCTCTCACATGTGTGGCAGAGCCCAAGCACTTGGCCCATCTCTGCTGCTTTCCCAGGTGCACTAGCAGGGAGCTGGATTGGAGGTGAAGCAGCCAGACCTTGAACTGGAGCCCATATCAGATGTGGGCATCACAAGCAATGGCTTACTCCTCTACATTACATCGCTGCCCTCCTCCAAGCAGCATCTTAACTGCTATACCAAATACCCGCCCCTCTCTGTGACTTCTGAAAAGAGTGCTGATACTTACTTTGGGAGATAGCATGGTGTAGAGAAGCATCTTAAATGAGTCTTTACTAGGATTTAAATCCTAGAAGAGGAGTGTTTGGGCACAGGTGGCATTTTCATGTTTTTCCCAGTTGGCTTTCTGGGGGAGGAGATGTGGGAGAAGCATAGTTGGCTGTGATAATGGTGTTGAAGAGTAGAACACTTTTCCGTATGCTTAACAATATATGCTCATATTAAAATATTTCTTTGAGAGAAAATGTGGTTCATCTTTTAAATACTAAGAATATTTACGGGTAGGAAGGCCCTTGCTACCCTCATTAAAAAGCCTTTAAAGTGCAGTTTGAGGAAGGCACACATTCCAAATAGTTAGGCAGCATCTTGTGGAGTAGAATGTGGTGATACGGAAGTTCAGGAAAGGACAGGTCTGCAAATCACAGGAGAACGTGGTAAGTAAGCGCTGAAGATGCCGGTGTTTCTGCGTGAGTGCCTGTACCACCCTAACGTAAGTAGGGTAAAGGTGGTCTTAGGTGCCACTGAGAACTGGTGGGATGAATTCGTGATGAGGAGTTTGAGTGCATACTAGAAGTATTGTGTTAGGTAAACACTCCTCATCCAGTCATTGTAAAAATACAGTGAAGTAGATATACCAACAGTACTTCCAAAAGTCTCTAGGGAATAGAATTAAGAGAAGCTTGATATCCATACATTTTTTTTTTTTTACAAAAAAGATGTATTTATTTATTTGAAAGAGTTACACAGAGAGAGAAGGAGAAGGAGAGGGAGAGAGGTCTTCCATCTGCTAGTTCACTACCCAATTGGCTGCAATGGCTGGAGTTGCGCCGATCCAGAGCCAGGATCCAGGAGCTTCCTCCAAGTCTCCCACATGGGTGCAGGGGCCCAAGGACTTGGCCATCTTCTGCTTTCCAGGCCATAGCAGAAAGTTGGATCGGAAGTAAAGCAGCCGGAACTTGAACTGGCACCCATATGGGATGCCTGCACTGCAGGTGGAGGCTTTACCCACTAAGCCATGGCACCAGCGCCCATACATAGTTTTTTTAATGCACATTTTCCACAGAGTTTTTTTTTAAGTACTTCGGAATATGGTCATTTATCTCTCATTAAGAAATTATATTTGTAGGACTGGCGCCGTGACACTGCCGGCATCCAATATGGGTGCTGGTTCAAGTCCTGACTGTTCCCACTTAATGACCCAGCTCCCTGCTAATGGCCTGGGGAAGACGCTCCTGGCTCCTGGCTTCAGCCTGGCCCAGCCCTGGCCATTGCAGCCGTTTGGAGAGTGAACCAGCAGATGGAAAAATCATTCTCTTTCTTCTCTCTCAATAAAGATAAGGAAGAATTATATTTGGGAGAAAGAGGTAGAGAGAGAGTGAGCCCCCATTCTCTGATTCACTCCCCCGGTGCCTGCAGTCCCAGCTGGACCAAAGCCAGCATCAATGTACTCAGTCTAGGTCTCACTTAAGTGATAAGAACCCAACTACTTTCCCAGCGTCTCCTTTATCAGGAAGCTGGAGTCTGGAGAACCAGAGTCAGGCATTGAGCCCAGGCACTCTGATGTGGGACATGGGCATCATAAATGCTATCTAAATGCCTGCACTATCCTCAGTTTAAAAATAGGAAGAGACTGAGGCTGAAGAAAGTTAAGTATTTAGAGCTAGTAATCAGCCTTCACCTTTGAGTTCTGCATATCTTGGGTCAGATAATGTGACAATGTATAGCTTAATTGGCTTTGTTCACTAATTGTATCTGCTGCTGTAGGTTATCTAGATCCTTGGCTTTCCTAGGATTGTAATATGAATGAACTTGTTCACTCTTAACCTCCCTCAAACAGAATATGAATGAGTCATGGTTCCAGTTGGCATGAACACTATTCCATTAGGCACATGTCAGTTGTACTTGCAACAAAATGACAGTGAAATATAGCAACAGTTATACTTTTCTTCCCAACATTTAGTTTTAGCAATTATATACTAAATTAGCATTTGTTATTCATAATGTCATTCATTTTAGTTTTCAGCGTCTACCTGCCTCTCCTCTCAATCTCTTCCATCAGCAAAGCCAGCTTCAGTTTTGTTTAATCTCATTGCAGTGCACATACAGCATTCCTTCCCAGTCTTTTATTTGCTTGCCTATCTTTCTCATTTGACCTTCTGCTTCATCCCCACTGCCATTTGCATTTCAGTCTTGATAAATGATTTGCACTTTCATAAATGTCTAGTTCAGATTCCCAAACCTCTCTCTGTGTCTGCTTGATGATTATTTTGTCCCCTCTGGACAGCTTCCTTAGGACAAGGTTAGGTACTGTGTGTGTGTGTGTGTGTGTGTGTGTGAGAGAGAGAGTGAGTGAGAGAGAGAGTGAGTGTGTGTGTGTGTGTGTGTGTTCTTCATGATTTTTGTATATCATGATTTTTTTATGTCAGTATTATGAATCAACTTCTAGGTTGTGGATTCTAAGATAATTAACGAAGGTAGCTGGAGTGCGTTTTCTGTACTTCTGCACAGGTTTCCTTACCGGTGTGTCCTGTGTTGTAGACATGTCTGTTATATCTTAACTGTGAGAGGAAGGGGTGATGCAGAGCTGTGTGTTTGTGAAGGTTGTTGATTGATAGGCTTCATTTTAGAATGTCATTGAGGGAGTGACTGTAGCCTCTAATAAGACGGATTTTGTTCTGGAGCAACCAAATGCATTGCAGGGAACTATCAGTCTGCTTTGTATGGTTTAGTTTCTTTGGAGAGTATTTTTTTTTTTTTTTTTGGTTTTAGGCTGGACTCAAGCAGCTGCTGCTGACTGTAGCTCTGTGGGCACAGGCATGGGAAATGAGTGGGAAGGGAGGAGGAACTGGCCTTCCTGTTTCGTGGGCACTCTCCACCTTGTGTCTGTTTCTGCTCCCCATGCTCTGATCGTGGCGCCTCTCTAGAGCTCCCGGAAAAAGGATGAGCCAGAGCATCCAGTTAGGATTCTCTTGTGTTCATTCTTGGTTGTGGCCTCCTTTGCTCTTGTTCATTCATCAGCTCTGAATAGTTTGTGCCTTTTTTCATGAATTTCCATGAGGTAGAGGGGGAAGGAGGCAGACACATTTGCTCAGTTTGTCATTTTGAAATCCTGAAGCAAAGGTTCTGTTGACAAATTTGAGCATTTGAGATTTAAGAAAATTTAAAGAGGCTGATATTATTGATTGTTTCCTGAGAATAGATAAGCCAGTTGGGAGTGTTTTGTGGAATATGGAATTATTGTAATGCTGAAATGAAAGTCACTTATTTACAAATAGCTTATGTTTTAAAAATATTTCTAAAGCTATGTAGAGCAAGGAAATCAATCCAAAGGTGCCCCTAAATGCCTAGGCAGGAGAGGATTGTGGGAGGTCCCAGACACTGCCATTAGCTACTGGTTGATCATTGGGACCAATAGCAAGGTAACTCCAACTTAGAGTGTTTACATTCTAGAATTGGAGGAAACTGCTGATTTCCCAATGTACTATTGCTATTTCAGGCCATATTCCTTGATACGACATTATTAAAATAAAAGCTGTGCTACTGATAAAAGTGAATTGTACTGTATAGTGGCTATATAGATTTAGTTTGCAAGTTGTGTTTTTATTTCAACGAATGATGAAAGAACAATTTGCCATGTTTTCTAACATGTAAAAATGAACTTTTATGCAACATTATTTTTATTTCTTAATATATTTTGGGAAAGTTAATTGCAACTGTGTGGTTCAGGGATTTAGTGCAAGAAGAAGAACAGTTGATGGAAGAAAAGAAAAAGAAAAAAGACGACAAGAAAAAGAAGGAAGCTGCTCAAAAGAAGGTAGTATGTATATGAAATATTTATGTTAAGTGATTTAAACATAGATTTAAGAAATTACTGGATTTTTCAAAAGTATTTGATTCAGTGTTTTAACTTCACTAGAGAATAATTGTAATACTTAATGTTTGAATATGCATATGAAGTAGCTTTAAACGTGTATACAATTTAATGCATAGTTATTTAATCTTGTAAATTTTTCAAAGGTAAGTACATTATATAGGTCTTTATCTTTCAAGTTACCTACTCCTAGGTGTTTCAACATGTGTCCTAAGTGGGAGGAGCATGGACTCTTTAGTCATATGGAGAGGCTTTGAAACTTCACTCTCCCACATAGCACATAGCATAGCGTGGCTTTACATTTTATTTAGCCTCTCTGGGCCTTAGTTTCCATAAGTTTTATAAATTGAAGATTAAAGTACATAAGAAAACATAATATGCATAATAGAAAATAAAGTAATACAGGTGTATAGTATTAAAGGAAATGATAGATATAATAAGGAATAAAGTATCAATTCCCTTTTTATTTAGAACCTGGACTGATTTTTTAAAATCTGTACTTTAGGATACTATAAATTATGCCCAAGACATTATTTTCTGCAAAAGAATTTTAACCAATACATTATAAGAAATTAACTAAAGCAACTCAAGACAAAAATAGGCTGTGTATAATAAAACTTTTTTACAAACTGTTAATGCTAAAGGCTGATGGCAGTTAACTAAACTTTATGCTCATCTCCTTGTGCATCAAGGTTTCAGAGACCTTAAAATGTTCTGAAAGACCCAGTGAAATTAGTATTCAGTTTCTCTACTGTAATGAAAATTAAGTTTTAATATGTGCCTTTTTTGTGCCCAGCACTGTGCTTGGAGCTGGGTATTGTATAGACCACTTGTCTCCAGACTGTTCCATAGGGAAAACCGCTGCGTACAGAAATAGGATAAGGGAACTGTTTGTTTTGTGGAAGTTGTTGAAGCACTGCCTGGTGCCCGAGATTGGACAGAGACAGGGCAATTTTTTTTTTTTTTTAATATTTATTTATTTGTTTGAAAAGTGGATTTAGAGAGAGAGAAAGAAGGAGAAACACAGAGATCTTTTATCCTCTGGTTCACTTCTCAAACGGCCGCAATGGCCAGGGCTATGCCAGACTGAAGCCAGGAGCTGCTTGTGGGTCTTCCACATGGTGCAGGGGCCCAGGGACCTGGGCCATCTTCTGCTGCTTTCCCAGGCACATCATCAGGAAGCTGGATTGGAAGTGGAGCAGCTGCCACTCAACCGGTTCCCATATGGGATACAGGCAATGCAGGGTGGGGCATAACCCACTGTGCTACAGCACTGACTCAAGGGAAAGTTTTTTAGAACAGAAATTACTCATGTGAGTAAGGAACAGAGTAGAAAAGGACTCAAGCAGAGTGAATTCAGAAGTAAGCACTCATAATCTGTATATGATAAAGTGTGGGCTTTGATTGGAGGTTAGCAGGAGAGAGTAGAACCGAGAGTAGAACTATCAACAGATGAGACAGGAATGGTTGGTGATCGCTGTCGGTTTCTTGGGAGCTTTAGCCTTTGGGGAAGATGCTGAAGGTGTTTTAGTAGAGTGACATAAAAGATTTGTATTTCAGAATTTTTGGAAAATTGTGGAGTTGGATTGGAAGGAGTTGATACCAGAGACCAGTGAAGGGACCATGTGAATAACCCAGAGACATTATCCAAAGGATACTAAGGGAGAATAACCTAGATTGGCACTTAGGTTACAGATTGAGTGACTAAGTAATGTTTTGGGAGTTAGTTGTGTTAGGGGACACAAAGAAAGGGGAACTCATAACTCAGTTTTGCATGTGCTGAGCCTAGGGTATCAGCAATTATTAAGGCAAAGAGTGGAGCACAGAGCATCTTGGAGAGTACGAGATGAAAGGAGGTGACAGGTGACCCTAGTCATCTACCTGCCTTTTGGTTGTTCTTGGATGACTGGGGGTAGGGGTGCCTAGGTATATGTCTCAGTTACCAGAGGCTTCTGCTATAGAGTTTGGGCATTGACTGATGCCTTGGGCCTCTGCTACAGGTCAATTTATGTAGAATGGTCTTTGTAGTCTGGTCAGTTCTTGCTCAGGATTTGATAAGAAAAAGTTGTGTTTTGGCCGGCGCCGCGGCTCACTAGGCTAATCCTCCGCCTTGCGACGCCGGCACACCGGGTTCTAGTCCCGGTCGGGGCACCGATCCTGTCCCGGTTGCCCCTCTTCCAGGCCAGCTCTCTGCTGTGGCCAGGGAGTGCAGTGGAGGATGGCCCAAGTCCTTGGGCCCTGCACCCCATGGGAGACCAGGAGAAGCACCTGGCTCCTGCCATCGGATCAGCGCGGTGCGCCGGCCGCAGCGCGCTACCGCAGCGGCCATTGGAGGGTGAACCAATGGCAAAGGAAGACCTTTCTCTCTGTCTCTCTCTCTCACTGTCCACTCTACCTGTCAAAAAAAAAAAAAAAAAAAAAGTTGTGTTTTCTGTAGGGCTAACATAGTTTGAAGGCTACTTAGCTAATGCAAGGAGCTTCTCAGAAACTTCTAAGGTTTATGGGGGGGTGCTTGGGTAAAGTATATGTAGAATCCGTAGTTTGGCAAGCATCTGAGTGTTGCATTAGGCCTGTTGGCCTCTACATTTAAAAGAGTTCAGGATGTAGCTGCTAAGACAGAATGTATATGAAATGGCTGGAGAAGAGGACAAAGGCAGTATATATGTGAATTTATTTGAAATTTACACTATTTACCAAGGAAATTCTAAGAAGGGAAGGGGTCACTAGAATAATTTTCATGTACATATTTTTTAGGAAGATTTATTTATTTGAAAAGCAGAGTTAGAGACAGACCAAGATCTTCCATCTGCTGGTTCACTCCTCAAATGGCCGCAACAGCCAGGCCAAAGCCAAGATGCAGGAGCTTCCTACAGGTCTTACACTGCTTTCCCAGGCACAGCAGGGGACCAGAAGTGGAGCAGCCCCTGGGACTTGAACCAGCACCCATACGGGAGGCCAGCACTGCAGGCTGCAGCTTTACTTGCTACACCATAGCATCGGCCCCTTAGATATATTTTTATAAGAATAATTTTTTCAAGTTAACATACACAGATAATGGTTCTACTTGTCTAAGTTCATCTTTATATTATTTTGTAATCAAATCTGTGAGTCACCAAGTCAGTATAGGTGGTCCCTTATGTGTGCCTGCTTATAAATATGCCTCTGGTACGTGGTGATTATTGCACCATTCAGCTTCTCACCAAATCCGAAGTGACAGCGCCTCGTGGTCTTGCCTCACCCCCATGCTTGTAGTCTCATTGCCATCATGTCCTGCTAGACCTGTCATTAGAGGCTTAGAGATAGTTTTTCCTTCTTTTGCCAGATCTTCAGCACTGACAGGATATTCCTACTTATCCATAGACACGTAGTAATATGTACCCACTAATAAAAATGAAAGTTTTTTTTAAAGATTTATTTTTTATTTCCTTGAAAGGCAGAGTTGCAGAGAGAGGAGACCCAGACAGAGCTTCCGTCTGCTGGTTTACTTTCCAAATGGCCCCAACGGCCACATCTGGGCAAGGCCAAAGCCAGGAGACCAGAGCTGCTTCTGGGTCTCCCACATGGGTGCAGTCTTTGGGCCATCTTCTGCTGCTTTTCCAGGCAATTAGCAGGGGGCTGGATCGGAAGTGTAGCAGCTTGGTCTCGAACTGGTGCCCATACGGGATGCTGGTGTCACGGGTGAAGGCTTAACCTGCTATGCGACAATGCTGACCCTCATAAGTGAAAGTTTTAGGCTTTGAATACATGTTAAATTTGATAGCTTAAGCTGCCACTGTAAGTAAGACTGAACTCCAAAATTTCAAAACCAGCTTACAGGTGAATTTGAATACAACCTGTTGGTGAAGTGAGGATAGCTGGTATTTCCATAGCTTTAACAAATAGTTTTTTAATAAAAAAAGAAACTTCCAAGTGGGCACATTCCATATGAGAGACTGAATTGGAGGACTCTGAAGACAGGTTTCTTCAAGATTGTCTTTGGTCTGTGGTAGAGGCCGGCAGGGGTGTCCAGGCAGGCATCAGGCATCTTCATGAGTCAGCTAATCAGACCCCTTTGTAAAAATATTGGAGCATAAACTCACTATGGCAATAACAGATTATCTTTTATGTGATCTGTGTAGTTTCATTTCTGAAAAAGACTGAATATATTATCTGTTCTAAGCTATTCATTTTCAGTGTAAGGAAGCTAAGCATCAGAATGAGTTAAGTGGCTATCTAACCTTGCTTTCATGATGGTGGCAGCATTAGGAATAAGAGTTGAAATATACTAGCTCCTCCACCCACTGCTTTTCTGAAACCTGTCCCATGGTTTTATCCTCTTGATACAGAACATTACTTTAGATTTCACCATCTAAAGATGAACTTTAAAGTTGGGAAATAATATGCAATGATAATTTTTTAAATAGGGCATAAAATAGGTACCTATGCCATGAAACAGAAATACATAGATTCTAGCAGTCTCTAGTAATCACTTTGGTTGTTTAAGGTAATTTAAACAGACACCAACAAGGCTCACTAAAATATTTTTACTGATAGTTTTTCTTTTTCTTTTTTTAATTTTTTTTTTTTGACAGGCAGAGTGGACAGTGAGTGAGAGAGAGAGAGAGACAGAGAGAAAGGTCTTCCTTTTTGCCGTTGGTTCACCCTCCAATGGCCGCTGCGGCTGGCACATCTCGCTGATCCGAAGCCAGGAGCCAGGTGCTTCCTCTGGTCTCCCATGTGGGTGCAGGGCCCAAGGACTTGGGCCATCCTCCACTGCACTCCCTGGCCACAGCAGAGAGGCCTGAAAGAGGAGCAACCAGGACAGAATCCGGTGCCCCGATCAGGTCTAGAGCCCGGTGTGCCAGCGCCGCAGGCGGAGGATTATTAGCCTATTGAGCCGCGGCACCGGCCTTGATCGTTTTTCTTATTTTATCACTTAAATATAACTTTAAATATTGTTTCTCCTATAAGGAAATTTTGCATAAAAACTAGGTAAATTTTATTATACTTCACCTTCAATCGTTCTCTAATTAATCCATTATTAATATCTCCATTAATTAATGACAGGATGACTTTAATTTTTTTTGAGAGCCATTTTCATAAAAAACTGTGTATAATGCTGTTTCACATCCAGGGATCAAGCTATTTAGCTGTCTTCTGATTCTGGGGCTTAGGGTGTGGGAACATGGTTTCCATACCTTAAGGGAGGGAAGGACAACCATAGTAGCAGTAGGTTGCCACAGATTTCTGTCCAGGTTTCATTTTTTAAAGAAAAACTTTCTTGAAGGACTTTTTTTTTTTTTTTTAAGATTTATTTATTTATACAATTGAAAGAGTTACAGAGAGAAGGTAAGGCAGAGAGAGAGAAAGAGGTCTTCCATCTGCTAGTTCATTACCCAATTGGCCGCAACGGCTAGAGCTGCACCTAGCCAAAGCCAGGAGGTTCCTCTGAGTCTCCCACGCCATCTTCTGCTTTCCCAGGCCATAGCAGAGAGCTGGATTGGAAGAGGAGCAGCTGGGGCTCAACTGGTGCCCGTATGGGATGCCGGCGCTGCAGGCCGTGGTTTACCTGTTACGTCAGCAGCACTAGCCCCTTAAAGGAATCTTAAGGGAAGGGTAATAAGGGAAAAAGGGTGTTGAGAAATGTGTTAATTATAGAAGGATAATTGTGTGTGACCTTTAAATGTGGAATTGTAGTTTCTAGAAAGCATATAACGTGGAGGGCTGTGGGAAAGCAGCAGTATAAATTGGAATCATTTGGTGTTAGAATGTTTCAACACTCATGGATTTTTGTTGTTGTTGTTACTGTGTTAAAGGTGAAAGGATTTTTATAGTTTTTTTATTTAAAGTACTGAATTTTATGTTTAAAGGAGATTCGGGTTATAGAAAATTTCCAACTGCATTCACCTTGGGGATCATATTCAGCTATCTTACTTAATAAATTTTCTCAGGAACCTTGGGAGCAACATGACCAGGCCTGAAGCTGTGCACTCATCTAGGGCAGTTAAATGTACACTTTCACCTTTTCTTTTTCTCATTTTTTGAAATTCATTTTATTCAGCAGACCTGGATTCTAGACTGGATGCTGCTAGCTAAATCATAGGAAAGTTCTCTGAGTACTAATTATCCCACTTAAAATAAGTGAACTGAACTAGATTAATTCTTTATTCCTAGAATTAGGCGAAAACACAAAAGAAAAAACAATCCTGGGAACTGGGAGTGAGTGTGCAGTCAGCATATTTCCAAATGTGAGAGAAAGGACCGAGGCAAAGCTTCACATGGCCAGGGTGACTGCAGGAGCCAAGATCTATTGGGTGCTTTTCTGTCTGCTAGGGTGCTGTCCTAAGTCTTGAAACCAGTTACATTCCTTTCATCTCATGACAATTCTGAGGGTTGTGGGTGTTTGCTTTTTTTTTTTTTGGGGGGGGGGCCTCTGTTTTATAGATGAGGCAGTCAAGGTTTGGAGAAGTTAATTAACTTGAGCAAGGTCTCACAGTGTAAGTGGTAGACTAGGATTCAAAACTAGGAAGTCTGGTTTCATTAACTTGATAACCACTGAAGGATGCTTGGAGATCTTGAGAGTTGGGCCAAGCAGTGCAGAGCCTTATGGAAACAAAGCAAACTCCGTGCTCTCCGTCTGCCACTTGCGGCTCACAGTTGTAGCAACTGTGATCATTGCTTGTGGAGCCACAACTCAGATTTAAGGAAAACATTTAAAATGGAAAACATTTTGCTTCTAAATGTGTCAGAACCTCTTCTCTTGTGCAAGATCTACAATGAGAGATCACATTTGAACAGTGTATAGTTTTTCTCAAAATATATCTTTCAATTTAATTTTACTTGACTCATAATAACCCTGCAAGGTGAGCAGGACAGTTATTTTCTCCATTTGGAGGAATAGGAAACTAAGACCCAGAGGGTTTAAATCGTAAGATCATTTAAAAGTAAAAAGAAGTAGTAGTTGAGGATAATATTAATGTAATTTATAGAACTCAATATAAGGAAAAATGCTACTATTTTAACATGTAATCAATATAAAGTATTATTCATGAGTTACATTATATTTTAAAAATATTGAAGGTTAGAAATGGTAGTTGCACATCTCAATCCACTCTAGCCACATTTCAGTAGGCGTATGTTGCTAGTGACTGCCATTTCGGACAGTACAGACAGTTCCACTTGGAATATTCCATTTTTAATAATTTGAGTAAGGCACTAGATTCCCAGACCAGCCCCAGAAACCTGCGTTAAAGAAATGGGACTCTGTCATTTCCCCTTCCTTCTAATCAGTTGGGAGCTCTGGTACTTAAAAATCCCTTCATTATATTTGGTGTTCTGAGGGCAAACAGAACTGTGGGATTTCCTTTGGTGCCATTGTAGATGACAGAATAGTGAGTGAGGTTGACCGTTCTCAAGTAGCATGGAGTTGTTTTTCCTAAGGAGCTGTGTGGATGTCCTTTTTGTAATACCTAGAAGAGCATTATTTTACACCTTGGGTTTTAATAATATGGCTGTGGCTTCTATACACTGAAACTTAGTTTCAGTGGATGTAAACTCTGAAAGAGGTCAACAGGTTTTTAAAAAGAGATTTTCAATGTGCCAAATAATTTTATAGTAATTCTTTGGCAATGATTTCTCCCAGAAATAAATTGTTGTCAAGTTAATTGACTGTCTCTTGACATTGTTCTCTTAATTTTTTTCAAGAAATTTTGATTCATAGAGTAAGAGATAGATGTCCATTATTTAGTCCATCACTGGTGCCCTAATCCTTGGTACAGCACTTCAGTCCCTGAATGGACTCTCTGGCTCTCAGGGGAAAGATTCATATTTGATGTGACTTCACTATTAGAGTGATTACTATAGTTCTTACCATACGTGTGTATATTGATATAATTTAAAATGATATTTTTGGTGACCTAATTTGTACATGACTAAGCAAAGTCAGTTATGCCATATCACAGTTAAGGGAAGCTTTTTCTTCATTTAGAAACAATTACTGGTTATTCAGTTACTAATTATTCAGTCTGCCCTCCCTCCTTCCCAATTGTATCTGTTTTTCAGGACTCCTATACAGTTGGTCTTGATCAAGGGATCGATTTTTCCTTTGGAAGTTGGAGCTTAGTTGCCTTGAGACAATCCCACTGACCTCCAGCCCTGGTCACAGTCGTTTTTGTGAATTCTCAGATGTGTCAGGAGTAATTTTAGTTTCAAAGTTTTTCCCACTCATAAATATTTAAAAGTTGACCATGTTTAGCCATAGCAACTTTAACTGCTCCACGAGTTAAACTTATTACTAGCTTGGCCAAAATGATCTATGCAGCTTTTCTTACAGAAGACTTAATTCATCTGTTATCACTTGTATCAATTTTTTAACTTACTTAAACATGCAAAGCTTATTAAGTCCATTAAATATAAAGGTGATAGTTATATAAAAATCATTTTAAAATTGAATAGAAATGTGTAGCCCCCATTTAAAAAGCTAATTTAGTCATATAATGTCTACTATGATTTGTGTATAAAGAAACACTGCAAAAACTTTTTATTAATAAAGCATAGTATCAAGGAAATGGGGCACATCTGTGGGAAAAGCATGCTTTCTTTGCCTGTCTTTTCCTTTGCAGTCCATCTAAATGACAGATTCTTTATTTAATAAAAGTATATGGCTTGTATAATAGAAATATTTGAGCATTTTATCATAACAATCCATTTCTTTCAGTTTCATATTTACATTGTTTTTTGTTTGTTTGTTTTATTTTAGGCCACTGAACAAAAAATCAAAGGTACGTTGTTTCAAGCTACTTTTTATTCTTTTTTTCATTAAAGCAAGTTTGTTTATATGCATTTTTATTCACCTCCAGGATGGGAGAGAGAAGAGCATGAAGGAAACAGGGTGGGAACAGTTTCTTCAGTGACAGCACCTTGGAGTCATCTTTGGGTTGTTACGGTTTACTGTGGTATATAATACCACGTTCACAATGTGGTGCCTCAAGACCTGCTTAAAACTTGTCTCCTAGGGTAAACACCACTTCCTAATGCACCCCTTGTTTTGAGTCTTTGTGCACATGAACCTTTCCTTCAGTCTTCTACCTGCAAGTCGTCTTGTGTGGGGCTACTGCGTGACCCACAGCATCCCTTGTAGGTTCTGCTGCTGCTCTCCTAGTTCTCTATATATTGTCCCCCACATCTTCTTGAAGTAGACAGTGACATCCATCTTTGTATTATCAGTTAGGACATTGCTCCAGGTTGAACATCACCCAATACATCCCCAACGAGAGACTTCAGTGTGAGAAGTAAACAGAAAGCCTAATTTCTCTTCGGTTCCGTATCAGGAGTTCTTCATCCCAGGAGCTGACTACCTGGCAATGAGAGACATCAGGCTTTTAGAGGGCTCTGAAGTTTGTTTTCTTTGGCTATGTCAAGAGTGTGATGCCTGCATTTGTTTGTTGCATGCACTCATGATACTGTCTTTACTTGAGGTCAACATCAAAGTAGCATTGGGTGTGGTTGTACTGAATGAATAAGATCAGGCATTGCTTATATTTCACTGGAACCAGCGTGGCAATGCGAGGACACACTCCAACCCTGTACAGTGTAAACGTGATTTGGCTGAAGTCTGAAGTTGTCTTGAAGTCCAGAGGATTGATTATTAGCTTAACATAGGGGTTAAGAAAGACCTCCTTGAGACTGGGAGTCCTAAAAGATGAAATGGCAGAGGCGTCAGCATAATTCAAGGCGTAGAGAAGTAGTGTGGTGTTACATGCAATGGTGTTGCTATGCCTAGAGCATTAAATACTCAGTGGCAGTTGTGGGTTTTTTTTTAAGCAGTTAACCACTGTACATGGAGTGTTGAAATATGAGTAGAGATGAAAAAGACAAAGCTTAAGAGAAGAAAGGCATTCCGGGAAGAGGAGACACGTGGACAAGATCAGGGACTGTGAGTATGCAGCATTTGTCTTGAGCAGAGAAGAGTGCCGTGAGGAGGTGACAGAATGTAGGCCTGGAGGCAGGGAGACCACTGGGCTTCATGCTGCTGAGGGAGTGGAGAGCCAGCAGAGGTGTTTGCCTTCAGAGTGTCACGGTTAAAACTGTCTTCGCAGCATCTTGATCAGGAGTACCTGCTGTCACCAATAGAAGCAAGATCATCAGATGGGGAAGAGAAGGATTAGAGAGCATAATAAGAGCTTAAACTGAGGTCTTTTCCATAGGTGTGAATGAGTGACAGATGTGAGGGATAATTGATGGGATTGGCAGCTGGTGCGATCAGAAGAGGAATTCAAGGTGAGATTGTGGCTTTGAATCTGGACGTCTAATACAGTTAACAGGGACGTGGAATACAGACCGGAGTGTTGCCATATTAGCTCCCTAACTCTGCTTTCCTCACAGTACTGCCCTGCATAGGAATGTTAAGTTGTCCCTAGTTGTTCCAGTTTGAAGGCCAAACTCCTGCTCAGCTTTCAAGACCCTGTGTAATCTGAACCCACCATGATGTAAGCAACGTGGTTCCATCACTCCCTTGTGCATTTTAGAGCACTCTTGGCTCTTTCGTGTTCATGCCTTTTTCCTTTTTGTCCGATGTCTCAGCCAGGGATGTCTTTAGTATGCCTTTCAGCTTTTCTGTACCTTAGAATTCATCCAGCGGATTGCTCAAACTGCATTGATCTCCCCCTTAGCAATTTCTTAGGATTTGGGCACTTGATTGTATTGTCGTAGACGCCTGCCTGATGCATGGGTATTTCTCCAACGTGATCTGAGTACCTACCCTTTACATCCTGTCCACATGTAAATCATTTTATATCTTCACATACAACATGAGTATGTTTGGGTCTTGTTCTTAGATTTCCCACAAGTCTGAGCGTGTTAGACTGAGTAGATGGAGTCTCTTCATAGATTGTTGTTTTGCCAGCTGCTTCACTCATTTCATCCTTCTTTTGATGGCACTCACCTTCATGAATGGCTGTACTTTTTCTGATTCACAGAAATGGGTTTTTCTTGTGTATGCTGTGTATATGCTTATGTGGTGTTTATGGTTTGAAATTCACAGCGTTTGGAACTTACAAACTGGAGACTCAAGAGGCAGGTTTATCTCCTCAGTGTTTTTACTAAACTTAAATTTAGAATGATTTTACATTTGCAGAAAAGTTGGAAAGATGGTATAGAGATTTGTCATATGCACTTCACTCAGTTTCCCCCACTGTTAACATCTTACATTACTGTGGTACATTTGTCAAAACCAAGAAACTGACATAACTTGCACTGATTCACCTAGACTTTCTTTAGGATTAGCCAGTTTCACAAAGTAACTTTGAATTTTGGTTAAAATTTTGAAATCCATGCATACGAAAAGCCTGCAGAAAGCTAAAAATGTATACTATGAAAAAGCTATGCATAAATTTCACAATTTTTTGGTAACAAACATCTTTTAAAAATTTTTAAATTTATTTGAAAGACAGTTGTCTCCCATCCATGGTTCATGCTCCAGATTCGTATAACGGCTGGGGTCGCTCTGGTTCAAAGCTGGAAGCCGGGAGCTCAATCTAAGTCTCTCATGTGGGAGTCAGGGTCCCAACTGCTTGAGCCGTCACCTGCTGTCTCCTGAGATGTGCATTAGTGGGAAGCTGGAAACAGGAGCAGAACTGACCCTGGGACAGACACTCTGATAAGGGATGCAGGTGTCTCAACCACAACGTTAAGATCCTGTCCCTAAACTTGTAATCCCACATTCCATGAACTTGTTGAAGCACCTACATATTATGGAGTCTATAAAAACAACATGTGTAGCCACCTGTGACTGTCAAGTGTTTGGAATGAGATGTGGCTAATGTGACTAAGGAACTTGGTTAGAGTCAGGCTGCTAGTCTTCAGCCTGAGCATCAGCAATTAGGCTGTAGTACCCCCTGTAGAGTTCTGTCTTAGTGAACATTTCTTCTCACAACTATTTCCCTTTCCAGCTGAATAACACCTAGTAATACTGAGGTCACGCAGTGGCAAACCTATTTTTAATAAAAGATTTTTTTTTTGTAACATAATATAAATTTTGACCAGCTTTCTTAGATTAATACAGTTAGTTTTTATTTGTGGCAATGGATTCAGGATTCATTAAATTAAAACGCAGACCAGTGTAATGAGTTGCATAATGAAGTTGTTTCAAGTTTTTACCTGTGACTTAAGCTTTGAAAAATTTAAAATTTTTTCAGAGCATGAGTATTTGAATGTTTGAGTAGTTAATTAGAATGTCTTTTTAAAATATGAGTATCTCAGTGAAACAGTAGATGAGTTAAGTGTTGAAAAGTTTATGGTGAGATACAGAGATCAATCAAAAAAAAAATTTTCTTTTTTGACAGGCAGAGTGCACAGTGAGAGAGAGAGAGAGAAAGGTCTTCCTTTTGCTGTTGGTTCACCCTTCAATGGCGCTGCAGCCGGCACATCTCGCTGATCCGAAGCCAGGAGCCAGGTGCTTCTCCTGGTCTCCCTTGTGGGTGCAGGGCCCAAGCACTTGGGCCATCCTCCACTGCCTTCCCACGCCACAGCAGAGAGCTGGCCTGGAAGAGGGGCAACCGGTACAGAATCCAGCACCCCGACCAGGACTAGAACCCAGTGTGCCGGCGCCGCAGGCAGAGGATTAGCCTAGTGAGCAGCGGTGCCGGCCAAGATTGATGAAATTTAAAGTGCTCCATGGCCTATATAATATAATGACTGGTAGGCATTAACGTCTCATCTTCAGCTAGATTTTATTTATTTATTTTATTTGAAAGGCAGAATTACAGAGAAAGGAAGAGACAGAGAAAGAGCAAGATCTTCGCAGACTGAAGGCAGGAGCTTCTTCCAGGTCTCCCACCTGGGTGCAGGGGTGTGAAGACTTGGGCCATCCTGCACTGCCTTCCCCAGGGAGCTGGGACTCAAACCGGTGCCTATATGGGATGCTGGTCCTGCAGGCCATGGTTTAACCTGCTGTAGCACAGCACCGACCCCAGAAAGTAAACAATTTTGAGGACCAAACAAACTTACTCTAAAAGCTTTCTGTATTCTTCAGTCTCCTGGGAGGTCCGCATATTGATGCCAGATTAGTGTGAATACAGTACAGCCAGAACACCTAGACAATGATCCTCCTGCCTCAGCTTCTTCCCGAGTAGCTGGGACTTAAGTTGTACCCAGCCTTTTTTTTTTTTTTTTTTTTTTTTTTTTTCAAAGAATGATTTATTTATTTGAAAGGCAGAATAGCCAGCGCCATGGCTCACTAGGCTAATCCTCCACCTGCGGTGCCGGCACACTGGGTTCTAGTCCTGGTCGGGGTGCTGGATTCTGTACCGGTTGCCCCTCTTCCAGGCCAGCTCTCTGCTGTGGCTAGGGAGTGCAGTGGAGGATGGCCCAAGTGCTTGGGCCCTGCACCCTATGGGAGACTAGGAGAAGCACCTGGCTCCTGCCTTCGGATCAGCGCGGTGTTCCGGCTGCGGTGCACTGGCCGCAGCGGCCATTGGAGGGTGAACCAACAGCAAAAGGAAGACCTTCTCTCTCTCTCTCTCTCTCTCACTGTCCACTCTGCCTGTCAGGGAAAAAAAAAAAAAAAAAAAAAAGGGCAGAATAATACAAGAGTGGGAAAGACAGGTATTTTTCATTTGTTCCTCATTCCACAAATGTGTGTAACAGCCAAGGCTAGGCTATGCTGAATCCAAGATCCAGGAACTCTATTCAGATCTCCCATATAGGCTTCAGGGGCTTGTGGGCTGTCTTCTGCCACAGCATTAGCAGGAAGCTGCATTGTAAGCATGGAGTAACCAAGACTTGTACCAGACTCTGATGCAGGATGCCAGTGTCTCAAGAAGTGACTTAACCCTCTCTGCCACAATGCTCTGACCCCTAGGCTTTGATCTCTATGCAGTGAGCAAATCCTGAGTACTAAGTAAGGTTTGAGGTGTTTCTAAGCCAACTGTAAGGACAATTTTCCTAACAAAACAGGTATTTTATGCCTTGATGAAAAAGGTGGAGAAAGCTCCTTCTGAAGTCCCTTCCCAATATGCTTATTGACTGATAGATACAATAAAGCCATAACTGACAGTTTAACTTTTAGAATATAAAAGATGACCTAGTTTGTATTGAATTGAGAAAATTGTTTAATTTGTCCTTATTAATAAAAAAGCCTCTTTGCTTTTTTTTTTTAAATCATCACTGTCAGTTGCCTTTTTTTTTTTTTTTTTTTAAAGATTTATTTATTTATTTGAAAGGCAGAGAGGCAGAGGCAGAGAGAGGTCTTCTATCTGCTGGGATTCATGCCCTGAATGGCCGCAATGGCCGGAGCTGAGCTGATCCAAAGCCAGGAGCCAGAAGCTTATGTGTGGGTGCAGGGGCCCAAAGACTTGGGCCATCTTCTGCTGCTTTCCCAGGTGTATTAGCAGGGAGCTGGATCAGAAGTACAGCAGCCAGGACTCAAACCAGCACCTGCAGGCTGGAGCTTTAACTTGCTGCACTACAGTGCTGGCCCCTCTCATTGTATTTCCATTTTCATCTTTATTCTAGTAAATATAAATATATTTTTTAAAGACTTTTATTTGTTTTCCTGTGAGCTCTGCTTACCACTCCATTTTTTCCATAGTTACTTTTAATTTATTTTTTACAACACTGTTGACTGTAATCCTTGTGTGTTATACATCAGATTTCTAGATTTATTCATGTTATGTAACTTTGTACCTTTTGATTTACATCTCCCCACTCCCCTCATCGTCACCCCTGATGACACCATTCTACTCTCTACCTCTGTATATTTTTGAAATCATATAGTATTTTTATTTCTTTGGCTTGTTTCGCTTAGTATAATGTGGTTTTTATTTATTTATTTATCTTATGAAAGAGTTACACAGAGAGAGGAGGAGAGGCAGAGAGAGAGAGAGAGAGGTCTTCCATCCGCTGGTTCACTCCCCAGTTGGCTGCAATGGCTGGAGCTGCGCCGATCTGAAGCCAGGAGCCAGGAGCTTCTTCCAGGTCTCCCACATGGGTGAAGGGGCCCAAGGACTTGGGCCATCTTCTACTGCTTTCCCAGGCCACAGCAGAGAGCTGGATTGGAAGTGGAGCAGCCAGGACTAGAACCGGCACCCCAGTGCTGGCACTGCAGGCAGCGGCTTTATCTGCTACGCCACAGGGCCAGCCCTATCATTTAGTATAATGTTTAATCATATTGTGCAGACGGTAAGATCTCCTTTAAGGCTGAATATTTTTTTCTGTGTGTGTATGTACACACACATGCATGCTACAGTCATCTGTTAACAGACACTTCAGTTTCCATATTTTGCAGATGAACATCAGAATACACATATCTTCTAGGATTCTATTTTTTTTCCTAAGATTTTATTTATTTATTTGAAAGGCAGAGTTACAGAGAGGCAAAAGCAGAGATACAGAGAGAGAGATATCTTCCATCCTCTGGTTCACTCCCTAAATGACCACAGCTGCTGGGGCTGGGCCAAACCGAAGTCAGGAGCTTCTTCAGGTCTTCCACATGGATGCAGGGGCCCAAACAGTTGGCCCATCTTTTGCTTTCTTTCCCAGGTGCATTAGCAAGGAGCTGGATTGGAAGTGCAGCAGCCAGGACTCGAGCTGGCGCCCATATGGGATGCTGACACTGTAGGTTGCAGCTTTACCTGTTTTACCACAGCACAGGTCCCGAACCCAGATTTATTTAGAAGGTGCTGATTACATTCTTTTGTGTATATACCCGGTAAAGTACTCCCTGGGTCACATGGTAGTTCTGATTTTAATTTCTTGAGACTCCATTGGGTGTTAACTTTCTCAGTGGTGAAGCCTTCTATTTCAGGAACTTTGGTGGCTTGACAGGGATTAATGCATAGATTTTTATAGAAAACTGAGGCCCAAATAGGTTGTGACTTCATGTGTGTAACATAATAGCAATCATAAAAAGTACTACTCATGGAACTGTTGAAGCCACTGAAAGCTTAAGATGCCAGTTCCAGAGAATCTAGTCCCAAGACTCTGAACACACCTGTGATCCATTTCTGTCAGACAGGGGAGGAGGTTCTGCCAGTAGAATTGAAGTTTAATTCAGTGTTTTTCTCTATAGTTTACATAGCAGAAATACTGAGTTTTGTATTATTGACTGGTATTGAGTGTAATACTAGACTAGGTTATGAGGTTATGATTCCAAATGTGGTATGATCATTTTTTGCTTTATGGGATCTCTTTTTTTTTCTAAGTGAGATACCCTTTTTTAATTTGAAAGGCAGAGTTAGAGGCAGAGACAGGGAGAGATCTTCATCCACTGGTTCACTCCCCCAATAACTGCAGCAGGCAGAACTAAGCCCATCCAAAACCAGGACCCAGGAGTTTCTTTGGGTCTCCCACATGGGTACAGGAGGCCAAATACTTTGGCCATCTTTGCTGCTTTCCCAGGGATATTAGGAGGGAGCTGGCTCAGAAGTGGAGCAGCCAGAACTCCAGCTGCCACACATATAGGATGCCGTTGTCTGCAGCTCTGGCCCTGTGAGATATCTTGAACGCACATGTGTTAACCTTTTTGAAATGGAAGCAGAGGTTTATACGGTTAAGAGTTTACTAAAGGCAGATGCTCTTCTTTCTGTGGAGGATGTGAGGCGTGTAGCTCTGTACTAACAGGATGAAAAACATGATGCTTTCTGCTTTCATAGAGAAAAGTCAGTAAAATTAATATTTTTAGGTATACAAAGTCAGCATTTTCCCTTTCTTCTTAGAAGGAAAATGATTTATATGGATATATACATATATATATGTTAAGTCTACTATTATGTACTCAGTATATGAAGACTGCTAAGGGCTCCTTTTTTAACTTAGGCAAGAATCAATTTTTTTAAAGATTTATTGTTATTTGTTTGAAAGGAGAGTCATGGGGCGGTGGCGGGAGCAGGGCAGTGCAGGCAGATCTTCCTTCTGCTGGTTCATTCTCCAAATGGCCACAACAGCCAGGGCTGTACCAGGCCAAAGCCAGGAGCCTGCAGCTTCTTGTGGGTCTAGCACATGGCTGCTGAAGCCCAAGCACTTGGGCCATCCCACACGCTCTTCCAGGTTTATTAGCAGCGAGGCGTCAGAAGTAGTGGTAGAACCTGCTGTGCCACAACGCCAGTCCCAGAATCACTGAATTTCTAACAGATGTACTATGTGTTTGCTTATAAATACTAACAAATTATTAAAATTGGTAGAAATGGAAAATTTTGTATATTCAGATGGCTTTGATGAAACTGAGTAATATAAGACAGAATAGATAGGAGAAAAATAGAGGAGTGCAATGAGCAAAGTGAGCTATTGTCAATAACTAGCTAGATTCTGGAGAAAAAAACCAAAATTATTGGAAGTTTGTAGGCGCATCTGAGAGCTGGGTCCTGAACCCTGAGATTCCACCTTGGCAATAATTTGTTTCAAAGGAAACAAATCTGTTGCCTCCTGGTTTAAATTTTGAAGTAGAAATTAAGATGGATTGGCAAGAGAAGCTTTATCAGTCATAATGAGTTCAGGAAAGCTCTAGAGTAGGAAAAGCCACAGTGTACACCGTAAGTTGCTTGTCTGTGTTTAGTTTACACTTTTATATTTCTTTAAAGAACACCATTTCTGTCCCTTCGAATGCATACTGAACGAGAGCTTTCTCTGAGTGTGGAAGCCTTCAGGAAAATGTACTTGGTGTAGCAGGGCTTTTGGGCAGCAGATCTGGCCAGAAGCCAAAAGCATTGAATTATCTACTGAAGGTAATCTGGGAACTTTAGCATAGATGCAGCATACTGGCTAAAAGTCCAGGTTTCTGAATCAGATAGACTTGAATTTGAATATTTCCTTTTTACTTCTCATTTCCATGACCTTGGCAAATTTCTTAACCTCTAAACTTAGTCTCTGAGAAGGAGATAATGCAGCCTGCTTCAGTGTTGTGGGAATGAAAAGTTATATAGAATATAAGCTATAGGTTCCAGACGTAGTAGATGCTGAGTGTATAACATATCTTACTTCTAAGTATGCTGTTTAGGAATTCTTGATTTGTAGCTCTTGGAGATGTGCTAAGGTAAAATCTAAGCTAAAATACCACTTCAGCTATTCCGGTAGAAATGAATGGTTGCATTTTGTCTTATTTTTCCATTAATGTAAATTCATAGAGCATACCTTCATGTTTTAGTTTTAATCAGTTTTAATGACTATAAATAACTTTGAAAGTGGCTAACCCATAATTAGCCATTCCTCTGTTTTTTAAAAAGATTTATTTATTTGAAAGGCAGAATGACAGGAAAAGGGAGAGATAGGCCAATGCCAGAAGCCAGAAACTCCACTGGGTCTCCCACTTGGGTGGCAGGGCCCCAGGACTTGGACCATCTTCCACTGCCCTCCCAAGTACATTAGCATTTTCCCCTTTGTTTAGAGTTTGTTTTTGCTCTTGTAATTAAGATGAAATATAATGTGCAAGTTTACTAGAAGGAACATTTGTTTGCGGGGGTGGGGTGGGAAGAGGCTCAGATTTAAACTGTGCTGTTTACCAGACGTTAGAGCATGGGCATCTTTCTTCTGAGTCTCAGTTGCCTCTTCTGTAAAATGGGGATATTTTAAATGTATAGAATCATTGTGAAGCTAAAGAGATAATAGATAACCTTGCCAGCTGGCACCCTACTGATGTGTGATCAATTTTGATTTTTTTTTTTTAATTTTTTGACAGGCAGAGTGGACAGTAGAGAGAGAGAGACAGAGAGAAAGGTCTTCCTTTTGCCGTTGGTTCACCCTCCAATGGCTGCCGCAGTAGGCGCGCTGCGGCCGGCGCACCGTGCTGTTCCGATGGCAGGAGCCAGGTGCTTCTCCTGGTCTCCCATGGGGTGCAGGGCCCAAGGACCTGGGCCATCCTCCACTGTACTCCCTGGCCACAGCAGAGAGCTGGCCTGGAAGAGGGGCAACCGGGACAGGATCGGTGCCCCGACTGGGACTAGAACCCGGTGTGCTGGTGCCGCAAGGCGGAGGATTAGCCTAGTGAGCTGCGGCGCCGGCTTCAATTTTGATTTCTACCACTGTGGTATTACAGTATCCTAACAGTGTTTCAGCCTCTTGTTTATTTATTTTTTAAATATTATTTATTTGAAAGAGAGGGAGAGACAGCTCTTCCATCTGCTGATTCGCTCCCCAGATGGTTGCAACTGCTGGAGCTGGGGCTGGGCCAAGCTGAAGCCAGGAGCTTCTTCCAGGTCTCCCATGTGGGTGCAGGGGCCCAAGCACTTGGGCCATCTTCTGCTTTCCCAGGCCATAGCTGAGATTTGTATTTAGAATCTTTTACTTTAAATCATTGTTCCTGCTACTAACTTCTAGATAGCTTAAAAAAAAAAAAAAAAGATTTCTCTATCTATTTGAAAGGCAGAGTTGTTACAGAGGGGCAGAGGGAGGGTGGAGAGAGTCTTCCATCTTCTGGTTCATGCCCCAGTTGGCCACAATGCCTGGAGCTGCACCAATCTGAAGCCAGGAGCATTTTTAAGATTTATTTATTTGTTTGGAAGTCAGAGTTACAGAGAGAATGAGAGGCAGAGAGAGAGAGAGAGAGAAAGAGAGAGAGGTCTTCCATCCATTGGTTCACTCCCCAGTTGGCCACGACGGCCAGAGCTGTGCCTATCTGAAGCAAGGAACCTGCGGCTTCTTCCAGGACTCCCATATAGGTACAAGTCCCAAGGACTTGTGCCATCGTCCACTGCTTTCCCAGGCTATAACAGAGAGCTGGATTGGAAGTGGAGCAGCGAAGACTCAAACTGGTGCCCATATGGGATGCCAGCACTGCGGGTGGCAGCTTTACTTGGTAGGCCACAGCACCAGCCCCCCTAGATAGCTTTTTAAAGGTGTTATCCTTTGAGTTAAAATGGAAGCCAAAGTTCTAGGTGTTGATATAGGGTCTTAGAGAAACTTCCCAAACTTACTTAGACCTGAAAGCCCTATGTGATACTTGTTTTTTTTAAATACAGTTTCTCCTTAGTAAGTGTGAGGCTGAAGAATATGTTGATTCTGAACAATTCTAATTAAGCAAATTTGGGGTACCCATATGGGATGCCAGCACCACAGGCAGATACTTAACCTACTATACCACAGCACTGGCACCATAAACTTTTGCTTTTAAGGGATGTGCCTGTACCTGGAAGGTAGATCTTTAATTATCTCACTTTTCTGAAATCTTACATATTACATAAGATTGAATGGATAGATTAACCAGAAGTTTTGCAGATAGCATGTTGTGAATATTGTAGATGTCTTCCCTCTCTGAATGATGATCCTGTGCTTTATATCAGATCCAACTTGCTCATTTTGCTGAAGAGCATAATTTGTTTATAGGTTGATTTCATTCTAAATTTCTTCAGTGAAGAAGCTTAGGGAAGTGTCTTATTAAATGATGTAGAGCTGGAGAAGTTATCAAGATAAAGGAGCTGTTCTTTTTGTGTTAGTCATTCAAGATAGGGGAGGTTTCAACAGAAAGCTAAGCGTCCCGCAAGGGAGCAGAGTTAAAGAGAATACTGTCACATATTAGAAACATTAACAATAGAGAAGAAAGGAGTAAGTGATATTGCCTGATAGACAAATTTTAAATATGCTAGTTGTGTGTTAACGTTTCTTCTAAGGTTTTTATTTCATAGCTTAAAATAATGGCCTGTAATAAAGATTTTAAAGAATGCTTATTTGTAGGGATGATCCTTTAAAACTTTTTTTTTTAAACTTTTATTTAATGAATATAAATTTCCAAAGTACAGCTTATGGATTACAATGGCTTCCCCCCACCCCCCATAACTTCCCTCCCACCCGCAACCCTCCCCTTTCCCGCTCCCTCTCCCCTTCCATTCACATCAAGATTCATTTTCAATTCTCTTTATATACAGAAGATCAGTTTAATATGTTAAGTAAAGATTTCAACAGTTTCCACCCACATAGAAACACAAAGTGAAAAATACTGTTTGAGTACTAGTAATAGCATTAAATCACAATGTACAGCACATTAAGGACAGAAATCCTACATGAGGAGTAAGTGCACAGTGACTCCTGTTGTTGACTTAACAAATTGACACTCTTGTTTGTGGCATCACCCTAGGCTCTTGTCATGAGTTGCCATAGCTATGGAAGCCTTTTGAGTTCACTGACTCTTATCATATTTAGACAAGGTCATAGTCAAAGTGGAAGTTCTCTCCTCTCTTCAGAGAAAGGTACCTCCTTCTTTGATGACCTGTTCTTTCCATTGGGATCTCACTTGCGGAGATCTTTCATTTAGATCCTTTAAAACTATCATTTAGGCTGGTGCCGCGGCTCAATAGGCTAATCCTCCACCTGCAGTGCCGGCACCCTAGGTTCTAGTCCTGGTCAGGGCGCCAAATTCTATCCCGGTTGCCCCTCTTCCAGGCCAGCTCTCTGCTATGGCCTGGGAAGGCAGTGGAGGATGGCCCAAGTGCGTGGGCCCTGCACCCGCATGGGAGACCAGGAGGAGGTACCTGGCTCCTGGCTTCAGATCAGCGTGGTGCGCCGGTCGCAGCGGCCGTTTAGGGGGTGAACCAACAGAAGGAAGACCTTTCTGTCTGTCTCTCTTTCTCACTGTCTAACTCTGCCTGTCAAAAAAAAAAAAAACAAAAACAAAAACAAAAAAAACACTGTGTATTCTACAGAAAAAACACTGTGTATTCTACAGATGTTTACTAAAATGAATATCTGTTTTGATTTTTTCATTCCTTTTAATATGGTTATTTTCTGGAGATAATCTTTAACACTTTGTTTTTTTAAAAGTGTTATGATATTTTATATATACTAAACCTATCATTTCTGCCAGTTTTTCAGAAGATTGACTATGTAGCCAGTGTGAACCCTATTGTCAAAACTAAATTGTTGACTTACGAATAGGGTTACTGTCAAGACTTTTGAGGTATTAAGGCATTGAAATTGATATTTTGGGGTTGGTAACATTCAGATAATTGATGGCAGCTTAATTTTTAAATTGTTTCTATTAAACTTGTAGATAGTAAAAATGAACTTCATTATTTTTCTGAAATGCATATATTAAAATTACATTTTAAATATTGAAAGAAATATTAAAGAGTTTGTACAGAATTTGAACTTGGTGTATTTAGAATTTTGGACATTACGTTGTCTGTGCGTATTCCTTGTTGTGAGGCAGGCATTTGGCACAGCCTGGGATGCCAGCACTCCGTGTTAGAGGGCCTGAGGGAATCCCAGCCCTGTTGCTCATGCAGCTGCCTGCTAATGCGGCCCTAGGAGGCAGTGGTGAGGGCTCAGATGGTTGGCTTTGTAGCTCCTGGCTCCAGGTAGATGCATTTTTGTTCAGTGAGCCAGCTAATGGGAGACCTCTCTCTCTCTCTCTCTCTCTGCGCCTTTCAAATAAATAAACCTTTAAGGTATTTTAACAGACGTGGTTGTGGGTTTTTACAAGTTCATAGAATTTATTCTGTAGTTTTATAGAATACCTTTTTACATGTGTAATACCAAAAAAGTAGAAAAATGGCAATAATTCTGTTGTATTATTCAGTCATTTTATTTCACAAAATTGGAAGCCTAAATTTGGACTGGCTGTGGCTCAACAGGCTAATCCTCCGCCTAGCGGCACCGGCACACCAGGTTCTAGTCCTGGTTGGGGCGCCGGATTCTGTCCTGGTTGCCCCTCTTCCAGGCCAGCTCTCTGCTGTGGCCAGGGAGGGCAGTGGAGGATGGCCCAAGTGCTTGGGCCCTGCACCCCATGGGAGACCAGGATAAGCACCTGGCTCCTGCCATCGGATCAGCGCGGTGTGCCGGCCGCAGCGCGCCAGCCGCGGCGGCCATTGGAGGGTGAACCAACGGAAAAGGAAGACCTTTCTCTCTGTCGCTCTCTCTCTGTCCACTCTGCCTGTCAAAAAAAAAAAAAGGAAATGTTTCCTTCAGTTCTTTGAATAAACATTTTTTTCATTCTTAAAAAAATTCAGCTTATTTATTTATGGGCCGAATTTGGATTTTGCCAGTCTCCTCTATACAGTGGCAAAAAATGTATATGCAGTTTCTTACTGTATATGTATGTTTTACACTAACTGAATAAAGTAGTTACCGTTACTGTCCTTAGTCTTCCTAGTCATTGTTCTGTCCTAGTTACCAATTCTTGATTACTTCATCTCACGAATGCTGGTGTTCTGCGCCAGCTGCTACTCAGTGGTGTTGTGCATTGCTCTGTGGGTTCGGTCCTCTCCTACACTGCCAGTTCTTAACCTGTTCACTCAGCCGCAGGTCTTCAGCCTTGCTGTCCCTTGTGCTTGGAATGCCTGTATAACGTGAGAGAGAAGTAAGACACCAGAGCCTGGGGGCACATGCGCTGCCATGTAAAAGTTGTGAGAGTTTTATCACAACGAGAGGGGCAACTTGGTTTCTCAGCCGCTTCCAGGTTTAACAATCTGAGTGGGCTTAGGTCATGATTGAGTGTTTCCGAGTTGGGCAGAAAGATTTGCATGGAGGATATCAAGGCATCTTAGGCAAAAGGAATAGTGACTACTTGGTGTGTCATGGAAGAGAAGGGAATGAATGTGGATTTAGCAGGATAAGAATCTGGGGAAATGGTATACAGGTGTCATACCAAGGAGTTTAAGTTAATTTTGAAAGTGATTTTTGATGCAGAGAATGTGGGGAGGGGTGAAAGTGGGTGGAATGGAAATAGAGGCTTGAGCCAGGGAGACCCAGTAGGAGATTTTGCAGGGTAACGTGATGATGACCTAGATCATAGCAGTGGCACTGGGGACACACAGGTGACTTTGGGTTTTATCAAGGAGATCATCTATTAGGCTTGTTGACTGACTAGACAGACGGAGGAGGATGGGGAGAAACTGAGGGTGATAGTCTTGCCTAAGTAACTAGGTAGTCTACTGAGTGAAGTGAACACACGTTTTCTCCTACTTTTTTGGCTCTTACGACTTTTTTTTTCTTTTTCTTCTGCTATTTAAACCAGCTCTTTTGATCCTGTCATTTCTTCTCATTGCTATGACCCTCATGACTTCTTTTCTTACCTCTAGGTTGAGTGCTAAATCCATATTTTTTAGTCCAGACTTTTTGAACTCCAGAACCGTGTATTCATTTGGCTTTCTGTCATAGTTGATCTGAGGACAAGATCCCTGGAAGGTTCCCTGAAATTGTTTCTTTAGATGCACAAAGTGAGAACTATTTTCATAGTAGCAGGAGTTCAGTTACCCTCAGCACTCTTTGTTTTGAGCATATCATGGAGTGTCCAGAGGCTACATAGTGTGGGTGTCATAGAGGTGCTTGTGTGAGCATGCATTTCCGTTAAGCCAGAAAGTAAAAGACTTGCAAAAACATGTGACACTGCCATGCATTTTGCTTTGGGGAAAAATACATTTATATTAAAATATGAAAGCTTTATGTGAATTAATACATATTCTTCAAATTTCTCTTATTAAATTTCTATAGGATAATATCAATAGATGTAACCTATATAGGAAAACCATTTGGAGTTCTCATTTAAGACGATAAAGGAGTCTTGAGACCAAATTAATTGCTACCCTTTGGTTACAACAAACCTAATAAAACCTAAAATGAAACTCATTCTTGCATACTTCCCAAATATGATTTTTGTCTTGTTTTTCATATCTTGGTAAATGGTACCACAGTCTATCGAGGTTCCCAGGTCAAATACCTGGGCTCACCCCTTATTCCTTCTTATCCACATGTTAATATTAATCATTAACATTTATTGAGTACAACCTAGGCACTGTTCCCAGTTCTTGTCATCTATTGTCTTGTTAAAGCTTCACAATAAACTTACCCTTGGTTTACAGATAAGGAAATGGAGGTATAGTGTGGTCAGGTACCCTGCTTATAGTCATAGAGCCTGGTAAGTGGCAGAGCTGAGATTTGAATCTGTAAAGTCTTTGGAACCTGTACTTATTTGTCCTGGAGCAGTTTATGTAAGATTACTATTACATTTCTTGATAAACACAGGCTTTCTTGATATAAAGTCACCTGGACCTGGTGCTTTTTGAAGGATAAATCTTGGAGAAACTTTTCAGTTTCTTTTGTTGTTGATATTACCAGCCCTTCTCTTCCATGAGCTTGTTTTGGTAAATTTTATTTTCAAAATCGCAGCCAGCAGGCCAAATCTGGCTCACTGTCTGTTTTTGCATATGAAACATTGATGGAACACAGTCACATCCATTCACTTACCTATTATGTGTGACTGCTCTTATACTCCAGTAGCAGAGTTAAGAAGTTGTGGCAGAGGCTGTGTCGTTTGCAAAGTCGAAAATGTTTACTGTCTTGCCCTTTATGTGAAGAATTTGCTATCCCATGACAGAACATTATTCAGTTCAGCTGATTTTTCTGTTTTATTGGTGTAAGTTGTGTATAATATTTGCTTTCCAGAATCTACATTTGAAGTTAATGTCTTCCTTTTTATTTGCAGTACCATTTATACCTCTTATTTTTGATTATTTGGAATCAGTAAAATTTTATCTCACTTATTCATAACAATTTTATGTTGGTGTTTCATCTTCTACTATCTTCTGCAGCTACCTAAATGTCACTAGATTTAGAGGTATCTTTCTTAAAAGTATTATAGTAAAGTGGCTGGCACTGTGGTGTAGCGGGTAAAGTGCTGGCATCCATATGGGCACTGGTTCAAGACCCTGCTGCTCCACTTCTGATCCAGCTCTCTGCTGTGGCCTGGGAAAGTGATAGAAGAGGGCCCAAGTGCTTGGGCCCCTTCACCCGTGTGGGAGACCCAGAAGTTCTAGGCTCCTGGCTTTGGATTGGCCCAGCCCGGCCATTACAGCCATTTGGGGAGTGAACCAGCAGATGGAAGACCTCTCTCTCTACCTCTGCCTCTGTCTCTCTAACTCTGCCTCTCAAATAAATAAATAAACCTTTAAAAATAAAGTATTATAGCAAAAACAAAAAAGTAAGATAGCATTGATAAGTAAAAATATGTGGTCCTGATGAGTCTGTGAATAAATTTCCCCATTTCTTCTATGTTAACTACTTAAACTATTTAAATCTCTTTTCTCTTCATCAGTGTTGAATCATTTCCTCTAGATTTTCAAACTATTTATAATTAAGTGTAAATAAATATCTTAATTTTAGAAAATTATTTTTTGTTTTTTTTTTATTTTCATTTAACAAAGATTAGCTAGTCACTTTTTTCATAGCTACATGTCTTAGATTTATTGATTTACTTGTAAAGTCATTTATCACTGAATAAGTCATTCTTTCTCTTTCCTTTAGTTGATTTTTACGTTCTTTAGTTAGATTATTTATAACTTTTCTCAATTGTTGGAAATAATTAAGACTATAAATTTTTCCATGAGTGCTGGTTTAGCAGTATCTCAAAATTTTTTAGTTGTAGTGGTTTTACTATGTTTTGAAAACCCTGAAGTTTGTATGTTTATTTCATCTTCCATTTGAAATTTATTAGACAGTTTTATTTGCTAGTTTTGTTGTAGTGACGTTTTTGTGTGTGAAATTTGTATTGTCATCCTGAAACATCTGTGTTATTATATTCTTTGCCCTTTATTGATGTTTTTTTCAGTACTGCATGGAGTAGGGGTGTGTTTTCTTGAGTAGACTTTCTTCCATGACTGGGTACTCTTCAGAAAGGTATTACCTGTTTTCAGAGTATATCGATTTGGTTTGGTAGGGTTTTCTTTTCCAGTTTCTTCTCTGTTTCCGTTTGGTTTACATATTTTGATACTGTGTTGTCGTTATATAAAAGTTCTTAACTGTTTATATCTTTTTACTTCTCTTATTAATATATCTCTTAATCTCTTAATCTTTTTGATGTTTTTCTCCTTGAGTTTTCTTTTGTCTGATATTAAGGTTGCTTTTATTTTAATTTTCTTAGCATTTCTTGGTAGTATATATTTTTTATTTTTCAGATTTCCTATATTTTTGTTTCAGAAATGCCTTTTAAAAAGTATATTCCTTCAGTTTTTCTTTTCTTAACCTAGCTTAATAGGCTGTGTCTTTTAACATGTGCATTTAGCCCATTCTTATTTGTTGAGAGTACAGATATTTAAGGTTTACTCTTGGCATTTTCTTTTGAATGTTATATTAACCACAATTTTGAAACTTTTATTCTCATTTTCTGTATCTAGTGAACGGATAGAGTTTTTAATGTTCTCCTCCACCACCACCTTTTTGGTGGTTTGAGAGCTTACTGATAAAATTAGTTTAGATTTTTAGCTGCACATAGAGAGTTGCCAAAATATTTCAGTATTTATATCTGTTATTCAGTAACCCTTTATCCCCCACCTGGTACCCACTGTTAGCTGCTTTTTTATTCATTATTACCATATCACAATTTATTTCTGAGATTATACTTACTTATTTAGTTTAATTTTATAATTTATAGATAATTAAATTGTCTAAAGTGTTAGCTGATTTCTGTGAATTTTTCCTGGCCCCAGAAACAAATGCATGTCTTGTTCTTGTTTTCCGCATGGTACTTTGTGGAGGTGTAGTACAGTAGTTCTTTGAACTTGAGGTGGGTTGCTGGGTCACAGATGTAGATACTGCTGTGAACCCTGGTCACTTGTGATGTAGTGTTAAGGTTCTTATACATGTTTTTTTGTAGGCTATTCAGTGTTTAGATGCAGGTTATCTTCTACTAAGTTTTGAATATATGAAATGCATTTTCTTGTTTTCTCACATGTAACACTTTGTTTAGGTATAAAATTGTTACCACAGTGTGTGTGTGGGTTAAGGCATGTTGACAAGCACTATGTGAGCACAGCACTAATGGTACCACGTGGCTCACATTTCAGTTGCCAAATGCATTGCTGAGTCTAGTACTAAGCATATAAAACTGAGTTTGAGCTTTTATGTTCCCTGTGATTTCGTGGTCATGGGAAACTTTTGGTTTTGGAAGAACTTTAGAATATTTCATTGCCTTATTTTCCTCATGAAATAAGTGTCTTTAATAACTAATATTTGCTTATTTTTGTGTGATGCATACAAAGGAATGTACATTATTGCTACATATTAGAAGCATTAAATTGTCTATGAAAGGAAATTTTCATACACAGCTATAGAAAACACTTGGCCCAAATTATTAATACGAGACTTGTCTGGATTCCACACGATAGAATGCTTGTTATTTTTTTTTTTTTTTTACTGTGATTCCTCCTGAATGGCTTGTTTTACATTAGAAATTAAGTCATACTAGGGAAATAACAGGCCAGAAACACATATTAAAAAGTATTAGTATGAGTGACATGAGCTAAATCCACCAGATGTTTAGAGAAGCCAAATGGTGGTGAATGAATTGAGGCTCTAGAGCTGAGACTGAAAGGAAGTAGAGTGACTGTTCTGACAAAGCCAGGTGACCAAGGCTTTACTCAAAGGGTCATAGTCACTGTAGGCATTTTGTAAATATTTCTTTTATTTCAGCCACAATAATAGACTCTGTAAGTGGTTCCCATACACTGCTCACTTGACAGAGATCGCCCCTGCTTCATAGAGAGGTAGACCCAGAGATAACTCCAGTGGGAGGGATGGGGCTATTTTAATTCCAGAACTAAAGCTCTAACTGCTGAACAGAGGGTTTTCTCTCTGTGTCCTCAGCAGTAACGTGGAGGTTGTTTACTTCACTTACCTGTCACTGGTGTCTATGAAGATGTAACAAAATCTCATAGGAACATTAAGCTGCTACGCAAGTGTAAGGAGGTATTTTGGGGCCACACTGTAGTGCTGCTCCAGCATCCCATATTGACACTGGTCCAAGTCCTGGCTGCTTCCTGCTAACACGCCTGGGTAGGCAGCAGAGGATGCCCAAGTGCTTGGGCCCTTGCTGCTCATGTGGGAGACGTGGATGGAGTTCCAGGTTCCTGGCTTCAGCCTGGCTCAGCCCTAACCATTGTGGTCATTTGGGGAGTGAACCAGCTGGTAGAAAATCCTCACCTCACCCCATTTCATCCCCATCCCTGCACTCTGCTTGTCAAATTAAAAAAAAAAAAAAACCCACTTTATTTTTTTAAAGTGGTAGTGTGCTAGTCTCTAAAGAATAGGCACTATTTATATAGCTAGTGTTCTGTACTTTGTAATCATTAAAACCTTTGACCTTAGGCTCTTCTGCATGGCATAGGCATCATTCCCATTTTCCAGAGGTGATAATAGGCTCAGTGAAATTTATTCAACTTGTGCAAAGACGCACCAAAAACTTGCAAACTGTGCTGTCTCTCGAGTTTTAGAGGTTGGTGTATTTTCACTGGTTTAAGACATTTCCATCAAGTTTACTTCATTTCTTATAGGTGCCTAAAATAGGTGTCGCTATTAACAGTTTCTGATTTTTAAGACAGTGTATCTAAGTTATGCCTCCAATTTTGATTATTCTCATAGGGCTTCAATTCTGTTGTCTTTGTGTTTATTTACATATTCTGAATTTGTCTTATTTTATTCAGACTTTACATGCTAACAATGAAGCCAGCAGGTTTTCTGTCCTTGTTCTTGAGTTATGTTCCCAAGATGAAAAATTAGGGACAAGGCCGAATACGAATATGAGTAGTGACTAGGGAAAGGCTACCAAAAGTGAAGTGCCACGTTTGTTCTTTTAGTCGTGGGGTCGTTGGCTATGTCATGAATGCCTGTTCTCAGATCAGAGAGCAGTATGGGAGAAGAGATGGTGAGTGTGAGTTGGATAGGTAGTTAGCAGAAGAATTTGAGCCCCATCAGTGATGTGTCCCAAGAAGACTTGAGTTGTGGATGAGGCTGTCCCTGAACACTTGACGCTTCCGTTCCTTTAGGATTGTTTTTCGTAGTGCCTTTGAATTTAGATGGCTTACTCTGGAGGATACTTCACTGGCTAATCTTTTCCACCCCTTTTCTTTTGTTGGGATTAGTGCCAGAACAGATAAAGCCCAGTGTAAGCCAGCCTCAGCCTGCCAACTCTAATAACGGCACTTCCACAGCAACCAGCACTAATAATAATGCCAAGCGAGCTACAGCCAACAGTCAGCAGCAGCAGCAGCAGCAACAGCAGCAGCCGCAGCCGCAGCCGCAGCAGCTCCAGCAGCTCCAGCCGCAGCCGCAGCCACAGCCGCCACAGCAGCAGCCACAGCCGCCACCACAGGCCTTGCCTCGGTATCCGCGTGAAGTACCTCCACGATTTCGCCACCAGGAACATAAACAGCTTCTAAAGAGGGGTCAGCATTTTCCAGTGATAGCAGCAAACCTGGGATCTGCTGTTAAGGTGTTAAGCAGCCAGTCAGAAAGCAGTGCTCTGACACACCAGCAGCCACAGAATAACGGAGAGGTGCAGAGCAGCAAAAACCAGTCAGGTGAGAGAAGGCGTTTCTTCCAAGACTCGTCGTTGGCAGTGTAGCGAGTTGATGAACGCCTAGCTTTGTGGTGATATGTTTGTGTTTATCAGGGTCTGGGCTTTAATACCAGAATTCTATACAGGAAATTGTGAATGGGGATTCTCAAAATGTTTCCTGTAGGTTACCTGCCCGTCCTACTTTCCAAATGATGATTTTGTTGATTTACTCTCCCTTTAGGTGCTGCCCATTTTTGTAAGGAGCTTATAGCTAAAATTGAGCACTTCTCCCCACAAGTCATATAAGCATGTATACGTATTATTGCATTTGGTCCTCAGCAATCCCATAAGACGTAGTTGTTCTTATTTTCATTTTTGAATAAAGGAATCTGAGGCTCCAAGACATGAAATAACTTGCCCAAGATCACTCATTACCACAGGCCATAAAAAGACTGCCATTCATGAACAGAGCAAATACATGTGGGTATTTTTCTCAGAATGGCTTTTCTTGGCTCAGTAGTGACTGACAGAAATAAATTTAATATGGGATTACAAGTTTCCTCAAAGCCCAATTTGTTTCAACATCTGATTGTCTGATAGTTTAGTTGGTCCATCCATCCATCCATTTATTCGACTATTTTAAAGCTCTACCAGAAGCCCAATAGGGAATGAGGTGCTAAAATGGAGGCAAATCAAGGTTCCCGGACCTGAAATCACTTAGAGAGGCAGTATGGCATACTGATAAAGAAGGAAGTCTAGAGCCACGTGGGTCTGGTTTTCAGGTCGCAGCTCCGCTCTATCCCAGTGTATGTGACCTTGGGCAGGTTATTTAATTCTCTGTGTGTCTGACTCTCATTGGAGCAGCCTTTCCTAATTGTCTCAGGTGGAATTACTCCCTTTCTACCTCTGTGCTCTCTTATATGTACCAAGAACTACTCTGTGCATTATAATATATTATGGTGTTTCACAGCTAATAAGTAGCAGATCCTGGACTCACAGCAAGATCTGTCTGACTCCAAAGCTATGCTCATAACCACCATGCTGTGCTTTGGCAACATACTGGATGTGATAGGTAAGGAGGAAGAGGACATGATGTGAGTTTTCTAGTATAGGTACTTAGAAATCACGATATTATAGGAAAGGATACAAATTTAAGTTGCCATCCTGAGTTAATACTTACTCCCTATTCCCCTCGCCCCTTATTACCTGTGTGACCTTGGCCAGATAGCTGAACTCATCTGATCTCCCCTAATTTGTACAATGTGGACAGTAGTACCCAGCACTAAGGTTGCTTTGAGGAGGACTGAGTCGTAAGACATGTTAAAGCCATCAGCTCAGTGTCTTAGTACTTAAGTGATGAAATACTTAGCTTCCCTTTAACTTCTACGGAACTTCTCCCCTTTTCAAGAAGAGTGTGATTTAGGCATATTATATTGAATACCAAGTGATAGGCAGTTGGTAATTTGAAGTTTCTCTGGGTAGGTCATGTAGAAGCAGATGTGTTGGTCATCAGCTTAAAAAAATGTGATGAAAACCTTAGGGGAGATTATTTATCCAGCAAATGTTTGATTATCTTCTGTGAGCTAATAAGCAAGGTGGTATGATAATTAAGAAAACAGACAGCACGGATGAGACACTATATTTAGAAAATATGTTTTGTTTTTTTTTTTAACAGAAAATATGTTAAATATTCATTTTTAGTTTGGGAGATGAAAGAACAAAGCTGTTTTTGAAGTGGAAACAACAGGAATGTAAGAGTCTTGATTCCAAAAATGGGTATTTTAGTAAAACAAACAAACAGGCAGGTGTGCATTAGGATGAAAAGAAGGCCTGAAGAGTAGGCCTAGCAAGAAGACTTCAGAAAAGGCCGAGCAACAAAATCCTTGCAGTTTCTAATATTGGAGGTTAAAGTGGAAGTAGGAGGCCGCAGCAACCTGAGATTTGTAATGAAATCCCCAAACAACTAGAGAATGCGGATGATGTCAGCAAAGCACTCTGGAGAAGAACCAGACTTGTACTTTTATCTTTTAAAACATGTTTCTGAATCCTCACTTACCAGCATATTGCACATGTTTATGTTAAAATATCTTTGTAGATGCTACTAGAAATGGTAATAGAAACTTAAGGAGCTTCTTCCAAGTCTCCCATGCCAGTGCAGGGGCCCAAGGACCTGGACTATCTTCCACTGCTTTTCCAGGCCATAATAGAGAGCTGGATTGGAAGAGAAACAGCTGGGACTCGAACTGGCATCCATATGGGATGCTGGCACTGCAGGCGACAGCTTTACCCACAATGCCACAGTGCCAACCTCTCAGAGAGGGCTTCTTAGAGGAATTAGGTCTGTCAGCCGCTGATGAGTTACAGGGAGTAGTGGTGAAGATACAGTGACTGTCCCTTATGGAGTACTTACTATGGCTACATGCTGTATTAACTCATTCAACTCTTGTTTTACAGATAAGATAGTATCATCTTCATTTTATAGTTAGGAAGCAGCTTAGTGGTCAATGGAGGATAGAATAATAGGTCATATAACAAGCATAAGCAAGTTCAGAAACAAAAAATTTATGTTGCGAACTGTGGTTCTGAATTATGGGAACATAAATCTTAGCCATTTTATTTTTGTCTATTGGTTTTTGTTTTTTTAATTTGAGAGGCAAACGGAGACAGAGAGCCTTGGTTCCCTGGTTTACTTCTCAAATGCCCTCAATAGCCAGTCAGAGCTAGGCCACAGCCAGAGCTGAGAACTCAGACCAGGTCTCACCAGCTGTCTCCCAGAGCCCACGTTGACAGGATGCTGGAGTTAGGAGCTGAACCATGTATTGAATCCAGGCCTTTAATATGGGACAAAGGAGTCTCAAATGCTGGGCCAAATCTGCCCTCAATGACTTTTTTTTTTTTAAAGTTTATTTTTATTTATATGAAGGGCAAAGCAATGCAAAGATTTTCCATCTGCTTATTCACTTACCTAATGCCTGCAGTAGCTAGGCCTGGGCCAGGTGGAAGCCAGTAGCCAAAATTTCCATGCAACTCTCCCATCTGGGTAACAGAAACCCCAGTACTTAGACCATAATCTGTATTTCCCAGGCACATTAACAGGAAGCTGGCTCAAAAGCAGAGGCAGAACTGCATATCAGGACTCCAATACTGGCATGAAGTTTTCCCAAACTGGTGGCTTTTTGCTTAACCCACTGTGCCACATTGCCTGCCCCTGTATTTGGCTTTCTGGAACACAAATAGTTAATAGAGTGGACTTAGCATTTAAATTAAAGAATATGATTACGTAAAAATTCAACGTTTTCCTGGTAAAAAGGAGAAATGCTGGATTCTCTTCCCTTGTCTTCATTTCTGACCAGGCGCTGTGGTACAGCAGGTTGACCTGCCACCTGTGACCCTAGCATCTCAATTGAGTCCCAGTTCAAGTCCTGGCTGCTCCACTTTAGTGCCTAAGAGAGCAGAGGACGACGGCCCAAGTACATGGGCCCCTGCACCCATGTGAGTTCCAGGCTCCTGGCTTCAGCATGGCCCAGCTCCAGTCAATTGAGGCCGTTTGAGTAGTGAACCAGCGGATGGAAGGTCGCTTTCTGTCTTTCCCTCTCTCTGTGTCTAACTCTGCTTGTCAAATTAAATAAATAAATAGGTCTTTAGAAAGAATACCTTTCTGACTTAGTGCAATCAGAGTAGGAATGGTACTTAGATGAGATTAGGAGTTTTAATCAGAAGCCACAAATAAATGCCTGAAGAGGTAGCAGGGAAGCATGATGAATGATGGAGACCGTAGTAAATACGTGATTTTGTACCCTTCCTTAGGCACCTTTACATCTCGTTTTCCTGTTTGTTTTAGAACCCTGAGTTGATCAAACCAGACAACTGTACAGGCTGTTTTCTGGCCTGCTAGCTTATAGCTGTGCCTCCAGCAACTGAGATTTACAACCTCCTTTTTACTCTTGACTTCTTAGAGCCCAAAGGGATGAGATCCTGTTGCTACTCAAATAACCCTGGAATTTGAGGGGCCCATTCGGCATGTGATGAAGGATTTGGGGGGATTCATAACAATGAACAGTGCTGGTAACAGCACGTAGTGTTCTTTCGGGCCTGTGTTCTATTCCACTTTTTATTGCCCAGCTGGCTTGAATCATAAAGAAAAGTTTAAAACACTTATATACTCTCCACTCAAATCTAGTAGTTAACGTAGTCCCATCTTGATTTCACACATAATTCACATATGTTCAATGTTGAACCAAAAGTTTGCAAGTATCATGACACTTCACCTTTAATAATTCTGCAAGTGTTTTTGTTTTTAAAGTGTAGTCCCCTGTACAACCATAATATCATCACCTCTAAGCAAAAGAATATTAACTGTTCAATAGTATCTTCTAACTGTTCACAGGTTTTTCCAAACTTGTTTTTTTTTTGTTCACAGTCTGATACCATTTCTATAAAATATAAAGCATGAGAAACACCAGTATTGCTTAGGGATGAATTCAAATACAGCGACATATAAAGATGTACATGAGTGAGTACCACTAGGTTACCTATGGGGTTACCCACTGGGCGATGAAGGAGATGGAATCAGAGGACTAAGCACAAGCTTTTTTTCTCTATCAATAAAGTATTTCTTATGGGTATTTTTAATAGTTTTCTTTATAGCCTTTCCTATATTTGAAGTGCTTCCTTAATAAACAACAACAAAGCTAAAGGACATTTGAAGTGTAATGATGAATGGCCTAGAATCAGAAATGTTTTAACCAAAATTGATGGATTCTGGAGATGTTTTGACTGTTGAAATACTGTCTGCTACTCATTTTGTTGCATACTTCTTGTCTTCAACTTGTATGTTACTCTATAAACACTAAAATCTCTGGTGTCTTCGAAAAGGAATGAGTTTAAATGCTCTATTCTTCTGAGGCTATTATGGAATTTCCCTCCTCTTCTTTGTCTCAGCGTTCTTGAAGGAATAATCTTAAGTGCATTCCATAATACAGCAATCCTCCACAGTCTGGCTCTTGCTCACTTGACTCATAACTATTAATAAAGTCACTGATTTTTGAACGTCAAATCCAGACATTGCACTTTTTTCAGTTGTGGTAAAGTCTCATATTTTTATCTGGATAAAGTATCTCCATTTTTTACTGCTGACTATTTTATTAGAAGCCCTTTGCCTCTCTGTCACCATCTTCACCTTGTCTCCCTCAGACCTTCCTGCTCCACTTTTGCGTTTTGCACAGCTTTTCTTCCACCAGCTTTCAGGTTTTATTCCCTCCCATGGCTTTCCTCAGTCTCCCCAAGTCTTAGGTTTATGTCTTCAGCTGATGCTGGGCTCTTCAGTCGCAACTTGCTTTTCATTGTCTTGCCCCCACACCACTTGCTTCCTCTCAATTCCTTTGCTCAAAAGCTGGTACCCTCACTCAGCTAGTCACCTGTCTGGAATCCTTGGAACCATGTGTAACTCTTCCCTCTCCTTACGTCTCACAGGCCACTGGTTAACTTACCTTTCTTGTTTCAGCTCCAGAATATCTCTCCGTTGTCCTGTCTCCCCTCATTGTGGCCGCCAGTTGCTGTGGTTGACATGTTCCCTCTCTGGTCTAGAGCAACATCTCTAAGAGTTTATTCTGTAGCTTGTATCTTCACCATGCTCACCTCATCTCAGAAATCAGAAGCCAGTCATGGTCTTTCATTGCATTTGGTTGTGGTAAATCATAGATTGGCTTTCAGCCTATTTTAGTCCAGTTTTATTGGAAGATTGCCCCACCCATTCATTTTCATATAAGTATACTTCAAAAAGCATGTGGAAAATTGAATTAAAAGATAAGTTTAGGGGCCAGCATTGTGGCACAGTAGGTTAAGCAGCCACCTGTGCCTGCAATGCCAGCATCCCATACCCGAGTGCTAGTTCAAGTCCCACTTGCTCCACTTGCAGTCCAGCTTCCTACTAATGTGGCTTGAGTGCTTGGACTCCTGACACCCATGTGGGTGTATTTAAGGTTCTCTCATAGTCTTAGTAGAACCACCTGAAAATAAATGAATTCTCGTACATTTTACTGAATAAATTAATGCCGTATCTCATGAGTGACTTGATGTGTCACAAGTCTTTGTGCTCCTCTGCAGAGGCTCCTCCGTGTCTTTGTGTAGACTTCCTGCAGTGGACTGCCATATTCTGCTGAGCTGTGGCTCTGTGGCTGCTGCCCCTTCTGCATGATCATGTTGTTTAAGTGTAGGATACTGATGACATTTTGAATTTCAAATGTTTCTGAAGAAATGTGCAGCCTTCCAAGTCTTAGTTTGTCTACAGTATTGCAGTTTATAAAATTGGTATTTTACTCCTCTGAAACTCAGCTGCCCCCTCTGCTGTCACCAGCACAGGGATATACAACCTTAATGTTCCTCACTGTCGCCTGGGAAACTTTGTGGGACTTCTCTACTTAATGTGCATTCTTCCATTCAGAAGTAGAGTTTGGGCTTCCTTGTCCTTAAGGGAAATACATTATTTGCCGCCTTCTTCCTATAAAGTTGGCTTTGACTCTGAAACATTGCAATTGTGGTTTCTGAGAAGTCCTGTTTTTACTGCTTTAGTGAGAATAATATCCCCACCCCTTTAATTTTTCTTTCTAAACTGTAATCATTTTTACAACCAAGGATACCTTGTGACTCACCTTGGTGACCCAGTTTTCAAAATAGGCTTTATTTTGAAAGTATCAAGTAGGTTTCAACTCTAAAATGACATTTTAGTTAGTAATTACTGATTAAATCTCTCCCTCCCCGCCCCCCAAAATACACAGAAAGATATAGCAAAAGACAAACACCCTACTACCTTCAAGCCAGGTCATGACAAGAAGAATCTGAGAGGATTATTCACTAACATTAAAGATGATAAAGCTTGCACAATGCATTCTTGTTTTTATTTATTTTTTTGTTTGCTTTTTGTGAATTCTTACATCAAAAAGCTTAAATCTGGGGGAGAGGCGTGTGTTGCTGTGGTGTAGCAGATTAAGCCCCAGCCTGCAGCACCAGGCATCCCCTATGGGCACTGATTCGAGTCCTGGCTGCTGTCCTTCCGATCCAGCTCCCTGCTAACGCAGGCTGAGAAAGCGGCGGGAGATGGCCCAGATCCCTGGGCTCCTGTCACTCACTTGGGAGACCTGGAAGAAGCTGCCTCCTGGCTTTGGCCTGGCCTAGCCCTGGTCATTGTGGCCATTTGAGGAGTGAGCCAGCAGATGAAAGCGTTCGCTTGCTCTCTCGCTCTCTGTCTCTCCATCTCTCCTTCTCTCTCTCTAACTCTGCCTTATAAATAAAAAAATAGAACTTTAAAATAAAATATTCAAGTCTGTCATTTCTTTTATGGTTTCACCTGTTACCTTTAATCTTTTAATTGTCTAGTGTTATTTTTGATATCTTATTATAAAAGTATTTTTCAAATACCAAGTATTTTTCTTTGCTAAACTTTGAATTAATACTTTATCTTTTTACTTTATATCTGGATCTGTTTGGGGGTTACTTTCTCTGGTCACTTGAGTTGCTTCTCTACTCTGGTGATACATTGCTGTTTAACTATTGGGTGACAATGCAGATTCTTTCTCATAAACTCTTAAATTTTTGTGAGGATTAACTTTTTTAATATGATTTTAAAGTGACTTTTAATATTATATTTATCAATAATTTCTTAAGCTTAGAGGTTTCATTATTACATCTTCCTGTGAAGGAACAAGTTTCTGTAATTGTCTTCTATGGCCTGCCATGAAGTATAATGTTAGAAGACTCACATTTTCTTAGCTCTGTTCCAAGTTATTTTATGGCAACCAGTGGTTAGAATCTTAACACATTTTTTCACTGATTCTTCTTAGTATATAGAGAAATTACTGTTTTTTACATGTTGATCCTTTCTGTCTTGTTTTTGCATCATATTTCATTGGTTAATATTTCTAGCACGGATGGAATGATACTGTTGAAGATACATGTTCCTGTCTTTTGTCTATCATTATGGAAATGCTTCTTATGTTTCATTTCTAAATTCTCAGTACATTCTTTTATTTTCAACCTGGGTAGTTTTGTTTCAGACACTAAATCTTTACTTTTTTTTAAGATTTATTTATTTTTCAAAGAGTTGGAGAGAGAGAGGGAAAAGTCTGTCTGCTGGTTTACTCCCCAGGTGGCCATGATGGCCAGTTCTGGGCCAGGCTGGAGCAAGGAGCCAGGAGCATCATTCAGGTCTCCCACGTGGGTGGCAGGGACCCAAATGCTTGGGCCATCTTCTGCTTCTTTCCCATTCCATTAGCAGCGAGCTGGATCAGAAGTCAAGCAGCTAGGACATGAAGCAGCACCACCAGGGACACCACAACTCCAGCCCCAGCCGATCTTACCTTCCGGCTGCTGCCTTATGCAGTTGGCAGCACTCACACACAAGCAGGTAACAGCAGCAGGAGCACTTGTCCGTGGTCCAGGAGGGTACGATGATGGCTGTGCTGTTTATGATTTGTAGAAAGTGTACCAGTTTGGGACTTTGTTGTTTTAGTGTGTTGTGCACAGGATAATGTTGGATTTTAGGAAACTTACTGAGGTAAGGAAAACTACTACAAAACGGATTCCCCCCTTCTAGAGGAGCTTTCTGTTTGTGTGTCCATCTGGTAATTAACGTTGTGTTTGAGACATCTAAGTGCAGATTTTAAGTAAACAAGTTCTTACATGATTTCTCAAGTTCTTCATGGTAGAGTAAGAAACATATTCTTTGGAGATAAGACTAGAAAATGATGATAACTGTTGACATGCATTAATTAATGATAACCGGTGATAACCGCCCTCATTTATTAAGCTCCTATTCTGGATCAGATAAGGTTCAAAGCACTTTTATTAATTGATCGTTGAGGCCGGCACCATGGCTTAACAGGCTAATCCTCCGCCTTGCGGCGCCGGCACACCGGGTTCTAGGCCTGATCGGGGCACCGATCCTGTCCCGGTTGCCCCTCTTCCAGGCCAGCTCTCTGCTGTGGCCAGGGAGTACAGTGGAGGATGGCCCAAGTCCTTGGGCCCTGCACCCCATGGGAGACCAGGAGAAGCACCTGGCTCCTGCCATCGGAACAGCGCGGTGTGCCGGCTGCAGCGCGCCTACCGCGGCAGCCATTGGAGGGTGAACCAACGGCAAAAAGGAAGACCTTTCTCTCTGTCCCCCTCTACTGTCCACTCTGCCTGTCCAAAAAAAAAAAAAATTAATTGATCGTTCAATCCTCACACCAGTTGTATGGAATTGGTGTTTTTGTTCCCACTTACAGATGAGGAAACTGAGGCACAAGGAGGATCTTGCCTGTGGTCCCAGAGCTAGTAAGTGATAGAGTGTTTGCAGGGGAAGCAGTCCAGCTCCAGGGTCTGTGCTTTTATCACCGAATCAGACTGCCTCTTAGGGAGCACGCATTTGTAGCCAGCATCCAGCACTATGCTTTACTTAAGGTGGAGGGGTTAATGAACCAGCAGGGTTACGAAGTACAGTTTTGGTCCCTGTTTGTAGCTTTCGTCTTACAGCAGCTACTACACGGAGTCTTGGTTTCAATGTAGGTGTTCATAAATACCTTGCTTTATGGATGATTCTGATGAATCCTGCCCTTCTCCCCTGCTTTTCCACATGTTAACCTCTAAATCTCAGTTTCCCTGTCTGCAAAACGGAGGTAATGCCTGTGCTATAGGGTTGTGCCAGGATTTGGTGATGAAAGTGAGTCCAGTGCTTGTGATACACTGGTACTAAATGTCAGGCATTTGTTGATGGTGCTGATGCAGCTGTTGGTATGTGGATTCATTCAGCCTGACATGTTGGTATTCTTTGTTTTGTGAGAAATCTTCCTTATACCTATTAAAAGATAACAAATTTTATATGGCAACTTTTTTTTTTTTTTTGAGATGTATTTATTTGTAAGGCAGATAGAAGGTTGGGGGAGAGAGAGACAGAGATCTTCCATCCTCTGGTTTACTCCCCAACTGGCCGCAGTGTCCAGGGCTGGGCCAGGCCAAAGCCAGGAGGCAGGACCTTCTCCCCAGGCTCCCAAGTGGGTGGTAGGGACCCAGAGACCTGAGCCATCTTCCACTGCTTTCCCAGCCCATGTTAACAGGGAGCTGAATTGGAAGTGGAACAGCTGGGACTCTGTCCATAGGGGATGCCAGTACTGCAGGTGGAAAATTAACCTTCTACACCGCAGCGCTGGCCCCTTATATGGCAACTTAAAGTAATGATCCTTAAACAGAGAGTGCAAGTGTTACCACTAGAACTTTGAAATACATATCTGGTGAACCACATACACATTTCTGGTTTTTCTCTGGTCCCCTTTTCCTGCCCCTTTCTAGCTCATTGTCTTTTGCTTCTTAACAGTTGCTTTGAGAGGAAAAAAATGCAAACTAAATCTGATTTTCCATAATAGCAAAGCCACCAAATAGCAACTTTTATTTCTTAGGCCTATGACCCCTGGAGGTTGTTTCATTAGATCTGGGTCATACTTGATCCGTTACATGGGATTCTGATTCTTACTGCAGTAGCGAATTACAGGATAAGTACCCTCCTCAAGACAATCTAAATGTGAACATGCTATACAGTTTAATGTCTCTGAGGACTTTGTAGGTACCAGATCCTTAAACAATGAGAATGAAGAGTCTTGGGAACTAGCAGAAGCAGTAGAACTGCCCTATCTGTAGCAGTACGTCTAAGATTATAGTTATGTGACTGGTCATTGATGATCTTCAGTATTAGCAGTTCATGGCTTTATCATAACAGTTGTCTCTTAATTAACATGACTATGAAAGAAGGTCAATTCAGAAATTTTTATGATGGGGAATCAATATTTTTGCTTGTATGCAATATTTCAGATTACATTTGGACTTCTTAATAGACTTGTTATACCACCCAAAATAGTTGTGGAAAAGGTACTCTAGGATGTGGGGAATGGACAAAGGATTCCGAATACATTTCATCGAATTTGGGATCTACACTCTTCTTACAATTCTGTATCCCAGCCCCTTTTACCCATGTCAAGCCTCTGGGCCTGGGGTTGCTCCATTTTCCTAAAATATCCCTACCATCCATGTCTTTCTTGACTCCAAAACTGGCTCATCAGTGTGTTAATAACTTTTTGTTCAGCAAATGTTTATTGAGGAGCTCTTGTATTCCAAACACTGCCGAGGGTCTTAGGATAACGTCAGTGAATGAAGCAAACTTCCTAGCTTGTATGGAATTCCTGGATGTGGAAAGTTGATGGTTGGAAGATAATCACTGATGCCCTTGTAACCGCAGGGCCAAGTATCATATCACATTAAAGTTGAGGAACCACATGTATTGATAATATGCTCACCTTTTTCTAAGGGCTATTTAGTGTCAGTTTGAAAATGACTAGCACTTTATAAATAGTTGTCCTTCTCCTTTATTCTAGATATAAACCACAACACTTCAGGATCCCAGTATGAAAATCCCCAGCGGGGACCTCTGTCTTCTGCGAGTGACCCTAGCACAAACTGTAAGAATGCTGTTGTGAACGACTTGTCAGAAAAAGAAGCATGGCCCTCAGTCTCTGGCAGTGATCCAGAGTCAGCTTCAGAATGCATGGATGCTGCTTCTGCCTCCAGTTCTGAATCAGAGAGAAACATCACTATCATGGCTTCAGGGAGCACAGGTGGTGAAAAAGATGGCCTTCGGAATAGCACTGGACTTGGTTCTCAAAACAAGTTTGTGGTTGGTAGCAGCAGCAGCAGCAATAATGTGGGCCATGGAAGTAGTACTGGGCCATGGGGTTTTTCCCATGGGGCCATAATAAGCACATGTCAGGTCTCTGTGGATGCTCCTGAAAGCAAATCAGAAAGTAGCAACAATAGAATGAATGCTTGGGGCACTGTAAGTTCTTCATCAAATGGAGGGTTAAATCCAAGCACTTTGAATTCAGCTAGCAACCATGGTGCCTGGCCAGTATTAGAGAACAATGGACTTGCCCTAAAAGGGCCTGTAGGGGGTGGTGGTTCTGGCATCAATATTCAGTGCAGTACCATAGGCCAGATGCCCAACAATCAGAGTATTAACTCTAAAGTGAGTGGTTCTTCTACCCATGGTACCTGGGGAAGCCTTCAGGAAACGTGTGAATCTGAAGTAAGTGGTACACAGAAGGTTTCATTCAGTGGTCAACCTCAGAATATTACCACTGAAATGACTGGACCAAATAACACTACTAACTTTATGACCTCTAGTTTACCAAACTCCGGTTCAGTACAGAATAATGAACTGCCTAGTAGTAATACAGGGGCCTGGCGTGTGAGCACAATGAATCATCCTCAGATACAGGCTCCATCAGTTATGAATGGCACTTCCCTTTCTCATCTTAGCAATGGAGAGTCAAAAAGTGGAGGCTCTTATGGTACTACATGGGGTGCCTATGGTTCTAATTACTCTGGAGACAAATGTTCAGGCCCGAACGGCCAAGCTAATGGTGACACTGTGAATGCAACTCTAATGCAGCCTGGCATAAATGGGCCTATGGGCACTAACTTTCAAGTTAACACAAATAAAGGAGGAGGAGTGTGGGAGTCTGGGGCAGCGAATTCCCAGAATACATCATGGGGAAGTGGAAATGGTGCGAATTCTGGAGGAAGTCGAAGAGGATGGGGAACCCCTGCACAAAACACTGGCACTAACATACCCAGCGTTGAGTGGAACAAACTGCCTAGCAATCAGCATTCCAATGACAGTGCAAATGGCAATGGGAAGAAGTTTACAAATGGATGGAAGTCTACTGAGGAAGAGGATCAGGGTTCTGCCACATCTCAGACAAATGAGCAAAACAGTGTGTGGGCCAAAACAGGAGGTACAGCGGAGAGTGATGGTAGTACAGAAAGCACTGGACGCCTTGAAGATAAAGTAACTGGGGAAAGTCAGAGTAGAGATAGAAGAAAAATGGATCAGCACACATTACTCCAAAGCATTGTAAACAGAACTGACTTAGATCCACGTGTCCTATCCAACTCTGGTTGGGGACAGACTCCTATAAAGCAGAATACTGCCTGGGATACTGAAACATCACCTAGAGGGGAAAGAAAGACTGACAATGGGACAGAGGCCTGGGGGAGCTCTGCAACACAGACTTTTAACTCAGGGGCATGTATAGATAAGACTAGCCCTAATAGTAATGATACCTCATCTGTATCGGGGTGGGGCGATCCCAAACCTGCTCTGAGGTGGGGAGATTCCAAAGGCTCAAACTGCCAGGGGGGGTGGGAAGATGATTCTGCTGCTACAGGAATGATCAAGAGCAATCAATGGGGGAATTGCAAGGAAGAGAAGTCCGCATGGAATGATTCGCAAAAGAACAAACAGGGATGGGGTGATGGACAAAAATCAAACCAAGGTTGGTCTGTTTCTGCCAGTGATAACTGGGGAGAAACTTCTAGGAGTAACCATTGGGGTGAGGCCAATAAGAAATCCAGCTCAGGAGGGAGTGACAGTGACAGATCCGTTTCTGGTTGGAATGAACTTGGTAAAACTAGTTCTTTTACTTGGGGAAATAACATAAATCCAAATAATTCATCAGGATGGGATGAATCTTCTAAACCTAATCCTTCCCAGGGATGGGGAGACCCTCCAAAGTCTAATCAGTCTCTAGGTTGGGGAGATTCATCAAAGCCAGTCAGTTCTCCAGACTGGAACAAGCAACAAGACCTTGTTGGATCTTGGGGAATCCCACCAGCCCCCAGCAAACCTCCTGGTACAGGCTGGCTGGGGGGACCTATACCAGCCCCAACAAAAGAAGAAGAACCCACAGGCTGGGAGGAACCATCCCCAGAATCTATACGACGCAAAATGGAGATTGACGATGGAACTTCAGCTTGGGGAGATCCAAGCAAATACAACTACAAAAATGTGAACATGTGGAACAAAAACGTCCCAAATGGCAGCAGCCGCTCAGACCAGCAAGCACAGGTACATCAGCTGCTGCCAACTGCAAGTGCCATCTCAAACAAAGAGGCGAGCAGTGGCTCTGGTAAGTTCTCTCTGTGGAGCCTCGTGGTGTTACCAAAGACTTCACAGCATTCTGAAAATGCGCTTGTTTCAGCTTACTGTTACTGTATGATTGCTCTAACAAATTACTTGGATATGTACACACAGGCCTTTACTGTAATACAGAAAAGTTTGAAGAAAATATAGGGGTGATGGTTACATGAGGAAACAGAGCTCCCCATTCAGCAAGGTGTTTGTGAGTCCTGCATACATCATTCTCTGTTAGGAAAACAACAGAAGGCAGAATTGGAAAAGCGGGGTCCAGTGGGAATGTTGTTTTCTCCCAGTTCTGAATCAAGCCTTAACTTTTTCGTTACCTTATTTGATTAAAATATGTCCACAAGTAAGTACCTAAGTACAGTAGGACTCTGTAGACATTGGGTACTATATCTGGCCTTAGAAAGCTTTTTTTTTTTTTTTAAATAGGAATGAAACCCAAATCTATTTAAAACATCCAACAATGCCTTTTCAGTAAATTCTTACTTTCCTTCTTACAGTGAACTAATTGCTTTCTTTGTAGATTATCCTGACAACATTTTCATGAAGTATAATTGGCACGCATTGTCTTTGTTAATGTAGGGACTTAATTGAACATAGAGATTAGAGTGTTTTCATGAACTAACCTTGTAGCACCTAATTTTTTTTTAGTCGGCGTATAGTATACTGTAGCAACTTAGGCTTCATTTATAGATGAAAAAGGTATGTACCTAAGGGAGAGTCTGCTTCTTTTGATTCTTTTAAACAAAATATGAGAATGGCTTGATTTTCTTAGCTTTGGACAACTTCAGCCTAATAATTTGGGTTTTTAATAAGTGTTTCCCAGCTTGTCTATTTTTAGACTGCTTACCCATTGTTAGTCTGGTAATTGATTGTTTTTTGCAGTACAGCAATATGGAAAGGTTGAAATTGTATCCATATAGTACTTTACACAGCTTCATTACTTGCCTAAGTCCACTAGGGTTGGTTCAAATTGATTTTATTTTTCCAGGAATTAAATTCATCCTCAGAGGCAGGTGATTTTCTATAATTGAGGTTTTTGAAAAAAATCTGCTCTAGGTACAGAGGGCAATTAGGAAAAAAGAAAACTTTTAAAAAATTCACAGCATGTAGGTAAATTATGTTAATAAATGATTTGTCTTTACGTAAAACAGATACTGTCTGTTTTGCCTATATCAGAGCATCATTATCCAACATGTAAACATGAAATTCTTTATCCTTGATTACCTAAGTATTCTTTCTTTATTGCTTATTTCACTGTACCCCCTTACCATCTGTGCTGATAACTTCTGTTCCCATACTTTTTAAAGGCTGGGGTGAGCCCTGGGGGGAGCCTTCTACTCCAGCCACAACTGTGGATAATGGTACTTCAGCATGGGGTAAACCCATCGACAGTGGTCCCAGCTGGGGGGAACCCATTGCTGCGGCTTCCAACCCATCCACGTGGGGCTCCAGCTCTGTTGGTCCACAAGCATTAAGCAAATCTGGTAAGCTATCAGCAATCTCTGGTAACTGTTGCAGTGGTGATCAATTGTTGACTATAATTGGATAATGTTTCTCTATTGATAATGTATCCATGTAATATGACCTACTAAATGATATTCAGTATTTGGTTTGCTGAATTTTCTTTTCTCATTTTCTTAGAACTATGACTATTAACAATTTGCATCTCTCACCAAATCTGAACTGTATTTTACCAAATCAGGTTATCTGGAAATAATCTAGCAACTTTCATGCCATCCAGACTGAGAGATTGAAGAGTGTAACCTTGAGAGCACATATCCGACTGTCAGATTATTTCCCAAAAATTACACAGAAAATTAGCCTGGCTCAGAAAGGACCCCTAGTTTCTGATGACTTCTGTTGCTGTCCCATAAGATTGTGTATAAAACATAGCCTATGGGGGCTGGCGCCGTGGCTCAATAGGCCTGTGGCGCCGGCACACCAGGTCCTGGTCCCGGTCGGGGCACCAGATTCTGTCCCGGTTGCCCCTATTCCAGGCCAGCTCTCTGCTGTGGCCAGGGAGTGCAGTGGAGGATGGCCCAAGTGCTTGGGCCCTGCACCCCATGGGAGACCAGGATAATCACCTGGCTCCTGCCTTTGAATCAGCGCCGTGTGGCGGCCATTGGAGGGTACAACGGCAAAGGAAGACCTTTCTCTCTGTGTCTCTCTCTCACTGTCCACTCTGCCTGTCCAAAAAAAGAAATGCATGAAGTTGTATTACTTAAATTAAAAACAAAACAAAACAAAACATAGTCCATGGAATCCCAAAGCCATGTGTGGTGATAACAGTAGTTTTTTTTTTTAAGATTGTTTTATTTATTTGAAAGAGTTACAGAGAGAGGAGAGACAGAGATCTTCCATCCACTGGTTTACTCTCCAGTAGCCACAGTGACAGGGACAAGGCCAGGTTAAAGCCAGGAGCTTCTTCCTGGTTTCCCACGTGGGTGCAGGGCCCAGAGACTTGGGCCTTCTTCCGCTGCTTTCCAGACGCATTAGCAGGGGAGCTGGATCAGAATTGAAGCTCACAGAACTCAGCTGGTGCCCACCTGGGATGCTGGTGGTACAGGCCATGCCTTAACTTGCTGTGCCCCAGTGCCAACCCAGATATAGTGGTTTCTACTTATGACTTGCAATACTTTTGGCCACTCTTTTTGAAAATACTTATCAGAGTTGGTTCTTTCAATTTTTTTTTTTTTTTTTTGGACAGGCAGAGTGGATAGTGAGAGAGAGAGAGAGACAGAGAGAAAGGTCTTCCTTTTTGCCATTGGTTCACCCTCTAATGGCCGCTGCGGCCGGCGCATCGTGCTGATCTGAAGGCAGGAGCAGTTGCTTCTCCTGGTCTCCCATGCAGGTGCAGGGCCCAAGCACTTGGGCCATCCTCCACTGCCTTCCCGGGCCATAGCAGAGAGCTGGCCTGGAAGAGGGGCAACTGGGATAGAATCCAGCGCACCAACCAGGACTAGAACCCGGTGTGCCGGCGCCGCAAGGCGGAGGATTAGCCTGTTAAGCCACGGCGCCGGCCTGGTTCTTTCAAATTTTATCCATCCATTTTACTCTGTGTGTCACTAGGCAGATTAAGTGGGTACCAAGAAAAATACTACCATTGTCCATGTTAAGGAGCTCTCTGATTTGTAAAGACATGGAAGAAGTTCTACTAATTTATTTTAAGATTTATTTATTTATTGGAAAGACAGAGTTATAAAGAGATTTTCTGTTCACTGGTTCACTCCCCAAATGGAAGCAGGAGCAAGGAGCTGCTTCAGGGTCCCCCCAGTGGGTGGCAGGGGCCCAAATAATACGTGGGTCATCTTCTGCTTTTCCCAGGTGCATTAGCAGGGAGCTGGGTCAGAAGTGGAGTGGCTGGGACTTGAAGCAGTGCCCATATAGGTGGCAACTTAATCAGTAGATTGCCAACACCACATCACTAGCCCTGAAGTTTTAAATGAACTCATTTTTAATGACACTTTTAATTAAAAATATACACTTCCACTATGCAAATTTATGAAGGGAAATTGTTTTTAAAAGTCTTTCCTTTTGTCTTAGGGCCCCCTCCCACTTTTTAATGCATGCTTGTCCTCCAGAAGGCATTTTTTAATTAAAATGTTTCTCTTTGTGTCACAAATCAACAATCAGGGCCAAAATCTATGCAAGATGGCTGGTGTGGTGATGATATACCATTGCCTGGAAATCGCCCCACTGGCTGGGAAGAAGAGGAGGATGTCGAAATTGGAATGTGGAATAGTAATTCATCTCAAGAGCTCAACTCATCTTTAAATTGGCCACCATACACAAAGAAAATGTCATCGAAGGTAAACACTTCAAGGGCAAAACCCTTGAAACTTTAAATTCCAAAGGTAGTTTACCCACAGAAAATTAATCTCTTGCCTGCCCATTTATGGCACTCAGTACAGTGCAGGCAGTCCCCACATAGTATAGCCTCTTGTCTGGGCAGCCACCTAGAAAAACAAGATCACAGGAACTTCCTTTCTCCCCACTGCTACAGCTTGGGATTTCTCTCCTCCTCCCCCTTCACCAGTGCTGCTTGGGACAACCCCTCACCCTAGGGTGGTGCCTGCAATGGTGAGGATGAAGAGAAGGGCAAATCTCCATGTTGACTTCCATCCCACTGCCAGTTCATCTCCCATCCCACCTCCCCACCTGGAGTCCCTGACCTCCCCTTTACCCAGAGTCACCGTCCTCTTTATTTATCTGCCATCATTGTCCCTTCCTCATCCTAAAGGTCCTGTGACAAAAATCCCTAGGAATGGGCCAAGCTTACCTTTGCTTTTATGTATGGAAAAATTGTGCTCCTGAATCTGGCTTGGCTGTTCATCAGAATCTTGTGACATTTATCAAAAGTATAACTTCTTTACCCAACGTCTCCTGGATTTTTGGAAATCGGACCAAGTTTCCTGTTAACAGGCCCCTCGAGTGTCTGATGGAGAGCCAAGTTCAGGAACCACTCTTTGAGATCATTGGTTCCTAAGAGATGGGACTGGGGGGTTATGGCAGTATATGCCTGGTCCCTTAAGTGATTCTCATATAACCTCCCCTCCTTAATTGAAAATGATTACCTTTTGAGGGACCTTAGAAGTCAGATAGTCAGTGGGTTGCTGGACTAGCTGACTGCCAAAGGTTCTTCCCTTTTAATCCTGGGATTGTAAGTCTTGGACCTGTCATTTTCATTTTTAAAATTATTCATTTGGCTGAATTTACCTGTTGCCTTGCCATGTAGCTTACAAAATGCTTTTACATGTTTTACATAAATCATTTGATCCTCATAACCTTCTAAGGCAGGATAGTGATGAGGAGTTTGACACTGGAAAAGGTGGTGACTTGCCCAGAGTTGCATAACTAGTAAGTGGCAGAGCAAGGACTTGAGTTTAGGTCTTCCAATTCCAAACCCTGTGTTCTTCCCACTGGACCATGCTGTTTTGTGACTTTGTCTTTCCTTACAGGGTCTGAGTGGCAAAAAAAGGAGAAGGGAAAGGGTGTGTAGCCTTTTTACTCTTTCTCCTTTGTTTCTGCTAGTAAAAATCTTTAGAAAGCAACTGCAAACATTTATTTAGCCTCTGCTGTGTGCCAGGTACTGTGCTTGGTGCTGGGGATTGAGATGCACTAAGATGAGCTACACCTTCGAGGAGCTGGTAGTCTCATTTGGGGCCTCAGGAGAGCTTCAAAAAAGTATCAGCTGAAGTTTGGAAGATGCCTGGAGGGTGGGATGTGTTAAGGAAAGTAGTTGCCTACCATGGCTACAATGTAGAATTTCTAGAAAGAAGTAACAAGGGATCTGGCTGCGCAGTTAGATTAAGGTTAGATTGTAAAGTGTTTTCAATAGCATGCCAAAGAATTTGAACTTTATTCTGTATAAAGTAAGGAGCCAGTGAAATTACGTAGAAGGCACGATCAGTGGGGTTCTTTGTGACTTTTTCAAAAGAAAGCTAACCAATGAGAGTATGAATGTAAATTGGAGCAGAGGAAAGGCCAGAGTTGGGGATCTCAGGAAACTTGTGCATTAATTCACATTAGAAAGGAGGTCCTGAATTGGGCAACAAGAGTGGACATATAGTTGAAGGGACTAATTTGAGAGCTTTCCCAGTAGAGGGGACAGAAAGACTCGGCCTTAGAATGTGGGGGTGGGATTGAAAGAGGAAAGGGAATCAAAGCCAACTTCAGAAACCCCGGAGAGGGCTAGTTGCTTGCTTCAGAGACCTGCATTTAGGGGGAAAATTATGAAGCCGTGTTCTGTTTCACAGTCAGAAGGAACAGGTAGCAGCAAAGGGAAAAGGAAATTAAGGCAACAGACTGGAAATGGTCCTATGATCTTCCCGTAAGTGGGAGATGTAGGTCTCCATGGCTTCCAGCCATGGAGTGCTGTCTGTCAGCACTGCTGATCACAGGACTCTTGACTGTGTCGGTTCATATCTTCAATGTACTTTCTATACTGCCACACTCCAACCTGCCACAGAGAGCTGACACTAAGTAGGAGTCCCGGCTTCAGCTACTGCTGGAGGTGTTGTGTTCTTGGCAACAGAAATTGAAATTTTAAAATACTTACACGTGGAAACATTTGGATTTTGTTTTGTTTTGTTTTTTTTCTTAGTACAGTATACACAACATAAAATTATGGGCTAAATTGATTTCCTTGGACTAACTTGAGAGCCTACTCATTATTTTTTACTTTGGTTTGATCTGAAAATTCCAAAAGTCCAAATTGTTATTTATCTTATAGAATGCAGTCCATCATATATTGGGAACTGACCGACAGTTCTCCATTATTTAGAGGCCCTTTTTCTTTTTCTTTTTGTGGGTCGTCAAGGCCCTTTGCTTCTGTCTTTTCCTTCTGACTGCTTGCCTTTAGAGATTTCTCTGTACATTACAGCTATACCAGAGGACTGGAGCAAAGGAAGTTGAAAATCAAATAAGTTGATTTTTTTAATTAATAACAACTCTGATAAGAGTTGTTTGGAGGAGAAATTATTGACTAAAAATGAGAGTTGGGAATTGTCTTTAAGTTTATTAACCCATCACTGTACCCAGATAAATAGAGATGGCCATGGCATCTTTTCTGCTCTTTTATTTTACAAAGGGAATGATGAAAGGTGGAAACAAACAAGAAGATGCATGGATAAATCCATTTGTTAAACAGTTTTCAAATATCAGTTTTTCGGTAAGTATGTTTTCTTAGCAGGTCTTTCCCCTTTTAATGATCGAGTCTATAATGTATCCCAATTTCATTTTTTGTTAAAAAATCATTCTTTTTTATAGAAATATCCTTGAAGTTAGAGTAAAATTGGCCTATAACCCTTCTTTTTTTATTTTTTACTGTTTTAGCTAGACACTTTGACCATTTGTCTTATTTGAAATTTTATTGTTGTTGCATGAAGCAGTGAAAAATGAAGCTTCATAATCCACTTGAATTTCACAGATCATAAAATAAAATGAAGTTCATTTTTTGTTCTGTTGATAATTTATGCTAACATGCTGTTGTTCCTTTCTTAAGAGAGACTCACCAGAAGAAAATGTACAGAGCAATAAGATGGACCTTTCTGGAGGTAAGAGAAGATTAAATCCATTTATGTTTATATTCATCACTGATGGACAGGCACATCTGTGCCAAGATCCTACTGAGAGAACCCTGTCGCAGACCAGGAGAGGGGAGACTCAGCCGCACAGTTGTGGTATTCGTGTGCTTTCCAGTATACATTGAAGTGCATTGATTACATGACTTGAAGTGTCTTTAAAGTGCAAATCACTGTGCAGAGCCAAGGATCTGGGGGCAGTAGTCTTTGCTAGCATCCCCTCAGGAGTGAGTTATCCACCTTGGGGGTGCGGTGTTCTTGATCAGGGAGAGTGGAGATATGGCAGGTTGGACCAGAACTGGGCCAAGGAATGCAGAATCAGTGGTTAGGTGAGGGTCAGACACAGTCGTGGTGAGGATGCTTGATAACGCTAGGCTCAGTGTTAAACGCCAAGGAAATTGGAGTCTGGGTTTGATTCTGTGAGTATGGGGTTAAAGAGTTCTAAGTAGAGGAGAGCAACATAATTTGGATTTATGTTTTGGACAAATAGTCTTATAGATTGATTACAGATGACTCCCAGCTTTCTTACCTGGACTGTTTAGTAGGTGGTAAAAAAATTCATAAACTCAACAAGAAATTAGAGATACTAATGGGTGGCTAGTGGGCGCTAGAGAGAACAGCAAAGAATATACGAGTAACAGATCCAAGGAGAGGTAACTCAACTCGGGAAAAGACTGCCGTGCCCTCCTTACCCAAACCACACCCCAGACTGAGATCCAGAGTCTTGGGCATGGGCATGTCTCTACATGGCAAAGAAGTCCCTATGGTGCCACCCCAGTGGGACTGTAGGAAACCCACCCTCTAAAATAGCAGCTCATAGGACAGGTCACTGGTGACTGCGAGCAAGCTGCCAGGCGTGGTGAGGCTGGCCCTGCAGGCACCTGGTGCTGGGAAAGCTGCCTGAGCTGTAGCCATGAGCACACTAGAGCCAGGAAGCCAGACTTGCTCCTTCAGTGTCTCCCTGTGCCCTCTGCTGGCAAAGCTTCCATGCCAGCTCCCAAAGGAAACAAATATGTAAAGGGCCCAGATGGGTTTGTATTTTTTCACAGAGCAAATGGGTGAATTTGGAGCTCAGAGGCAGTAAGTCAGTGCAAGTCCATACTCAGGACAGTTCATGTCAACTTGTTGCATTTTAGAGATCTCTTTATTTATTTGAAAGGCTGGACCAGGCTGAAGCCAAGAATCAGCAGCTACATCTGGGTGGCAGGGACCCACATGCTTTCATCATCATTATCATTTTCCTGGTGCGCATTAGCAGGCAAGTGGATCAGAAAGCACAGCTGAGACTCAAACCAGGCTCTCCAATAGGGCACGCAAGCATCACAAAGCAGTGTCTTAACTGCTGCATCAGGCACCCACCCTTGCTCAGAGTTCTTAGCTGGTAGAGTGACCCAGGCCTTCACTCCCAGAGAACCTGAGCCCTGAGTAGCCCTGCCTTCTTTGGTTGCTGTAGTTTTTTATTACCCTTTAGTACTGGGCGTGGAAATGCTAAGAGGGTACCCCAAAGCATCCCCTGAGTTCCAGATAGAGTTTTTGCTTCCTACATTTTAATTGAGGAAATCAGTGTCCCCTTGATAGTCAGAATCAGTCCTCCAGCCTGTCGAATAGCTTTCTGTTTTGCATGTTAATTCATGTCCTAAGGAGTGCAAGACATCGAGGTTGTAGGCTTCGTCTTCTGAAATAGTGGAACTAGTGTTGTGTCTTCTGTTCAGAGTGTTTTCTCTAAATCAGTGGAGTTGTCAGAATGGGAGGCAGGCATTTTCTAAGTGGCTTATTGGATATAATTGTGTGAAGAGCCACTCCCACTTTGACATTTTGATTCCTAGACCTGCACATTCTTGTAGCAAGGGAGACGTAGTACATCTCATAGTACATCATACGAGACAGAAGCCAATCCAAAGGATCTTGCCTCCCGCTTCTCTTTGTAGCTGAGTCTTCAGCAAGCCATTCTACCCATTGATGTAATTAGCTGCCTTCAGGTGGTGGTGTATATGATAAAAGCAGGTAATTCCACAGATATAAGCTTATTACCATATATCCTCTGCTATGGAATGAGCTTCTGGATCAGACACAGTGCACGAGGGGCACCATGAGAGTAGCTAAGGCATTCTGTGACAGCATGCATGACAAAAGCTTTAATAGCAAGAAAAATCCATATCTAGACAATGCATCTATTCCTCTGCCTCCTCCATGGTCCACGGAGTGACAGAAGTTTCTGGGATGAGGTGAGGTTGCCAGAAAGCTGTCCTGTAGAGTACTGGTAAAAAGTGTTGATAAAGAGGTAGCTCACCAACTCTACTACAGAAGTTTGGAGATATTGGGGTGGGGGCAGGGGGATGCTAGAAGCTGGCCGCTTATGCTGCTGACCAGCCAGGCACAGGGAAAGCCATGGAAGCTACCAAAGCCTGCCAAGTGAGCACACTGCACTGGCAGCAAAACTTTTCCTCCTGCACTGTCTCTCTAGTGACTTCTAATGACAAAGCCTCAATACCGATTGGCAAAGGAGAAAAAAAAGTCCAAATATATTTAAATAGAGCAGTCAGGTTGACTTTGGAGCTGAGAGACAGTAAATCCTTCTCTGGTCATTATTTGATATAAGAAATATAGGAATGGTAAATTTGATAGATAAGATTGTATCTATTGTTACTATGAAGACTATGTCACAATGTCAGGTAAACAGTAGAAAATCTGGATGTGGAGTACAGAATAGATAGAGCTGGAGATGTAATATGTGTGATTAATGAGACATGGATGGTACTAAAGGCACTGTGAATACATTGACCAGAGAGAGAGTTGTAAGCTAACGAATGGAAGGCAGAATTCTGGGGAGTAAGAATGAGGAGAGAGAGGACACATTAGATTAGAATTAGAGCAGTTTTTCAGAAGGCAAGTGAATGCAGTTATGGAAAGAGGAGAGTGGTTGTCAGGAAACAGATGTGACAGTAGGACTTGGAGTAAGCCATTGGTAACAAAAGAATCTTGTTAGAGGACTGAAAGACTACAGAGAGATTCCTGCTCTATAGGTTTCTAAAGGGGTGCACAATGTTGGGGAGATGCAACACACTACTTTTTACACAAGCAACGATAACATAGATCATTAGGAAGGGACAGCTTGGAAAGAGATTTTTGAGAAGCACTTCTTGGAGTTGGTTCAGTACTAGATGGAGAGAGCGAGCGAGCAAGATGGCCAGCATGCGTGTGTCAGTGCATAGAGGTGCTGCTAGCCAGGGGTAGACAGAGTAAAGGACTCGAGGTCATTGTAAAGGTTACTGATATTCAAGGGAGGGTTCTTAACATGTTAAAAGATGGATTACTCAAATGCCTCACCCATACTTCAAGAAACTAATGGTGTTTAAAAACTACCTATTTTAAGCATTTTTTTCCTTTTCCACTTGCCTTGAATGAGGGTAGTAAGGGTAAGTATTATGACGGTGGTAAATATCTCAAAGAATAATGATTTGCAAAGAAACAGTGGATGAGATTTGAGGACTGAAAGATGTGGAGAGTAAGGTTTAAGGAGAAGGCTTGTGTGAGAAGTAACAACGGTGCATTGAAGTAGATATACTTGTATCTGGAAATCACTTGATGGGGGTGGTTGCTGCCTTGGTAGTACATGAAGCAGGTTTATAGAGGCAGTGAAACACAGATGCTGAGTCACCTTGGTCTGTTCAACACACCAGGGAGGTGGGCTCAGTTGTGCAGGGAGGACAGAAACTGCTGAATGTGTGCTAAGGATGGGTATGCGGAGAGCATTGTCTGCTTTTTTCAAAAAGAAAGAGGAAGATAAAGAGAAAAAAAGAGATCTTCCATCCACTGGTTCACTCCCCACATGACTGCAACAGCTGGGATTGGGCTGGGCCAGGCTGGAGCCAGGAACTCAACCTAGATGTCCCACATGGGTGGCAAGGACTCAAGTACTTGATCTCCTTCATCTGCTACCTCCCAGATGCATTAACAGGGAGCTGGATCCAAAGCCAAGGTAGCTGGGACCTGAATCTCTCAGTACTCAGATGTGGGACGTGGGTGTTCCAAGCAGCAGCTTAACCTACTATTGGCACAACACCTGCCCCACATTGTCCACATTTTAAAAGATTTATGGCAGCCGGCGCCGCGGCTCACTAGGCTAATCTTCCGCCTTGCGGCACCGGCACACCGGGTTCTAGTCCTGATCGGGGCACCGATCCTGTCCCAGTTGCCCCTCTTCCAGGCCAGCTCTCTGCTGTGGCCAGGGAGTGCAGTGGAGGATGGCCCAAGTGCTTGGGCCCTGCACCCCATGGGAGACCAGGATAAGCACCTGGCTCCTGCCATCGGAACAGCGCGATGCGCCGGCTGCAGCACGCCTACCGCGGCGGCCATTGGAGGGTGAACCAATGGCAAAAAGGAAGACCTTTCTCTCTGTCTCCCTCTACTGTCCACTCTGCCTGTCAAAAATTTAAAAAAAAAAAAAAAGATTAGATTTATGGAAAGGGGATGGTAGCTTAAAGGCTGGCCCTATCAAGGAAAAGACTGTTGGAGAGGCGTTTCCCTCATAAGCGGTCATGTTTATAGCAGGGCAGTCAGAATTGGGGGAGTAATGAAGAGCAAGGCAATAGAGGAAGGCATTAATTACCCTGTGTGCTAAACAGGGGTGACAGCTGTGGCCCCGAAAGCATGAAAGAAATACATATAAAGCCCTTAGGGTAGCCCTGGCATTTTTTAAATAGTAGTTCATCATAATGGGTTTTGGTGGTTGTTTTTGTTATAAAATTAACCAGATTCCAGATGACTTCCAAGATGTCTTACATTAATGTTGCTAAGAGCGCGTCTTAAAATGAGAGTCTTGCAACCTTTTGTTGACTAGTCCATTTTCAAGTTAATGGGCTCAGTAAGGTTAACAGCATCTGCTACGCCCTCCTTCCCTCGTGAGGAGTGCAAGGTGCATGCAATGCAAGTGCGTTTCTCACATTCCTTGTCGAGGCAGAAGGCATTTCAGTTTGGAAAGTGAGTATTTTGCTTTTCATTGTCAATTCATCTGAATCCTATTAGGTTGTCTTCCTTCTTGATAACATAGTCTCATGTGTTTATTAGGAATGTTACAAGACAAGCGAATGGAAATAGATAAACATAGCCTAAATATTGGTGATTACAATCGAACGGTCGGGAAAGGCCCTGGTTCTCGGCCTCAGATTTCCAAAGAGTCTTCCATGGAGCGCAGTCCTTATTTTGATAAGGTAAAGTTTTTTTCTTTTTACCTCTGTGACTAATAAACCAGTACACTTAGTAGCATAATCGTCACGTTAATATTTTAGAACATTTTGTATAATCTAAAGTGTTACAATCCAGTGCCAAATCCTATTACTGAATTTACAGTTCATTGTCTTTTTATGTCTCAGTTTAGTATAGAAGTTGCATTTATATTTTCTTCTTAATCCCATGAAATATGTTTGGCTCTTTGTATGTACTCTAAATTAACACTAATCTGATCTCTTCTGTTTTCTACCTGTTTCCTGTTGATGCTGGAATGTCATGTGACTTCTGCTCTGTTCCTGCAATGATTTCTCCCTTCCACTTGTTTGCTTGGCTGGTGTTGCACATCTTTCTGTCTGTCCAATCAGGATGGCATTGTAGCAGATGAATCCCAAAACATGCAGTTTATGTCCAGTCAAAGCATGAAGCTTCCCCCTTCAAATAGTGCACTACCTAACCAGGCCCTTGGCTCCATAGCAGGGCTGGGTATGCAAAACTTGAATTCTGTTAGACAGGTAAGTCCAGACGTGTATTTTAGGCTCTCTGTTGAATGATTTCTATTAGTAATAAGATCTCTCTTACATGTAGTTACTGTGTTTTAATCAATGATAAGATTCGTAATGAAATGGTTCATCCTTAAAGAACTCACTGGTACTTTATTGTTTTTGTAGAATGGCAATCCCAGTATGTTTGGTGTTGGAAACACAGCAGCACAACCCCGGGGCATGCAGCAGCCTCCAGCACAACCTCTTAGTTCATCTCAGCCTAATCTCCGTGCTCAAGTGCCTCCTCCATTACTCTCCCCTCAGGTGAGTACTCCATCCTCTGCTACTTACCTGGAAAAGAGCGTTGCAGAATTTTATATTTGAACAAAAAGACTAGTTGAGCATCAGGATATTTGCTGGCATCTTTGCGATGCAGCTAGTTCTGAATTTTACAGAGAGGAGAAAACGAGTCGAGGATAATTTAAATCCAAAATTTACCATGTTTTTCCTATACTACATCTTGGGAAGAGGACAATAGCAGAAATTACCAGATTAATATTTATTCTGTCATCTTTTGGAAAGACCACAGTTCCCCAGTGACTAGCCCAGACATGTAACTTCAAGTCCATTGCACATTTAGCTGAGTGAGTTACTTTATGAATATTACTAAGTTACCATTGTGATCGTTAGGTTCCAGTTTCATTGCTGAAGTATGCACCAAACAACGGTGGCCTGAATCCGCTCTTTGGCCCTCAGCAGGTAGCCATGCTGAACCAGCTATCCCAACTAAACCAGCTTTCTCAGATCTCCCAGTTACAGGTAAGGACAATAGTGGTCTTGTTCACTATGCATTTATTGAGTGTCCACTGTGTGCCAGACGCTAGACTCTGTGTAGAACGTACTGCAGTAAAGGAAGCAGATCATGGCCCCATGGAGCTTAATGTTGATGAGGGAAGACAGGTTGTGAACAGGCGTGTGGAAGGAGTTTCCAGAGAGGTGCAGGATGCTAGGAAAGCAGGCCCAGCCGGGTCTGCAGGCAGGGGAGAGGATGATCAGGGAAAGTTTGGATTGAAGACAAGACTGATTTCAGCAGAGTGACTGACTGCAAGCCAGACTGTCCAGAAAAGCAGTGATACAGCTGGGGCGGGGCATGCGTCTGTGGCTCCATCTGCAGTGGTCTCTGACGCGGCCTGAGATGTGGTGTGGTACTGACAACCTTTTTGCCCTCTTCTCTCCAGCGATTGTTAGCACAGCAGCAAAGGGCGCAGAGTCAGAGAAGCGTGCCTTCTGGTAACCGGCAGCAGCAAGACCAGCAGGTAGATCAGATCCTTCACTTGTGGTGCTGTCCTTTGTTTTAATAAACCCAATTAGCAGCATTTCCATTATAACAAGCAATGTGATGTCTTTATACTGAAACTCAGTGAAGTATGGTGTTTGCTATGTCTGTTGTTCGTCCTGAGTCATGTTAACTATTACCGTGTGATTATCTTCTTGTGGAGATGAAAGTGAAATCAAAAATGAAGAGGAATGTGTAGGAGTCTGAAGAATTTTTCCCAATCATTTTGTTGTTTGAAGGGTCGACCTCTTAGTGTGCAGCAGCAAATGATGCAACAGTCTCGTCAACTCGATCCAAACCTGTTGGTGAAGCAGCAGACGCCGCCATCTCAGCAGCAGTCCCTCCATCAGCCAGCCATGAAGTCCTTCCTCGATAACGTCATGCCCCACACTACACCTGAGCTGCAAAAAGGGCCATCACCAATAAATGCTTTCAGCAACTTCCCTATAGGTGGGTTTCTCCTTGGCCAGGGCGTTCACTGATGCTGTGGCATGACAAGCATGCGCTCTCCTGTCCTACTCTAGCACGTGACTGCTCCATGAAAGCTACATCGCTCCTTTGGCTGTTCCCTTTGGCAACGGTTGCCATTGCCTCTTCTGGGATCAGCCCATAGTCATGCTTCAGGGCAGAGCTTTCTCCATTTAAAAATACCACACCATTTCAGAAGTCCTACAATCACTTTGCTTTTTAAGACTCTGATACTGTAATTGTAGAATAAGAAGGGGTGGGAAAGGCTAATAGTATTAACAGAAATAGCACCCTGGAGAATTTTTGAGCAGTGCTGCTTTGGAGAAACAAATGGAGTGGTCATAGTCACGTTTGCTAGTTGTTAGAACTTGAAAATCCAGTTGTTCCTAAATATTTATAATGGTTACTCAAAGAAACGTAAAATGAGGGGAAGAGAAGGGATTTCATTGGCTTTTATTCACTGTGTGGAAATTTCAGGCATGTGTATTACCTCCTTTCTAGCTCCCATTTTTTCCATGAGCCCTTAAGTGCAGTTTGCCCCTAAGTTGTGCATGCCTTGTTCATTTTGCTTTTTGTTTCTCTCTTTCCGTACAGTGGTTCTGGTGAACCTGCTTTGTTCTTTGCTGCCCAGCTGTGTTAACCAGTATGTGCTGGGCTGTGGGCAGAGGCTGGGGCATGCTGTTGCCCCTGCTGTTACTTCTTTCTATGGCTGAATTAAAACATGGTTTGGCTGACCCAGTATTGCCATGAACTCTCAGCTAGGGCAGGGATTGCCCTTGGGCCTTTGGGATCGTTAGCAATCTGCGCACATTTCTAGGAGCAGTTCCTGTGTCAGTCAGCACTGGAGGTGAATGTGGTGGTGATGCTGTGGTCCCAGAGACAGCAGGAACAGTGATAACAGAGAACAGTGACTGGTTTTGATCTTGCCAGTGAAGGGAGCTGGCTTTTACTATTTGACTCCATAAATTTGACCTATAAATTGGGTCAATCGAGAGATCAGTTCTATATTGGGGATTTCCTATCCTTGCATTTTAGCTAGAGATTTTTTTTTCTTAAGGTTTAATTATTTATTTTAAAGAGTTAAAGGGGGGGAGAGATCTTCTATCTGCTGGTTCACTCCCCAGATGGCTCAATGTCTGGTACTGGGCCAGGTCAAAGCCAAGAGCCAGGAACTTCCAGATCTCCCACGAGGGTAGCAGGGGCCCAAACACTTGGGCCGTCTTCCACTGCGTTCCCCAGGCCATCACTGGGAAGCTGGACGGGAAGTGGAGCAGCTGGGCTATGAATCCGTGCCCCTATGGGGTGCTGTCATTGCAGGCAGTGGCCTCAGGAGATACTTCTTGTTTAAGAAGTAGAATTGTCTACATCAGAGTGTTACAGCATTGTATCCATGTCCTTTACGTTCACACATTACCTGTGGCTGCTTTTGTGCTGCAGCAGCAGAGCTGTGTCAAGACAGAGACTGGGGGCCAGCACTGTGGCGCAGCAGGTTAAAGCGCCGGACTGCAGCGCTGGCATCCCATTCGGGTGCCGGTTCCACTCCTGGCTGCTCCACTTCCAATCCAGCTCTCTGCTATGGCCTGGGAAAGCAGGGAAAGTCCTTGGGCCTGAGGACCCACATGAAAGACCTGGGGAAAGATCCTGGCTCCTGGCTCCTGGTTTTGGATTGGCCCATCTCTGGCCAATGCAACCATTTGGAGAGTGAACCAGCAGATGGGAAACCACCCCCCCCCCCTTCTCTCTCCTCTCTGTAACTCTTTCATATAAATAAATCTTTAAAAAAAAAAAAAAAAAAAAAAAACCACAGAGACTATGTGGCCCACAAAGTCTATGATAACTATCTTGAAGTTTTAGAGAAAAACATTGGCAGCCCTTAATCTAATTCATAGCTCCAAATGCAGCACATTTGCTCTTTGCAAAAATGCGGATGATATTACATAATGCATGTTATAAAAGTTAACTTGGACAGACCTAATATCACATGGATTCTCATCAAACCAAAGAATTATAGATCACCTAATATGAAATTTTAGATTAAGAACTACTTGGAAGTGGGTTACACAAAGATTCTGGGTCTCCCTAGAAAGTCTTCATTTTTAAACAGCCATTTTAGGTGATTTCCATGGAAAAGTTTTCTGACCACTGTATCTTTCTTTCTTTTTTCTTAAGATTCATTTTTTTATTTGAAAGGCAGAGTTAACAGAGAGGCAGAGAGAGGCAGAGAGAGAGAGAGAGAGAGAGAGAGGTCTTCTATCTGGTTCATTCTCCAGGTGGCTGCAAAGGCTGGAGCTGCGCCTATCTGAAGCCAGGAGCCAGGAGTGTCCTCTGGAACTCCCAAGCGGGAGTAGGGGCCCAAGGACTTGGGCCATCTTCTACTGCTTTGCCAGGCCATAGCAGAGAGCCGGATCGGAAGTGGAGCAGCCGGGACTTGAACATAGCAGGCAGCTTTACCTGCTATGCCGCAGTGCTGGCTTCCCCCACAGTATCTTAAAACTGAAATGTCTATGCTCAATTCAGGAGAAAATCTAAATTGTGGCTAGGATATAGACATTGCCTCCTTAGTTGTAACTGTAAGGACAGGTTACTTTTACTTTAAATAACATCCTTTGGATGGCTGGTCAGCCAGCTGAAAATTGTTTAGTTTGTAAGCAAAAGGTAGTGACTGAAAGCGATTACATATTCTTCATGCTTAGGGAATAGCTAACCCGATATCTTATTAGAAGTAATCTTACAAACTAGGGCATCTGTAAAACTGTTTTCTCTCTAATTTTGCAAGGAATCTAAGAATAATCAAAATTATATGGAGAAATGGTTTTCCACATGTAATTATAGTGTTAACATTTTATTGCTTGGAAACAGCCTATTAAATGTTTGAATCTCTGTTTAGGATTCGTACGCACAGCTTTCTCTCTGATAGTCTGGAAGACTCTTTCTCCCATCAGTGTTTCTGCATGACCTTGGCGAGGAGCCCAGAGAGTTTTCCGCCTTCCTCACCTTCATCATTTGGCTGTGCCAGATTTGCAAGTGATATCTGTTAAGAAACATTAAGCAGAATTGAAAGCATTAATTACTTATGTTTTTCTAGGACATAGAAGTAATGGTACCAGAAGGAAAGTATGCTATATCTTATAAATTGTGTTTTCTTTCTTTTTAAGGCTTGAACTCAAACTTGAATGTAAATATGGATATGAACAGTATTAAAGAGCCACAGTCAAGACTAAGGAAGTGGACTACAGTGGACAGCATTTCTGTGAACACATCTTTGGATCAAAACTCCAGCAAACATGGTATGAAATGTGTTTTCTTTTAAAAAAAAGTCTCCACAGAATACTAAACTTAGATCTTTAAGTATATGTTTTCTAAGCCAGTTTATTTTATATCTTTTCCTCATTTTAAAAAGTATTCTAAAGGTAGGTGTTTGGCAGTTACATCACTGATTGGTGCACCATATCCGAGGGCCTGGTTAGAGTCCCACCTCCTTTGTTTCCAGTTCAGTTTCCTGCTAATGCAATAGGAAACAGCTGGTGATGGCTCCAGTTCTTGGGTCCCTACCATCTGCATGGGAGTCTCAGATTGATCGTTGGCTCCTGGTTTTGGCCGGGCCAGGCCCTGGCTGTTGCACATATTTGGGGAGTGAATCAGCAGATGAAATCTGACTGTCTCTCTCTCTCTCTCTCATCTTTAAAATAAATATTTGTTTTTAAAAATCATTCTGTGGATAAATATGAAAAGCAAAATCCATCTTTGTTGTGCTGCTTTACAAAGAGACATCAAATGATGCATTTAAATAAATACTCTCCTTTTGATGTTAATTTCGGTTTTTTGTTAAGTGATTTCATTGTTCTTATGTTCTTCTTTATAATATTTACTGACTTTAATATTGAAAACTTGGGCCATAGTTTTATTGCTATCACTTTCTTTATATTGACACATTGACACATTATATTGACATATTGACACATTATTTCTTTATATATTTTGTTTCTGTGTGTAAGTCACATGAATTTAATATTGTCTTCTCAGCAGTTAAATTTTTTTCTTTTAAGATCTATTTCATTGAAAAAGTTACAGAGAGGGAGGGAAAGACAGAGAGATCTTCCATCCACTAGTTCGGTTCCCAAATGGCTGCAATGGCTAGGACTGTGCCACCCAGAAGCCAGGAACCAGGATCCTCTTCCAGATCTCCCATGTGGGTGCAGGAGCCCAAGCACTTTGGCCATCTTCTGCTGATTTTCCCAGCTGCATTAGCAGTTTGGTAGTGTAAAGAACAGAACAGCAGGGCTGGCGCTGTGGTGTAGGGGTAGAGCCACCACCTGCAGTGCCGACATCCCGCATGGGCGCCGTTTCAAGTCCCGGCTGCTCCTCTTCCATCCAGCTCTCTGCTACGGCCTTGGAATGCAGTAGAAGGTGGCCGAAGTGCTTGAGCCCCTACACCCGCATGGGAAGCTTGGAAGAAGTTCCTGGCTCTTGCCTTCAGATTGGCACAGCTCCAGCTATCGCAACTATCTAGGGAGTGAACCAGTTAATAGAAAGTCTCTCTCTAGTTTTTTTGTTTGTTTGTTGTTTTTTTTTTTTTTTTTTACAGGCAGAGTAGATAGTGAGAGAGAGAGACAGAGAGAAAGGTCTTCCTTTTTGCTGTTGGTTCACCCTCCAATGGCCGCTGCGGCTGTCGCATCATGCTGATCTGAAACCAGGAGCCAGGTGCTTCTCCTGGTCTCCCATGCGGGTGCAGGGCCCAAGCACTTGGGCCATCCTCCACTGCACTCCCGGGCCATAGCAGAGAGCTGGCCTGGAAGAGGGGCAACCAGGACAGAATCCGGCGCCCCAACCGGGACTAGAACCCGGTGTGCCGGTGCCGCAAGGCGGAGGATTAGCCTGTTAAGCCACGGCGCCGGCCGAAAGCCTCTCTCTTTCTCTCTGCCTCTGTAAAGAAATCTTTTTTTTTTAAACCGATCAGAAGCCTCAGTAGTATTAAAGGGACATTTTTATAATAATTCTTTTCTGTTGTATCTCATTTTTGAAACTTTAATTCACTAAACTTTGACTAGTGATCAGTTTTCTAGATTATACAACATTGAGTTGATGATTATCAAGAAAATAAGGGTAAAATTATCTTAGGATAGAAGGAACATTGAACCATAAATCAGACCTGGATTCTAGGTTGATTTGCCATCAAGGAACCATCCCAAATTTTTCTTTTTTCTTCTTCTTCTTTTTTTTTCTTTTTTTTTAATTTGAGAGGTAGAGTTAGACAGTGAGAGAGACAGAGAGAAAGGTCTTCCTTCCGTTGGTTCACTCTCCAAATGGCCGCAAAGGCCAGAGCTGCGCCAATCCGAAGCCAGGAGCCAGGAGCTTCTTTTGGGTCTCCTATGTGAGTGCAGGGACCCAAGGACTTGGGCCATCTTCTACTGCTTCCCCAGACCATAGCAGAGAGCTGGATTGGAAGAGGGGCAGCCGGGACTAGAATCAGCGCCCATATGGGATGCTGGCGCCGCAGCCAGAGGATTAACCTACTGCGCCACGACACCGGCCCCAATCCCAATTTTTTCTTAAGGATGAGAAAGGGGAATTGAGATAATGGGGAAATGGCAAAGTAATATTAACCCTAGTATTGAGACCTACCTCTGCTACTAAGTAGCTACTTACTAGTAACTTAAATTTTCTGAACTTCGGATCCTTCTCCTGCAAAACAGGAATGATTATAGTGCCTGTTAAGGTGTTTTGAGTATGATCGAGGCGATAGATCCCAAGCACTTACACAGTAACAGAGGATTCGACATATATTTGGTCAGGGGATCTTAGCCATCCTTACTATTGCCTTTATTGTTATCTCATTACATGCCATGCCTCTAAGACAAAGGCATTTCTCCAGTATAAATTCATTTCTATTTTTAAAATGAAAACTACCGCATAAATTTGATGTTCATTTTCCCCACAGTTTCCCTTGTGGTGCCTAATAGAATACAGTTGCACCCTTGTTACCATTTATAACAAGTCCTTTTTAATAAAATGAAGTGTTAGTAGGTAAATAGAAGCTGGTCTTACTGAACATAAAAGTAATACTTTCTTCATCTGAAGCATAAAGTGGGTTACTTGGAGTCTGGCAGTTGTGCTGGTTTGCTTGTATCCCACTTCACTCCCAAGTGGCGTCATTCAGCTTACAGAACAAGACACATAGTCTGTGAGGATCAGAGTCACTTCGTGAGCTTGCTCGTGGGTAGCCTAGTGGTTAAGATAGCAGTCGGGGCTCCCCTGTGCCCTTGCAGAGTGCCTGAGTTGGATGCCAGGCGATGACTCCAGCTCTTGACTACAGCTTCCTGTTGATGAGCACCCGGGAAGGCAATGATGATGGCTCAAGTGATTGGATTCCAGCATCCCATGTGAGAGACCTGGATTGGATTCCTGGCTCCCTGCTTTAGATTTTTAAGCAGTGAATCAGTGTATACTTACTCTCCCTCAAATAAATTTAAAAGGGGGAGGGGCAGCCATAGAAGAGAATGACTTGATGCTGCTGCAGACACTGAGTTAGGGATGGGTTAGTGTCCACCAGTGAGTGTCATGAGGACGGCAGGGGACTAGCTCTGAGTATGAGTAGCAGTCTGGATGTGGCCATAGGCATGGACAGAGGACTCTGCTGTGTTTTATCAGGAGTGAGTTTTATATCTATCACCAGTTTGCGTTTTTTAAAAAAATTATTTTATTTATTTGAAAGAGTTACAGAAAGAGGTAGAGACAGAGAGAGAGGTCTTCCATCCACTGGTTCACTCCCCAATTGACTGCAACGGCCAGAGCTATGCCGATCCGAAGCCAGGAGCTTCTTCCGGGTCTCAGGGGCCCAAGGTCTTGGGCCATCTTCTACTGCTTTCCCAGGCCAAGCAGAGAGCTAGATCGGAAGAGGGGCAGCCAGGACTAGAACCAGGGCCCATATGAGATGCCAGCGCTTCAGGCCAGGGCTTTAACCAGCCCCACCACAGTTTTTTAACATTTGCATTACTCCAAAAAGAACTCCTTAAGTTGTCACAGCCCTCATTCTCCCATTTTTCCCAGCCATAAACAAAAACCAATCTTTGTTCTGTACAAGTGTGTCCATACTGGGCATTTCATCTACATAGTGTGTATGTGTTCCTTTGTGACTGGCTGTTCTGACAGCATACTCTTCTCAAGGTTCGTCTGCGTGATAGCATGTACGGGAACCTCCTTACTTCCTCGTCATTGTATTGGAAAATACAGCGGCGTGGTGATCCACTCACTAATTGATGGGAATTTGACGCTAAGATATTCTGCATTTCCCAACTGCCACATCTGATCCATCAATGAAGAATGGCCATTCTGCTTCAAAATCACATGATTTATCCTGGGTGATCTCTCAAGGACCTCCTGATGGGTTCCCTGCTTCCATGGTTACCTCCCTCTTCTCTGATTCATTTTTTTTTTCTTTTTAAAGATTTATCTTATTTATTTGAAAGACAGGGTTGGGGGTTTGAGGGGTGCAGGCAGAGAGAAAGGGAGATCTTCCATCCACTGGTTCACTTACCAAATGGCCTCAACACTAACGGTCCAAAACCAGGAGCCAGGAGCTTCATCCAGGCCTCCCACGTGGCTGCAGGGACCCAAGGACTTGGGCCATCTTCCACAGCTTTCCTGCAGGCATTAGCAGGGAGCCGGATCAGAAGTCGAGCAGCTGGGACTCAAATGGGTGTCCATAGGGGATGCCGCCATTGCAGGCAGAGGATTAATCTGTTGTACCACAGTGCCAGCCCCTTCTAATCTGTTTTCAACACTGCAGCAAAGCGATCTCAATACAAAACAGATGGCTTTGCTTCTCTTTTTAAAACCCTTCAATATAAAAGAACTTCCTGTGGCTTGCAGAGTACTTCATGAAAGTGCTGTGAATTTGGATGCCTTCAGGCAATGGGATATAAATGTGGTTAAACTGGGAGGGTGTAAAGCAGTGAGTTCCCTGGCCCAGGGCTACCTGCAGTGTGCCTGTCACAACAAGGCCCACTGGGTCAGGGCCCAGCGTAGCAGGACAACCCATATGGGTGCTGGTTTAAGACCCGACTGCTCTACTTCCCATCCAGCTCCCTGCTAATATGCCTAGGAAAACAGCAGAAGATGCCCCAAGTCCCTGGGCCCCCGCATCTACATGGGAGACCTGCCGGAAGCTCCTGGCTCCTGGCTTCAGACCAGCCCAGCTCCGGCCGTTGTGGCCATTTGGGAAGTGAATCAGTGGATGGAAAATCTCCCTTTCTCTCTGCCTCTTTGTTACTCTGCCTTTCAATAAATAAATAAGTCTTAAATAAAAAAAAGACACATTGAATCATCTTTGCCTTCAAAGTCAGGGCCCAGCTCCTGGATGCTGCGCATTCTTCCACTTCTCATTCTTCAGACAGAATAGTTTTCTATAGTTGCACAAACATAACACGACATTTTTCTCTTTGGGTCTTTGCACAGGCTGCACTCACTGCCTAGAACCACTTTCCCCAATCCTTCACACCCCTTGCCTCTCCTGGCCACATGTTCTCTCCTTCCTGTCTGCTTTGAAGATACATTGTCACTGAGGGCAATGACCCAATTCGTCTTGGGCACTTTGTGTTTTTTTTGTTTGTTTGTTTTTATTTTTTTATTTTCTTTTATTTGAGAGGTAGAGTTACAGAGAGACAGAGAGAAAGGTCTTCCTTTGCCGTTGGTTCACCTTCCAATGGCCGCACTGATCCAAAGGCAGGAGCCAGGTGCTTCTCCTGGTCTCCCTTGGGGTGCAGGGTTCTAGGACCTGGGCCATCCTCCACTGCACTCCTGGGCCACAGCAGAGAGCTGGCCTGGAAAAGGGGCAACTGGGACAGAATCCGGCGCCCCGACCGGGACTAGAACCCGGTGTGCCGGCGCCGCAGGCGGAGGATTAGCCTAGTGAGCCACGGCGCCGGCCCATTGGGCACTTTTCTACATCCAGCATTCAGCGCAGCCACTGCACTGTTCCAGTGAGAGTGTGATGTGTTTTGCTGCTTGTAGTAAAGCTTTAGTCATTTCAAGGTGTGTTCAAAGACAAGTGTGAGGAATAGATCACAGGACGACAAGTGATTGTTTCTAAGGTTAAATTGTGGTTTTATGGGATTTCACACTTAACTTTGGTAAGGAATGTTTTGAGTGCTGTGTATTTACAAGGGAATGGAGTATGGGGTAGGGATGTAAACATCCTGGTAGAAAATAATATTGAGTCTTTGCATTGCAAATACAGGCATCTTGCAGGCATAGCGCTTTCTGGGTTCTGAGATAAGCCTCTACCACTGACAGTGATCCTGACCGTGGGTGACTCTCTGCTGTCACAGTTCTGTTTAGCTTCCTCTGATTCCTCATTTGCCTGCCCCTCCCCTCCAAGTACAAGAATCTCCCCGACAAAGAGTTCACTGTACCTGTTCTTTGTTGTTTTTTGTCTTTTTTTTTCACTTGTTCTTAATTTAGAAATAATTTTAAGCTCTGGTGGTGGTCACTTATGATGGCTCTAGTCCCTGTATCCTCCTTGATCTGAAGTCCTCTGATCAGTCTCAGGCCCCCTTCATGTGAGACGGCACAGTGCCAGCAGAGACGAGAGCTGAGGTCTGCAGAGAGCTGTCTTCTCTCTTTGTACTCTGCACAATTTACAGAACACTTGGGAACCCACAGATCTACATTTGCTCCTGTACTTTGCTCACGACCATTTTTCTCCTTTTAGGTGCTATTTCAAGTGGTTTCCGGCTGGAAGAGTCTCCATTTGTTCCCTATGACTTTGTGAACAGCAGTACTTCACCAGCCAGTCCTCCAGGTTCAATAGGAGATGGCTGGCCACGTGCCAAATCGCCTAATGGCTCAAGCAGTGTTAATTGGCCACCAGGTAAAACACTAATGGCTTTCCTGAAACCTTGTTTCCAATAAAGTATTCTCGCGTTGGGCTTACTGACTAACGATTCCTCCCGCCCTGCGTGGTCGGACTCTGCTGGTAAGAAGGGAGCACGGGTGATGGAGGGAAAGTTGGCCGTGAGGTCTGCTGTACGTGTGTCCACCTGTTCCCGGTGCCTGGACGCTCCACACTCCATGCAGTGACAATGGAAGGAGTCCCATAAAAGTCTTAATTCATTGTTCCTCTTCGGCTGAGTCAGGGAATTCACTTGATGTTATTTTCGGTTATCCAGAGGGATTACTAGAGATGCATCCATAGCCCACTTTGTCTGACTTCCAGCTGCTGTGACTTTGTAGTTTGTCATAAAGCACTTTAAAATGTTGCCTCTTTAAAAATACATTAACCTACCCCTTAATGTGTACCATTTATATATGTCTGTTAAAATGTTTAAATTTTTAAAATATGTTAAAATTAAATATATATTTAATAATACATACAATAATTATATGTCTGTGTATGTCTACACACACGGGCAGCAGGTTAAGCCGCAGCCTGTGATGGTAGCGTCCTGTATGGCGCCGGTTTGAGTCCTGGCTCTTCCCCTTCCGATACAGCTTCATTATGCACCTGGAAAGCAACAAAAGATGGCCCACGTGCTTGGACCCCAGACACTCATGGGAGACCTGGGTAGAGTTCCAGGCTCCTGGCTTCATCCTGGTCCAGTTCAGTCATTGTGGCCGTTTTGGGGGGTGAACCAACAGATGGGAGATCACTCTCCTTCTCTCCATGACTTTGCATATATATATATGTATATATATATACACCATATATATATGTATATATGCATATATATATACGTGTGTATATATATATATATATACCAAAAATTATTTCTGTTGGAAAATCATATTACTCATAAAGGATAATTGATATTATAATGGCTGTATTACTTTACGAACCTATTAGGATATTAGTGTAAACTGGGAAATATATAAGATTTTAAAAGTTTTGGATGTTTAACAATATACTTTAAAATGATGATTAAGCCTTAAACTAATTTTAAGCTTCCATTTCCAGAATTTCGCCCTGGTGAACCATGGAAAGGTTATCCAAACATTGACCCCGAAACTGACCCTTACGTCACTCCTGGCAGTGTCATAAACAATCTTTCAATTAATACTGTGCGGGAAGTTGACCACCTCAGGGACAGGAACAGTGGTACGTGGGGGCGCAAGTCCATTTCTGACGTGCTGGGGGATAGATGGGAAATTGGGGGCAGCAAAAGTCACCCGAGCACCTCAACAGCCCTGCCATCCAAGGGAATCATGAGAATGAAAGCAGGGTCCTCCTCCTCCCAGAAGTGACTTGCTCATTGGGCCCTCTACAGTGATGAGGGTCCGTTACCCCTCGATGTAGTAAATACATAAATAGGTTTAGTAAGTTGACACAAAGGACCAACGAACATTTGCTTTCCAGTAATTGTGTTAGCGACTAAAGGTTACAAGACACCAATTAACAATATGTGTCCATACACTTGGACTATTAAGTGACTTGCATCTGGAGAAGTGAAAGTAGGGGCACAGGCCCAAGCATAAAACCTCCTGGCATGGTGACAACCAGACGACTCTGACAGCTTTCAGAAACAGGCTTTCTTGCCTTTAGGAGGATCTGAAGGGAGAGGCGGCTGAGCCGGCATTTGGAGTGCATTATTGAAGGCTTTGCTTGGCAGCTTGGGGTCTCCCATGGGGGATCTGACAGTGGTGAGCAGAGTGCACTGGGCTGGGAGACCAGTTAGGCAGCTGTCCTAGTGCTCTGGAGATGAGTGAGTCCAGAAGTAATTCAAGGACGGGAATTTTTTTTTTTAAATGGGCTAAAGGACTAGGATTTGGGGCCGGAACATGGGCTGTGCTGGAGAAGGCTGGAGGCCTGGCCAGTGGGTAGTGCCAGTGCCAGGGTACCTGGTGATCAGGCTTGCCGGGGGAGAAGCACCAGAGCTCAGAGCAGCAGGAATGGTCCCTCCTTGTAGAACCCAGTTCTGGGAAGTAGGGCGAGTGGCTGGCTGAGTTGCTGGGCCTCATTGTTACAGTATGTTCTCACCGATGGGGGACAGGTGGGGCGGGGTGGGGGAGAGTGGGAGACCTGGCCTGAGCCAGAGTAAACACAGTCAGGTTCCCCTGGCCCTACACAGTCTGCAGATGACTGCTTGTTTGCAGACAAGCACCCGGAGCAGTGTGCAGGGGCTGCTGCTGGCATCAGCCTGTCTCCTTTCACGTGGCATCACTCTTCAGCTTGTGCTTCTCTGGGAGCCTTTGCTTATCAAATGCCATGTGCCTAGCTCTGGGTAACTGGACTCCTCCTCCGTACAGGGTCATCCTCATCCTTGAACACCACGCTGCCTTCAACTAGTGCCTGGTCATCCATTCGTGCCTCCAACTACAACGTTCCCCTCAGCAGTACAGCACAAAGCACTTCAGGTGGGCCTCGTCCTGCACTGACCCGGGGCCCCTCTTGGGAAGGGAGGTTTTTAACACCCTATTCTTTCATTTAGATTTTTTGTTCAGGATTTTAGGAGATTTTGTGAGCCTGGAAAATATTTTTAACAGCATTTGTTCTTGTTTAAATTTAGTTGCCCAGCAGTCATCAACCAAAATAATCAGCTTTTGCTGAGCAGCGCTCATCCTCCCCTGAGAGCCACCTCTGCTCTGTAATTAAATCTCATTTTCCAAGCGGCTTTCTCTCACTTCCAATTCTCTGTAAACTAGCACGTTTCTCACATCCAGTGAGCATGAGTTTTGAATTCCTAGAGACGGGATTGCGTGCGGCAGTGTCAGGTTGGTGTCAGAGTTCGCAGTCACCTTTCCGTACCTCGGTGGGGCCAGTCTTCTGAGTGCACTTTTGAGTAGCACTGGCTAGAGTGGATGGTGATGGACGATAGGATGTTGTCCATCCCGTTCTGTATCTTGTTGCTGTGTGCCTCGCCCTCGGTGTGCCTGGCACCCTTGTTGAGTGAGGAAGTGTGCACTGGGCATTGCGCCTGGGTGCTTTGGCTTTTTCCTCCCTGCCGTCTCCCATGGTCTTTGTTTCTTTTCCCCAAGCCAGGCAGGCTCAGGGTTGAATTCTGGCTCTGCGTTGGACCTACAGGCAAAGGACTTAACCTCTTTGACCCTGAGTAGAATGTGCCAGGATCAGAGGTGGTATAGCCGGGTACGCAGCAACTCATTGCTTGGCAAGGAGAGGCAGCCCCTGGTGAATACCTTCCCCAGGTGACTCCCGAGCTGGGCTACTTTTGCATTTTTCCATGAGTTAAACAGCAGAGTTCTCAGGTGCATCCAGTATCCTATGTCAGTCTTGAATGGCGCATGACGGTTATTAAGGTGAGAATCTGACAGTCGCCGTCCTTGAGCGGTTCAGAGCAAGGTTTTCTGTTTCAGGTTCAATTAGAATACAGCTTTGTGCGCTGTGTTCTGTTTCTCTTCCTTGGCAGCTTAGTTTTACTTGGGGTTTTTAATGGTTTTTGTTTGACTGCTTTTCATGGAAGAGTAGCTATTACTGTTACATAAATTTCTTTTTTCTTAAATAATATTATTCACCTCTCTCCATTTTTTTTTTTTCCCTTTGAGTAGCCAGAAATAGTGATTCCAAATTGACGTGGTCTCCTGGTTCAGTTACAAACACCTCTCTGGCCCATGAGCTGTGGAAGGTCCCTTTGCCACCTAAAAACATCACTGCTCCGTCCCGCCCACCTCCGGGACTGACTGGTCAGAAGCCAGCCTTGTCTACGTGGGATAATTCTCCCCTTCGTGTAGGTGGAGGATGGGGAAATTCTGACGCCAGATACACCCCAGGTAAGGGCAAAGGTGGTCGGTCTCAGGGGTTGGTTTGCAAAGCGCTCACAGGTACCAACAGCCTCACGTGACACACCTGAACGGTGCGTCACTTGTTACCTCGGTGACGTGAATGACTGTGGAGATAGACGGTTCCCAGCGCCTTGCTGTCCTCTGCCATTCCCAGGCCTGCATAGCAGGGCAGAGCCGCTGTTGGCAAGGCTGGGGAAGGTGGCAACCACCCAGCCGGCCTCGAAGACTGTGGGTGATAGCTTGGCCTATATGTCAGACGTGTTGTCGAAACAGGGACATTGGAGGGTAAAAGAGGGGACTGTTAATTATCCCGCAGGGCATGGACCCGAGTGTGCTGGGGAAACTGGGAGAAGCGGTTCCCCTGTCTCTACACACTCTGTAAATGCCTAGTGCTGGCTTTGTGCTGACACAGTGCCTGTGCCTGCCATCCCAGCCGCGCGCACCGCCCACGCATGCACACGTGCGGTTTGACTCCGAGCTGACGAGCACTTCGGCAGTAACCAGGATGCCATGCTTCATCCCCCCTGCCCCCAGACTGTCGCAGTCATTCTCACCGCCAGGCTGGAAGTGTGCGATGCCGTCTGGTCCAGTTGCTGACTCCAGTCTCGGCGGGCGGTGGGCCACAGGGCAGCTTGCGGCACTCCCTTGTGGGGAGGTTTTAGTCACACGGGAAGATCACTGGCATCCCAGCCGAGCCCCCACCTGTAGACTGATGTGATTGGTGCGTTGTGGCTGGCGCTACTTGGTGAGGGAGGAGCCCACCCCGGGGCAGACGCGGGGAGTGGAGCGGGAACCTGTCAGAGGCGACGGCCTGTGCCAAAGCTCAGGCCTGAAAGCTCTCGTTCCCTGGGAGGTGTTAGAGGAAGGGGCAGGGCAAGGCTCAGCGGTGACCAAGCAGGGGCTGGGTGCAGCCATGTCTGAGCCGTCCTGAAGTATTCGTGAGGCACTGAAGTGGGGGGGGGGGGGGGCAGGAGTGAGAGCTGTGCTCCGGGCAGAGTGGGCGCTCGGAGCCAGGTGGGGAATGTGTACCCCAGACCTGGGCTGCCTGGTGGCCGCGTGCTCTCACGTCCCCTCAAGCTCCATACCCGTAGGGATAGACATGCAGAGTCCCGTAAGACCTAAGACCTGGACATGAGAAGACCCAAAGGTCTCTGGCCTGGTGTGGCTCCCTGCTGCACCCCCGTGATGAGCTGGGGGCATGGGAGCCTCTCGGGTCTCCCCCAGCCCTGAGGCAAAGCGGCGGTGCCGGGAGACTGGAGTGAGCGTCCCCCAGGGGCGTAGGGAAGAAAGCCAGGGAGCGGGTGGTCCTGCGAGTGTCCGTCAGAGCCGCCGCTCAGCCCATGGCCTTGGAAAACTGACTCGGTTTTGTTTTCTTTTCTTCCCCCTTGTTCAGGTTCCAGCTGGGGTGAGAGCAGCTCAGGGAGAATAACAAATTGGCTTGTTCTAAAAAACCTTACACCTCAGGTAAGGGCGCCAGGGGCTTGGTCTATGTGGCTGCTGCAGGGAGCGTGGGAACAGAGGGTTCCAGTCTGTGCGATGAGGGCTCCTGGGTGGTAGTCAGGGCTGGGCACGGCCAGTGGGCTCTTGCTGAAGTGGGCACGGAGGCCAGCCCAAAACCCGGATTCCTGGGTCTCGCCCAGAGGGCTGGGGTCTGGGCACCAGCACTTCATGAGGGCATTTAGATGGACAGATGCACGTGGCTCCTGCTGCGCTTTAAGAAAGCCTGGTCTGCTCTTTACTGTAATTATTGTTATCAATTTTTTATTCTCTTTATTTTCAAGGCAGAGAGAGAATGAGAATCTTCCATCCTCTGGTTCACTCCTCAAATGCCCACAACAGCCAGGGCTGAGCCAGGCCAAAGCCAAGCGCTCAGGACTCCATCTGGGTCTGCCATGAGGGTGGCAGGGCCCCGAGTACCCTCCCCTCTGGTCTGCTCTTTGAGCTTAGCGCATTTTCTTAGCCCCTGGCAGCTGGGTATCATGAACCCAGCTTGCTTCTCACCCCAGGGAGCAGTGCCTTGATGCGCCCTGTCATCGCGTCAGGGAAGAGAGAAAATACGACGCCACGGCAGGGGCAGGGGCAGGGGCTGACTAAGGCACTGGGGTCCTGGGGGTGTCCGGGGGCCTAGAGGTACCCAAAGGTGCAGCTCTGGGAGTGAGGGTGAGGAGGGGACGCCGACTCCCATCGCAGCGCAGTGCCAGGAGCAGCGCCGTGCCCGGCTGGCACAGCTTCCGTGCTGGCCCTCACGGCGCCTTCTCCGCCCGGCGGCCCCTGCTCTCTCCTAGATTGATGGCTCAACTCTGCGTACCCTGTGCATGCAGCATGGCCCGCTCATCACATTCCACCTGAACCTCCCACATGGAAACGCTCTGGTCCGTTACAGTTCGAAAGAAGAGGTAGTGAAGGCACAAAAGTCTCTGCACATGTGAGTAGACCATTCCCCTGGGGCGGGGGGAGCCCGGCACCCTGGCCACCGCTGCAGCACACTGCCGGTCAGCCCCGGGCACCGGGGCTTCGCTCCCAGGAGACCCCAGCAGGCTCTCAGCACCACGCTGGCGCCCTGGAGGTTACTCTGGGAACGGCCAGGCCGAGCCTCTGCTGCCCCAGAGCCGCCCGCGCGCTCCCTCTGCACGGGGCGGAGCTGTTCTCACGCGGCCAGGCTCCGCCCTTGTTTTGGGATCGGGAGGCCCTTGGGGGAGCGTGCTCACGTGCCCGCTGTGCTCTCTCCTGCAGGTGTGTACTGGGGAACACTACTATTCTTGCTGAGTTTGCCAGTGAAGAGGAGATCAGTCGTTTCTTTGCACAAAGTCAGTCTCTGACCCCTTCTCCCGGCTGGCAGTCTCTCGGGTCCAGCCAGAGCCGGCTGGGCTCCCTCGACTGTTCCCACTCGTTCTCCAGCCGGACCGATCTCAATCACTGGAATGGTGCTGGGCTGTCGGGAACTAACTGTGGAGACCTTCACGGCACTTCACTCTGGGGGACCCCCCATTATTCCACAAGCCTGTGGGGTCCTCCCAGCAGCAGCGACCCCCGGGGAATGAGCAGCCCATCCCCCATTAATGCTTTTCTTTCTGTTGACCACCTGGGTGGGGGTGGAGAGTCCATGTAATGCTGTAGACGTAGACTCACAAACTGTGACCTCAAGACGCGAAAGAAAGGAGCACTAAGTGGGGCTCGCCGCCTGCAGCCAGGGGCCACCTGTGGGAACAGCTATTCTCTGCACATTTTCCACTTTGTTTTCCCCAAAACATATCAGTTTGAATACTTGAATCATGCAGGCCAATATTATAATGTGAAAAGGTATCTATCTATCTACACTCCCAAATAGCGCCATACATGCTAAGCCGTATCGAATGAGCTCACTCGTGTGTATGCATCATGTTTAGCCTTCGGAGTCTTTCTGTTTTCTATCCCCACCCCCTTCTTTCTTTCTCTTTTTTTTTCTTTTTTTTTTTTTTTTTTTTTTCTTTTGCAAAACCATTTTTTGGGCTGATAATGTATGAGCTTTTACCTTTGCACTGAATGATGTTCTCTCCGTCTGATCGGCAATATGGGGGGGCAGCTGTTCCAGTGTAAGTGTTTACTCAAGGATGTTCTTCAAAGGTGTGCGCTCTCTACTATGCCTTGACGTTGCCTACCTGATTGTGGTATCGTGGAGTTTAAAAGATCAAGTGATGATACTGACTTAGGATTAGTAATGAAAGTGTTGCACCAGTTTTTTCATGTTGTAAAACTAAAGAACTTCGCTCTGCAGTTTGAAAAACTGTGGCCACAGCTGTGACTTGCAGCCCACCTGCCACCCAGGACGGGCCCTGCACTTTGAATAGGCTTTCCATTTTGTTTTGAAGGTTCCCACAGTGAACCTTCTTGTTTACAGATTTTTTTGTTTGTTTTTGAGAAGAAAAATGTTTACTCTTCCATCATTTAAAAAAAATTTAAAAGACAAAAAAAAAAAAAAAATGGAGGATGATTTAAAAGATGCTTTCTATCTCTGGGAAAAAGGAGCAGCATTTGGCCATGTTCTTTTGTTTTCTATTCTTGTCCTAAATCAAAGAGCATGGTTCTCAGGAAAACCAGTTCCCCAGTTTAAAAAAAACAAAAAACAAAAAAAAAAAACTCCTTGTAGTTTCTTATAGGAAAAAAAGAAAAACCCCAACTTTTAGCACTGATACTACGTATTGCTCTGTTAAAGAACTTTCTCTGCCAAAAAAAAAAAAAACAAAAAACAGGAAAAAAAATGCTTAAAGCTGGAGTTTGACATTCTGCTTTCAGATGCTGTCTTTTTATTAGTGAGTGATGATGGTTTGCTAATAATCACTAGGTAATCATTTTTGTAATCCCATCAAGTGGCTCTCTGTTTCTGCTCTCTCGTGACTGTGTTCATGTTTAACTGTTGTTCCTTAAAGCCGAAATCCGTAACTATGCATACTGTAACCAAGGTATTGGGCTTACAGAGTTGTTTGTTGTATAAAGAAAATTTTAAATGTTGTTGCAAACTAACGAGTTACACCATTTTTAAATTTCTCCCCCCCCCCCTTTTTTTGCCCACAAATGGTATTATAATGCTTGCTTAGTCAAAGAAGAGAGACTAAACAAGGGTAAAAATTTTAACAGTACAGAATTTGCCATCATTTCATTGCCTTGATTCTAACTGTTTGTGTCCTAAGATGCAAAAGAAGTCAGTGGCTTTTAACTGTTTACAAATAGAATGTGATTGTAAAATGTACAGTTTGGTTGTGTTTGAATTATGAAATTTCTTCGGATATAATAAACCATGACTTTTTGGCTGCTCAACATTAATTGTCTCTTTTTTGTGAATTTATTTGTAGGCTCTTTTTTATAATGAAAGTTTCAAAGTTGCTATGTATGAGGGTTCTCATAGAGCAACCGATTAAAAATCTAAGCAAATATTTGAACATTTTCTCTGAACTCACCCACAATGCCACCCTGAAACAATGTGAGAACGATGGGAAACTGTAGCTCGCTCCTCCTGCCCTCTGAGCACCCGTGGGATCTTGGTGCTCAGAATCTTCTGTGACTTCATCTTCCCCACCATTTGTGCCCATCTCAAGCCTCAGCAAGAGACCACGTGGAACACGCAGCTTAATGACTTGACAGTGTACTAGTGTTAAACGCTCAGACCTCTGTTACAGCACGCGAAATGCCACCGCCTGGACTGGCCTTTCCTCCCCTCCACGGCCCGCACCTCTCACCGCAGGGGCTCCGGGCCAAACCTGTGTTTGTATCTCAGTGTATGACTTCAGATCATGTTCCAGCTTGCCAGGTGTAAGCGAACGTTGTTGGACACCTTAACTCATAGAAGCAGATGTCGTTCAGTGCATTCAGTGTATATTGACTTCCATACTGGTTTTTCCAAAAACCAAAGGTAGCTTTGAAAAACCACGTCTGGAACTGTTTGGAGCGTTAAGCTAATGGACCTTTTGGGGCTTTGAGTAGTATATAATTGACTTCAAAACCTGCGTTAATTGTATTGTTAAACGTGTTTGGGAGTTTTTTGCGCTTGTTATGTGGAAATAAAAGTGTTTGATTTAAAATTTTTAAAGTGATTTTGATTTTTTTTTTCCTGGTCCTGAAGTGTAGTACAGCTCTGTTCCTCAAGTGACCGTCACTCCCAGTGCTTCTGGACGTGGCCCCAGTGCCAGCCCTCCTCCTGCAGAGTGGTTGTCCCAGCCTGACCTCAGGTCCCTCCCAGCCTGCAGGAATCGGCATAAACCTTTGCGTGAAGCTCACAGCTCCACTCCCGGGGACGTGTTCCGAGCTCTGCTTCCCGCCTCCCGGCCCCCCGAGACTCAAGGACCCCTCCAGAGCAGCTTTCCCTGTGCTTTCTCCCGCCCGTTAGGAGCAGGAGGCATCTCCCCCCTCCCTGTGCTGTGGTAAACGTGATCCTCAGGGCGGGCTGTGCAGCCTAGCGAGTAACTCCAGGTGGGACCCCCACATCCCGTGTCGGAGTTCCTAGGTGTGGATCCCATCTGTGCTCTGACCCCAGCTTCCTGCTAAGGCACACCCCCACCTCTGATGATGGCCACCAGCTGTTCGTCTTTGTGACCCCGCTCGTCGGAGGGCAGTCGCGGAGGAACTACTGGAAGGGGGCCTGGCTGCGGCCTGTCAACATGAGGTTGTGGTGGAGCCACACTGTTCGGTTGCACGGGTGATGAACCGGGGACACAGGGAGAGTCGGATCCAGGGTAAGCAGTGTGAAGACAGGGTGAAGGGGACAGACGTGTGTCAGGGCTGAGGGGTGACAGCGGGCACGGAGCGAGTTGGCTTCACAGTCGATGAAGACCTCTTTTCCCCGCTGCCCATCTGATCCAAGAACTAGGACAAGAGACAATTGGAATCCGAATAAACCTGGACAGCCCCTTGCAGAGACCAGGCCTTTGGATGGTAGGACTCCGTTAGGCATTTGCAAGTCCTGGGCGAGGGGGAATGATGGCACCAATGTGTCGGCTTTCTCCCTCACTTCACTCAGAACACACGGCCTGGCCCTAGAAACAGGAAAACAGCGCCATGTTGCTCAAACTGTCCCCCGGGGACCCCCAACCAGTGCATGGGGCACCAGCTGTTGCCTTGCTTTTTTTTTTTTTTTTTTTTTTTTTACTAGAACTGTCACCATCTGCTGTCCCTATGTTTTCCTACTTTCTGTCTCCCCTAGAGCCACACCCAAGGGAACCTCCCTCCCTGTGGCGTCCCCAGCAGGTCCTGGGCTTCCAGGTTAGCTGAATCCTTGTGATGAACTCGCAGGGTCTCCACTGTTGTCGAGCAGCACTTCAGCATCTGAGGTCAGCGGATGAATGAATGAATGCCAGTATCCTGGCTCTGAGCGTCCTGGGAGATGTTCCCACTGAGGAACCGGTCCGGTGTCCATGAGACACGTCTCTCCCTTCTAACCTTGTGTCAGCTGTCCCAATAAAGATTTCAACTAGTGTAACTTAAGCTGTAAGAGCATCATCAAACAGTATTTTTGATACTGTAGATACTTCTTTTTAAAAGATTAATTTATTGAGGCCAGTGCCATATGAGCGCCAGCTCATGTCCCGGCTGCTCCACTTCTGATCCAGCTCCCTGCTAATGCACCAGGGAAAGCAGTAGAAGATGGCAGAAGTGCTTGGGCCCTGGCACACATGTGGGGGACCTGGAAGAAGCTTCTGGCTCCTGGCTTCCGCCTGGTCCAGTTTAAGCCATTGCGGCCATTTGGGGAGTAAACCAGCAGATGGAAGACCGCTCTGTTTCTCTATCTCTGCCTTTCAAATAAATTAAAAAAAAAAAAAAAAAAAAAAAAGAAGAAGAAGAAGAAGGAAAGGGAAAGTGAGTTTTCACCCAGTGCCTGGTTCACTCCCCAAATGTCTGTTAACAGCCAGGATTGGATCAGGCCAAAGCCAGGAGCTACATACCTGGCTTGGGTCTCCCACGTGGGTGGCAGGGGCCCAAGCACTTGGGCCATCATTTGCTTACCTTTCCAGGCCATTAGCAGGAAGCTGGGTCAGGACTAGAGCAGCAGGGGCTGGAATGGGCAGCAGCAACTTAACCCACTGTGCCACCGTGAAATGCCAGAGCTCCTGATCGCCAGGTTTCTAAGAGGTGAGGGAAAACAGATACAGAGGATTTGCTTGTTTTTTTTGCCACTCTAAAGGTGTGTGCTTATTTGAATATTGACAATGGAATAAATAATAAATTGACAACAAAAAGTTGATAAAAGATCAATAAGTGACCCCTGAGGGTCTCTTAGGAGCCTGTGCCTGGGGTGTTTGCTGGGGCCAGGCCCCCAGCCCCAGCCTCTGACAGTTCATTTGCATTTTCTACAGTCAGTGTGCGTGGGGCTGAGGGTGGTTGGTTTTTGTTTCAATTTTTTTCCCTTTGAAATACAGAGAAGTGATTATAAGGAGATTTTTCTCATGTTCTGAGTGCTAGCAATGACCATAGGTCCTTATTACATAATCATCAAAAGTGCCTTTCCTGGGGCAGGGTCTTCAGCCTAGCCATTAAGGCGGCCAGTTGCATGTTGGGAGTGCCGGGGGCACACGGGGGGGCGGGGGGGCGCTGGCCCTGGCTCCTTGCTCCAGACTCCAGCTTCCTGCTAATGGAGACCTAGGAGGCAGTGGTGATGGCTCAAGTCATTGGATTCTGGCCCCCAGCATGGGAGACCTGATTGAGTTCCCAGTGCAGTGCAGACACTGGGGAGCGATGCGGCAAATGGGACTGCACTCCCTCTCCCTCCCTGCCGTTTTTGTTTTGTTTGCATTTTTAATTTAATAACATTGCTTTTATTCTGTTTAAGATTATTTATTTGGGGACTGGCACCGTGGCTCACTTGGTTAATCCTCCACCTGCGGCGCCGGCATCCCATATGGGCGCCGGGTTCCAGTCCCGGTTGCTCCTCTTCCAGTCCAGCTCTCTGCTGTGGCCTGGTAGGGCAGTGGAAGATGGCCCAGGTGTTTGGGCTCCTGCACCCACATGGGAGACCAGGAGGAGGCACCTGGCTCCTGGCTTCGGATAGGCACAGCGCCGGCCGTAGCGGCCATTTGGGGAGTGAACCAACGGAAGGAAGACCTTTCTCTCTGTCTCTCTCTCTCACTGTCTATAACTCTACCTGTTAAATAAATAAAAAGCTAAAAAAAAATAATGGTAAAGAATAATAACCATTAAAAAAAGATGATTTATCTGAAAGGCAGAGTTACAGACAGACAGAGGGAGAGAGAGACAGAAAGGTCTTCCATCGGCTGGTTCACTCCCCAAATAGCCGCAACGGCCAGAGCTGAGCTGAGGAGCCAGGAGCTTCTTCAAGTGCAGGGGCCCAAGTAATTGGGGCATCTTCCAGGGCCTTCCCAGGCCATTAGCAGAGAGCTGGATCAGAAGAGGAGCAGCCAGGATACGAATCGGCGCCCATAATGGGTGCTACAGGTAGAGGCTTAGCCTACTACACTACAGCGCCAGCCCCATAACATTGGTTTTGTTGGGTTAGTTTCTATCCCCCCACCCCGCCACTAGGTATTGCAGACGATGCTGGTTGGTTAAAGCTTCCTTTTAGAGAAATACATTTTAGTTTTGCTTTTTCAAGTGAGCCAACTTGAAAGAGGCTTGTGGATAAGTAACAGCTGGTGCGATGCTGTGGCGGTCGAAGGGCGGGGCCCAGCAGAGGGAACCCTCTTTGTGGCTGTCTTTGCCCCTGGGATTTGCTGCAGGGTCTCGGCAACTGTGGCTTTTGGGGTGGACCAACTGGGTAGGAATTCTCATCAGGCCATCCACTAGCCAGTATGGATCCCCAGTAGCCAACCCTTTCACTCTTCCTCCAAACAGATTTTTTTTTCAAGATTTATTTATTTGAAAGGCAGAGTGACAGAGAGAGAGGAAAAGACAGAAGCAGAGCTCTTTATCCACTGGTTCACTCCCCAAATGCCCACAACAGCCAGGGCTGATCCAGACTGAAGCCAGGAGCCGGGAACTCCATGCAGCTGTCTCACATGGGGGGCAGTAGCCCAAGCTCTCAGGCCAGCTTCTCTTCTCCCCCAGGCGCATTCACGGGGCTCGTGATCAGAAGCAGAGCAGCTGGGAATTGAACTGGTGGTCCCATACGGATGCCAGTGCCACAGGTGGCGGCTTAACCTGCTGCACCATAGCGCCAGCTCGTGGATTGCTTTTATGTGTGTAAGTTTTAATTTATTTCTTTGAAAGGCAGAGCTACAGAGAGAAAGAGAGAGAGAGAGAGAGAGAGCTCCCATTCAGGTTCACCCCACCCCACCCACGGCCCCCAACAGCCAAGACCAGGCCAGGCCAGAGTCAGGCCAGAGTCTCGGGGTCTCCCACATGGGTGACAGGGGCCCGAGCACTTGAGCCATCACCTACACCGTCCCAGGCACATCTGCAGGGAGCTGGATCTGAGTGCTAAGTAGGCTGCTTCCAGTCCTGGCACTCCGATGTCGGATGTGGGTATCCGGAGCAGCGGCTCAACCTGCTGCGCCACAACACCCACACACACCCCCCAAAACAGGCTCCCCAGCCCCGTGACCTTGGCCGTGACTCCCTGCTGCTTCCTGGCTTCCACTCCTCACAAGAAGCAAAAGGGAACTTCGGCTTTTGGCCATTTCACAGAGAGGAAGTTTCCATAGCACAAGATGCCCAGATGTGGAGTCCACAGTTTGGGCAAAAGCAGCCACCGTGCAGCCCCCAGCCCAGCCAAGCTCTAACACATGTCCATCGGCCCGGGAAGCCCCCTGGGACTGCCGCCTTGGGGTTGCCATGCCACCCAGTGGTTTTCCCTGAGCAATGAGGCAAACACCCCAACGCCTTACCCAGCCTTGCCGCACAGAGGGCTGCAGTCACAGCTCCGAGAGTGGCAGAGAGCCCCAATCTGGCACGGCGCCCGGGTTTGCCGTCCTCTGGGCAGCTCCACCCCCAGCCCCTCACACTCCTCCTCTTTGTCACAGCTGCCAGCAGCCACCCTTCCCTGCAAGGCTGAGAGCAATGGGATCAGTCCCCTGCCCCACATTGTACCCAGGGATGACCTTGGGGAATGCAGGGCTTCCCAAGGGAGCGATGCTGTGCACCCCGTGTCCCTATGGGACAGGCTCTGGAAGGGTCTCAAGGTCACCTGCACTGGCCTGCGGGGGGTGGGGGGGTTGGGAAGACTAAGGGCCTCCAAGAGAACCAAATCATCCATTCATTCATTCATTCAGACTGCCAGGGCTGGGCCAGTCTGAAGCCAGGAGCCTGGAACTCCATCCAGGGGAGATGAGTGGTACCTGGGCCATCTTTTCCCAGGTGCTGGATCAGAAGCAGAGCAGCCAGGACTTTTTGCTCCAATGTAGGAGTTGACGGCTTCACACGCTGCTTCACAACACCGGGCAGAGACAGGAGATCTTCCATCAGAACGCCAGGACTGGGCCACTCTGAAGACAGGAGATCGGAATGCAGGCCGGGTCTCCCGTGTGAGTGGCAGGGACCCAACCGAGTACTTGAGCATCCACTGCTGCCTCCCAGGGTGACCATTAGCAGGAAGCCGGAGTTGGAAGAAGAGCCAAGACTGGAGCCCAGGCATTCGGATACGGGATGTGGGCGTCCGTGTGGTGTCTTAGCTGCTATGCCAAATGACAGCCCCCATTCAGCTGTTTCTGAAATAAACATACACTGGTCACGTGCTCAAGCCACTTCACTAGGACTTTACCCAAGAGAAAAAAAAGATGTGTCCACACAGAGCCCCGCGCTGCTGTCCACATTTCATTCACACTCAGCCCAAACTGACGACGACTCAGATACCCATCAACAGATGGACAGCGACCCAGATGCTGGCGACCACGGACGTGTACAACGCAGATGACCGTCATGCTGCGCGTGGAAAGCCAGACCCAAGAGAGTGCATGCACACTTGGAGATGCCATCTATAGAAAATTCTAGAACATGCAAAACCTAATCTGCGGCCGGCGCCGCGGCTCACTAGGCTAATCCTCCGCCTGCAGTGCCGGTACACCGGGTAATAGTCCTGGTCGGGGCGCTGGATTCTGTCCCGGTTGCCCCTCTTCCAGGCCAGCTCTCTGCTGTGGCCCGGGAGTGCAGTGGAGGATGGCCCAAGTGTTTGGGCCCTGCACCCTGTGGGAGACCAGGAGAAGCACCTGGCTCCTGGCTTCGGATCAGCGCAGCGCGCTGGCTGCAGCGCACCGGCCACGGCGGCCATTGGAGGGTGAACCAATGGCAAAAGGGAGACCTTTCTCTCTCTCTCACTGTCCACTCTGCCTGTCAAAAAAACAAAAACAAAAACAAACAAAAACCTAATCTGCAGTGATGGAAAGCGAATCATTGGAGGTCTGGGGGTGAGCCTGGGGGAGATCACAAAGCGCACAAGGGAACTTGGGGGGATGGCAGATATCACTTTGTGGCAAAGGTGTCACAGGGGCACGCACCTGTTGAACCTCACCCATCGGACAGTGTAAATAAGTGTGGTTGGTTGTGCTTCTATTCATTTTTTTAAACAGGGAAGATTCTCTTTGACTACAGCACTTAAAGTGTCCTTGCAGGACTGCACTGGGCACAGTAGCATAGGATGCTGCTTGGGACCCCAGCATCCCATGTCAGAGAGCTGGGTTGAGTCCCGGCTCCACTTCCGATCCCAGCTTCCTGTTAATGCACACCCTGGGAAACAGCGGTGATGGCTCAAGTACCTGGGTCCCTACCATCCATGTGGGAGGCCTGTGTTGAGTTCCCAGCTCCTGGCTCTGGCTTGGCCCAGCCCTGGCTTTGTGGTCATTTGGGGAATAAACTACCAAATGAGGGATCTGGGTGTGTGTGTCTGTCTCTCTTCCTTGCAAATAAATTAATAAATTCAGATTAAAATGATATGATAGTTTCGAGGCTGGCACTGTGGTGTAGTGGGCTAAGCGCTGGCATCCCATATGGGAGCCAGTTTGAGTCCCGGCTGCTCCACTTTCAATCCAGCTCTCTGCTATGGCTGGTCTTAGCTGCTATGCCAAATGACAGCCCCCATTTAGCTATTTCTGAAATAAACAGAATAAGCAGTGGAGGATGGCCCAAGTCCTTGGGTCCCTGTACCCATGTGGGAGACCCGGAGGAAGCTCCTGGCTTCTGACTTTGAATCGGCAAAGCTCCAGCCATTGTGGCCATTTGGGGAGTGAACCAACGGATGGAAGACCTCTCTCCGTCTCTCACTCTCTCTGTAACTCTACCTCTCAGGTAAATAAATAAATATTTTTTAAAAAATAATATGATAGCTTCAAAACATAAAGTGCCTTTGCTCACATGACCATTGCAGCGGCTCTGGTGGGGGTGACCTTAATGGCACCCGGAATGCCCTGGGGGGATTTTGAGCCCTGGACTTACTGACCTGTAAGTGGAGGAAACAACCACCAGGGGGCGCACTGTGGTTCCCATTTTTCCTCAAATCTTAAAGCACACGCCAGCGAGACGACCACGGAGAGAGACGTTTGTGAGTGTCCATCGTCCACAGACCTGCGATCCCAGGCCTCCCACCTCGCCTCGTGAGCCCCAGGCCTGGACAGACCTTCCCCGCGACGTTCGCAGCAGCCTTGCTGCACCCAAACGTCCGTCGTTAGCACTTGAAAGACAAGTGTCTGAAGCTCCAGCAGGCGTGGAGTGGCCCAGGGACTTGGTGGGGAGGCAGAGTCTGACTCGCTGGGCCTGGGTGTGGCTGCTGCATGTCGGGGTTATTCCCTGGAAGAGAAGTGGCTTCAAACCTCAGAGAACTGACGCTGGCGCCACTGCAGGTGGCGGCTTTACCCGCTACGCCACGGCGCCGGCCCCCAGCCTCATTGAAGTTTGCCTAGAACAATGGTTCTTGGACTCCTTCACCCTGTAGGACCCCGGGAGCTTCCTTTCTGTTAAATACTTCCCTTGACATTGGCAGCATTAGACATTGAAAAAGCAATTTAAAGAAAACATTCATTTATTTACTTGAGTGAGAGAGAGACGGAGAGATCTCTTCTATTCATTGGTTCACTCCCCAGATGGCTGCAATGGCCAATGTTGGGCCAGGTGGAAGCCAGGAGCCAGGAGCTTCATCTGGGTCTCCCACGTGGGTACAGGGGCCTGAGCACTTGGGCCACCTTCTGCTGCTTTCCCAGGCCATTAGCAGGGAGCTGGGTAGGAAGTGGAGCAGTGGGGACATGAACTGGTGGCCATAGGGGATGCTGGCGTCACCGACAGTGGCTTTATCTGCTCTGCCGTAATGCTAGCCTCTAAAAAATGATTTGTAATATTTATTAAGAGTAACAAGTTCACTTCATGTTAAATAAATAACATTCTTATTTTTTAAAATTATTTTTCCAAAAGATCTAGGAAGAAGAGTGGCATTGTTGCCTAGTTTTGCAAATCTCTTTAACGCCTGGCTTCATAGAAGATGGCTGGATTCTTTTTTTTTTTTTTTTTTTTTTGACAGGCAGAGTGGATAGTGAGAGAGAGAGAGACAGAGAAAGGTCTTCCTTTTTGCCATTGGTTCACCCTCCAATGGCCGCTGCAGCCAGTGCATTGTGCTGGTCCGAAGCCAGGAGCCAGGTGCTTCTCCCGGTCTCCCATGTGGGTGCAGGGCCCAAGCACTTGGGCCATCCTCCACTGCCTTCCCTGGCCATAGCAGAGAGCTGGCCTGGAAGAGGGGCAACCGGGATAGAATCCGGCGCCCCGACCGGGACTAGAACCCGGTGTGCTGGCGCCGCAAGGCGGAGGATTAGCCTGTTGGGCCGCGGCACCGGCCTGCTGGATTCCCATATACCCCACTGCATTCATCCGGTCTGTTGCAACAGCTCCTGTCATCGGTTCTGGAAATCTCCACTGGATGTTCAAGATACAGGGAGACAAAAGACAAAGGTGGCATCTTAGTATTTGGAAGAATGCTATGTGTGTTTTTTAATTGAATCTCCCTGATAAAACCCAAGAGTACGTCAAAAATTTCATGAGAAGTGGCATTAGAAGGTAAGTTTATGGGGGCGGGTGTGTGGGGTGGTGGTTACATCACTGCTTGGACCCCCCCAACCCCTTTTCAGAGTGCCTGGATTTGGGTCCCAGCCCCACTTCCAACCCAGCTTCCTGCTCGCGTGCACAGACAGCAGGAGACGACCCAGACACTTGGCTCCCTGCCACCCACGTGGGAGACCCAGCTGGAGTTCCAGACACCTGGTTTCGTCCTGGCTCAGCCCTGACTGATGGGGCCATTTGGGGAGCAAATCGGTGGATAGAAGATCGATTGTCTTTTGGTCTCTCTCTCCTTCAACTAAAAAAGAAAATAAAATTTTTAAAAAGATGTACTTATTTATTTGAAAGTCAGAGTTACACACAGAGAGAGGAGAGCCAGAGAGAGAGAGAGAGAGAGGTCTTCCATCTGCTGATTCACTCCTCAGATGGCCACAATGGCTGGAGCTGCGTCGATCCAAAGCCAGGAGCCAGGAGATTCTTCCGGGTCTCCCATGTGGGTGCAGGGGCCCAAGGACTTGGGCCATCTTCCCCCGCTTTCCCAGGCCATAGCAGAGAGCTGGATAGGAAGAGGAGCAGTGGGGACTCGAACCGGCGCCCACAGGGGATGCTGGCATTGCAGGCAGCTGCTTTACCTGCTATGCCACAGTGCCGGCCCCGAAAATAAATTTTAAAAATGTAAAAACCCTGTTTATTTTGCTGCAGAAAAATTTTGAAGTCATGGATATGAAGAGCCTTCAGCAAGTTCACGGGAAATGCATATTATGCAACCATATCTCCCTTTGGGGGCCCCATTATGTGGGCAGGAACCCCCAAACAGGGTCTTTTGTCCATTCGGTACCAAAGCTGGGCACTAGCAGGCACTAGCAGGCAGGAGCCTCCCTCGCAGATCACCTTCTCCACCTGCTGGAGTCTGCTGGGTCTTAGGTGCAGGGTGGCAGGGACAAGAGGGGAGAGAGATGCTAATAAGGGGGAGGAATATTCATGGTTTTCCGAGAAAGGGGCGGTGTGCTTCTTGGAATCGGGGAGCCGCCTTCTTTGTGTCCTTCGATGGGCTCTTCCGGTGGTTGCCATGGTGACCGTGGGCCGTCAAGGCCTTGGTGCTAGCGTCCCTTACATGGGAATGAGATCGTGGGGCAGTCTGAGGGCTTCTGAAGGTTTCTCCGGCAACCGTGTTGGGGCCGGCTGTTCCAGCCGTCAGCAGGAGGGGCACGCGAGGACTGCCAGCCTCCTGATCCCAGTGCTCGGCCAGGGGGACAGACTTACCCAGGCTGGGCAGGCTCTGCTCTTGACGACAACAAACCTGGACAACAAACAAGCTGTGCATGGATGGCAAGCATTTTTGCACCAAAAGAAAGTTATCTCTTCATTCCCTTTTTGATGGACCCGCGAAGCTAGGTGCCATTATCATGACATCCATCCCCTTTCTCAGATGGGACAATTGAGGCTCCAGGGACTTCAGCCAGGAGCAGAGCCGTGGGAAGCAGGACCCAAGTCTGTTTGTCTCCTTGTCTGTAGGTTCTTAGCCCAACCCCATCCTGCCCCAGCTAGGGATGAAAGGCAAACAAGGTTTGTGAGAGCAGAGTCTCTGGGGGAAGAAGACTAAGCAAACAAAACAGAGAAGATAGGAGAAAGCAAGGGACACTGGCGGTCTCCTCTCTCTGAAGCTCTAAAGCTTGACCTTACCCACAGCAGCTGAGAGGCAGCAGCTCAGGTTAGCCTGGGACAGGGGAGGGCCAGGTGCATCTCCAAGTATCTCATCTAACCCTCATCCAGCCTCCTGCAGGGTGGGTGTTTAGGAGCCTCGCTTTGCGGAGGAAGAAACTTTGCATCCAGAGAGGTTAAGTGGCTCTCACAGTTACTGAGTCCAAAAGCCCGGCTGGTTTTGTCCCAGCTCCCGCACTCCTTCTCGCAGGAAAGCTGATCGGCTTTAGTGTTTGCGGTTTGCTGTCTTCAATTGTTAGAGTCAATGGCAACACGCAGGAGTGTGTGTGTACGCGGGTGGGCAGCAAAGGAGGGCTGGGGGAGGAACTACATCCCCGCCTGGGGCTCAGCCACACAGAGATACAGGCCACGATTAAGAGCCCTGGGCGGCCGGCTCCGCGGCTCACTAGGCTAATCCTCCGCCTGCGGCACTGGCACACCAAGTTCTAGTCCCAGTTGGGGCGCCGGATTCTGTCCCGGTTGCCCCTCTTCCAGGGCAGCTCTCGATGGCCCAAGTGCTTGGGCCCTGCACACACATGGGAGACCAGGAGAAGAACCTGGGTCCTGGCTTCGGATCAGCGCAGTGCACCGGCCGCAGCAGCCATTGAGGGGTGAACCAATGGAAAAGGAAGACCTTTCTCTCTGTCTCTCTCTCACTGTCCACTCTGCCTGTTATTAAAAAAAAGAAAAAGAAAAAAGCCCTGGGCATCCCCTACACACACACAGTGTTGTCAACTGTCTGTGTTCCCAGCTGACTACTTGTCAAGCCTTAGAAAGCAGGGGTGTTCGTACACAGACTCAACTTTTCAGAAAGTCAGGCACTTTTGGCGACCTGGGATCTATATTCTTAGGAGGTGACCACGAGCTGTAAGTAAATCCAGGGAGACAACAGTTGGGGCAGGACCTCGGCCTTTGCCACCAGACTAACAAAACTGCCTTGGTCACACTCACAGAGCTGCTCCCGTTTTTAAGATATAATTTACATACAGTAGAGTGCCTAAATCTTTTTTTTATAGATTTATTTATTTGATTTAGATTTCTTAGATTTATTTTATTTATTTATTTATTTATTGCCACAGAGAGGAAAGGCAGAGAGAGAGAGAGAGAGAGAGAGGTCTTCCATTCGCTGGTTCACTCTCCAATTGGCTGCAACGGCTTGAGCTGCGCTGATCTGAGGCCAGGAGCCTCCCCTGGGGCCTCCCATGTGGGTGCAGGAGCCCAAGGACTTGGGCCATCTTCTACTGCTTTCCCAGGCCATTAGCAGAGAGCTGGATCGGAAGCGGAGCAGCCGGGACTCCAACTGGCGCCCATATGGGATGCCAGCACTGCAGACAGCAGCTCCAACTGCTACGCCACAGCACTGGCCCCTGCCTAAGTCTTAATCATTCATCGAGTTCAATGGTTTAACCATTGTAGATGCCCTTGTAACTATCACCCAAGTCGACACAGTGGAAATTTCCATCAGGTCCACTCCAGTCGATTCCTGTCTCCCACCCCTGACCTCCATCACTGTGGGTTTGTCCTTCCTGTTCTTGAACTTCAAACAAACAGAATCGTAAGGTACGGACTCCTTTTATGCCTCTTTGACTCAGCATGATATTCCTGAGTGTCACTCACAGAGTTGAGTGTGTCTGTGATTTGATCCTTTTTAAAATGACTGTTATTACTACTCTTTATCTGAAAGAGAGAGAGAGAGAAAATCAGAGAGTTCGCATCTGCTGGTTCACTCCACAAAGGTATGCAGTGGCTGGGGCTGGAGCCAGGAGTCTGAACTCAATTCAGGTCTTCCACGTGGGTGGCAAGAGGCCCGGTATCTGTGCCACCCCCCCACTCCCCCCACCCCCGTTGATCCCCAGGATCTGCATTTGCAAGAAGCTGGAATCAGGAGTCAGGGGCGGGAATCAAACCGGGGCACTTGTGGGAGACTTGGTTTAACTGCTAGGTTAAACACCGGCTCCATGCTCCTTTTACATTGCTCAATTTCCCACGTGTCTCAGTGCACTTGCCGTTGGGCAGATGCACACCTGGGTTGCTCACGTTTTGGGAGTTTTGGGAGCGTGGTGGCAGGGGACCTCTGTGTGTTAAGTCTGCAGGAATGTCTGTTCTCACTTCCCTGGATAAATAGCACCGAGTGGGACTGCTGGGTCGTGGGCAAGGTGCACTCATATGTTAACCTCATCAGAAACGTCCAAAGAGCTGATCACATCATTCTCTCCCACTCATTTGCAGTGCCAAGGGCAGCAAGGGAGAAGCTTGACAATTAGAGCCATTGTCAGAGTTGACAAGACAGTAGCCAAGTGGGCCACATCTGGCCCTCACGCATGAATAATCATGAGGTTTTGTCGAACTTTTCTAGAACAACCGGAAGTTCCGGCCTCCTGGCGCGTCTTCCCCAGCTGCAGCTGAGTCATGGCTGGACCCTTCCGCTGGGACACTGGCTCCCCAGATGGCCACGGCCCCCTCCCTCTGCTGGAGGCACCTGGGACAAGGTCCTATGTCCCACTGCTATGCCCAGGAAGTCGGGACCAGAACGCGCCTTGACGGAGCATCACAGCTTCCGCTGTCTTCCCTGCTGGAGCGGCCTCTGGTCTTCTGGTCCCTGATCCCAGTTGTCGTCGGCAGCACAGGGCCCTAACCCACTGGCCTTACCATGGTGTCTGCCTACGCAGGCCGACCTCCAACCGCTGATGCATCTCTTGGCCCTCCCACCCCCTTACCATGCCCCCACGGCTCCCGCACGGTTCTGTAACCACATGGGCTGGGTTCAAATCCTGGCTCTGCCACTTGCTGGTGGGTTGGCCTTGGGCCAGTTACACATCGTCACTCCCTCATCAGGAGCACTGGAGGTAGCAATAGGACCTGTCTAGTCGGAGGAGGGTTTGGAAAGACCATGTGGGTGAAGACACATCAGTGAAGGCTAAGGCTGGGCCAGGCTGAAGCTGGGAGCCGGGAACTCCATCCAGGTCCTGCACATGGGTGGCAGGGACCCAAGTCCTTGAGCCATCACCCCTGCTTCTCAGGGTGCACATTAGCAGGGAGCTGGAGTCAAGAGTTGGAGCTCAGGCACTTTGAGGTGAGATGCAGGTGTCTCAGGAGCTAGGCGCAACACCTGCCCCTTAGCAGCTACTTCTGAAAGCGCTCGGGTGCTCTGAGCATTCAGCAAAAGCTGTTGTAATGCCCACTGGCTTTCCTGGGTGTCCTGGGCTCACCGTGGAGTCGGGGGGCTCCCCTGGTCACGGCCAGGCACTCCTCCTGGGCGCCACAGTCTTCGTCTTTGCCCTGCCTGGAGGGCACGGAGAAGTGGCTGAACCAGCAGTGGCCACTGCTGCTGCCTCAGCTGGGGCTGGGCTGTCAGCTCCCCTACATCCCCAGCCAGTGTCTGTCCTCCCCCGCCCCCTCCAGCTGTCCCTAGCCGGCCTGTCCCCAGCGAGGAGGCGGGCCAGAGGAAGAGCGAGGGAAACAGGATAGCGCCCTGCGCTCCCCCGGCCCCTCCCAGCCATGGGCTCCCCGCCAGGTGAGGACCCTGACCACGGCCACGTGGGCAGGGCGCAGGGCAGGCCACCTTCTCCATGGGGGCCTGCTCAGAGTTCAAGGGTTCCAGGGAGATCATTCACGCTTCCCTTAATCCCTGTGGTGGCTGAAGCTGGAGTTTGGAGTTTGACCTGCTTGGAGAAGCAGGCACACGGGAAGGGTCTCGGCCGTGCTCTGAGGCTCTCGGCAGTGAAGGGAGAGGAGCCGGGGTCTCCCTTCTCACAGCCATCTCTGCCTCCAAAGACCCAGCAGGGCAGGTGCACCTTGCGTCTGGAACAAGGTAAGAGACTCCTTCCGCCTCCTCCCATCGCATACGCTCTCTGCAAACTTGGGAGCTGGGCTAGGGACACGGGGCAGGGGGAGGGGGCGGCAGAAAGTCCCCAGCGGTGAACCCTGGGGTGGGGGTGGGGGCTCAGCCCCTCCCCGCGGAGAAGCAGAGTCAGGCGCTAGGCAAACGGAGTGTGTTTTGGGAGGGGGGGGGGGACGGTGGACATTGTGACGCGAAGCTGGCAGCCAGCGGCACTGGGCATGGGTCCCAGCCCCTGCGCTCTCCCAAGTTCAAAGACATTGAAGCCAATTTTTTCACTTCCCTGAGCCTCTGGTTCCTTATCTGTCAAGTGGAAATGTGAACCTCAGCCTGGCTCAGCGCACAGGTGTGCTGTCTAAGGACCCAAAGAGATAGCAGAGGTGACAGAGCGGGAGAGACCGACAGCTACGGGGATGTTACTACAACACCACGGTAGTTGCCATTAACGACAAGGCAAATATTGCCGGCCACGCACAGAGAGCTTTACAGCCTGGAACCCGTCTACCTGGCACGGTTACCTGGTAAGGTAGGCACAGGCACCCTGATTCATGTATGCCCAGAGCCTAAAAGCCACGAGCAGCTTGCTGAGGTAACACAGGAAGCAGATGGCCACGCCGAGGCTGTGCTCCCTCGGCTGTGAGCTTAACGGTGCCATCATGTTCCTGGCTGGTGCTGGGCAAGCAGTGGGTAGCAGAACCCTCCCCAGGGGGATCCGACTCCTTGGGAGCTCGCAGTGTGCCCGGGTCTACAGCGAAGGTTGTAGACGCCATGCGCATCTGTAAAGCCCATGGTTATGGGGCTTCTGTTCTGAGGATGTGGTGTGACTCACACAGACATGGTCCTGGCCTCCATGGAGCTTAGAGTACAGGACAGCCATGTGGATGCATGAGACTCATACAAACCAAACATCGTGCTGGGTCAAACGGTGACAAGAAGCCAGGACAGCCGATAACTCGTGGACCCAGTTTGTTTAGATCGGGCTCCCCTGGGGCTAACCTCTGGGGTTATCTGGGAATAGAGTGACCACGAAAGGATGAGTGGACAGGCAAGAGTGTAGGGAAGAGCTTCGCAGGCAGAGGGGGCAGAATGGTGAAGACCCCCAGGCCAGAAATAGTTCGAGGAGCAGAAACAAGGCCAGTCTGCCGTGAAGCTGGGAAAGGAGGGGGCCCAACAGCAGGTGCACAGATGGTCTGAACAGGATGATCTGCCCTGACTTGTGTCCGGAGACCTCGCTGGCTTCTGTGAGGCATGGATTAAGAAGAATGCATGGAGGAGGTTTGATGGGAGATCTCTGCTCTAGGGGAACAGATGCTGCGGGGGCTCGGAGGGGGCCATGGACATAAAGGCGAGGGGGAAATGGATGAACCGAGTCATGATTCGGAAGTAGAAGAGGATGCACTTGTGGGGTCGATGGGTCCTGGGAGGAGATGCTGTAAATTCTGATGCTGCGTTTGTGTGCTGTGACATCCTGGAAGCTTAGACGCCAAGGCGGACGCAAAGAGGTGTCACAGAGCACGTGAGGAATAAATGAATGGATGCATGGATGGATGACTTCGGGGTGACTCTCCGGTTTCTGGTGTGAGCGGCACAGGGGCTGAGGTTGCTGTTGAGCGAGAGGACAGCAGGCAGCACCTGCTCGGTGCCCGTGTGAACTCTGAGACGGCCGCCGAGCCAGACAGGTGCTCCTCTGACTTTCATTCCCTCCAGGAATCGTGAGACAAGGTCACCCCTGCAGGGGAGTTGCTGGGTGCTGGGTGGAGAACGCTCACCCATGTCCCCTGAGCCATCAGTCACCTTCTGTGGGCCATGTGGGAGAGCTGCCTGCCCTGCCGTGCCTGGAATCTCTTCCCGGTGGGCTGGGGGTGACCCAGCCTCTGCTTCGGCCCAAGGTGCTGCAGCCTGTTGACTGCCCACTTTCTAGAGAAGTGAGCTGGTTTTTTGTTTGTTTGTTTTTGTTTTTGTTTTTTTAGATTTTTTTTATTTGAAAGGCAGAGTTGCAGAGAGAAAGGTCTTCCATCCACTGGTGGTTCACTCCCCCAGATGGCTGTAGTAGCCAGGCTGAAGCAGGAGCCTGGAACTTTATTCAGTCCTCCCACATGGGTCCAGGGGCCCAAGCACTTGTGGCATCTTCCACTGCGTTCTCAAGTGCATTAGCCAGGATGTGGAACAGACAGGAGTTGAACCAGCACCTCTATGGGATGCTGGTGTTGCAGGCTGCACTGCAATGCTACCCCCAAAGGCAACTGTTTAAAAAAACTCTGGGCTGGGGCCAGTGCTGTGGCGTACTAGTAGGCTAAACCTCTGCCTGTGCGCCAGCATCCCATATGGGAGCCAGTTTGAGTCCCGGCTGCTCCACTTCCGATCCAGCTCTCTGCTATGGCCTGGGAAAGCAGTGGAGGATGGCCCAAGTCCTTGGGCCCCTGCACCCCATGTGGGAGACCTGGAAGAAGCTCCTGGCTTCGGATTGGCTCAGCTCTGACCATTGTGGCCAATTCAGAAGTGAACTTCTCTGTCTCTTCCGCTCTCTCTTTCTCTGTTATTCTACCTCTCAAATAAATAAATCTTAAAAAAAAAAAAAAAAAAAAAAGCAAAGCCCTGGGCATCAACTGATCAGGAGACCCAGAAGTGGTTGTTTGGCTTCTTCCTTCTGCACTTCCAAGCCCCGACAGCCCCCTTCTGCCTTGCAGATTGGACCCCCTCCCTCTGACTGGGCTCTCTGCTCTCAGGCCAGTCCATGGCCCAGCTTGGAGCTGCGAGTGGGCAGCCACCCCCGCTGCAGGCGGCCACGGCAGAGGGAGAGGGAGGGGGGGGTGTGGCTGCCAGCCAGGGGCGGTGACACTGGTGCTAGCCCTGGTTATCACCTGTGGAATTTTCCATGGCAGCGGCGTGGTTAGGAGCTGGGTCAGTCATTTACCAGTAGTGTGGGCTGGGCTGGGCCTCAGCTTTGTTTCCTTCCCTGTGCAGTCGGAGACTTGGCCCCTCGGGGTGCTGCGTTTGAGAGGAGATGGGGCACACAAGTGACTTGCCCGACCACAAAGGCCACCCTCCTTTTATTTTTTATTTATTTATTTTTACATAGTTTTATAAGCAGAATGGGAACTGCTCAAGTCTCCTGTACCTAATCGTGTTATATAACAAACTTGCTTTCCTGCTCTTAACCAACCTGTGACATGCATCACATTAATAGTCCCCATTTTGTAGCCGGGGACCCCAAGAGGAGGTGATTTGCTCAAATGCATGGAGCTAGCAGGAGGCAGAGCTGGGACCTGAGCCAAGGCAGTTCTAAGTCTACACCTTATCTGCTCACATCTATCTCCAGGTCTCTGGCCCATTAACGCAAGTTGTGATGAGACAGTTGTTGTCAGCTTCGGTTAGTGCAGGCAATTCCCCTGGTTCTCTCTCCCCTCTCTCCCCCCTCTCCCCCTCCCCCTCCTCCTTCCTCCCTCTCGCTCCTGCCACCTGCTCTGCCGTGTTTCATATTTATCAGCAAATACTCCCGCATCCTGGCAAAATATTTGGTGCTACTCTGTGTATTTGAGTATTTTTTTGAAGATTTCTTTATTTACTTGTAAGAGTTACACAGGGAGAAAAGGAGAGGCAGAGAGAGAGAGAGAGAGAGAGAGAGAGGTCTTCCATCCACTGGTTCACTTCCCAGATGGCCGCAATGGCCGGAACTGCGCCAATCCGAAGCCAGGAGCCAGCTTCTTCCGGGTCTCCCATGCGGGTGCAGGGCCCAAGGACTTGGGCCATCTTCTACTGCTTCCCCAGGCCACAGCAGAGAGCTGGATCGGAAGTGGAACAGCCGGGACTCTAACCAGTGCCCACATGGGATGCCGGCACTGCACGTGGCGACTTTACTCACTACGTCACAGCGCCAACCCCAATCTTTGAGTATTTCTTTCTTTCTTTTCTTTCTTTCTTTCTTTCTTTCTTTTTTTTTTTTTTTTTTGACAGGCAGAGAGGACAGTGAGAGAGAGAGAGAGACAGAGAGAAAGGTCTTCCTTTGCCATTGGTTCACCCTCCAATGGCTGCTGTGGCTGGCGTGCTGTGGCTGGCGTGCTGCGGCTGGCGCAGCGCGCTGATCCGATGGCAGGAGCCAGGTGCTTCTCCTGGTCTCCCATGGGGTGCAGGGCCCAAGCACTTGGGCCATCCTCCACTGCCCTCTCTGGCCACAGCAGAGAGCTGGCCTGGAAGAGGGGCAACCGGGACAGAATCCGGCGCCCCGACCGGGACTAGAACCCGGTGTGCCGGTGCCGCAAGGCGGAGGATTAGCCTAGTGAGCCGCAGCGCCGGCCCTTTGAGTATTTCTAATACACGCCAATGGTTTTGTGCTGAGTCTTTTTTTTTCCCCCAGAGATTTATTTATTTACTTGAGAAGCATCTTTACAGACAGAGAGAGGGAGAGACACAATGAGAAGTCTTCCATCCGCAGTTTCACCTTCCAGATGGCTGCAATGGTCAGAGCAGAGCCGATCCAAAGCCAGGAGCCAGGAGTCAAGCACTGGGCCATCCTCTACTGCTTTCCCGGGCCATCATCAGGGAGCCAGCTTCAGACGGGAGACAGTGAAGGCTCCTGCCCGTGTCCCCTGGGCTGTGAAGCTGCTTGCTGGCTTCTTCCTGGCACTGGGGCCCAGACCATGTTCCCACGTGCCAGGGCCAGTGGTGTGCAGGGTGAGAGCGGGCCCTGCTGGTGCACAGGCACCTCCAAGGTAGGGCCTCAGGCAGCCTCGAGGGCAGGATGAGCAAAGCCTTTGGGACACAGCAGTGCCCTCATCAGAGAGGACGCCAGAGCCCATGCCAGGTTGGCCCGCCCACCTGAGGCAGGCAAAGAGCACAGCACCCCAGGGCAAGGGGCCAAAGAGTGCTGGGCCACTTTCCCGAGCAGCCCTGGGCACACATGGCTCTGCAAGGGGCTGGGCTGAAAACCCACAGTGGAGGGGTGGGGGTGGGGGGCTGCCTTTCTTATAGCTTTGTTCTTTGTGCTGAAATGGAGCTTAGTGTTTGTTCTACAAAGTTTACAGGGTCTGCCAGAGAGCCTGACATACAGCTGGTACCTAACCAATGCTTGCTCCACTGACTCTCCGGAGCATAGTATGGAGTATACAGTTGGTGCCTAATGAAATGTTTGTTACATGGAGTTTCTAGGACCTAGCACAAAGCTTGGCATGCAACTGGCTCCTAACAAATATTTGTTCCACTGAGTCTCTGGGGCTTAGCCTAGAGCCTGGTACACAGTCAGTGCCTAATAAATGTGTGTTGCACTGAGTTGCCAGGACCTACCACAGAATCCGGCACACTGCTAAGTATTCATGGAAAAGAAATACAGCTGGGGCTGGTGCTGTGATATAGCAGGTAAAGCTACCTCCTGTGACACTGGCATCCCATATGATCGCTGGTTCAAGTCCCAACTACTCCACTTCTGACCCAGCTCCCTGCTATTGCCCTGGGAGAGCAGCAGAGGATGGCCCAAGTCCCTGGATCCCCGCTCCCACTTGGGAGACCTGGATGGAGTTCCAGGCCCCTGGGTTTGACTCAGTCCAGCTCTGGCTGCTGTGGCCATTTGGTGAGTGAATCCATGGAAAGATTCTCTCTCTCTCTTTCTCTCTCTCTCTCTCTCTTCCCATATATTTCTTTAATTCTGCCTTTCAAATAAATAAGTAAATCTTAACCAAAAAATTTTAAAAAAAGAAAGAAAGAAGAAACAGAGACAGAGAGAGGGCAGGAGATCAAAGGGGAGGAGGGCTGGTGGAAGGGAAGAGAGAGTAGGCCAGCCGGTACTGGATAACACAAGTAGTTTTGATTCAGCACCTGGGTTCAAATCTTACCCATGGTGTTTCCTGGGCCCTGGAAGCCAGAGGCATAGCCAAGGCCACAGCCTGGCTCCGAGGAGACGCCTGTCTCTCAACTGCCGAGTGGAGGTGCAACGGCGTGGGCCTAACAGCCTGGCACTTGCACAGAAATCACTGTTGTGCCCATGGGATGTCTTAGTGAAGAAGGGGCACACTGAGGGGGCTCAGCCTGGGAGCCTGAGGCCTGGCTCCCAGCCCTGCCACCCTGGGGCTCAGGAAGGGCCCAGAGCCGTGCCAGCCTCCCCAAGGCAGTGATGAATGACTTGTTTATCTGCTGCAAGCTGCTCCCACCCCTCCCCGGTGCCTGGCGGGCAGAGGGCTGCAAGGGAGTGGGGCGGGGCAGGGCTGCCCGCCAGCCGGCCATGCCCCGTGCAGTTCTGGGACAGCTGGCCCCGCTCCCAACACCAGCATCCCCATGGCAGGTCTCCACCTGGAGCTGCTTCCCATGTGTGCAGGCCTGGCCTTGCACCAAGTCCCTTGTTGTGGAAGCAACAGTTTGAAGTGCTTGGAAACATGGGAAGACCTGGGTTCGAGTCCCAGCTTTGTCACTCATCAGCTGCGTGACTCTGGATGGGATGCTAAACCTCACTGAGCCATGACTCACTCAACCATAAGGAGCCATGAGAACATCACCCTAAGACCCTCCCATCTGCCCTCTCAGGCTGCAGCCTCCAACTCTGGGGGTCTCCAAGCCCCATCCTTGTTTCTACCTTCTCCATCCGACACCTGAAGTCCCTGGTCCACTTAGGTTAGTCCTGAGCAGGTACCATCATCATCACATTTCATGGTACCAATGATCATAAAACCTGCACCTGACCAAGGCTCAGAGAGGTGAAGGGTGAGCTGGGTTGGGGTTTTGGCTTCTGCTACTTCCCCTGTGTTTTGTGGGTAAGAGACAGCAGAGCTGCAGCTGCCCGTGCTGGGGTCTCTCTGTCTCCCCTTCCTCCTCTCTTGTCTTCCCTCCCCTGCGTCTTTCCTCTCCCTGAATGTTCCACACCAGTGCTTGCTGTGTCTCCTCTTCCTGGAGGGGCCACCACACCCCAGGATGTTGAAGTTAAGAAAAGCACATGTTTTTATGTTCAGGGCATTGTCTTGGATGTTTTTCAGAAGATGGATTCTTAAATTAAAAGCATAGGGTGGGCATTGTGGCACAGAGTCCTAAGCCATCACTTACAACACAGGCATCCCATATCAGAGTGTTGGTTTGAGTCCTGGTTCCTCCACTCCTGATCCAACTCCCTGCTGATGCACCTGGGAAGGCTGTAGATGATGGGCCAAGTGTTTGGGTCCTAGCCACCTATGTGGCAGGTCCCAGTGGACTTCCAGACTCTTGGCTTCAGCCTGGCCCAGCTCTGGCTGTTGCCAGCATTTGGGAAAGGTAGAGTTATGGAGGTGGGGGCGAGAGAGAGAGAGAGAGAGAGAGAGAGAGAGAGAGAGAGAAAGATCTTCCATCTGCTGGTTCACTCCCCAAATGGCCACCATGACTAGGGCTGGGCCAGACCGAAGCCATGAGCCTGGAAGTCCATCCAGGTCTCCCCGGTGGGTGCAGGTACCCTAGTACTTGGGCCATCCTTAACTGCTTTCCCAGGAAGATTAGCAAGGAGCTGGATCAGAACTCGAGCAGCCAGAACTGGAACCAGTGCTCGTATAGGATGCCAGTGGCTTAAACTGTGGCACCACAACACCCGGCCCAATCAGGCATTCTCAAATGGAAACTTCCTGGGCTAAAATCAAGGCGTTGGCAGTGCTGAATTCCTTCTGGATTCTCCCAGGGACAGCTTGCCCCTTTGTTTTTTTCCAGCTAGCAGAAGCTGTTGGCATCCCTTGGCTCATGGACCATCACCCCATGATCAAAGCCAGCCACCTTGGGCAAAATCCTTGCCACACTCTCATCTCTCTGGTTCTCTGGGTTTCATCTCCCCTTGTGACTATGTTAGATCCACCCAGATAATCCAGGCACCTCCATATTTTAAGGTCAGCTACATCCAAGATTTTATTTCTTTTATTATTTGAGAGGTAGAGTCACAGAGAGAAGGGTTGGGGGAGAGAGAGAGAGGGAGGTCTTCCATTCGCTGGTTCACTCTCCCAATGGCTGCAATGGCCTGGAGCTGTGCCAATCCGAAGCCAGAAGCCAGGAGCTTCTTCCAGGTCTCCCACGTAGGTGCAGGGGCCAAGGACTTGGGCCATCTTCTACTGCTTTCCCAGGCCATAGCAGAGAGCTGGATAGGAAGAGGAGCAGCCGGGACTAGAACCATTGCCATATGGGATGCCGTCACTGCAGGCAGAGGCTTAGCCTACTATGCCACAGCACAGGCCCCCCATCTGTACACATAATTGTCCCTTGTCATGGATCAACATATTCACAGGTTCTGGTACTTAGATATCAACATCTTTGGGGGTTATTCCTTTTTTTGTTTGTTTGTTTAGACAGGCAGAGTTAGACAGTGAGAGAGAGACAGAGAGAAAGGTCTTCCTTCCATTGGTTCACGTCTTCCTTCCATTGGTTCACCCCCCAAATGGCTGTTACAGCCGGCGCACTGTGCCAATCCGAAACCAGGGACCAGGTGCTTCCTCCTGGTCTCCCATGCGGGTGCAGGGCCCAAGCACTTGGGCCATCCTCCACTGCACTCCCGGGCCACAGCATAGAGCTGGACTGGAAGAGGAACAACCGGGACAGAATCCAGAGCCCCAACCGGGACTAGAACCCGGGGTGCTGGCGCCGCAGGCAGAGGATTAGCCAAGTGAGCCGCAGCGCCAGCCTGGGGGCTGTTCTTCTAAGAACCCCTTAAATTGCCTGTGTAGTAGACTGAAAAACAGCTTAGAACTGTGATTCAAAGCACAGATTCTGGAGCAAGATTATTGGAGTTCAAACCCTAGCTCCACTACTCTGTGCTGCATTGTGTTGGGTAAGTTACTTCTCTGTACTTTGACCTCAACCATCTACGAAAGGGGAATGATAACAAGAGTGCCATTCTGCAGGTTAGTGAACACTTAGAACGAGGCCTGGCGTGGTGGAGGGGCTATTTAGGTGTCTTTTAAGCACATGCAGCCATCAGCACTGTGGTGTTGTAGGCTAAGCCTCTGCCTGTGGTGCTGGCATCCCACATGGGCACCAGTTCATGTCACAACTGCTCCTCTTCTGATCCAGCTCCCTGCTAATGCCCCTGGGAGAGCAGCAGAGGATGGCCCAAGTGCTTAGGCCCCTGCATGCATGTGGGAGACCTGGTAGAAGCTCCTGGCTCCTAGCTTTGGATCAACCCAGCCTTGGCTGTTGCAGCCATTTGGGGAGTGAACTAGCGGATGGCAGACCTTTCTCTCCGTCTCTTCCTCTCTCTCTCTCTCTCTGTAACTCTCTCTCAAATAAATAATAAAAACTTTTTAAAAAATTAAAAAACCATATGTACCTTTGTGGACTTGTCCAGCTTTGGAACAAGACTATAGTGTCTACCTGAGCTTCAGGCAAGATCAGTGGCTTGACTCTTATGCAGCTGTGACGTACCTTGGAAGTGGGGACTGTGACTAGGAGCCCCATTCTCCTCTTACTCCAGAACACTGCTTACCAAGTGGGTGTGCTCACTAACCACGTGCTTCCTGAAGAGGATGCTGACACACAGCCACTCTGCAGACTGCCACGTGCATGGCTGACTTGGTAAAACGTCCTCTGCGTTAATGGGACTTGTAAACGTTTGTTGAATAAATCAGTGAGTGCACGGATGGATGGATCTGCCTTTCTATACAGATGTCTCCCCACACTCCCCTCCACCTAGGTCCTCTTCCTCAGATGCCCCAGGGAGGCAGCCACGGAAAGAGTGAGAAGAGTGATTCTGGGATCCGTCACCTGACGTGCGTTTGTGCTTCTGCAGGAGTCGGAGCGCGTGTTCAGGACCATGGAGAGCAGCACCAGCAGTCCTCAGCCCCCGCCGTCCGATCCCTTGGATCCTTTTCCCCAGAGGAGCCTGGAGCCAGGTGACATTGCAGTGCTGGTCCTGTACTTCCTCTTTGTCCTGGCTGTTGGACTATGGGTAAGCCAGGCCATGGAGGGCCAGGCAGGGGGCGGGTGGGGAGGAAATGTCTGACCAGAGATGACAGCCACATCCTTTTGAAGATAGGATACTGACGACAAAAGAAACTAGCTCAAGCCCATAGAGTAATCAAAACCTTAAAACTATATTTCAGGCACTGTGTTAAAGTTTTTTATTTATGTTCTCCCTCTCTGAGACTTTTATTTATTTATTTACTTGAAAGAGTTACAGGGAGAGAGGGAGAGACAGAGAGAGAGAGATCTTCCACCTGCTGGTTCACTCCCCAGATGGCCACAATGGCCAGGACTGAGCCAGGCCAAAGCCAGGATCCAGGAACTCTATCAGGGTCTCCCATGTGGGTTCAGGAGCCCAAGGACTTGGTCCATCTTCCACTGCTTTTCCCAGGTCAATAGCGGAGAGCTGGTTTGGAAGTGTAGTGGGTGGACATGAACTGGCAACCATATGGGATGCCAGTGTTGGAGGTGGTAGCTTAACCCACTAAGCCACAATGCCAGCCCCACAATAAACTCCTTGGAGTAGAACCATCCAAAGAATAGATGCCTTTGTGATTGTTGATTTTCCTTAGGTGTGGAGCCAATCTTTATTACATCATCCCTGTGTGAAAAGTCTCATCACTGCCTCACCAACAGTGTGCTATCATTCTCACAGGGGAGATAATATCTCAGTATATTACTAATATGCACTTATCATAGCAAATGAGGCTAGACACCCTTGTGTATGTTTAAGGATAGCTTTATGTGAGCTATGGCTTCATATCTTTTGCCCATTTTATTAGGTTCTTGCTTTTTTCCTTATTGATTTCTAAGAGCTCTTTATATATTAAGGATTTAGTAACTTTGAGGCAAGGATGGTGTGGAGAAGATGCTGCTGTCTGGTTTTTAGGTTTTCTGGCACCAGGCACTTGAGCACTACAGTGAACTGAGGTGTGCTCACTTTGGGCTGACTCTTTGCAGGTCTTTTTGCTACTCCCATCCCTTATCCTTCACTCACTTGGGCCAAGAAAGGAAAAGTGCTGGACACTCCAAAGGCCATGCACCTGACCTTTCCCCGTTTGCCCTACCTTGGTAGGACATACAGGACTGAGTGAGTTGACATTAAATCAGACAGGCCTGGGGTCAGGGTCAGGGTCAGGGTTATGGTAAGGATAAAGGGTAGAGGCCCTGGAGACAGCAGTGAGTACAGGCGCTGGTGGCTTTGCCTAGTAGGAGCTCTCTCAATAAGTCCCATGTTGTGGAGTTGTTAGGTTGGGGCAGAAACTTCCAGAACCAGAGGTGCAAGGACAGTGTGGTCAATTTTAGAACAGCGGAATTTGGGAACAGAGGTCCATGAAGTCTCTCCTGGCCCTGCAGATGGACAGAGTCACTTGCTGTCCACCCTCACACAGGAAAGAGAGTGCTGGGTTGGCTTGTGCCGAGTCCTGGGCCGCCCAAGCAGGCGCCAGCCAGGTGTCCACTCTGAGTGTGTTGCTGACACCTGAGGGAGGCCCTGCAGAGGCCTGCACAAGAGGGCCATGCAACTCTGCCATGTCCCTGGTTTGGGAAGTCCTGAGTTAGATGATCTCTTCAAATCCATTTCAGCACAAGGAGCACTTGGCTTTTGTATTTTAAATTTTTATTATTTTAGGCCGGCGCCGTGGCTTAACAGGCTAATCCTCCACCTTGTGGCGCCGGCACACCGCGTTCTAGTCCCGGTTGGGGCGCCGGATTCTATCCCGGTTGCCCCTCTTCCAGGCCAGCTCTCTGCTATGGCCCGGGAAGGCAGTGGAGGATGGCCCAGGTGCTTGGGCCCTGCACCCGCATGGGAGACCAGGAGAAGCACCTGGCTCCTGGCTTCAGCGCGATGCACCAGTCGCAGCAGCCATTGGAGGGTGAACCAACGGCAAAGGAAGACCTTTCTCTCTGTCTCTCTCTCTCTCTCACTATCCACTCTGCCTGTCAAAAAAATTTTTATTATTTTATTTGAAAGGTAGAGAAATGATAGGTAGATAGATAGATAGATAGAGAAACAGAGATTCAGAGACAGAGAACAGAGGTCTTCCATCCACCGGTTCACTCTCCAAACCTCCACAACAGCCAAGTCTGGGCCAGACCAAAGCCAGGAGCCCAGAACTCCATCCAGGTCTCCCACGTGGGTGACAGAGACCTATGTGCTTGAGCTGTCACCTGCTGCCTCCCAGAGTGTGCATTAGCAGGGAGCTGGAGCCAGCAGCAGAGCTGGGACTCAAACCCATGCACTCTGATACAGGATGTAGGCATCCCCAGCAGTGTCTCAGCCACTAGACCAGACACTGACCCTGGGTTTTTTATTTGTAGGAAGTACTTCCTGTGTCAGAGCTCATCAGGAAGGAGCCACAGGGGCTGTTTCCTATGGCAAGATCATTTGCAGGTGTGAAAACTGGCTGTCTCCTGTGCAAAGCAAGAATCCCCTCTCTGACATCTACACCCAGGGCTCAGAGAGTTAAACACATATCCAAGGTGACACAGCTACACAGTAGCCAAAATGTCCCTATTAAAACATTCTCAGTGGCCAGCACGGTGGCATAGCTGGTAAAGCCACCATTTCCAGCACTGGCATGCCATATGGGTGCCTCCTTGAGTCCCAGCTGCTCCACTTCTGATCCTGCTCCCTGCTGATGTGCCTGGGAAAGCAGCAGAGGATGGTTCAGTGCTTGGGCCCCTGAACCCATGTGGGAGACCCAGAAGAAGCTCCTGACTCCTGGTTTTGGCTTTGCTAACCACAGCTGTTGTAGCTATTTGGAGAGTGAACCAGCGGATGGAAGATTCTCTCTCTCTCTCTCTCTCTCTCTCTCTCTCTCTCTCTCTCTAACTCTGCATTTTAAATAAATAAAACAAATCTTAAAAATAAAATAGAACACTCTCAATGACAGGATGCTCACTCTTGGGAAAGGTGGGCCTGCAGACCGCTAAGAGCACAGACTCCCAAGTCAGGCTGACCTGGGTTTGAGTCACCGGCTCTTGTGCTGTCTAGAGAAGTGACGTCACTTCTGACGAGCTGTGGTCTGAGTGTATGCCCCCAGGTTCACACGTTGAAACTTAACGGTCAACGTGATAGCGTTAGCAGGTGGCACACAGAGGAGGCGATTGAGATCTGAGGGTGGAGCCCACAGCAAGGGGCTTGGAAGCCTTCCGAGAGAGAGGCTGGAGGGAGCCCGCCAGTCCCTGTCTGCCCTTCTGCCCTTTGGCCGTGCAAGGTCACAGAGGAGGCGCCCTCTCCAGGCAGCAAATCTGCCAGCACCTTAGCCTTGGACTTCCCAGCCTCCCCACTCTGAGCAGCAAATTTCTGTTGCTAGGAGCCACCCAATCCCGGGTGTTCTGCTACAGCAGTGCAAAAAGCAAACAGACCAGGACACACGCCCCGGCTCCTTCATCTATCACAGTCGCCTATGACACCAAGCTCGTGGGGGGGTTGGAGAGGATTAAAACGTGGCGATGGTGACAAAATGCTTAGTGCAGTGTCTGTCACCTGGAAGCCACCATCGTAAGCAAGCCACGAATCTAAAGCTCAGGCGTTGTCAGGTGCGTGAATCAGGGAGAAGAATCCATGGCTCCTCTGGAGACATTCAAGCCAAGAATTTCTTACTATTTGTAGGGCAAAAGAGATACCTTTGACACCCAAATCCGGCCCTGCTGGGCCCCCAGGTCACCGGTCCTGTCCTGGGCCACCTCTGATTGCTGCTGCTTCCCCTCCTGAACCGCTTTTCTCTGTTTCAGTCCACAGTGAAGACCAAAAGAGACACAGTGAAAGGCTACTTCCTGGCTGGAGGGGACATGGTGTGGTGGCCGGTAAGCGCTCTTTGGTTCACTCACAGCCAGCTCTCAAGGACAAAGTGCTGATCTTTGGATGCTTTGGTCCCATGTTGTCCCATGTCCCACATTGTCGGGAAGTCATGGTCCAAACTAGAGAAGGCTGGGCTCCCCCTCCCCACAATGTGCTTATTAAAAAGAGAATTTAGGCCGGCGCCGTGGCTCAACAGGCTAATCCTCCACCTTGCGGCGCCAGCACACTGGGTTCTAGTCCCGGTTGGGGCACCGGATTCTATCCCGGTTGCCCCTCTTCCAGGCCAGCTCTCTGCTATGGCCCGGGAAGGCAGTGGAGGATGGGTCCCGTACCCACATGGGAGACCAGGAGAAGCACCTGGCTCCTGGCTTCGGATCAGCGCAGTGCGCTGGCCGCGGCGGCCACTAGAGGGTGAACCAACGGCAAAAAGAGAATTTGTTGGTTCACCCAAGGGAATACTCCAGGATCGGCTGGGTTTTATGTAAGGCTGAGAGCAGAGGCTCAAGGTATCTGTCTGTAGCTTCTCTCTACATTTCCTATGGAAAAGCGAGGGACCCAGATTAGCCCAAACCATCCTGAGCAAGAAGAATCAAGCTAAGGACTCAGGTTTCTGATTCCACGAAGCAGTAGAACGCTGTGATTATGGGCAGAAGGACAGACACAAAACAGGGCACAGAATTGGATGAGAACCGGAGACTAGAGTCTCACTAGGAGGCACAACAACCCTCACACATCTCTCCCTCCTCCTCCTCCTTTCCCCCACCCCTCCCCCTCTCCCTCCTCCTTCTCTCTCTCTCTCTCTCTCTCTCTCTCTCTCTCTCTCTCTCTCTCTCACCTTCTTTCTCCTCTTCTCCACCAGACTGGCGGTGGTGAGCCTGTGGCTGAACACACCTCTGCAGTACCTACCCCCAACCCCTGCCTCGCACACCCCCCTGGTTTGCCCAGCCCCAGTCCCAGGCACCACCAGACACTGTACCCAAGCTTCAAATTTCCCGCAGAGAGAGCACAACTGCCCAGGCCCAAAGCCCATCCAGCCCAATCCACTGAGGCCAGAGATTGGAGTCACTGAGCACTGCTTTGGCTGCTTAATGTCCTACCAGAAGGAGCGCTGTCAACTTCGCTAAGCTAGACATGGAGCCAGGGAGTAGCACAGGCTTCCTGACGCTCATCGAGAAGCAGTTTCTACAAAACCTGTTCCCCTTTCCCCTGTCTCCGCCTAGGGATACTGCATGCAGTTGTTCAGGCTGTGCACTGTACAACCCTAGGGAATGCAATTTACACTTTAGCCATCATAGGCAAGCATCATTTTTTTTAAAAGATTTATTTATTTATTTGAAAGCCAGAGAGAGAGGGAGAGACACACACAGTGAACCATCTGCTGGTTCACTCCCCAGATGCCTGAAACAGCCAGGACTGGGCCAGACTGAAACCGGGAGCCAGGAGCCACTTCCAGGTCTCTCATGTGCGTAGCAGGGGCTCAAACACTTGGGTTATCCTCCACTGCCTTCAAATGTCACTAGCAGGGAGCTGGGTCAGAAGTGGAGCAGGGGTGGGCACTGTGGAGGAGCGGCTAGAGCTGCCACCTGCAGTGCCACCATCCCATATGGGCGCTGGTTTCAGTCCTGGCTACTCCATTTCTGATCCAGCTCTCTGCTACAGCCTGGGAAAGCAGTAGAAGATGGCCCACATGCTTGGGCCTCTGCACCCATGTGGGAGATCTGGAAGAAGCTCCTGGCTCCTGGCTTCAGATTGGCGCAGCTCTGGCTGTTGCGTCCATCTGGGGAGTGAAACAGCAGATGGAAGACCTCTCTCTCTGCGCCCCACCCCTCCGCCTCTGCTCTCTGTAACTCTGCCTTTCAAATAAATAAATAAATAAATAAATAAATAAATAAATAGTTTTTTAAAAAAGTGGAGCATCCAGAGCATGAACTGGCGCCTAATTGGGATGCTGCCATAGCAGGTGGAGGTTTTACCTGCTACACCACAGCACTGGCCCCGTAAACAAATTCTAGCAACCTCTAACAGGTGGCAGTGAAGCCGTCCTGGGGAAGGAGACTCCTTCTCTAATCTGAGCAAAGATGCAGAGGGCACCAGGAACCGCCCTGCCGGCTCCACTTCTGTCTTGGTCCCTCTGGGGCTTGACAGGAGCAGGGGTGTGTGGGAGTTGGGGGTGTGGGAGCACTGACTGTCCATCTGCCCACAGGTGGGGGCCTCCTTGTTCGCCAGCAACGTTGGGAGTGGGCACTTCGTGGGCCTGGCAGGGTCAGGCGCTGCAACAGGAATTTCCGTAGCTGCTTACGAGCTTAATGTAAGTACTGGATCTGGGCGTGGACCTCTTGCCTGGATGCTGTAGCTGGGCAGACACCTCATGTAGACACCGTAGCCAGACGGATGTCTCGTGTGGATGCCGTAGCTGGGGCGGACGTCTCGCGTGGGTGCTGTAGCCGGGTGGACACCGTAGCTGGGGTGGACACCGTAGCCTGGGTGGACGTCTTGTGTGGGCACCGTAGCCTGGGTGGACGTCTCATGTGGGCACCGTAGCCTGGGTGGACATCTCATGTGGGCGCTGCAGCAGCCTGGACCTCTCTCCTCCACGCGCGTGGCTGGTCTTCTAGCAGGACCGAGTGAACAGCGGCTTCCAGCATGTGGTGCTGTTTCCTGAAGGAAGCGAACCAGGGCCGGGGGCCTTCCGGGCTCCCTGGTCTGCAAGACTCGCTCTGCTCTGAGTGTCTCAGGCTTCCCTGTGTCTGCTGGGTGGGGGCCCACTGGTGTGGACAGGAGCGGTGGGGGAGCTTCCCTGTGGGAGCAGAAGCAGGTGGCCGGGACTTGGAGGGCACTTCTGTGTATTTGAGACATATGTTGGCCATCCCCCAAATTACACTGTTCAGTACTTGTTGTACTTTTTTTTTTAAATTGATTTATTTATTTGAAAGGCAGGGTTACAGAGAGAGATCTTCCATCTGCTGGTTCACTCTCCAAATGGCTGTAACAGCCTTGGCTGGCCCTGGCCAAAGCCAGGGGCCAGGAGTTTCATCTGGGTCTCATGTGGGTAGCAGGAGCCCAAATACTTGGGGCCGTCTGCGGCTGCTTTTCCCAGTCCATTAGCAGAGAGCTGGATTGGAAGTGGAGCCTACGGCACACGATCCAGCACCCATATGGGATGCCAGTGTTGCAGGCAGCTGCTTAACCTGCTGTACCAAAAAGACAAACCCTCAGTATTGCTGCTGCTGTTGTTTTAAATCGGTTTGAAAGGCAGCATTATAATCTTCCATCTGCTGGTCACTCCCCAAATGGCTGCAGGGGCCAGTGCTGGACCAGGCTGAAGCCAGGAGCCTGGAGCTCCATCCGGGTCTCCCAAGTGTGTGCAGGGGCCCAAGCCTTCAGATCATCAGCAGCTTTTCCAGGTGCATTAGCAGGGAGCTGGATGGGAAATGGAGCAGCCGGGACTTGACTTGGTACTTGTGGGGCTCTGCTGGTTTCCTTGCAACAACTGAATGAGGCACTGTTATCTCCACTTCTCTTCCCTACATAATCCTCTCCATTTTAAAACTGGAGACAGGAAGGCCAGGGAAGGTGAACCACAAAGCAAGTAAGGGATTAAAGCAGAGGTAGAGTTCAGGCCCAGTGACCTCAGGGTGCAGAGAGAAATCCCAGTGGGCCCCTGGCCATGAGCGAGGGGCCGAGTCCTGACTGTGTGTTCTTGGGCAGGGCATGTTTTCCGTGCTGATGTTGGCCTGGATTTTCCTCCCTATCTACATCGCGGGCCAGGTGAGTCTAGGGGGGAGGGGGGCTGTGGAATGGGACCCTCTTCGGGCAGGTCAGCCCTGCATTCCTCCCCTCCCCTCTGTGGACATCCATCAGAGCCACTTTGAGGACCCAGTACTGCGGGGATGGTGCACGGATGAGACCACCAGGAACCCCTAGCAGATCCCGCCTAGTAAGCAGTGTCCTAGGGCACAGGGGTATTCAGTATATCACAGCACTATTCACACAGCAAATACACAAAGTAGGAAGAGTTTAAGGATCAGAGGTCACATTTAAGGTCACCTCCTCTCAAAAGGCAAAGTTACACAGAGAGAAATCTCCATTGCTGCTTCACTCCCCAAAGGGCTGCAATGGCTGGAGCTGAGCCCATCAGGAGCCAGGAGCTTCTTCCAGGTCTCCCACGCAGGTGCAGGGGCCAACTCCATTGCTTTCCCAGGCCATAGCAGGAAGCTGGATCAGAAGAGGGGCAGCTGGGACTCAAATTGGCGCCCATATGGTATGCTGGTGCCGTAGGTGGAGGCCTAGCCTACTACGCCATGGCACCAGCCCGCCATGAACTTGTTTTTTTTTTTTTTTTTTTAATATTTATTTGAAAGGCAGAGTTACAGAGAGGCAGAGGCAGAGAGAGAGAGAGAGAGAGAGAGAGAGAGATCTTCCATCTGTTGGTTCACTCCCCACATGGCCGTAATGGCTGGAGCTGAGCTAATTCGAAGCCAGGAGCCAGGAGCTTCTTCCGGGTCTCCCACATGGGTACAAGGGCCCAAAGACTTGGGCCATCTTCCACTACTTTCCCAGGCCATAGCAGAGAGCTGGATCAGAAATAGAGCAGCTGGTACTCAAACCGGCGCCCATGTGGGATGCAGCACTGCAGGCGGTGGCTTTACCCGCTACGCCACAGCACCGGCACCCATGAATTTTTTGAAGACCCCTTGCTCGCTTTTGCTGCGTGTAGCTGCTGTGTTCATTTTCATGCCTGCGTAGTATTCTGCAGTGACTCCACCACAGGGCACCGCCAGGATCCGCTGTGTTGTTCCCAGCATTGACCGTGGTGGATGGTGCCGGTATGAACGTTTTTACGTGTTCTGATGCACATCGATGTGTTGATAAACAGGGAGAGGATCCACCTGTGAGTGAAACGTCAGGTCATCGCACATCTTGGCTTCACAAGACAGTGCTCAACTTCACTGCCAGCGTCGTGGTGTCAGCTCCTTCTCGCCTCCCCACAGTGTAGGGGATACCCCTTGCTCCAGTGCCCACATCCGTGCCAACACTTGTGATTCTTTCACTTTGAAAGTGTTGCTACTCTGCTGGGTATCGTGGTATCTCCCCGGGCTTTTGATTGGCAAGTCTGTGTATGGATTTCCTCTTTGGACTTTTAGTTCCTTTGCCCATATTCCTGCATTTTTATGTCTTTTCTTATTGACTTTTTTCAATGTTTATTTTTATTCACTTGGAAGACAGAGAGACAGAGGGAGAGACAGGGCGATCTTCCATCCATTGGTTCTTTCCCCAAATGGCCATGGCAGCTAGGGCTGGGCCAGTGTGATTATAATGGTGTTGCTCCCATTAATTAGATTGTGTGTGTCTCTCCCACCAGACCAGGGTTTCTCAACCCTGGTACTAGTGATATTTGGAGCCTGATAATTCTTTGGTGGTGGTGTGTGTGTGTGTTTAGCAGTGGGTGTATTAGATGTTGTATGTGTGTGTATGTGTTGTATGAATGTGTGGCATGTTGTGTGTATGTGTTGTGTTGTGTGTGTTAGGTAGAGGATGTGTGTGTGTTAGATGTTAGATGTTGGGTATGTTTGTTGTGTGTATGTGTTGTGTGTGTTAGGTAGTGGATGTGTGTGTTAGATGTTATATGTCGGGTATGTGTGTTGTGTGTATGTGTTGTTCACTGGGCGTATATTGGGTTGTGTGTTGGGTGTGTGTGTGTTGGGTGTTGTGTATATTATAGGATGTTTAGTAACTCTCTTAACTCACTAGATGCCGATAGCACCCTTCAAATTGTGACACCCAACCCGTGTCCAGACACATCCAGGTATTCCCTGGGGGGTGCAAAATCTCCCTTGGTTGAGAACCGTTGCACTAGACTGTGCATCTCTCCCATGAGACTGTAAGATCCAGGAGGGCAGGGGCCAGCCATGCTTCCTCCTCGAGTCCAGAACAGTGCTTGGCACCTAGCAGATGCTCGGGAACTATGTGTGAAAATTCATCAATACTAGGGTCTCACACCCATGAAAGGAACCATCTGGGGATGCCAAGTCTGGGTGGGTCGAGTCCCCAAGCAGAGTCAGCAAGTGGGGGCTCTGCATGGATGGCAGAGGGGGAGCGGGGTCTGGGAGGTGACTGGGCAGAGAGAGGGATTGCTGGGCTGGCGGTGCTGACCTGCTGCTGGCATTGAGCAAACTGGGGTTCTGCCGTGGTGCGTGTGGGTGCGTTCTCCACACTGTCACTGGAACTGTCTCTGTTTCAAGGAAGAGGCTAGCAAGACAGAAAGACAGCAGAGCAGTCGGGATCCCCACGGATCTGGGGGAGCCCCAGGGTGGGGTCGATTTGGTATTACCAGATGGCGGGGGTTCCGAGAAAGAAGGCAGTCCTCACGAGCCCGGGGGGTGGCAGCCGTGCGCGGTGCAGGAAGAGGCTGCTCCCTGCCTCTGCCACCAGCTTGCTGGGCTTGGGGGAGCGAGGGTGGTCATCTCCACGGCTGTGTCATTTGCTGCACTTAATTTCTCCTTGACATTGACCCATCCCCCACCAGCAGGTGCTTCCTGTGTAGATAGCCAGCCCCTCCTTACCAAGGCAGGGGGCCGCTGGAGCCAGGAGGGGTGTGGGGAGCTTAGCCTGAGGATCTGGGTCATTTCCTAAACACCCTGTGTTGGGGGTCAGGGATGTAGCGGGGCTGGAAGCCCCGTGTATAATGTGCTAATATGATTTCTCTCTCTCTCTTTCTCTCACACACATTCCTCCTCCCCCATTCACACTGGCCAATTGTGCTTGTAGCAACCTACAACCAGTAGCCTGGTGACCTTCCTCCTGCCTTCCCAGCTCAACTCCTTGGAAGCTTCCGGCACGTGGAGGCTCTGCTGCTCTCTCTAGATAAAACGAAGGTCAACTGAGAATAAAGGCTGTCAGCCAGCAATAAGGGAGCCTCATCACCCCCCGCCAAGGCAGGCGACTGCTGTGTCCCACGGGGCAGAGACCGACTCCAGCCCAGGGCCATGTGCCTCGGTGCATTTGTCTGAAAGCCCTGAGCCCCTCTTGTGACTTCATGTGCCCACTAATAGCGCTTGTGCTATCAGCAAGAATCTGTCCCACGGTCAGTGAGGTCGCCTTGAACTCCCCGTGCTATTCCTTGATAGAGGGTCAGAGTCCAGGCGATGCCCTTCTAGAAACTTCTTGCTTTGTTTGCAGAACACCGGAATGCTACAGCAAGACGTTCGTAAAAGGTCAGAATCCCAAGTGGCCCTTTTCGGGGGAGGGCTGAAGGAGGAGAGAAAAGCAGTTCATTTTCTTTTCCTGTTTATAAATATCCATTTGTTCCTGGTGTTCATGAAAAAAGGTCAAGTATTTGTTGAGGTTTTACAGTGAACACTCCTAAATTCTCCAATATCCAGATTCCACCATGAGGCACCTGCTACTCCTACAGCAAGTCTGGCCCTCCGGCTCCCCCACTGCCTGCTCCCAAGTGCTCCTCCCCCACAGTCTGACCTTGACCTTGCCATGGGTTGATTGCCATTTATCAGCTCGTGGCTTCACACCCATTAGACTCTCCTGAACTAGACTTGGGCACACACAAAACCACAACTGGCTGGAGGCGGGGCTGCAAGCATTCAAGCCAACATCATTGTCCCTCTAACATGCCTGCCTGGTGCCTTGTGGAAGAACATTTGTTGGTCCGAGGGCCTGGATGTGGCATTGTGTCAACCCCGAGTCCAGGGCATTCAGTGGGGCAAAGACTGGGAAAGACCATGCCCACTCCCAAAGAAACATGCAACCCCCAAAATAATTCTTGGTAGAGTGGCCCAGGCCCTGGGGTGCCCCATTCTCCTGCCTTTGCACCACCCACCCCAGGGCCTCGCTGGCACTGTGGATTTTCCTGCTGCTCCTAGTGACCAGGCTAAAGTTGTTCAGCAGAGCAAGCTTTTTAGGACGTGGACAACGGAAATTCTGGAAACGATTTTAGGTGTCGGACTAGGGCCATCTACATGAAACCTTGTTGGGAAGTTGTCCCCTTTGCCATTGGCTTTCAGATTTTTAGACTTAATTGTTTAAGTGTTTTATTTTTAACTGACACATGGTAGTTGTACATGTTCCTCGGGTGCCATGTGATGTTTCAAAACAGGTGTGCATTGTGGGATGATCTTACAGAGGGAACTCGGGCAGGCCTCATGTAGAAGACTACATGCTCTCACCACCTGCCCCCAAACTCAACACTCCTCTCCCCTCCCCTCCTTCTCTCTCTCTCTCTCTCTTAAAACAAAGAATGAGTAGGGTGTTGGTCCAGAGACTTTGATATGCAATAGTAAAGTTGCTAGAAAAGAATTTTAAAAAAATGAATTGTTCTATTATCTTTATTTCCCAGTTATCCTTAACTTTGGGACTGACTTTTCCATTCACAGTGGTGGTTAAAGTAGGGGTGCTCATGTTGTGCAGCAAGTTAAGCCACCACCCGCAACGTCGACATCCAATATGGGCAATGGTTTCAGTTCCAGCTGCTCCACTTCCCATCCAGCTCCCTGCCAATGCACCTGCAAAAGCAACAGAAGACGGCCCAAATACTTGGGCTGTTGCCACCCACATGAGAAGGGTTTCAGGCCTGACCGTTGTGGCCATCTGGGGAATGAACCAGTGGATGGAAGATCTCTTTCTCTATATATATAACTCTGCTTTTCAAGTAAACAGAAGTTTTTAAAGTTCCTTTCTTTAGGTAGGTCATTATGAATAATAAGAAGAGTGGGTTGAAAGAAGAACATCAAGTCAATAGTAGTACAGGTTACAGGGAAATTGGATGGGGACTTGCACCATGCGTGGGAACAAACGGCTGGGCTCTCACCCTGCACACAGCCCCGCCTCCTCCACACCCCACCCCTTCGTGCCTTCTTAAGTCTCACCTTGAGAGTCCCAAGAAGACCTCCTGTGCTTCTGAGTCTGGGGAGGTGGACTGGGGTGGGAAAGGTTGTTGGGGGGAGGGTGCAGGGTACAGACCGAAGGTAGCCCTGGGTGGTGACAGCCCCACTCTGACCCCCAGGTCACCACGATGCCGGAATACCTGCGGAGGCGCTTCGGCGGCAGCAGGATCGCCATCACCCTGGCCGTCCTCTACCTGTTCATCTACATCTTCACCAAGATCTCGGTAAGGCGGGGGCCCAGCCCGGCCACGTTCCTGCCACCTGCAGGGACCACAGGGCCAGTGTGCCGCTGGGGGTGTCTTCTCCGTGTTCTCTTGGGCCAGCTTTGGGGAGGTGAGAGGACAGTGGGAGGGGCTGGAGAGAGAGCAAGCATGGGCAGGGAAGTTGGGAAAAAAGTGGAGGGGCTGCCCCTAGAAAGAACCCCAAGAGCCCCGCCCACTGGGGGGTGGGGCTCTGATCATCCCCTGGTACAGGCAGGAAGCAGCCTGTCATCAGATCTGGGCCCACTGCCCCTGCCCCACCCTGACCTTTGGATAGTAGCTTTCTTGGAAAGTGACAAAACAGCAGGAGCGTTGCCACTTCCGGCAGGTGCTCCTTGGCCAGCCCTGCTCATGCCAAATCCACCTTCTCCGGCAGCCCGGGGTGGGGAGGACACTGTCGTGTGTGAGGCGAGTGAGCAGGGGGCAGAAGGGTTTCCACTGAGTCCAAGCAGCAATGACCGACTGACCCCGCGCTAGCTCCAGTCTCGCAGGACGGATGCCCGGGCTCCATTCCAGAACATTCTCTCGCAGTCTGGTCGGAAGCTTTGCAGTACAGGGGGACGTTGTATCTCCGGAGGAGTTTAGCTGCTGGAGAAAGAGGGAACTGGTCTTCCCGGTGGATGGATCAGCACTGACCAAAGCTGGGAGGCCGGGGTGAGCGTGAGCTGCTGGGGAAACAGTTTTCAGAAGAGCCCTGCAGATTGGGAATAAGAAAGAGTAAAGGGGGCTGGCGCCGTGGCTCACTAGGCTAATCCTCTGCCTGCAGCTCCGGCACCCTGGGTTCTAGTCCTGGTCGGGGCGTTGGATTCTGTCCCGGTTGCCCCTCTTCCAGGCCAGCTCTCTGCTGTGGCCCGGGAGTGCAGTGGAGGATGGCCCAGGTGCTTGGGCCCTGCACCCCATGGGAGACCAGGAGGAAGCACCTGGCTCCTGGCTTCGGATTGGCACAACGCGCTGGCTGTAGCAGCCATTTCGGGGGTGAACCAACGGAAGGAAGACCTTTCTCTCTGTCTCTCTCTCTCTCACTGTCTAACTCTGCCTGTCACAAAATAATGTAAAGGGAACGAGGTTGTGAGCCAGGCCAAATGGAAAGGGCCCAGCAGCCATCAGCGCTGCTTTGTTTGTTTAGCCTTCGTCTTGGGGGCAGTGAGGAGCCGCTCTAGGGTTTTGTCGGGGAGCAGGGTGATTTGCTGGTTTCTGATGAAGGCTGCAGTGTGGAGGATGGGGTACAAGGTCAAGGGCCAAGGTGGGAAGAGCACTGAGGAGGGGGGCGCATTAGCCCAGAGCAAGGGTCTCAAACTTCGTTCTGGGATGAGATGGACGAAGAAACGAACAAGGTGTGGTTCTTGTGTGCTTGCCAGATCGTAGCCTAGGGGCTGATCCGGGGCACCAGCACCGTGACTGCCCGTTGGTTCCTTTGTTCATCCGTCAACGATGTCCTGACTCCACAGGTGGACATGTATGCCGGCGCCATCTTTATTCAGCAGTCCTTGCACCTGGATCTGTACCTGTCCGTAGTCGGGCTGTTGGCCGTCACAGCGCTGTACACTGTTGCAGGTGGGCAGGGGCTGTGGGTCACCCCGTCTCTTCCTGGCTAACCTCCTCATGTCCCAGTGTGCTCAGATCATGCATTCATTAAACCTCTTCACGCCAGATAATCAGATTTTTCTTGTCCACCATCCAGAGGAAGAGTGTTGCCCAACAAGAGAATTATTGTTAAACATTTACTTATTTGAAAGTCAGAACTACAGAGAGGAGGGGTGAGAGAGATCTTCCATACATTGGTTCACTCCCCAGATGGCTGAGCCAAGCCGAAGCCAGGAGCTTGGAGCTTCTTCTGGGTCCCCCACATGGGTTCAGGGACCCAAGCACTTGGGCCATCTTCTGTTGACTTCCCAGGTGCATTAGCAGGGAGCTGGATTGGAAGTGGAGCAGCCGGGACTCAAACTGGCACCCACATTGGGATGCTGGTGTTGCAGGTGACAGCTTTACCCACCATGCCACAGTACCGGCCCCAAGAGAATTATTTTTTTTAATTATTTATTTATTTGAAAGGCAGAGCAACACTCCGAGACAGGGAAAGAGAGAGAAATAGATTTACTCACCAGTTCGCTTCCCTCAGATGCCTGCAACAGCCAGGCTTGTGCCAGGCCTGTGCCAGGAGCCTGGAACTCCATCCTGGTCTTCCACATGGGTAGCAGGGGCCCAAGCATCTGTTGGTTCCCTCCCCAAATGCCCACCACAGCCAAGGCTAGGCCAGCCTGAAGTCAGGAGCCTGGAACTCCACCCAGGTCTCCCATATGGGTGGCAGGGACCCAAGAACTCGAGCCAGCACCTGCTGCCTTCAACAGCATGCATTAGCAGGAAGCTGGACTGGAAGCAGACTAGCTGGGACTTGAACCAGGCACTCAGATACAGGAAGCAGGTGTGCCTGACCCTAGACTGGGATTCTTAAAGCTTGGGCTCTCAGGGTAAGAATGGAAGAGTTAGAATGGAAGCTGTAGTCTTCCTTGAAAAAAAAAATTGCTTCCATCACATTCTGTTCAGAGCAAGTCTCAAGGTCAAGGTCACATTTAAGGGGCCGAGGAATCAATTGAACAGGAAAGGAGAGCAGTCACATTGCAGTGAATGGGCATGTCCACAGGGGGGCGTCATTGTGACCAGTGGCAAGCAGTCGACACTAGGAATCTCCTGTCTGGTGTTGACCTTTGGGGACCCCTCTGAGACCCAGGCTAACTCCCCCCACCCCGCCCCTGCAGGTTGCCTGCCCCTCACCTCTGTGCTCCTCCCCGCAGGTGGCCTGGCCGCTGTGATCTACACCGATGCCCTGCAGACCCTGATCATGCTGGTCGGAGCGCTCACCTTGATGGGCTACAGTGAGTGCAGTCCCAGCGTCGTCTGGGTGGATGACAGCTCATCACTGTGGATGTCTGCTCTCATCACTGCAGTCAACAAGCCCAGCTGCCAATAAGTGGCATTATGGGGGGCGGGGAGGAGGAGGTTCCTATCACAGCCTCATTGCTTAAGGCATGGTTTATTCTAACCAGAAAAGAATTGCGCTCATCACGGAAACTTACTGGTTTTGAAATTTAAAAAAAAAATTTATTTTATTTTCATTTGAAAGAGAGGGAGGGAGAAAAGAGATGTGTAGAGAGGTCTTCCATCTCCTGATTCACTCTCCAAATGCCCACAATAGTCTGAGCAGGGCTCGAAGGTCTTGGGCCATCTTCTATTGCTTTCCCAGGCCATTAGCAGGGAGCTGGAGCAGAAGAGAAGCATCCGGGACATGAGCCGGGGCCCATATGGGATGCTGGCGCTGTAGGCGATGGCTTAGCCTACTGTGCCACGGTGCTGGCCCCCTAGCAGGGTTTCTTAACCTGGGCAGAACTCAGGCTATCAGCGAACTTCATCAGGAACAAGTGTATCTCTATTTCCACACATCTGAACTTGAAATTTAACATTTCTTTGTTCCAAATGAAGACCACAAACCACAGTAAAATTAGGAGTACGTCTAGGACCTGTGATTTTGCTACCGAAAGATATCTCAAGTGTTTTCATGTTACATGATACTCATTGCTAATGTATCTGAACAGTTTGTGTCCACAGCTATTTTTAACACTCAATCAGTGGCTGGCATTGTGGCACAGTGGGTTAAGCTGCTGCTTGGGACACCGGCATCCCATATCCGAGTGCTGGTTCAAGTCCCAGCTGCTCTGCTTCCGATCCAACTTCTTGCCAATGCACCTGGGAAGACAGCAGATGATGGTTCAGTTACATTGGCCCCTGCCACCCACATAGGAAACTTGGATGGAGCTCCTGGCTCCTGGTTTAAGCCTGGCCCAGGCCTGGCTGTTGCCGTCAACTGGGGGAGTGAACCAGTGCATGGATGATCTCTCTCTCCTTCTCTCTCATTCTGCTTTTCAAATAAGTAAATACATAAATCTTTAAGAAAAGAAAAAAAAACTTGAATCATGATTTGACCTACTTCAAGGTCCTACTATTTAATGGAGCAAATAATTTACTATGTCACTGTTTAAATATTTTGATGGTTGCCTTCTATCCTGTGTACTTTATTATGCATTTGGACTGTTACTGGAGAAGTCCTGCACAGTAAAACTCCCCAAGGCATTTTTGGAGAAGGGGCCAAGACCTCCCTAGTGGGCAGATTCTCCTTGGTAGCCCCGTTCTCCCTGGGCCCCTCCACTTCCAGCCAGCCCCCATGGCTTGCCTGGGACAGACCTGAGTTCCTGGCTTCTCTGGACTGCAGGTTTTGCTGCAGTTGGCGGCATGGAAGGCCTGCAGGAGAAGTACTTCCTGGCCCTGCCCAGCAACCTGAGTGAGAACAGCAGCTGCGGGCTGCCCCGGGAAGACGCCTTCCATCTCTTCCGCGATCCGCTGACGTCCGATCTGCCATGGCCCGGGATCCTGTTCGGGATGTCCATCCCATCCCTGTGGTACTGGTGCACCGACCAGGTACGGGTGGCTGGCGGGTGCTTCTTTGCTCGGGGAGGCAGAAGCCGGTATTTCTCCTCCCTCCACCTGTTCGCTCCTCTGTGTTTTCCTCCGCTCCCTCCCTACTGCTACATGAGCTGTTTTGTTTCTTGCTCTTGCTGATGCTAATGGAAAATCCAAAGCTGTGGATCTTTCCCCTTAACTCGTTACCTCCTTTGTAATGTGTGGGAAGAACCAGGAGGCAAAGTAGATGCAAAATTGTATGTATTTATTTACTTATTTTATGATTTGAGACAGAGAGCGTGTACTCCCATTCCCTCGTTCACTCCCCATATGCCTGCAGTGGCTAGGACTGGGCTGGGGCCTCGGCCAGGAGCTAGGAATGCAATCCAGGTCTCCCATGTGGGTGGCAGCAACCCAATCACTTGAGCCCCTACTACTGCTCCCCAGCGTGTGCTGTTACAGGAAGCTGGAGTCAGGACTGGCAGCCAGGCATCAAAACCCAGGTTCTCCAACACAGACACAGCGCCTTAACTGCTAGATGGAATAGCTGCTCCTGATAGATTGTCAATGAAGCTTAAAACATGGTGAACATCATTGGATCAACAAATACTCCCTGGTGTCTTCTGTGTTCCAGCTATGCCACTGGACACTTGAGAATCAGGAGCAAACAAATGAGACATAGCTTTCTGGCCTCACTGCTTCTACAGGGAGTAGACAGAGACTTCCTTCGTAGGTTTTAAACAAAGTGAGTATGTCGTCTGCTCCAGTGTCTCCTGTGGCATTAAAGAGTAGAGATCTGTGTACCATCCCGGACACTATACTGCACAGGCAAGGCTGGGCAGAGTCTAACTAAAGCAATGGTCATGGGTTGGACCATTGAACTGATCCAGGGGATGTTCCAGAGAATGAAACCCAGGTCCCACCACGGCCAGCTCCTCTGAGGGAAGACATGCAATATACAGAGTGTCTCTTTGGGAGAGCAACTCCCTCCTCTGCCTTAACAAATTGCTGGTGGGAGAGACTCAGGTGGTAAAAGGCAGTACAGACAGCGAGGGCTCTCATAGGCCTGGAATCAACCTTGGGACACTGTTTAACCTCTCTGAGCCTTGGCTTTCTCTGTTGAATGGGGTTACTAATAGCTACAGAATAGAGGTGTGTGAGGCATCTGGTCGCAGTTTTGTTGCAGGGTTCTTTAATAAGCAAACCAGAAAGGGACTTACTAGGGTTTATGGCACTATTTTTTTTTTTTAAAGATTTATGTATTTATTTGGAAGGCAGAGTTACAGAGAGACAGAGGCAGAGAGAGAAAGAGAGAGAGAGGGGTCTTCTATCCACTGGTTCACTCCCCAGATGGCCACAACAGCCAGAGCTTCGCTAATCAGAAGCCAGGAGCTGGGAGCTTCTTCCAGGTCTCCCACGTGGGTGCAGAGGCCCAAGGACTTGGGGTATCCTCTACTTTTTTTCCCAGGCCATAGCAGAGAGCTGAATCAGAAGTGGAGCAGCCAGGACTCGAACCAGCACCCATATGGGATGCCAGCACTGCAGGTGGCAGCTTTATCCACTATGCCACAGCACCAGCCCCATACATCACTGTTTTTGACAAATCACCAGCTAATATTCATGAGTGTGAACAAATAATTACAAAAGATGTTGCAAATCCTCCTTCTGAAATGTACCTGTTAAAGGTCACTTTCAACCTAGCCCACAGCTTCTCAAGAGCCCAGATAATGAATATGAACACCCTCCCAGACCTCCAGCCTGAAGAATGAGTGTGAACACCCTCCCACACCTCCATCCTGGAGAATGAGTGTGAACACCCTCCCACACCTCCAGCCTGGAGAATGAGTGTGAACACCCTCCCACACCTCCAGCCTGAAGAATGAGTGTGAACACCCTCCCACACCTCCAGCCTGGAGAATGAATGTGAACACCCTCCCACACCTCCAGCCTGGAGAATGAGTGTGAACACCCTCCCACACCTCCAGCCAGGAGAATGAGTGTGAACACCCTCCCACACCTCCAGCCTGGAGTATGAATGTGAGCAAGAGGCCCAGGAGCCCAGGCTCTCCTCCTACCCCGTAATGTGGGGACCACACCGTGTTTCTGCTGAGACAGACTCTCCAGTGTTCAGATCATGTTGGTTCTCTGTGCTGGCTGGCGCTGCCCTAGGTAAGAAATGCGTATCATTGCCAGCCCAGCTAACCTGCCTTGTTCATTGACAGTATATTCCAGATCGTCTTGGTTGGGGATGGAAAAGAAAATCGATAACTAGTGAGAGCGATGTGTGCATTGATGCCACACTCTTGGCCTTCACTGGGCCAAGCGTTTTCTGTGTCATTCTTACAGTTTCTCTGAGCTCTGTGCCATTATTTGGGGGTTGTTGTACCGGGTAACACCTTTCTCCCTGCACTTGTGGTTTGTCCAGGAGCACAACTCTCCTAAAACTTATTTAGCTGCCTCTTTATTTTTTTTTAAGATTTATTTATTTATTTGAAAGGCTAAGTTCAGAGAGAGAGAAGGAGAGACAGAGAGATCTTCCATCCACTGGTTCAATCCCCAAATGGCTGCAATAGCCAGGGCTGGGCCAGGCCAAAGCCAGGAGCCAGGAGCTTCATCCTGGTCTCCCACATGGGTGCAGGGTCCCAAATACTTAGGCCATCTTCTGCTGCTTTCCCAGGCACATTAATGTGAAGCTGGATCGGAAGTGGAGCAGCCAGGACTTGAACTGGCACCCATAAGAGATACCGGCACTGCAGGTCACAGCTTTAACCCTCTGAGCCCAGTGTTGGTGCCTCAGCTGCCTCTTAAAGTCATATTTGGAGATTCTACTTCACAGTAATAAAAGTCAGAATTCTTTTTGCTTTCTTTTCTAATTATTCATTTGAAAAGGTGGGGGAAGAGAGATCCAGGAAGCTGGATTGGATGCAGAGTAGCTGGGACTTGAACCCAGCACTGGTATGTGATGTGAGCATCCCAAGTGGTGTAATCAGTTTTTCTTTTCCTACAAACTAAAAGAGTCCTCACTAAATAAGCAGAGAACTCTTAAAGAGAAGAGGGTTAAGAGGTAGGTCGTTTGGGGCTGGCGCTGTGGCACAGCAGATGTCTCTGTGATGCCAACATCCCTTATGGGTGCTGATTTGTGTCTCGGGCGCCCCACTTCTGGGTCCAGCTTCTTACTAATGGCTTGAGAAGAGCAGCAGAAGATGGCTCAAGTGTTTTGGCTCCTGCAACCCATGTGAGAGACCCAGATGAAACTCCTGGAACCTGGTTCAGTCCTGGCCATTGGGGCCATCTGGGAAGTGAACCAGTGGATGGAAGATCTCTCTTCACTTGATCTTAGCCAAAAGACGGAGAAGTGATAGATCTCTGTCTCTATGTCACTCCTTCCTGTAACTCTTTCAAATAAATAAGTGGATCTTAAAAAAAAAAAAAAAGGTAGGCTTCTCCCCAAGCCCCATACCACACCCCTGACATTTCTTAAGATGCCACCGTACAAATGGTCGTGTATTTGGAGAGGGGAAGGTTATTCCGGGGGACACTGCATCTGCAGAATCCACAGGACCGGATCTTACAATTTCTCAAAGGCACCAATTGATCAAGGGCAATGTCAAGTGCACAACTTCGGTTCACGGCTTCACTGCAGCAACAGTGACGCCGAGTGAGTCTGGCCCAGCGCAGGTACCTGTGCGCTCTAGACACAGCCCACCCAGCAGGTCAAAGCTAAAAAGCTCAGTCCTGGTCACAGGCTGGTCACCCAGCTGCCACGTCGGCTTCCTGTAACTTTCAGACCCAGGAAAAGGTAGGAATGGAAATAATCTAAAAATGCGGGGAGCAGGGGACGTACATGAGCCATACGTTCCTCTGTCACGGCAGTGGTCATCCATACACATTATCTTCTTCTGCCCTTCCTACAATAATCATGGACACATTTTCCCATAACTAGCAGGGGCAGGAAATGCAAAGGGAGAGCTATTGCCACCAACAGGCCTGGGGAGTTGGAACTTTAGCCCCTGCACAGAGGATTCCTAGGGCTTCTGCTACCCCTCTTCCATAACTCTCTCTATTGAGAGGGGTGAGGATAGGCCTGGATTGGTTTTCTCCACTCAGAGGGAGTAAGTCTGAGTAGAAGACAGACCCCCACCAATTCTCCCTCCTCAGACCTTCAGGCTCAATCAATGTGAGCTTGGCCTCTTGTCCCCTATCTTCTTAGGCTTTGAGTCTTGGCACACCCAGAGGAGCTGCAGGGGCAGGCATGTGCTGTAGGAGTTAAGCTACCTCTGACACCTGCATCTCATATCAGAGTGCCTGGCTTCAAATCCCAGCCCCGCTCCCAATTCCAGCTTCTTGCTAATGCACACCCTGGGAGGCAATGATGATGGGTCAAGTAGTTGAGTCCCTGCCAGCCAAGTGAGAGACCACAGCACCAGGGTGGAAGATGGCCCAAGTGCTTGGGCCCCTGCACCTGCATGGGAGACCCAGAAGTTCCTGGCTCCTGGCTTCAGATTAGCCCAACTCCGGCCACTGCAGCCATTTGGGGAGGGAACTAGTGGATAGAAGACCTTTCTCTCTCTCTCTCTCTCTCTCTCTCTCTGTGTGTGTGTGTGTGTGTGTAACTCTACCTCTCGAATAAATAAATAAAAACTTACTTGACTGAGAGTTTAGAAGTGGACTCCAGGGGCTGATGTTGTGGCCTAGCGGGTAGAGCTGTCGCCTGTGACACCAGCATCCCATACGAGTGCCAGTTCCAGTCCGGCTGCTCCACTTCTGATCCAGCTCCCTGATAATGTGCCTGGGAAAGCAGCAGAAGATGGCCGAACTGCTTGGGTCCCTGCACCCATGTGGGAGACCGGGAAGCACCTCCTAGCTCCTGGCTTTGGCCTGGTCCAGCTCTGGCCGTTGCAGTCATCTGGGGAGTGAATCAGTGGATGGAAGATCTCTCTCTTTGTCTCTCCCTTACTCTCTCTCTGTAATTATGCCTTTCAGACAAATAAATCTTTTAAAAAAGAGAGAGAGAATAAGTAGACTTCGCTAGTATGTGGGAACAGGGCAGTTACTATGGGTCAGACACTATTCTATGTATGCTAAATGTTTTAACTTCAATTAATTGTCAAAACTGTCCTGGTACTATCCCCATATTGTAGATGCAAAAACTGAGGCAAAGAGAGGTAAAGTTACTTACCCAGGGTCACATAGCCAGACGTGGAAGAGGAGGATTTAAGCCCAGCTGTGTGCCCCCGGTCTCCAGAGTTGGCACTGTTAGCCAGACCTGGCAGACGTAGGCGGAAGGGCTCCCCCACGGCACCAGACATTGTGTCTGTCCCTCTGCGTCTCCTGGTTTCCTTTCCTCTGCCAGTATCGTGGCAGGTGTGCAGCCAGCAGTTCTGGGCCACCTGCCTGGTGAGTGACTCCAGGGGGCTGCAGCTGGTAGGGGGCCTCTCTCCTTCACCCTTCCTAGGAAGCAGTCCCTGAGGGCTGCAACTGGACTGCCTAGGGCCCTGCCAGTGGGGTAGGACAAGAATTAATGTAGAATTCTAAATAGCCACAGCCAAGGTCACGGATAAAGGAGTAGTGAGGGGAGGAGGGGAGGGCCTCACAGCTGCCCCAGTCAGACCTCAGGGACTGAGGATAGGAAAGAGATGTTTCTCCCCAAGGGGACCAGGCAACCCAGGATGCTCGGCCTACCCCCCAGCCAAGAAGCTGTGCACGCATGGCGCACCTCGAGAGAAAGGCGGCTCACTCCCAGCCACCCTCGCTGTTTTCCAGGTGATCGTCCAGCGGAGTCTGGCCGCCAAGAACCTGTCCCACGCCAAAGGAGGTTCTCTGATGGCCGCCTACCTGAAGGTGCTGCCCCTTTTCATCATGGTGTTCCCTGGGATGGTCAGCCGCATCCTCTTCCCAGGTGAGCGGACAGCGGGAGACGGGCCCATCGGGATTGGGTCCCAGAGCCTGCGGAGGGCTTTGCGCACACTCCTGGCTGCCCCGTGAGAATGTGGCGAGTCTCTCTTCCTAGCGACCGGACTGGGGCACCTGCCGACTCCCAGTGTTGGTTCAGTGGGCAAGTCCTCCCTCTCGGGCTCTCAGTCAAGCTGGGTGGAGACTCACCAGGGGCCTTGCTTCAACTGTGACTTCTGAAATCCTACCAAGCCTCAAACCTTGTGGTTCCTGGTGTCACTTCCCCGAGGTCTCGCGTGATCTTCCCTCTCCCGCTTTCCTGTTTGAGTTCAGTGCTTGGATAGCTTTGGCCCAGGGGAATCCTTTTGTGGTACGTCCCGTGTTACTTCTAGAGCATTGCCCTTGGTTTGCTGGTTTTCTAAGGTGGTGCAGGGATAGGTTTGTACCGTGGGGATAGACAATACCGAAGACACAGTGATGGCACAGGGAGTCGCTGTCTTGTCAGGAACTGGTGCTCACGCAGGAAGGCCCCCCTCTGCTCCCCCCAAACAGTAAGCTTTTTTCCCCACGCCCCGGGGCTGCATCGAGAGGAAGCTCTCTTCCTCTATGCCTTATCCCACGTGAAGTGATGCAGAAATAAAGAAAGGGTGGGACTGGCTCACAAGTTTGGTCAAAATACTTTAGAAGGGAGGGAGTTGGGGTCACTGTCCCTGGATGTCACCTCTCCAGCCCAGACAGGATGAAGAACCCTGAGAGTGGCTGGTCCTGCTCCCAGGGAGAAGTTATGAGGCTTAGGAGGGCCCCAAGGGAGGGATCTGGTTTAGGGGTGACCTGGGGGGGGGCACATGGAGCTGTTGAGGAAAACCTGGTGGTTGAACACAGAGCATGACATAGCAACCACCAGCATTCGCTCTGCACTGGCCAATGCCCTAAGCTTCCGGATTCTGCAACAGAACCACCTGAGTGGGCTTGGGACTAGGACTGCTGGCACCTGGGGACCTAAGTGTCCAAAGCAGTGTCACTGAGCCACCCTCCCAGGACCTGGGAAAACACCTTTCTGGGTTATTACGACCGCACAGCAGGACAGGACGACAGACACGCCCTGGCCAACCCAAACCAGAGCAGCCCTTGGCATTCTTCCGTAAGCTCTGGGAGGCGCCCGCCCAGCAAAGGCAGGGCCAGGAAGCTGCCGCGGCCCTCCCTCAGCCCCTACCCCAGTACCTGCTGCTCAGCCATGGAGCCGGAGAGGAGGAGGTGGGCTGTCCCGGGGAGGCCCCCTCTGCAGTGCCACCACTCTTGTTCCCAGGTTACAGATGAGGACATTGAAGCTCAGAGAAATCAACTGGTTCACTCATTGACTTCTTTTTCTCTGTGTCCAGGGAATATCTGGAGACCCAGTGATCCAGCAGGCTCTATTCCAGCAGATCCTGGAGATCCATTAGGGGGTTACACGGGATCCCCACTGCAGTAGGACTTACCCTGTGGTGCTGGAGGACCCAGCAGGAAGGAGTAAATCAATGAGATAATGTTGTGTGTGTTAAGTGCAGTGAGGAAAATGCACCGGGGATGCCAGAGGCTCCTGCTGGCTATCATGGCCTGGGGGAGGCATTTAACTCTGGGCCTCAGTATGCTTGTCGTGTTAAAAAAGATTTATTTATGTATTTAAGAGCAACAGAGAGAGAGAGAGAGAGAGAGAGAGAGAGAGAGAGAGAGAGAGGTCATCCACTGGTTCACTCTTCATAAGCCTGCAACAGCTGGGGCTGATGTAGGCTGAAGTCAGGAGCCAGGAACTCAATCCCAGTCTCCCATGTGGGTAACAGGAACCCAAGTACCTGGGACATCATCTTCTACCTCCTAGGCACATTGGCAGGAAGCTGGGTCAGAAGCAGAGCTGGGACTTGATCCCAACCAAGCACTCCAATATGGGAAGCAGGCATCCCAAGCAGCGGCTTAACCCATAGCACCACAGCACCGGCCCCCCTACTTGTCTTTAAAACAAGGATAATGATAATAATATCTTCCAGACTGGGTGGTTGTGAAAATTAAAGGAGGTTTGTGCACCTGCTTACTGTAGCATCTGTTCACGGGGATGGCCGGGTCTCCCACGTGGGTGGTGGGAGGGGCACAAGTACTCGGCTCATCATCTGCTGCCTTCCTAGGTGCATTGGTGGGAGCTGGATCAGAAGCAAAGCAGCCAGGACTCAAACTGTTGCTCAGACACAGGATGCTGGTGTCACAAGCAATGGTTTAAGTCACTGTGACACGGTGTAGGCCCAGGTCTGAAGCTTTTTTTTTTTTTAAAGATTTATTTTATTTATTTGAAAGAGTTACAGAGAGAGGTAGAGACAGAGGTCTTCCATCCACTGGTTCACTCCCCAGATGGCCACAACAGCTGGAGCTGCACCAATCCGAAGCCAGGAGCCAGGAGCTTCTTCCAGGTCTCCCACGTAGGTGCAGGGGCCCAAGGACTTGGGCCATCTTCTACTGCTTTCCCAGGCCATAGCAGAGAACTGGGTAGGAAGAGGAGCAGCCGGGATTAGCACTGGCGCCCATATCAGATGCCGGTGCTTCAGGCCAGGGCTTTAACTCGCTGCGCCACAGCGCCAGCCCCTGGAACTTGTAAACAAGAGAACCCACTCCATATCAGAAATGGTTGATTGATTAATCCGCGGCAGGTGAGCAGATGTTACTGCGCCACGGTTAATGATCATAAGGGTGTTGGTTTTGTTATAACTTGACTGAACCAGCTAATTTGCCTATGAGGAGCACGTTCTTTAGAGTAGTTGGGCGAAATGTGTCCTGCAACAAGCCAGCTTAGCAAACCCGCGTGTGCCCTGAAGCTCGGGGCTGCAGGGTACCTTTCCGGGGAGTGAAACCGGAGCTGCCCAGTTAGCGATCACATATCTCAGGGGGATTCCTCCTCCTCCTTTTGGCCTCTGCCTCTGAGAGAGCAGCTTTTACTTTTCTTTAAAGATTTTTTTTTTATTTGAATGACAGAGTTACAGGGGCTGGCGCTGTGATGTGGTAGGCCAAGCCTCCACCTGCGGCGCCAGCATCCCATGTGGGCACTCGTTTGAGTCCCAGCTGCTCCACTTCTGATCCAGCTCCCTGCTAATGGCCTGGGAAAGCAATGGAAGATGGCCCACGTGCTTGGGCCCCTGCACACATGTGGGAGACCCAGAGGAAGCTCCTGGCTCCTGGTTTCAGATCAGTCCAACTCTGGCCATTGTGGCCATTTGGGGAGTGAACCAGCGGATGGAAGACCTTTCTCTGTCTCGCCCTATCTCTGTCTGTAACTACCTCTCAAATAAATAAATTAATTCATTAATAAAAGAGTTACAGAGAGAGAAGGGGAGAGACAGTGAGAGAAAGAGATCTTCCATCCCTTGTCCACTCTCCAATTGGCCAAAACAGCCAGGCCGAAGCCAGGAGCCAGGAACCCCACTGGGGCTTCTCATGCGGGTGGTAGAGGCCCAAGGACTTGGACCATCTTCCATTGCTTTCCCAGGTGCATTAGTAGGAGCTGGGTCAGAAGTGGAGCAGCCAGGACTCCGACCAGCACTTATATGGGATGTTGGTGCAGCAGGCAGTGGCTTTAACCTGCTGCACTATGACAATGGCCCCAAGAAGCAACTTTTAGATGAGCCAAAGCTCATATAGATTGAACTTAAATGAGACCTTTGACCCTGACAGTGCTTCTGCAATGAGAAGGTAAATATTTTCCAATATTCTCCTAAGCTTATTCACAAGAGTCATAAAAGTCAAGAACTTTGCCCTTCTTAAAGGCTTTTTTTTTTTCAATAAATTGTTCCTTCTCAATACAAGGGGTATGTACACCATCAAATATAAAGGATCTTCAAAAGGTTCATAAAAAATGCATATTTTGGAAAAAAAACTGTGCATGGATTTTAAAAAGTTTTACACTAACATAGACTTACCTTTTCATTCCATTTCTCCAAGAACTTCTGAAGTTTGCTTGCATCATTGTAGTTTGATGTCTTAAATTTTTTTTTTTTTTTTTTTTTTTTTGGACAGGCAGAGTGGATAGTGAGAGAGACAGAGAAAAGGGTCTTCCTTTTTGCCGTTGGTTCACCCTCCAATGGCCGCTGTGCCTGGCGCACCGTGCTGATCCAAAGCCAGGAGCCAGGTGCTTCTCCTGGTCTCCCATGTGGGTGCAGGGCCCAAGCACCTGGGCCATCCTCCACTGCCCTCCTGGGCCATAACAGAGAGCTGGCCTGGAAGAGGGGCAACTGGGATAGAATCCGGCGCCCCAACTGGGACTAGAACCTGGTGTGCCGGCGCCGCAGGCGGAGGATTAACCTGTTAAGCCACGGCACCGGCCTGATGTCTTAATTTTGTCTAAAACTGAGCCATTTGCGGCCAGTGTTGTGGAACAAAGGGTTAGGCTGCTGTCCGAGACACTGGCATCCCATGTGGGCACTGATTCAAGTCCTGGCTGCTGCACCTCCGATCCAGCTCCCTGCTAACGTGCCTGGGAAAGCAGCGGGAAGATGGCCCAAGTCCCTGGGCCCCTGCACCCCTGCAGCCCCATGGGAGACCCCAGTGTTCCTGGCTCCTGGCTTTGGCCTGTCTCAGCCCTGGGCCATTGTAGCTGTGGCGTGAATCAGCAGATGAAAGATTCTCTCTTTCCGTCTCTCTGTCTCTCTCTCGCTCTCGGTGATGTTGGGTTTCAAATAAAATTAATCTTTTTTTTAAAAAACTGAATCACAGTTTTGGGGCTATCTACTTTTATTCCATAGAAATTGCTCTTTGTGTCATTAATTATGGCCTCCACACCTAATTTCTCTCCCACTGGTGGTACTGGAGGGTAAGGTCTCGGTCATGAGAAAAAATCACCGTGGGGGAGGAGGTGTGTGTATGTTTGCTTTTTGTAAGATTTATTTATTATTTAAGAGGCAGAGTCACAGAGAGAGGGAGAGCTGGGCCGATCCAAAGCCAGGAGCCAGGAGCTTCTTCTGGGTCTCCCACTCGGGTGCAGGGGCCCAAGGGCTTGGGTCATCTTTTGCTGCTTTCCCAGGCCATAGCAGGGAGCTGGATGGGAAATGGAGCAGCTGGGACTTGTACCGGCGCCCATATGAGACGCCAGTGCAGCAGGCAGAGGCTTAACCCACTACACCACAGTGTCGGCCCCCGGGGAAGAGTTTTCTAAGGAGCTGTTAGCCCTTGGGTGCTCCTCTCAGTGGAAGAAAAGGTTTCGGGTCACTTCCATTTCTTAGCTCTTCTGCTCTGCCAATAAAGAAAATAAAAATATAACAATATTAGATTTTAAGGTTGTGTTGTGCTTGATATGTTTACATTTATTAAATTAACGTTCCCAACACAACTAACAATATGGGGACTAAATGTACAGTGCACCCGAGGGTGCTGTCAGACTCCTGCCTTTGAGGCCGGTGGAGAATTGCAGAGCTCAGCCTTGGTTGTCACAGTGGCCGGAGCAGGGGTGGAGTAGCCCAAGCAGGGGCGGAGCAGCCCGAGCAGGGACAGGCTCCTTGCGCAGCCCTGCACAGGGTTCGGGATAGTCCCATTGGCCAGAGACAAGTTGAAGGTGGCACCGGACTTCTGGGTGAGGAGGAAGGGCCGGGGTCTTTGGATTGAGCTGTGGAAAGGCCTGGGAGATCTCCCTCATCCACCTGTTACAAGGGGCTGAAGCACTCTGGGAGCAGCTGGCCTGGGTCCTCCGTAGGAGCTCAAATATGAGAAGTGGGCGGAGATGAAAGGGACCCTTCAGGCCCAGGCACCAAACCAGGGAGACAGCATGGAGAGTTGTGGAGGTCCTAGAGGACGCTGGGAAAACGCTCACTCTCCTGGCCTTGGAAAGACTGGACAGGGAGCCGAGAGCTCGGGTGAAGCCCAGCTCTGACCCAATCTTCCTGGGCGACGGGCACCAGGTCCCCTCCTCTCTCTGAGACCTTCCTCAGAAGTGTGAAAAAGATCATAGTCAGGGCCCAGCCAGCCTCTCCCCACTGAAGGGGCTGAGCACAGACCCTGTGGCACACAATAGTAGTTGGCTTTTTTGGTTTTGGTTTTCTCCCATCTCTGCGTCAGGAGGCCTTTGCTATGTGCCTGGGATGCATTCAGACCAGGTAGAGGTGGACAGGCAGAGACGCCAGGAAGGCTGCGGGACTGACGGCCGTGCCTGGTGTGTGCAGATTGGTTCCAGGACCCCCATGGCCTGTGCACATCCTCCCACGGACTTTGTCTTTTTGTTCTTTTGTTTTCTCAAGATTTATTTATTTAGTTGAAAGTCAGAGTTACACACACACACACACACACAGAGAGAGAGAGAGAGAGAGAGAGAGAGAGAGAGAGAGAGAGAATCTTCTGTCCACTGACTCACTTCCCCTGCAACAGTCAGGACTGATCCAGGCTGAAGCCAGGAGCCAGGAGCTTCATCCAGGTCTCCCACATGAGTAGCAGGGGCCCAAACACTCAGGCCATCTCTGCTGCTTTCCTAGGCACATTAGCAGGGAGCAGGATTGGAAGCAGAACAGTTGGGGCATGAACTGGCACCCATGCAGGATGCCAGAGTCAAAGGCAGTGGCTTTACCCACCGCACCACAATGCCAGCCGCACTCCTCCAGACTTTAAATCATCTCTAGTTGACTTATAATACCTAATACCATGCAAATACTATGTAAATAGTTGTTACAATGTATTGTTTAGCAAGTAATGGCAAGAAAAATAGTACAAGAGCAATAAAAAAAAACTAATATTTTATATGAGTTAGTGAAAACAAATAGGGAAAGAGCGCCCTCCCATGCACTGGTTCATTCTCCAGCCAATGCATGGGAACTGGGAATTCCGCGGCGGGGACCAGTCACTTGAGCCATCACTGCCTCCCAGGGTGTGCATTAGCAGGAAGCTGGGATCAGAAGTGGAGCCGGGACTCTAAGCCAAGCACTTGTATGTGGCATGTGGCTGGCAAATCCGCAGCTGCTGGAGCTGGGACACTGTGAGGCTGATAGATAGATGTTGATGTGGAAATGCAGCAGGAGGAGGAGGAGAGAGAAATTCAGAGGCTGCCCGGTGGAGCCGTGGAGTCTACGGTGAGGAATGGCTGCTCAGCCCCCATGCGCACTGAGAAAGAAACAGGGAAAAGAGGGATGTTTCAAACACCTGCAGTGTGTCCAGCAAGGAGTGACGGCGGCGCAGGTGTGCCTTGCTCTGGTCCCCTGTTGTGGAGGTCAGGGAGGTGGGGCCGGCTGTGGCGAGAGGGGCCGGCAGGTGTCTAACGTCACCTGGGTTACAGCTGCCATGGCTGACCTGTGTTCACACAGTGCGGAGTGCTTTCACAAACTGCGAGTTATGCCATTACCCACCCCAGGCTTACAGACACACCCCTCAAGTTCAGAGCGGTTAAGCGACAAGGTCGGCCTAGGCTCCTTTTCACTCTATCAAGCTGGTGCTGACCTACGCGTCCGCAAGTGTCGGCCGGACCTGGGGCTCCAAGGGTCCGTCTGCTCAGCCTGGGCCCGTGTTTCCCCCTGCAGATCAAGTGGCTTGTGCAGACCCAGAAATCTGCCAGAGGGTCTGCAACAACCCCTCCGGCTGTTCCGACATTGCCTATCCCAAGCTGGTGCTGGAACTCCTGCCCACAGGTAATGTCCCCTCACCCCTAAGTGGAGTCCCCTGGGGCCCCCGGGCCCTGATTGGAAGTAGGGGCAGGGTGGGAGGGCTGTGGCCAGGAGTAGGCTCGGGGCTCAGGGGCCTGGGGCCTGGCTGTCCAAGGGGCGCTGCCTGAGCATCCTCCTGAGGTTCTGTCCCTCGCATATGAGCCCACACTGGGGCCAGCTGGCTTTGGACCTGGGCCCCCAGGGTCCTGAGTGAAGGCAGCAGCTGTTGGCAGGCGAGCCCCCGGCCCATAGACCTCCCTTCTGCCCCCAGGACTCCGTGGGCTCATGATGGCCGTGATGGTGGCTGCGCTCATGTCCTCCCTCACCTCCATCTTTAACAGTGCCAGCACCATCTTCACCATGGACCTCTGGAACCACGTCCGGCCTCGGGCATCCGAGAAGGAGCTCATGATTGTGGGCAGGTCAGGCCTCGTGGATTGGGGATGGGCAGGGCGGGGCTGGGACTTCCAGACACCCAGGCAAGGGGGCGCTGAGCCCACCCGGACACAAAGTGCAGCCTGTGGCTCACCGAGGCCGGGCCAGCCTCCGCTGTGAACAAAGATGAGTGGGACTGGGGGCTGCATGGATGAGTGAATCATTCATTCATTCAACCCAGAGACGCTCACTGAGCACCTCCTGTGCACCTGACACGGGGTAGGGCAGTGAAAAGACTCAGTTCTGGCCTTCATGGAGCTAGAGGAGGAGGGGGAAGTCAGATGTCAGCCGTCGTCCTAGTGAGTGCTACAATGGGGGATCAGGAGACAGATTCTACCGGGGCACCCAACCTGGACTGGGACCTGAGGGGCGGACAGGAGCCAGCCAGGGAAAAGTGGGGAAGGATGCTCTGGGCTGGGGAGAGGACTCTATACCCAGGCTTCTTCAAAGTCCTATTGGGAGGAATAGAGAGGATTAGAATGAGTGATATGTAAATTTTATGTTAAATACATACAAATGACCCCTGGGGGCTCCACTCCAAGGGCTGTCTCAGCCTTGAGTTAGGAAAAGATCTTGGGACAGGTGCTGTGGCTCAGCAGGTTTCCCCCCCTCAAAGTGACAGCATCCTATATGGGCATCGGTTCAAGTCCTGGATGCTCCACTTCTGTCTCAACTCCCTGCTAAGGCACCTGGGAAAGTAGCAGAAAATGGTCCAAGTGCTTGGGCCCCTGCCACTCATGTGGGAGACCAGGATGGAGTTCCTGGCTCCTGGCTTTGGCCTGGCCCAGCCCCAGCTGTGGTGGCCATTTGGGGAGTGAACCAGCAGATGAAAGATCTGTGCCTCTCCCTCTCTCTGTAACTCTGCCTTTCAAATAAGTAAACCTTTAAAAAAAAAAAAAAAGGAAAAGAGGTCTTAGAGCTCTTAGATATGACACCGAAAGCACAATCCATAAAAAAAAAATACATTGGACTTCAGGAAAATGTAAAACATTCCTGCTTGGAAATATACCATGAAGAGAGTGGAAAGATAAAGTGCAGTTGGTGAGGAAATGTTTGCAGGCCACATGTCTGATCCTGGAACATCACTGAGACCAAGAGCAGCAGTTTCCAGCGGACGTTTCAGCAAGGAGAGAGAGGAGTGGCAGGGGCAATAAAAGGTGCCCACAGTCAGTAAGCAAATGCGAACTATAACCACGGAGAGAACTTACTACACACCCAGCAGAGCGATGCTAACCAGAAAGACAGACAGGAGGTGGAGGGACTGGAACTCTCACACGAAGGCACTTGAATGAATTCATGGAAATTTTAAGTTAAGGATGTTTATTTTGGGCTGGCGCTGTGGCATAGTGGGCTAAGCCTCTGCAGTGCCAGCATCCCATATTGGTGCCGGTTCTAGTCCCGGCTGCTCCTCTTCCAATCCAGCTCTCTGCTATGGCCTGGGAAAGCAGTAGAAGATGGCGCAAGTCTTTGGGCCCCTGCACCCGCATGGGAGACCAGGAAGAAGCTCCTGGCTCCTGGCTCAGCCACAACCATTGCAGCCATCTGGGGAATGAACCAGTGGATGGAAGACTTTTCTATCTGTCTGTAACTCTGCCTCTCAAATAAATAAATAAAATCTTTATAAAAAAATAAAGCATGTTTATTTTGGTGCCAAAAAAATTTGAAATCCGTGCAGAGTTTTTCACAATATGCATTTTCCATAACCTTTATAAACATTAAAAGTTTTTGATTAACATGTAATGCTTGCACATTTTTATGGGCACAGAGCAATATCTCAGCATATGTATACAGCATCAATTGATCAAACCAAGTCATTAGCATTCCTATTTCTTTATCTGTTTTCTGTTTGGAGCCTGCAACTTCTCTCTGCCAGTTCTACTCCATGAGCTTCCTAAAGACTCCTCTATGCACGGATTTCAAAAATTTTTACTTCAAAATACATTTATCTTTGAATTCCATTTTCCAGCGAACTTTTTGGGCCCTTGTGCATTGCAGGTGGAGATATAAAATGGTTTGAGCGTTCAGAAACAGTTCAGTGGGCACTGGTGCTATGGCGCAGGGGGTTAAGCCACTTTGGATGCTCCTGTATCAGAGTGCCCGGTTCAAGTCCCAGGTACTCCTCTTCCCACCCTCCTGCTGATGCACGTGCAGTAGATGATGCCTCCAGTGATTGGGCCCCTGCCACCCATGCGGGAGACCTGGATGGAGTTCCAGGCTCTTGGCTTCATCCTGGCTTAGCCCCAGCTGTTGCGGGCATTTGGGGAGAGAACCAGTGGATAGAATTGCTCGTTCTCTCTCTCTCTCCTCTTTCTTCTTCTTCTTCTTCTTCTTCTTCTTTTTTTTTTTTTTTTTTTTGACAGGCAGAGTGGACAGTGAGAGACAGAGAGAAAGGTCTTCCTTTTCTGTTGGTTCACCCCACAATGGCCGCTGCGGCTGGCGCACCGAGCCGATCCGAAGCCAGGAGCCAGGCGCCTCCTCCTGGTCTCCCATGGGGTGCAGGGCCCAAACACTTGGGCCATCCTCCACTGCACTCCCAGGCCACAGCAGAGAGCTGGCCTGGAAGAGGGGCAACCGGGACAGAATCTGGCGCCCTGACCGGGACTAGAACCCGGTGTGCCGGCGCCACAGGCAGAGGATTAGCCTAGTGAGCCGCGGCGCTGGCTCTCTCTCTATTATTATTTGTTGTGCTTTCCAAATAAATAAAAGTAAGCATGAAAACATTTTGGCAATTTCTTTAAAAAAATATTAACACAGTGGCAACTCAGAAATTGCATTCTTGGGAATGAAAATATATAAGGAGCCTTCAAGAGTTCGTGGACAACACATTTTATGAAAAAGCCCATGCGTGGATATCAATGGTTGTTTGTACCTCCCTTCATTCCCGCTGAAGTACCCTCAGGTGCCCACACAAACATATGATTATTTATGTTCATGGAAGCACTATTCGTAATAGAGAGTAGAAAGAATTAAAATGTCCACCTGTCGGCAAAGAAGAAACAATGGCCTGTGATGGCATGACCATGACAATGGAATGCTTTACAGCCTTGAAAAGGAATGAGCTATGGCCATGTGACAGCATGGATGAACCTCAGAGCCCACCGCGGGTAGTGAAAAAGCCAGGTGCAAAACAGGTGCCATCCCACATGACACCACCTGGTGGCGATGTCCAGAAAGGGCAACGGGATGCAGCAGCCCGGAAGCAGGGGAAGCAGGTCAGTGCTTGATTAGGGTGGGCGCAGGAACAAGCAGAGGGGGCACCAGGGAGGTCTTGAGTGTGAAGGGTGCTCTAAATCTTGATGATGGTAATGGCACAGGCAACCGTCACTGGATTGTGCACTTGCAATGGCTGGATTTTAAATATGTAAATTCCACCTCAATAAAACTACCTACCAAAAATGAAAGGGAAGTACATCTTTTTTTTTTTTTTTTTAAAGACTTATTTTTTAAGTGTATTTGAAAGGCAGAGTGACAGAGAAAGGGAAACAGAGAGAGAGATCTTCCTCTGCTGGTTCATTCCCCAGATGACCCTAACAGCTGAAGCTGGGCCAGGCCAAAGCCAGGAGCCAGAAACTCCATCTGGGTCTCCCATGTGGGTGGCAAGGGCCCAAGCACTAGGGCCATCTTCTGCTTCCTCCCAGGTGCATCAGCAGGGAGCTGGATTGGAAGCAGAGCAGCAGGGTCTTCACCCAGTGCTTGGATGTAGGATGCCAGCGTCACAGGCGGGCAGTGGTTTAACCCGCTACACCACAATGCTGACCCGGAAGTAAACCTTCAGGGGAGAGGGCGCTAATCCAGGGCCTCTCTCCCTCTGCACAGGGTATTTGTGCTGCTGCTGGTGTTGGTCTCTGTGCTCTGGATCCCTGTGGTCCAGGCCAGCCAGGGAGGCCAACTGTTTGTCTATATCCAGGCCATCAGCTCCTACCTGCAGCCGCCCGTGGCCATGGTCTTCGTCTTGGGGTGCTTCTGGAAGCGGGCCAATGAAAAGGTAGCTCTGGGCCGACCACCACCCCTCTCCCGCGCCCTGCCATGCAAGAATCAGTGCTGCCCATTAGGCTGGTGGGAGAGGGAGGGGGTGGGAGTGGGAGGGAGCTCTGGGGCAGCAGCCACAGGGAGTGGTCACCGGGTCTTTGAGAAGAGGCCATGAGAGGTCTCAGCTATATCCTGATGTAGTCTGGCCGTTAAGCAGGGTCCTGGAACCCTTCTCCCCAGATGCCGAGGGAAAGAGGAGTAGACACTTAGCTCCAGGCACGGACCATCCCAAGACGGACGAGCTCCTGATGCGGCTTCCTAAGCCTTCCCGGAGGCCCGGCCCCTCCACGTCTCTAACGGTCTCGCTCTGGTTTGCAGGGCGCCTTCTGGGGCCTGGTCTTGGGCCTGCTCCTGGGCTTCATCAGGCTGATCCTGGACTTCATTTACGTGGAGCCTGCCTGCCACCAGCCCGACGAGCGCCCCTCTGTGGTAAAAAACGTCCACTACCTCTACTTCTCCATGATCCTGTCTTCGGTCACTGTGCTCACTGTGACGGTCATGAGCCTGCTCACAGAGCCACCCTCCAAGGAGATGGTACATCTTTGTTGTTGCCTGTATCTGTTGTGGCCCCTTACGAGGACTGAAGGTTCAAAGAGCTGGGCTTCAGGGATGGTCTGTTCAGGATTCAGAGGTCATCAGAACCCATCTCTCACTTCTACTTTGAGTCTCAGGCCCTGCGTGGGGCCACATTTAAATGATTATTGGAGAGGCAGAGTTATATATATAGAGAGCTCTTCTTTCCTCTGGTTCGCTCCCCAAATGGCCACAATCACCAGAGCTGGCCCGATCCAAAGCCAGGAGCCGGGAGCTTCTTCCAGGTCTCCCACGCAGGTGCAGGGGCCCCAAGCACTTGGGTCATCCTCCACTGCTTTCCCAGGTCATAGCAGGGAGCTGGATCAGAAGAGGAACAGCCGGGGCACGAACCGGCACCCCTGTGAGTTGTTGGCGTCACAGGCAGAGACTTAACCTACTGTGCTACAGCGCTGGCCCTGGTTGAGGGAGCTTTTAAAGGCAACAATGAGGGGGATTACGTCAGATGGATTGATGACAAAGGTGGCGTCAGGCCTAAGGTGAACATCACTTGCGGGTGGATGTCCTGGGAGAAGGACTTCTGGTATAACGTGGTGCTGACCTTTGGGTGAGGTTGTGGTTCTGGCAGAGTTGCTTTTTATTTGAAAGGCAGAGTTACACACACACACACACACAGATCCTGCATCCACTGGGCCACTCCCCAAATGACCACAATGGGCAGGATTGGGCTAGGCAGGAGCAAGGAGCTTCATTCAGGTCTCCCACATGGGTTCAGGGGCCCAGGAACCTAGGCCATCTTCCACTGCTTTCTTAGGTGCATTAGCAGGAACTGGATCAGAAGTGGAGCAGCTACAACTTGAACAGCACTCATATGGGATGATGGTGTCACAGGTTCCTGCTTAACCGGCACCACAGTGCTGGCCACTAGAGTTTTTTTTTATTAAATATTTATTTTATTTATTTGAAAGAGTTACAGAGAGAGGCAGAGAAAGAGAGAGAGGTCTTCCATCCACTGGTTCACTCCCCAGATGGCTGCAATGGCTGGGGCTGTGCTGATCCAAAGCCAGGAGCCAGGAGCTTCTTCCTGGTCTCCCACATGGATGCAGGGCCCAAGGACTTGGACCATCTTCTACTGCTTTCCCAGGCCATAGCAGAGAGCTGGATAGGAAGTGCAACAGCCAGGGCTAGAACTGGCGCCCATTTGGAATGCCGGAGCTTCAGGCCAGGGTTTTATCCCTCTGAGCCACAGTGCCAGCCCGGTAGAGTGTTTTTTTTTTTTTTTCCATTGAAAGTTACTATTGTGGGCTGGCACTGTGGCATAGCAGGTAAAACTGCCACCTGCGATGCATGCATCCCATGGACATCAGTTCATGTCCTGGCAGTTCCACTTCAATCCAGCTCCCTGCTAATGTGCCCAGGAGAGCAGCAGCAGGTGGCCCATACTTGGGTCCCTGCACCCACATGGACGACCTGGAAGAAACTCCTGGCTCCTGGCTTCAGCCTGGCCCAGTTCTGACTGTTATGGCCATTTGGGGAGTGAACCAGCAGATGAAATCAATCTCTCCCCACCCCCTACCTTTGCCTTTCAAATAAGTAAGCCAAAAACAAAGTTACTATGAGGCAATGGTACGTGGGACCCTTCCTTCCTAACTTTCCGGCTTCATTGATTTAGGTTAGGGTTGACACAAGCGACTCCATTTTTATTCTGATGGTTTTCACTGATTCAGTCCCCGGGCCAGAGACCCGGAAGAGCTAAGATGACTGCAGTCTGGGTCCCACCGTGCTGCAGGGCTCGGGGGACAGAGGGTTGGGTTCCAACAGGAGAGCGAGGATGGGGATGTCTTTGTGTTCTGTAGAGTGGGAGGGTGGGGGCCGCAGACTGGACTTGAAGGCTGTGCCCGGGCTTGGGCAGGGGACGTGGGGGCAGGACTGACCTCACACTTGGCCTCTCTACTCCTCAGATCAGCCGCCTGACCTGGTTCACTCGCGGCGACCCCGTGGTCCAGAAGGCACAGGTGCCAGCAGCCACGCCCCTGCCGCCTGCCCTGTCTCACAACGGGACCGCGGAAGCCAACAGCGCCAGCATCCAGCTGGAGATGATCCAGGAAAGCGCATCCAAAGCCCACAGCAGTGAGTACTCGCCATCCCCGGTGACAGCAGGAGCGGCGAGCAGCAGCGGGTGGTTGTGGGGCACAGGAAAAGGGGCGGCCCCCGGGGACTGCAGCATCTGCCCCGCCCCAGCCCTGCTCTCCGGCCACCAGAGGGAGCTCTTCGGCAGCTTCCGTAGCACAAACACGCTGTGCACTTTGGAGCTGGGTGTATCCGAACCTCACACAAACCCACACAGCGGGCTGGAAGGCACATGCTTTACGTTAGGGGCGTGCTGACGTGTTCTGGTGTAGCCCACCTACTACTGTCATTAGACAGGGGCTAGCATTACAAAACCTCGAGATTCCACTCAACATTCTAGATTTCCATCTGCTCTTGAAAAACAGGGAGAGCTGGCAACTCTGGGCCCACATGCTGCTGCCACCGGGTGTGCACGTCACTTAGCCAAGGTCCTCACCGCTCCCAATTGTCTCCATGGTCCTGAAGCTGTGCATTGTCATGGCCGTTGCTTTTTAAATTTTTTTTAGAGATTTATTATTTATTTGAAAGGCAGAGTTAAAGAGAGGGAAAGATAGGGATCTTCTATCTGCTGGTTCACTCCCCAAATGGCCTCAATGGCCCAGGGCTGGGCCAGGTTGAAGGCAGGAGGCAAGGGCTTCATCCAGGTCTTCCACGCAGGTAGCAAGAGCCCAAGCACTTGTGCCATCTTCTGCTGCTTTCCCAGGCATGTTAGCAGGGAGCTGCATGAAGCAGAGCAGCCTGGATGCAAACTGACGCCCATATGAGACGCCAGCAGCACAAGAGACGGTTTAACCTGCTATATATGCCACACATTTTGAAAAGATTTATTTGAAAGAGTTACAGAGAGAGAGAGAGGGAGAGGGAGAGAGAGAGGGAGAGACAGAGAGAGATCTTCCATCTACTGGTTCACTCCCCAGATAGATGCAATGGCCGGAACTGAGCCAATCAATCTGAAGCCAGGATCCAGGAGCCTCTTCCAGGTCTCCCACATGGGTGCAGGGGCCCAAGGACTTGAGCCATCTTCCACTGCTTTCCAAGGCCATAGCAGAGAGTTGGATTGGAAGAGGAACAGCTGGGATTAGAACCGGTGCCCATATGAGATGCCAGCACTGCAGGTGGATTCTTAACCTACTATACCACAGTGCCGGCCCCTAGTGTGAGTCTTAATTTCTGCTCTTGAAAATGGTAGAAATTCTTAAGAAAAAAAAAAAGCAATCTTCCAGAATTAAAGGGCCTTTCAAAATTAAGGCAGTAATGAATTCAGCCTTCCCTCTTCATATTCGCAGATGTTGGTTTCGGGATCCCCATGACCCCCAGATTCACAGCTGCTCAAGTCCTTATACAAAATAGTGGCCTGTGGGTGCTGGGTTCTAGTCCTGGTTGCTCCTCTTCCAGTCCAGCTCTCTGCTGTGGCCTGGGAGGGCAGTGGAGGATGGCCCAAGTGCTTGGGCCCTGCACCCGCATGGCAGACCAAGAAGAAGCTCCTGGTTCCTGGCTTTGGATCGGCGCAGCACTGGCCGTTGCAGCCATTTGGGGAGTGAACCAACGGAAGGAAGACCTTTCTCTCTGTCTCTTTCTCTCACTGTCTATAACTCTACCTGTCAAATTAAAAAAAAATAGTGGCCTAGTATTTGCATATGCAAATCCTTCTGTATGCTTAATATCAACTCCACATCATTCATAATAGCCAATCCCATATAAATGCTGGGTAAGCAGTGGTTATACTGCATTGTTCAGGGAATGACAGCAAGGAGGAAAAGTTTGTACATGGTCAGTATGGATGCAACTTTTTTCAAGTTTCTTTTTCATCTAAATTTTTATTTATTTGAAAGGCAGAGAGATAGAGAGAGATCTCCCATCTGCTTGTTCACTCCCCACATGCCTGCCACAGACCCAGGGCTGGGCCAGGCGGAAGCCACGAGCTGGGAGCTCAATGTGGGTCTCCCATGTGGGTGGCAAGGACCCAGTTACCTGCTCCTTCCCAGGATGCACACTTGGCAGGAAGCTGGAATCAGGAGTGGGGCCAGGACTTGAACCCAGGCACCCTGCTACGTGACGTGGGCCTCCCACGCAGCATCGTAACTGCTGCACCGGACAGTCACCTGTTCTTGGAGCTTTTGCCAGCCACGGGGCACTGCCCCTGCGGGATCAGATCCGAGCCCGTCCCTTCCAGAGGAGGTGCAGGAAGTGTGCACCTGTCCTGGGAGACACGGCGCATGGCCGCCACCTTCCTTGGCTGGGTTCTTTGCAGGTGATGTGACCCCGAAGCAGTCCAGAGTGGTGCGAGCCCTGCTGTGGCTCTGTGGGATGGAGGGCAAGGGCACGGAGCAGGCCCCGAGGCCAGCGGAGCCCGTCTTAGCTTCCGTGGAAGAAAACCCCGTGGTGAAGACCCTCCTGGACGTCAACTGCCTGCTGTGCATCTGCTGTGCCTTCTTCCTCTGGGGCTACTTCGCCTAGCGCTCAGCCCGCCACTCCCTTCCCCTGCCCTGTTGTTTTATAATGGAAGAAAAAGATAATAATAATAAAGCTTTTGTTTGTTTACCTTGAGGCTTCAAAGGTGTTTGCAACACTGGAAGGGGAAAGGGGGGGTTAGAGACTGCAAAGTGTTAAAAAAAAAAAACCTTCCTGTTCTCAAAATCGAGCTCCTCACCCTTCCTCTCCATGGTGTAAGATCCACGGCCAGATGCAAAGAGCCTGCAGGTGCCCCGGCTGGACGGCAGCGCAGCTGCTCCTGGCCCGGTGGGGCAGCCTTTGGCCAGTACCCAGCTCACCTGCGTGGTGCAGAGTGGGATCCACCTCCTCTCCCTGGCTTCCCATGGCTGCCGGCTTTGCTAAAGGATCGCCCAGTTCCCAAAGGCTTCCTCGTGATTCTCGCTCCTGGGTATGATTTCTTAGAAATACACCCAAGTCAGTGCCCGGAAGTCAGACGCTGTCAGGAAATCCGAGAACTGTGTGCCCTTCACAGGTTTGGGCTTGGATTGTGCTGCTTCCTTTTTTGTTTTGTTTTGTTTTTTGTTTTTTGACAGGCAGAGTAGATAGTGAGAGAGAGAGAGAGACAGAGAGAAAGGTCTTCCTTTTTGCCGTTGGTTCACCCTCCAATGGCCGCTGCGACCGGTACATTGCGCTGATCCAAAGCCAGGAGCCAGGTGCTTCTCCTGGTCTCCCATACGGGTGCAGGACCCAAGGACTTGGGCCACCCTCCACTGCCTTCCCGGGCCATAGCAGAGAGCTGGCCTGGAAGAGGGGCCACCGGGATAGAATCCGGCGCCCCAACCGGGACTAGAACCCGGTGTGCCGGTGCTGCAAGGCGGAGGATTAGCCTGTTAAGCCACAGCGCCGGCCTTGTTTTGTTTTTAAGATTTATTTATACTTTTGAAAGGCAGAAGTAGTCAGAGACAGGGACAGAGACAGAAGTATCTCCCATCAGCTGGTTCATTCCCCAGATGGCTGCAACAGCTAGGGCTGGGCTGGCCTGTAGCCAGGAGCCTCCTCCAAGTCTCCCATGTGGGTGCAGGGGCCCAAGCCATCTTTCTACTGCTTTCCCAGGCCATTAGCAGGGAGCTGGATGGGAAGTGGAGCAGCTGGGACTCGAACCGGTGCCCACCGGGATGCTGGTGTTGCAGGAAGCTTTGCCCACTATGCCACAGTGCCGGCCCCAGCCCCGGCTTTTCTACAGTAATTCAAGCAACACGGGTGGGCTGGATACCCTCTGCCCTCCCAGGTAGGGGCTCGTGTAGGGAACTGGTGGTCCTATGCGGGTTCCCATAACTGGCTCCTGATCTCCCGGGGGAGGCCATGCTGCCCTCTCCATGGGCCAAGGAGGAGACAGGGAGGCTGGGGTGTTCTCACCAGTGACCTGAGCCCCCACCCCACCCTGAGCTGTGCCCCTCACACCGAGACCTCTGGGCCTGCTGGGGTTTCAGGGAGAGCTGTCCCAGCCCGGGCCTCTGCAGTCTCTGCCCCCGATAGCTGCCCGTAGGCTCCTGTTTGGCCCTCCCACGGCCGGCTTTCCCCACGCTGCAGCCACGGGCAGGAGTGACTCTGACCTAACAGACCTCTCAGAATCGTCCAGAATCTTCCAGTGACTTTCTCCAGGCCTCAGGACAGAGCCCACGTTCCTGCACAGGAATGCAAGACCCCCGACGACCAGGTATCTCCGCTCACTCTGTCTTAGCAGTCTGAGGTCCGACCAAAGCCTCGCTCTTTCTCACCTAGGCCTCGCACCCTGGATGGTGTAAAGAGGACCCAGCATGTGTGGCTCGGGATCAGACCAACAGGTCGGTGCCCGTGGTCTCCCCTCTGCCTTCACCGTCCCACCTTCCTTCTCTGACGGACTCCTGTTCTGCCTGTCTCTGCTCAGACATCACTTCCCCCAGAAAGCCCTCCCTGATTACCCCCACCCCTCGGTGACTCTGAAGCACGGGTCACACTGTCTTAGTGACTGCTTCATCGACTGCTCAACTGGAGTGAAAGTTCCACAAGGACAGAACGTGCCTGGCGGATGAACAGGTGGACAACGCTCAGAACACGAAAGCCCTCTGGCTCCTGTTCCCCAATCCCCGCTCCCTCCCCAGATATCCATGACCATGGGACATTCCATAGCCCCTAGGGAACCAACTGAGTCACTCCAATGGCATCCAAACTCTATGAGTGACCACAGGGTTAGAACCGAGCACGTTCAGGGCAACCATGGGCCCACTCCGACCCTCTCTGGCCTCCCACGTATAGATCAAGACCAGATTCCTGCCAGGAAATCAGACGAATGCTGAGTTAAGCGGGAGACTGGCTGTGTGGTCCAGTGAGCTAAGTTCCTGCCTGTGATGCCAGCATCCCCCATTGGAGCACAGGTTTGAGTCCCAGCTGCTCTCCTTCTGATCCAGCTCCCTGCTCATGCGCCTGGGAAGGTATAGATGATGGCCCAAGTAGTTGGGCCCCTGCTACTCTCCTGGAAGACCAGGATGGAGCTCTAGGCTCCTGACTTCAGCCTGGACTAGCCACAGCTGTTGTGCTCATTGGAGTAGTGAGTTAGTGGATGCAAGATCTCTGTCATGCTCCCCTTCAAGTAAATAAACAAATCCTTAAAAAAGGTGGGGGGGGGTGTGTGTGGTGAGAGGAACAGGTCCCTGCCCCTGGTGTTGAGGTGGGGGTGAGGCAGCAGAGACAGGGGAGTGTGAGCACACACAGGCCTAGAAATTGTGCAGAGAACAGAAGAAAACCATTTGCAAGGACAGATAAGCCTCAGTAGCTTCTCCCTAGGGCCTAGCACCCTCCAGGATGGCCGCTATGCATGAAAATGGAGATGACAGACTTGTGGGGTGCCAGGGAAGGTGACAAGCAGTGTGGCAACTCTCCCAGCAGGAGGAATCACAGGTCACAGAAATGAGGATCCAGGTGCCACTCCTGGGCCTGGCCCCTCATTGGCACAGGTGCAGTTACAGCCCTGCAGGCCCCACACTGAGCCACCAGGCCCCACAGCCTGGCCCAGCTCCTCCCAGATGAGAGACAACAGCTCAGGCCTGGCTTCCCTTTTGGCACATATCCAGGGGCAAACACTTCTCATTGCTACGGCAATTGGAATTGTTGGGGTAGGGAGACTGCCACCCACAACAGGAGAGTAAAAACTCAGTGCTGTTCTTAGAACAATGAGTGTCCAGCTTGCTGGGTGTCACACTCAGCAATCACACACATGCTGTATTTCTGGGAGAACATCAGGAGGGGACCTTCCTCATCCTCAGACGCCAAGGGGGAAGGAAGCATGCCTAAGGGGCTGACTGTGGACAGCCAGCTCCTCGGAGATGGGTTCAACAGTGAGCAGCAACTGACAGGCAAGGAAAATAACAGCACGCCAGTACAGGAGTGGAAGTATGAGCAAGCTTGCACTCATGATACATGGGGAAACAGGTGTACAGGTGCATATGCTTTAAAAAGACCGACTTGTTGATCTGAAAGGCAGAGGGATTGAGAGAGCGAGCGAGTGAGCCTCTACCTGCTGGCTTACTCCTAAGATGGCCACAATAGCCAGGTCTGGACCAGGCCAAAGCCAGGAGCCCAGGAACTCCATCCAGGTCTCCCACATGGGTGGCAGGGGTCCAAGTACTTAGGCCATCCTCTGCTGCCTTCTTAGGTGCATTAGCAGGGAGCTGGATCAGAAGCAGAGCAGCCAGGACTTGAAGGCACTCAGATATGGGATGCCAGCATCCTTAGTGGCTGGCTCACCTGATGTACCACAACGCCGGCTCCTAGGTGCATATTTTCCATATAATAAATGCAGGGAGGAGACAGCATTTTAGCCTAGCAGATAAGACACCTGCTTCCCACATCAGGGCGCTTGGGTTCAGTTCCCAGCTCCAGCTTCCAGCTAATGCAGACCCTGGGAGGCAGCAGTAATGGCTCAAGTAGTTGGGTTCCTGCCTCCTACATGGAAGACCTGGAATGAGTTTCTACCTCCTGGCTCTGGTCTTAGTTCAGTCTTGGCTACTGTGGGCATCTAGGTAGCGAACCAGCAAATGGGACATCTCTCTGCCTGCTTCTCAAATAAATAACCAATTCTAAACGCAGCAAGTGCTCCTTTCAGGGTGGGCCCATTAAGTCCGTTCACAGTGGAAGCAGGCCCAGTAACTTCTAAGCCAGGGACAGGTCACTGCCACAGCCGACAGACGGGTCCACCCGTGGAAGGCCAGGGCAGCCAACTCGGGTCGTGCGAGTCCATCTCTGTTCCCAAAAGGAAACCACTTTATCTGGCTCACAGGGAGGGGCAGTCAGACTCACTTTGCTCTGGCTCCCTCTCACTGTATTCTAATCCTGAGATGGGGGGGAGTGGCCTGGAGTGGGCAGGAAGGCATCAGTCACTGGAAGAGTTCCTGTGCTCGGCTACAGCTTCCGGCGTGTACAGTAGCCCTGTGAGAGCTGAGTCTGAAATCCCCTACAGGGACAAGACACAGGTGCCGGGACTGGGGAGACCAAGGCTCGGCCCTACCCGTGGAGCGCTCGCTGAGGACAGCCAGCGTGGGAGGTTGCCAGGCAGCCGCCAGCCTTTCCCATGGCTGTGACCTTGCTGCAACTCTGCTCTTTTAAACTCCTAGTTACACTGAGTACATCTGCCTGCCCCAGGTGTCCCAGCCACCACAGGTGACAACACGCACATGCGTACACAATCATACAAGTGAGAGCCTGCAAGAATGACAAGTTTTCATATAAACCACAGAATATATTTAATTCAAATTAAACATGAAACTTGAATATTGTTCGGTCCTTATCAAGTAGCAATTACATTGTTTAAAAAAAAAAAGAGAGAGAAAACAGTACATTTCTTTCTACATTCTGGCGATCCAACAAGGCACAAGTCGCATCCAGTTTGTTGGGGTGACAGATCCAGCAGTCACCATCAATGCTCAGGGTCTGGAGGGGACTGGGGCAGACACAGACCATCCTGAATACAAAACGGTTCTGCAGCAAGTCTGGAGGGGGAACCTCCTTCCTAGCTAGCACAGCGGGATCAAAGTGCGACGAGCAGGAAGTAGGCACCTTGCAGAATTAATGCACTTTATTAAATAGATAGTTAACGCATTGCTTCTCATTCATTCCACATGGCTGATGGTGCTGCCTGCCTTAGCAAGCTTCCTAGACACGTCTCGGCGCTCTAGCTAGCTACCTCTCGGTTTCTGATTTTTATTTTTATTTTTGGCATTATTTCTTTATCATGTAAAGGAAGACAATTTCTTCAAGACACAGGTCATTCAGCTTTAAGTGTCAGCCCCCACGGTCTCCTGGGGCCAAGGTCCGCGGTGGGGGCCGCTCTTTCCCGTCACTGAAAGCTGTTCGCTGTCTGGCCTGCTGCCGGGGCTGGCGTCTTCACAGGGCCGTGCTTTCCGTCTCGTTGTCTATGTCCAGCAGGATGTGGCCCGGCAGCTCCTTGCTGGCCGAGTCCGGGTGCACTTCAGGGAAGATGCTGCGAAGCGGTTCTGAAACCCTAGAATTGGCGTCTGGACAAAAACATGAGGAGACACGGCATGAATGAGAGGTATGGCCGAGTCACTGAAGCCCCGAGGAGACAGCAGGTGCAAGGGTCGGCCCATGCCCATGCACACACAAGGCGCCCTGTTGCAGGCCTCGGCCGCGCCCAGGAGCGGAGGCTGCCAGCCTCTGAGATCCTACAGGGCTGCTGGGTGGCACAGCCCTGCCTTCCCTACTCCCTTCTGTGTGCCCAGCAGTCCTCATGGACGCCAGCTTTGAAGGATCTGCTTGCTCTGATGGGGGAGAGGAACCCTCATTGCTACCAAGGCCTGGAACACTCTGGCTGCAGTCTCCTGACATCCGGGCTGCAGGAACTGTGCGGCTGCACTGGCAAGAGCTCTCTCCTGAGCTGCAGGGTTCCTTCCTGTCGCTAAGGCCACGGCTTAGAGAGGGCGGGCTAATCGCTGTGGTGAGGCGCCGTCCTGTGCACCGTAGGAAGCCGAGTGGCACCCTGGCCTCTTCCCGCCAGACGCTCGGGACACACGACTCCTTCTGCCCCTGCATGATAACCAACAATGTCTCTAGATCCTGCCATGAGTCTCCTGGGGAACAGTCACCAAAGTAGACCATCAAATCGCTATCAAATATTGACTCTCTCTTCTGATACGTCCAGTTCAAGTCTTATTATGTTAGCTGAAACTCTTTTTTTGTAGATGGCAAATACAGGGTCCCCAAGACACTGAGCCTCACTCTCATGCTCACAAGCCACCTTCGACAATCATGGTCATTTTTCCAGGGCGGCCCGTGGGCTTCTGTTTTATTCACTCAGAAACAAGAATCCTGTGAGCATGCACCAGGCACTGCGCTACGAGCTGAAGGTGCGGCAGTGAACCACACGTGTGGCCTTCAGGCTCTAATGAAGACGGAAGGGTTGGTTTCTCCAGCAGGTGGGCGCGCCAGCCAATTAGGAGAGCCCTGGGAGGTATTTTAGGAGCTGTTTGGGTCTGTGGTAGTTTGACTTTGCAGGTTAGCGCTAGCTGGATAGGAGATGAGTTTGCTCGGGGCATCTCTCAGGTGAGGAGCTGCTTTTCGTCCTAGCTGCTCTAGGTGCACGCCATGCCATGCCTGCCCCTGCTTATGCTGGGACTGCACCGTCTTCCCCAACTCTTCCTGCTCCTGTTCCCACAGCCCTGAGCTGCAGATCTATTTACTCTCCCCGGGGCGCCCCTTTTCTCCCAGAGACCCAGGGTAGGTGCACCTGTCCCTCAAGGGTTTCCTGTGCACCATCACTCTGAGAAATTTCTAGATTTATGGGAGTGTCGGGGTGTCAAGGAGTGTCAGGTGCTCAATGTCACTGCAGGTAACTCAGGTCTGGTGCAAGCCGTAGGGGCAGCTGAACTGCAGGGAACGGCACCACGCACTGTACACAGCGGTCGGTGTGCACGGAGCCCAGGAGTCCAGGATTTGTCCTCAGCACAGGGGAAGTCAATGAGGGCAGAGCCCACGTGCTCTGTGGTGCTCAGAGCTTATTCCCAGTGCCTAGACTTGTGGCTGGCAGATAGTGGGGGCTCAGGAACCTCTGTGGCTGGACACTGGACAGCTGGACGGACGGGTCACCAATGCAATCACCTTTCAAGTCGCCCCCTCTCAATCTTCCAGCAGAGAAAAGCTGTGTCTCCCAGGCAATACTGACAGAACAAAGTCAGTGCCACTTCAAACCCGTCCATGTTATCCTGGCCCAATAAAACGCATGAGGCCCCAGCCACCGCCTCCTCTCAGCCCCAGAGACTTGCCACAAACCATGGGACACTCGTGACCTGGTGGCTTCTGTAATTAGATTTGTTTGTGAACATCTATTTGGACGCAAGCTAACGCCTGCCATTTCCAAAGGGCAAACTAGCTGTCTTTCTCTTTTCCTCACACATTCCACGTAATTTCCAGATTGGCACTTCGCTGAATTTCTCCCAACTATTTACAATGAACACACAGGAATTATACATTCAGGAAAAAAAAGTGGGTGGGTGGGGACATGCAGAAAATCCCTGCCTCTGACTCTGCTCCCAGCCCCTCTGTGCTTCGGGAATCATTTTGTGAATGAAAATAAGGAGTCAGTTTACATGCAGGAAGTGGGAAAAGTGAGGGCAATGCAAGCAGAGCCAGTGCTCAGAGAGAGGCTAACCTCTGTCACCATGGGTCACACTGGGGGCACTTCGAGACACCAGAGACTGCTAGGGGCTCCCACACACAGTCACACGGGGAAACGATCCCAGGGCAGCCCCAGTGCCACTGTGCAGCTGTGAAAGGCGGGCGGTGAGGGCTCTGCTTCCTCTCGCCCAAGGTGGCCAGAGGAGGGGCAGAGCCAGACCGGCTGGACTCTGGGTCTTAAGTAACGTAACATCCCCTGCACCCCACAAAGGGCTATGAATAGCCCCTTTATCTGAGGAGATAATGGCTTCAGTCTTAAACACTTTGGTTCACAAGGAGGAAAAAGTGATTTTACAAAGATACCTATAAGCACCTGCTTTATGTTTTTAGTTTTTTAAACTAAGCCTCTCTGCCTAGGACTTTATATATTATTTGTATTCCAAAAACAGCTGGTCTGAGCACCGAGCTTCCAGTCCCAGCTCTGCTTCTGATCCCAGCTTGCTGCTAATGCACACCCTCGGAGGCACAAGTGCCTGGGGTCCTGTCACCCATGTGGGAGAGCTGGATTGAGTTCCTGGCTCCTGGGTTTGGCCTGGCTCAGCCATGGCTGTTGTAGACAGTTGAAGAATGAACCAGTGGATGGAAGAAGTGCCTGTCTCTCAAATAAATAAAAATTTAAAAAGAAAAGCCAGTGGCACATCAGATCTAAATATGGATGCCTGGGCCCCACCCCCAACCCCAGTGTCTGGGGCCCAGAAGGCTGGGCCTGGGCGGATAAGGCCTAGAAACGTTGACCCACAAATCTAATCTGGAGCTCTGATTAAACTGTTCCAGATGAAAATGATAAACAGCTACCATTCTCTTGGATCCATTCATATTAAGAACTGTAACAAGTGCTTTTAAAATCCCATCTGATTGAATCAACAACCCTGACAGATGTCACCAGTTTACCGTTCAATCAGCCTGTGCCTGCCCAACTTTACCCAGAGGGCTCACACTCTAATTCAGACACATCGACTCGAGTGTGTGCTCTTGCTACTATCCCTGAAGCCTGCCCGACACAGAAAAGAACGGAAATTAAAGAAGTGGCCAGGCCAGCCCCGTGACCACCTGTTACACACCCGTGAACACTTAGCATCCAGAATGACTGACAGCAGGCACGGACAAAGCCAGTCCTCCTTTAGTGCATGCACTGTTAGTAGGGATGCAAGCAAGGCAGGGTTAGGGTGACCGGTTAGTCAGCAGGCATTAATGCGTAAATATGATCATACAGTAGCACGAACGCTTTGGCCAATCAGGTGCCTTTTCCTTACCATTAAATACTCCAATTTCAGTTCTGACTGAATATGGCAGGTCATACATCTAAATTATTTAATAAAATGTTCGAATTAGAATACTCTTTGCTAAAATCTTACTTTAAAAACAGTGAGATACCAGCTCTTTGTCTTGGGAATTAGAAGCCCATGGCCTTCTGGAGTCACAGTGAAGAGGAGACTCAGGGGACGGCGGGACCCCTCCCTTCCGTGCTTTGGGGCTGCGCTGGCTGCAGGAAGTTGGCTGCCAAGCCTTCCCGGCAGCAGTGATCTCCCCCGAGGCGCTATCCTCACTCACAGCCTTAATTCCGCTCCTCATGATTCAATGCCTTAAATGAACCAAGTGTTCTTAGGAATCTGCCTGTCTGTGGTTTTCCAACTGAACACATGATGTCATAATAAAGGACTGTCCTGTCCAAGGAAGCGCTGTGTCCTCTCTCTTGAGCGGTTTTATCCATGAGTGGTTGACGGCAGCAAGACCGACGACCAGAGATCATAAATCCTAAATGCTGGCCTCCTAGCGGCTTCCGGGGGCAGTCCAGAGGATTCTGGGACAGTAGAGGTTAATTCTGTGACACAGAGGTCACTGTGGTGACGGGAAGGTCCTTGAGTCACAAGAACTCACAGCATGGATGACTTTTGGGGTAACTTCGAGAGTCAGGGAAGTGGACGCACACCTGTGCCCTGCAGCTGCACTCTGGGGGCGGGTGACGCTGCCGCCCGGGAGGCCTGCATCCCACATCGGAGTGCCTGGGATTGAGCTCTGCCTGCTCTGCTTCTGATCCAGCTTCCCGCTAACGCACGTCCTGGAGGCAGCAGACTTGGTCTGAGTTCCAGGCTCTTGCTTTGGCCTGGCCTACTCCTGCCTGCTACGGCATTTGGGGAGTGAGCCAGCAGAAAGGAGATCTTGATCTCTTTATTTCTCTCTGCTTTTCGAATAAACAATCAATAAGTAAAGATCAAGAAAAAAAAAAAAAAAAGGCTGCACTCTGGTCTTCCCCTTCTGGGATCAAAAGAAAACCTTACTCAGACCAAAGCTGTGAATGCCGTGGCAAAGTAGCCCATAGAAAGGCTTAGGGCTCAGCTCAGCCGGTTAAAGCTTTGCTGCCCAAATGTGGGTCCAAAGGCAGACTGAGGTGAGCTCACAGCCCCTTTTAAAAGGCTCACAAGGTTTAAGAAAGCAAAAATGTAAGTGTGCTAGAATGCAAAGGAACGTAAAGGATCTTTGGAGATTTATTTTTTTCTGTCCTGAGAATTTCAAACCTCAAATTAAAAAGCTCCATGCGGTTAACTCGCACTAAAGAGACCAAAATTAAAAATTAAAAGCTCAAGACACGAGGGATACAATTCTCTGTGCCAGCAGCACCCGAGCACTGACAGGTAAATCGTGCTGAGCAGAGAGCAGTGCTTGGGAGAGGCTTCCCAAAAAGGAAGAAGACATTCTCAATATCTTGTCTGAGCCGCTGGACACCAGGCTCCCCACCTACTGACATCTACCTCTCGGCTCTGGAGCACTGCAGCTCCGCTGTCTCTGACAAGGACCACAGGGACCTGTGCGTGCTGCTGGCTGCCGCGGCGCGGGGTCACCTGGCTGTTCCTGAGCACAAGGTTACAAGCACAGATGCGGAACACGGCTAAGCAGGAGCGTTTGGAGCTATGGGACAAGCTGCCTGGGGGGAGTTACAGACCTTAGTCCTGGAAACCTTCCCCACCTGTGAGGGCACTAGGAAGGGCATCTATTGGGAAAGAAACAAGTAAACAGACCAATGTGGTTTTGTTCTTTTCAAAGTAAATGCTCTGGTATCATCAGGAAAAAAAAAGTTATTAACCATTCATAACACATGTAAATTATGCATTCTATTCCTGGGGGGGTGGAAAGTTATCAAAATTTTTTTTAATAGTCAGCTACCCCTCAGCATTTGGGGATGTCCAGTGGGGTGTCTCCATGGTGTTTTTTCCGCTGAGAAGTCACTCAGGATGGTTAGAGAGCCCGGGGTGTATCTCAGGTTCCTCTCAAAAGTGTCTCCACTTAGTATAAGATTATAAGTATCTTCACTTAGAATAAGTATATAGATTGTTGAAAGAAATGATTCGAAGCTTCTAGTTGATACTTTTTAAAATACTTAAAAAAAAAAAAACAACACAAACCACTATCCATCTTTACGTGATTAGTAAATTAGAGCATCTGGGATGGAAATGATTAAAAAATCACAAGTAAACAAAATAGTCATGTTCTGGACAGCCTTTAAAAAACACGCCATCAGCAGTAGCCACCCAAACCCAGCTGTACAGTCACCACCGCTCAGAGCAGGTTTCCCTGGGGATGGGACAAGTGCGGTTCTTCCTGGCCAAGCCCCTCCGGTAGGATCTCGCCCTGAGACCGCCGTTCTCAGCTTCCAATCTGGCATAAAGCATACTTTTTAAAGTTACACCTTCATTTGTCACTTACTAGAATACTTTGATTCTTAGAAGGGAAACAAACATTTCAACGAGGAATTCACTAGGAAATGAATTTGAAGCTCGTGTTACACAATGCCTATACCTTCCGCCTGGATTCAGATTACCGTACCTAGGAAAATGTAGATGTGGGAGGGTCCTAAACACCTACGCAGGGGCCAGCAAAGTCCCAGGGCCACGCAGGATGAACTTCAGGCTTTGCGGGTCCCCTGCTCTCTGCCACGGCTACTCAACTCGGCTGCTTTGGCACAAAAGCAGCCACGGCCAGCGTGTAAAAAATGCCTGGCCAAGAGCCAATCACACTTTCCCGACGAAGGCCGGCGGCAGGCCCAATCTGGCCTCCAAGGCAGTGTGCTGACCCTGCTGAGCCCAAGCCGAGGTGAGAGCGAGCACCCAGGAGCCCAGAGGGAGCAGAGGGGACCCGGCGCCTACTTACCGGTGACTACTCTGGAAGCTGTCGGTGCTGCGTGGCTGAGGCCGCCTTCGCCGGCTGGGTGGGGGCCGGGAGGGTGAGGGGGCGGGGGCATGCTGGGCCGGTTCCTCGGCTTTGGCACCGGCCTCGGTCTCGGCAGGGTGCCAGTGTGTGGCTGTGCAGTCTCAAGGTGACTCACCGCCGGGGTCTGAGACGCCGGCAGGCTGGGATTCTGTTTTGCCAGGGGCGGGGTACTGGGGGGCGTTGGTGTCTGGGGCGGGGTGTGAGGCGGCTGCTCAAGTCCATGCTCACTGGGCAACGCCACGGGGTTGGGAGGGCCCTGGCCACCAGGCTTGCTGTGCGCCAGCGGCGAGGCCTGCGTCGGAGGCTGCGGCGGCGGGTGACTGGGAGCTTGGATCGGAGACAGGCTGCTGGAGTACCTCCGGGGTGCCGAGAGCTGGGCGGCGGCCGAGGGCTGGCCCGGAGCCTGGCCTGCGTGCTGGGGGGGAGGAGAAGGACTCCGGGTGGACGGCTTTGGGGACAGGCTAGGTGGAAGCTGAGATGTTCCTGGAGAACTCTGGCCCCCGGAATGGCCAGGGGGTGGGTTTCCTGGCTTCGGGGGTGCTGGAGCTGGCTTTTTAACAGCTGCACAAAGGAGAAAAAGACCTTTCAGTAGGAGCACAGTGACAGCCAACGCTGCCTTAGCCGGGAGATGGAGGGCGAGCTCATGTCGATGCCACGCACCCAGTGCGACGGGGGCAAGGGCACCTCGCTCTGTCTCTTCCCCCCAAAACCTGCAGTCCAGGTGTAATCATCAGGCAAACCGAGAGACTGTTCCGGGTTGTCAGGGCCATGAACACACAGGGGAAGACAGAGGAACTGGCACACAGCAGACTAAGGAGATGTGATGACTAGAGGCCGAGTACTCCCCTGAACGGGATTCCAGGACAGAAAACGGACATCCGTGGGAAATCTGAACCAAGTCTGAAGTTAACAGCAATGTACTCATGTTGGTTTCTGAGCTGGGAAAAATGCAGCACAGTGATGTCAGAGGCCAAGAACAGGGAAACTGGCTGAGGGGTGCATGGGAACTCTTGTATGTTTCATCTTTGCAACTTTTCTGTGAGCTTAAAATTCCTCTAAAATAAGGTTGATTTAAAAAAACTAAAGAGGCCTGTGCTGTGGCATAGCAGGTTAAGCCATCGCCTACAGCACTGGCACCCCATATGGGCACCGGTTCAAGTCCCAGCTGTTCCACTTCTGATCTGGCTCCCTGCTAATGTGCCTGGGAAAGCAGTAGAAGATGGCCCAAGTCCCTGGGCCCCTGTATCCACTTGGGAGACCCAGAAGAAGCTCCTGGCTTCGGCCTGGCCCAGCCCTGGCAGTTGCAGCCATTTTGGGAGTGAACTAGCAGATGGAAAACCTCTCTCTCTCCTTCTCTCTCTCTCTGCCTTTCAAATAAATAAATGAATCTTAAAAACAACAACTAAATGCATTATACATACAGAGGCCTCTACAGGCCTGTCGTTTTAAAAGTTCATTTAGAAGTCTCAAGAACAGCAGCCAACCTGCCAGCAGCCCCAGTGCCCTCTCACTCGGATTCCCTGAGAGCCTGGGGTGACAGGGAGACAGGCAAAAACAGCCCTGCCCAGCAGACTGGTCTACCTTGACAGGCCACAGCCCCAGGCCATCTTCTCCTACAGGGTTTTGGTTGTTTTATTTTTTATTTTTTTAAGTTTCAGAAAGTCTTCCAATTCCAGAGTCATCCGAGTTAATAGACAGATCCAAGATAAAAGTACAAGGAAAGCTAGAAAGGCTGCCTGGCTGCCTTAGGACTACTCTGCAGAGAGCCAAGCCACACTTCTCTCTTCCCTAAACCAGCTGAGACTGGGCTGGGAGCCTGGCAGTGGGCAGAGGAGGATGGACAAGGGCAGACCTGGAAACCAGGCCTCCAGCCGCTCCCAGCAGGAGGGTAGAAAGGAGAGTTCAGCATTTTAAAAATCCTCTTGGCAGCTTACTGCTCCCCAAGAAAGGGAGAAGGAAAGGAAAGCAAGAAGGACACGGGGCCCACGCCCTGACACCAGCGCCAGGTGGCCCCCTTCCTGTGTTATCTCACGTGACTGAGTCTCCAGGCTCACTGCAGGGCAGGACTGCTGTCCACACCCCACGGCAGAGAGGCTGAGTGTTTCGCGAGAAGCCCACACACACAGCTAACACGCGGCAGGACAGAGACTCACAGCCACGCCAGGGGCACTCCCTGGACTCCTCTTAGCTCTTCCTCCCTCCTGCACTGCTAGGTTCCCCGTGCTCAGGGCCCAGGATTGACGAAAGCCAAGTCGGCTCTGCCGGCCCAGGACGCTGAACCCCGGCACTCAGAAGATCCTGCCCTCCAGCAGCAGCCGGCTTTCAGAGGATGGGACCCTGGTAATATCACCTGTACTGTGGCTGCCAGGAGCACCTTTTAGAAAAACACCGAGTTTTCAGGCACGCCTGAGCGTGAGCATCTTCTATGCTGAGGGAGATTCTCACTGGACACATTTTTAGGGGGCTACAGCATTGTTCTAAGTTCAGTGAACAAGTGAAGAACTAACTAAGCTCTGTTTAGGAAAAAAAAAAAAAAAAAAAAAAAAACCTAGTTCCACCAGGTTTGCGGAGCCACCAGGAGGCCTGGGCTGTGGAGGGAGACATGGACCTGCCCGCAGCACCTGCCACTCTGGCTCTGTGCTCTTCTCTGAACTGGCCTCTGTGTGAGAGCAGCTACGGAGCACTGACCTCCCTGAGCCCGTGTGGAAGCAGTCGCTGCAACCTTATCAAACCCTTGGTTACGTGTGTGGCCTTGGAATTTTTTATTCTCTAAGGAGTCAGGGTGTCTGTACCCCAACCACTGCGACTAGAGGTTTTGCAACAACAAAACTACTATTTGTTCTATTTCCTCAGTCTTGGCTATGGAGAAAATGATAAAAAGAATGTGGACTCAGAAATGCGTTCACTACATGCAAAAGGCACATGCTGTAACAAATTCACTGTTTCTGGAGCTAACGAAAAGCACAAGCCACTCTGCAGAGGAGTCGTCCACACTCCGGTAAATGAAGTCAGGCGCAAGACAGGGGCCCTGGTTCACGTGGAATTCATGTCTTTGTTGAATCATGGTTCTTTCTACACTGAGGTTTCTCGGTCTGAGCCCTCCTGCACCGAGGGTCCAGGTGTGCCTTTGCTGGGGCTGCCCTGTGCGTTGTAGGGTGTTTCCCAGCATCCCTGGCCTCTTCCCATCAGGTACCTAGGGCAGCCACGGCCCACACATACATACCTTCTGTGACAGCCAAATGTCTCCACGCATTACCAAATGTCCCAGAGCGGAGGGCAAAATCACCCCAGCTTTCTAGACCTAAGAGGCACTCAGACCCACAAAAATGTATCGAGGCATGGTACAGGTTGGGAACTGTGGTACATGAGACAGGTAAGCGCCCAGCTCGCTGAGAACTACCTAGGGAGACTGGCAATACATTAAAAGGCAGAGTTTAAAATTTCAGATGGAGGCCGGCGCCGCAGCTCACCAGGCTAATCTTCCGCCTTGTGGCCCCGGCACACCGGGTTCTAGTCCCGGTCAGGGCATCAATCCTGTCCCGGTTGCCCCTCTTCCAGGCCAGCTCTCTGCTGTGGCCAGGGAGTGCAGTGGAGGATGGCCCAAGTCCTTGGGCCCTGCACCCACATGGGAGACCAGGAGAAGCACCTGGCTCCTGCCATCGGATCAGCGCGGTGCGCCGGCCGCAGCGTGCCTACCGCGGCGGCCATTGGAGGGTGAACCAACAGCAAAAGGAAGACCTTTCTCTCTGTCTCTATCTCTCTCTCACTGTCCACTCTGCCTGTCAAAAATAAAAAAATAAAAAATAAAAAATAAATAAAAAAAATAAAATTTCAGATGGAGAAAAAGGCTTGGAAAGCAAGAGTGGCAGGGAGGTCATTTGACACAGGTTACGATGCTGCTTGGGACACCAGTATCCTGTATCAGTGCCTGGGTTCAAAACGTGGCTCTGCTTCTGACGCCAGCTTCCTGCAGACGCGTATCCTGGGAGGCAGAAAATGAGGGTCCAAGTACGTGGGTTCCTGCCATCGATGTGGGAGACCTGGATGGAGCTCCTGGCTCCCAGCTTTGGCCTGGTCCAGCTGTTGCAGGCATTTGGGCAATGAGCCAGCATACAGCAAATCAATCTTGCTCCCTTTCTCCCTGTCCTCCCTCTGTCTGTTTCTCCTTCTCCTTCTGTCATTCTTTCAAATAAATGTGTGTGTGTGTGTGTTCAAAAAAGGACCTCATGAGGATACAGGACAAAATGTCTTGGAAGAGAAAGCGAGCCCAGAAGCTCCAAGGAGGGTGTGAGTTTAGTATAGACATGGACAGTGAGCACAGTATGAGAGAGGGGGTGCAGTCTAAGAGCTGAGCTCAGGGAGAGGCTGGGTTGCCAGGTAGAGGACCAATGGGAAGACAGGCAGGAGCAGTTCAGATACTGCTAAGCAGGACCCAGATAGCCCTGACCTCAGTTCAGAGGGGACAGTGGCTCCGCAGCCCTCAAGACCTGGCAGTACAGAGGCTGTGGTGGTTCCTGCCAAGCGAGGCGCACTTCTGTAGAGAGAATTGTCTGTGAAGCTTTGCCGCTCCTAAGGGAAACCATGTTCTTACAGGTCTGCGTCTCTGCTCTTGATTCAGCCATCTTTTTCTTTCAAGGTTTTCCCCTTCAGCGACTGACTGTCCCCATTGCATTTTGTGACAGACACGGAGATCTGTGCAAATCCTTGTACCCGCTGCAGGGCAGCGTAAAGGCAGTACTGACCTCGGCGCAGCGTGTGAGGGCTGGGGCCCGCCGCACTGTGCGCGGGGCCCACCGAGAGCTGGTGGGAGCCGGCAGCTGCCTGGGCCTGGCTCTGGCCAGTGGTCATCGGGCCGCTGTTTCTCGCTGGTGCAGGCACAGCTGCAGGTGCAGGGTCCTTGGGTTTGGGAGGACTAAGGGGAATAAAAGTCAAGTTAGACGTCAAACACTGCCAGCCAGGAAGGCTAAAACCTATTAGCAAACCCAAGATTCCAGCCGAGTTTGCCCGTCACCAGGCACAGAGTGGGACATTTCCAATAGCTCTCGCTGAGTCTGGAAAGCTAACGGGTCACGCACGTGGTGCCACAGAGGTCTCCGGACTTTATGAGGCTGGTTGCCTCAGACGGGCCCCAGGAACTCTGTCCTCAGCTGTCATAGACACCCTGTCAAAGCAGCCAACAAGGAACTGCCACCTCTACCCTGCTTGTACTTAAGTTGGGCAATAGCAAAACAAAAGAATAAAAAATAAATAAAGGTCTTCAGAATTTTGACACGTACACCACAGTAAACGATTCAAAGTCCCAATCGGGTGGTAGGTGGCAGGGCAGAGAGCAGAACCGTTAGTGAAATGTGCACAAAAACATTCGCAGAATAGAAAACCAGCGAGCAAACTGATGGCGGACATCCCCCCATGTGCCTGCAGTGAGGACTATTTGCTGTTTTAAATAACGAGGGGGAGTGACCTTGATGAAGCAAACAGTGTCAGGGGCAAGTGAGGCTCTAGGAATCTGCGTAAATTCTTTTTCTCAGACAAACAAACAAAAAATTCAAACCAAGATGAATACATGTGTGGAAGAGCAGTCACTGACAAACCAACGAGGAGGCTATGGTGAGTGTATGACGCCCTACGAAGTTGTAAGCCGTAAAGCCTTAATGTTTCTTAAGCAAAACGTGAGCTTCCCCGCTTTCCGGGAGTAAAGAAGGGATTGGGAACGCACAAGGCATTCAGAGGCCAGTGGTGACCGAACACAAGCAAATTCACACCCTGTGGGCTCTCCCTCAGCCACTGCAAGGAATCTGCCCAGGCACATGCATCTCTGCACCCAGGAAAAAAATGGATGGGTAAACAGGCCAGCCTGGTTTCACATACTTTTATAAGGGGATTTCCGAAAGTTCATGGAAAAAGAGTTAAAAGATGGTTATTTTGGTGCAAAAAAAAAAGTTGAAACCCAAGCATATGTTTTTCATAATGCACATTTTCCATGAACTTGTTCGAGACCCTTCACATTTTATTTCAAATACACTTAGTGCTTTGCAGGTGGCCAAAACAAAGCAAATGACAAGGAAACTGCAGCACACACAGCAGAGCTCTTCTGCAGCAGCTGCTGGTTTGATCCAGGACAGATACCACCTGCAGTGGCCTCTGGGGGCCATCTGCTCAGGGCAGCGTGGGGAACTGAAAGAACACAGATTAAATAAAGATCTCAGGTTCGAAGGCACCTTCTTGTAGAGTTGCTATACATCTGGGCCCACTCTTGGTGGCTTTTCAAGTGGTTAAGCAACCTAATAAGCCTTTTTAAGAAAAAATAACCACTGTGTTTTCTAACTTTTACTTATGTGTCAATTTCCATACAGAACTGAAAGACCCAAGGGGTGTGGGAAGTCACAGTCACCTCCTGTGCCTGCATGATGCCTGGCACGTTTCAGTTACTCCGTAGATGTCTGATTAAATAAAACAACGAATGCTGGGAATATTATTACCTGACAAGCTGCTACACTGGAATGCTGACTAGTTAGCACAATGGATGACAAGAAGCAAATGGTAGCACTGACAGTTACACATCAGACAAGGAAACAAAGTTTATCATTCTGTTAGACACCTGTTGGCTTCCAGCACCAAAGCAGCATGGCAAAGAATGTACACAAGTGCTGTTTTTTTTTTTTTTTTTTTTAAACAGAAAAGGAAGCAAGCGATTCGCAGTCCTTTTTCCGTCCTTTGCCAACTGGAGGAGTGAACGCAAATCTGGTTCACTCCACGCTACAGTGGTTCTTTGGGCGTGGATGCCAGACCCAAAGGGGACCACGTGCCAAGAGCCCCGGGGCCCCCAGCCTCCACTCCCAGCAGAAGTTGGCCTCCTTACCTGCTGTCGCCCGGGCTCAGCCCCTGCTCCAATGTGCCCGCAGAGGAGGGGACAGCCCCACCCCCTGAGCTGCTTTCAGCCCTAGAGCCCTGGGGAGGGGGCTCTGGGCCCGCTGGAGCCAAGGTGCTGCCATCTGTGGGTGGGAGTGGCGGCTGGAAAGCGGGGGACATGTGCTTTCTATTTAGAGTGCCACCCCGCCGGTGGGCCTGGAAGTCCATAAGCTTCACACCAAAGCTACACAGAGAGAAGAAACAGTCAACACACCATGCGAGCCGACCACGGAGACAGAAGCCCATCGGTCCACACGTGTTCCAACCACACGTGGGACGGCCACCCAAGCTGCCCGGCATGCAGATCAAGGTCACCCCTATCACTGAGGCCGGCAACTCAACTTGGCTGCAAATCTGAGCCAAGCCAACACATGCAGCGCTGGACAACGTCCCGGGCAAAAGCAGCTGAGAGCAAACAGGCAGGCCTTGTCCTGAGTGCAGGATGCTAAGGTGTTTATTTCTACACTACGGAATTCCATCTCAAAACTGTGCTCGGGGAGTGCGGTGGAGGCTGAGTCCAGGAGGCCACCTGGTGGCCGTGGGAGGTCATGACGCTAGGATGCGCTGTGCAAGCTTCCGTAGCTGCATGTGAAACAACGCATGGCAAAGATGCATAGGCCTGGAAGGCAGCTGCTTTGGGAAGGGCCTGGTGTCTGGAGAACAGCACGGAAGGCAGACTCGCTTCTCCCAGAAGCCCTTGGTATCTGAACTTGAAAACTCACGTTTTGAAGCCCTTGGGCTTGAAAGTTTCCATGGCCCCTGGGCTCGTGCTTACTGGGCGGGCTGCCACCCAGGCGAGTGGCTGACAAGTGTGTGTCACAAGCTCACTGGACTCAGAACGCTGCACTTTACAACCTAAAGTCTGTGAAAGTTATTTTGTTACGGGTGGCATCCGTCTTTAGGAAACACTACTGACGTGTGTGAGGAAGGGCTCGGATGAGCAAAACTTCTGTACAGAATAATGTAGGTTTCAGAGCGCAGAACGGCAAAGTAAAGCATTTCCCTTTGCTGAGCATAAAAACCCCACACAAAGCAAAACCAAACAAACATCCTGCTGTAGGACTTGCTGATTAAGAAAAAAACAAGAGCGTATTGTTCAGTTTGTGAAACTGTTTGCAGCAATATTGTCACATATAAGCAAGGAAAGCGCGCTCCTCCTGAAAGGCCTCTTAGCTCTTTGCATTACGGGTGAATACAGCGGCATTGCATCATACACACTGGGAAGGCTGGCAGCTGAAGGCCAGAAACTCACAATTTTAATTACCCTCAGAAGAGTCCCACAAATTTCCCATGAAGCATATAGGGAAATACTGCTTCTCACTCGGCCCAACCACCCTTTCCTTCCAGAACTGGCAAATACTGAGGCTTCGCCAGAACATCAAATTCAGTGGCTGGCTTGACTGTGAAGCCAAGTCGCACAGAAATAGCCCACCCAATGTCAAATCACACAACTCACGGAGAGAGGTGAGCTGTTCTCACATTCGTCCCAGACACAAGTCCACGCTATTTAGTTATTTTTCCTTCCTCTCTTGTTGGGTGGATTTGTAGCGTGTGTATGATGCTGTTCCACTGTGGGGCTGCCCAGAGACCACCAAGTTAAGCTCACATGTTAACTGACAAGCTACCTGTTTTACTCTATAGTCAGGCTAAGGCTCAGAATGACCTACAACATGAAAACTGCGTGGGTTCTTCCAGTCACAGATGCACAGGGGCCACTCTCGAATCACAAGCTCACTGTGCCGATACGAGATACTGCAGGTCTAACGATTCTCCCACATGGAATCTACTGCTGGTTTGGAAGTGACCAGCTCTCAACACACCTTTCCTTCTTCACCAAGTCTCCTTCCATCACCGCCATGCTGGCAGGCCGCTTCCTTTCCAGGGTCCCTGAGTCAGAGTCGTTTCCAGTGTGGGATGAGTGATGATTAGAATTCGGGGTGGCAAGAGGTACGAATGCTTCTGATACATTAAACTCCACCTCTAGAAAAAGACAAATAAACAAACGCATGAGCCCCGGAGCAAGGGGGGTCAAGGGAGCTCTAAGACACCCCCACTGGAACAGGAGCTCCTCCTTCAGTCTGGAAGTAGTAGCTGCAGGTGCTCGCATCTTAAGAATGATTTCTCAAGCCAGTGGGAAGTAAAGTATGAGAACCAGAGATAGGGGAAGTGGCACGATTCGGAATATGCGTTACACAACTCATCTGCTTTCTCTTTCATCGTTTAAAAAAAAAATCATGGGAAAAATCAGAGTGCCTGGGTTTGAGTCCCAGCTCTGCTTCCAATTCCAGCTCCTCTCTAATGTGCACCAGGGAGGTAGCTGGCGATGGTTCAAGTAGCTGAGTCTCTGACACCCACGTGGGAGAGCTGGAATGAGTTCCAGGCTCCTGGCTTTGGCCTGGCTCAGTCCTAGCTGTTGTAGGCATTTGTGGAGTGAACCAGCATTCAGAAGATCTGTCTCATTCTGTGTCTGTCCTCATTCACATAAAACAGAAGAGGACAATGAGCACAGATTACTCACTCGAATCACTCACACAGTGAGAGACAGCTACGCCTCGCCATCAAGTAGAACTACAAGGCACGGTCAAGGGCACACTACCTACAGAGCACACGGGAATCCCCGCCTCGAGGGAGTCTTGGGTGGAATGCGAACAAGCACTCACCCATCACGTCTCTGCTGGGCAACCTGCAGGAGTGAGGACGGAGTCTGATGGCCGGGCGACAGCACAGCCCCAAGCAGGGAGCTTGCCCCTCACTGCACCTGGCAGCTGGGAGTAGGGCTGGGAGCTCCAGACTCCCAATATTTGCTCCCTCAGAACCCCCAAAAGAAGCCACAGGAGAACCTCTTGGGACCCCAGGACTACATCAACCCTGGCTTGAAAATCTGTCACCTATAGGGTGAGATGTTAATTCTCTGACAGAGCCAACTCAGGCCTTCGGAAACGCCCCAGTCAACCTCTCTGCTTTATCTTACAGCTCTGCACACATCTACCTACCTGGCTAGAGAAATGGAAGGCTCTCTTCCAAGTGGAATACTCGTGCATACTCGATGCTGGCTCCCACACAAAGCAATCCCAGTGCCCGAATGTGCTGAACACCTGGTGCCTCAATTTGCCATACCTGTCCTCCTCACTTGCCATGTGGGCTAATTTATCTGTGCACGTCGCTCCCTTCTCCAGGGAAAGCAGCACGTCTCCCCAGCAGTACAGCACCCAGTGGGTGTTCAATATACACTGGCTGAATGTGTTTTAGTGAAGCTAAGTGAAGTGCAACGTGATAGGGTTACCAGTATGTCCAAATATGAATGCAAGAGAACGTTTGGAAAGAAGTCGGAAATAGCACGATCAATTCAGTAACTGTGAAAGGTTTACCAACCTAGTTTCTCCTCTAAAAAGACTTTTCAGAGAGTTATCATAATGCTCCGGCGTTACCTTCAGGGAAGAACCAGTCGGCGTGCTGAATGATGGGCTCGATCACCGCGACCACGTGCACGGATGTGGCCGCTGCCATTTCGGCGAGCGTCCTGCACAGGAAGGTCACAAAATTAAAATGCTTCCCCCGTAGGTTGTCGGGACAACTGAGCTATTTTTAAAGGGTAACACAACTAAATACAGATTAAAAAAAAATAAATCCAGCAGGTTCTGGCCTATGAGTGTAGCAGTGATCATCCAGAAGAAAAATTACCCAACTCCCTGTTGCTCCTTAGTCCGTCCATATTGATAACCGCTACCGTCTGCATGCAGCCGTGAGCAGGCACGGCGGGCAATGATGGTGTGTTCAAAATGCTGGTTTTAAGCTGGTTCAGAAGAAGGGTTGCATTTTCCCACTGGAACAGCTGTACATGTGGTAGGCACTGCCCAAGACTGAAGATCAAAAACCAGTTTTTCCCCAGGAGGGTGCACTGCTAGAGCATGCCCCGTATTAGAACACAACACCAGGCCGGCGCCGCGGCTCAACAGACTAATCCTCCTCCTTGCGGTGCCGGCACACCGGGTTCTAGTCCCGGTCGGGGCGCTGGATTCTGTCCCGGCTGCCCCTCTTCCAGGCCAGCTCTCTGCTGTGACCCAGGAAGGCAGTGGAGGATGGCCCAGGTGCTTGGGCCCTGCACCCGCATGGGAGACCAGGAGAAGCACCTGGCTCCTGCCTTCAGATCAGCACGGTGTGCCGGCCACAGCGCGCTGGCCGCAGCGGCCATTGGAGGGTGAACCAATGCCAAAAGGAAGACCTTTCTCTCTGTCTCTCTCTCTCACTGTCCACTCTGCCTGCCAAAAAAAAAAAAAAAAAAAAAAAAAGGAACACAACACCTGAAGCCCCACGTCTATACTTATGGTCATCACACATACGGACTGGTGCCAAGATGACTGCCCAGAGATTCAAAATGCCTCATGCCAGGTCTCAAAAGGAAGACAGTAAGACAGAAGTGGAGCTGGCGCTGTGACACATAAGGTAAAGCTGCCACCTGCAGTGCTGGCATCCCATATGGACGCTGGTTCGAGACCCAGCTGCTCTATGTCTGATCCAGCTCTCTGCTATGGCCTGGGAAAGCAATAAAAGATGGCCCGATTCCTTGGGCCCCTGCACCTGTGTGAGAGATCCAGAAGAAGCCCCAGGTATCAGATTGCCATAGCTCTGGCCATTGCAGCCATCTGGAGAGTGAACCAGCAGATGGAAGTCTTCTTCTCTCTCTCTCTCTCTCTCTCTCTCTCTCTCTCTGTGCCTCTGCCTCTCAAACAGTCACCATCCCTGCTGTCAAGGCTCACTTTCCAGGTGGTAGTGAGGACACCACAGAAGCCAACGACCTGCAAAAGGCCCGACATTTACGGAGCGCCTGCCATGCTTCAGGTTCTTTCCCCCATCAACAACCTGCTCTGAGGCCTATCTTACAACTGAGGACACCCGATTGCTATGGAGCTTTGCCCTCACATCCGACCGCCTCAACCTGTCCCTTCTCTCATACTCCACTCTGACCACTTCTCCCATCAGAACACCTGCGCCCCATCTTCCAGTCACACAGAAGTTCTAGCTCCTTTCAAATCCAGCATAAAACACAAGCTCTGGCTGCGATTCAGCCTTCCCCCTTCCATCCCAGGTGGATTCTGATTGGTTTTTGCACCTTACAGCCCTGCTGGCCTGGGGAGAAAGTCCAGTCATATTTTTTTCCAAGGATTTTTTTTTTCTTTAAAGAGATTTCTTATGCATTTCGTGTATTCTGGACATTTCTGGGGGAACGCCTTCATCATTTGTGAACTGCCTCTTGTCTAAGGTGCTTTCCGACAGACAACCATTTAGCTTTTATAAAGTTAATTTTAAATGTATTGCTTTTTGCACTCTTTTTATGCTTAGAAAACTCTGCTTCAAACCAAAAGCTAGCAAATATTTTATCTGCCACCTGTACCACTTGTATGCCATCACATTTTATGTTTACCTCTTCGATGTGCCTGGGTTTATTTGCTATAAGATACAATCTATATAATTAACTTTGTACACCTACTTTAATTTGGCTTTATGATACTGGTCTTTTTAGATTTTTTTTTTTTTTTGACAGGCAGAGTGGACAGTGAGAGAGAGACAGAGAGAGAAAGGTCTTCCTTTTTGCCGCTGGTTCACCCTCCAATGGCCGCTGTGGCCGGCGCACCGCACTGATCCGAAGCCAGGATCCAGGTGCTTATCCTGGTCTCCCATGCGAGTGCAGGGCCCAAGCACTTGGGCCATCCTCCACTGCCTCCCCGGGCCACAGCAGAGAGCTGGCCTGGAAGAGGGGCAACCGGGACAGAACCCGGTGTGCCGGCGCCGCAAGGCGGAGGATTAGCCTGTTGAGCCGCGGCGCCGGCGATCATTTTATACTTTCTGAGACAAAACTAGACACATGAATGGTGAGCGGTGACAGAAAGACTCTGATTCACAGAAGTCACTGCACTTTTAACAGAAACGTGAATGGTTCTTGACTCTACGAAGTTGAGCAGCAGGAGGCAGGCGGAGCGTGATGGCTCCGGACACTGGGCTCTACCACTTCCCTGCTGTGCAAATCTCTTGTCCCATGACTGAGCATCCCCACCTGCAAAAGGAGGGCAGCAGCGCCCACTCCCCAGGCTGTCTGTGAGGACTACGCGAGCTCATCATCGCGCCCCCGGCACCGTGGCGACCTCCCAGAAGCTTTCTGGCTCATCTCCCTGACCCTTTTCCTTTCTTCACCCTACACTTCTCAGCACCAACTAAACTCCCTCTAGATGCAATTTAGTCAAGACCACCATGGGTCTGGCGCTATGGCATAATGGGTAAAGTTGCTGGTAGTGCCAGCATCCCACAGGGGCACCGCTTCAAGTCCTGGATACTCCACTTCCAAGCCAGCTCTCTGCCATGGCCTGGGAAAGTAGTGGAAGATGACTCAAGTCCTTGGGTTCCTGCACCCACATGGCAGACCTGGAAGAAGCTCCTGGCTCTTGGCTTTGGATCAGTCCATTGTAGCCATCTGGGGAGTGAACCAGCGGATGGAAGACCTCTCTCTCTGCATAACTCTGATTTTCAAATAAATAAATAAATCTTAAAAAAAAAAGAAAAAAAAGGCCACCTTCTGCTTTGGAATCCTGACAGCATCCTCATGCCTTGGAAAGTGAGCTCCAGACACTTCAGGAGGACACGCGAGGCCCCTCGTGACCTGGCTCAGCCTGCCCAGCCACGACCTGGGTTCCCTGTCTTCAAGTCATCAAAGCACAGCTCAAGTGCCATTCCCTAACCAGAGCTTTCCCTGAGCTTGTCAGCCTGGATTCTGTCCTTCTTCTGTGTTGTCATCACACCTCATAGCGCCTGATACAGAAGGATGGCAGAACAGGACAGTGTGCCCCTTTTGTGAGCAGACTGTGCTAAAGACACATGAGAGACAGCAGATACAAGAAGGGCACCCTGATCGCCCTCTTCTTCCTGAAAGCAAGAGATACACTCCCCGGTGAAAGATGCCCTCCTCGTGTGGGGAACAGACTGTAACACCAAGAGGGCATCTGAAGACAAGCCCTGGCGAGCTGACCCTTATCTTCTCGTTACCTGCCCCAGGCCAAGCCCCTTTTTGCTTTCTCACATTTTTATGATTTACTACTTTTGGTCCAACTTAGTATGAAGGTATTTCAAAAAGCTTGTGAGAAAATGGAATTCTAAGATAAGTTTAGGGGCGGGTGTTTCGCACAGTAGTTGGGATACCCATGTCCATATGAGAGTTCTGGGCTCGAGTCCCAGCTCCACTTCCAATCCAGCTTCCCACTACTGTGCACCCTGGGAGGCGGCAAGGGATGGCTCAGGTATTTAGATCCCTGCCACCTCCGTGGGAGACTTGGACTGAGCTCTGGGCTCCTGGCTTTGGCACTGCTTGGCCCTGGCTATTGTGGGCATTGCAGGAGTAAACCAGTGGATGAAGAATCTCTTTTTGTCTCTCAGTCCTTCTGCCTTCCAAATAAAAGGAAAATAAATTTTAAAAAAGCACCTTGCTTTAGTGTAGAAATGTTGAAGTCTACAGATTTGAGGGATCTTCAAAACATTCATGGAAAGTGCATATTAGGAAAAAGTCATCATGCATGGATTTAAAAAAAATTTTTGCACTCAAATAAATATCTTTTAATTCCATTTTTCCACAAGCTTTTTGGAGTCCTCTTGTTTATTCTCTAAGTGCTTAGCTCTAATTTCCCCTTTAGGTTTTCATTTTCCCATGGGAGTTCCTATGTACATATAAAAGCCTGTATACACTTCTCTCCTACCCATCTGTATTATGTCAATGTAATTTCCAGGCCCAGCCAGAGACCCTGGAGGGCCCAGGTAAAGGTTCTCCTCGCTGCTGCTGCAGACACACATGCCCAGATGTGTGTCGTCAGTGACAGCGCTGTAGCCATGGAGGTGCTGGAAGGCCCAAGCGCTGGGCTCTTTGAAGACTGGGATGATGTCTCGCAGGACTTTGTGTGACCTCACAGCTGCTTTCCAACAACGCTGGCTGAATGGAAAAATCAACTCTGCCACACCTCGAGGTGCATCTTGAAGCAGACTGTGTATCTCAAGTTATACTTCTGTTCATCTCGTATGACGGGAAGAAGAAATTACAGCTATGGGGTATGGGGAGAGATTACTTACCCTTCATTCTTGGCCCATAACAAGTTGGGGCCTAACACGATGGCGATGTTGCTGGGAGTCATTTTATTAACGTCACTGGTCTGAGCAAGCTTTGCAAGGAACTTGATTAAATACCTGTGAAACAAAAGAGAATAGGCAAGAGCATCCCGTCTAGAACACCTGTAAGAATGTTCTTCCTGCCCAGTTGCCCAGGGGTCAGCTGCACTAAATCAGAAGCTGGGGGCCGGTGTGTGGCAGAGCAGTTTGTTAAGCAGCCGCCTGTGGCACCAGCATCCCATATGGGCGCTGGTTCAAGTCCCGGCTGCTCCACTTCCAATCCGGCTACCTGCTAATGCACCTGCAAAAGCAGATGACTAGTGGGCTCAAGATATTTTTTAAATATAAACATAGTAAAAAAAAAAAAAAAGTACAGGTATATGGCTTAAAGAAGCCTGTACTTGAACATGATTGATGCTGTATTATGAGAATATCCAATTTACCACATATATTCTTTCATACAAGGGTACTTAAAAAAAGCACATGGCAAATGGCATTATTAATTTATTTCGGTACACAGAAAATCCGAAATCCAAGTGTATTTTTTCGTAATACGTATGTTCCAAAAACTTGCTGAAGATCCCTTATTTAAGTACAACAGCATAAAAGTAAAAACTTACAAAAACACTAGAAATTATACTTCAGTTTCCACCACATCTGAGATTCTAAACTAAGTGTGTTTATTATAAACTGCAACCTATTCATAAGGCAAGGTTGATATTTTAGGCATTAAAATGGGATATATGCTTAGTGATCAGCCTGAGACTTGAAGGTCAAATAACATCCCAGTGCATCACCTGCAAAGTATTTGTGGCCTCTGACCACGTCCTCTTAGAATGTTGTTTTTGGTTGTAAATGACCTCTCCCTTTTCGCTACATATACTCAAACCTACATTTTAAATCAAAGGGAGAACAGAGAAAGGGTTCTAGAAGTCTGTCCCATAGTCAATTTTCTTAGGAGTATAATTATTTATTTTTTTGACAGGCAGAGTTAGAGAGAGAGAGACAGAGAGAAAGGTCTTCCTTTTTCTGTTGGTTCACCCCCCAAGTGGCTGCTATGGCCGGTGCACTGTGCCGATCCGAAACCAGGAGCCAGGTGCTTCCTCCTGGTCTCCCATGCGGGTGTAGGGCTGAAGGACCTGGGCCATCCTCCACTGCACTCCTGGGCCACAGCAGAGAGCTGGACTGGAAGAGGAGCAACCGGAACAGAACCGGCGCCCCAACCAGGACTAGAACCCGGGGTGCCAGCGCTGCAGGTGGAGGATTAGCCTAGTGAGCCGTGGTGCTGGCCAGGAGTATAATTCTTCCATAAAGCAGGGGTGAAGAGAATCTTGGCCGTGGGCTGTGTGAAGCCCAGAGTCATTTGGTCTGACCCTCACAATGCAACCACAGGTGGGACTTCAAATTTAGTAAATCTCTAGCAGGCTGATTTTTAAGTTGATTATTTTGGATGGCCCATGGATGATGCTACAAATATCCAAATGGCCCTTGGCAGAAAAAAAGGTACCTCCTCCCCACTTGCCCTAAAGTAACACATAATCTTTTTTTTTAAATTTTTTTTTTATTTTTTGACAGGCAGAGTGGACAGTGAGAGAAGAGAGACAGAGAGAAAGGTCTTCCTTTGCCGTTGGTTCACCCTCCAATGGCCGCCACAGCCGGCGCACCGCGCTGATCCAAAGGCAGGAGCCAGGTGCTTCTCCTGGTCTCCCATGGGGTACAGGGCCCAAGCACTTGGGCCATCCTCCACTTCACTCCTGGGCCACAGCAGAGAGCTGGCCTGGAAGAGGGGCAACCGGGACAGAATCTGGCGCCCCGACTGGGACTAGAACCCGGTGTGCCGGCGCCGCAAGGCAGAGGATTAGCCTATTGAGCCACAGCACCGGCCCACATAATCTTCTTTATGATTGAATGTAGTAAAATGTTCATGACCTATTTAAAATAAATTATGTTAACCCCTATGAAAGATATTACAGAATGTGCAACTGTTAATTTTGTCTTTTTTTTTTTTTTTTTTTGACAGGCAGAGTGGATAGTGAGAGAGACAGAGAGAAAGGTCTTCCTTTTTGCCGTTGGTTCACCCTCCAATGGCCGCTGCGGCCGGCGCATCTCGCTGATCCGAAGCCAGGAGCCAGGTGCTTCTGGTCTCCCATGGGGTGCAGGGCCCAAGCACTTGGGCCATCCTCCATTGCCTTCCCGGGCCACAGCAGAGAGCTGGCTTGGAAGAGGGGCAACCGGGATAGAATCCAGTGCTCAAACCAGGACTAGAACCCGGTGTGCTGGCGCCGCAAGGTGGAGGATTAGCCTGTTAAGCCACAGCGCCGGCCTAATTTTGTCTTTTACACAGCAGACAGCTTAGATTCCAAACCTAACAGAGTCACCCAAACTTCTCAAGATAATTATTTTGCTGATAGCTGCAGTGGTAAGAAATAGTTAAGACATCCTATGTACTTAGCCCAGACATGACACGGATGCCTCAGGTGCATCACAACAACATCAAATCCCAGGCTCGGCTGCCCCAAGTTCCTCTCCGAAGCGTTTTTCATGTGCCAGGTTTAGGTGGCGTCTCAGTTGGGGATTAAATATTTCTTCCCCCCACAGTCACTGAACTTGGTTGCTTAATTGACAGAATGCCAATCATACATACCTAAAGTTGACAAAATTTTGTGGTGGTAACTTCTGACACGTTCTCCACAAATCTTGAAGCTTTTTGTCTTGATCCTGCACGCTGAGAACAAACATGTTTTATGCATAACCACACAGCAGAACACATATCAGTTGCACCTGCGTTGACTGGCGGTAAGAACAGTGAGCCACGCAGAGACAACACGTGCAGTGAATTCTGTCTACAGAATGCACGCGTAGCCGTCTGGTTCCAGAGAGTCCGGATCCCCCTCTCCCACGTGCAGCCAGGCACCCGGGAGCCCTGCCTTGCTCTCAAGGCAGCTCAGAGGTTTCAGATGAAGAGGCCTGTTCCTGCGACGCAGTAGGCTCAGGAGCTCTTGGACTGCGCCACGTAGGCACATGAACTCGCAGACACAGAAAAGGGAGGCAGCAGAGCCGACAGCCCACTAGAGGCAGAGCGCTGGGCGCTGACGGCAAGACACGGCTTTGGACTTGAAACGTCCTCCAGAACTGAGCTGTCTGGCAAAGCTGCAGACAGAGGCCCAACGTCATTTTATTCTAGGGGCCAACGATGAGTCACTGGGATGGAGGCCCATGGCGACACTGCTCAACTGAGCAATCACTACACCAGACACCTTCTCTTCCAAGTTCAGAGCAGAGAGGAGTTAAGGTTACGCGCGAAGGAAGCTACCCATGGAAAGAAATCCCATGGTTCTCCTCTCCCTGACACAGACTGTTGGGTTCCATTTAATTCAGTCCCATAAACATCAGTAAAGACAGCAGGCTGGGCCCCACACTGGGTTCCCGGGATACAATGATGGCCAAGAACTTGTGTTTGACTTAAAAACTTTACCACCTACCATGACAAAGCAACTCATTCCACAGTTACAGAGAAAAGCTCAAAGGCAAACACCTGGGATGGACACATGCCCCACCACAGTCACCGGTGAGAACAGACCACTGGTGGCTCACGGCAGCCTATCTAGGGTCCTCACATGGGGAGGGATGGGAGCGGAAGTTAGCTAAGTTCCTCTTCCCTTAGGGGCGAGGCGTTAGGCACCTCAGGGAGGAAATGAGTCAGAACTACGAGGAAAAGGCAACAAGGAGGCTGGCTGGCCGAAGAGAAGCCTCGACCACTTTTTAAACAAGAATGCCCTGTTTAAAGCCAACTGCTTCTACAGAGACCACAGCTGTGGGTGGAGGCAAAGGGCTCTGACCTCCAGCCCTGCCAAGTACTTGCCACAAGCCTGGCCCTGTTCCTTGCCAAGCCTCAGCTTCCTTATCTGTCAAATGAGCACAAGAACACCTGCTATTTATTGTATTAAGTAAGGGTTACGGGAGCTACTGAGGATGAAGGTTAGCGCAGTACTTAGCACATAATAAGTGCTCAGTACACATCAACTAGCACTACTGACGATGTCCCCACCACGCCAGCTGCTCTGCAGGCACACTGTCCCCGGTCAGGAGGACACTTGTCATCAGTTACAGGCTCTTGGTCCAGCCCACTGATGGGGGCACCACTCTGTCTTCAACCAGATCGATCATGAATTCAGATCAGTGCATAAATAGTGACTTTTCTACATTACTGGAAATCAATATTTTCACTCACTCTAAATACAAATAAGGACAGGGGCACATATTATTTAACAAGTGTGCTACTTGAATGCTATTTTATGATCCCCAAAACCAAAATGTCTTAGATATGGGGTACAATGACCTCGTTTCCTTTCACTGTGAACTTACCTTGCAACTTGCGTCCACTCTTCATACAGATTAAAAGTCATCAAAGGTTCCGGCAATTCGCGCAAATAGGACTTCAAAGCACCTGAAATCATTGATACTCTCTTTGACCATTTTGCAAATTGAGTGATCTCAAGTACAATCGTTCAAGGTACACTGAAGAAGTCATGATTGACAGCAGCAACTAGAGAGTGAAACACTCAGAAAATCGCAAAAATACATCGAGAGCAATAGAAAATACAATTAGCCTGTAGGCCATCTTCTGACATATCACTTCTCCAGGTGGATCTGGATTTGGGGGGACTTTGAGGGCGACTCAATTTGCAGGTACTCCTTGGAGCTCACCTGCTACAGCATGGGGGTCCGAATAGAATTCATCCAGGTGAGAAGTCGAACAGTCTAAAGCAGCTTTCAGTTTCTTTAACTTGGAGGCCCCAGCCCCAATTCGGAAAAGGCCCTAAAGACAAGAAAAGGCCATTAGCATCAAGCCCAAGTTGGCAGGGACCCCCAGCCTCACCCTGACCTCAGCACACCTCCGTGTCTGTGACAGCAGGAATGTCACAGGGCCAGCAGGAGGGATGAAGAGCACTGAGCACACACCCACAGTGACAGGCTGAGAGGAGTCCGTGTTTCCAAAAGATTATTTAAACATTTTTTATATTGATAGGGAGACGGAAAGTGCTCCCATAGGTTTGTTCACTCTCCAAACGCTTGCAACGGCCAGGCCACAGCTAGGAGCTGGGAATTCAATGCAGGTCTCCCATGTGGGTGGCAGGAACCCCTCTACTCTACACTGCCTTTCAGGCTCTACATTAGCACGGAGTTGGAGTCAGAAGCTGGAGGCATGCATCACACCAGGGCACTCTGGTAAGGGACATGGGTGTTTTAACAACGAAGCCAAATGCCTGTCCTGGTAGTCCACTTTTAATCAATGTTACCTCTCGTAGGCCTATTGGAAATCTAATTATTGTTTTCTTTTTACTTCTGGAAGGTTTATGTTTTCATAAGATTGACTACCACAGATTTTTCTTTAGGATTTTTTTTTTTTTTAATTGGGACAGGTATATGGCCCAGTGGTTAGGACACCACTTCGGATGCCTGCATCCCGTACTGCAGTACCTGGGTTCAAGTCCTGAATCTGCTCCCAATTCCAACTTCCTGCTAATGTGCACCCAGGGGAGGCAGAAGGTGATGGCTCACGTAGCTGGGTCCTTGCCACCCAGGTGCAAGACAGTGATCGAGTTCCAGGCTCCTAGCTTCAGCCTGGCTCAGCTCTAACTGTGGTGGGCATTTAGGGAGTGAACCAGTGGATGGAAGTTCTCTCTTTCCCTCTGCCTTTCAAATAAACAAAAAACTTTAAAAAGAAAAATATACTCATATTTTGATTCCAGCAAGAACCCCCCCTGCCTGCTGACTTCCTACCTATACAAGAAAAGTAAGGACAATGTCCCTGATCGGTTCCTTGGCATTTGTTTTTGGTAAAAATCCTCCCAAAAAAACCAAGTCTGTAAATGCTCCCTTCTCGCTCAGTAGTACACAAATGTAAGATGCCTGCTTCTGAGACTAAAGCTCCCGGCATTGCTGGTCCACGGGTGCGTGATGAAATCCACTGCCGCAAGCCACAAGCAGTTTCAAAGGAAACAACCAGAACAAAAGGGAGTCAGTCTGGACCTCTGGCAGCAGGAAAGGCAAATGCTGTTCTGAGAACCCCCCGATTCCTTTATAGACTGACAGATGCAACATTCGGGTCTCCATTTAAAATGCAGGGCACAAGGGCCAGCACTGTGGTGTAGCAGGTAAATCTGCCACCTGCAGTGCCGGCATCCCATATGGGCACTGGTTCGAGTCCCAGCTGCTCCACTTCCAATCCAGGTCTCTGCTGAGGCCTGGGAAAGGAGTAGAAGATGGCCCAAGTCCTTGGGTCCCTGCACCCACGTGGGAGACCCGGAAGAAGCTCCTGAGCCCTGGCTTCAGATTGGCTCAGTTCCAGCCACTGTGGCCAACTGGGGAGTGAACCAGCAATGGAAGATCTCTCTCTCTCTCTGCCTCTCCTTCTCTCTGTGTAATTCTGACTTTCAAATAAATAAATAAATCTTTAAAAAAAAATGTAGGGCATGGTGACCAAATATACAAGGCTCTGGTCTACACCACACAAAGCGAGGGCAGGGAGTGGGGCGTGGCACTCGGGCAGAGGAGAGGCAGGGAGGCTGGGCTCGCAGGACCTGGAGGCGCCACTCACCTCCTCCTTCATGCCCGTCTCCAGGAGCAGCATGACGCAGGCTTCGATGGGCAGCGCGATCTCGCGCCCGCTGCGCTTCAGGTGTTCCTCCAGGGGAGTCCCGAAGGCGGGCTTTTCCGCCCACTTATCTAGAGCGGCAAAGCGTTCAGTCAGACACCCGACAACATCCGGTCTCACCAAGCAATTTTCTCCCCCAGCTACCACCAGGGGACTTTTCCAGCAGACCAGCAGCTGAGGCTTGGGGAAAGGGGAAACACCTGCTCTATTCGCTTTCATGTACCATTTACGGGAGCACAAAGTATGTGCTAGGCTGGGGCAGTTACTGGTGGAATGCAGGCCCTGAGCACGCCTATGCAGTACCCAAAAGGAGCTGCCCAGCAGGGGCTTCCACAGTGCACCTGCACCGGTGTCACGTGACATGAACATGTACCAGGTGGGCTGCTGTGCGTTAAAATGAGGATACACCTGAGCACACCGTTTTCCTTGACATTTATCTTAGCCATGCAGAGCAGCACCGACCTTCTAGCTGGAGGACACAAAATAGGCTCCTTCAATGTGCAAATGGAAATCATCTCCTAAAATTTCAAACACAAGCCAAGCATCTGTCCTCCGGGGCTGGAGATGGCCCAGGCGACCAGGTGTCGGGTGCCACATCTCCACGACATGCAGTGCTTCAGAATGCTGCATCCCTACACAGGTCCAAAACTTGCTGAGTGGGAGGAAAAAAAAAAACACAACGCAGCAGCTACAGCCCCACGGCACATTAAGCTGAAAGCTGGGCTGACAGCAAGAGTACGATTCTTACAGCATTTTCCTGTCTTATGCCCTGCTTCATGCCACAAAAGATTTGAGGCGGCTTAGCAGGAATATATACAAGAAAGCGAGAAAACAGGAAGAAGCATCTAGAAAACGGACCTAGGAGCGGAGCGCAGGAGGCTTTGCTGGGTGTGGCCTGCTTGCAGGAGCTGAGATGCTGAGAAGCACAGGAGGGCAAACTAGCAGGTGACAGATACTCGGGGAGCTGCCCTTCACCCTGCCCAACACCAGGGGGCGCACGTCTTCTCAGCACCTTTAACACCTGCCTGTCCTTTTGCTGCTGTGCTATTAGAAGGGAGGACTGAAGGAGGCGCTAGTGAGCCTAGGGCTCCCTCTTCACTCTCCCATCTCCATGGGGCACACGGCCTATAATGGAATCTGCACAGAGGGGAAGGAAGAAAAACGAAATCCCACAGGCCCGAGAGCTGCGGCCACGTTAGAAATGGATGGGAAAAGCAAGAGGGGGAAGTTAGGCAGTGGGCTGAAAGGAGGAGCGGCCACCAGCCACGCACAGAGCAGTCGGGGCCTTCCTGGCTCTGGCCTGGCCCCTGCCCTGGTCCAGGGGAATTTCTAACGGAAAAAATAAAGAATTCATTTTTTTTTTCTGGGCCTTTCCAGAAGACAGAACTCTGACGGTTCTCTTGGAGGTCAGATCTTACCTGGAATACTCTGTCCCTCTGTTTTAAAGCAGTGATTCTCAAAACAAAGGCTGATAGGGCTACACCACTCGTACCCTAGGGGATACATCAGAACCACCAGGCGGAATTCTCACCTGACACCTGCCATTGCCTCCACCACCTGCTGCACCTCTGCCAGAACCTTCTAGTTAACACTGAAGTGTGTGCCTGCCCCTCACCTTGTGTAACGTTGGCCGAGGGTGCCTGTAAGAATCACTGACCTAGAGACAGGGCCTAAGGCAAACCCCGCCTCCAGCACTGGCCTCTCTAGTAACAGACCTACAAGCGCCCACAACAAAGCCCATGGAGACGCCCTGCCCTCAGCATGACAGCAATCAAATTGTGAAGAAAATACAAGACATACAGGTGAACACGGAACAGCGATGAACAAGACGAGACGTATCTGCTAGGTCATGGAGGTCAATGGTATAGACACGGGTCGCAAACAGGGGCCAGGTAAGCGGCACAGCTCAGAAGTCAGCGTGGGGCGTGCACGGCTGTCACTGTGACAGCTGCTCCCCGGCACCGCACACTCAGTGTCACCAGACCTGAGCTTTCAAAAGGAGTCGGATACCGGGATTAACACTCTTTAAATGATGGCAACTACTGTTTGTTTTGTTTTAAAGAATTTGCTTAACAAGATAGGCCTTCTGATGTAAGCCACAAAGGCTACAGCAACTCAGGCGACAAAGTGGTGACGCTGGCTTCAGCTGTCAGAGAAGCCTTCTCAGAGGGGGTTCCCATGAGGAACAGGAGAAAAGAGGTCAAGAAACAGCCCAGCACAGCTTGTGGAGGGCAGCAGCTGGGGAAAGACCAGGCGTCACGGGGCTGGCAATGCACATTTTATCCCACAGCTCGCACATAGGCGAAGAGAGCGCGGTGCAGGGGACAGTGGGGACGGGACAGCAGAGCACAGGGCACAGTGGGAGTCCAGCGACAGGAGATGAGGGAGAAAGGCTCCAAGGTTTCAAACCTGGAAGGTGTGGAGAGCTGGTGTTGGGGAGCCAAGGAGGGAGCGAGGGGCAGTCTGAGTTGGGGAGGCGCCAGGTGCTTTCGCAGAGCCCTGGTGCTTAAGGTGAGTGCCTGTCGTCATCAGGCTGACGCTGGACAGGCTGCAGGTGTGAGGCGAGGATGTCAACGCGAAGGAAGAGCAAGAGGACAGGAGCAAGGACAAGACCTCAGAAAAGGCTAGCTTCCAGGCCGGGGGCTGAAAAGGGAGAAATCAGAGTCCCCACACAAAATGAGGACCATCAAATGCGAGGAGGAGACATTAACAAGGAAGTGCTGGCCCAGGCCTTGCCAAACGCCGGGCCCCAGGATGCTGCTGGTCTTGTGGGATTTATAACGTGTTGTGTTTGCTTTGAGACAGCAGAGTGACTGGGGGAACCAAGCAGTCTACAAAGGGTTAAGGGGTGGGAGGGGTTAAGAGGATGGAGGCGGCAGGTGGGAAGGAGTCAGCCAAAGAGCCAGCCAGAGAAGCAAAGGTGAGCAAGTCCCCAGGGGCACAGGGTCAAGCCACACATTTTCCCTACAGCAAGGGCACCCGAAAACCAAGAGGACAAAAGAAGAGGAGGTGGAACTGAGAATCTCGGGGAAGGGGGTGACCTTAGAAAGAGACATGGGCCACACTTCCTCCACTGCTGCCTCCCCACATTCCAGCTTTTCCTGTTCCATCCTAAATCTTCCCTGCCCACCATGACTTTCTAACATATTCCTTTCTCTAGGAAAAACAGGGGCAAAGAGGATGGGGATTTTTTCACAAAGGACAGCTTAAGAAATCCAGTCTTGGCGCTGGCTTTGTGGCACAGTGGGTTAATCCACCACCTGTGATGCCGGCATCCTGTATAAGAGCTCTGATTCGAGTCCCACTGCCCCATTTCCAATCCAGATCCCTGCTGATGCATCTGGGAAAACAGTGAAGGATGTCTCAAAGTGCTTGAGCCCCCTGCCACCAACATGGGAGACCCGGATGGAGCTGCTGGCTTCAGCCTGGCCTAGGTCTGACAGGTGTGGATATTTGGGTAGTGAACCAACAGATAGAAGACCTTTCTGTCCCTCCCCTTCTCTCTGCACTCTTTCAAACAAATAAATGTTTTAGAGAGAGAGAGAGAAGGAGAGAGGCAGGGAGGGAGGGAGGCAGGGAGGGAGAGGGAGGGAGGGAGGGAGGGAGGGAGAGTAAGAGAGAGGGAGGGAGGGAGAGAGAAAGAGGGAGGGAGGGAGAGAGGAAGAGGGAGGGAGGGAAGGAGGGAGAAAGGGAGGGAGAAATCCAATCTTCTCTTTTTTGTGCTTGTTAGGCAATTCTTCCAAGTCAGACTTTGAGCCCCTAAAAGGATGATGTCCGCTCTTTTGTCCCATGCGGGGCCCAGCCTTCAACAGGTGTCTCATAAACTCATGTTCTTGGTGTCAGTCCCTTGGAAGGCTGGACGCTGGCCAGCAGTTTCATTCCTTTGCACTGTGACTCAACACCATCATCCATGAACCGAGAAACTGGATCATTGAAGAAACAAGGACAACTTGTCCAGTGATGACTGGCTGAGGAGATCAGACAGTGCATGTGAGACTGCTGAAGACCTGGCTACGGGATCAGGCAAGAGCGAGGAGTTTCTAATGCCCTACTTCAACAACGTTCAGGCACAAAGCCAGACGCTGTTAGGATCTCCTAACATTTGGGACAGAAGGAGCAGCATGCCTGAGGACGCCACGTATGAGCATATACACACCCACCCACTTGCCCACTGGCTTTCCCGGTCACACAGTCGTCACACTCCACACTTGGCCTGACCCCTCTCAGCCCAAGGTCCAGGCTTCCGCAGGGGGAACCTAAGTTCCAACATCAGGTCTATACCACAAGTCAAGTAGCAATAGCACTAAAGATAGCAGAGCAAGTTCTGCCTCAACAATTTTGCTTATCTCTGCTGGTAAGTGATGATAAACCAGAGACAGGTAGAATCAAAAGTTTTAGGGAGAAAGAAAAAAAAATGCTTTACACATCTACTTAAAACTAGGCATCAGTGGGAGGTCCAGTCCACTCACAACTCATGGATAAAATCTGCAACACGGTTGACAAAGTATTAGTGCTGATGAGGACAAGAGCTCTGGGTGAAGACGAACAAGCGTTCATGATTTTACAAGGCAGTCCCACTTATTAAGTGACATTTTTCTTTGAGGAATTCCACAGTATCTTCCCTAGAACTGATGCATTTGAAATCACAGGACCAGAATTGAGCACTATGGAACAAATAAGTGATCTGCCAAAGGATAATCAGGTGCTACAAATTTCAGTCCCTGGAAGACAGAAAAGCAGACACTCCCCAAAGGGGCCAGCTGAAGGTTTCAGAAGAACTGCAAACGTTCCATTAGTATGTTAATTTGTGTTGGGAAGAAATTAGAGAATGCAGCAAGAAAGACAAAATTATGCTGGGACATAGAGCCCTCCCAGGCAGAGAGACTTCATCCAAAGGAAATGCATGCAAAGGAGTCAGGGGAAGAAGAACAGAGGCGGAAGGCGCGGAGGCAAGGAGGAGGCATCGGCCAGCACGCGGGTTACATTACCTTGATGGGCTCGCATTTCGGGAAGGGCCTTTTCTAAGACTGCTAATGCTTTTCTATGGTAATCTGCTTGGGCTTCTAATAACTGAGAACAGACCCACATTCAAAAACAAAAGTAACGTTAGCATCGGATGGACACACACACAACGCTGAGCAAAACTAAAAATGAATTTTTTTTTTTTTTTGCAAAAAAGCTAAAATGACTCAATTGTACAGTGCGCTAGCCTTTACCAAGGGAAGGTGCTTACCGTGACAAAGAACTTGCCGTACTCCCCCTCTCTGGCCATGAAGCTGTACATGTCTGCTGCAAGCTGATCCTGGGTAAGTGAGGAGCAGGTGTGTCACAGGAGAAGCAGCAAGAGAAAATGGCATGAACTATAATCTCTGTTACAACCTCTGTGAGCTCTGAGATCAGAAAGTAAAGGAGGGGCCGGCGCTGTGGCGCAGCGGGTCAAGCCGGACCCGCTGCCTGTAGTGCCGGCATCCCATGTGGGCACCAGTTCAAAGTCCCGGTTTCTCCACTTTCGATCCAGTTCTCTGGTGTGGCCTGGGAAAGCAGTGGAAGATGACCCAAATCTTTGGACCCCTGTACCTATGTGGGAGACCCAGGAGAAGCTCCTGGCCTCTGGCTTTGGATCAGGCACAGCTCCTGCCATTGCAGCCATATGGGGAGTAAACCAGCAGATGGAAGACCTCTCTCTCTCTCTCAATCTCTCTCTCTCTGCCTCTGCCTCTGCCTCTCTGTAACTCTGCCTTTCAAATAAATAAATCTCTAAAAAAAAAAAAAAAGTAATAGAAACAGCCACAGATTAAATATCTACCAACTGAAGGGTTCAGTCATATATTAGAATAACAAAGAACCAAGCCGGCGCCGCGGCTCACTAGGCTAATCCTCCGCCTTGCGGCGCCGGCACACCGGGTTCTAGTCCCGGTCAGGGCACCGATCCTGTCCCGGTTGCCCCTCTTCCAGGCCAGCTCTCTGCGTGGCCAGGGAGTGCAGTGGAGGATGGCCCAAGTCCTTGGGCCCTGTACCCCATGGGAGACCAGGAGAAGCACCTGGCTCCTGCCATCGGAACGGCGCGGTGCGCCGGCCGCAGCGCGCCTACCGCGGCGGCCATTGGAGGGTGAACCAACGGCAAAAGGAAGACCTTTCTCTCTGTCTCTCTCTCTCACTATCCACTCTGCCTGTCAAAAAATAAAAAAATAAAAAATAAAGTTAAAAAAAAAAAAGAATAACAAAGAACCAGAACTTACTAGGGATTAACATGGAAATATCTCCAGGATACATTGTTAATATACCAAGAAGTAAAGTATAGAACAGTACTCATGGTATATGACCTTTGAGGTGATAAAAAAAAAAAGGAGAAAAGGGGCTGGTGTTTGGCCTGGTAGCTAAAGTCGCCAGCTGGGATGCCCATGTCCCATACTGGAGTGCCTGGGTTCCTTACCCACCCCGAGCTACTGACTCCAGCTTCCTGCTAACCTAGGCCCTGGGAGGCTAATGTAGACTGTGGTGATAGCTCAGGTAATTAGGTTCTGCCTCCCACACTGCAGATCTGGACTGGAGTCTAAGCTTCTGGCTTTAGATCTGGCCCAGCTCTGACCATTGCAGGCATCTAGAAAGTGAAGCAGTGTGTGTGTGTGTGTGTGTTTTCTACCTCTCAAGTAAATTTTTTTTAAAAAAGAGGAAAAAAGTTGTATTTTTTGTTATACATATGCAAAAATATGTCTGGAAGAAAAAACAAAATGTTAGTGACAGTAGTTACCTGTTGTGAGAAATGGAAATTAGGAGAACAAAAGTGGAAGACTTCACTACATACTGTTCTCTTTTTTGGCAATAACATTTTCTTAAGTTTCATTCATTCACTCAAGAGGCAGAGACAGAGCAACAGAGACAGACAGACATCTGACGTGAAGGCTCCCATCTGCTGGGTCATCCCCCAAATCCCTGCAGTGGGCCCTGACCAGGGCCAGGAACTCAATTCACATCTTCCATGTGGGTATCAGAGACCCAAGTACTGGAGCCATCACCACTGCCTGCATTAGCTTGAAGTGGGGTCAGCAGCTGCAGCTGGTGCTGATCAGGCACTCCATCTATTTTATATTTCTTAATATTTTAACTAATATAAATCAATTGTTTATAATAAAAATTAAGTAACTTTTAAAAAAGTAACACAACAGGCAATTGGACATGTCTTTTCAATCTTTGTACAAATATATGAATTCCTATATATTAGAAAATCTGTATCTATATATATATTATATACACACACACAAAGGAAGACATATGTCTGCATCTTTTTACAGATAGATGGATATATCTCTAATACTCACTTTGCCATTCAATGAAAGGCAAAAAAAAAAAAAAAACTCTTTAAAATTGATTTTATTCATTTGAAAGACAGAATGACAAAGAGAAGGAGAGACAGAGAGAGCGCTCCCATCCACACGTTTATTCCCCGAATGGCTGCCGTAGCTGAGGCTGGCCAGGCCAAAGCCAGGAGCCTGAAATTCCATCCAGGTCTCCCCTGTGGGTGGCTGGCACTCAAGTAGCTGGGGCGATTTTCTGCTTTCCCAGGTGCAATAGCAGGGAGCTGGATGGGAAGTGGAGCAGCTGGGACTCCAACTAGCACTCGGATATAGCACTTCAGGCAGAGGCTTAACCTGCTGTGCCACATTGCTGGCCCCACGTTTTTTAAAATGTTTAAAACAACAATAGGAACTCACAGTGATCGTGAGACTTCACAAACATGGGGCTGCTTTTCTCAGAGGTTGAAATCTGAATTTACCATACTTGTGGTTTGGGAAGCCCTAAACTTTGAAATGAAACTGGATTAGTATTACTCTCTGGGTAGACTTACTCTCAATCCCCAGGAATCCCCGAGATAATGACCTTCTTTTTTTTTTTTTTTTTTTTGACAGGCAGAGTGGACAGTGAGAGAGAGAGACAGAGAGAAAGGTCTTCCTTTTGGCTGTTGGTTCACCCTCCAATGGCCACCGCGGCCGGCGTGCTGCGGCCGGCGCACCGCGTTGATCTGATGGCAGGAGCCAGGTGCTTCTCCTGGTCTCCCATGGGGTGCAGGGCCCAAGCACTTGGGCCATCCTCCACTGCACTCCCTGGCCACAGCAGAGAGCTGGCCTGGAAGAGGGGCAGCCGGGACAGAATCCGGAGCCCCGACCGGGACTAGAACCCGGGGTGCCAGCGCCGCAAGGCGGAGGATTAGCCTGTTGAGCCACGGCGCCGGCCGATAATGACCTTCTTAAAATGACTTCACAACACAAAATTATACAACACATGAGGAATCAATCCACCATGCGTAACCTCCCCCCACTCTCAAGGGAAACTTCTCCCATATGTGCAGGGGCCCAAGCACTTGGGCCAACTTCCGTTGCTTTCCCAGGCACATTAGCAGGGAGCTGGATTAGAAGTGGAGCAGCTGGAACTCGAACTGGTACCCACATGTGATGCCAGCATTGCAGGTGGCAGCTTAACCTGCTGTGCCACAGTGCTGGCCCCAAATAAATCTTTCTTAAAAACTACAATATGATACTTCTTATGCTACCTAGTAGAACAGAGAGACCAATTTTTGGACAATGATGAATAGTAATAGCAGGAAAAGTCTACATCAATGATCCCAAGGCTCAACAAGACCTGTTTCTTTATTTACCATGTCAAATAACACTGGAGTGACATCTATTTCACAGGTCACTTAACCATCTAACTAATCTGGAACTTAACTTACAGTTTTATTTCTCCAAAATTACAAACCAATTGTTCCAGCCACATTTATAGAATAATCCTTCCCTGCCCAGTGAATAAGAAAACTAATTTACAGCATAGTAAATCCTGTACATTCACGTTAGAAACCTGATACTATTCTACTGATCTACTTTTGTGGCTATGGTGCATTGTTTTTATTTATCTGTTTGCCAGGATTTTTTTATCTCCTTTTAAAAACGTTTTAAATTTATTCATTTATTTAAAAGGCAGAGAGGGGCCTGCACAGTGGCGTAGCGGGTAAGGCCGCTGCCTGCAGTGCCAGTATCCCATATGAGTGCCGGTGCGAGTCCCGGCTGCTCCACTTCCCATCCAGCTCTCTGCTATGGCCTGGGAAAGCAGTAGAAGATGGCCCAACTCCTTGGGCCCCTGCACCCATGTGGGAGACCCAGAAGAAGCTCCTGGCTCCTGTTTCGGAATGGCGCAGCTCCGGCCGTTGCAGCCAATTAGGGAGTGAACCATTGGATGGAAGACCTCTCTCTCTCTGCCTCTCCTCTCTCTGTGTAACTCTGACTTTCAAATAAATAAATAAATCTTTAAAAAAAATGTTAACCAATTTCCAATACTTAACCTTTACGCTATTTGTAAAAACAAAAGACTGATGCAAGTGCATGTTTATGAAGGAGTTCTCGTACCTTGCACTGCTCTACTTTATTTCCAGCTTCATCCATTTCTTCCTTGAGTGTATCTATTTTCGATGGAAGCCCCTGAAAGTTGGTTCCTGAAGATTTGTGAGCTTGGTTCCACCTGTAAAACAAAAGGGGGATCGAGAGCTGAGAACTTGCTGTATGTGCACAGCACGGTAGAGCCAGGCCTAAGGACAGAGATCCTCCCCTAAACGTGTTCTCCCTGGGTTGGGTAGCAGTACACTGAACAGCAGCCTCTCTCAGCATCCAAGGATGGAAGCAGACAAGAAGAGAATTAGCTGCCCCTGGTAGGCCTCTTGTCACGCGGTGGGTACCTGTCTGCTGTGAGCATCACAGACCACATTTTGTCTCACACAAACCCAGTGCTGCAAAGCAAACCACGTAACCCCTTCCCTGTGCGCCCAGTCATGGAATCCTGCCATGAAACACCCCTCAGCTCTCTCCTGCTCTGATCTGGAATGCTCCCTGTGGACCCCGTGGCCAGCTTGTGCTATGGAGGACTCCTCATGACAGCTCTGTCACCTGTGATTCCTTTCACCAGGGAAAAGCCAGAACTTCAACCATGGAACTGTGAACGCACTTTTTAAAACAGAATCATACTGGGGCCGGTGTTGTGGCACAGTGGTGTAATCCACACACTGCAATGCTGGCATCCTATATGGGTGCCAGTTCAAGTCCTGGCTGCTCCACTTCTGATCCAGCTCCCTGCTAATGCGCCTGGGAAAGCAGCAGAAGATTTTCCCTCCTTCTCTCTCCCTCCCTCCCCCCTCCTTCCTTCTCTCTCTGTAAATCTGCCTTTCAAATAAATAAGTAAATCTTAAAAAAAAAAAAAAAAAAAAGTACCACTGGGGCAGGAAGGCAGTGCTGTGCTGTAGCAGATAAAGCCACCACCTTCTATGCTGCCATCCATATGGGCAACAGTTCAAGTTCCAGTTTCTCCATTTCTGATCCAGCTCCCTACCAATGTGCTTGGGAAAGCAGCAGCAGATGGCCCGAGTCCTTGGGCCCCTGCAACCACGTGGGAGACCTGGATGGGGCTCCTGGCTTCGGCCTGGCCCAGCCCCAGTCATCGTAGCTATTTGGGGAGTGAAACAATGGATGGAAGATCTCTCTCTTTCTCTCTCTCTATAACTCTGCCTTTCAAATAAGTGAATAAATATTTAAAAGGGGTGGGATTATATTGCAGGAATAGGAGGGGGGCAGGTTAGAATAAAGCGTTTTTATTTTCAAATGTGCACTGACCTCTTTGAATATGGGTATGTCTGGAGTCATGGAAAGTCCTAACACTTCAGATTTTTTATTTATGTCTATGTGTCTATCTATCTGGAAGGCAGAGTGACAGCCAGAGAGGAAGAAACAGACGGTACGCGTGCACGCGAGAGAGTATGCCTCCATCCCCTGTTCACTCCCCAAACGACAACAGCCAGGTTTGGGCCAGGAGGAAGCTAGGAGCCAGGAGCTCCATCCAAGTGTCCCGCATGGGTGGTAGGGGCCCAAGCATTGGGGCCACCAGCTGTTGCCTTCCTAGGAGCATTAGGAAAAGCTGGGTTTAAGTGGAACAGCCAGGACTCGAGCAGGCACCCAGATATGGGATGCCAAATGTTCCAAGCAGTGGCTTAACTCCCTGTGCCACAATGCTAGCTCCCTAACACTTCAGAAAGAAACAGAGATCGTAAACAACGGCAGCATGAAGGCTCCTGCTGGCAATTTAGCAGGTTTCCCAGGTGGCTATGTTCCCTTGCAGAGTTATGTTCCACTCACTTCACGTCCTTGATGTGATGAACATACTCCTCGACAGAGAGGCCGCAGGAGTCTGCAGGTGCACCACGAGCAATGCCACGCTGCTGGCAGAGCCCGGACTGCAGTGTCCCACGTGCCCAACTAAACTAGCTGTGTGACCTAATTAATGACTCAACCTCCGCGCCTCAGCTGCTTCATCTGTAAAAGTAAAACAATAAACACTGGATGCCTTGTGAAACTGGCATACGAAGTCAAGGAGACACACAAATATCTATGTATGCATGTGTATGCAGAAAATATCTGGTATATTAAGGGTCCCTACCTAAGGTCAGGTAACATCATTTTCCTCCATGGAAAAGCACAGGAATAAGTACAAGTAAAGATGAAATATTCATGGGGCTGGCATAGTGGATATAGCCATGCCCTGTGATGCCGGCACCCCATATGGACATTGGTTTGTGTTTTGGATGCTCCATTTCCAACCCAGCTCCCTGCTAATGGCCTGGAAAAAGTAGCAAAAAATGGTCCAAGTGCTTGGGCCCCTGCACCCATGTGGGAGACCCAGACAGAGCTCCTGGCTCCTGGCTCTGGCCGGGCGCTGGCCACTGCCATCGTCCAGGGAGTGAACCAGCAGACGGAAGATCTCTTCTCACTGTCTCTCCCCCTCTCTCTGTAACTTTGAATTTCAAAATAAATACATAAATTTTTTTTGTAAAAAAAAAAAAACAAGTATTCAAGTATTTCAGGTTCTCTGATACCTATTTTGATGAAGTGAACAAGACCACGAGTACAAGATCAGTAAGCAGTGCTGAGACCTATGGGAGGCATGGACTCCAGATACGCAGTTCCTGGCAGATAACATCTGCAATGCTGTTCAACCAACCCCACTGACGGAGCACGCACACAGCCCTGTTGAATTAACCTTTAAGACATTCTTCCTTATCTTGAGTAAAAATGCACTTCTGGGTGGCCTACAGTCCCTAATCTGGTTCTGTCACACAGGATTTTTTTTTTTTTTTTGAAATATTTATTTTTATCTATTTGAAAGGCAGAGCAACAGAGAGAGACAGAGGGAGCTATCTCCCATCTACTGGCTAACTCCCCAAACACCTGCATCATTTGGGGCTGGGCCAGGCTGAAGCCAGGAGCCCAGAACCCCATCTGGGTCTCCCATAACCCGTTTCAGGGGTTCAAGCGCTTCAGCCATCATCTGCTGCCTCCCAGGGTACGCACCAGCAGGAAGGTGGATCAGAAGAGACGCAGCGGGCCCAGTGTTGTGGCACATCAGGTTAACACCCTGGACTGAAGCGCCAGTATCCCATATGGGCGCTGGTTCGAGTCCGGGCTGATCCACTTCTGATCCGGCTCTCTGCTATGGCCTGGGAAAGCAGTAGAAGGTGGCCCAAATTCTTGGGCCCCTGCACCCACATGGGAGTCCCTGAAAAAGCTCCTGGCTCTTGGCTTCAGACTGGCGCAGCTCCATCCGTTGTGGCCATCTGGGGAGTGAACCAGGGGATGGAAGACCTCTCCCTCTCCCTGCCTCTCCTCTCTCTGTGTGTAACTCTGACTTTCAAATAAATAAGTAAATTATATATATATATATAATTATAATAATTATATTATATTATATTATATTAATTATATTAATATTAATATTAAAACTAGGCATTCTGATATGGAATGCAGGTGTCCCAAGCAGCCACTTAACCACTGACCCAAATCCCTGCCTTTGATGTGTACAATTAATGGACGGGTATTCCCCTCCCCCCGAGCAAGCTGATATTAGATCATGATGCAGCTAATAATCCACTGGCATCTTAGAAACAAGGAAATGCAGCATTGTTACAGGCATTTCCTAAACCTGTGATCAAAGTCCCTGACACAGAATGGCTCCAGCAATGACCGCTCTGTCACCACGTTCCCCAATCACCTCAGCTTCCTAGAACTGCAATATAAGTCAAGGGACCTGCCAGAGGCGGGGTCAGCGAAGCTGCCTGTTTTTTGCACATCAGGTTTGATTGGGCCACAGCCACACTCATTCATTTCTGCAGCAGCAGAGTTAATCCAGGCTGCAGAGCCTCTAGCACAGACTATCGGGACCTCTGCATGACGTCTGCCAGCCCCGGGACGGAGGATGAGCAATGAGCGGGCCATGGTGGTTGCACCCCTACTTCCAATTCTCACCCCCCTGAGCAGAAAGCCATGTCCACCAATGATTAAAAAAACTCCGAGGCCAGAGCACAGCTGGCAGCCCGCCAGGGATCTCAGTGGCCTCCTCGCTGACAGATCCACAAGTCAGCCACCCTCTGGGCTGGGCCACGTGGTTCACTCCCCTGGCGCGTGCACGTCTCCTGATTGTGAAGCGTAATTCTAAGTACACGGGGCTTGTGACACCGCAGGACCCTCCAGAGCTGTTAGGGCCGCAGATCTGCTTCCTCCAGCATTCCGCTGTCCCCAGGGCCAGGCTCTTGGCACTGTGTGCCACCATCCTGTCCCCTGTTTAACACGCTCATTAGTTTTCCTTAGTTTTTTTCCTGTTTCCTTTCACTGCTGGCTCACTAAGAACAGGATGTTCTAACAACATTTGGGGAAAAGCAGCCTAAAGGAGGTGCACGCAGGCCGTGACCCAGGGCAGGCCGAGCGCGGGGTTTGGGACTTCGTCCTTCTATGTGAGGTCGTTCTCTCGGCGGCCGTGGTGGAGACGGTGACGGCTGCGGGGGATATGACGCGACGCTGCTGCATGACGGGCTATTTCTACAGCTTGACCTTACCTGGCTCTGACCGAATCCCAGTCTAGCACCAACTTGGCGAGCTGTTTCCTCTGCTTCTGGATGTTGGGAATCTCCACCTGGAGGGAGAGACATGCCAAATGGGATGTGCTCGGGGCTGTCTGGCTTCACGCTGTACTTACAAATGTTCTCTTCTGCAAAGGATTTTACAACCCCCATCGACTGCCCTTACTGTCCAGAGATGTGTATGCTCAACCACTGATTCCCGTTAAATCTCGGACACGAGTGACCCATTCACCACCCAGTCTGGACCGATCTCGGCTCCTCTGTGGCACAGGGCACGAGCACCCACCTCTGCTATGCCATAGAGCGGGTCCACGATCTCTTTCTCCACAAAGACTTCGTGCTGAGAGAGCTCCAGGGCCAGCTGATTCGCAGCATCCCCACACGTCTCCAGCATCTTCCTTTAAGAACAAGACCCAACAAGAAGCAGGTGCGCATCCAGTCAGGGGTTATCCTGTGGACGCTGCTGTGCTCGCTACATGCGGGGAACGCACTGGAGCACCACCCGATAAAGCCTTCAAAACAGGACGGGTGCAGGGCAGCGCCTGAAACCCGAGTCCTCCGATTTGTGCTGTAAAATGGGAATGTCTTGGTCATGTGTTTGGCACGTGTGCGCAGGCTGGGGACGTGTGTGGACTATGACGTCACAACTTAACTCAAGAACTGGGTTCTCAAGTCAGGTGGAAACCAAAAGTGTTTCTCAAAATACCCCAAATCTTTCACACCACATCACGCTGCGTGCCTAAAGCGAATGTGGTTTTCTACTGCCCAGATGAGGGGCTGACGTCAAGGGGCGTGTCACACGAGTCGTTTCCATGTCGTTCTCCTGTGAACATGCAGCTGATGTCACACCAAGTACATCTGCAAATGATACAAGGCCGCTGTCTCACTCCGTCTCTCCTCTTCCTCTGACACTAGGGAAGTGGTGTGTGGGGGTGTGGTGGACTGGTCCAGGGTGTATTCTCAGAGGCGCCCCGTTTCCCAAGTTTGAAGGCAGCTTTGCTGTTTCTCAGCTGTGTGGTCTGAGGCAATTTCCCTACCCTCTCTGGTCATCAATTTCCTCATCTGTAAAATGACAGTGGTATTATTACCTACCTCCTGGGTTACTCGGAGGCCTCAAATGAGCTATTACTCAGAAAGAACTTAGCACACGGCCAGCACACCGCCTCACTTTGCTGTTATGAGGGCACCCTTGTGGGAGGAGATACAGACACAGAAACACATCCAGCCTGTGGACATGGCCACTCTCCTCCCAGGGCCGGTACCCCCAAATACGGAGCACAGAGAAGACAATGGAAGGCTGGGAACAGGGAGAGGATTGTAGTCCCTGGGAAACGGGCTCAGGAGCGTAAAGGCCACGTCTGTGGAAGCAGGGCCCGTGGTACGGCAGGAGAAGGCAGTGGCTGCAGGGCCCCAGCCTCACTGGATTCTTACGATGAAAACGGCTTTGTTATTAGATTACTTAAATAATCCACGCCTAATTAGAAAAGAAATCCAAAACGTATATGCTCTTTATCAACCATCACAGACATTCTGGTGACCCTTGTTAAAGAAGGTGACTCGGGAAGTAAAAGGGACTGGCCGGAGTTCACGGATCTGCATCAACAGGTGAACAAGGGCCAGACAGCCCACATCCAAGGTCAGAGGAATAGATACTGACCCCATCGGTCACTTCTGGTAGCCGCCCTTTCTACAGTACTAGCCTGGCTCCTTCTGAAAGGAAGATTCTTAGCAAGCCAGTGGCCTTAGCTCTACTTCTTCTTATGGAGTCTGGCGGATGAGCCACATCACCATGCTCCTGGACCATCCAGTCCCACAGGCGGCTGCCATGTGCACCGCTCAGGGCCCACCCACCCCCACTGACCCACAGGGCGCTCAGCAGCCTCAAAGCAGCTGGCTCTTACCCCAGGAGAGAGTCTTCCAGCTGAGCTGATGCTTCTTGCATATTCTGAGCAAGAGCCGTCAAAGGGAGTTTTTTCTGGAAAGCAGAAGATAATACGTGTTTCTCATTACCTGACCCCCCCCCCCCCCATTCAGATCACGCTCACCGATTTCTTCCTCCAGGGAAATTGCAAAGGTAAGAGACAGCCTGCTTGGGTTCAGGATCCAGTCTCAAGGTAATAGTTGTGAGGTGCTCCAAAACCCAAAACGGTTTGAGTGTCACTTCTTTACTCAAAGAGCTCTGGAGCATTTTGGATTTTCAAATCAGAGATGCTCAACCTGTATCATGCATGTTCCATGCCCTGAGGACACAGGCTCTCTGATTTTCATGACAAATAAGTGCAATAAAATGTCCAATTTCAAAACCTTTTGGGACAATGGTCAGTCTTAAACTGCCTCTTAACTTGGCTATAATCTTAAAATTTAGCATTAGTTGAATATTTTAAAACGTCTGGCTAAATATTTATTTTTAAATTGCAATGTTATTAAGCTCAAAGCCACTATCTTCTTATCTTGGGTTTGTTTTTCAGCCAGCAATGACCACAGAATCACCCTATCCAACATTCTTATCATACAGTCAAGGAACCTGAAGCCAGGCACCCTGGTAGAGAGCAGGAGAGTCGGACCTCAAGGCCCACTTGTTATAGGCAGCGGATGTCTGAACATAGCAAGCGGGTTGGCTTCTGATTCTGCAGCGCTCCGTGAAACTGTGCCTTCCCAGCAGGAAGGGGCAGATGACCCTGACGTTCCTGCCCCCAAAGGGCTCCATCCAGGTCACTTACACGTGTGCCAGCTTATGTTATACAGTACCTCTGGAAGGCTATGCAGGAAACGGCTAATACCGGGGGCTTTGCAATGGGGAGCTGGGTGCCTGGGGAACAGGGCAGGGCAAGACCACACTTTATGTTCTTTTAACAATTCTGAATTTTGACCATGTAAATGTAGAACCTAGGCAAAAACGGTATATTGACTTTGAAAATAGCAAACAACAAATATACTTACCCATCTCGCCTCCCCCCAAGTTATTTTCAAATAAATAAAAGGGGCCACCTCTGCTCCCTAAAGAGACCATTCCCCACCGCTAACTTCTAGAACAGGAAGACATGAGGATAACAGAATATTTCATACCTGTGAGTTATGCTGCCTTTCTAAATGAAGTGAAATATAAGATCAAAAAAAAAAAAAAAATCCAGAGAACTACACTCTCTGCAATTCTGGAACTCTTTGAGTCTATGGGGAATAGAGGAATCTATTTTAACAAGGATCATTTAAGATCTCAGTTGTACAAAGGTACCTTATTTTATTTTATTTTATTTATTTATTTATTTATGTTGACAGGCAGAGTGGATAGTGAGAGAGAGAGACAGAGAGAAAGGTCTTCCCTTTTGCTGCTGGTTCACCCTCCAATGGCCGCTGCGGCCGGCACATCACGCTGATCCGAAGCCAGGAGCCAGGTGCCTTTCCCGGTCTCCCATGCCGGTGCAGGGCCCAAGCACCTGGGCCATCCTCCACTGCCTTCCCGGGCCATAGCAGAGAGCTGGCCTGGGAGGGGCAACCGGGATAGAATCCGGCGCCCCAACCGGGTCTAGAACCCGGTGTGCTGGTGCCGCAAGGCGGAGGATTAGCCTGTTAAGCCACGGCGCTGGCCACAAAGGTACTCTAAAAAGTTCGTGGATAATGTATATTACAAAACACTGTAAATGGACTTCAAAAATTGCCTGCACCGAAACACTCAACCTTCAATTCCATTTTCACATGAGTTTTTGAGGTATTCTCATAAATCGCCTTGTAGCTTCCATGCCCTCACCCCAGCCACACCAATCCTATCTTCTGATGTGTACAAATAGGGAATCCTGCTTCACACCTGAGCCGCGGCTTCTTTTATTTAAAGATTTTGGGGGGCTGGCGTCGTGGCTCACTTGGTTAATCCTCCACCTTTGGCGCCGGCATCCCATATGGGTACTGGGTTCCAGTCCCGGTTGCTCCTCTTCCGGTCCAGCTCTCTGCTGTGGCCCGGGAGTGCAGTGGAGGATGGCCCAAGTGCTTGGGCCCTGCACCCTCATGGGAGACCAACAGGAGGCACCTGGCTCCTGGCTTCGGATCGGCGCAGTGCCAGCTGTGGCGGCCATTTTGGGGGTGAACCAACAGAAGGAAGACCTTTCTCTCTGTCTCTCTCTCTCTCTGTCTATAACTCTGTCAAACAAATAAATAAATAAATAAATAAAGATTTCGAACACCTAAGCATCTTAATAATGATGATGTCGTCCACAACCCTGAACTCCCCTCCCCCACAGGTAGGGGCTTTGGGTTTCCTAGAGAAGACATCTTTTCTACCTCAGGGACGAATTCTTAAAGCTCTACAGCATTAATCTGTCAATGCCTGAGAGCTGTACACACAGAAAGGAATTCTCTTAGATTCTTAGGCCTGGCTGATGCCGTCACCAGCCCCATGTCTCCTCTCCCCAGGTCTCACCTCTCCCCTGCATGGGAGCTGCTGGGGGCCCCTCCTCTGTTTTCTACAGTCCTAGACTGCTGTGACTCTCTCCATAGCACGTGACCCTTATGGTCACCTAGCTGCTCCCTCTTGCCAGGGGCAAGGCGTAGACACCCTCTAGCCCTGTCTTCGGCACTTTCATTTGAAGTTGAAAGAAAAAAAAAAAAAAAAGGAAGCTAAGCCATTAGGCTTCAAAAATGGGCCATGCATTATTTTATTTTATTTTACTTTTGTCTCTGTTGCCTGGAATATTCCCGTCACCTGTCACTGATTTCCTTCCTTCATAGCTCAGACACCAGCTCCTTCAGGAAGGCTTCCCTGACCACCCTGACCACCCTCCTCCACCTTTAGTGCCCATTCTTGGTCTGCTATGCATAACACTCTCTGCATATTTTATGCACAATGCTATTTTATAATTATCCACGCATTTGGCATAGGAGTTAAGGCGCTGCTTGGGTACTTGGGCCTCTCCCAGCCATATGGGAGACCTGAATGCAGTTCCTTCAGGCTGGCCCAGCCCTGGCTGCTGCTGTCATTACGGGAGTGCACCAGCAGATGGAAGAGTCCTCTCTGTCTCTCCTCCTCTCTCTGTAACTCTGCTTTTCCAATAAATAAATCTTTAAAGAAAAAAAAAAAAAAAGACGTTGCTTGGCACACCTGGTTTTGAGTCGCAGCTCTGCTCCTGATTCCAGCTTCACGCTAATGAGCATCCCGGGAGGCAGTGCGTGGGTGCTGGCCCCCATGTAGGAACCCAGATCCAGTTCCGGACTCCTAGCACTGGCCTGGCCCAGCCCTGACTGTTGCAGGCATCCGGGGAGTAAAACAGCAGGTGAAAGAGTTCTTTTTGTTTTTCTGCCTTTTAAATAAATTTAAATGTATTTAAGAAAAAGTGAACTCCTATTAAAAAAAAAAAAAATCTAGCCATGTGTATGTATCCTCCCCAAACAGGCCAAGAACACTTAACATTTTACTTATTTTGTATCTCTAGCATTTTTACCCAGTAGGTTTCTGATAACTATTTGTTCTCAAAGAACGTATGTGACATTAGGTCGTGTCTCAGAGCAGACAACAGAAACCAACAGGACATAACTGTGAGAAGAACAGGGACATAGCTGGGGACTGGTGGGTACCCCGCGGATGGAATGAATGAGGAGATGGAATGAATGAGAGGAAATAGGAGACCACGAGGCTGATAAGGCAAAACGGGATCAGATTACAAAGAGCTATGTCCTGCTACAGATCCTGGACTGTCTTCCGGCAATGGGAAACAGGCAGCGTCTCTTAAGAGGTGGCCCTAGCATGCGGCACTTCAAAGGGTGGAACTGGTCCCCCAAGCACTACAGAATGTTTACCATCTGGGTTCTCACCCTCCAAATGCCAGGAGTCTCCCTCAGTCCTTATGGTGACCCAAATATTCCCTACACTCTTCTGAACATTTCTGGAGGGTAATCCTGGTACCTGTTGAGAACCACTAAGATAAGTTTAATTTGTTAGGCAGGAGGAGACCCAGACTGATTTGTATTTTAGAAAACTGATTTGGGCTATCAGGCTGAAGACAGACCGGAAAGGAGGGAAAGTAAGAGGCAGGGAAGGTAGCCAGGAGGTGACCACGACAGCCCAGTAAGAGGAAACCAGGTCTTGCATTGAAGTGAATGAAGGTGGTGGAGACACAGTAGGGTGAGGCATTTAAAAGGTATTCACATGCTCTCATCAGACAGCTAGAAGAGGGCGGAGGAGAAAATAAACGGGAGTATAAAACCACCCCACGGTTTCTAGCTTGCATCACAGGAGAGGTGGAATTCCAGAGAGTCAACACAGAAGGAAGAACTGGTTACGCGTGTTCAAACTGACATCCAGGGCAGGAAGATTCTGGCTTGGCTGAAAGTGATCTAGAAGTCAATGGCACAGGTTAATTAGATGCCGCGAGAACACAGGAGTGGCTCAGAGCACAGCACTCTCGAGAATAAGAAGAGGAGGAACACTGGGAGACAGATTAAAGGGCAGACAGCAGAGACACCACAGCAAGAGGGAGCAGCAGGGCAGAGCCAGGGGATGGGTCTGGTTCTGAGGGCTGGGAGCCTGCAGGGAGCATTCCTGGATTCGTAGGCGGATGCAAACTTCCAGCAGGACTCTTGTGCAAGGAGGAAAAACCCTGCTGTCAAACCCTGTTGCCGCAGAAATGTCCAGGAAAAACAAAAGGGCGATACAGATCATCTGCATACTGGCTTTTCCTTTTGAGACCTATGACAACAAAGCCATACCGCAAATCCTAGCTTCCCTGTGTGCCACAGAAGTGTCACCTTCATGGGGCGTGGGCTCTCAGGGTTATTAGCCTGTGCTCATAAGCTAGGAACCTGGAGAAGCAAGGTCAGAACTGCATAACCAACGAGAGCTGCCGTGCTCTATTGGCAGCCCAGGGGCACCTGAATGCTCTGAACAAATGTGCCCTGGAGTGGACACTGGATGCCTCTCCTGCTGCCTCTCCTTCCGCCTGTCCACAACAATATCCTGATTATTCTTAAAGATCTACCAAACCTGTGAGTTGGAGGCAGGCTCACAGCCCAGGCTCCAGTGCTGGGGCCAATCCGCCTGAGCCACACAGAGCATCTCATCTCCCTGCCCAGCTTCACCCTGCCTTCCAGGCGACGAGGGTGAATGGGGATGCTCAGAGATGCTCAGGGATGTGGAATGTGGGCTTTGGTTGCCTCTGAAATGCTAGACCAAAGACCACCTCGAGCCCCTCCCAGCCTCAGGAGCTCCCAGTCAGCAGGCCAATAAATTACTTCTACTTTCCACGCCAGTTTAAGATAGGCTGTCAGCTTCTTGTCATAAAAGGATTCCTAACCAACACACCCTCTCTCTTATCAATGAAGATTCAGCGTGAGTGGGGCTTGCAGGAGGTGTCACAGGTATGGATGGTGACAGAAGAGACCGATCTGCTCATGCCACTTGGGAGACACTAGCCAATCATGTCACAGAGAACGGGTGACCCCAGTCACATCTGATACTCACATGTCTCCTCTCGACGTCGGTGCCATGCTGGCCCTGGAAGCACGCCATCAGGCGCTTATGGGAATGGTGGCACATTGACCGCACTGTGTCCAGGCGCCGCTCGATCTGGCGAGGCAGAGACAAAGCCATCATCTTTACAGCCTGAGAGCAGAGTGGTGCTGGCATGGAGGTAGGGAGAGCACCCTGCAGTCCAGCTCTTTGCTTTGGGTATAAGACATCAAGGTTCTCACCGCTGACATTTTGGGCTGGGGTACCTTGTGTTGTGAGAGTCGTTCTCCGCCAGTGTGGTATATTTTGTACCTCCGGCCTCTACCCAATAGATATCAGCAGGCCCCCAAATCCCAAGTTGTGACAAGAAAGGTCCCTGGGTACCGTGAAATGTCCCCTGGAGGGGAAGACGGCCCCCAGTTCAGAAGCACGGACCTCCCACTTGCTGTCAGTGCACAAGCTACAGCACCAGCAGGGCCCAGGTCCAACGGAGCAGAGCTACAAATGTACAGTGCAGGTCTAGGCTCACTGCCAAGAGGGAAAAGCCACAGGGATACCTGGAAATCTCTCCAGCGCACGGCGATGGAGCATTCTACACACGGCACATCAGACAGAAGATCAAAGTTAATGTTCTAACATTTGGACTTGAGATTTCAAGTTCTCAAAATCATTTCTTATTCTCAAAATATCTCTTATTTTGTTTCGTGTTTTTTTCTAAGTAAAATTTCTAAAGCAGACTAAGAGAGTCAAGCAGGAGGAAATACTGGCCTAGGGGACCCACACATCACGAGAGGCTTCCCAAAACACGACTGCTGGGATATGGCTGTTTATGGCGAAGAGAGCTGCTTTAACAGGCAGGAATGCCAAACATGCGCATTCTGATGACTCATGGCAAATGAGAGCAGGCCCGTGGGGACGCTTTCTATTTTAAAGAAAAATCAACAAATTCAGAGCAGAATTCATTTTGACCCCAAAAACATTTTATCCAAGGAGACAGTCCGTGCTCTTGCTGAGGTCCTCATGGCACAGGCAGCTTTTCTGCAGACCCACGGCCCCGTCACCAGGACTCTGCTCTGGCAGCAGGGTTGCATTCAGGAGCAGATGCCACACGAAATCTTACAAAGACCACATTTTAAAACGCTAAAAGCGGAAGGCATTTGGCGGACAGTTCAGACGCTGCCTGGGACGTCCGCAGCCTGCGTCAGAGTGGACGGGGTTGAGTCTTGGCTCCCCTGTGTGATCCAGCTTCCTGCTGCTGTGCTCCCTGGAAGGCAGCAGGTGATGGCTCCAGTCCTTGGGCCCCTGCCACCTACGTGGGAGACCCAGATAGAGTTCCTGGCCCCTGGATTCAGTCTGGCCCAGCCCTAACTGTTGCAGGCATGTGTGGAGTGAGCTTGTGGAGGGAAGATAGATAGTCAGATAGACAGATCTCTTTCTCTCTCTCTCTCCTCTCTTTCAAATAAAATAATAAATAAAAAACCCAAAAGCACCAGGAAACTAAAGGCACATCCTTCATTTGTCACGGGAACAAAACAAAAAGCAAACGCGGCTCCTTGATTTGATTTTGATTCCCGTTTTCACTAGGAGACGCGCACAAGGACAGGAGCCCCATCCTGTTCTGTTCACTGCCTGATGCTGAGGGCCGGGCATGCTGTCACAGGAACAGAAGATGTTCTTTTACTGTTCTGAACAAACAGGACACATGTCTGCTGAGTCCCCGTGCGAGGCGTCGGCAAAACAACAGTAAACACATCCTGGATCTCCGCCTGGGATTCTCAGCCTCCCCGGGGAAACTCAGCACAACCAAAATAAAAGGCAGCGGCTCCAACAGAGACCCAAGGAAAGAGGTAAGAGCACTCAGAGCAAATCAAGGTGCATCTCACAGGAGACATATCCCAGGAACTTATCATCTCAGCGGCTTGGAGCAGTGGCAATAATAACAAATCACTCGTAGCCGGCCCCTCCCACGTGTGAGGCTCTGTGGCCAGCGTTTGCCAAGCTCAACTCACTGACTCCCCTGACAACCCCATGGGGTGGAGACTGCCCTGGTCCTCCTAGAGGCACAGGGAGCGCGAGTGAGAGAGTGAACTTTGCGGTACTAACTTAAGTGGGTCAGGGAACACCTAACACCCTGGGACAGCATGGCGGTGGACATGTGTGTGAGGGTGCTTCCAGGCGAGATCAGTGCGCTGGTCTGATGTGAAGACCCAGCCACAACGTGGGCTGAGGGTCTGCAGAGCCCTGAAAAGGAGGTGAATTGATCTTTTGCCCTCACACCGGGGCAGACTGGACTCCTGCCTAGATATCAGCGGCTGCCTCTGAGCTCCGTAACTGACAAACCACCGCCTCGGGCTCCAGGTTAGACCCTCGGCTCCCCCGAGTCTGAGGGCGGCAGACCTGGACTCAGTCTGTGTCACACGATGGGCACCCCAGGGTCTCCAGCCGCTCGCACCCTGTCATGGGACTTAACTGCTGGAGTTGCGTGAGCTGACTCCCCTAATCCACGCCCCTTTGTGTACCTGCACGTACTCTCCAGAGAGCCCTGATAACCACAGCCAGACTCAGCAAATCCCTGAGGCCACAAAGAGCCTGGGGCCCACCTAGCCCCGGGATTCAGGTGGCCGGCACCAGTGTCTGACCTTGTGACCAGTAATCTCCTTTCCAGTGGAGAACTCCCAAAACCAGAGTGGGAAAACACTGCAGCGAGGGCAGACCGGGGGTTCCTGGTCACTCGCAAACCCCTCGGACAAAGGGACAGCTGCCACCAGACTCTGTCTTCCTGCAGGTGCCTGCAGGGTCCACTGGCCTTCCCTCAGGGCTTCAAGGATTAGCAGATAATGTGTACACCCGAGGTGGGACGTGGGAGGGAAAATGCCGACATGAAAATCCAGTTTGGTTAATGCTTAACTGAACCAAAGAGTAATTCTCAAAGTCTGAAAATGAGTTTAAAATATACTATAGAAACTACTAGGGATGTTAAGAATATGATTTTTTTTTAAAGAACTCTTGGGGCAGGCTTTGTGGCACAACAGTTTAGCTGCCACTTGGGATGCTTGCATCCAATACTGGAATGCCTGAGTTGGAATCTCAGCTCTGCTTCCAATCTAGCTTCCTGCTGATGCACACACACTGGGAGGTAGTGCGTGATGGCTCAAGCACTAGGGCCCCTGCCACCTACATGGGAGACCCAGATAGAGTTCCTGGCTCCTGCTTCAGCCTGGCCAATCCTGCCTGTTGAAGGTACTGGGGGGCTGAATACGCGAATCAAAGATCTCTCTCCCTCTCTCCATATATCGCTCTTTCAAATAAATAATTTTAAATAAACATGCTTTTATTTAAAGGTTTATTTGAAAGGCAGAGTTACAGAGAGAGAGAGAGTGAGAGAGAGAGAGAGAGAGAGAGAGAGAGATCGATCTTCCATCCATTGGTTCCCTCGCCAAATGCTTACAATGGCTGGAGCTGGACCAGGCCAAAGCCAGGAACCAGGAGCTTCTTCTGGACTTCCCTAGTGTGTGCAGGGGCCCAAGCACTTGGGCCATCCTCTGCTGCCTTCCCAGGTGAATTAACAGGGAGCTGGATAGGTAGCAGAGAGCCTGGACTTGAACCGGTGGTCATATAGGATGCCGGTGCTGCAGATGGCGGTGCAACCCACTGCACCACACAGTTGCTGGCCTCTAAATAAATCTTTTTCAAAAACCTTCTATTCCTCAATTTAAAAACTTTCCTAAGGGGGGGAGGGAAGACCTTAAACAAACAAACAGAAAACCCCAAGAAGTACTCTGATAACATTCTACCTGTTGGTGGCTGTGATAACTTAGAAGGATGCCTTGGTGGCTGTGATAACTTAGAAGTGGGGCAGCATCTTTCTACACAGGAAGAAACTCTCCAGGGACTCACCTGAGATGATTGCTATGGGTTGATGGGTTGTGGAAATGAAAGGCAAGCAGACAGGTGAGCAGGCTTCATGGAAACTTCTACGCAGAAGTTTGTCCTTCATGAGTATTCTGGGGTTGGGTGAAGGGATGTGGATAAAAGAACCACAGGCGTCTGGGAGAAATCCCCAGGCCAACCATTAGGAAACCTTGTGGACAGAGTGGAGTGGCCCAGGCCAGGTTCCCTCTGTCTTCAGGGAGGAAGGAAAGTCTAGGCTGAGAGCACCCTCAGGCCTCAGTGTGGTGCTGGGAGAAGTGGCTGCTGTCCCTGGGAACCTACGCCCTTCAGGCCCCAACCCAGTCTGGAGCTGGAATGTAATAGCATGAGAGGGAGCAAGACCTGAGAGCTGTAGGCTGGAGCCAGCGAGCCCCTGCTCCCACTGGGAGGGCCTGTCTCATCAAGGGAGCCATCACAGACTGGAGTCTGGAGTCTCATCTGGAGACTGGAGTCTCATCTACCCAGGACCTGAGATCAGGGCACAGTGCCCGTGCCCTGGCCAGGCCCTCCCTCAGCCCCACCCCAACACCTGGAACCTGAGAGTAGGCCTAGCCCCATGTGACCCTCATCACAGAACACCAAAGTTTCAGATCCCCTTTTATCACCAAGCAGTCAACTGCGTTTCTTTCCTACTCAAGACCAGGCTAATTTGATACCATTTCACATAAAACAAAACAAAACAAAAACAAAACAAAACCCCCCCCCCCACACACACACACACAGAACCATACAAGCTTCCAGCCTCACTTATGGATTTTTTTCCCATGTCCTTAAACAGCATTTTTAAGACTCTATTTTGTTACCTGTAATAGATCTTCACTGAGGACTTCTGTTTTCTCGGCTCTGTGGGAAAAATTGAAAGTTCCGAGTTAGAAATCCAGAAATGAAAAGCAGCTCATGAAGTGTCACAATTACTAGTCTGGAGTTTAAAGCAGAACAATCGGAAATAAGTGATAAGGGGAAATACTTCGCCGACTTTCAGATCAGAGGACAACTCAGAAAAACCAAAGAAACAGAAGTTTACAGAGCATAACAGCCACAAAGGTGACCCCGAATGGCTGCTGTGAGACCAGCCTACCTCAGTGGGTCTGGAGTGAGAGCGCATTGTTAACAAGGCCCTCCCTGCTCCGAAGCCCACTGCAGGAGCCTACAGACCAAGCTTTGGGAAAAGACCACGCTACAGAAGCTTCCACTTCAGTTCTTAGAATGATCATTTCCACGTTTCATAGCCTTACTGAAACAAGTTAGGCGCAAGCCTAGAAACAAGGCAAAGACGCAAGTCTAGGCCCTCAAACACAGTGACAGTAGAGTATGCCCTCGTTCTGACTTCTCCCCACCTGCACTTCTGAAGAAACAGTGGGTTTCCATAACTGTCCCTCTGCTATGCTACACAACTCTTAACATCATCTACCTTTCCAGGAAATGGAGGCGGTGGCCAGCCCTCAGAAGAGGGGCATTCTAAGCTGATGCAGTCTCAGCTGCCAGACCATAATAACTTTGCCTTTTCTCTCCAGTTCAAAAGGGCTGCATCACGGTGAATACCTGGAGCTCCCACAATTTCAGTGCATTTTTGGACATTTGGTTCAAAGAGTGATTGGACTCAAATCATTTGATATCCCTACCAAATTTACACTGAAATGAACGAGGAAATTTTTAAGAGAAAGGAAGTCTGTATCTGCCCTAAACAGTGATAGGTCTAGGAAGAGGCCAAAGTAAACCTAAAAACATAAAGCCTTTTTATAAGACATATTATAGGGCAGGGATTTGGTTTGGCACGGCCGTAAGACATTGCTCGGGACGCCAGCATTCCTTACTGGAGAGTCTGGGTTTTGCATGCCCCTGATTGTAGCTTCCTGCCCCTGCACACCCTGCAAGGCAGGTAGGTGATGGTTCAAGCACTTGAGTCCCTGCCTCAGATGGGGGAGACCTGGACTGAGTTCTGGACTCCTGACTTTGGCCTTGTCTAGCCCTGGCTGTTGTGAGCATTTGGGGAATTCAGAACAAATGAGGAGGAGTAGGGGTGAGAAAGACTGTGTGATCTTGGCTATGAACTAATGCAAGAGAAGGAAAAAATATTCAGCCAGAAAGTGAATGGGACCCCTGGAATGACCTCAAAACACTGCGTAGCTAGAGCAGTACCAGCTGTGGGTGAGGGCAAGAAGTACCACGGACCCCTCCCCCATCCCAGCCTACACTCAGGGCAGCAGCATGTTACTCCAGTTGGACACGGCCAGAGAGGATCCCAATACCAACCACCACAGCAGCGTCCCTGTTAACCTGGAGGTGCATATAGGAGCAGCTCTTTAACCAGCTGTTGCAGGAAACCAGAACTCTGACCTGACGCAAATACCTCCAAGGGCCAAAGGATCAGAGCCTAGAGACAAAGCCAAGGCTCCGGCCCCCAGAGGCAGCCGACTCTTCAGCTCCACACCCGAGTGTCTCCAGCAGCAAGCTGAAATACGCCATGCGAGCCCTTGCTGGACACACATGGCATAGGCAGAGCTAAAGCGTCAGACATGGGTAGTCACACCAGCTAGGGAAGTGGTCATATGCAGGAACATGGCTAACAGGAGACCACCACAGCTTCCCCATCAGAGCCTTCCCTGCCACTCACCAGCACATTCACCTCCGCCTAGCAAATACCCCTCCTGGGCTCTGTAACTTTCACCTTTTGTGCTCTGGCCAGGTCCCCAGATCTGGCCAGTGCCCTGCCTCCCAGGGTGTGACTGGCAGGAAGCTGGATCAGAAGCAAAGACAGGACTCAATCCAGAGGCACTCTGACGGGATGTGGATGTTCCAGGCCGCAGCCTAACCCACTATGCCACAATGTCCACCTCTTTTTGAAGTACCTTGCATATCCTCTTACAAAACAAGTTACTCTTAAAAAAAAATAATAGGAGAAAACTCATTTTAGAATTCCAATGTGGACTGTTAGCAAGTATGGGAGAATTAGTGACAACCCAGTAGTATACTAGAGCGGGCTCAGGAGAACTGTGTCATGTACATCTTTCCACAGCTCCTTGTTCAGGCAACTCACACTAGTAACTTAAAAAATCAAAATCAAATACACAAACAACAACAAATACATCAAATTAGGTTTTTGTTTTTTTGACAGCCTACTTTAAAACATTTATGGGCACAGTGCTGCAATAGTCACAAAGAAAATAAGGCAAAGTAGGGGCTGGCGCTGTGGCACAATGGGTAAAGCCACCATCTGTAGCACCAGTATCTCTGTTCGTAACCCAGCTGCTCTACTTCCGATCCAGCTCTCTGCTGTGGCCTGGGAAAGCGGTGGAGGATGGCACAAGTAGTTGGGCCCCTGCACTCACATGGGAGACCTGGAGGAAGCTCCTGGCTCCTGGCTTCAGACTGGTGCAGCTCCAGCCATTGCAGCTAATTGGGGAGTGAACCAGCGGATGGAAGACCTCTCTCTCTCTCTCTCTCTCTCTCTCTCTCTGCCTCTCCTTCTCTCTCTGTGTAACTCTGACTTTCAAATAAATAAATAAATAAATCTATTTTAAAAAAGAATTTATTGTGTTTTGTGATAAGCTATTTACTATGATTCTTAATTTTTAAACTACATGCATACATGGTTCCAAACGTAAGATAGTATGTGAGGGGTCGGCACTGTGGCGTAGCAGATAAAGCTGTCGCCTGCAGCGCCAGCATCCCATATGGGTGCCAGTTTGTGTCCTGGCTGCTCCACTTTCGATCCAGCTCTCTGATAATGACCTGGGAAAGCAGAGGAAGATGACCCAAGTCCTTGGGGCCCTGCACCTGTGTGGGCGACCTAGAGGAAGCGCCTGGCTCCTGATTGGCACAGCTCCAGCCATTGCAGCTATCTGGGGAGTAAACCAGCAGATGGAAGACCTCTCCCTCTCCCTCTCCCTCTCCCTCTGCCTCTATCTCTCTGTAACTCTGCCTTTCAAATAAATAAATTAATTTAAAAAAGACAGTATGCTATATTTTTAAGTCACATTCTTGGTATGGTTAGAGATGAAGTACCTCCAACTTAAAGCAATGAGTCCAACTGTCAATCTCTACAAAAGAATAATAGGACACAGACCTCAGAGTGCCATCCAAATAAAAGTAAGTCAGCATGTTTATTGTCCTTGTCCCAAAGTAACTGGATGCTATGTTTTAAGTTTAGAGGTCATTTACCTGAAAAGGACTCTGGAAGCTGAGAAATATACCGAGCATACTTGTATGAAAATGCTAGCACACTGTTGAAATGTGAGTTTGCCTTATGTTGCCTGTCTTTGTGGATATTCTGCATAGTATACTAATAAGATTAATTTTAAGAAAAGATTCATTGTGTCTTAGATTTTAAGGTTCACTGAAATTGGCCGGCACCGCGGCTCACTAGGCTAATCCTCCATCTGCAGCGCCGGCACCCCGGGTTCACGTCCCGGTTGGGGCGCCGGATTCTGTCCCGGTTGCTCCTCTTCCAGGCCAGCTCTCTGCTGTGGCCCGGGAAGGCAGTGGAGGATGGCCCAAGTGCTTGGGCCCTGCACCCACATGGGAGACCAGGAAGAAGCACCTAGCTCCTGGCTTCGGATCGGCGCAACGCGCCAGCCGTAGCGGCCACTTGGGGGGTGAACCAACGGAAGGAAGACCTCTCTCTGTCTCTGTCTCCCTGTCTAACTCCGCCTGTCAAAAAAAAAAGGTTCACTGAAATTATTAAAAATGACCTATAATCAGGAAAGATGACCCTCAAATGGCAAATCAACATTGCAGACTATAATGTACAAACTGGGGTGGCTCCCTCACACAAAGCTTCCTCTGCTGGCCCTGTGTTAACTGCACCTTAAGTTTATGGACCCATCACTGTCCCTACCTCCCCCAATTTGTGATCCAAATGATCTGATTTCCCGCATCACAGTGGATGCCCAACTTAGCCCTATCCATCCTGGACTGTCTGGGAGTGTTCATATTTGTCAGAGACGGGGAATTTTTATCGAAGGGAATCTATTCAGAAAACTGGCTGAGGCACCCACTCACTAGCCAGATACCTTAGCCATAGAAATTTGCTGGTTTTTACCAAGATCTGTTATTTTTTCTCACGGTGGGGTTTTGTTTTTTGTTTTGAGTTTATTAAAGCAAAAGGAGCAGGCAGGGGACAGACTGAATTTATCAAGACACTGATAGACAAGAAATTAAAACAGTAGACAAAGTGATCCAATAATAAAAACAACGCTTGCTAAGTCCGATTGGGTTAAGTCAGACATTTTGCTGCACAAACCAAAACGTTTGGCCTATGGGTCTTTTCTGCTTTGTCAGAACCTTCTTTGTGTTCGAGGTTCTGTGCTTGAAAACACACTTGAACGCTTCCTGTCCATGACTGCAAAAACAATACGAATCAGGAAGGAACTTCCCACTCGCCGTGTCACCCTGCGGGTTGTTGTTCCCTGGGCAAGCCCCTCTGCAAGCTCACTGGCCATTCAGACAGGGAGAGATCGGCCGGATTTTCAATTTACGTTTTAGTAAAGCACATTTCTCCTTATGATGCCCGGGGCCGCAAAGCAGCAGAGCTGTGCAGGCCTTCGTGTGCTGTTCACCTTTCCCCCACACAAGGTGTGGTCACGGCCAATGCTTCAGTGGTGGCCAACAGGAAGTTTCACTCAGCCCACTTACCAGGCAAGGAAAAAACAGAAATGTTCCCAATCAGAAGGAGTTCATGGTACCAAAGAAAAAAAGCAAAAATGCTCAAGACCAGCAGACAGGGTCAAAGGAAAATTTCCAATTGGCCTGACAACTTCCATCTCCACTCAGGGGCTGACTTGCGGCACAGTTACAGTCTTCACTGTCACTACACTCCAGTGCCCAATCCCACGACTCTGAGCCTCCAGGCTGCTTCCCAGGATCCCAACTGTGCCCCCTGGGGCATCTACACCTTCATAAACTGTGCATGGCGAGAGCTAGGGGCAGAAATGCTCAGTGCAGGCTGTGGTCTCCAAGCACCAAGTGTCAATGACCTACTAGACCCCGAGTCCCATGGGGTCAGAGACCAAATCCGTGTGCTCCTGCCCATAGCCTTCCTGCCATGAGAGAGGTGCCAACGGACCAAGGGATGGCAGTCTCAACCACGGGGGGAAGAGGTAAAGAAAACAGCTACAAGGGGAAAAACTGAATACAACTAGGTAGAAAGGCAGCCATCAGGTGTACAGAATTGCCTTCTGTAGTAAAATCCACAAAGACCACAACTGAAATGTGTGACAGTGTCTCAAAGTTAAAGTCTTTAAAAATGGCCAAAAAAAAAAAAAGGTAAAACCATTCACATTCACAGTTCTTAAACTTTATGTTAAAAGAGGAGTGGCCGGCACTGTGACTCACTTGGTTAATCCTCCGTCTGCAGCGCCGGCATCCCATATGGGTGCCGGGTTCTGATCCCGGTTGCTCCTCTTCCAGTCCAGCTCTCTGCTGTGGCCCAGGAGGGCAGTGGAGGATGGCCCAGGTGCTTGGGCCCCTGTGCCCGTGTGGGAGACCAGGAGGGGGCACCTGGCTCCTGGCTTCGGATCAGCGTAGTTCCGGCCATGGCGGCCATTTGGGGAGTGAACCAACAGAGGGAAGACCTTTCTCTCTGTCTCTCTCTCTCTCTCATTGTCTAAAACTCTACCTGTCAAAAAAAAAGAGTGGAGGAGCTAGCACTGTGGTGTAGCAGGTAAAGCCATATGGGTACCAGTTCAAGTCCCGGCTGCTCTACTTCCGATCCAGCTCCCCGCTAATGTGCCTGGGAAAGCAGTGGAAGATGGCCCAAGTGCTTGGGTCCCTGCATCCATGTGGGAGACCCAGAAGAAGTTCCTGGCTCCTGGCTTCTGATTGGCCCAGCCCTGGCTGTTGCAGCTATTTGGGGAATGAGCCAGCAGATAGATCTCTCGCTAGCTCACTCACTCTAACTCTGCCTTCCAAATAAATAAGTAAATCTTAAAAAAAAAAAAAAAAAAAGGAGGAGTGGAAACCATTCCCATTCCAGAGGGAACTATTATTACAGATTTCTGAAGAATTTCTAATTTTTTTTTTTCTAAATTTAAACCAGTGGTTCTCAGCAGGAGGCAAGAGTGTCCCCTTGGGGACACCTGGTAATGTCTGGTGGTTGCTCCTGGCAACTTATGGGTAAAAGCCAGAATGCTATTGAATATCTTCAATGCTCAATGCACCCCAAGCCTAAATCACATACAGAACTAGAAGGAATGATCTGGCCCTGTATTCACCTGGCGATGCTGTAACAAATCTCCTCAAGCTTAGGGGCTTAAACGATTCTAATTTATTATCCTATAGTTCTGGAAGTCAGATGTTCGAAATAGGTCTTGTTGGGCTAACACTGAGGTGTCAGCAGGGCTGCGTTTCTTTCTGGATACTTGAGGACAGAACATGTTTCCTAACCATCTGGAGGCCGCCGCGTTCCTGGGCACATCAAAGCCAGCAACATTCGCTCAGGATCTTTCTTCCACCTGCTCGAACGGAATTTGCAACCTCTGCTTTGAAGGGCATCTGTGATCACACTGGTCCAGGAGACTTTCTACAGATTGGCAACGCGAATTCCATCTCCCACCTGAATTCCCCTGTGCCACAGCTGCCCAACACATTCACAGCTTCTATGGAGTGGGACCTGGACAGCTACGGGCAGGGGGAACGTTATTCTGCCTACCAAAGGGCCCAGGGTCAACAGTGCCCAGGTTAAGAAATCCCAATGTTAAGGGACACGCACATCCATAGGCACACAGATATTATACGTGCAGTACACACACACACACACAGACATGACGGGCACCTTCACAGGTGTACAGCTCTCCCTCCTTCTGTTTTGATGGCTGCATAGTACGTCTATATGTGGACATATCATAACCTATTTATAGAATTTAACTGCAGGAAATCAAGGCAGCCCCACCCACATCCGTCCTCATTCTGAATCTAACCCAACTGTGGACTGCAGGCAGGTCAAGAGAGTCAAACCTCCATATCGGAAGTGGTTTCTGGGGGGCTGGTGCTGTGGCGCAGTGGGTTAAACCACAGCCTGCAGGGCCAGCATCCCACAAGGGCACCCGTGACAGTCCCATTTGCTCTGCTTCTGATCCTGCTCCCTGCTGATGGCCTGGGAAAGGCAGCAGAGGGTGGCCAAGTACACTGCACCCATGTGGGAGACCCAGAGCAGGCTCCTGGCTTCCAGTTTTAGCCTAGCCCAGCCCTGGCTGTTGCAGCCATCTGGAGAGTGAACCAGCAGATGGAAGACCTCTCTCTCTCTGCTCTCTGTGTAACTCTGATTTTTGAAAGGCAGAAAGTTACAGAGAGGCAGAGGCAGAGAGAGAGGACAAGAAGTCTTCCACCTTCTGGTTCACTCCCCAATTAGCCACAATGGCTGGAGCTGCGCCTATCCGAAGCAGGAGTCAGGAGCTTCTTCCAGGTCACCCACACGGGTGCAGGGGCCCAAGGACTTGGGCCATCTTCTATTGCTTTCCCAGGCCATAGCAGGGAGCTGGATTGAAAGTGGAGCAGCTGGGACTTGAACTGGCGCCCATATGGGATGCCACACTGCAGGTGGCGGCTTTACTAGCTACACCACAGCGCTGAGCCCATAAATAAATCTTTTTTTAAAAAAAAGAAGTGGTTTCTTCAAGGCTGGGAGTCCTTTGGAGCCTTTCTGAGAGCTAAGAAGGGTTAACACTTAACAATGGCTTTCCATGCCAACCACTTTCCTCTGCTGACAACATCTATTCTTACTTTAAATCTCACATCATTCCTATGTGGTAGGAACTACTATGACCCCCATTTTACAGGTGAGCAAAAGTGAGGCTCTGAGAGGTAACTACCCAGGACCACAAGCTAGTAAGTGGAATTACAGGACGCAAATCCAGAAGCCCTGGACACTAGGGCTGTCTGTCCCAGCAATCAGCAAACTACATCACAGGTCAAATCCAGCTCACCGCCCAATTCTATATGGCCAGGGAGCCACCAGGAGGCTTTGTTTTTAACTGGTTGTAGAAAACCAAAATGGGAATAATGTTTTGAAATACATGGAAATCACATGAAATTCAAATTTCAGTGTGCATTAATCAAGTCTTATTGGTACACAGCCAGGCTCATTTGGTTATGAATTATTTATGATGTTTTTTGGCTATGATGGCCAAGATGGGTTGCTGGGAGACAGACCTTATGGCCTGCAGAGCTCAAAGTATTTACCATTTGGCCATTTGCAGGAAAACATCTGGTGCTTACAGGATGTGGTACAGACCATGCAAGCAGGCTCTCAGGCTCACTCCGAGGGCTGCCCGTGAGGCTGATGGGGATGTCTATTTTCTCTTCTTTGACACTGTGCCTCATCTTCAAGAAGCAGTGCCCAAACTGACCCTGATCATAAAGTACCAGCGTGAAGGCACAGCCTAGCAACCGGGGACGCGAGTGACAAGAAAGAAATCCGCAAGTCTGTCCTCCACGCCCACCTCCACCCACGTGTGCCCCTCAGAACACTGAGATACAACTGCTGCTGTCTTTCTGATCTCTACTTACAGACACAGTTCAGTATATGACACAAACTAAACAATTCTGGGGGCCAGTGCTGTGATGTAGTAGGTAAAGCTGCCGCCTACAGTGCCAGCATCCTATATAGGCGCCGGTTCGAGTTCCGGCTGCTCCACTTATGACCGGCTCTCTGCTACGGCCTGGGAAAGCAGTAGAAGATGGCCCACATGCTTGGGCCCCTGCAACCATGTGGGAGATCTGGAAGAAGCTCCTGGCTTCAGATCAGCGCAGCTCTGGCCACTGTGGCCAACGGGGGAGTGAACCAGCGGATGGAAGACCTCTCTCTCTCTCTCTCTCTGCCTCTCCTTCTCTCTCTGTGTAACTCTGACTTTCAAATAAATAAATCTTTTTTTAAAATACATAAATAAAACGATTCTGTATGTAAGGGCTCAGCAGACTTGCTCTGGAAAGACCGGAGAACACACACTTCAGGCCTGCAGGCTGTGGCCCATGGCACTCCCTCAGCTCTGCCATCGCAGGAGCGCAGCCACAGACTGCGCACAGACGAAGGAACCTGGCCCCGTTCCAGCCAAACTTTATGTATGGGCACGGACAACTGAATTTCACCTAATTTTCATGGGTCACAAAATCTTGCTCCTCTTTTGATTTTTTTTTTTCAAGCATTTAAAAATGCAAAAAACCATGCTGAGCCTGCGGCCCCCAGATTTGGCCCGCAAGCCAGAGTTTGATGACGCCCTGGTCTGCGTATGAGTTAAGTACTATTTCCCACGAAACTTCAATCCCTTCTAATCACTTCCAAAAATCCAAATTCTTCTTACTCTGGAGGGGATTTGTGCACTTTCCCAGCATGCATTTCAGAGACCGAGAGACGCTGGCTTTTCAAGACTATGTCAAACGTCTCCTTTTCGATCCTTTCAGCCTTTCTGGGGCCTTGAGGGCAGGAGTTCCACTTGCTCCCACCCAGTGCACTCACAAGTATGTGGCCGGGTCACCAACACTCACATCAAACACCAACGGCTCCCACTGCCCCCTTGGCCCAGCGCTATCGTCCCTGGTTTACAAACTCACAGAAGCGACCGCCACCGTTGCTGCTGCTGCTGTTGACATGTGCATCCACTCTGCTATGCTAATTAGAATGAGAACGAAATGTGCAAGGCAAGAAATTCTTGATGGAGTGGTGGTCAGTCCTGGTGATGTGGAAATATCTTAAGTGCATCTTCGAGACATGGTATAAGCTATTACTGACATCCCCAGGAACCTGAATACTGTCCAGAGAGTCACAACAGAAAACCTGCCACAGTCCACTGCTTTGCATTCACTGTGAAATTACAGCAAGCAGATCCACAGTGTGTGCTGGTGTGCGGGGAATCCAACTTCGTGCAACACTGTCGCCTCTGGCGACAAGTACTCACAAAAGCCACGTGAGCCCTTGCACCCAGCACGGATGCAGTCACTGGATTTCACGGTGGGGCGGTGGGCTGAGTGAGCTCTCACTGTTTCATATCATCAGATTGGCTGTCTTCTTAAATTTCTGAGAAGGAGTCTGAAATCTAATCTACTTAATTGGATTTTAAAAATAAAGGACCCTCTGACACTTCATAAATGAAACAATTTGCTACACATTCCACAAAGTAGTTTAGAAAGGACTGAAAAAAAACTGTTCCCATACTTTAATGCTGACAAGAAAAAGGGTATTTAGCAGGGGGAAACGATCAAGTACAAAACATCTTCGCAAAGATACAGGAAAAACAGACCTAAGACTGGAGTTCGATACTCCGAATCATTGCCCTCAAGAGATGAGGTTTGGTCCACATGCTTATACCTTCTCTAAGACAGGGTTATTCCTCCATTTTTCACTTTAAACAACAGTAACAACGCCCGTATCAACCTCCAGCCAACCTTTACGTTATTTGAATTCCGATCTGTGACTAAGATGAACAGTTACATGGGAAGATAACCTGGATGAGGGTTATCGGTTTCCTTCACATGGAAGCGGCCGCAGCAGCTTCGTGTTTGGTCAGTTGGCTTTTTCCCCTCTGGCACATGAAATGGAATCTATTTGCTGTCCGTGCCCTGACCACGTGACCGAAGCCTAACAGCTCCACCAAGGTTTCCTGCCTATGGCAAAGTCTGAAGGAAACTTCTCTGCCACCAGCCACACTTTGCACTTCCTTCAGTGCATTCTCAAGCACTTCACTCCCCAGCCTACTCCTGTCGGCCAGGGTACCTGCTCCGAGCCGGAGGCAGCTGAGTCTGGGATAGCAAAACCAATGTTAGCAGTCAAAACTACACGAGAAGTGTTCTGCACAAAGCACGGTGCAGACAGTGCGCAGAGGGCTATGGGCTGAAGGCAGCCGGGGGCAGGGAGACCACAAGGCAGTCCAGGGTACAGCTAAGGGAAAGCCGCGAAGGAGGCCGGGAGGAACTGAAACACACACGAAAACCCACAGCAGAAGTGCCAAGGGCTCAGTCTCCGCACCTGGGCTGACTCAGAGCTGTGGCTGAGACAGGTCGTTCGGGGTCCTTTCGGAACAGTTCTTCCTAACTCAGCACCTTTGGACTCCCCTAGCACGCAGGTCGTAAAGGATCACACGTTCCCAGTCCTACTCACAAGGACCCATTTAGCTCAGAGCTTATCTAAAAGGTGTCCCTGGCAGGGGCCTATTGTTTTTTCTGAGTCACTCTGAGCCTTGAGAACAGTGGAGAAGGAAAAAATAAAATAAAATAGCAGGTTACAGTGGCTCTCAACTATGGCTGCATGTTATACTTTTTTTTGTTTGTTTTGTTTTTTGTTTTTTTTGGTTTGTTTTTAAAGGTTGATTTATTTGAAAGGCAGAGAGAGAAAGGGATCTTCCATCGCTGGTTCATTCCCCAAATGGCTGCAAAGCCCAGGGCTGCATCAAGCCAAAGCTAGGAGCAAGGAGCTTCATCGGGGTCTCCCATGTGGATGCAGAGACCCAATGACTTGAGCCATCCTTCACTGCTTTCCCAGGCACATCAGCAGGGAGTCAGATTGAAGGTGGAGCAGCCAGGACTCGAACCAGTGCCCCTATGAATGCCGGAGTCATAGATGGTGGCTTATTCCGCTGTGCCCCAATATTGACCCCAATTCTGAGGGCTTTAAAAAGAATACAGATGATTTCATTTCTGTGAAATGGGCAGAGGAAGCAAATCTATGAAAGAAGAAAGCAGATGAATGGTTGGCTGGGGATGGGAGAGAGAGAGGGCGTAACTGTGCAGGAGCACAACAGGCCTCACTGGAGGTGATGCCAACACCCTAAAATTGAATTGTGCTGATGGTTACCCAATTCTATACAACCACTAAAAATCACTGAGCAGCACACCTAGAAAGGATGAGTTTGCTGATATATGCAAAGTGTACCTCCATCAAGTCGTTTAGGAGCCACCTCTGTGGTGCAGCAGGTTAAGGGACTGTGATGCTGCAATCCCTCATCAGAATGCTGGGTCCGAGCTGCTCTGCTTCCAACTCAGCTCCCTGCTCACGCACCTGGGAAGGCGGTGGAAGATGGTCCAAAAACCTGAGCCCCTGCCACCCAGGTGGAAGACCCAGATGGAGTTGCTGGCTCTTAGCTTTGGCCTGGTCCAGCCCCAGCTGTTGTGGTCATCTGGGAAGTGAAACAGTGGATAGAAGATATCTCTCTCTCCCCCCACCCTCCTCTGTCATTCTGCCTTTCAAACAAACAAGCAAATAAATAAATATTTTTTAAAAGATGAGGAGAATAACACAAGACATTTAAAAATAAAAAATAAAACATGTTTGGGGCCGGTGCTGTGGTATATTGGGTAAAGTCACTGCCTGCAGTGCCAGCATCCTATATGGGCACCATTTTGAGTCCTGGCTGCTACATTTCTGATCCAGCTCTCTGCTATGGCCTGGGAAAGCAGTAGAAGATGGCCCAAGTCCTTGGGCTCCTGCACCGACATGGGAGACCCGGAAGAAGCTCCTGGCTCCTGGCTTCGGATTGGCCCAGCTCTAGCGATTGCGGCCATTTGGGGAGTGAAACAGTGGATGGAAGACCTCTCTCTCTCCCTCTCACTCTCTCCCTCTCTCTTTGCCTCTAGCTCTCTGTAACTCTGCCTTTCAAATAAATAAATAAATCCTTAAAAAATACAATTTTTTAAAAAATATGAGTTGAGCATTTTTCATTTAAAAATTTGACATGTTTCAAAATCTGAACCTTTTTGAGCACAAACATAATGCCACAAGTGGGAAAGGCCATACCAGAAAACTTTTCTTTCATGCACAAATTAAAAATATTGTAGAAATTCATCTTTAGGCTATGTGTGCAAGGTATGTACAAAACATAAATGAATTTTATGTTTAGACTTAGGTCCCACGTCCAAGACATCTCATTATGCATATACAAACGTTCCAAAAGCCAATAAAAAAAAAAACAAAAACAAAAAAACCCTGACCTCCGAAACACTTCTGGTCCCACACATTTCAGATAAGGGAAACTCAATGTGCTTTGAATCACCAGGATCTCAGCCCACAAGAACTGAATCCGAACCTCTGTGGTGCAGCTTGGCGGTTTTTCTTTCACTTCCCAAGTGCAGCTGGCATTGAGAACCAGCGTGGCGGAAGCGCACAGCACACTCGTTAGTCCTGGTGCGTGCACTGGAGTTGGCAGGTAGAGCAGCTGGAGGCCCAGCAGGCAACAGGACAGGAGCAAAGACAGTCAGACGTGTTCATGTGCACGAGGCCATAAATGTGCCCTTTGGAGGGGAGAGCTGCCCAGAACGTGTCTCAAGGGCGTGAGTCACAACTGGGCTTAGTCTCTCGCCTTCCCAAGCTGAGTAAACTGACTGATAAAGAAACCAGTGAATCCCACATCCTAAGTTTCATTTTAGAAGAAGGATGAGGACAAAGGAGATAGTAGAAGCTAAGAGCAGGGCTCTGGAGTCAGACCTGACTTGCATCCCAGCGTCAGCAGCCATTGCAAGCTCTCACGTGTTCCACTGTAAAACAGGAGTAAAATAACTATAATAATAACAATGCTACCACTGCAATGGTTACTTAGAAACATGATCTAATTTCTCATTTATTTCACTTAACGTGGGCTCTACCACCGAATGAGAGCTCACGGAACGTGGGCTGTCCTGAGATTCGCAACAAATAACAACCTTCAGATAAAACCCAAGTCTTATCAAAGAACGACCTTACTGAAGTCGTCAAGCTGTTCTAGCTTCTCCCCGGAAGAAGATACTGTTGAGCTCAAGCCTCAAAGACAAAAACTTATGTCCGACTTATACCAGAAGCAGGGCAGGCTGTTCAACCATAACAAAGGGTTGGTTGTGATAATGCAGCGTGGGCCGGAGGCCACCGAAGAGAACTCAGGCACACAATAAACAGAAACCTCGAGACAGAATGCGTGCTGAGTTAGCAAAATCCTTCATCAAGGGATCAACGTCGTAAGCTCCTGTGCACCACCCTGCTGGTCCTGAGGCTGTCAAAATGCCTGCACCAGCAGTTCTGAGGTCTGTACACACAGGTGGCTGAAGCAATTCTCTTAACTCCAAGCCATCCACCCTAGGCTGGACTTGCTCCAAGGTGTTTAGATCTTAGTATTTACGGAGTTCTCACTAAATATCAAGAACTGAGGAGGAAAAGAAAAGAAAAAAATAAAAAAAATAAAAAGGAGAATGAGCCAGTCTCCACTTTGAAGAGCTCATGAGAAAGAGAAACGGAAACAACATCCCTCCTTCAGAGAGTGATGGGCGCACAGGAGGGAGACCATGATCTTATGGCCAGGGAAGGTTCCCAGGGAAGCAGTCAAAGCTGACCCCATCCAAGACAGGGGTCTGGGCACAGGGTCTGGGGAGAGCTCTGCACTCACCGAGGCAGAGAACAAGAGGTGGCGGATCTGGCTGCCGAGAAAGGCTCTGCCTGCTAAGGAACCGGGAAAAGGAGAGGTGGTGATGGTTGTTCAATAATGGAATGACATGGAGCTTGAGTCTCAGAACACTATTCTGACACAGAGCACACAACAGAGCGAGAGGGAGCCCCTGGAGGCCTCTGCAGCCCTTCTACCAGAACGCGTACCCCCAAGTCACTGACTAAGAGCTATCAACTTGAAAACCACTCCAAAACGCAGAAGAAAAATTCAGAAGACAAGGAGTGCTCTCTGGTCAAGAAACAAATCAAATACAGAAACTGGAATCCATGGATAGTATTATATGATCAAAAGAACTTTTACTTAATACTATACTTCCAGTAGTAAAATATTAAAAAAAAAAATTTAATAGTAGTACTTTGAATTTGTATATTCATTTTTTAAAATATTTATTTACTTATTTAAAAGGTAGAAATACAGAGAGAGGAGGAGAGAGAAAGGGAAGGGGAGAGGAAGAGGGGGAGAGAGAGAAACACAGAGATCAGTCTTCCTTCCGTTGGTTCATTCTCCAAAGGGCCACACGGCTAGGGCTGGCAAGTCTGAAGCCAGGAGCCAGGAACGTCCTCCAGGTCTCTCATGTGGCTGCAGGGTCCAAGCACTTGGGCCATCTTCCATTGCTTTCTCAGACTCATTAGCAGGGAGATGGATCAGAAAGTGGAGGAACCAGGACTCAAACCAGTGCCCATATGGGATGCCAACATCACAGTGCTGGCCCCAAATTTGTATATTTCTTATGAAAGCACTTTCACATGTACTATTTCATTTTCCTCTATTACATGCATCCTTATAAGGCAATTTTTATTACTCCTGTCTCACAGTTATGGACACTGAGGCAGATTCCCACCAATGAATTACACAATGTGAAACAGTCTTTGAACCTTCAGAAATACAGCAATTTCAAGTTCATGAACCAGAGTTTCGTTTCTTTTTTTTTTTTTTTTTTGAACATTTATTTATTTGAAAGTTAGAGATACAGAGAGACAAAAGGAGAGAGATCTCCTATCCACTGGTTCACTCCACAAATGGACACAATGGCCAGGGCTGGGCCAGGCTGAAGCCAGAGGATAGGAGCCTCTGCTGGGTCTCCCACAAAGGTGTAGGGGCCCAAGGACTTGGGTCATCCTCCGCTGCTTCCCCAGGTGTGTTAGCAGAGAACTGAATCGAAAGTGGAGCAGCTGGGACTCCAACCAGCACCCACATGGGATGCCAGCAGCACAGGAGGTGGCTTTACCCCTAACACCACAACACCAGTCCCTAGAATGTCTCTTAAATTTTCATGCCAGATTCTGGTCCTAGCTCTACCACAAACTAACCATATGATCTAAAAATATACCCCTTAACCTTTCTGCCCTTCCCTTTATAATTGCTTCAACATTCTCACACAACTTTTAATAAGAGACTATAATGAAACAGCAAAGGAGAAAACAGTTTGAAAACTTTTTAATAAAAACTGTGCTTTAGGCCAGCGCCGTGGCTCAACAGGCTAATCCTCTGCCTTGCAGCGCCGGCACACCGGGTTCTAGACCCGGTTGGGGCGCCAGATTCTATCCCGGTTGCCCCTCTTCCAGGCCAGCTCTCTGCTATGGTCCGGGAAGGCAGTCGAGGATGGCCCAAGTGCTTGGGCCCTGCACCCTCATGGGAGACCAGGAGAAGCACCTGGCTCCTGGCTTCAGATCAGCTCAATGTGCCAGCCGCAGCGGCCATTGGAGGATGAACCAACAGCAAAAAGGAAGACCTTTCTCTCTGTCTCTCTCTCACTATCCACTCTGCCTGTTTAAAAAAAAAAAAAAAAAAAGCATTAAAAAAAAAAAAAAAAACTGTGCTTTACCAAAACACGATTTTATCTCTATAAACAACAATAAATGTGACCTTAAAAAAATCCTTATCTAGGCCGGCGCCGCGGCTCACTAGGCTAATCCTCTGCCTTGCGGCGCCGGCACACCGGGTTCTAGTCCCGGTCGGGGCACCGATCCTGTCCCGGTTGCCCCTCTTCCAGGCCAGCTCTCTGCTATGGCCCTGGAGTGCAGTGGAGGATGGCCCAAGTCCTTGGGCCCTGTACTCCATGGGAGACCAGGAGAAGCACCTGGCTCCTGCCATTGGATCAGCGCGGTGCGCCGGTCGCAGCGCGCCTACCGCGGCGGCCATTGGAGGGTGAACCAACGGCAAAGGAAGACCTTTCTCTCTGTCTTTCTCTCTCTCACTGTCCACTCTGCCTGTCAAAAATAAAAAATAAAAAAATCCTTATCTATTCATTTTCATTTTACTTGAAAGGCAAAGAGACAGAAAGAGAGAGATTATCTGCTGGTTCACTCCCCAGATGCCCACACCAGGGAAGGCTGGGGCAATACTGCTGCATATGTGGCCGGGACCCAAGGACTTGGGCCCCCACCCACTGCCTCCCAAGGCACCCAGCAGTGGAAAGCTGGAACTCTAACCCAGGCATTCTGACATGGGTGTGGGCATCCCAAGCAGCGGCGTAACTATTCTTACCAAATGCCCAGTGTCACCTATTTGAAAAAGGAAGAACTTGCTGAGAAGTTGGACCACAGCAGCTCTCCTAGGCTTCCACAATAAAGACACAGAGATGCAGCCCAGAGAGCTCCATGATTAATGCTGTGAACAAACTAGTCACCTGGAAAATCAGGGCGAGGCAGCTTCTGAGGGACGATGGGTGGATTCTGGGTGGGGAACACCATAAATCTCCACTCGTCCTTTTCTAAAGGTCAGAGCAAAGAGTGCTGCTGGGGATGACTCAAAACAGAATTTTTTTTTTTTTTTAAACAAGGCCTTTTCTCAAAAGGATATTCAGAATCACTAAATGGTAAAGGAGCAGAGCTATGCCGCCCAGCTCTGAATTCAGCTGCAGGCTGGTGTCATGCATATTTTGCCACTAACCTTTTTCTTGCCGTTAGTCACTGAACAAACATTTGCTGGACTCCCTTCCAGGAGCCATCATGAGTAAGAGACCTGGATCCTGCTCTGAGGGCGCTGCAGAGCTATCGAGGAAAACAAGAGCTCACACCCCAGCGCCACGGGCGCTCCCTCAGGGGAAGCACAGGGCCCGCCGGGCAGGGGTGCCATCAGCACAGCGAACACTCACTGAGCTCACATCCAGTGCTCGGCACCGTCCCAGGTGCTTGGCAAGAACTAATACCCTCAACGCTCACAGGAACTCTGTGGGGTAGGGACTGCTGCATGTGAAGAAACCGAGGTGCAGAGGAGGTAAGTGACTCCCCTGAGCTTTCACACCTGCGCTCTGAGACACGCTTTACACGCTGTACCCAGTTACTCCTCAGTATGAGATGGATACTGTTATATGCCCGCTTTAGAGACCAGAACCTAGGTAGAAAGAAGTTAATTACCTAGAGAAGACTACAGACATGACAGGAAGAGCCCTGAACGCAGACCTAGGATACCAGAAAGGTCTTCTGAAACTGAGAATGGCTCCTGAGATCCAACGGGTAAGCTGGAACCTCGGTGCTGGACACTGTGCAAGAATACACTAGGCCATGGCAAAGAGAGGTAAGAGACAGCCTGTGACACAAGGCAGAGAAACCACCCCTGAGCTAAGGTGCAAGGGGCCTGCTGAAGTCTGCAAGCAAACAGCAAAACTGAGAGGAAACTCCTGCACCCTGGGCCTTACGGGCAGTAGGAAGGCAGCTGCAATCTATGACCGAGGCCGGGCAGAGGGGCTGAGAAGCATCCCTGCCAGTGGGGATGCAGGGCCTCATGAAGGGCAATGAGGCAAACTGAGCGACCCTGGGGGATATGGAGCATTAGAATGAGTGTCAGGCACCAGCCCTCTGCTGACAGAAGGGCAAGACGGCGAAGAAGATCCCTCTCAGTGCAGGCACATCGGCCTAGGAAGCTTGAAGAGAAGGCAGAACTGAGATAAAAAAGATCCGCCAAGGGGGAAAGGTTGATCCCACCCATTGGCACACTGAGTGTATCAGGAGGAAGGACAAAGCCTAGACTCATGCAACTACAGATTAGACTGACAGCAGTCCTGACACCAACAGCCTGGGAGAAGAGGGGTCATGCCACCCTCTCTACACACACCTGCCACTCAATCAAAAATGTGTTGGGGGCGGGGGGGGAGTCAGAAAAAATAACTCCTCTTCAAGACAAACTACAATCAGTACAACTAGACCCAGAGAGAGACAAGATAATGGGATTATGAGAACAATTATGATACATATTTTAAAGGAGCTAGCAGAAAAAGCAATCAAAATGCATGATCAGATGAGGTATTTCAACAGGGGTTTGGAATTATCCCGACTAAGACCCTAGAACGGTAGAAAAATTGGAACCAAGTATCTAAGATCCATAGGCAAATCTCAAACAGTCTATCATGTATGTAATTAGCCTCAGAGGAGAAAGTGAGAGAACATAGGATAGAAGAAATATTTGAAGAGACAACAGAGAAAATTTTTGAAAATTAATGAAAGCTTAACCCATAGATCCAAGAAACTCAGAAAAACCCAAGCAGGATATCCACACGCAAAGAAAAACACAACTGAAAATATCAAGGTCACACTGCTGAAAACCAAAGAGTAAAGGTGGGAGGGTGGGAGGAATGCATTACACATGGGAGCAATGATAAGAGTGACAGCTGACCAAACACTGAGATGGAACGCCAACGGAATGACATCTTTCAAGTGTTAGAAAAATTATCAACCAACAATTCTAGATCAAACAAACATACCCCTTAAAAACAAAGGCAAAATAATGATACTCTTAGACAAAGGGTGAAAAAGAATTCATCTCTACATGACCTCACTATAATATCACAGTGGGGAGGGAAAAGGGAGATGAAAAGAACTTAGGCAATTTCTGCTGAACCAGTTTGAGTTGGTGCAGCTTCTGAAGGGACGATGGCAAACACCTTTAACACGTCCCATGCCAACCCTGATTAGTCACAGCCGACTACAGTCCTGCTCAAAGAAGAGCCACAGGGCCGGTGTGGTACAGCAGGTAAAGCTGTAGCCTGCAACGTCAGCAACCCATGGGGCACGGGGTTCACGTCCCAGCTACTCCACTTCCAATCCAGTTCCCTACTAACATGCCTGGGAAAGCAGTTAGAAGATGGCCCAAGTATGTGGACCACTGCAACCCATGCAGGAGACATGGATGAAGCTCCTGGCTTCGGCCTGGCCCAGCTGGCTACTGTAGCCATCCCTCTCTCTCTGTAACTCTGCCTTTCAAAATAAACAAATAAGGGGCCAGCACTGTGGCACAGCATGTAAAGCTGCCACCTGCAGGGCCAGCATCCCATATGGGTGCTGGTTCAAGTCCAGCTGTTCCACTTCTGATCCAGCTCCCTACTATGGCCTGGGAAAGCAGTGGTGGATGGCCCAAGTCCTTGGGCCCCTGCATCCATGTGGGAGATCTGGAGGAAGCTCCTGGCTCCTGGCTTTCGATCCGCGAAGCTTGGGCCATTGTGGCTGACTGGGGAATGAACCAGCGGATGGAAGACCTCTCTGTCTCTCTGCCTCTCCTTTTCTCTCTGTGTAACACTGACTTTCAAATAAATAAATAAGTCTTAAAAGAAATAAACAAATCTTAAAAGACAGAGAATCCTGAGGCTGTATCTGTACTCCCCAAGACACAGGACCACATAGGCCTGCCATAGAAGGGAGCAGTGGGAGGATCCAACAGTCACTCTGGACATCCACCTGAAGTTTCACTCTGCAGAGTGACTAGGCACCATGGAAGGTTGAAGATTTCATCTACTCTTTAGCAAATGATTAGCATAGTTTAGCATTAAAGACTGCCAATTTTCAACTATCACAATTTAACCATTTATGGTCTGCAAGACCTTGGGAGTATTTTGCCTGCAGTCCTGGTAGGCTCTTTAGAATTTATTATTTAAACTCTTGGCACAATTGACCACCTGGGTCTAGATAATTCCTTCCTTTTTTTTTTTTTTTTTGGAATTTTTAAAAATTTATATATATTTTTTTAATTTGACAGAGTAAGACAGTGAGAGAGAGACAGAGAGAAAGGTCTTCCTCCCGTTGGTTCACCCCCTAAATGGCCGCCATGGCCAGAGCGACACTGATCCGAAGCCAGGAGCCAGGTGCTTCCTCCTGGTGTCCCATGGGGGTGCAGAAGCCCAAGCACTTGGGTCATCCTCCACTGCCTTCCCGGGCCACAGCAGAGAGCTGGACTGGAAGAGGAGCAACCGGAACTAGAACCAGGCGCCCATATGGGATGCCGGTGCCACAGGCGGAGGATTAACCAAGTGAGCCATGGCGCCAGCCCCAATAATTCCTTCCTTTGATGGCTGACCTTGGCGTTTCAGAGTGTTTAACAGGATCCCTGGCTTTCACCCTCAAGTGACAACATGTTCTTTTCTCCCCTCCCTCAACAGTGGTGACAACCAAAACTGTCTGGGGATATTGCCAGATGCCCTCAGGGAAACTGCCCTGAGTTGAGAACTTTCTGGTTAACAGGAAGAAACCTTAGGGCTGCCAGAAAGGAAAGGCCTCTTATAGCAGGAGGCAAAAAGGTGGCAGCCTCTGCGTGTGGCAGAGCAACACAACCCAGCCAGGCTCCCGGAAGGCAAGGTTGGGGGAAGACAAACTGGGTCCTTCTGACTTGTAATGACCTGGCAACTAAATGCTCTTTATCAGTGGCATTTCTGATTATGCAAGTTTAGGGCGCCCCCAAATCTTGGAAAATGAACACAGAAATTTGCTTTTAATTCACTTCCGAGACTGAATAGGTGTATCTGTCAGCTCCTCAGAATACCTAAGACAAGCTACTTAGGAAGGGAGGGGGTGTAGTTCGGCTCACGGGCTGAGGTTCACAGTTCAGCACCTGGGGATGGTGTGCTTGCTGGCAGAGTCTCAAGGCGGCAGGTGCGCCACATGGCAAGAGAGAGGATATGCGTTTATCTGTCTCTCCTCATGAAGCCACCATGATTAGATAATCACCCCAACAATCCAATCTGATCTAATCTCTTCCCAAGGCCCCACCCCTAAAAATTACAATGGGACTAAGTTTCTACCTTTAGAACCACTAATATCAGGCTCTGGGGGGCTCTTTAACAGATGGGCTCTAGGGGGACAGCCATACCAATATCCAAATCATACCTATGGGTTATGGTACTATTTTTTTTTTAAAGATTTATTTATTTATTTGATGTCAGAGTTACACAGAAAGAGGAGAGGCAGAGAGAGAGAGTCTTCCATCTGCTGGTTCACTCCCCAATTGGCTGCAACAGCCACAGCTGTGCTGATCCAAAGCCAGGAGCCAGGAGCCTCCTCCAGCTCTCCCCACATGGGTGCAGGGGCCCAAGGATTTGGGCCATCCTCCACTGCTTTCACAGGCCACAGCAGAGAGCTGCATCAGAAGTGGAGCAGCCGGGACTCAAACTGGCACCCATATGGGATGCCGGTACTACCTGCGGCGGCTTTACCTGCTACACCAGAGCGCCAGCCCCATGGTACTATATTTTTTAATTTCTAAAAACTCCATATCTTTGTCTTAGTAGCCTGCTTTTTCCCCCCAATGGATATAACAGACTTTCTAAAGAGTTTTCTTATATACCACTGTCCTGCCTCAGATAATGAATGAACAAATACAACTCCACTTGTGCCAGTTATCTATAGACCTATTCTTAGTGGTAAGTACACCTTGGACTTTTTCTGAAATGGCTTTCAATTTCTAAGACCTAAATGTTACTCCTGTAACATCTCGGTGGACTTCAAGGGGAGAGAAGAAACAAACATGTGTTCAGTCTGTCTTCAACTGTCTCCCATTGACAGTGTCACTGGGGATCTTCCTGCCATCAACGATTTCAAGAACCCATCCATGGAGAGAGCAGTTCAATCTGTCGTGCTATGTCAAATAATTCTGATAGCTGTATTCCTAAGAATCTGTCAACAAGTTATAAAATAAATTGACACAATGGCAGGAGGGGCAGTAGCAAAAGGATGGAGCATTTTAAACCGACTAGTAATTTTTCCAGCATTACTGGGCAAATCTAGCCTCTCATCAGATATGGACACTGTTCAAACAGGACATCAGTCTTATTATCACAAGCACTCTAACTAATGAGAACACCTTATACACACAAATCTCCTTCACCACCCACAACTCTGAAAGCACAACAGAAAAATGCCCAAAGATGTGTGTTCTGAAGGCACCCACCTCCCACCTCCACCTCCATCAAGGTGCTAGTTCCCTGCAGATGGGTAAAAGGGCTAAGACTGAGAGCCTAGTGCAAGTTTGTGGGAGTCAAACCCAGCCCAGCACCTAGGAGCCATGGAGCAATAAAGCAGAAGATGTATCTCTGTGGCTCCGTTTCCTTTGAAAATGCAGATATTGGGGCTGGCACTGTGGCATAGTGGGCTAAGCCTCCACCTGCAGCACCAGCATCCCATATGGATGCCAGTTTGTGTCCTGGCTGCTCCTCTTCTGATCCAGCTCTCTGCTTGTGGCCTGGGAAAGCACTGGAGGACCACCCAAGTGCTTGGGCCCCTGCAACCACACAGGAGACCCAGAGGCTTCAGATCAGCTCAGCTCTGAACGTCGTGGCCATTTGGGGAGTTAACCAGCGGATGGAAGAACTTTCTGTCTGTCCCTCTCTCTGTCTATAACTCTGCTTCTAAAAAAAAAAAAATAGTAATATGTATGAAGTGCTAATTCCTAAAAAGGTCTAGGGGACCGGTGTGATGCTGCAGTGGCTGCCACCTGTGATGCCTGCATCCCTCACTGGAGTGCCAAAATTTGAGTTCTGGCTGCTCTGCTTCCTATCCAGCTTCCTGCTGATCCACCTGGGAAAGCAATGGATGACATCCCAAACACATGGGTCTCTGTCGCCCACACAGGACACCAGCCTTCAGCCCGGTCCAAGCCTGGCTGTTGCAGCCATTTTGTTCTTGTTATTTTAAAGATTTATTTAAAAGGCAGAGTTACATGGTAGGGGTTGGGCAAGAGAAAAACAGACAGGAAGAGAGAGACACTTCATCCACTGGCACACTCCCCAAGTGGATGCAATGGGGGTAGAGGGAGCCAAGCTGAAGCCAGGAGCCAGGAGGCCTCTCGGGATCTCCCATGATGGTGGCAGGAGCCCAAACACCTGGGCCATCTTCCATTGCCTTCCCAAGCACACTAACAAGGAGCTAGATCAGACGTGGAATAGCCAGGACGCAGAACTGGCACCCACACAGGATGGCCTAACCTACTGCATCACAACTGGCTGCAGCTATCTGGGAAGTGAACCAGCAGATGGAAGATCTCTGTCTCTCACTCTATCTCATTCTGCCTTTCAAATAAATCAATACATTTTTAAAAGGCATGCTTTTCAATTGATACAGAAGGAAGAGTCTTGTCTCTGTGACCTCAGACAACTTACAGAATCTTCCTGGGCCTGTTTCTTCATCTGCAAAGACGAACGTGAGGTCCAAGTGAGAAGGGAGCCAGGAACCATGGTATGTGGAGGTGGGCACAGAGAGCTACTGCAGGGGGAGATGTGACCTGGGTGTGGATGGGAAAAGAGGGGAGAGCCTAGGATACCCCACGTTTCCATGCCAAGTGCCCCTTCGTGCAGAGGGACAATCTGGGAGGATCTGCGGGTGCGGAGAGTGAGGTCAGCTCTGGAAATGCTAAGTTTCAGGGATCTGTTGAACTTCTGATGGGGACGTCCAGTGTGGCTATGGCTGCATGGCCCTGAAGCATGGAAGAGGCATCTGGACCAGAAACCCGGGGCATGCTCTACCTATCAGCGGCAAACAGATCTGGGGCAGCTCACTCAGGAGGCAGAGGCTGCGGAGAAGATGGAGGTGACGGACGGATGAGTCCGGAATATACTGGAAGAGGAGCCAACACGGGGAACAGAAAGAGAGTCCCTAGAGAGGGTAGGCAAGGGAGCGGGACCGGGGGTGAGCAAAGCAACTCTGCAAACTGCGGCAGGAAGGACAGGAATGGAGAACGGGTCAGGGAGACCAAGATGCAGGGCACTGATGAAAGAGCCCCAGGAAGGGAGGGGAGGCTGGGACTGTCCTGGACACGACTGGCCGCAGCCACAGAGGGGGAGGCTGGGACTGTCCTGGACACGACTGGCCGCAGCCACAGAGGGGGAGGCTGGGACTGTCCTGGACACGACTGGCCGCAGCCACAGAGGGGGAGGCTGGGACTGTCCTGGACACGACTGGCCGCAGCCACAGTGGGGGAGCCTGAGAACGCACAGCAGCGAGGGCAAGACCCTTGCGGAACGTGCGGGGCACGTGGCACAGGTAGGAGAGGCTGGCCCCAGACAGGTGGCAGGACCCAAGGCCAACAGGCAAGATGACGACCACGAAGACTGGCATAAACAGGAGCATCGGACTCTGGGAAACAGAGACTGCACTTGCTCTTCTCTGGGAATGAGGCGGCAGGTCATCCGAGGAGAGTGGGTGTGTCTGGGGGGAGGGTGGACTGGGCCTGAGAAAAGTGAGAGGCTGGCGAAAGCACTCAGGAAAATGGGAGAGGAGCTCTAGCCAAGGACTGGAAGGCAGCAGGAAAAGCTCAGCTGAGCTGGGAGGCTATAAAATGTTGGCAGCCCTAGCCTGCATAACTGGATGATCTTTCTGGGCTACACCCCACACCCCAGGTCTGGGAGTGGAGAGGTCAAAAAGACACCGATCCAGGCTGATACTTGGCAGCACAGGTGACAGAGGAAGGCCAGCTGGACAGTTTTGAGAGTGATGTCAAAGAGTAACTGGCGCGACTGACTCAGGAGGCAGGACTGTGGGGGAGAGAGGAGTCTGGAAAGGTAGGGGCTGGGGGTGCACAGAGGACCAAAGATTAGGGTTAAGACTTTATCAGTGGTCCTGAAAGGGCAGAGGCAGCTCGCCTCCTGGCAGAGCACGACGCTTTGCATTCCCACGGGCGAGCGCACTGCCCAGCCTCCCTCGCCTCGCCCCACAAAGCAAAAGGTCGTTGTCTTGAACTCTGCCGATTTACTAGGCGAAAGAAGTGAAAAATGAAGCCTTGAAGCCATGCGTTTCCTTGATTACTTGCAATGTAGAAGGGTCACATGTACTTCCTGGTCGTCTGTACCTCATCTGAGAACCTTCTGCTCAGGATCTGCACTCGCGAAAGGGGACTTCTTCAAGTTGATTCACACATTAAGGATATCGCCCCTCTGCTGTGGTGCCCTTGGCTTTCTCCAAGTAGTCACTCAACATGATTTTAATTATGATGGCATTATATATTTATTTAATAACAGGCAAAAGTTTACTTATTATGTGATCATCTATTATTCTTGACTCTTTGCAATTTTCTGCTAAACTATGAAGTACTCCCCACTGTGAGCTATCTTTTCTTCTATTTATTTTATGGTTTTTTCACATGAAACTCCTAATCTGTCAGAATTTACCCTGGCCCAGAGTGGGGAGGTAGAATCTGACCTATTTCCCCAGTGCCAGCCTGTCGTCTTGTGCTGTTTCCTCGCCATCTTATGATGCCTCCTCAGCACGTGCCGACTTCTTAACCAGACCGGGGCTGGTCCCTGTGCGTTATCAGGAGCCCCATTTTACAAGCACGGGATCCCAGCCGAGAGGCTGCTCAGCCAAGGTCAGGGAGCAAGCTGGCAGACGGCACAGCCGGACTCTGAGTCCCCAGATCCTGTCCCCCGCACTTCTATTGCAGTTTCGGGATGTTTCAGCCCTGGTATGAAAACTTTTGAAAATAGAATGAACTCATTGCCAAGAAAGTCAATTCTTAAGGGAAAGTAATTGCAAGACCAGCAAATCTCATCACAAAGAACCACATTTCTGCTCATGTGCGGGGGAGACTCTCAGTTCTGGGGACTGGCAGAACCACATGCACAGAGAGAAAGAGACATGGGAGCACACACCTGCAGAGTGTTTCTCTAGAAGCTTCTGTGTGGGCTCCCTGCTGTCAACCACATAGTTGGGTTTTCTGTGTCTTTTTTTATATAGGCCAGATGTTTGGTGATTTTATTCAGTTGAAAGCAGAGAGGCTAAGACAGAAAGAAATCTCCCACCTGCTGGTTGATTCCTTAAATGCCCTCCAAAGGCTAGGGCTGGGCCAGGCAGAAATCAGGAGCCAAGATCCAAGTCCCCCATGAGAGCAGCAAGGACCCAACCCTTTGGACCATCAAGCACTTCCTCCAAGGGCGCAACATTAGCAAGAAGCTGAAATTGAGAACAGAGCTGGGACTGGAACCAAGCAATCTAATATGGGATGCAGGCGTCCCAAGAGGTGTCTTAACTGCTACACCCAATGCCTCTAATCCTGGGTTCTTTTCCAGGGGCTTGAGGATGTCTGTCTAGCCCATGAAATGATACGGGTATCTGTGTGCGTGAATGATTTTTCCCAGCAAGAGTTGTTAGAGCCTCCATCTGGGCTGGGCGTCATAGTGTAGCAGGTTAAGTTGCTGCTTGGGATGCCACTCCCAGCTGCTCTGCTTCTGATCCAGCTCCCTGCTAATGTGCGTGGGAAAGCAGCAGACAATGGCCCAAGTGTCTGGGTCCCTGACACTCCTGTGGGAGACCTGGATGGAATTCTTGGCTCCTAGCCTCAGTCTGATACAGCCCTGGCGGTTGTGGCCATCTGGGGAGTGAACCAGCAAATGGAAGATTTCTGTCACTTGGCCTTTCAGATAAATATATAAAGCTTTCAAATAAATAATAATAGCCTCCATTTCAATCCACAGGTAGCAAGGCTTCTATCTCTGAAGAATGCCCCCAGATTCAGAGCCTACAATTAAGTCGACTGCCCACTTTGGATTAATGACATTAACATACTGCCATGTCTGCCTCATTTACACTCTGTTTCACGACTTCCCCTTCTAATTCCTCCCTAATTCTAAAGTGAATCGCATTGCCTTCTCCATAGAGTTGGAGTACTACAAATTCAGCATTCTGCTTTTAAGAACACCTGCCAACATTATGACTAAGATATAGAATAAAGGCTCAAATATCAGACACACTAAAGGGGCCAGCACTGTTTTGCAGCAGATAAAGCCGCCGCCTGCAGTGCTGGCATCCCATATGGGTACCAGTTCGAGACCTGGCTGCTCCCTTTCCAATGCAGCTCACTGCCATGGCCTGGGAAAGCAGTGGAAGATGGCCCAAATCCTTGGGCCCCAGTACCCACGTGGGAGACCGGGAAGAAGCTCCTCGCTCCCGGCTTTGGAGCAGCTCAGCTCCAACTATTGCAGCTATCTGGGGAAACCAGTAGATGGAAGACCTCTCTCTCTTCCTCTGCCTTTCAAATAAATAAATCTTAAAAAAATAAATAACCACTTGAAGCATAGATACACTAAATATGTGTGGCTCAAAAGAAGCAAGGGGCCAGCTCTGTGGCGTAGCAGGTAAAGCTGCCACCTGCAGTGCCGGCAACCCATATGGACGCCGGTTCAAGTCCTGGCTGCTCCACTTCCCATCCAGCTCCCTGCCATCTTCAGCTGCTTTCCCATCAGCAGGGAGCAGGATGGGAAGTACAGCAGCCAGCACTCAAAACGTCACCGTTATGGGATGACAGCAGCATTAAGGTGGGCTTAACCTGCTACGCCACAAGGCCAGCCCTACTATATTCGTGTTTTAAGAGTATTAATTCTGGGGGCCAGTGCTGTGTTGCAGCAGATTAAAGCCCTGGCCTGAAGCACCGCATCCCATATGGGAGCCAGTTTGAGTCCCGGCTGCTCCACTTCCGATCCAGCTCTCTGCTATGGCCTTGGAAAGCAGTAGAGGATGGCCCAGGCCCTTGGGCACCTGCACTTCATGTGGGAGACCTGGAAGAAGTTCTTGGCTCCTGGCTTCGGATCGGTGCAGCTGTGGCCGTTGTGGCCAACTGGGGAGTGAACCAGCAGATGGAAGACCTCTCTCTCTCTCTCTGCCTCTACGTCTCTCTGTAACTCTTTCAAATAAATAAAATAAATCTTAAAAAAAAAAAAAGTATTAATTCTGGGGCCGGCACTGTGGTGCCGCAAGTTAAAGCCCTGGCCTGAAGTGCCAGCATCCCACATGAGCACCAATTCTATTCCCAGCAGCTCCACTTCTGATCCAGCTCTCTGGTATGGCCTGGAAATGCAGTAGAAGATGGCCCAGGTCCTTAGACCCCTGCACCCACATGGTAAGCCCCAGAGGAAGCTCCTGGCTCCTGGCTTCAGATCGGTACAGCTCTGGGTGATGCACCCAACTGGGGAGTGAACCAGCGGATGGAAGACCTCTCGCTCTTTCTGCCTCTCCTTCTCTCTGTGTGCAACTCTGACTTTCAAATAAATAAAATAAATATTTTTTAAAAATACCAATTCCTCTCAAGGTATTAATCATATACTTCTAGGCCATAAATGCCTGGGTTTCATTTATTTTATACCCTCAGGGCCTACCCCATATCAGATACCCAATAAAATTTATTTGAATGAATGAGCCTATCAAAACCCTAAATGAATTTTCCGAGAAAATTAGGAAAAAGGTGACACCAACATTTGTCTTATACAAAATTGAGAGAGAAAAACTGAAAAGGAAAAATTGAGAGAACAACTCTACCAGATTTAAAATACATTACTGATTAATATTAAAAACAGTGGCATACTGATGCCCACATAAACACACACCCCAAGCTATAAATCAATGGAATATTAGAGAAAGGCCAACCCAAGGTTAAAATATATATAAGAATTACATGTTTCAGGCCAGTGTTGTGGTACATCCAAGTTAAGCTACTACTTGGTATGCTAGCATCCCGTATTAGAGTCCCGACTACTCCACTTTTTTTTTTTTTTTTTTTGACAGGGCAGAGTGGACAGTGAGAGAGAGAGACAAAGGGAAAGGTCTTCCTTTGCCGTTGGTTCACCCTCCAATGGCCGCCGTGGCCGGCACACCGCACTGACCCGAAGACAGGAGCCAGGTGCTTATCCTGGTCTCCCATGCGGGTACAGGGCCCAAGCACTTGGGCCATCCTCCACTGCACTCCCTGGCCACAGCAGAGAGCTGGACTGGAAGAGGGGCAACCGGAACAGAATCCAGCGCCCCGACTGGGACCAGAACCTGGTGTGCCGGCGCCGCAGGGCAGAGGATTAACCTATTGAGCCACGGCACCAGCCCCAACTACTCCACTTCTAATGCAGCTTCCTGATGATGTGCCCAGGAAGGCAGCAGAAGATGGCCCAAGTACTTAGGTCCCTGCTATCCACATGGGAGACCCAGATGGCGTTCCTGGCTCCTCGCTTTAGCCTAGATCAGCCTTTGCTGTGGCAGGCATTTGGGGAGTGAACCAGTGAATGGCTGATCTCTATCTCTGTCTCTGTCTTCCAATTAAAATGAAAACAAATGAAACTTCAAAAGGAAAAAAAAAAAGAAAATCATTATAAAGCTATGGAAAAGTGAGTATTATTGTGTTACCTATTTCAGAACATAAAGTCCAGCCATAACCTGAACCTTTTCAACTCTTCACTTCCTCTTTTCTTCTTGCCAAACATCATGGTATTAGGTATTTTTCCCCATTCGTTCCCCAGTGGTACCGCCTGATTTCTGGCTGTCCTCACATCTCTCGGCCTATTTCAGCAACTTCCTAGTAGTCGTCTTTCCCCTCCTCCCTCTGCCTGTTACCAGAGTTCTCTTCCTAAGCATCAACTCATCTTTTTCAATTGTCTGCATCATTTAGTCTTGCCATCTTGGGGTTGTTTGGGGAAGAATTAATCCTGGCAGATCCAAAACTACAGAAATCATGAGAGTACTAAAATAGCAGATGTCCAAGTACAACTGGAAGTAAAGAAAAGAAAAAGTTACACTGTATGCAATCATGATAGATTTTTTTTTTTTTTTTGACAGGCAGAGTGGACAGAGAGAGAGAGATAGAGAGAAAGGTCTTCCTTTGCAGTTGGTTCACCCTCCAATGGCCACTGCAGTGATCTGAAAGCAGGAGCCAGGTGCTTCTCCTGGTCTCCCATGGGGTGCAGGGCCCAAGCACTTGGGCCATCCTCCACTGCACTCCCGGGCCACAGCAGAGAGCTGGCCTGGAAGAGGGGCAACCGGGACAGAATCCGGTGCCCCGACTGGGACTAGAACCCAGTATGCCGGCGCCGCAAGGCAGAGGATTAGCCTAGTGAGCCACGGCGCCGGCCAATCATGATAGATTTTAACTTGCAAGAAGACTGCCAAGTTGGGGGAAAGGTGACCATCAGTTTACACTAGGCAAAGAACATCATGCTGGTCTGAAAGCTTTTTAAAGCTCCGAGGAACCAACTTATACTTTCTTTTGGATGGAAATGCATCCAGGGGCTATAAACTGAAATGGCACAGTCACTCCGGTCTTAAACAATAAGTAGATCTAACAAAGAGCCATTCACTACCAACTGATTTAAAAATAAAAGAGCTGGACAAAGTTGTTCCCCTCCTAAGAAGCACACAACAGGGGTTTAACTGTTAAATTGAAGGATGCAATTTTCAGAGAATGAGGTTTCCCTAAAACTGTTTCTGCCCTCTTGGATTTTTTTTTTTTTTTTTTTTTTTTTTTTTTTTTTGACAGGCAGAGTGGACAGTAAGAGAGAGACAGAGAGAAAGGTCTTCCTTTTTGCCGTTGGTTCACCCTCCAATGGCCGCCGCGGTAGGTGCGCTGCGGCCAGCACACCGCGCTGATCCGATGGCAGGAGCCAGGTGCTTCTCCTGGTCTCCCATGGGGTGCAGGGCCCAAGCACTTGGGCCATCCTCCACTGCACTCCCTGGCCACAGCAGAGAGCTGGCCTGGAAGAGGGGCAACCGGGACAGGATCGGTGCCCTGACCGGGACTAGAACCCAGTGTGCCGGCGCCGCAAGGCAGAGGATTAGCCTAGTGAGCCACGGCGCCGGCCTTGCCCTCTTGGATTCTCAACCATCTGTTGTCTCTAGCTGCCTGCTCTTAAGATCAGTCAAGGGTCTGAGTCGTGGGGCAGTGGCTCGGAGCACCAGTTCAAGTCCTGGCTTTTCCACTTTGAGGTCCCTGCTAACAGGCCTGGGAGAGAAGCAGACCCGTGCGACCCATGTAGGGGACCAGGACAGAGTTCCTGTTCCTGGCTTCTCACTGGCTCAGCCTAAATGTTGCGGGCATTTGGGGAGTGGGCCAGGGGATAGAAGATTTCTCTCTCTTAATGTCTCTCTCTCTTAATGCCTCTCTCTCTCTGTTTTTCAAACAATAAGTAAGTCTTTAAAAAAAAAGTCCCTCCAGTGTTGCATGTCCACAGAAATCCTCACTGACCCTCCAAGCACGTCTCAGAGCCACTCGTGCCTGTGCCCCTGCTCCCTCGGGCCTAGCGCTTGCCACACCTGATGCAGTAAATACTGTGCTGTACTTCCCCATGGTGCAGCGGGGCATGGTTTCAAGTGGCCGCTCCAGCCCAGGCATCTGCACATATCCAATGACCACATGAAATCCAAGCTGGCTGATTTAAAATGTTCACCCTGACAGGTGACAGGTAGCCAGTAGGTGCTTGGAAAGAAGTTCTGTGCGTTTTTAAACATTCATTTAGTTATACTCCTCTGATAATCTGTTTATTTAGTCTCCAATTTATAATATAGAATCCTTAAGCAGCATGAACTTGGCTGAACCACGTGGAAGAACACCGAGAAACTACAGAAGAAATGCTCATAAAACATTTAAGGAGAGAGCGAGTCGAGGACTCGCAGAACAGCACCTCTGCTAAGGAAGACACCTGGGGAAGCAGAGGAAGGCAGAAACATCTTATCACTGCACAAGGAGGCAGCCAGTGCAGCTAATCAATAAGCTGTAATTAATGTGACAGAGTGTGGCACGGGAGCCCAGGTCTCACAGAGCAGACACAATGGTACAGCAATGCCGTTTTGACCGTGACTGTGCAAACATGGGACAGTCATAATCGAACCTCCTGTAACTCAAACCTGGTTTATAAGTGCTCCTATTTTTAAGGAGAGGATATCATTCACTTCTGCAAGAAAAGTAACTTTGAAGTTTCAAATTTGTAGATGAGACAGAAAACTTCCTGCTGGCTAGAAAATAAGGCAGTTCTAAAATAAAATGCCCATCAGCGATTGTATTATTATGAGATATGTTATACACAAAAAACACCCAGCATGTAAGAAATAACGAATAAAGATAAAACAAATGTACTCCTCCAAAGCTTAAGAAATACTTTATTTTATGACAACTTTTTATACCTTGGGCAGACAGCCAAAGGCCAGATAAAGATTACAGATATGTTTTATTTGGCCTACATATTGGATTTTTTTTAGTTGCCAACATTTAAATATCATTTAAGAATCTAGAGCATTCTTAAAAATGGGAAGGTGTGGGGGCCAGTGCTGTGGTGCAGTGGGTTAAAGCCCTGGCCTGAAGCACCAGCATCCCATATGGGCGCTGGTTCAAGACCTGGCTGCTCCACTTCCGAACCAGCTCTCTGCTATGGCCTGGGAAAGCAGTAGAAGATAGCCCAAGTGCTTGGGCCCCTGCACCTGCATGGGAGACCTGGAAGAAGCTCCTGGCTTTGGATAGTTGTGGCCAACTGGGGAGTGAACCAGCAGATGGAAGCTTGCTCACGCTCGCTCGCTCTCTCTCTCTGCCTCTCCTTCTCTCTCTGTGTAACTGTTCCAAAAATAAATAAATAAATAAATCTTAAAAAAAAAAAAAACTCATTTAAAAAAAAATGGGAAGGTGAGGCTCCACTGTACCCACATGTACCATGGCAACAAATGGCTGAACAGGAGCAACAACTTTAAATGGCCATGTACTTGGCAGTACACCGCAGTCCCCACCATGCCCTACTGTTCCACCTTCCTCCCATTTCACTTATTTTACCTGCCTGGCTTCTGCATCAGAATTGTGACCTCGGCTTACACATCATAATCTGTGACCCCTGCTTATACACCATAATTCAGGACCTCCCTTACACATCACAATTGTGGTTTCCAACCATTTGGGTATGGGAAACATTATCTAAAGTAAAATAATTATGCAAACTCCACAGATCCATCACTAAAAGTAGGGTAGATCCGCAATCTCTACTCATATTTTAAATCCAAAACACTCCAAAAACAAGTTTGTTTGTAACTCACTTGGCAACAACACTTGACCTGAACTGACATGAGGCTATTTATAAGCTTTATGTTTCCATTTAGTGTGGCTAGATTCATACATTTCCCTATAGAAATAACAGTATGTTTGACTGCTGGTGTGCCCCAGCCCCCAATGAAGACACCATTGATGAGCATCATTATTCTTCCAACACCTGAAAAATTCAGATTTCTTTCTTTCTTTCTTTTTTTTTTTTTTTTTGACAGAGTGGATAGTGAGAGAGAGACAGAAAGAAAGGTCTTCCTTTTTGCCATTGGTTCACCCTCCAATGGCCGCTGCGGCCAGCGCATCGCGCTGATCCAAAGCCAGGAGTCAGGTGCTTCTCCTGGTCTCCCTTGTGGGTGCAGGGCCCAAGGACTTGGACCATCCTCCACTGCCTTCCCGGGCCATAGCAGAGAGCTGGCCTGGAAGAGGGGCAACTGGGATAGAATCTGGCGCCCCAACCGGGACTAGAACCCGGTGTGCCGGCGCCGTAAGGTGGAGGATTAGCCTGTTAAGCCACGGCGTGGCCAAAAATTCAGATTTCTAAAGCTCATCGGCCCCAAGGGTTTCAGATTAGGGACTGTGAATTTACTTTTTTTAAGAAATGTATTTGAAAGAGGTATAGAGAGAGGGGGAGAAACAGACACAGAGATGTTCCATCTACTGGTTCACTTTCCAGATGGCCACAACAGCCGGCACCAAGTCAAGCCAAAGCCAGGAGCCATGAACTTCACCTGGGTCTTCCACGTGGGTGGCAGGGATCCAAGCACTTGGGCCATCTCCTGCTGCTTTCCCAGGCCAATAGCAGAGGGCTGGATGGGAAGTGGAGCAGCCAGGATATAACCAATGCCAATATGGGATGCCGGCGCAACAGGCAGCGGTCCCCGTGAATTTACTTTTTTTTTCCTTTTTTTTTTTTTTTTAATTTTTTTTTTAAATTTTTTTTTTTTTTTTTTTTTTTTTTTTTGACAGGCAGAATGGATAGTGAGAGAGAGACAGAGAGAAAGGTCTTCCTTTTTGCCATTGGTTCACCCTCCAATGGCCGCTGCGGCCAGCGCATTTCGCTGATCCGAAGCCAGGAGCCAGGTGCTTCTCCTGGTCTCCCATGCGGATGCAGGGCCCAAGGACTTGGGCCATCCTCCACTGCCTTCCCGGGCCATAGCAGAGAGCTGGCCTGGAAGAGGGGCAACCGGGATAGAATCCGGCGCCCCAACCGGGACTAGAACCCGGTGTGCCGGCGCCGCAAGGCAGAGGATTAGCCTGTTAAGCCACGGCACCGGCCTTTTTTTAAATTTTTTTGACAGGCAGAGTGGACAGTGAGAGAGAGACAGAGAGAAAGGTCTTCCTTTTCCGTTGGCTCACCCCACAATGGCTGCTGCGGCCGGCACACTGCGCTGATCCGAAGGCAGGAGCCAGGTGCTTCTCCTGGTCTCCCATGCAGGTGCAGGGCCCAAGCACTTGGGCCATCCTCCACTGCACTCCCTGGCCACAGCAGAGAGCTGGCCTGGAAGAGGGGCAACCGGGACAGAATCCGGTGCCCCGACCGGGACTAGAACCCGGGGTGCTGGCGCTGCAGGCGGAGGATTAGCCTAGTGAGCCGTGGTGCCGGCCCCCTGTGAATTTACTTTTAATAACTATATTTAAGTAAATAATACACACAAATTGGGGTATAATCATATTCTGAAAGGGTTCTGTAGTTGGTTAACTACTACAGCATCTACCTATATTTGAGAAAGAGATGATGCACACAAAACAACCTGTGATCCGACAAAACTCATGGTGAGTTTTGATTCTGGGGCCCTAGGTCAAACCCTCCAGGTTTAACTAAAAACCTCGGCAGCAGGGCAAGTTCATAATACAAGGCACTCTGAGACGTTCACAGACAAGGAGAATGAAAAGATAGTGTGCATTTCCCATGAAGTTTGTGATTCACAAAGATGATGCCAACATGATCACATCCTTTCACATCAGGTTTTTTTCCCAACTCATCTAGAAATACACTTGATATTCTAGGATTTCACAACATACATGTAACAACAAGGCCAGGGAAGATCAGACGTTGCAAAGATGCAGGGCCACTTTCCACCCCTACTCAATGCAGACGCTGGATGGAACCCCTGGTCCAGAAGCAGAGCACACCTACCTGTCCATTCTGAGAAATACTGCTTGGGGCTGGTGCTGTGGCACAGCAGGTTAACACCCTGGCCTGAAGCGCCGGCATCCCATATGGATGCCGTTTCGAGTCCCGGCTGCTCCACTTCCAATCCAGCTTTCTGCTGTGGCCTGGGAAAGCAGTAGAAGATGGCCCAAGTCCTTCATCTGCGTGGGAGACCCAGAAGAGGCTCCTGGATCCTGGCTTCGGATCAGCACAGCTCTGGCCATTGCGGCCAACTGGGGAGTGAACCAGCGGATGGAAGACCTCTCTCTCTCTCTGCCTCTCCTTCTCTCTCTGTGTAACTCTGCTTTCAAATACATAAATAAATCTTTTTTAAAAAAATACTGCTCACAGCTCCCCTAGAAGAGGCAATGTGGATCTCAGAACCAGGAAGATAAAATGGCGGAGCAGGTGAGGCAGGCAGAGGTGACTACCGCTGGCAAAGCAAGGACAAGTCTGTGACCGTCAGCCGTAGGAAAGGCTGGGCTGTCTCACGGAAGAGGAGACAGTGATTCCACAAGGCACCAGAGCACTGTCCTGGGTGCAGCAGCTAGCCCTGCATTTTGACTCCGGATGGGAATTTCTGCTGCTGATCAGGGATCAGGTTCTCTTGGATCCTGGAGATGCTCATTAGATCCCTGTAATCAGGAAGGAGCTGGCAAGGAACATACAGAAGTAAAACAAGACAGGGGTGGGTGGGCAAACCGGAGAGCTGCGGCTCGGCCCCAGCTACTTATCCTGGGTAGGAGCCGGATATCGTCAGGTCTTCCGTGCTTTGAGAAATAACAGGAAATGCAGACTGTCACACGAAAAGACTCACTTTGACACAAGAGCCAATGACTGGGAAAATAAATAAATAATAGTTGACAGGCTAAACAGAACACTTCTAGGCCCTACAAGCAAATAGCTTAGGCTCTCTGGTTTTGCCAATTCACATAGCCAGAACTTTAGGACAACTAACCCACGGCTTCTCGACCTCGGCATCATTGACATTTGGGGCCATCTAAGTCTTTGATGGGGCAGGCAGGAGCTGTGCTGGGAACTACAGGATATTCAGTGGTACCACAGGCCTCCATCAACGACCCAAAGCATGACAGTCCAAACTGTCCCCAGACATTGCTAAATGGTCCCTTTAGAGGCAGACTCAACTCTGGTTAAGAGCCCGCTGTGCTACAGTGACATGCAAGCCACAGCCTCCAAGATCTTATGAAAGTTTCACTAATAGCTCCAACAACAGGTTTCCCACATTCAGACCACATTCAGTACGGATTCACAGCTACTCCAGAATCAGAAATCTGGGTTTAGACCCACAGCTCTGTAATTTATTAGCTCAGTGGCCTCTTTGATCTCTGGCTTCCTCATCATTAAATCAGGAATAAATAATAGAACCTCTGAGCATCACCGTGAGAATGTGCTGTGACAATCTGTCCAAAGCACCTGGCCAGCAGCCTCATAGGCACAGAAGACACCTAACAGACATTAACAAGCGTTAAGTCCTTCCCGGTGAAGAGGCAGCCCAGTTTCTCTGGTCCAGAGCATAGGGGATTCAAAGTCAGAAGCCCTGCATACAAGTCCTGCCTCGGTCACTTAGTAGCTCTGTGACCTGGGCAACGCCTTTGTCCTTCTTTATGAAACAGAAATGGCCACTACTCACAGGCGAGAACAAAGCCAGGTGGATTAGTGCAGCACTTTGTAAACTAAACCACTGTGGAAAAGATGATGATTGTCACAGTCTGGACTTACAGATTTCAGTAAAGCAAACCATGAGCTCTTCCACAAACCTGAGAACTGAGAATATATCACACGAGGTGGAGACCCAGCGGGGAAGAAAGAAAAAGAACAACAGAGACTGTTAATTTCTGTATCCTTTAAGACAGCAGTTGCCAACAAGTGATCCACAGGCCACATCTGGCCTCAAGGCACTTTGTTTAGTTCCGGGTACAAGGGGTCTTCACACTGTAGGAAAACTATGCCTGGATTTCTAAACAGCTTTGTAACAAAATAAGCTTAACTTTTAATTCCATTTTGGCACAAGGTCTTGAAGAACCCCTGTAGCATCATGGGGGTTGCTGAATTTGAATTAAATACCGCCTATCATTCACTGAAGTCCAGGTTTGAAGGTTTTCTTGAAAACACCAAAGATCAGGGCATACAGGGTCCACATTCCTACCTGGCTCACAGCAGACATTGGTTTTACTAGCCTGGCCCTCCAGGCATTCGGGTTTATAACCTTGGCTTATCTAAAGACAACCATCTGGAAAAGCATTCCGAGTTAAGGGGAAACTGGTCACTGCGGAAATCAATACGCGGGGAGATGCTCCCTCCCGGAGCCTGGGTACTGTGCTCTCAGTTCCATCCCTCGATGCCTCTGTTCCTTGACACCTCTCATAACACTAAGCTCCTCGTCCTCGTGTACACCTTCCCCATTTAAGACGTGGCCTGCCCAAAAGCTCTATCCGTGTCCACTGGATCATCTTCATTAAAGGTTTTCAAGAAACAAAACATCTCTTGTTCATTCCAGCAGGACTGCAGAACACACTGTATGACGTCCATTGCTTGCCTGACCCGCACACAGTCTCCCCTTCCGCTGGTAACAGCACCCAGTTTACCCTGGGGAGGCAGCACTCCTCTACTTACAGTCCATAGGGCTTGGGTGGGGCTGACACCATTCCATTTCCAGGCAAAGCCTATGACTCAAAGGCATTTAGAGCCAATCCTGGAATTCTGGCGACAGGGACTGGGAGAAAAGTATTCTTTCCCTCTGTGACTTCAACTGAGCACATTGGGAGACGGTCGGGGGCGGAGGGTCTCCCTTTGGACACTGCCTAGTAAGGAGTTGAACTCCCTGGTTCCAGCGAACTATGAAGCCACACTACTCTTGGTCTCCTTTGGTCATTTATGTGCCAATTTCTTGCTTTGCTCAAGGCACCTGAATTGGATTTCCTTCCATCCAAAGAGAAATAGTCAGTACAAGAAAAACCTGCAAGTGCTTAAAGATAGAGGAAAAATCAAAGGCTCTGCTCATACTTTGTCCTCTGGAAAACTTGGGCGACCTCAGTCCTCCCAGTCACAGCTAGGTTTTGCCCTCTGCATCAGCCTTGCACTTACCTCCTGGACATAATTATGTTCTGCTTCCCTATCTCCTCCACAAATCTACTGAGCTCCTCCTTCAGGGCAGAAACTAAGCATTCACCCTTATTCTTTAATGTGCAAGGGGGAACAGTCTGGGCTGACCAGCTCCTGTTGAATGCCTCAATCAACAAAAGGCAGTGGACTAGAAGAACCACCCACTTCTCCTCTTTGGGACACCACATCAGGACCCCAGTTCCCAAGCTTTGCCCCGATGATCCACTAGACCATCTTCTCGCACAGTCTCACCCACCCGTCGTAAACAAATTGCATCATGAGTGCTCACCCGTCCAGGCATTACTAATTCTCCACACGTTCATCCCAAGGAGCCCCACCGTAGGGTTACTCACAAGGTCTCCAGTCTAGGGAGAAGACTTCATTGCAAGATACCACCAACCAAGGGGCATGCCACTCACACATAGAGCTTCCTTCTCCACCCAGATCATGAAGGGCGGAGGAGTGGGGGTGGGGGGACCTCCTATGCTTCTAGCCTTCATCTTGACCCAAATACACTCAGGATCCTGATTCTGATACACATTGTCCATCTGCTTCCAAGAACTTCCAAGAACTGCTTCCAAGAATTTGGGGGCTCTCTCCTGCCTCCATTTTTTTCTTTCCTAGTCTTTTTTGATGACATTAAGTGGGAAAAAAACATTTACAAAAATATCTAGGAAATCAGCAAGCAAGAAATGCAACAGGTTCCTCATGTAGACAGCTGTTCTGACTTAGGGTGCATACACACCACACCCTGAACAGCTCTGCAATAGCTGCAGCTCCCACTGGCATCTAGCAATAAAGATTTTCAAACAGAGTCAAAGATCAGATCCAGAATTGCACTTCCAGCATGAATCACCCCTCTATTTAGTTCACGGTTTCCCATACTGGAGCCCACACCACCAGGGCAATCTAGTAAGAACCAGAATCCTGGAGTTAACAGCGTTCAATGAGCATCTATCATGTGGCAGGAACCATAGCTGACCCTGGGCATGAAAGGCGACACAGCAAGGACTCTCAAGGCTTCAGTGTCACCGAGAACACAGACAGTGGGGGGACCAGGTTACAGAGAAGCGGGGGTGCAGGGGATTAGGAAACACCCAGGATGGAAGGCTTCCAGAGGCACCCCTAAGGGAAGACTTGATGAGGCCGCCACAGGCAAGGTGTGGTGAGACAGACTTCCCAGAGTTCCAGGTCAGAAATGAAGAAAGCATGGCCTCCCCTAGAAACTGAAAGCAGGCACGCTGGGCTGGAATTTAAAGTGTGAGAGGAGAAGCCTAAGAGGAAGTAGGAACCAGAGATCCTAAATGGCTTTGTAGACCCAGAGCTCTCTGATCTTTGCCTGGAAACAGCAAACTTTCCTTGCCTGACACAACAATGTAAAAAAAAAAAAAAAAAAAAAAGCCAAAGAGATGATCTAAGCACCAGGAGCTCATTGAGCAGTGATTCTAGATTGCACTAATGCAGGCACCACACTCACAAGGACTTCTATCATTCGCTTGCAGATCCTTGCTTGAAACTTCAGCCCCTATTACTACTCACGTCCACCTTCCCCCTGGCATTATTGCTTTAATTTTCCCACAGATAACAGCAAAGAAGCCTTGGCTACACGTCAGGAGCAGGGATTAACTCTCCAAACGGGAGACACCATGGCAGGGCAAGGAACAGAAAAAGGACAAAACTAAGCAAAACGTTGAAGGAAACGAAACAGTGTAAAAAGCAAATTTAGAAAACTCAAGAGGAAGTAAAAGTCTTTTCACAGACACACAGAAAAAGAAGTGTCCCACGTGCTGCAGCCAAGCCAAACTCCCCTTTACGTTAAAAAAAAAAAGGAGAAGCTGCAGCAAGAGCTGTGAAAAATTCACACTTTCATATCTCTTCGCAGAATAAACAGTAAATTGGGTTACAGTACAGCCCAGCTGCCCTGGAAGTCCTTGACATGCCTGGCCCAGCCGATAGCGCTCATGATAACCACCTCTGAGAAGTTCTCCAAACCGCAAATCATTCCTGCTCCGACATCCTGTCCACCCACGCACTCCAGCTCACTTCTGACACTTAATAATCAATAACCATTCTGTTCAAGCGTGACAGCAGCACCGAAGAGACACGGACGAGCAAGCATCCGTCTCCAAATACAAGGGGGGAAGACTGTGTCACCGGCACGAGGTGTCTCCGAAAATCCTTTTCCTCCCAACCCCGGATTTCTAAATGTCAAGAACTTGCAGCCGCTCTCAAGTTCCTATTGAGCCCAGGGTTTGAGACAGCAGCACCTCCGAATTTCCCCAGCAAATCCGAGCGGCTTTCATCAGCCTTGAGCTACCCTCCGGCCACCGTGCACTTGCAGGAGAAGGGGCTCGCCACGGCGGGGAGGGGCTGGCAAGGCAGTCTCCTCTGCACCGCGCTGGGCACAGAAAGGGACCGGAGGTTCAGCACGAGGCGGCGAGCCCGGGCTGACCCGACCCCCGGAGAGGGAAGCTAAGGACCGGGTCTACTGGTCCCCCAAGGGCAACGCTGCTCCGGGCCGGGACAATGAGCAGCCCGCAGCCCCGAGGGGTGGCCCTGGAGGAGGCAGCGGGCCGCCCGGCTCGTCTCGGCGCCCGGAGCTCGGCGCCCAGGCCCCGGCGCGGCACAGCCCCCCGACTCCGAGCTCCGCGGGGCCCCGGGCGGGGCTGAGGCCGCTCGGGAAGCCGCTGGGCCCGAGGAGGGGCCGCCCGCCCCCCGCCCCCGAGGCGACCCCGGCCCGGCCCGGCGCACTCGCCTGCCCACGGTCTGGTTGGCCAGCTGCTTCATGCGGTTGAACTGCTTCTTCATGGCGGCGGCGGCGGCGGCCCGCGGGGCTCGGGCCGGGCGAAGCAGGGGACGGCCTGGCGGCTCCTACATCGCTTCCCGGCCCAGGCGGCGGCGGCGGCGGCGGCGGCGGCGGCGGCTTCCCCGGCCCGGCCCCGCCTTCGCCGCGTCACTTCCAGCGCCGCCGCCCGCCCGCCCGCCGAGCCAGGCCGAGCCGCGGGAGGAGAGCGAGCGAGGGCCCGGGCGCCGGCCCTGGGAGGCCTCGGCCGCCCCGCCGGGGCCGCTCACCGCGCCACCACCCCTCTAGTCGCTTTCGGCCCCTGAACCCGCGCCGCGTGTGGCGCCCCAACTCGGTGCCCTTGTGGTTAGCTGATCGATAGATCGATACGGGTCCGGTGGGGTTGGATCATTTCACACCCACCACCCTGAGGAGACCGCAGACAACGGACACAAGGAGAACACACGTGTAAATCACTAACACCGGCCCTAACTCTCCAAGAACCGGGCTTGTCCCGGGACGGAAACAGCCGATGGCCTCCCGTGCGCCAGGCTTGTGCGCGGGTGTAGACCTCTTTCAGTACGCTCCCAAGGTACTGCTCAGATGGCTGTGTTCCACCGTGGGAAAACCTTCCTTTTTTTTTTTTTTTGACAGGCAGAGTGGATAGTGAGAGAGAGAGACAGAGAGAAACGTCTTCCTTTTGCTGTTGGTTCACCCTCCAATGGCTGCTGCGGCCGGCACATTGCGCTGATCCGAAGCCAGGAGCCAGGTGCTTCTCCTGGTCTCCCATGCGGGTGCAGGGCCCAAGCACTTGGGCCATCCTCCACTGCCTTCCCTGGCCACAGCAGAGAGCTGGCCTGGAAGAGGGGCAACCGGGATAGAATCTGGCGCCCCAACCGGGACTAGAACCCGTTGTGCCGGCGCCGCAAGGCGGAGGATTAGCCTGTTAAGCCACAGCACCGGCCCAAGGGAAAACCTTCCTTCTGCTCAACAAATAATTGTGGGGCGCAAATGACAAGGTTGCAGACCACGAATGTTGCGACTCAGTGCAATCATTAAAAACGGAATGGCAACATGTGTTTTTCCGGAAAGCATCCAGGTCAGTTCTGTGACCCGCAGCAATGTCCTTGTGGCTTGGTGGCCTTGGCTCCGGCTTAGGCCTCTCCCTGAGGCCCGTGAAAGACAACGTGGCTTCCCTCGGGAGCCAATTATCAGACGTTACAAAGGGTGTGCTGAGGAAGGGTGTAGAATCCTTGCAGGATGAGAGGCTAAGAAGTCTTTGCAGAGAGCTGGAAGAAAAGTACCAGGCAGAGCTCAGGAACCACCTGCAGACCACCCAGTACCAACACACCTTACATGAAAAAAGAGGCTGAAATCCAACTTCTCCAGGCAAGGCAGCTGGCGCTAGAGAGCCAACTGGAGAAACAACAGGCCAAGCAACTGAAATCCACCAGGAAAATAGAAGAGCTGGAAGACAGAATGCAAGATCTGAACAACAAGGTATCTGCTGCAGAAAATACAGGGAATGTTTTGAGACAAGAACTAGAACTAATGAATGGGAAAGCAAGACAGGTGAATGTGTACCTAGTGAGCTGCTCAAGGCTCTTGCAAGTGGTCTGAGGTCTCTCAGCTGACGGTCATCAACAGTTTGCTGGAGGAGGAGATAAAACATCATCAAGAGGTGACAGAGATAGAGACGGAGGGCACGGACTCTGAGGCAGCTGGTGCCCATTTGCACCACAAGTGCTCTTCATCTTCAGCAACACCTCCTCGTGTACACCTGGGAGAGAGAGCAAGTCCCCTCTGTTGGCCATGACTGGGCTAGACTAGAATACTGCTCGCTGAGAACAGAGTATCTCCTAGGTTCTCTAGAGACTCTACAAGAATGCAGCCACTCAAAGCAGCGAATGAAGTACACAAAGACCGGACGGGGTGAGCCAGAAGGCAAAGTATCCAACACGAGTCCCTGGAGCTTCAAAAGGCACAGTCTGTGACGGACAGAGAGAATGATGATACTCCGCCCAACTTGAAGTGAGAAAACACCAACAAACGGCTTCAGAGATACAACAGCTGAAGAAGCAGCAAGAATTTTTACAAAACTTAGTGAAAGGCAAGGGCCTTTTTATTAAAGCCAAAAACGACCAACTGGGCTCTCTGAAGAACAGCCTTGCAAAGAAAGTGAAGGAAAACAGGACTTTGAGGCAAGCGGTGAGAAGCCGAAAAGAAAGCAAGTCAACGCTAGAAATGGAGGTCTGTAAACTAAAACAAGAAAAGGAACATGCAGTAAAAAGAGCCAAGAACAGGCCGGCGCCGTGGCTTAACAGGCTAATCCTCTGCCTTACGGCGCTGGCACCCCGGGGTTCTAGTCCCGGTTGGGGCGCCGGATTCTGTCCCGGTTGACCCTCTTCCAGGCCAGCTCTCTGCTGTGGCCCGGGAGAGCCCCATGGTGGCCTGGCTGCCACAGCCGGCCCTGATCACCATTCCCACCACCACCACCACGGCCAGGGGCCTCCCAGGACTGGCGCCTGCCGGTGACACGAAGATCATCGCCAGGAAGGTTTTGGGCACCGTAAAATGGTTCAACGTCAAAAAGGGATGTGGCTTCATCCACAGGCACGACAGCAAGGAAGACGGGTTCGTCCACCACACGGCCATCACGAAGAACGACCCGAGGAAGTACCTCTGCAGTGTGGGAGACGGCAAGACGGTGGAGTGGGACGTGGCGGAGGGCGTGACGGGCCCCGGGGGAGCTCCCGAGCAAGGCAGGCAGTGCGCGCCCGAGCGCATTACGGACGCTCGGCGCCACGACCGCGACGGCGACAGCGAGGGGTCGCAGAGCGCTGCCGAGAGCCAGGCCCGAGCACGCTGGCCCCGAGGGCTGCCCCCTCGCTGCCTGAGAGGAGCCCCCGGGCGCGGACCAGCGCAGCGGCCCAGCCTCCCGTGCAGGCCGAGGGGGCGCGCACGGCCCGGCCTCACCACCGCCGGCCCGCGGCGGACGCCCCAGGTCTGCAGCCGCCTGTCCACCACGGCGGTGACCCACGCGGGCCCCCGACGCCTCCAAACCCCACGACGGCCAGGAGACCCAGGCGCCGCCCAGGCTGAGTGAACGCGGGCGCCACGCCGCCGCCGCCGTCCAACAAGGAACGGACCTGGAACCCCGGCAATAGGAACGAGCGGGAGATGATAGCCCGAACGCTCACTGCTTTTTTTCTTTTTCTTTTTGTTTTTCTCTTTCTTTTTCTTTTTTCTTTATTTCTTTTTGTCAGTTGACCAGATTACTAGAACTATTTCCGTTATCTATGCGGCATGCGGTGTTTATTATTTTTACCAAAAATGTTTCTTTTTTTTTCAAATTCTCGTTTTTCTCAAGTATACCTTTTAAGGTTTGAAAATTATTTCAGATCTGTTCAAGTTGAGATTTTTAGTAACTGTTTTTAATCTGTAATAAAAGTTTACAACTTTTTTCCCCCAAAAAGTCAACAAACTGGAAGCACCTGTTAATAAAGGTCTTAACAGAAAAAAAAAAAGTGATACTGGCTCAACTAGCCAAGCTCTCATATTGGAGGAAAAGCTAGTTCCACCTGCTGATGACTTGGAAAGTACCCGCAGGAAGCTGCTTCACATAGTGAGTCCAGAAAAAGTTGAAGATTATCTCCAAACGAGGGCTGAAAGGCATGACAGCTCTCTGTCGCGAAAGAACAAGAGAAACAGTGTGTTGTATGGCTGAATGAGGAGAAAAGTTTAAAAGTCATAAGAACTGTCTACAGAAGAAGATTTGAACGCGGCAAACCAAAGAACCCACACAGCAAGATCCAACAGGAAGTACCACTAGCTTTCGAGAAATGGGTGAAATATGTAAACCGAACACCAGATTGTGTAACAAATATTTTTAAAAGTTTTAAAACTCTGCAAAAGTGTTTGGAGGAATTTCTGTGGAACCTCCCAAATGGTCCACTCACAGGACACAGCAAATTTCAGCCTGAGGGAGAGGGGATGGAAGAAATTAGGATTGACGGGGCTAGCACTTGTGGTTCAGCGGGTTAAGCTGCCTGCAATGCCAGCAACCCATGTGCGTGCTGGTTCTAGCCCCAGCTACTCCACTTCCAAACCAGCTCCCTGCTGGTTCATCTGGGAAAGCAGCAGAAGGTGGTCCAAGTGCTTAGGCACTGGTCATCCACATAGGAGACCCAAGTGAAGTTCCTGGCTCCTGGCTTTGGCCTGGCCCAGCCTTAGCTGTTGCTGCCATTTGAGGAGTGAACCAGCGGATGGAAGATCTGTCTCCCCTTCCCTTTCTCTCTCTCTGACTCAGCCTTTCAAATAAATATCTTTTATAAAAGCAATTTATGTGCAACCTGCAGAGTGAGGAATGAGATAGCTATGGCTCAATCCCCAGGCTCCCCAGGGAAGAACGTAAATCTTAGTATTTAAAGTGGGGGCTGGCAGTCCATGAGCAGCTCATGTGTGGACCCCTGGTTGGTCCACAGTGCATGTGGCCTGCCTTTGATTGGTCAGTGGGTTTCTTTTGGGCTCTGTTCTGTCTGGGTCTGAGGGTAGATTGGGTATTACTTTGAGCACTGAGATGTTAGCTGTAGAGCAATGTGAGTCCTTGTGACTCAAAAGACTTTGGCTCTGCCTTTACCCTCTGTCACTCCCTTAATTTAATGAGTTACTCTTTACAACGGAACTGCAAGCTAAGGGAGATGCTGGGGCCTGATAAAGTGTGCATCAAAGACAATGAACAGGGACTTCACTGCTTACAGATTCCTCTCCTCCCGTCTGATTTCCCCAAGTGAACCAGGAACCTCCTGCTGATGTAGAAGTGGCGGCACACAGTGAGGTGGCCCACCCAAGAGTTAACTACTCTGCCTCCTGCAATAAGTCACTCTGCTATTGTTCTTAACCAAGCTGGCCCGCCTTCTGCAACAATGCCCAAATTCTTTGAAAAGTACGCTATGCGGTGTTTAATTTTTTTCTTAAGATTTATTTATTTATTTGAAAGACAGAGTTACAGAGAGGCAGAAGAGGCAGAGAGAGAGAGAGAGAGAGAGAGAGAGAGATCTTCCATCCAGATGGCCGAAATGGCTGGAGCTGGGCTGATCTGAAGCCAGGAGCCAGGAGCTTCCTTTGGGTCACCCACTGGGGTGCAAGTGGTCCAAGGACTTGGGCCATCTTCTTCTTCTTTCCCAGGCCATAGCTTAGCAGAGAGCTCGATCGGAAGTGGAGCAGCTGGGACGCAAACCGACGCCTATATTGGGTGCCAGCACTTCAGGCAGCAGTGTTACCTGCTAAGCCATAGCCCTGGCCCCAGGGTGTTTAATTTTCCCAAGATTTCTGAATCTATGCTGTTAGTCCTAATAATTGCCTCATGTGTACAGAGAGGTTAAAAGGCTTTCTCAGGTCTGGCAACACCAGTGTGGGTGCTGCATGTAGGTTTTCACATACGGTGTGAGAACACCAAGCATCATATCTAGTTGGCATCTCTCTTGAAATGATGGTCCTCTGGCAGTCTTTTTGTGATAGTTACTATTAGGCAGTCATGCATAAGAGCCCTTTCTTCATAACCTCTCAGCTTTATGTATTCTACTTTAGGGTTTACACCAGTGACTCCAAGTTAACTTTTTTTTAAAATTTATTATAGGGGGTCAGCACTGTGGCATAGCAGATAAGGCCACAACCTGCAGTGCCAACATCCCATATGGGCGCCATTTCCAGTCCTGGCTGCTCCACTTCCCATCCAGCTCTCTGCTATGGCCTAGGAAAGCAGTGGAGGATGACCAAGTCCTTGGGCCCCTGCACCCACGTGGGAGACCTGGAAGAAACTCCTGGCTCCTGGCTTCGGATAGGCACAGCTCTGGCCATTGTGGCCAGTTGGGGACTGAAGCAGCAGATGGAAGACCTCTCTCTCTCTCTCTCTCTCTCTCTCTCCCTCTCCCTCCCTCCTCCTCTCCCTCTCTCTCTCTCTCTCTCTCTCTCTCTCTCTGTCTCTGGCTCTCTTTCTCTCTGGGTGTAACTCTGGCTTTCAAATAAATAAATATTTATTTGAATGGCTTGTTAGACATTTTTCAATCCTCTGGTTCACTCCCCAAATGATCATGACAGCCCGGGCTGTTCTAAGCTGAAGCCAGGGGCTTTTTCCAGGTCTCCCATGTGTATGCAGGGGCCAAGCACTTGGGCCATCTTCTGCTACTTTCCTAGGTACTTAAGCAGGGAGCTGGATCAGAAGTGGAGCAGCTGAGACGAACTGGCAACTTTATGGGATGCTGGCATTGCAGACAGTGGCTTAACCTGCTACGCCGCAACGACAGCCCCATCTTTCACTTTTATATTCTCCCATGTCATTATTTTTCTAAAACATCACTGCTTAATCATCCCATATCTCAGTTTTGTTTGGCCTTCATTGTGGTTGGATCTACCCAGATTGCTAGTCTGATCTGGTCCTGTATTCTGGAGGGATAGGAAGTGACAGATAACCAAGAGTCTTGTCAACAACCCTTTCAGCAACATTTGAGCAACCAAGGGGTTTTAAAAGGATGTGTTCTTAAGCTATCTTTACTTGGAATCCATTATAAATTTTTTTTCATTCTGTTGTTGACGTGGGTATATTCTAATCTTTTTCAGGTTCCTGGTTCACACAATATAAGCTTTTTTTTTTAAACAGAAAAGATTTATTTATTTACTTGAAAGGCAGAGTTACAGAGAGGCAGAAGTAGAGAGAGAGAGAGACAAAGGTCTTCCATCGGATGGTTCACTCCCCAGATGGCCACAATGGCCACAGCTGCGCCAATTTGAAGCCAGGAGCTTCCTCCGGTCTCCCATGTGGCTTCAGGGTCCCAAGGACTTGAGACATCTTCTACTGCTTTCCCAGTCTGTAGCAGAGAACTGGATCAGAAGTGGAGCAGCTGGGACTCGAACTGGTGCCCATATGGGATGCTGGCACTGCAGGCGGCAGCTTTACTTGCTACACCACAGCACCAGCCCCAAAGATAAGCTTTCTAAGTGCAGACGTCTATAAGGTTCACAAATAGGAACAGGATTTATTTAACAGTAAGAGAGCAAATGTACATTCACATGCAAGTCTGGGCTGCCCCACACTGAGAAATACCCATTAAGAGTGGGCCAGAGAACTACCCACAGGGAGGGGTGTAGAAATCCTGAATATCACCTCCAGCCATGGTCCATGGTGACAGAGAGAGCTCACCTCTGATGCTGGCTCTTATGAAGTAGGAGGTGTGCCTCTGTATGCAGGAAGCTACCTGGGGACTTTATGATACTTCCATAAATTCCACATGGAGCTTAATACCCAGATTTTCATGGTGTCTCCCCTTCTAGGGCCTGTATAAACAGGTGCCTCCTGGGAAAGAGAACATCTTGATTGATGGGTAAAGGGACAGCATTACAGCATCCAACTCACTCAGACCTAAACTAGCTACCTAGTTCAACCACATCGGTTCTGTGGGTGAGAGTCACCGTCTCAGTGCTGGCCCAGCATTGTCTTGCTGGGAGTTGTACTTCTATAGAATTCTGACAGGCAGCAGGCATAAAATCCAGAAAGGAAAACCCAAAACAAATCCAACAAGAACATAAAACATCAAGTGTGCCTCTTAAAGGCAATAAAAAGAATTACAGTCTAACAGCAGGTACGTTATAGTTGACTGCATTAGTACAAGAAAAGTTGATTTGCTATGTAGTGATCTCAGAGAACTTTAAGGAAAACTATGTCGGACTTCAGTTTTTTTAAAAAGGTATAGTACCTAGGCTGGCGCCGTGGCTCAATAGGCTAATCCTCCGCCTGTGGCGCCAGCACCCCGGGGTTCTAGTCCTGGTTGCTCCTTTTCCAGTCCAGCTCTCTGCTGTGGCCCGGGAGGGCAGTGGAGGATGGCCCAAGTCCTTGGGCCCTGCAGCCGCGTGGGAGACCAGGAGAAACACCTGGCTCCAGGCTTTGAATCAGCACGGTGTGCTGGCCGCAGTGGCCATTGGAGGGTGAACCAATAGAAAAGGAAGACTTTCCTCTCTGCCTCTCTCTCTCACTGTCCACTCTGCCTGTCAAAAAAAAAAAAAAAAGTATAGTACCTAATCTTTTTTCTGGTTTTTTTTTTTTTTAATTTTTAAATTTTTTTGACAAGCAGAGTGAAGATCTGTTAACAAGTAACACCTTTGTTTACTCATTGCAAGTCTTGGAGTCCTTGAAGTCAGGCATTCTTTGTATATATGTATTTTTAAAGATTATTTATTTGAAAGTCAGTTACGGGGGGCAGGGGGAGAAAGACAGCTTCTATCCACCAATTCACTCCCCAAATGGCTGTAGTGGCTGGGGCTGGGCCAACCTGAAACCAGGAGCCTGAAACTCTATCTGGGTCTCCCATGTGGGTGGCAGGGGGCCAGGTGCTCGGGTCATCTGCTGCTTTCCCCAGGTGCATTAGCAGGGAGCTAGACTGGAACTGAAGCAGCCAGGACTCAAACTGGCACTCCATCCATTATGGGTGCCAGCGGCATTGCAGGCAGTGGCCTAATCTGATGTGCCACAGTGCTGGCTCCCTGAGGATATTTTTATATATGCCAAATGGTTCAAATTGCATTCTATTATGAAGAGAACATGTTCTTAATGAATTTATGCAAATAATCACTTTGCACACACAAAAAACCCGATAATAAAGTTTTTGAACTTTGGAGGTATTCAGTAGGAAGGAAAGGTACACGTTTATCCCTTTTTTTTTTTTTTTTTAGATTTATTTGAAAGGCACAGTTACAGAGACAGAAAGGTAGGGACAAAGAGAGAGATGCATTTTCTACCTGTTGGTTCACTCCCCAAATGGCTACAATGGCCAGGGCTGGGCCAGACAGAAGCCGGGAGCCAGGAACAACTTCTGGGTCTCTCACTTGGGCTCTGGAACCCAAGCACTTGGGTCATCATGTGCTGTTTTCCCAGGTGCATTAGCAGGGAGCTGGATTGGAAGTAGAGCAGCCAGGACTCAAATTGGCACCCATTTGGAATGCTGGTGTTGCAGATAGCAGTTTACCCACTATGCCACAAAGCTGGCACCCATTTGAATTTTTAAAAACACACTTTACTAAAGTGTTGTAAACCTTAAAATCTCAAGAAAAAAAAAATTCCCTTAAGCCTAGAAGGCAACATATTTGGGTATAAAACCAACATTGACTTAAATAAGACCTAGAACCCCGCATATTTCATTAGTTCATTGAGTATTGTGTAATTATTGTCTTAATTAATCCATGGATTTTTTTTTTGTTAGAAACCTGCATTTACAAACATTTGATGAGTTTTTCTCTGATTCTAAATGTTTCCAGAGAAGACCTCGAATTGTGGGTGGCAAAAGACTTAAAATCGAGGCCAGCACTGTGACACAGTGGGTTAAGTTTCACGTATATCCTATATCAGAATACAGGTTTGAGTCCTGGCTGCTCAGCTTCTAATCCAGCTCCCTGCTAATGCACCTGAGAAGATAGTGGGAGATGGCCCATGTGCTTGGGCCCCTGCCACCCATCGGGGAGGCCAGAATGGTGTTCCTTGTCTCCTGGCTTTGGCTGTCATCTGGGCAGCAAACCAGCAGATGGAAGATCTTGCTTTGGCTCTTTCTATCTCTCTCTATCACTTCTGCCTTTCAAATGAAAAATATAATACACGCTAAAAAAGAAAATACACACACAATTAAGACTTGTGTAACAGTTCAGCAATCCACAAGGATATTTAGTTATTTTCTTGAATATAGCATTTCTGAAAAGCACATTAAGGTTTCTTTTCTTTTTAGATTTATTTATTTGTTTGAAAGGCAGAGTTACAAAGAGGCAAAGGCAGAGGTCTTCCAGCCGCTGGTTCACTTCCCGGATGGCTGCAACGGTTGGAACAGCGCCGTCCTGAAGGCAGAAGCCAGGAGCTTCTTCTGGGTTTCCCACATGGGTGCAGGGGCCCAAGCACTTGGGCCATCTTGTACTGCTTTCCCAGGCCCTAGCAGAGAGCTGGATCGAAAATGGAGCAGCCTGGACTCACATGGGATGCCGGCCCTGCAGGTGGCGGCTTTACCAACTATGCCACAGTGCCAGCCCCAGTTTTCACAAACAATTCTTTCAGCCCTCCTGGCCTTAGGGAAGAGGAAGGCTCTCTCTTACACTAAGGTATCAATGCTATCACCAGGAATCCCAGACCTCTGTAAACATCATCTATAACTAAAGTTTAGCATCAGGGGTGCGTGTTTGGTGCAGCAGCTTAAGTGTCCACTTAGGATGCCCACAAGCCTTATAAGAGTACCTGGTTTGAATTCCACCCCTGCCACTTCTGATCCAGCTTCCTGCTGATGCACACCCTGGAATGCAGCCAATGATGGCACAAGTACTTGGGTCCCTGCTGCCTACCTAGGAGACTCAGATGGAGTTTCAGGCTTCTGGCTTTGGCCTGGCATAGCCTTGCTAGTGGAGACATTTGGAGAGATAATCAGTGGATAGAAGATATGTATCTCTCCACTTTTCAAATAAAATGAAAATAAATAAAATTTTAAAAATTAAAAACAAAGTTTAGCATCATTTCACAGCCTAATAGTACCTTCCATACAATCCAGATAAGCCTAGTTAGGTCTTGTCTCTCCAAGATGAGAGCAAGGTCATTAGAGGATCTCAAAGAGCCCAATCGGAAATACCAAAGTAAGAAGACCTGGGGCAGGTGTTTGGTGACATATGTAGGACACTGCTTGGGAGGCCCACCTGCCATTATCAGAGTGCTTGGTTTCAGTCCCTAGTACTTTGCTTCCAATCCATCTTCCTGCTAACGTACAACCAGGGAGGCAGCGGGTAACAGCCCAGGTACTTGAGTCCATGCCCCCCTAAGTGGGATACCCAGATGGAGTTTCTGGCTCTTGGATTCAGTACGGTTCAGCCCTGGCTGTTGCAGGCAGGTGTGGAGTGGACCAGTGATGTAAGATCTCTGGCTTTCTGCCTTTCAAGTAAAAATAGCTATACATGATTTTTAAAAGCAGCATTGGCCGGCATCACGGCTCAATAGGCTAATCCTCCGCCTCGCGGCGCCGGCACACCAGGTTCTAGTCCCGGTTGGGGCGCCGGATTCTGTCCCGGTTGCCCCTCTTCCAGTCCAGCTCTCTGCTGTGGCCCGGGAGGGCAGTGGAGGATGGCCCAAGTCTTTGGGCCCTGCACCCGTATGGGAGACCAGGAGAAACACCTGGCTCCGGGCTTCGAATCAGCGTGATGTGCTGGCCGCAGTGGCCATTGGGGGGTGAACCAACGGCAAAGGAAGACCTTTCTCTCTGTCTCTCTCTCTCACTGTCCACTTTGCCTGTCAAAAAAAAAAAAAGAAAAAAAAAAAAAAAGAAAAAACAGCAGCAAGCTCCTGTACAACAACAAGCAAAAAAACTAATTGTGAAAAGATGGGTTGAATAAATTAAAGCACAAAGAATAATTTTGACATCTGGAGTCATAAAGTCACATGTTTGTGTGGGTCTCCATAAGATCACACGAGGTACAGATCTCTGGGTGGTTATGGGGAAAGGAGTCCAGGGGATAACTCTGTAGGTGGCCTACCCCTTCCTCCTGGAAATGCTAGCCAATCATCCCAGTGTTGGGATCTATACTGGTTAACCACTGACACCCATGGACTGTGTGCACTGCCAGTAAATTCATTTTGTCAACAGCCAGGTGGGGCCCTCAAATACCTTGATCACAAGATCAGGCCTTTGCATGCTAGGACAGCAAGCAGTAGTGCCAACCAAAGCCCATTGGTGCTTAGGGGGTTCCAAGTGGGAAAGCAGTTGAGTACCAAATGCCCTTCCCCCTCCATCTTTGTTTTGTTAACCATCACTTCTGGCCCAAGCCCATTCCCGGAATGCCATGGAGGTGCACTTCCAACCAGGAGAGCTCAGGACAGCCGCAAGGGAAACATCAGCCCAGGAAACACTATTGCTGCCTGACACAGTCTCTCTAGGCAGCAACCAGGAAGCTGTTCCTAAACTTTCCCGAGGTAGTGGCCTCACTCCTTTCCACAAACAAAGGGTGGTCTCCAGGCCTGAGCTCGGAGAGCATCCTCCCCAATAGTGCCAGGAGGAGGGTCCCACACTGCTAGAGATGGCCAGTGGCTACATACAGTAAGCGAAGGGCTCTAGACTGACCCCCAGTGAATGGACCTCAAAAACCTCCCGGTTAGGATGTTATGTTGTCGCTGTCCCAAAGTGACAGCCTTAGAGACCAACTGCCAGATACAGGCACGGCTGATGGTACCTCACCTCAGGGAATAGTCAGTCGGCGTTTCTTAGGATGCACAAGATGTCCACACTCACTCACTAGCTGAAGTGCAAGCTGGTCTGCACCAGGCAGTTAAATCCTAGACGCTCACGGCCACCTTGGGAAACGAGCAGTTAGTGAAAGCTGAGCAGGTGCATCCACAGTCCAGGATGAGCTATCCTGTCTGTGATTTCAGTAGTTTTACTGATTCCTCAATGCACTGATGAAGGAGGGAGGGAGGGATTCTCACCCTAGACTGACTAAACAACACTTGACACTACACAGATATGATCCACAGCAGCTAATTAATCACACAACACACACACACACACACAGGAGAAGGGTGCTGCACTGGGCAGTTGTGGGAACAGGAGGAGCTGTTGCAGGCAGACTTTGTAGACACAAAAGGCTGAGGCGGCTGCCGTTGCCACTGGTAACCACTGACACCCATGGACTGTGTGCACTGCCAGGCTGGGGTCGCTGGTTTGGCATTACACTCTTGGTACAGGACCATCCCACGAAAGTGGTGTGTTTCAGACCATCACCAACTGCCTGGAAAAGTCCCCACCCCAGTCACTCTGCACTGTCAAGGAGATCTTGGGCATCAGTGAGTTCTTGGCCTCCACTGAAGACTAAGCAAGCATGTGATGTCTCTTCTCACTCCAAGCTGTGTGTCTGAGTTTCTGTTGCCATTTATTTTCCTTTTATTTTCTTTCTAATGGGTATAATTCAGAGTTCTTAAAGTTCGAGTATATCCATTCCCTGTTCCCAACACCTGACAGATAAAATGGAATATATGGATACACTTTTTCATTTAGAAAATGTTTTAAGGGGCCAGCGCTGTGGCACAGTAGATTAATCCTCCATCTGAGTGCTGGCATCCCATATGGGCACAGGTTCGAGTCCCGGCTGATCCACTTCCGATCCAGCTCTCTGCTGTGATCTGGGAAAGCATTAGAAGTGGCCCAAGTCCTTGGGCCCATGTACCTGCATGAGAGACCTGGAGGAAGCTCCTGGTTCCTGTTTTCAGATGGGCTCATCTCCAGCCGTTGCGGCCAATTGGAGAGTGAACCAGCAGATGGAAGACCTCTCTCTGCCTCTCATGTCTGTAACTCTACTTTTCAAATAAATAAATAAATAAATAATATATATATATTATATTTTTGACAGGCAGAGTGGACAGTGAGAGAGAGAGACAGAGAGAAAGGTCTTCCTTTGCCGTTGGTTCACCCTCCAATGGCCGCTGCCCGAAGCCAGGAGCCAGGTGCTTCTCCTGGTCTCCCATGGGGTGCAGGGCCCAAGCACTTGGGCCATCCTCCACTGCCCTCCCTGGCCACAGCAGAGAGCTGGACTGGAAGAGGGGCAACCGGGACAGAATCCGGCGCCCCGACCGGGTCTAGAACCCGGTGTGCCGGTGCCGCAGGTGGAGGATTAGCCTAGTGAGCCGCGGCGCCGGCACACTTAGGTTTTTCTAAACAACAGTGTTGCTTGAACTTCACTAAAATGTTATTCTACTTCCTTCCTCTCCCTGAAATGCAGCGGCTGGCGCTTGCCGCTGGTAGCTCCAATTCCTTCATTCTGCGGGCCCCAGGGTTTTCCTCCGTGTGTGTTTTCCCGCATTAATTCCTTCACAGCATTTTGACTTAAACTCAAACTTGTTGAACGACACTGAGTCCCGACTGTTACCTCCCATTTGTTTCTTCTGCCTGGATTCTCCGCCCTTCGCCCCTTGCTGAACATCCTGATAGCTCTTCCACCCTGAGTTAATTACAGTTATAAAATTGCGTGACAGGCCACTAGGTAGCAGGAGCTTCCCACAGCAGCGAGGACTCCATTTCCCAGAAGGCACTGCGTATACTTCCGCAATATACGTTGTGCCTCGGCGAACGTACGGGTGGTGTGGGTGGAGCCAAGGAGTCCTCCAATGAGCTTTACCGCCGGGTGAAGGGGCGGGGAGATTGCCCAATGAGCATCACCCTCATTGGCAGAGGCGCCAATGAGCAGGGAGGTTGCTGGGCAGCCGTCGTGGGCGGCGTCATTGAGCCGCGCCAGCTGAGCCGAGTGGAACCCAGCCCCTCTCGTGGATTCTCCCGGCGGCTCGCTCCTTTCCCCGCCGTTTGTCCGCACTGCTTTCATGTCCCCCGGTGGGCACGGTACCCCGGAACCTGCAAGCCCATGGCCGCTAGCCTGAGGGAGCCGTCCTTCAACGTGTCCGCCTCCACGAGCTGCGACACGGACGACGAGGGCGTGCGGGGCACCTGCGAAGATGCTTCTATGTGCAAGAGGTGTGTGCTGGGCGCGGGATTAGGGGTCGGCTCGCGGGGGCCCGGGGCCCGGAGGGAGGCGGGCCCGTGTCTGAGGGCTGCGCCGGGGCGCCCGAAGCCGCGTCGCACCCGGGTGGAGCGATTGTCCCCTCGCGGGTGAAATGCAGCGAGCAGGGTTAGCCGGGAAGGAGGCGGCCGTGGTCTGGGCGTTGTTGGCGCCAGAGCCGAGCTGGGACACCCAGACCCGAAGCGTATGAGGGCGGCGTTTATGAGTTATGGGAAGGGGTGCAGGGCCTCTGTCTTTGGGGGAGGGCACTCCCCTGGGGGCTGCTTGGATCCCCACTGTCACTCCAGTGAGAGGGGGCGACCTGTCCAGGCCACCTGTTCCTGTGTGTTTCCGCAGAGCCGGTACCCAGGACTCCGCAGTTAGGAGTGTGGTCGTGCGTGTTGGGGACAGGGGTGTTGTCTGGAGCGGGTTTCATTCGTGCACATCCTGGGAGTGTCAGGGAGAGGCCGCTGCATGGGGGCCCTGCCTTGGGCCTGGTTCGGTGGGGATTCGCTGATGGGGCAGCTAGCGAGCCTGTGTCGACATCCTGGAATTCACATCCTAGTTGGGAAACACAGCCAGGAAACAAATAATTAGCCGTGAAAGGAGCACTTACAGTTTCGCCTGGAGCCCTGGCAACACATGACTGCTGTTAGAGTTAGGACCTGAGACGGTGATATTTCAGCTGGGCACAAAAGGCATAAAAAGGGGGTAGGTAGGAGAGTGCTAAGGTAGAGCAAGGGAGGAGTTAGCAGTTCCTGGTAAAGGAACAGAAAGCCGGATGAGGAGGGAGAGGGAAGCCTTGATCTTTCTGTAGTTCCTGGAGACCACACGTGGTGATGGGGAACATGAACTCAGGAGGCAGACTCTGTCAAACTGAGCTCTGTCACTTTCTGGGATTAAACCGTCCTGGGCCTCAGTTTCCTGATCTGTAGAATGGGTTTGAGAACAGACATCATAGGTGGTGGTGCAGATTAAATGATTTTCAATATTAGGATACTTCGAGCAGGGAGCGCATGTGGTAGGTGCTAGTGATGGTTGCTTAAATAAATTGATGAGTACATTTATGGGTGTAAGGTGGGAGGCAGTCATGGTGAAGTTTGTGTGTTTAAATAGGTAACTCTCGGCTTTATCTTCAGTTTTCACTTGTTGACCACATTTACAGCACTGTTCAATTAGAAATATTTTTTCTTGTACTGACTGCTGTTTGCTAAGAGAATCTAAAGTAGCACCAAAATTATTAGAAAATCCTTTTCTGTAGCAATCAGGGTTAGGTTTATTGAATATCTGTTGGTAATAGTTTTTGCCAACTTGCTGACTTAAAGAAAGAGTTATAGAATGATTCAGAGAGAGAAAAGTCTAGAGACATTGTATAACTGGAGCATGCCTTTCCTAACTTTGTTGGATGGTTTTTTTTTTTTTTTTAGATTTATTTATTTTTTATTTGAAAGGGAGAGTTACACAGAGGCAGAGAGAGAGGTCTTCCATCTGCTGGTTCACTCCCCAGATTGGAGTGTGTGGATCCAAAGCCAGGAGCCAGGAGCTTCTTCCGACATCGCTACAGGGGCCCAAGGACTTGGGCTATCTTTCACTGCTTTCCCAGGCCATAGCAGAGAGCTGGATCGGAAGTGGAGCAGCTGGGACTTGAAGTGGCGTTCCTATGGGATGTAGGCTCTGCAGGTGGCGGCTTTACTCAGTGTGCCACAGCCCCAGCCGCCCCCTGCCTTTTTTTTTCTCTAAAGATTTAGGATGTTTTTTTTTTTAAATTTCAGCTCCTCTCCACCTCAGCATCCAATGCTCTGCATTGTGACGCAGCCAGGGGTCCTCCCCACACCCCACGCCACACTGCGTGGACCTTCCAGCCACCAGAATTGAGCCAAGGAGTCTCTTCCTTATGAGGTGCTCAGCCGCAGGCATTTTGTTACAGCCGCACAAGAGGAACTGAGACAGCCCAGTCTGGTCGCTCTGTTCCACCCCTCTTGGGATGGCCTTGAGTCAGTTCTCCATCCACTCTTGTTTACCGTGACCCAGCCCTCCCACCAGGCCCTCACCGTCCTGAAATCACCACTCCGGAGTCTACAGCCGCCTCTGTCTGCTCACCTCTGCCTCCCTCCCTTTGCCTTAGCCTCCACCCTCCCTCACTGCCTTGTGCACCCTCTCGTGGTTTTTCCCTGGTTCCCTGGGGGCTCAGGTACCTGGCCCACCGTCGGCCTCTCTGCCTCAACTGTCGGTATCTCGCAGGTGTCGTCTGCGTCCGTGTGCAGTCCCCGGCCTGCAGGTGGGCGCGCGTTTTCTTGCATGTCCCCTCTGCAGTGATCACCTCGCCTCATCCTTCTCTGTCACTGCTTCCCACCCCGACGCCCTCACTCCTGGCCCTGCACCAGCTCGCAGGTGCGCAGTGCCACACTCTCCCACCCTGCTCTCCACTGTCCAGGGAGTTTGATCCATTCCTAAGCCGTGTCCATTGCTTCCTCGGACCTCCACAGTTCTCTGTAACCTTCAGGTGCACCTTTGCCACTGTTACTGTCGGCTGAGCTGAGACATCACGATGCATTATCCAGCGCTCCCCTTGGCAATATCCTTCTCCAGGGCCTTTGAGCGCTCTCCTCCCTTGGCCTGGCTTGTCTCCTCCACTCTTCTTTGCCCAGTTAGCTCCCTGTCAGCTCTCAGAGGAGTGCATTCATCAGCTGTCCTTATTGAGTGTTTGCTTAACCTGTGGGGGTGCTGTGCCAGATGCTGGGATCAGGAATGAACTGTCTGGTTGGAAAGGATTATAATTTGAGAGGGGTTGGCCAGGGAAAGCCTTGGTGAGAAGGTCAGTGCAGAGGAAAGACTTATCTAGGACAAGGATGGGAAACCTTTTTTCTGCCAAGGGCCATCTGGGTAATTATAACATCATTCAGGGGCCATACACAATGATCAACTTAAAAATGAGCCTGGAACTTGGGCCCTGAGGTTCCAAGATGGTGGAGTAGGGAGGGAGCTTACTGTTCTAGCCTAGGAGAAGATAGTTTTAAAAAAGTGGAGATAGTGTAGTCTCAGGGAGGAGTATGGAAAAAACAGCAGAGGAAACTACTGAAATTAGAGGGACATGGTGGCCCTATGTGGAGAGCGTGGGTGCCCATGGCTCAGGACTCCAAAAGCTGAGAGCCTACACACCAGCCCTGGAAAGTGAGGCGAGGCGAGACTGCAGTAGCCCAAGACACTGGCAAAAAAGCAGCAGGAAGAGCCTAGAGGGAACGAGGCTTGAAGTCTGGTGGAGGAAAGTGCACCAGGCTAACTGGAGGGAAAAAAAACAAGGATGGTATGGACACGTTTATCTCTCTCTGATCACCTTATAGAGGTGTACAAGCCGATAGAGCGGACACCATTTGGACATACTTAACAGCTGCTCCAGCTTGTGTCTGTACCCAGCAATCAGCCGAGCAGCGACTCCTGATTGGGGTGGGGGTGGGGGAATAACAGGGGAGCCAGGTGCTCTCAGTGAAGCTTCTGAACCAGGTCTGTAAAAAAAAAAAAAAAAAAAAATGAGGGTGTGTGGGAGAACTCACTGTGTCACTGTGTGGCTGAGACTTAGAGCAGTCTTAGTCTTAGAGCACACTTAGACCACAAGCTGGGGTGGGCCTGGTACCTCGTGAGAGACATTGCTGGGAAGTCTGAACTTAAGGTCTGCATAGATCCTTTGTGTGGTCCTTGGGACAGAGCAGACGAATATTGTACCCACTGGGGCTAGCACTCCTGCACTGGTCCCATTGAGGAGAAGAGCTCAGCTGTGCAGAATTACTTCCCTTCTGATTAAAAAAAAAAGAGGGAAGATTGACCACACCAAACTTGGGTGTGTCACGTTAGGCACGCCCTGGAAAATTGAACAGAGCTCTCTGGCTACACCTACTACAAGCCTTTAGAGATTCACTGAAAGCAGACAGTCCACTTACCTACAGAGTCATAGTACAACGATAAAAGCCACCACAACAGGGGGAAAAAAAAAAAACCATCGAGTATCTCCACAAATGCCAAACAACAAATGCAACAATTCAAGAAACAAGAATAAGGAAGACCAGTGCACAACCCAGCTGCTCCTCTTCCAATCCAGCTCTCTGCTATGGCCTGGGAAAGCAGTGGAAGATGGCCCAAGTCCATGGGCCCCTGCACCCACGTGGGAAGACCCGGAGGAAGCTCCTGGCTCCTGGCTTTGGATCTGCACAGTTCTGACCGTTGCAGCCAATTGGTAGTGAACCTTCGGTTGGAAGACCTCTCTGCTTCTCCTCTCTCTGTGTAACTCTGACTTTCAAATAAAGAAATAAATATTAAAAAAAAAAAAAATAAGGACCACTACATGATGCTCCCAAAAGAACACGATGCTTCAGTACAAGATTATGAAGATGATGAGATAGAAGAAATGCAAGAAATGGAACTCAAAAAATTGATCTTAAGATTGCATAGAAGTAACCAAAAGCAAACACACAAACTACTGAAATCCATGCAGGACATGAAAGAAAATCTCTTCCATGAAATTGAAATCTTGAGGAGGAATCGAAGTGAAGAATTCAATAGAACATGAAATTGAGATATTGAGGAGAAAATCAAAATGAAATTAAGAATTCAATAGAACAAATAAAAATGCAGTGGAGGGCCTTAAAAACACAATCAGTGAGGCAGAAGAGAGGATATTGGACTTAGAAGACAGAGCACAGGAAAGTATACAGTCAAACCAAAGACAAGAAGAAGAAATTAGGAATTTAAAGACACTGTTGGGAATCTACAGGATACTATTAAAACCCCCAATATTCGGGTTCTAGGAGTTCCTAAAGGCATGGAGAGAGAGAAAGATTAGAATGCCTTTTTAGTGCAATACCAGCAGAAAACTTCCCGGATTTGGAGAAAGAGAGGTCCAAGTACAGGAAGCACACAGAACTCCCAGTAGACATGCCCAGAAAAGATCCTCTCCATGACACGTTGTAAGCAAACTCACCACAGTGAAACATAAAGAGAAGATTCTGAAATGTGCAAGAGAGAAACGCCAGATTACTTTCAGAGGATCTCCAATTAGACTCACTGCAGACTTCTCATCAGAAACCCTGCAGGCTAGGAGAGATTGGCAAGATATAGCCCAAGTCCTAAGAGAAAAAAAAAAACAAAAAACTGTCATCCCAGAATATTATACCCTGCAAAGCTCTCATTTGTGAATGAAGGTGAAATAAAGACCTTTCTTAACAAAGAATTTGTCACCACTCATCCAGCCCTGCAAAAGATGCGTTACACATAGAAACACAGAAACATGGTCATCAATATGAAAGAAGGTAAAGGAAGAAAACCTCTCAGTAAAAGATCAAAGGAAGTTCAAAGTATAAATTAGGAATATCTTTGGGAAAATGGCAGGGCAAAGTCACTACTTATCAATAGTCACATTGAATGTAAGTGGCCTCTACTCTCCAGTTAAAAGGCACAGACTGGCTGAATGGATTAATAAACAAAACCCATCTATTTTCTGCTTAAAAGAAACACATCTTTCCAGCAAAGGTGCATACAGACTGAAAGTTAAAGATTGGAAAAAGATATTCCACACCAACAGATACCAAAAAAGAGCTGGTGTAGCCATCCTAATATCAGACAAAATAGACTTTAACCCATAAACTGTTAAGAGAGACAAAGAAGGGCACTATATAATGATTAAGGAATCAATTCAACAGGAAGATGTAAGTATTATAAACGTGTATGCACCTAATTACTGGGCACCTGGCTATTTAAGAGGTACGTTAAGGGATTTAAAGGGAGACTTAGACTCCAATACAATAGTATTGGGGCCTTCCATACTCCACTTTCAGCAATGGACAGATCAACCAGACAGAAAGTCAACAAGGAAACAGCAGATTCAATCGGCACTATAGACCAAATGGACCTAACAGATATCTACAGAACTTTTCATGCTACAGTTGCAGAATACACATTCTTCTCAGCAGTGCATGGAACTTTCTCTAGGATTGACCCCATACTTGGCCATAAAGCAAGTCTCAGCAAATTCAAAAAAATCAAAATCCTACTCTGCATCTTCTCAGACCACCATGGAATGAAGCTGGAAATGAGCAACTCAGGAATCCCTAGAGCATGTGCAGACACATGGAGACTGAACAACGTGCTTCTGAAGGAGCAGGAATGAGCAGAAGGGCCCTGAGGCCTTGAACTGCGCCAGGAGCTGTAGGCAGGGACAGGGAGAGGAGGGAAGGGGAGATGGGAGCCTCGGGGTCAGGTGGGACAGAAGGTGTAGGTTCTTGTGAGAACCTCTTCTTGGTAAGATGGGAGCCATTGAGGAATTTTGAGCTGAAGAATGAGATGAGCTGACGTGGGTTTTAGCAGCATCCCTGCAGTTTCTCTGTGGAGAAAAGAATAGGGGTGGGAGTGGGGAGTCGGGGCAAGGATGGAAGCAGGGAGATAGATTAGTTAGCAGCTCTGGGAACATCCCAAGTAAGAAATGTTGGTGTTTGGGTCAAGATGGTAGCTGGGGAAGTGCAGAGACCTTGCCAGATCTGGATGCGTTTTGAAGGTAGATCCAGTACGGGGCATGTGTTGTGGTGTGTGGTGGGTTGAGCTGTGACTTGGCTATGCCAGCATACTGCTTCAAAGCCTAGCTGCTCCCCTTCTGATCCAGCTTCCTACAGATGCACTTGGGGAAAGCAGTGGAAGATGGCCCAAATACCTGGGCCCCTGCCTCCCATCTGGGAGACCAGGATGGAGTTCTTGGCTCCCGACCTTGACCTGGCTGTTTCAGCCATCTGGGGAGTGAACTAATGGATGGAAGATCTTTTTCTGTCTCTTCCGTCTCTCTCTCGCTCTGGTTTTCAAATAAATAAGTATATAAATAAATAATAAAAAATAGAGCTGATAGGATGTGCTGCCAACTAGAATGCAGGGTGAGACTAAGGAGTCATCTGTGTGGCTCCTGAGGGCTCTCTGACTCCCTCAGACAAGTATTCTCATGAGCATCTTTGTGGTCCCCAGCCCGGCTGTAATTCAGGAATTTAGTACTTGTGTCACACTGGAGTGAACTCAATGCAGAGCAGGGACCATGTCTGCCTTTGTGCCGTGTGCATTGAGGGCTCTCAATAAATGCTTGTCAGACACCCAGGTGGTTAGGAACTGAGGCAGATGTTCAAGGTTGTGTTTCCTCGTGGAGTCTTCACATTTTGGGTTCCTGGTTTTGAGTGATCTGTGTGTTTTGGAAACCAGACCAAAGCTTATGAGGTTGAAATTTTGTTGTGAAAATTAAAGAACTTATACTGATTTCTCTCTGGCCCCCACTGCCACCCCCCACCCCCCACCAATGGAAGCACATCAAGGGTCACCCACCTCTCTGCAAAGCAGGCTTTTTCCTGAGAGGTTCCACCCGGTCTCTCCAGCACGCTGACTGATCTGCAGAGTTCTGCGCCAGCAAGGGAGCTTGAGATTTTGATCTGAAATATTTTCAAGGCAGATACTACCTTGTGTCCCCAGAGAAGTGGTCAAACTAGAACACTCTGTTGAAGACTGATTAGCTATAAAACTTGCCCTTTGAGAAAGTAAAATAAGTCGTGGAGTGTTTTGTTTCTAGGACAGATTAAATTTTGGAAAATATTTACCAAAGATAATGGTCTTTGATTTAGAAGATTAATATCACTTCTTTCTTTACTCTGAAAAGCTGAGATTTTTAGTGCCAAAAATAGTGTGACTATACCGTCCATGTCATTTCGCATACAAAATTGCCTCATCCTCTCTTTTTAAAGTTTATTTTCATCTACCTGAAAGAGAGAGATCTTCCATCTGCTGTTTCACTCCTCAACTGTGTGCAGCGGTCGGGGCTGAGCCAGGTTGAAGCCAGGTGCCCTGAACTCCTTAGCAGAGGCCCAAGCACTTGAGCCAGAATCTGCAGCCTTCCCAGGATGCATTAGCAGGAAGCTGGAAGGGAAGGTGCTGGGATTCAAACCAGCACTCTGATGTGGGTTGTGGGCATTCCAAACAACAGCCTAACCTGCTGAGCCACAGTGCCTGTCCCTGTCTTATCCCTCTGATGGCAGCACACTGTTCTACTGTTTGTCTGTTCAGGTGGTTCTGGTTTTGCTGCTGGAAAAGTGCTGTAATAGCTTTCTTGCCCATGTGTTTGAGTTTTCTTCTGAAATAGACTGCACCGCAGAAGCCTTCACCTGGTGATCCTCAACATCAGTTGTATCAGTTGTATCAGGTTGCATCAGTTTCCATTCCCACTCACCATGATTGTGATGCTAATTTTTGAATAGTCTTAACTTCTTAAATTGTTTATCAACTGGCAGTGGAAAATAGTACCTCTTGTGAATTTGTGATACCTCTTTAGTTTTTAATTTCTAATCACTGTTGAGACTTAACTTTTTTTAAAGATTTATTTCATTTATTTGAAAGGTAGAGTGACTGAGGGAGAGACAGAGGGAGAAATCTTCCATCTGCTGGTTCACTCCCCAAATGGCTGCAATAGCCAGGGCTGGGCCAGATCACATTTAGGAGACTGGAATACCATCCTGTTCTCCCACATGGATTGCAGGGGCCCAGAGTCTTGGGCCTTCTTTAGCTGCTTTCCCAGGTGCATTAGCAGGGAGCTGGATTAGAAGCAGAGCAGCTGGGACCCTACCCAGTGCCCCATTATGGGTTGCCAGTATCATAGGTGGTAGCTTAACCCACTGAACCCTAATGCTGTCCCCAGGGACTGCACATCTTTAATCTACTCACGTCATTTTCCCTCACACACATCCCCCTGAAACCTTTTATTTAAGGAATACGAACTTTATGCATTTCATAAATACAACTTGAGGAATATAGTGATTCTTCCCACTGTACCCACCCCTCTTTCTCCTCCACATCATTAATTTTTGTATGAATCATCTCTTCGTATAGTTTCCTAATGGATTATTTGCATTTTCTTCTTTGGTTATTTGTATTTTTATTACTGTTTTGCAAGAACTTGTGATGTTGGAGATAGCGATCTTTTGCCTCTGTCTTTGTTGTGATGTTTTCTTCTGTGCTAGTGCAGACCTTTCATTTTAATTTGGATGGAGCATTTCACAATACGGAAGTTGTAAATCTTCATGATGGAAAATCTAACAATCTTTATTTTATAGGTTGTGGGTAATGCTTGGAAAGACCATACCTGATCATTATAATGTTTTCTTTCTTTTTTTTTTTTTTTTTTTTGACAGGCAGAGTGGATAGTGAGAGAGACAGAGAGAAAGGTCTCCCTTTTTGCCGTTGGTTCACCCTCCAATGGCCGCTGAGGCTGGCGCATCGTGCTGATCCGAAGCCAGGAGCCAGGTGCTTCTCCTGGTCTCCCATGTGGGTGCAGGGCCCAAGGACTTGGGCCATCCTCCACTGCCTTCCCAGGCCATAGCAGAGAGCTGGCCTGGAAGAGGGGCAACCGGGATAGAATCCGGCGCCCCAACCGGGACTAGAACCTGGTGTGCTGGCGCTGCAAGGCGGATTATTAGCCTGTTAAGCCACGGCGCCGGCCAATTATAATGTTTTCTTTCACTACTTTTTTTTTTAAAGATTTTTTTATTAATTGGAAAGTGAGAGAGGAGAGGCAGAGAGTGGGGGGGAGGGAGGGAGGTCTTCCATCCACTGGTTCACTCTCCAGTTGGCCGCCAGAGCTGTGCCAATCCGAAGCCAGGAGCTTCTTCCGGGTCTCCCACATAGGTGCAGGGGCCCAAGGACTTGGGCCATCTTCTGCTTTTCCAGGCCACAGCAGAGAGCTGGATCAGAAGTGGAGCAGCCAGAACTTGAACCGGTGCACATATGGGATGCCAGCACTGCAGGCGGTGGCTTAACCCACTATGCCACAGCGCCAGCCCATTCTTTCACTATTTTTATGGTTTTTGCTTTTGTGTTTAGATCATTCTTGCATCATTGTTATCATGTATGTTGAAAGGATACTAGTTTACATACTAGTTTACATACTAGTTTACATTCCCATCAACAGTGTACTGAGATACCTTTTTCTCCACATGCTTGCCAGCATTTGTTATTTTTTGTTTTTGGATGATAGCCGTTCTAACTGTGTTGAGGTGAAACCTCATTGTGGTTTTTATTTGCATTTCCTTGGTGGCTAGTGATCCTGAGCATTTTTTCATATGTCTATTGGCCATTTGTATTTCATCCTTTGAAAAATGTCAGTTCATATCCTTAATCCATTTCTTAACTGGAATTTTTTTTTGCTGTTGAGTTTCTCGACCTCCTTATATATTCTGGATATTAATGCTTTATGAGATATATAGTTTGCAGATACTTTCTCCCATCCTGTCTGTTACCTTGTCACTTTGTTCAGCGTTTCCTTTGCAGTGTAGAAGCTTCTTAGGTTGATGTAATTCCATTCATCCATTTTGGCTTTTATTGCGTGTGTTTCTGGGGTCTTATCCAAGAAGTCCTTGCCTTATGCCAATGTCTTGCAGTATTTCCCCTGTTTTCCTCTAGTAGTTTGGCTTCAGGTTTTAGGTTTAGATCCTTGATCCATTGTGAGTTGATTTTTATATAGTATGTAAGATAGGGGTCTTGTTTCATACTTTTATACTGCAGAGATCCAATTTTCTTTATTTTTAATTTAATTACATTTTTTTATTTTTATATTTTACTTTATTTATTTATTTTTGAGAGAGGTCTTCCATCCGATGGTTCACTCCCCAGATGGCCGCAATGGTCGGAGCTGTGCTGATCTGAAGCCAGGACCCAAGAGCTTCTTCTGGGTTTCCCACGTGGGTGCAGGGGCCCAAGGACTTGGGCCATCTTCCACTGCTTTCCCAGGCCATAATAGAGAGCTGGATTGGAAGTGGAACAGCCTGGTCTCGAACTGGCACCCATGTGGAATGCCGATGCTTCAAACCAGGGCATTCACCCGCTGCGCCACAGAGATCCAGTTTTCCCAAGACCATCTTAGAGAGAGAGGTAAACAAACCCAGATACTGAAGTGGTTAAGGACAGATACTAAGTTACATTCAATCCAGTATGAACTGAACTCTGATTTTTATAGGTACATTAAAGGGACAGTGAGGAAGTAGGGAGGTGAGTTGGGGGTTGGGGGAGACGGCAGAGGGCAGAGGAAGAGCCTAGTAGAGCCAGGGAAGTGAAATGTTAGTGGGAAGGGAGGGTTGGCCCGTGGGAAAGCCATCTGGGGTTGCTAATGAGCACTTGTCAAAGTTAGCTTGTGCCCTCCCATAGAGGCCAGGAGACAGAGTGCTAACTGGAAGGAACAGCAGATTGGCAGTTTTCTCAGACAGATGCTTGAAAGGAGTCACCCTAGGCATGTGGCCTTGAGCTGTTAGAAACTGTTCATGTTTGCTCAAGTCTTCAGAGGCCAGGGTTGAGGCCTAGTCAAGAAGAGGGCCTGGAGGAGCCTGGTGAGACTTGGGTCAAGGAGCGAAGCTGTCAGTGTAAGTGGTGGGGTTTTAGTTTAGTTTTGTTTTTTTGATTGATTTATTTGAAAGGCAGTTAGAAATCATTTTTTTAAAGGTTTATTTATTTGAAAAGCAGAGTTACAGAGAGAGAAGGAGAGACAGAGACAGAGGCCTTCCATGCACTGGTTCACTCCACAAGTGGCCTCAATGGCCAGGTCTGAGCCAGGCAGGAGCCAGGAGCATCATTCAGGTTTCCCACATTGGTGGCAGGGGGCCAAGCACTTGGGCCTTCGTCTGCTGATTTTTCCAGGGCATTAGCAGGGAGCTGGATCAGAAGTGGAGCAGCCAGGACGTGAACCAGGGCCGAGTAGGATACTGATGTCACAGGTGGCGGCTTAACCTGCTATGCCATGGCACAGGCCCCGCAATTGATCTTCTGTCCACTGATTCATTCCCCAAATGGCAGCAATAGCTGGGGCTGGACCAGGCCAAAACCAGGATCCAAGAACTCGTTCAGGTTTCCCACATGGGTAGCAGTGGCCCAAGTACTGGAACCACATCTTCTGCAGCTTTCCCAGGCCACCACCTGGGAGCTGGATCAGAAGCGATGCAGCCAGGCTTGAACTGCCACAATGCCAGCCCTGTGTTCTCCTTTTTAATGGTGTATGGGTGTTCCATACTTTGTTCATCTGTTCACCTGTTGATGGGCATTTGGATTGTGTCCAGAATTGGCCATTGTAAACAGACTGATGAGCATTCTCATTATGTCTTTCGTTTCTCTTGGCTTCTCCTTGTCTAGGAGTGGAATTCCTTAGTCATAGAGAGGACGTTAAGCTAACTGCCAAGCTTTCCCAAAGTGGTCTGTCAGTTTGCACTCCCACCGACACCTGCCCTTACATTTGTTACTGTCAGCAGGTGTGGAGTAGCGTCTCGTTATGGTTTTACATATCATTGCTCTTGTGACTAATCAGTGGTGTCAAGCGCCTTTTCCTGTACTCCTTGGCATTCCTACAGCTTCTGTGAGCTGCCCATTCAAGTCTTTTGCCCCTTCTTTCTGGTGTTTTTGATTGTTGATTTCATTAAAGTATTCTGGGTAGGACTCTCTTTATTAGCAAAAAATATTGAAAAATATATGTGTGCATGTGTATGAAAATGATGTTTTAGACTATCATTTACAATTGCATCAAAAAAATTATTAGCAGCTAGTATTACAGCACAGCAAGTTAAGTCTGTTGCTTGTGACACTGGTAGCCTGTACCAGAGTACTGGTTTGAGTCCTAGCTACCCTGCTCCTGCCTACCTTCTTGCTAATGTGCCTGGGGAGGCAGAGGAGGATGGCCCATTTACTTGGGCCTCTGCCACCTTTGTGAGAGACCTGGATGGTTCTTGGCTCCTGATTTTGTCCTGGCCCAGTCTTTGCTGTTGTGGCTACTTGGGGAGTGAACCAGCAGGTGAGAGGTCTCTTCCCTCTCTCTTTGACACTCTACCTTTCAAACAAACAAATAAATCTTTTAAGAGACCAAACTAGGAAGAACACAGAAAACTATAAAACTGTAAAATTATGGCAGACTTAAATGGGAGATAATACATTGTTCATACATTAGAAACTATGATGTTAAGATTTCTGTTCTTCCTGGGGCTGGCGCTGTGGCACAGCAGGTTAATGCCCTGACCTGGAGCACTGGCATCTCATCTGGGTGGCGGTTCGAGACCCAGCTGCTCCACTTCTGATCCAGCTCTCTGCTATGACTTGGGAAAGCAGTGGAGAATGGCCCAAGTCCTTGGGCCCCTGCACCTTTGTTGGAGACCCAGAATAAGCTCCTGGCTTTGGATTGGCACAGCTCTGGCCATTGCAGCCAATTGGAGAGTGGATCAGTGGATGGAAGACCTCTCTCTCTCTCTAACTCTGACTTTCAAATAAATAAATAAATAAATAAACTTTTAAAAAAATAGATTTCTGTTCTTCCTAAATTAATCTATGGAGTCAGTGTGATCCCAATCAATGTTTTATTCATTTATTTTGAAGACATTAACAAGATTATTTTAAAATGTATTTAGAAATGCAAAAAAAAAAATCTAGAAACCAAAAAAAGTAAAAACTTGAGAAGAACAAGATAGGAGAACTTACCAGTACTTAATTTTTTATGCTACTTAATTTTATGTCTTATTGTACAGTTACAGTATGGTCTTGGCATAAAGATAGATCAGTGAAAGGGAATAGAGAGTTTAGAAATAAGCCTAGATACATTTTAACACTTTTTGCCAAAAGTGGCTAAGTCAATTTAGTGGAGGGAAAGAGTTTTTTTAAATTATTATTTTATTTGAAAATCAGAGTTACAGAGAGAGAGGAAGAGACACAGAGAGATCTTCTATCCTCTGGTTCACTTCCCTAGTGGCCGCAATGGCTAGGGCTGAGCCAGGCCAGAGCCAGGAACTTCATCCGAGTCTCCCATGTGGGGGGCAGGAACCCAACTGCGTGAGCCCCCACTGCTGCCTCCCAAGGCCTGCACTGGTAAGGAGCTGCAGACAGGAGCCTGAGCTGCACATCTGACCCAGGCTCTCTGATGTGCCTGCAGGTGTCTTCACGCTGGTCCCAACGCCCACCCCTTCATTTGTGCTGCACCTGATACTCAGGGACTGCTTACAACAGAGGCAGTAGAGATGAATCCTTGTGAAGTAGTTAGATGTTTGCTAAAGCCGAAAGGCAGTGCTGGGAGCCTCTTGGGAGGGAACTGTAGCCTGGGAGTCTTTCTAGTTACTGATCCCCAGGGTTTTAGGTGATTCAGAACTTAGGGTCTGGCAGATCTACCTAGAAAAGCCACGGGCCTCATAGGAAGCGAAACAAACCCAAGTGTTGTTTAGGTACAGAGTGTATTGTCCTTAAGACTTTGCCTTCTGTTTTCCATTTATAAGCCAAGAATAAAGCCAACAGGAAACAGAAACTAAAAATGAAACCAAAACATGTAAGAGAACAACAAAAAAATTAGAATTGGAAGTAGCGTATCATCTTCAAGACCACAGGTGGTGGGCAGTTAAAAATCCCGAATTTGACATTTTATTGTGAGGAGTAGTCCGTTGATTTTTGCCATTGTCAAAATGTGTGTATGTCCCCATACACACACAGGCATGCCAATCGAGCAACTAAAGTGTTATGAGAGAAAGAACAATTATGTGGGGTGGGGTACAAATGCAGGAGTGCAGATAGGCTTGGAAAGCAGTGGAATGAAGTGGCCCACGTTAACAGAGCCGGATTCCACCACCCCTGTACCCGAGTCTGAACAGCAGCTCCTTCCACAGAGTGTTGTTTCAAGGGTCAGGGTGTTAAGTGCTTCCCAAGCATTTGGAATGATGCCTGGCACAGAGGAAGTGCTCAGTGAATGTCCATTGAAGAAGTAAATGAGCTTTGATGCTAGCAGGTGGGGAGAGCCCTGTTCCTTTCCCTGCAGCCACTGCAGGGAATTTCACACCTTTCAGATGAAGGAGCCATTGTTGCAATTGGCACTCATGCAATAAGGTGCAGCCAGTAAATGCTTCTGGAATGTACAGGTGGCTGGGCCAGACTGGAGCGTCCCACGGGAGGAGTGTGTGCGGTGACCGGGGACCTTACACAGGCAGACATCTTGTATTTTAAGTTAGGTATCTATTACAGTGTCGTGTCACAAGAAAATGCTAGGTGGCTCATCAGACCTCAGTATTAAGACAAAGAATGATTCAAAGACATTCTAAGCTGACAGATGGGGTGCGAATGTCGTGGAAATGGAAAGCAGCAGTGGATTGAATAAAGACTGGGAGACTCTTTAAGGTTTTTCCAAGTCTGAGATTTTTGGTTCTTTGAGTTTCAAACATGAAGTCAGAACAGAATAGAAGAGATGCTGTCTGGGTTATGTGTCTCACCATGTCCTGACCACTGGAGTCTTCACTCACCAAAGTCTTCCAGAATCCTCATGTGACACATCTGAGGACTGGCAGGTACAGTGGAACTGTCTTTTCCCAACATGTTGCAGATCAGTTAGAGCAAGCAGAACCGTGACTTTGGCCACCTTTTTTTTTTTTTTTTTAATAAAAATAATATTTATTTTATATTTGTTTGAAAGGCAGAGTTACAGAGAGAGAGAGAGAGAGAGAGAGATATCTTCCATGCACTGGCTCACTCCCCAAATGGGGAGTTAATAATTTGGTATCACTCCCCTAGTAATTTTCTGTGCTACACAGACACACACACGTTGTGTATTTCTGGTTGTACCCATGTCTCAGCAGTATACTGTGACCATCTTGCCGTGTGTAACCCTTCTGGTTTGTATTTTAAATGACTGGTTTGGATCTCATCATATGGGTACACTGTAATTGGTTTGCTTAATCGCCAGCCGATGGCCTGTAAATCCGGACACACACTCGCCAGTAGCACCCAACAGCCCTCCCTTGCTGACTTTTCCCACCCGGGTGTCGTCAGTCTTTTTGTCCTGGCCCGTGTGCCAGGGCCGACGATGCGCTCAGTCCTGTTTCCCCAGAGGCAGCATGGTGTCTTAGTTCTCGTCTGTTGCTGTAAGTGAATGGCACAGACTGGGTAAGTCCTAAGGAAAGGAGGTATATTGAGCTCTGGGTTCTCAGCCTGGGAAGTTGAGGGTGTGAGGGCCTTCTTGCTGGGGTGGGGGTGGGGAGGATCTGCAGAGTGCAGAGGCAGTGCAGGGTGTCTCCTGCAAGGGGGACTTGAGTGTCCTAGCAGAGATCTCTCTTCCGCCTCTTACAAAGCCATTATCCCATGGGATTTGGGCCCCACCCTCGTGGCCTCATTCACTCTTAATTACCTCCCCGAGTCCCAGCTAGCATGGTTGGATTGTTTCTACTCTTAACTGCTCACAATGGGAATTAGATTTCAACATGAGTTTGCTGTGGGCATTCAAAGCACAGAGCAGGGAGACCACGTGTAAGCATCTAGACTCGAGGGCTGGCAAGAAGAATGTTTGGAGTTTGAGGAACTGGGTGATTGGGTATACTTGTATTACTGGGTATATATTGGGCATATTTGCACCTGCTACCTGTTGGTTGAATGTGCACCCCTGGCTGTGTCGAGTGTATTCTCCTGCTCAGTCCCAGACACCTGCCAGGCTCTGTGTGCCGCGAGCAGGCTGCCCTCTCCAACCTCCCCTGCTTGTCCCGCATCCTGTCTGCTGCGGGAGTGCCGACATCCGTTCCCAGCCTTCTCGCTGCTCTTCCTCCAGTTTGGAGCGCCTTCTGTACAGCCCACTTCATCCTGCTCCCCAGAGCCCAGCATGGCCGTCCCCTCCTCCAGAGCCCTTTCCTTCTTCACGGTGTCCTCTCTGTTAGCATAGCCTTCATTTCTCAGTTATTTTGTGCATGCTTGCTTGTTTGAGAGACAGCACTCATTCTCTGATTAACTCTCCAGATGCCCACAGTGACCAGGACAGGGTCAGGGTTGAATCAGGAGGTGGGAACTCAATCCAAGTCTCCCCCATAGAGCGGCAGGAATTCAATTCCTTGTGCCGTCACTGCTGCCTCCCAGCGTGTGCGCTGGCAGAAAGCTGAAATCGGGAGCTGGAGCGGGCTGTTGAGCCCTGGCCACAGATGTGGGACACAGGCGTCCTCTACAGGGCTCAGCCACTAGACCAAACGCCTGTTCCCCTCAGCATTTCCTCCCCAGTGCATGTTACGTTTCTTAAAACGTCTAAGAATTTGTTCTTTTTTTTTTTACTTTATATATTGTTCTGTGACTTGTATGTGTGTGTTTTTTTCTTCCCAGAAACCTTTTGTTTAAGGAATTCAAGCTTCATAATAACTTTAGGAACATAGTGCTTCTTCCCACCGTACTCACCCTGCCACCCACACTCCCACTCTCTTCCTGCTCCCTGTCCTATTCCCATTCTTATTTTTTACTAAGGTCTGTTTTCAGTTCACTTTACACAAATTTGAATAACTCTATATTAAGAGTCCAACAAATAATAAGGGAAGAAATGTTCCTCAACAGTCGAGACAAGGGCTGTTCAAAGTCGTCGCATCTCAAAGTGTCAGTTTCATTTCTGTAGATTACCTTTTAGGTGCTCTATTAGTTTCCATGGTTCAGGGAGAACATATGGTGTTTGTCCTTTTGGGACTGGCTTATTTCACTAAAGTATGATGTTTTACGTTTCCATCCTAAGAGCTTGTTTTTTTATTTTTAAGATTTATTTATTTGAAAGACATAGTTACAGAGGTAGAGCGAGAGTGAGAGAGAGGTCTTTCATCCGCAGGTTCAGCCCCAAATGGCTGCAACAGCCAGAGCTGAGCTGATCCAAAGCCAGGAGCTTCTTCCAGGTCTCCCACGTGGGTGCAGGGACCCAAGGACTACTTTTCTAGGCCATTGGAAGTGGAGCAGCTGGGAGTGGAACTGGTACCTATATGGGATGTTGGTACTGCAGTCTGGGGCTTTAACCCCTTACACCACAGCACTGGCCCCAAGACTTTGGTTTTTTTTTTTTTTTTTTTTTTTTTTTTTAAGATTTATTTGAAAGAGTTACACAGAGAGAGGAGACGCCGAGAGAGAGTCTTCCATCCACTGGTTCACTCCCCAATTGGCTGCAATGGCCAGAGCTGAGCCGATCCGAAGCCAGGAGCCTCTTACGGGTCTCCCACGTGGGTGCAGGGGCCCAAGGAGTTGGGCCATCTTCTACTGCTTTCTCAGGCCATAGCAGAGAGCTGGATCGGAAGAGGAGCAGCCAGGTCTCGAACCAGCGTCCATATCGGATGCCAGTGCTTCAGGCCAGGGTTTTAACCCGCTGTGCCGCACTGCCGGCCCCCAAGAGTGTGTTTTTAAAGTGTTTATTTTCATTTTATTTGAAAGGCAGAATGAGAAAGATCTTCTATCTCTTTGTTCACTCCCCAAATACCCTCGATAACTGAGGCTGGGCCAGGTTGAAGCCAGATGACAGAATTCCACTCAGTCCTCCCATGGGAGTTGCTGGAACCCAAGTTCTTGAGCTGTCACCTGATGCCTCCCAGCCCTGCACATTCGCAGGAAGCTGGATGGGAAGGAAGCAGACTTGAACCAGGCACTCTGATGTGGAACACAGAGGTACCAAGCAGCAGCTTAACTGCTGTGCCAAGCACCTGCCCTTGTCATCATCTTCTGCTTATCTGTGCCTCTTTCTCTTTCGCTCCTCTGTATCACCAGGGCTTGGCACATGGCAGACAATCAGGGTTGCTTGCCTAAACCAACAGTATTGAGTATTCCTGAGTCGAGAGCAATAGAAACTCCTCTCTGTTGTCCAAGAGGGCAGTAATAAATCCAGGTTTTTATCAGCTTTTCGGTACAGTTCCACAGTGGAGGGGCAAGTGCCTTCCTTGCACAAGTTGTAGAACAGGGGCCATAATACTGCTGAAACAGTTCCTGCGCTGGCTGTTGAAGTTGACTGGATCCTTCCCCCTGCTTCCTCCCACCCTTCAAACTGGGAGAACATGCAGTTACTAGTCGACCCTTCTTGTGTCAGCTGCAGGTATAGCTTTCACCACTAGGTGGCACTGGGTGATCCTTTTGAAATCATTTCTCAAACCCCTAGCACTTACATCCCTAGCATACACTTGAAACAGGTTTCAAGACAGTTTTAAGCTTTATTGCATGAATTGCAAGCTGATATTCTCTATTTAACCCTAGCCTAGGTTTTTTTTTTAAATGCATATTTGAAAACAAACTGATTTTTTACAATGTTTGAGTGACAACTCAGTGCCTGACAAGCACTGTTTTAGAAGATCAATGTTGCAATGTGGTCCACTCTTTTCCCTTGGGCAGTCTGGGCTCATAGAGAAAAGTGTGTCCATTAGTAAGTGTTTCGCCTCTTTTTGTTTTGAGTTGAGGCATTGAGAAGCTGAATGTAGATGCTTCTTTATGGATGTCTGTGGGTGTGCAGATGTTAGAGAGGCTGTGGGAGACGTGCTTATGTAGAACTTGGCACGTAGGCCCTGTTGTAGTCAAGGTAGAGGTAAGCCTTGTTGGTGGAGAAAAAGCAGAGCAGAGATTAACACGTGCTTTTGGGAGCTTGGAGTCTCTCCGTAGGACTTAGAGCACACACACCCCTTAAATTTCAGCTTGCTCATCAGGCAACACGGAAACATACGCTGGATAGCAGCGAGAGGCTTGAGGCCGTGAGCACAAGAAGCTTGACTGCAGTTGGCTTAAATAGTCAAGACATTGCTTGTTTGTCTCACAAAATAAGCACGGGAGAACTGGCTCCAGGCCCACAGAAGCTGGGTGTGGTCAGAAGGACCCAGGTTGTTCCCATGGCTTAGTTGTCATAAGCTGGTTGTTCGGATGCTGGCAAGAGGCTTCCCACGGAATCAGGGTCTCAGCTCCCAGGGTAGAAACACCGACGTTGGCTAGAGAAGATTTAGGGGACCCTGAGCGTTTTGCAAGTTGCAGTTGTTCTGTGTGCATTTTTCTGGCTTCTTCACCATGACCCCTGCAGTGTCATAGTCAAGAATAATACCGAGGGGCCGGCGCTGTGGCGTAGCAGGTAAAGCCATTGCCTGCAGTGCCGACATCCCATATGGGTGCTGGTTTGAGTCCTGCCTGCTCCACTTCCAATCCAGCTGTCTGCCATGGCCTGGGAAAGTAGGAGAGGATGGCCCAAGTCCTTGGGCCCCTGCACCTGCATGGGAAGACCCAGAGGAAGCTCCTGGCTCCTGGCTTCAGATTGGCACAACTCCAGCCATTGCAGCCAATTGGGGAGTGAACCAACTGATGGAAGACTTCTCTCTCTCTTGCCTCTCCTTCTCTCTGTATAATTCTGACTTTCAAATAAATAAAGAAATCTTAAAAAAAAAAAAAAAGAGTAATCCTGAGGTTCATATTTCTGAGCTCTTCGTCTAGTACTTTTCGTGTAGTAGTTAACTGACTAGCTCTGGCCTTGTGTTTGCTAGGGATAGATGGGATGAACGGTGGCAAGTCTCCTGCAGGAAGTATGTGGCATTTCGGCCCTGGGACAGGATTGGTCCTGTGAGGGAACACCGCCATGGGGAATGCGAGGAGCTGTGCGACAGGTGGAGGGATGGGTGGATGGTGAGTCTTGCATTTGCGGTGGGGCACTGAGCGTGCACGTGTTGGCCTTGTGGGCTGGACGGCTCTCCTGGAGATTGGGAGCTGCTTCCTGTGAGCTTGGCCGCAGATCCTTGGCCCGAACCTGCTAATCTCTGCCCACCTCCCTCCGTCTTCAGGTTTGCGGTGAGCCTCGGCTACTGGCACGACCCTTACATCCAGCACTTTGTGAGACTGTCTAAGGAGAGGAAGGCCCCCGAGATCAACAGAGGCAAGTGACCACCTCCCTCCCCGAGGCCCGAGGTGTGAGGTGTTTGTTAACTGGAGACCCAGTGCCCTCTGCAGCAGCATAGGCGTGTGCTCATTTCCCAGCACTGCATGTCATACAACTTTTTTTAACTCAGATTTTTTAAAAAAAGATTTAAGATAGCAGAGTGACAGAGAGAGGGAGGGACAGAGAAAGAGTGATCTTCATCTGCTGGTTCACCCCCCAGATGGCTGCAGTGGCCGGGGCTGGGCCAGGCCAAGTCTGGGAGGCTGGAATACACCACAACACCTATCTCTAAGGACAGTCTTTCAGAGTAGCGCTTTTTAAACTTGTGTTGCAGTTTGGCAGAGTGACCTTGTATCTGCTCAATATACTAGTAAATAATTTGGCCTTGTTCTTTGTATGTTGTCATTCTGTCTTTCTGGTAAATCATTTTTATCCTGTTGTAGGGAAATACCACCCATGAGGACTGGAAATGGAAGACAAGGATGCTTACTGCACGTTCTTGGGGCAGCACCCTCCTACGGGGTTGTAGGCCCCCGAGTCCAGAGGGAGAGGGCGAGAGGAGGAGGAAGGCATGCTGCATGCAGCTGGGCTCAGGGCTGGGGGACACTGTGGCAGGTCTCTGCCTCTGCAGCATGGAGGGAACCCGCCTCCAGGGCACAGGAGGGAGGCGAGGAGAGAGAACAGCCCTGTTCTCAGGCAGCGCACTTCAGCTTCTCTGCGGTCCTTACAGAACTTCCCTCAGGAGCCCTCTGCGGGCCCACGTGCCCTGCACACACAAGTGCGACAGCCATCTGGCCAGTTTTTCCATCTGGCTGAGAGTACGTCAGGCTCCTGGCTCCAATCCGTTAACCTCCTTGATGGAAATTACTTGCAGAGCCTAACGGTCTTATTACCTAACACCATCATGGGGCCATAAAAAGTCATCTTTGACATGAACACAATTCACACTAAAAGATTTTTAAATGGGACTCAAACATAAGAATCATGTTCAACGTCACCTGTAAGAGGAATATAAAATAAAATTACAGGGGCTGGCGCTGCAGCACAGCAGGTTAACGCCCTGGCCTGAAGCACCAGCATGCCATAATGGCGCTGGTTCAAGACCCGGCTGCTCCACTTGGACCCAGCTCTCTGCTATGGCCTGGGAAAGCAGTAGAAGATGGGCCAAGTCCTTGGACCCCTGCACCCTTGTGGGAGACCTGGAAGAAGCTCCTGGCTCCTGGCTTCGGATTGGTGCAGCTCCAGCCATTGTGGCCATCTGGGGAGTAAACCAGTGGATGGAAGACCCCCCCCCCCACTCCGCCTCTCCTCTGTGCAACTCTTACTTTCAAATAAATAAATAAATCTTTAAAAAAATAAAACTACAGTAGGACACCACTTTTCTCATATCAGATTAACAAAGATGAAAGTCTCATAGGTGCTGATGCTGTGGGTTAAATTGCGGCCTGCAACATAGGCGTTCCATATCAGAGGGCTGATTGCAGTCCCAGCTGCTCCACTTCCGATCCAGCTCCCTGCTAATCCACCCAGAAATGCAGCAGAGGATGGCCCAAGCCACAATGAAATTTCTGGCTCCTTGTTTTGACCTGGCCCAGCTGTGGCTGTTAGCAGGCGTTTCAGGAGTGAATCAGTAGCTGGAAGAACTCTCTCTCTCTTTGTCTGTCATTCTACCTTTCAAATAAATAAATAAATAAATAAAAATTGTTCTTAAACTAATCATGTGCAATTTAATAAACTCTTTGCACACATACTTTGAGCACTTTGATTCTGTCTCTGTTCTTTCAAGTTTTTAAATTTATCTGAAAGGCAGAATGACAGGGAGAAACAGAGATTTTCCATCTGCTGGTTCATTTCCCAAATGCCCACAACAGCCAGGGCTGGACCACTATAAAGCCAGGAGCCTGGAGCTCCATCTTGGGTCTCCCACATGGGTGGCAGGGATCCAGGCACTTGGACCAGTACATTAGCAGGGAGCTGGATAGGAAGTGTGTAGTAGGCAGGAATGAAACAAGGTCTGTGATACGGAATGCAGGCGTCCCAAGCCACAGCTAATCCTACTGCAGCACAGTGCCCGCCCCATCTTCCCTTCTTCCTGCTTTGTGTCCCGGGTCCTTTCTCCAGCCCTCCACACCAAGACCTAACAAGTCATTTTCTTCGGCACCTGCTTACTTGTGTCCCCTCCTCTCTGGCCCCCATTTTACTTAGAGCCTCTGGTGTGTTCAGGGTGGAGGTGAAAGGAACAGGATGAGAAATACAGTCCCTTCACTTTAAAAGTCATCTGCTGGCTGGCGCTGTGGCATAGCAGGTAAAGCCGCCGCCTATAATGCCGGCATCCCATGTTGGGTGCCGGTTCGAGTCCAGGCTGCTCCACTTCCGATCCAGCTCTCTGCTATGGCCTGGGAAAGCAGTAGAAGATGGCCCAAGTCCTTGGGACCCTGCACCCACATGGAAGACCTGGAGGAAGCTCCTGGCTCATTGCTTCAGATCGGCCCAGTTCTGGCCATTGCGGCCATCTGAGAAGCGAACCAGCAGATGGAAGACTCTCTCTCTCTCTCTCTCTTTCTCTCTCTGCCTCTCCCTCTCTCTCTGTGTAACTCTTTCAAATAAATAAATCTTAAAAAAAAAGTCATCTGCCCCATTTCCTCACTGAAGTTTGCATTTTACTGGAGTCCTGAGTGACTTCACTGTAGCCATAGAAACCTTGTTTTCTTCTTCTTCTTCTTTTTTTTTTTTTCTTCAAGATTTACTTATTTATTTGAAAGGCCAAGTTACAAGGAAGGAGAGGCAGAAGCAAAGAGAGAAATCTTCCAGCCCCTGGTTTATTCCCCAAATGTCCACAACAGCCAGAGCTGGGCCAGGCTGAAGCCAGGAGCAAGGAGATTCTTCCGGGTCTCCCACTTGCCTGCAGGGGCCCAAGCACTTGGGCCATCTTCCGTTGCTTTCTCAGGCACGTTAGCAGGGACCTGGATCAGAAGTGGAGCAGCTGGGACTAGAACAGGCACCCATATGGGATGCCGGCGTACAGGCCAGGGCTTTAACCTGCTTTGCCATAGCGCTGGTCCATAAAAGTTGACATTTTCCACATCAAAGGTAAACCTTTGGGCATGAAGAAATACCAGTGTTTTCTGTTTTTTTTTTTTTTTTTTTTTTTTTTTTTTTTACAGGCTTATTTTATTTATTTGAAAGGCAGAGTAACATGAGAGGGAGAGAGAGAGAGAAGGAGAGATCTTCTGTCTGCTAGTTCACTCCCCAAATGGCCACAATAGCCAGGCTGAAGCCAGGAGTGGAACTCTATGCCACAAGGGTGCAAGGGCACAAGTACTTGGTTCATCATCCACTGCCTTCCCAGGTGCATTAGCATGGAGCTGGTTCAGAAGCAGGGCAGCTGGGGGCCAGCGCCGTGGCTCAACAGGCTAATCCTCCGCCTTGTGGCGCTGGCACACTGGGTTCTAGTCCCGGTTGGGGCACCGGATTCTATCCTGGTTGCCCCTCTTCCAGGCCAGCTCTCTGCTATGGCCCGGGAAGGCAGTGGAGAATGGCCCAAGTCCTTGGGCCCTGCACCGGCATGGGAGACCAGGAGAAGCACCTGGCTCCTGGCTTCGGATCAGCACGATGCGCCGGCCGCAGTGGCCATTGGAGGGTGAACCAACAGCAAAAAGGAAGACCTTTCTCTCTCTCTCTCTCACTATCCACTCTGTCTGTCAAAAGAAAAAAAAAGAAAAAAGAAGAAGAAGCAGGGCAGCTGGGACTCAAACTGGTGCACTGTTATGGGATTTCCTCATTGCAAGTAATGGATTAACTGGTGGTGCCGTGATGCTGGCCCTAGGTGTTCTGTTTTGCTTTTTGATAGATGGGCTTTGTAGGGCTAATTTCTTTTTTTTCTTTAGAAGCTTTTATTATGTGCTGTGATCACCTTGGCCATCTCTGGGTTACTCCTGCTCCACACTGCAGTGGACTGAAGTCCACAAGGGCAGAACCATGTGTGTCCCTTAGACCATGACATGGCAGCACCTGGCGCGGGGTCAGGGCACATAGCAGGTGTGCTGGGCGATGTCAGCCACCAAACCAGAGACACCAGGGTACGCAGAGAGCCCGTGGAAAGTGGAGTCACTTTGGTATACACAGCTCTGAAATCCATGCACAGTTTGTTCACACGACTCGTTGTCCACGAACCTTCTGAAGAGCCCTCATATTCCAGGTGTGAGCTGCGGACTGAAGCCATTCCACAAAGTCCTTGAGACAGGTGCACAGTGAGAAGAGTACAGAAAGAAATGCTGAGGAGAGCGCTAGCAGTTTGATGTCCTCCTAAGACGAAAGCCCCTGGCAGTGAGCAGAACCCCCCCGGCCCCTGTGGCAGCAACCGCATTCCAACCTCATGTGACTCCACGAGCAGCCCTATGCCAGCCGGCCATGCCCCTCCCCGTAGGGAGCCTGGGCAGCACGGGTCTAAGCGAGCACATCCCGGAGAAAACCCGCCCACCAGATGCAGTGGAGGGAGGCCAAGGTTCTGTGGCCTGGGCTGAAGCAGAAAGCACCTGTGAACGGCTCCCTGCAGCTTTGCTAAGCTCCGCCTCCATGTGTGTTGGGGAGGGCTAATTTCTGACGTCACTGAGCGGTAGCTTGTCTCTCTCCTTGTCTCAGGATATTTCGCTCGAGTCCATGGTGTCGGTCAGCTTGTAAAGGCGTTTCTACAGAAAACAGAATGCCGTTGTCAAGTCCTCAACCTCGGAGCTGGGATGGATACAACCTTCTGGAAATTAAAGGTGAGTCCCAGTTTTTCTCCTCCCTCCCCAGCTGTTGAGGTCTGCGTGGCTCAAAGCTGTAAAAAGCAGCCTAAGAGGTAAGAGGTGACAACATGCCTCCTGCCCCATCTCCACCTACCGTGCCCAGGTGCACCGCACTGCCCTGGCCCCATGGTTTATCTTGCCCGGGCCCCGGTGGTACATGTTTCAGGTTGTTTCTAATTGTTGTTGCTGTCAGCATAATTACAATAAAAATATCTGTGTGTATTTCCCCTGTACATGTGAAAACAGGAAGAAAAAATCCCCCAGTGGAATTGCTGGGACAAAGAGCTCTTTATTGTGGGCATCCTGGATAAAACTTGGAGATTTGTGGGACTGGGTGATGATAATATGGTGCCAGGTCCTTTGTTGGCCTCTGGTTCCATGATTTAACTGCCTTTTTTTTTTTTTTTTTTTTTAAGAGTTATTCACTTGAAAGGCAGAGTTACTGAAAGAAAGGGACAAACAGAGAGAGAGAGAGATCTTCCATCTGTTGGTTCACTCCCCAAACGGCCAGGGTTGGGCGGGGTTGAAGTCAGGAGCCAGGAGCTTTTTCCAGTCTCCCACGTGGATGCAGGGGCCCAAGCACTTGGCCCATCTTCTGCTGTTTTCCCAGGCGCATTAGCAGGGAGATGTCTTGGAAGTGGAACAGCTGGGACTCGAACCAGCGCCCCTAGTGCAGGTGTAATTACATACACACAGAGGAAAAAAAACCTGGGTCTGGTGGGCGGCAGAGCCAGTCTTAGAGCTCTGAATTGCCAGTCTTGGAGACCTGGGCTGGGTCTTTACTGCCAAACCTTTTCCCTGCGAAGCCTTTTCTGGCTGTGTTCTTTGTTGTAGGTTGGTACAGATTTGCTCGGTTCTTCTATGAGGTCGGTCATGTGGCAGTAACGGGTACGTGCATTTTGCCAGATTTCCTTGGAGATGTAGACTGAGATAACTGAGAGTGTATGGACATACCCGACCTGCAGGTCTGTCTGGTGGTCATCGGATCCCTGATAACAAGGTCTCTGGCAATCAGAGGTCCCAAGCTTTCTCTCATGAAGTGAGAATTGGCATCCTCCCCATAGTCTTGGTACTCATTGTTGGCCTAGGGTAGGGTAGCTAACATGTATGATGTGCTTTACAAACGTGACCGAATGCGTTGCATGACAGCTCTGTGAGGCCTCACAAATGAGACATGGGGCTGCAGAAGTTGTGTCTTTCAGAATTGCACGGCCGGTGGTATGGATCCGGGAACAGATGCCGGCACCACAGTGGGCCCACTGTGTGTGTATGGCGTGTCCCGGGCTGTGGTGTGAGGACCCAGAGCAGGACAGTGTAAGGGGACACACTCCATCAGTGCGGACTGAGGCTCCTGGAGAAAGCTGCCGCTGGCTCTGTGCAGCCTCCCCTGTAGGTCCGCTGATGCTTCATCAGTCTGAGCAAAGCGCACTGAGGGGCACGCTGCACCCCTGCCAGAGAAGGAGGAAGGGGGGTTGCAGCGTCTGAAATTCCTCTGTGGAAAGTTTTTTTTATTTGGATGGATGACTGTATTCGAAGGATTTTTTTTCCTTGGGGTGGGGAGTTCCAAGTTCTTTTTGTAAATACCTATTATACGTACACGAGTTTGCTTGAACAAGTTTGTGGAGAGGCATGTGTTTGGCTTGTGTGTTGGCAGTGTTAGTGTGCGTTAAGCCTTGACAGTTGCTAGGGTGGGGCCCATGAAAGAACTGTAATGGATTAGAAAGAGGTAGCTGAAGAGTCTGCTCCCCGGGTCTGCTTCCTGGCTCACCACGGGCTCCTCCCTCTGCGTACCTTCTGCCCTTATCAGATGCTAGGTTAACACAGCTGCCTGATTTGGACTGGAATCTCCGAAAGTCTAAGCTGAAATAAGCCTTCCTCCTTCCTAGGAAGCTCCTTACGAGCTTTTCCCTTGTCACAAAAAACCACCCGGTCTAGCTCCCATCTGTAGGGCAGGGGGCACAGGGTGGTCGATATTGTCACATACACAGAAAGGAAGGGGCGAGTGGAACCCTTGAAGTGGACTCAGTTTTTCGGTGTCTCTCGGATTCTGTCTCCACACGGGGGAAGCAGTGTGTCTGTTGGCAGTCTGTGACGGGGTTGCTGTCATCCCCTGGAGTCCGAGGCTGCCTTCTAGTGTTAGGCCCCGTCTCGGGCGTCTCCATCCCCCCCCCCCCCCGAACTGCCACACGGGCGAGTGTCCAAGGTTGCAGAGAATCAGCACAGAAAGTTGAAGCTGCACTTGCTACAGCCATTTCACCCCTTTCTCTGTGCCAATAAGCTGTTTCTTTGTTTGATTTATTTATTTGAAAGTCAGAATTGGAGAAAGAGAGATCTTCCATCCGCTGGTTCACCCCTGAAATGGCTACACTGGCCAGGGCCGGGCCAGGCCTAAGCCAGGAGCTTCATGAGTCTCCCACGTGGATCCAGGGGCCCAGGGACTTGGGCCATCTTCCCCAGCTTTCCCAGGCACGTTAGCAGGGAGCTGGATCAGGAGTGGGGCAGCTGGCACTCAAACTTAAGCCACAGCGCTGGCCCTGAGGCTGCTCCTTGATAGCTCCAGGTGTGCCCTGTAGAAGCCTTCCTTATGCGGTGAACTCAGAGCTCTGAGAGTCATGTGCGTCAGTGCATGGGAAAGCTCTCTAGAAAGGAGGAAGGCCTTTAAGAGTTGGAGGACACTGTTACACCCTTCACTCATTTGCTTTCTGGAAATTTAGAACATCCTTAACTTCCCATACCCTGAGAGTAGAAGTTCTTAAAAGGTGGTGTAGGATTTCTAAGCACAAGTTACATGCATGGGGCAGGTGGGATAAGCCAGTGCTTGGGATGCCTGTATCCTCTATCCCTGTGCCTGGGATCAAGTCCCACTTCTTCATTTCAGTCCAGCTTCCTGCTAATGAGCCTAGGAGGTAGCAAAGGATGACCCAAGTGCTTGGGACCCTACCACCTACATGGGAGACCCAGATGGCGTTCCTGGCTCCTGGCTCTGGCCTGGCCCAGCCCGGACTGTTGTAGACATTTGAGAAAAAACAGCAGATGGAAGATCTTCAGCCTTCCCCCGGCCTCCTGACTTTTTCTTTCTTCCTTGCTTTCTTTCAAATTAATTAATTAGTTGAAAAAGATAATTTCTGGGGCAAACCTTACAGTGCAGTGGGTTAAGCAGCAGCCTATGATGCCAGCATCCTGTGTATACACATTGGTTCGAGTCCACTTCTGAGTTTTCTCCCTGCTAATGTGCCGGAGAAGGCAGCAGAAGATGGCCCAATTCCTTGGGCCCCTGTACCCATGTGGGAGACCCAGAGGAAATTCCTGACTCCTGGCTTCGGCCTGGTCCAGCGCTGGGTGTTGGGGTGTTGTAGCCATCTGGGGAGTGTACTGGTACATGGAAGACCTCTCTCTCTCTCTCTCTCTCTCTCTCTCTCTCTCTCTCTCTCTCTGCCTCTCTGTAACTCTGCCTTTGAAATAAATCTTAAAGAAAAATAAAAAAAGCCTTCAGCAGCAGCCCATTGGTCTTGGGTGCCTCGTGCTGGGGGTGAGGCAGATGATCAGCGAGTGTGTGGGTGAAGAAGCGCTGATACAGACTGTGTGTGTTTTCCATAGGATGAAGGTCTCCTGCCAAGTAAATATTTTGAAGTCGACTTTCCGATGATAGTAACGAGGAAGCTGCACAACATCAAGTAAGTGTGGACCTCAGGCCGGGGTCAGGCCGGGGTCAGGCCGGGGTCAGGGCTTCTCAGCAGTCTCATTTGCACGCACACCCTTTGAACTGGTAATTTAAGTAAAATCCTGCTGCTTACATTAAGATTTTTTAATGAACACAGGAGTTTCAGCTTCTTCTAGAGATGTCTGATCCTTACAGATTGAAAATATTGTTCAGGCTTCTCCTTTTCTAGGTTATCCTTTGAAAGTAAATTCTTTACCTTTTCTAAAACAAGATTGTATTTTATGTTAAATATGCTATTAATATGGAAGTGGCATTTCTGATGCCCTGGGAACTGCAGACGACATGGAGCTGGTAGAACTCTGCATGAAATGAGAGTAAATGGGCTCTAAGCGAAGCCCAGAGGTGGTTCCCTCAGATAAAGAGTAGATTGGTGCTGTGTGTACCTGTTGGGATATTGAGTTTGGGTCTCCGATTGCTGATTTTTTTCATATGTTGGGTTGATGGAGTTATCACAGAAATGTTACTGAACTTTAGTTTGTGTAAGAGTCTTCTTTCTATTACCTATCACAACTACTTAAAATTTTTTGTTTGAGAATAGGCAAGAAACTTGAATATTTAGAAAATTCTTGTTAGCCTGTCTTTAGCTCTTTCTGAGTTTAAGCACTTTTTGATCACTTTGTGATTTGCCTGTTAAACGCTGAATAGAATGTTTAGCAGCCCTAATCTGAGACCTGTATACACTGAATCCTTATTGTGTGTGCCTGGGGTCAAATATATTTACACAGTGGCTCTGCACAGTAGCAGCATGTACAGGCTGAGCATCCCTGACTCTGACACTTTTTCAGCATTGTGTCTGCATGGGGATAAACAACATCAAAGCTCTATGCAAAATATTAAAAAAAAATCCAAACTCTGAAACATTTATATTCCCAACATTTCAGGTACAAGCCCCTCACCCTGTGTCTGCCACGTCACTAGCAGGCATCTGCACTTTTGCAACCAGTGAGCTCTTGAGTAAACTGACTCATCCTTCTCCGTTTTCTCGCCTTCCCTTAGATGCAAGCCTGTCCTGCTGAACCCCATTGTGGAGTTACACTCAGAGGACACGCTTCAGATGGGCAAGTACTCGGAACCCGAGGAGTGCAGTGTGAACTCTAGAAGCATTTGTGCTACTTGTTTTTCCTTTTCCTTCTTAAAGATGATTGTGTGTGTTTGTGTGTGTGTGTGTGTGTGTGTAGAGGGGTTATACACAACATATGCATCTACTGATGGATGTTTACTTGTAGTACAGTTACAGTAAAGGAATTTACAACGACTTTCTGTGTGACTCTTCTCAGATGGCCTTAGGTCCCCAATCTTAAATTTTTTTTAAGATCTGTTTTTACTAATTATAAATGCAGAGTGACATAGAGGGAGAGACAGAGATCTTCCATTTGCTGGTTCACTGCCCAAATGGTTGTAACAGCCAGGGCTGGGCCAGGCCAAAGCCAGGAGCTTAGAACTCCATCCGGGTCTTTCATATGGGTGGCAAGGGCCCAAATACTTGGGCCATCCCCCTGCTGCCTTCCCAGGCTCATTAGCTCATTTTTATGTTTTAATAAAATCTATTTTCAATTAATTTTATGCATGTAAGATTAACCCTACTCCAAGTACAGAGTTCAACAAATAGTATGCAAAACAAAACAAAACAAAACAAAACTGTTCCTCAACAGTTGAGACAAGGGCTGTTCAAAGTCATCTGCTAGTTCACTCCCCAATGGCTTGCAATAGCCAGGGCTGGGTTCAGGCTGAAGGTAGGAGCCAGGAACTCCATCTGGGTCTCCCACATGTATGGTAGGGACCCAAGTTCTTGGCCCATCACCTTCTGCTTTCCCAGGTACAGTAGCAGGAAGCTAGATTGGAAGCCAGAGCAGCCAAGACTCCAGCTGGTTCTATTTTGTGGAATGCCAACCTCACAAGTGGCAGTTAATGCATGGTATCACAGTGCTGCCCTCCCCAGAATGAGTTTATAAACAGAAATCAAAGCAGTCCATTCAGCAGACTCATGGAATGATAATCGCTCTAAGTAGCACTCTGACCTCAGAATCAGCCCTGAAGGCATTCTGGTCTGGCTGAAAAGCCCATGAGGGCATTTCAGGTGTGGAAAGCCAAGACACTGTGGCAAAAATTGTCCTACATGAAGGACCTCTGTGAGTAAGACCACAGTGGAAAGAAATGAAAGGGTATACTTTTCTCTGAAGGGAGGAGAGAACTTTTGCTTATGGTCTTGTCTAAATAATGAAGGAGTTTGTGGATTCAAAAAGCTTCCATAGCCTAGGCAGCATATGTCAAAAGCCTCAGGTGATCACTGACATCATAGTAAAAGTGTTCATTGTTAAATTAACAACAGGAGTCACTGCGTACTAACTTCCTATGCAGGACCTCTGTCCTCAAAGAGTTGTATTATGAGAGTTAATAGTAAAACTTGTTCAGAAGTGGTGCCGGCATCCCATATAGGCGCCAGGCTCTAGTCCCAGTTGCTCCGCTTCCAGTTCAGCTCTCTGCTATGGCCTGGGAAAGCAGTGGAGGATGGCCCAAGTGTTTGGGCCCCTGCACCCGCATGGGAGACCAGGAGGAGGCACCTGGCTCCTGGCTTTGGATTGGCATAGCGCTGGCCGTGGTGGCCATTTGGGGAGTGAACCGACAGAAGGAAGACCTTTCTCTTTGTCTCTGTCTCTCACCGTCTATAACTCTACCTGTCCAAAAAAAAAAAGAGGTTAATTGAAAATAGATCGTAGTAAAAAATAAGACTGGGAATAGGAGAGGGATGAGTTAGAGGGGTGGGAATGTGGGTGTGTGGGCCAGTTCAGTGGGAAGAATCACTGTGTTCCTAAAGTTGTATTTATGAAATGCATGAAGTTTGTATTCCTTAAATAATTTTTATTTGGGGGGAAAATACAGATTTCATTGCCCCTTGTCTTAAAACTGCCTTCTGAGAAGGACCCAGGGGCCTCTGTGTGCCTCCTGATTTCTTTTCAGCCACAGTAACCCTCATCACCACAGGGGTCTGCTGCTGTCCTCTGAACGTGCCAAGGCATCCTGTGCCCCAGGCCTTTCCTCCTCCCTCCGCCGGGTCTTTTCCTCCTCCGCAGCTTACTTGATGATCTGCTTCTCATCCCCTGTTCTCAGTTCAACCCCCACCTCCTCAGAGAGGCCTTCCCTGACTACCAAGCTGATGAGCAGTCTCCTCTCTCTGCTGCCTTAGGTGTCACTCTTCTCACACTACCTTCTCTAGTTGCTTCCCAGGACCACGTCCTCTGGTGTCATCTTAATTATGCATTTATTTAATCACTCGCTCGCCGTCTCCCTCTGCCGTGTAAGCGTCCTGAGAACACCTGTGTGTTGTTCCGCCGCACCCCCAGCAGCTAGGACAGTGCCAGGCACACCGGGAGTGCCGAGTGAATAAACAGTCCACACAGACATTTCAGGGCGTTCCCAGGCCTCGCAGCTGAGCCCTCAGGAGGAGGGTCTGTACGGGGAGAAGACTGCCCAGACGAGGAAGGGCGTGCAAGGAGCTGGAAAGCTGGCGTGGCTGGAGCTGGCGTGGAGGCAGGAGTGTGGTTCAGGATGAAGCTGAAGAGAAGGTGGCAGGGACAGCATCACCCGGGTTCTCCAGCCCTGCTAAGAATGCAGATTCCATGCTGAGAGAGCTGGAAACCATCCTGCACGCTGTTCGCCACATGTGGCCTTGTTCCTGATTCCCTTTCCCTGCAGGATGGGCAGGGACCAAGCCTGCTTTTCTTCAGCCTATCCCCAGAATATAGTGAGAGCTCACTGAGTATCACAGGGTGGGCATTTGGATACAGGAAATCCTCTTTATGGCCCAGCAAACCTCCAGAAGTGTCTCCATTGTACCTCTGCCCACCCCCTACCTAAAAAGTGTCCCAGGGAAAATCTATGCATCTTTGCAATCCTTACCAATAATTGGTCTTTCATTGAAGACATGGTGCAGGCAATTGATGGGATCCACCAAACATCAACACACTGCTCCTGATACACTTCCTTGGTGGTGATGGAATAGATCCTTAGTTCTGTAATACAGCAGCACTGTGGACTCAGTGTGTGTGTGTGTGTGTGTGTGTTACTGTGTTACTTTATAAAGCTTGATGCTTTTCCAGGTTAGCATAATTAAAGCATAGGCGCTTGATGAGGCAGATAATTAAAGTGTAGAAGCTTTTGCCCCATTAACAAATCCCTACAACACACGTGGCTTCAAGCGTCCGCTGTCTCTTAGATCACAATTCTGCAGCCTGACCAATCGTGTTGGGTTTGTCTGCGTGGACCTTTGAGCACTTGGCTGGATTTAATCACCGGTGGTCTAGTCTGCCAGAGACCGCCACTGTGTAAGTGTAGCAGGCATTGACTAGCCTAGGGGTACCCACCTTTCTTGGCTCATAGTGCCCTATGTGTCTCAGAAAATGTTTCACAGAACCCTGAGGCAAATAAACAAACAGACGTATGCAGCAGTTCTGTGTATCAGTTATTTGGGTTCAGACATCTTAAATATTTGCATCCTAACAACTTAATTAGTCATTTGGGAAAATAATGCACATTAAGTTGAAAGAACAAATGCTATTTTTATTCCACTCTTGAATAATCACAATTACTACTAATGATCTGTGTGCTCTTGTTGAGGACTTGATGCTGTCACTTTGGTATCAGCTGGGACACCGCCCCGTCCACTTTGATGTTCACACAGTACTTTTCAACCACACCAACGTCTGTAACTTGGCTTTGGGAAGATAGGAGGTCACGAAAGGAATGCACAGCAATCTAGCGCTGAAGCTGTGGCTGAGTCATGCGGGTGGTTTGCTTCTGTCTGAGCAGCGCTGAGCCTCTGCGTTTCCCTCAGAGATGTAAAACATCTCCTCCACCTCTGTGTCTGGGAACACCCCAGGGCCCCATGCATATGGTTCAGGATCTAGGGAGCTCAGTGCCTTGAATCTGAACTGTAATCGCATGAGATGGGCATTGTCTACATCAAAGATCAAAGGAAAGGTAATCTGGAGTGGTTATGGAACTTGCCCAGAGCCACATGGTTAGCAAATGGCCGAGTAGAAATGTGATCTCAGCACTACTTGAAATCAAAGCCCAGGCTGCTACAAATTCACTCCAAAGAGAGTGGCATTGGAGACACTGTTCTGGGTAAAAGCCACAGTGTGCCATTTCCCCTAGCAGAGAATAATTAGGGTTATTTAAGAATTTTAAACCATCTAATACTAAGATTTTTGAGATTTTGTGTGTAACTTTGATGCAGTGTTTCTCAGCACTGTTGACATCTGGGGTCTGTCCATTTTCTCTTGAGGGCTTTGGATGAGAGCAAAATCATATGATGGCCTTTAGCGCCCTCTAGCTGTGACCTTGCAACATTTTCCCTGGTGGCAAAATTACCCTGTTTGAGAACCATTGCTTGACTTCAGAAATGACCAAAGTCCATTCTGGCCATATATAAATTGATTCTTAATTTTTCAAACCACAGTTTGACGTCATATTTTCAGGGCTTCTCCCTCTTCCATCCTCTTGGGATTCTGTCCTCTGAAGAAGTGCTGATCACAGAAAGAACCACCAGTAGCCATAGAGAGCTTTTAAATCAGTGTTCATTGGCTTTTCAGGACAGGGTGGCTATGATCTGTTCCTGTAGTAGGCTTACTAGGCTAATCCTCCACCTTGCAGCGCCAGCACACCGGGTTCTAGTCCTGGTCGGGGTGCCGGATCCTGTCCCGGTTGCCCCTCTTCCAGGCCAGCTCTCTGCTGTGGCCAGGGAGTGCAGTGGAGGATGGCCCAAGTGTTTGGGCCCTGCACCCCATGGGAGACCAGGAGAAGCACCTGGCTCCTGCCATCGGATCAGCACGGTGTGCTGGCTGCAGCGCGCCAGCCGTGGCGGCCATTGGAGGGTGAACCAATGGCAAAGGAAGACCTTTCTCTCTGTCTCTCTCTCTCTCACGGTCCACTCTGCCTGTCAAAAAAAAAATTAAAATAAATAAAAAAAAGTTCCTACATATCGCACTAAACACCTGCGTTCCCTTCCATTTTTTATTCTCTTATAGAACAGAATGAGGAGCAGAGGGAGGGAAAGCACCGTGGAGCCCATTTCACCCACGAGTTATTTTCCCCAGCAGCTCACAGCATCATTCCAAAGGTTCTAGGGTTTTTCTGTTGCGCCTTGGTCTCTTGCCAGCGCTCGTGTCCTCCACAGATCCATTCTGTTCCTGCAAAATGAGGTCAAACATCCTTCCAGGATAGATCATCCATCTGCTTGGTTTTTTGTTTTTTAAGATAATGTTTATTTGAAAGGCAGAGCAACAGAAAGGGAGGGAGATAGAAAAAAAGAGAAAGGTAAGCTGGCACCTGTGTATATCGTGCCATATGGGTACCAGTTCAAATTCTGGCTGCTCCACTTCCAGTCCAGCTCCCTGCTAACACACCTGGGAAAGCAGAGAAAGATGGCCCCAGTCCTTAGGCCCCTGCACCCATGTGGGAGACTTGGATGAAGTTCCTGGCTCCTGGCTTCAGCCTGTCCCAGCCTTGGCTCTTGTGGCCGTTTGGGAAGTGAACTAGTGGATGGAAGATCTCTCTGGATCTTGTTTTCTCTCTGTATCTCTGCCTTTTGAATAAAACAAAACTTTAAAAGATAAAGCAGGAAAGTACTGAGGGCAAGCAGGGAAGCACAGTCTGCCCACGTTGCCCTGTGCACAAGCCAGAGAAGTCACATCAGAACGTGAAGGCCCGTCTCGCCCTGTAGAGGCAAACAGTGCCTGAGTGCATTAACAATACACGTGTCTGGCCTGAGCTGTCCATCCCTGAGGGAAAAAAAAAAGAAAGAAAAAGATACAAAACACCAGCATTTTGGAGCATCCTGTTCTCTAGTTCAGGGAAGACGTATCTGACTCAGATTAGGAAGTGAGCTTGCAGAGTAAAACTCCCCTCACAGCACAGTCACTCCCAGAGACTGAGTCAAGCCACACAGAGCTGCAGGGATTGGTGACTGGAGGCTGTGGTGAGCTGGCGTCGCAGGGGAATCGGGTCGTGCTGAATTGGGCCCTTCAAGTAACAGAATTTAATGACTCTTACACACGCCACCATCACAATGCAGCTGCTCCGGGGTTGTACAGGCTGTGTACGCACCGCAGATCCAGGGACAGCGTTGCAGGGCAGTGGTTAGGCTACTTCTTGGCAATGTCTTCATCCCTCCTGAAGCACCTGGTTCAAGACCCAGCTACTCTGCTTCCAGTGCAGCTGTGTTTTATGCACCTGGGAGGCAATAGATGACGGCCCAAGTATTTTGGTTCCTGCCACTGGTTCCTGCCCAGGTAGAGTTCCTGACGTCAGTTTGGCCCAGCCTTGGCCAGTATGGGCATTTGGGAGAGTGAACCAGTGAATGGAAGATTGTGTGTGTGTGTGTGTACATGTGTGCACCCCTCTACCTCTCCTCTGTAACTGTAAGTCTTAAAGAAATACAAATTTCTACTGCTGGAAGATCTGCAGAATCAGCCCATCAGACTATGCTTATTTGTTTTTAAAGTTTTATTCTTTTATTTATTTGAAAAGTAGGGTTACAGAGACAGGGAAAGAGAGAGAGATTTTTCCATCTGCTGACTCACTCCCCAAACAGGAGTGAGCGTCTGCTGTTTTCCCAGGCACATGAGCAGGAAGCTGGATCGGAAGCGGATCAGTCAGGACTCACACCGGCACCATGGGGGATGCTGTCGCTGCAGGCCACAGCGCCAGGCCCCAGACTGCTTCCTAGCAAGCCCTCCCTGTGATTCTGATGTCTGTGAGGCTGAGAGCCCTGTGTACACCATTCCATCCCACCCAAGAGATACGGACAACAAAATGTTTTTATTTTATTTGTAAATACTTTAGGACATAAAGTGTATTCTTTTAAGCATAACACATCACAAACTGGCACAACAGTAGCAGCCTGCCAGTGGGTACCAGTATTTTAGTGAGCTTACCCGCCGATCTCTTAATTGCACTTTTTTTTTTTTTAAAGATTTATTTGTATTTATTTGAAAGGCAGATTTAATTGTATTTATCTGAGGTAGATACACACAAAGAGAGGTCTTCCATCTGCTGGTTCACTCCCCAAATGGCTGCAATGACTGGGGCTGGGCAGCCTGAAGCTAGGAACCAGGGGCTTCTTCTGGGTCTCCCACTTGGGTGCAGACGTCCAAGCACTTGGGCCACCCTCCGCTGCTTTCCCAGGCTCATTAGCAGGAAGCTGGGTCAGAAGTAGAGCAGCCAGGATTTGAACCGGCGCCCATATGTGATGCCAGCCTGCAGGCCAGGGCTTTAAAGCCGCTGCACTACAGTGCTGGCCCCTGTTAATTCCACTTGTAGTATTCTGCTTTAGAGAAATAACTGGACAGGTGCTTCATGGTAATATATACACAGAAAAACAGTTTTTAAAACAGGTGTGGGGTAGTTCCATTTTCTTTTCTCTGCTCAGTGTATGTGAAAGACGGGGAGAGAATGTGTTTTGTTGTACCTAAGATCTTAGCACATAGGCAGAAAGACTGCAGTGTTACATGCCAAAGCACTTACAGTTATCTTTGGACATTATGATTTTTTGTCAGTTTTCACCCTCCTCTTACCTAATGCTTTTAAAATGTTTATTTTCATCTACTGGAAACAGTGAGCATGTGTTTTCATAATGGGTAAGAATAGTAAAGTTACTTTAATTGTTAAGCCTCCTACATTGAAATTGTATTTTCTTGGTGAATTTCTGCTGAAATTATTCTCTCTCATTGCATTTGCAGATGGACACATGATGGATTCAACGAGATACGCCATCGTCGGAGCAGATCTCCGAGACCTGTCTGAACTGGAAGAGAAACTAAAGAAATGTAACATGAATACACAGTGAGATTTTTTTTTTTTTAACCTCTTATGCGTTCATGACTTTATGCCCATTCTGAGATAAGCCCACAGGCAAATGCAGCATGATGCCGGGGGCCCATTTTCAGTGTGGATGTTCTCTCCTTTCATGGCTTCTTGAGTCATTTTCTGGAATTTTTAAGGAACACCTTTTCTCACGTTTGTACCCATATCAGATTCACCCATACTCCCCTCCCCACCCCCTTTTTCACTTTGAGAGGCAGACACATACACGGAGAGAGAGAGAGAGAGAGAGCGAGCGAGCGAGCATGCATCTGTCTGCTGGTTTGCTTCCCAAATGCCTGCGACAGCTGGAGCTAGGCTGGGGCTGAAAGCAGGATCCAAGAACTCAATTTGGTCTCGCATGTGGGTGACCTGAACCCATTTATTGGGTTCACTGCTGTCTCTCAGGCCTGTGTTAGTAGGAAGCTGGAGTCAGGAGCCAGAGCCGGGCATTGAACCCAGGCCCTCTGATATGAGACACCAGGAACTCAAGTGGTATCTTAACTGCTAGGCCAAATGCCCACCCCTTGGCATTATGTTTTTTCTTTATGATTTTTAAAATTTTGGCATTACTTTTTTAAAATACTTGTGCCTAGTGTTTTAAATAAGTTTGAGAGAAAATAGTTGTATGGATAAAAACACAATTGCAACGTATAAAGAAAGGATTAGTATCCAGAGTGTATAAAGAATAACTGTTAAAAAACAAACAAACCTGCAGCTCAGAGGCAGCCGAGTGTCCTGTGAGAACCTGAGTAGCAATCCCATGAAACTCTGTTTTACTCCCTCCAAGTTGGCACAGACATAAAGTTGACAGTGTCAAGTATTGGCAAAGATGCAGGGGCTAGGGAGTGGTGGTGGGCGTGAACATGGGCCAGTTGTGAGGCACACTGAGAAAGTATCTGGTGAAACTGAATGTGTGCACCACATGGTACAACAGTTCCACTGTTGGGCATTCCCCGACGAGGTCCTGCACGTGTGTAAGGAGGGTTGCCATCGTAGCCACTGTTGGATTAATTGAAAGGCAGAGGGACAGTGAGAGGGAGAGACATGGAACAGGGAGACAGAGTGAGAGAGAAGACAAGGTTCTGTCCTCGTTTACCCCCAGATGGCCGCAACAGTTATGTCTGTGCCACGCTAAAGCCAGGAGCCAGGAACTCCATCCAGGTCTCCCACATGGGTGACAGGGCCCAAGCACTTGGGCCATCTTCTGCTGCTTTTCCAGGCACATTAGCAAGGAACTGGATCTGAAAGAGAGCAGCCAGGGCTTGAATCGGTGCTCCAAATATGGGATGGCAGCATCGCAGGTGGTGACAACCTGCTATACCACAATGCTGGTCCCCGTCATTTCTGGTTTTAACTGTTGCTTATGATTGTTCTCATGGTTTCTAGAAGAGAAGATAAAAATAATTTCCTAACCCAACATTGAGAGATAACCATCTTCATAAACTTTATGTCAAAATTCATAAATGTATGTTTTTCTGTGAAATATGAGGTGATCATGTTTCATATACAGTTTGGGAACTTTTTTTTTTTTTTCTTTTTTTTGACAGAGTGGACAGTGAGAGAGAGAGAGACAGACAGAAAGGTCTTCCTTTGCCGTTGGTTCACCCTCCAATGGCCACCGCGGCCGGAGCACTGCAGCCAGCGCACTGCGCTGATCCGAAGGCAGGAGCCAGGTGCTTCTTCTGGTCTCCCATGGGGTGCAGGGCCCAAGCACTTGGGCCATCCTCCACTGCCTTCCCGGGCCATAGCAGAGAGCTGGCCTGGAAGAGGGGCAACCGGGACAGAATCCGGCACCCCGACTGGGACTAGAACCCAGTGTGCCGACGCCGCTAGGTGGCCACAGTTTGGGAACTTTTGAAAGAATTGATTATGGGCCAGTGTTGTGGCACAGCAGGCGGGGCTGTAGCCTGCAACACCAGCATCCTGTATGAGCACCAGTTGGAGTCCTGGCTGCTCTACTTCCAGTCTAGCTCTCTACTGATGCAGCTGGGAAAACAGTAAAAGATGGCCCAAGTGCTTGGGTCCCTGCACCCACGTGGCAGACCTGGATGGAGTTCCTGGCTCCTGGCTTTGGCCTGGCCCAGCCCCAATCAGTGTGACCATTTGGAGAGTGAGCCAGCATATAGAAAATCTCTTTTTCTCTGTCTCTCATTCCTCTGTTACCCTGCCTTTTAAATAAATAAATTAAATCTTCAAAAAAAAGAGAATTAAATATATATGTGTGTCTGTGTACATATATAATCACTTATTTGCTTATTTACCCCTCAGCAAATAATTGAGAACATCTGAGGTACAGGAACTCCCTGTAGAGTCATGAATACAGCAGGTTATATGCTGTGGGGTGAGGAAAAGAGCTGTTAGCAGCTCGTTACATTTGCCTGCTTAGTTACTCCCCTGGCGCCTGCTCTGAAGTGTAGGGAAGCGTGCAGTAGGCCCCTAGCGTCTGGGGACGGTTGAAGCATCGCACTTGTGAACTGCATTGTAGTCCGTTGGGTGGATGTAGTTATTCCTTTCAGCCAATCTCTTGTTGTGGGGCATTTGATTTCCTGCAGTTGATTTTTTTTCCTAAGCTCTCTCACCAGTGAAAACGAATGAAAAGAACTCATTTCTTTCATGGAAGAAATAGTAGCCAGCTACGAGGAACATCTCTTCTCAGGGGGCTAGGAGGAAAAAGGACCCAGTAAAGGAGTCTTAAGAAGGAGCAAAAATGAAGGAGGAATAAAGCAATGGATTGGGTTCTAGACACGGGCAGAGAGAGGGTCTCCGGCCTCCGCAGGCCCTGACCCTGTTGCTGATCACCCAGATAGGAGGAGGTCAAGAAAACTGCTTTCTCCTCCAAACCCTGGGGTAAGGAAGGAATAGCCTAAGCAAGCCAGAGAGGGGAGTGGCTTGAGCTGCATCCAGGTGTCTGTAAGGGGTGGCCTGCCAGTATCTTTGTTCCTTTTGGGTAGTTCCTTAGGAATTTGCTGCTTTTGCTATTCCATAATTCCTTGATCACTGTGGGTCTGGTAAATCAGCACTGATGACTCGTATGTGATTTCTTGACAACTATTCATGTTTGTTTTCAATTCTTGATGGCAAAAGCTTACGTATGAACAACACACATATGAACAGTTCTGTTCGATGCACCTAAGTATTTCTGCATTGATGTGTAACAGATCATTCTGAATTCAGAGGTTCAAAACACAGTGGAGTCTCTCAGGATCCTGTGAGCTGCCAGTTGGGGCTGGGGTTAGCTGTTAGTCCAGGGTTCAGGCACGTGTGGGACCTTGGGTAGGCCGCCTGGGGGCTCCCTGACTGTGCAGGGTGTGCTTCATTCCATTCCTGTAGCAGGCTAGCTTGGGTTCACTCACAGAATGGTGTCAGATTTGCTGGTGTAGCAAGAGAGCAAATGCCAGTGTGAGACATCTTCAAATTTGTGCTTAAATCTTGTTTGTCGCTGCCCTATTTGCCCAAAGCAAGCATGTGACCAACTCAGATTCCAAGGGTAGAGAAATAACTCTTTGTCCTTTTCAGATCTAGAGGTTTTAGGCTGCCTTTGTTTCCATTTTATTTATTTACTTACTTATGTGAGAGTCAAGACACACACACACACACACGCACACACACAGCTCCTATTCCACTGGTCTAATTCCCAAAGCCCACAGTGGCCCCTGGGTGGGGCCAAAGCTGAGCACCAGGCACTCAGTCCAAGTCTCCCCGTGTGGTGGAGGAAATTCAATTACGTGCCCCATCACTGCCAGCTCCCAGAGTCTGCATTAGCAGGAAGCTGGGATCAGAAGCTGGAACTGAGTGTTGAACCCAGGTACTGTGCTATAAGATACAGACATCTTTTTACATCTTTTTTTTTAATTAATTAATTTATTTTTAAGGAATACAAATTTTGTATGTGGAACTTTAGGAACATAGTTATTCTTCCCACCATACCCGCCCTCCCAACCCACACTCCCACCCTTCCTCTTCCTCCCTCTCCTCTTCCCAATCCCATTTTCCATTAAGATTTATTTTCAGTTAACTTTGTACACAGAAGACCAACCCTATACTTAGTAAGGATTTCAACAATTTGCACACACATGCACACACACACAAACTGAGAACAGGTGTCACATTTAACTCTCATAATACAACTCACTGAGGACAGAGGTCCTGTGGAGGGAGTTAGTGCACAGTGACTCCTGTTGTTAATGTAAGAATTAACACTCGAATGTATGATGTCAGTGACCACCAGAGGCTCTTGACATGAGCTACCTAGGCTGTGGAAGGCTTTTGAACCCACAAACTCTGTCAATATTTAGACAAGGCCATAAGCAAAGTGGAAATTCTCTCCTCCCTGTAGAGAAAAGTGCCTCCTTCTTTGATGGCCACGTCTTTAGTTGGGATCTCTCTCACAGAGATCCTTCATGTAGAATACTTTTTTGCCGCAGTGTCTTGGCTTTCCATGCCAGTACAGACATCTCAACCACTAGGTCAATGCCGGCCCGAGATGCTGGCTCTTGCACAGGACAACCTGCGGTGTGGCATTGCCACAGTGTGGGTGCACAGCCAGGCAGAACTTGTAGCTGTGTAAGTTTAACACATTCATAAACCAGACAAACCACTGCTTATTGCCCAGCTCGTTACAGTGTAAAGTGGGAGTGTGGTGGTGGTGCGTGGGTGTTGCTGCTCGCATCAGTGCTGTATTTGCTTAGCCCCTCTGGTTTTTCCAGGATAGGAGCTGCCCTGTGAGTGCTGCAGTATGTAGGATACTTCAGAAAGTTCAGGAAAAAAATGGAATTCACAAACAAGCCTATTTTGGTGTAAAACTTTTTGAAATCTGTGTAGGATTCTCATGAGAAAGTTGGAAAATGTGTATTATAAAAAATACTATGCATGGATTTTAACACTTTTGCATCAAAGTAAGCATTTTTAATCCATTTTTTCCCACAAACTCTTTGGAGTTCTTGCAGATGTACAGTTAGAGGTACCTAACTTGATGAAAACGTATTTATGTGCCTTTTTTCTCCTCTTAAGGTTGCCAACACTCCTGATAGCTGAATGTGTGCTGGTTTACATGACTCCGGAGCAGTCTGCAAACCTTCTAAAGTGGGCAGCCAGAAGTTTTGACACAGCAATGTTCATAAACTATGAGCAGGTAAAAAGGCACACGAGAGGTTTGGGTTCTGGGTTAGACTCCAGCTGTGGCTTTCCCTGTGAGCATCCTCAGTGTACGCTCCCTGCACTGTCTCCTGCCTCCGGCCACTTGGGCTCCCCTTCCCTAATTAATTCTCGCAGTCCTAGTAGTCCTGAGATCTTGACTTCTTACAAACTCTGCGCCAGAGCCCTTGGAACTTCCGTCTTACCCTTTACAAAAGTCTGTCATGCTCCTGTTTATCACTGCCTTTCCCGCAGAGTCGTAGAAGACAATGGGAGGGGATTTTTGGCTGCGACCAGTGTAATGGGAGCACCTGGGATGCCTTCGGGGCAGGCAGGGGGTGCGGGTGGAGGAAGTTGGCCAGGTGCGTCGTGTCGGGTGAGGGGGACTGAGATGACCTGAGCACTTTCTGCGAATGGTCACCACTCAGTTCCAGTCGGTTGCAGTGTGGGCGTGGGCGTGTGAACCTAGAGTTCCCTGAGCTCCCAGGTAGTTTTCAGTTTATATATTTGAAAGGCAGAAAGACACAGAGGTCTTCCCTCTGCTGGTTCTCTCCCCACATGCTTGCAACAGGCTGAGAGGGGGCCTGGTACAAAGCCAGGGGCCCAGAACTCCATCTTGGTCTCCCAAGTACTAGAATAACAAGGACTTGAACCATCCTCTGCTGCCTGCCAGGGTATACGCTGCTTCCCTTTGTGTTCTTTTGGTCAGCATCACCTGAGAGGTGATGGGTTAAGTGACCTTTGACCAGGCCCCGGTCACTTTGGAGTAAGCTTGGAATGCGCCACTTTTCTTTTCTTTTTTAAAGATTTGCTTTATTTATTTGAAAGAGTTACAGAGAGAGGAAGAGAGAGAGAGAGAGAGAGAGGTCTTCCATCCACTGCTTCACTCCCCAGATGGCCACAATGGCCGAAGCTGTGCCAATCTGAAGCCTGGAGCCAGGAGCTTCTTCCGGGTCTCCCATGTGGGTGCAGGGGCCCAAGGACCTGGGCCATCTTCCCCTGCTTTCCCAGGCCATAGCAGAGAGCTGGATCGGAAGAGGAGCAGCCAGGGCTAGAACTGGTGCCCATATGGGATGCTGGCGCCTCAGGCCAGGGCTTTAACCCGCTGCACCACAGCGCTGGCCCCAGAATGCACATTTTCAATACGTTGTCCATAGCAGTCCTGAAACTGACCCAGCTCCCACCTGCCATGCTCACTGTGGAATAAAAAGCATTTAACTTAAGTCAGAGTTTTTTTTTTTTTTTTTTTTTTTTAACAAAGTCATCAGCATCCTCACAGCATGCCCATGTGCCCTGCATTATGTTCTTCTTCTTCTTTTTAATTTTATTTATTTGAAAGGCAGAGAGTTACAGGGAGGCAGAGGCAGGGAGAGAATGCTTCCATCCGGGGATTCACCCCCCAAGTGGCTGCAATGGCCAGAGCTGGGCCAGTCCGGAGCCAGGAGCCAGGAATTTTCTTCAGTCTTCCACGCAAGTGCAGGAGCCAAAGGACTTGAGCCATCTTCTGCTGCTTTCCCGGTCCATAGCAGAGAGCTGGATCAGAAGAGGAGCAGCTGGGACTTGAACTGGTGCTCATATAGGATGCCAGCACTGCAGGTGGCAGCTTTACCTGCTGTGCCACAGCGCGGTCCCTGCCCTGCATTGTATTCTAATTAGTAATTTTAAATGACACAGCTACATGGCAGATGGGCATTTCTGTCATAAGAAAGTAATGCTGGTAGACCCTTCAGCTTGCTTACAAGTACCAAGCACTGTCATGAGCTTTAAATGTATAAGTTTAAATATATATATATTTATTTATAATATTTATTTATGTGAAAGAATTTGAGGCAGAGAAAGAGAGAGATCTTCCATCCACTGGCTCACTCTGCAGATGGCCACAATGGCCAGGGCTGTGCCAGGCTGCAGCCAGGAGCTTCATCTGGGTTTCCATGTGGGTGGCAGGGACCCAAGCACTTGGACCATCCTCTGCTGCTTCTCCCAGGCCATTAAGCAGTGAGCCGGATTGGAAGCAGAGCAGCCAGGACGTGAACTAGCACTGACATGGCGTGCCTGCATTACAGGAGGTGGCTTTACCCACTGTGTCACACACAACACCAACTCCTAGTTTTACATATATGAGCTTGCTTTCAGTTATCACAGCAGTCCACAAGGTCGGCGCAAGTCCTGGTCTGACTCGACTTGTGAAGGGACTGGGCTACACAGACAGCTGGGCACTTGTCACGGCTGCTAGGACGCTATAGACTGTCAAGCCAGGGTTCAGACCCAGGAAGTCAGACAGCGGAGGGTGTGTTCCAGCCCCTTCTGCCCTGAATCCTTGTTGTGCAGTGCCACCCAAGCCTTACTCTGCCCTGGCACAGAATAATTCTGCTTCCTGTCTGGCAGTATTCTCACAGGACCCTGGAAACCATCGTGGTACAGTGAGGAGTTTTTGATACCTTGATTACAACAAAGTCCTTGTGTCTGTGCAGTCGTGTTTTTTGGCATTTGTGCAGATGTATAAATTAACTGTTTTTTTTAAACTGGTTTTTTTTATTCAGAAAATAATACCATATATGGAGTATGAAACTCAAACAGTATGAAAGGGTAGACAAGGAAAAGTAAGCCTCTCTCCCACCCTAGACCTCAAGTCCCTAATGTGGGAAGCAGCATTTCTAGTCCACAGTTTTTCTGTGCACATCTAAAGCAAGAGAGAGGTTTTTTGGTTTGGCTTTGTTTTTTCCTTATGGGCAGATGAGAGCTTGTGATCCATCTTCCTGTGTACCTTGCTTCTGTAGAGTGTACCTCAGGGCCATGTCATGTCTATGTCTGTCCTCCTCTCCTGTTTTCATGGCTATATAGTATTCCATTATATGCCCATGCAACAGCGTGTTTAACCTTAAATGGTCTGTACTCACTTTACGCATGGCTGTAGTCAACAGTCTTGCATCTGTGCCTATACGGGCGAGTGTTCTGCAGGGTCCCCCACTGTCCGTGCAGCATTTGCAGTGGGTGAGTCCTGTCCAGGGGTCCTTCCAGGGCCTGCACCCCTTCACGCTGCCAGCAGCACTGTGTGCCTGTGCCCGCTCCCATTCCTTCCCTTGCAGCCAGTGTGTGTGAGCAAACAGCAGCCTGTCTGCCGAGACACAGAATCCCGTCACCTTATTGTACACACCTAAGAACAAAGAAACCCCGGTGGTGGTGGCCGCCGTGGTGCTGCCCAGCCTCCGCTTTCCCTTCCCAGGTGAACATGGGCGATCGGTTCGGGCAGATCATGATTGAAAACCTGAGGAGACGACAGTGTGACCTGGCGGGCGTGGAAACCTGCAAGTCATTGGAGTCACAGGTCAGAGGGCAGATCCCGAGACGTGCCCGCCCTGTGCCCCAGCCAACCAAGAAAGGGCAGATTCTCCCCTGCAGCTGAGATAGTATGGGGAGCGCTGTGGGCAGCCGGGGCGCCATGCGGGCCACTTGGGGGCTCACAGCACCCCTGGGCACCCCATTGCAAGTCTGCTGCCCGTCAGGACCTCCTTCCCGGGGGCCAAGTTCAGTACCACCGACACGCCTCACGGCCACGCAGAACTCCCTCCTGCCATCTGCTGTTCGGGCTGGGCTGCGTTTTCCCGAGTTGTTTAAAACACGTTTCTGTGGTTAGTGTGTGTGAGCCCGCCCTGTGCACTGAATGACATGCCCTCGACACCTGTGCAGCTCGCTCACGGCCCGGCAGAAGCGTCCTGTGTTTGCTGCGGGCACATCCTGCGGCCTCCCTACATTTCAGTAGCTGGGTTTGTATGTGGCGCCCTCGGCCAAGGGAAACTCGCTCCAGGGAGTTCCCCTGCGGTAACGGGCACGTTCACGGCAGGACTCTGGCGAGCAAACAGAACAAAGACCACAGGAGTGGGGAGGGGCTTCAGAGGAATTCCCAGAGGCAAGAGGGTCTGGGGTGTGCACCAGGTGCCCTATGGCTTTCTCCCCTTCCTGTCTCAGAAAGAGCGGCTCCTGGCGAGTGGGTGGGAGACGGCATCAGCTGTGGACATGATGGAATTGTACAGCAGATTACCACGAGCCGAAGTGAGCAGGTAAGGGGATGGCGGGGTGGGGGCCTTTGCCTGTGAGTGAGGCACGGCCATGCTTGTTCTTTCATGGGACAGAACCCAGCCCAGCCCTCGCCAGACTTGTTTTGAAAGAAGCCAGACGTTGTCAGCAACTCGAGGGTAACTCATTAGCCGTGAGTTTAGATAGGGTTTATGCCAGAGCAGATTATTGTAGTCAGAGTAAGCGCTCCCACCTGGAGAACTCCCAGGGCACCGTCTGCAGCTGGACGTTTTGCATAATCCCTGTGTTGGAGAGGGAGGAAAAGTCATCACTCGAGAATTTTATTTTAAAGATTTATTTATTTACTTGAAAGTCAGAGTTACATAGAGAAGGAGAGACAGAGAGAGAGAGAGAGAGAGAGGGGTCTTCCATCCATTGGTTCATGCCCCAATTGGCCGCAACAGCCAGAGCTGCGCTGATCCAAAGCCAGGAGCTTCTTCCAGGTCTCCCTCACAGGTGTAGGGGCCCAAGGACTTGGGCCATCTTCCACTGCTTTCCCAGGCCATAGCAGAGAGGTGGATTGGAAATGGAGCAACCAGGACTCGAACCAGTGCCCATATAGGATGCTGGCACCGCAGGCGGCAGCTTTACCCACTACGCCACAGCACCAGCCCCCACTCAAGAATTTTTAAGAGAAAAACAAAGTCTCCTGGCAGATTTTAAATGGACTTTTCCCCTCATTATGGAAGAAAAATATTTTATCTTAAGTTTTTTTAAGCAATATAAAGTACAAGAAGTGTGACATCATGTCTACTTGTCACACTCTCTAGACAGCTGCTAACATACTGGATGTACTCTTTTCCAATGCATATATTCAAATAAATATATTCATAGATTCCTGTATTTCTGTTTTTTGAATCAGTGGATTCATACCACACACATGGGTCTGTAAGCCCCCCTCTTATTTTTATTTTTTTTAAGATTTGTTTATTTGAAAGGTAGAGTGACAGAGATATTCATCTGCTGGTTCACTCCCCAAATGGCCACAATGGCCAGAGCTGGGCCAAGCTGAACTCAAGAGCTAGGAGCTCCATCTGGGTCTCCCACATGGATGGCAGGGACCCAGGTACTTGAGCCATCTTGTGCTGCCCCCGAGGCACATTAACAGGAAACTGGGTCGGAACCATAGAGTAGCTGGGACTCATACCAGGAACTCCAGTAAGGCTTGCGGGCGTCCTGGGCAGCAGCTTAACCTGCTGTGCCACAATACCTGTCCCACCCTCCTATTTAAACTTACCAATGAATTGTCTTTATCTTTACATACAAAATATTGAGTGCTACCATATCTCATTTTAGGGCACATATTGTATACGTGTTTTAGATTTGTATTGATATATGGATGTATTATATTGATAATAATTTTGAAGTAATTAAGAATGTCTGGGGGCCAGTGCTGTGGTGCAGTGGGTTAACACCTGGCCTGGAGCACCATATGGGCACCAATTCGAGTCCTGGTGCTCCACTTCCAGTCCAGCTCTCTGCTGTGGCCTGGGAAAGCAGTGGAAGATGGCCCAAGTCCTTGGGCCCCTGCACCCATGTGGGAGACCCAGAAGAGGCTCCTGGCTTCGGATTGGTGCAGCTCTGGCCATTGCAGCCATCTGGGGAGTGAACCAGCGGATGGAAGACCTCTCTCTGTAATTCTTTCAAATAGATAAAAATAAATCTTAAAAAAAAACCAGAATGTCTGAAGCTAGGCATTAACTGTGATATGTGTTTATTTTGCTGTGCTCTGATTTCCCTGTGACAAACACTAGAGGGAACATCACCCTACATACACATGGGTGCACAGTGTTGGTTCCACCTGAAGTCTTTTTATACACTTGTGCCTTCCTGATCTGTGCTTTCCTCTCGCTCATGGAGACCTAGAGGCGTAGTTTTTGGTTTCTTATAAGATAATGAGAACACTTCTGCCTTGCTGTTCCATAGAAGTTAGAAGTGAGTGCACCCACTCACGCTTGGCACCAGAGTCCTTGACAGTTTGAGCAGGTGCTGTGTCTGTGCTGTCAGGAATATGCTTCCTGGGTTCTTCCGGCAGCATCCTTTCCCCCAGGCTGGTTTTCCTTTGCTTACCCGTCAGGACAGCTGCATGAACATCTCCGGCCTGACATCCGTGTTGGGGACGCTCTAGCAGCTCTGCTGGGTACCCAGAGCACCACACACAAGGAAGGCCAATTGCAGTCACATGTCTTACGTTTCCCTGCCTGGCCTTTTGTAGACAGCCACTGTAGCCTTAACAGGGGCCGTGATGAGAGGCAGTGGATGTTGGTCTGTCTGTCCTAGCTCCGTGAATGCCATGTAGTTTGTGTCTGTATTTGCTGGCTACTGTAGAGAAGTAACAGAAGTTTGAGATGGGCCTTTTCATTTAACAAACGCCGAGTGCCCACTGTGTACATGGCAGGAGCTTTTCCAAACGCAGGGGCTATGCTCAGTGTTCAGAATCGCTCCCCAGACTTGCCTGCCCCAGGAGCTCATAGCCTAGCTTCAGTGTGCACATTTTGGTAGAAAGTTTTTCAGAAAGCTGTCTCTGTATGTTTTTGTCCATGTCTCTCTCTGTGTGTATGTTTACAAGTTTATACTTACAGTGCTTATTCTGGAAAAGTCATACATTTACATAATTTTTTTTTAAACAATCAGAATAATGGGACCAGTGTTGTGGCATAGCTAGTTAAGCTACCGCCTGTGATGCTGTCATCCCATATGGGCACCGGTTCAGTCCCAGCTGCTCCATTTCCAATCCAGCTCTCTGCTAATGGCCTGGGAAAGCAGTGGAAGATGACTCAAGTGCCTGGGCCCCTGCAGCCACATGGGAGACCCGAATGAAGCTCCTGGGTCCTGGTTTCCATCTGGCTCAGCCCTAGCTGTTGTAGCCATTTGGATAGTGGACCAGTGGATGGAAGATCGCTCCCTCTGTCTTTCCCTCTCACTCTCTGTAACTCTGCTTTTACAATAAATAAAAATAAATCCTTAAAAGATCAGAATAAAGCAATAAAGAATAAAAATGAAAACCCTCACCACAACCCACCCTTGCTCCCAGTCTCCTGCATTCTCTCTCAGGAGGCAAACACATTTCTAGTTTCTTCTGTATTTCCTTTAAAAATTTTTTTCACATTTATTTATTTCCACCTGCTGGTTTGCTCCCTAAATGCCTACAACAGCCAGGGCTGGAGCAGGTCAAAACTGAGCCAAGAACTCAAACCTGAGTTTGTGACATGAGTGGCAGCACCCAAATCCTTGGACCATCACCTGCTGCCTTGCAGGGTGCACATTAGCAAGAAGCTAGAATCAGAAGCCAAGCCAGGATTTGAGTCCGGCACTCCTGTATGGGACACCCAAGTGTCTTAACCCAATGTCTGCCCCATTTTGTGTTTTCAAAAAGCAGCCTGTGCATGTAGAAGCCTGTGTGTCCCCTGCTTTTCTTTACATAGATAGTGGTCCATGCTGCTTACCTTACTTCCTAAGCAACTTGCCTTTAAGTTCCACGGTATGCTTTGGAGGTTGTGCCATTCTTACACGTGGAGACCTCACCCCCATTTTTTAAAATGGCTTCATAGTATCCTATTGAATGGCTGTGCCCATCTCTGTACGATTATAGTGTTCCTCTTGTTACTGCATTGGAGCTACGATGCTGCAGTGAGTGCTCCTGAAATTGCGTCTTTATGTGCACACAGGGTGAATTAATTTTTATTTGAAAGGCAGAGAGACAGAAACAGATTTTCTGTACTCTGGTTCTCGCCCTCAAATACCTGCCACAGCTGGCACTGGGCCAGGCTGAAGCCAGCCAGGGGCCTGGAACTTAGTCTAGGTCTCCTGCGTGTGTGGTGGGGACTCAACTTCTTGAGCCAACACCTGCTGGCTGCCAGGGTGCCCAGTAGCAGGAAGCTGGAATCAGAAGTGGAGCCCAGACTGGAACTACGGCACTCTGCTATGGGATGTGGGAATCCCAAATCATAACTGCTGGACCAAATACCTTTCCCCAGGGTAAATTCTTAAGAGACTATAGACTTTCAGCATTGGTTGATAATCAAATTGCCATCTAGAGAGGTTGTACTGCTTTATAATCCCAGGAATTCCGGGAGCACCTTCCCTCCCTGCCCTTGCTAAAGTGCATGTCAGCTTTTTTGATCCTTGTGAACCTGATGGTTGACAAGGTCTCTTGGGGTCAGTAGTTGTGGCACAGTGGGTTAAGCCATCGCCTGCGATGCTGGCATCCCATATGAGTGCCAGTTCAAGTCCCAGCTGTTCCACTTCCAATCCAGCTCCTTGCTAATGTGCCTGAGAAAGCAGAGGAAGATGGCCCAAGTACTTGGGCCCCTGCCACCCATGTGGGAGATGCATATGGAGTTCCTAGCACCTGGCTTCATCCTGGCCCAGCCCTGGCCGTTGCTGCCATTTGGGAAGTGAACCAGTAGATGGACGATCTCTGTCTCTCCCTGTCTGTCTCTGTCACTCTGGCTTTCAAATAAATGAAATAAAACTTGAAAAAGAAATTGGCAAAGAATTTTAGTTTTAGATTTTTCTCTTCACCACACACAGTGTTTAGCCTCCTCCTTCGCGTAACACACCATGAGCGTCCTGCCATACGGCTAACCCTGGCTCAGCATCTTCATCTGCACTAAGAAGTGTCTGAATGCACGTTTTCTGTTTGCCCCCTCCCCAGGATAGAGGCCCTGGAGTTCCTGGATGAGATGGAGCTTCTCGAGCAGCTCATGCAGCATTACTGCCTGTGCTGGGCCACCAAGGGCGGAGGTGAACTGGGTGCGTGACTGCGCGGCTGCGGCTTTGACCTAGAACCGGGCACTTCTCTGCTTCGAGGCGTGAACGGCGTCCCCCGGCTCTAGGCCCAGGGAAAAGTAGAGGATTACACTGTGTGTCCATCGTGTGTGCAGACAGTGCGCCGTTCCATCTTGTGTGTTTTCGTAGCACAGAAACCAAGAGAGCTGCTTAAATTAGCCCCGTGTCCCCGAACAACCCACCCCTGCGAGACTGGCTATAGAATTTCCGCAGTAGGAAAGTAAAAACCTTGAGGGTTTAAGGAAATAATCTTCATAGAAGCAGCGAGTGGTGTCTTTTTCATTGGGTTTACTGGATGTTAAACACAGTGATGGTTACCTTTGGCTAACCACCCCAGCTGGCAGAGTAGGGCCACGGCGATCCATGTCTCTTATCCATGTCTCCTGTTACCTTGGACTTGATCCAGCTCCTCCTTGGTCTGGCTTCACCTGGTGGTTACGCTGCCGATCAAGCCTCCTACAGAAGTGAGCTATGTTACCCTCAAACAAGCCGCTGATGCAAAACAAAGACCAAGACAGGGCGGGACTGTCCCTGTGTGAAAATTCCAGGCTGAGCTTATCGTTCGTTCGGTTCATTTGTAAATTTGCCCAGCTGTGCAGTTCAGCCCACAGAACCCTATCAAATGTGTTTCTGACTTACAGCCACTTACTGGTGGGTTCTTTGTTGTATTACCCACTCCCCCCCATGACCCCTGCATAAAAACAATGACATTTTTAGTAAATTTATTTGCACACAAAATTTTTGAAATCCATGCAGTTTTTTTTTTATGATTCACATTTCCACGAACTTTTTGAAGACCTACTCATATACATAGATTTCAAGAATTTTTGCACCAAAATCAACTTACCTTTTATTGCTATTTTTTAAAAAAGATTTATTTATTTATTTAAAAGAGAGAGAGAGAAAGAGAGATCTTCTGTCTGCTGGTTCACTCCCCTAGATGGCTGCTGTAGAGTTCGGCGTTGGGCCAGGCCAAAGTCCGGAGCCAGGAGTTTCATCCGGGTCTCCCATGTACAGGACCTCTAGCACCTGGGCCGTCTTCCACTGCTTTCCCAGGCCATTAGGGAGCTGGATTGGAAGTGGACTCGAACCAGCGTTAATACAAGGTGCCATTGTCGCAGGCAGCGGCTATACCTGCTATGCCAGCACGCCAGCCCCCCCCCCCTTTTATTGCCATTTTCTGTGAGCCTTTGGCAGTGCCTTTGTACGTGCATGGTGAAGAACCATGTCTGTATTTGCTCAAAGTTCAGCTCTCAAAGGCTCCCTTTTTATGTCAACTGCAGGGAGTCTATAAATTCTTACAATGCTTTCTTAATCTCTTTAAAACCATCTATAAACAGAATCTCGCCCAACCTCTTGTTTGTGAGATCTGGTCTTACGCAGCGGGAGAGCAGAGCTGCAGAGAGTAGCAGGTTGGCCTTTGGGTTTTCTCTCTCTCCCACAAGAGACTGATCGGAGCCTGTGTTTCCTGCCCTCAGGTCTGAAGGAGGTAACTTACTGATCGCTGAAGCTGGCGCCACCGGCCTTCCTGGAGGAGATCCCGCCAAGCAGTGGGGAGGCCGCAGCCACCAGTCCAGTCCCAGGCTCTGAGCAACTGGTTACAAAGTTGTCTTTCCTTTTCCTGTTCCTTCTGACTTGTTTAAATAAATCCCACTTGCCAGTTGTCTGTGCTTCCGGCCTCTACTGGTCATCAGATGCCACCCTGCCCTCCACAGGGTGAGCCAAGGTTCATGTCCGTGGCAGCTAAAACCAAGTATATGAATCCTGCTCTGACCGGGGGTTCCTCCCTGTGAGTCAGCTCATGACCTTGAGTCCATTTGGGGATTTACCCCCTTCCCCTCCACCCCCTGCCCTGCTGTGCTCTCTTTATGATGGCACCTCACGTGGTACCTAGCACCTTCACCTGCACCGGAACTGGAGTGCTCTTCTGGCACTGTGCTCTGCCCTCACCAGACTGTGCCCACTTAATTGCATCCTTCGCCATGGTGAGTGCAGTGAGCTGAGTAATCGCCCTAAAACGTCCACATCCTGATCCACCCAGCCTGTGCGTGTGTTCCCTTCTAAGGCAAGGGGCTCTGCAGGTGTGGTGCAGTTAGGGGTCTTGAGAGAGTGTGTTTAAGGGGGTGGTGTCTGGGCAGGCCTGATGTCTTCTCAGGGGTCCTTCCTGGAGGGCGGGGGGAAAAGGCAGAGGAGAAGGTGTTTCGATGACAGAAGCAGAGCTTGGGGGTGGATAACGTGCCTTGAAGGTGGCAGAAGGGCAGAAAGACGAGGAGTGGAGCAGCCGTGAGGAGCTGAGAAGGGCAGGAAAAGAGATTCTGTCCCCTGAGAGCCTCCAGAAGGAACCGCTCCTGCCCACTGTGACTTAAGCCCGCTGAAGCTGACACCATGGCTGTAAGTGGGTAACTGCTGGAGTTTAAGCCACTTAGCACGTGAGCATTTGTTACAGCAGCAGTAGGAGACTCATACAGTCTAATAGAGCCCCCTAGCGTGAAAACCGCACAGTTCAGGTGAACTTGAGTGAACTTTTTGATTACGTGCCTGAAACGTGAACCTGAACTTGTCAGAGAAGGGAGGTGGTGAGCAAGCCCCCCCTGGTGCTACCTTCCCTTCCACCAGGTAGAATCCTTAGGTCAGTGTCCCTGGAGTGTGGGCTGGGCGTCACCACTGGCCTGCCTGTTGACAGTGGCTGGTGCACCAGCAACAGCCCGAAAGTGGATCACTGAGTGAAAAAGCCTTCTCTTTTCACGTCTCGGTTCTGTGAGATCTCAGACTGATCGTGGTGTGTCGTCAACGCTTCCTCCACACTCACTACTCTAGTGGTGTTGAAACCACAGAACCGAGCCATTAGTGGGCGGTGAGTCAATTTAGTGGATCAAGTCCGTTGTTTAAAAAAATCTGTGTAACTGTAGCATGGATTACCTAGTAGGTAGTATTTTTGGAAACTTTTCATTTGCATGTGTGCACTGCATTAGCAAAAACAGTGGTTTTTGTTTGGTACTTCACTAAACGAGGGGGCAGCAGCAGTGAGCCTGAGTTCCACACACTTTGCTCAATTATATCTTCTTTCACCCTTGTATTTGTTTCTGTGGGTTTTGTGGATTGCCTCTGTTGAAGGCAAACGATACTCCGTCACCACTGATGTCTGTGTTACAAAGCATCTCTCAAGATACCATCAGTGGGTACTGTCCACTTAAAAGGCAGAATGACATAGAGGCAGAGACAAAGATTTTCCATCCACTGCTTTACTCTCCAAATGGCTGCAATGACCAGTGCTGGGCTAGGCCAAAGCCAGGAGCCTGGAGCTCCATCCAGGTCTCCCAAGTGAGTGGCAGGGGCCCAGCTGCTTGGGCCATCTTCCACAGCTTCCTCACATGCATTAGCAGGGAGCTGGACTGGAAACAGAGCAGCCGGGGCTTGGACAGAAGCTCTGATACGGGATACCCACGTCATAGGTGACCGCCGAATCTGCTGTGCCACAATGCGAGCCCCCATCTTCTTCATTTTTAAGGAGTCTGTTTAAAGACAATGACTAGGAAAACACAGGCAGCACAGGGTGTTGGGAGCATCGCAGAGAGCAGTTGGGGACTGCTCATGTCAGCGCAGGGGCGTTGGGGCCGGCGGGACCTGCCAGCAGTTAGCTTGTGCCTCTTCTCTGCCATACCTCATGTGACTGGGACGTGCAGTCCAAGGTGTGTGTGTGGCTTCTCAGCTTGGATCTTGAAGCTTATCTTACTTGGGAGTTATTGACACCCCCTGGCTCCTTTATTTAACCCCCACTCATCTAAAACCCCTAAAACACTGCTTAACTGGACACACCCTTGGGAAGATCACCAGTGTCGCAGCTGTCACCTCCCGTGACTCCTTGGGCTCTGGCAGCCTTAGCCTCTGCTACAGAGTTGTCCTCCCAGTCCCCGTGTTTTGGTTCGTTAGGATAAATCTCCCTTGCTGAGGGTCTGTGTGTCAGAGCTCTGCTGGTCATCCCACGTTACTTTGTGCGCTAGGGGGTGGACCAGGGTTCATGTCTGTTGCTGGCGGTTTTTTGGTGGAATCCATGATCATGCTATTTGGAACAGATCATTTTACTTCTCCCTTTCTAATTTAGGTGTCCTTTCTTGCCTAATTGCTGTGTCTAGAACTTCCAGTACTGTGTTGAATAAAAGTGATCATAGTGGGCATCTTTATCATGTTCCTGGTCTAAGACAAGCCTTCCGTCTTTCACCAGGGAGTATGACATTAGTTGTCAGTTTTTGTTTTATAGCCTTCATTAGATTGACGTGGTTTCCTTCTATTATATTTTTTAAAGATTTTTTAAAAAATTCTTTCTTTACCCAAAGGAAATTAATTTGGCAAATAAAAAAGCCATCTGCACACTAATGTTTATTACAGTTCAATTCACAATAGCTAAGACCTGGAACCAACCCAAATGCCCATCAACAGTAGACTGGATAAAGAAATTATGGGACATGTACTCCATAGAATACTATACAGCAGTAAGAAACAATGAAACCCGGTCATTTGCAACAAGATGGAGCAATCTGGAAAACATCATGCTGAGTGAATTAAGCCAGTCCCAAAGAGACAAATATCATTTGTTTTCCCTGATCAGCGACAACTAACTGAGCACCAAAGGGGAAACCTGTTGAAGTGAAATGGACACTATAAGAAACAATGACCTGATCAGCTCTTGTCCTGACTGTTGATGTACAATGTAATACTTTATCCTTTTTAGTATTTGTTGTTGTTCTAGTACTAGTGGTTGAACTCTGTAATTAACACACAATTATTCTTAGGTGTTTAAATTTTAACTGAAAAGTGATCCCTGTTAAATATAAGAGTGGGAAAAAGGGAGGAGATGTATAATTTGGGGCATGCTCAATCGGACTTGCCCCAAATGGTGGAGTTAGAAATGTGCCAGGGGATTCCAATACAATCCCATCAAGGTGGCATGTACCAATGCCATCTCACTGGTCCAAGTGATCAATTTCAGTTCACAATTGATGACTCTGATAGGTCTAAGAGTCAAAGGGATCACACAAACAAAGTTAGTGTCTGCTAATACTAACTGATAGAATCAAAAAGGGAGAGAACGATCCAACATGGGAAGCGGGATACACAGCAGACTCATAGAATGGCAGATGTCCTAAACAGCACTCTGGCCTCAGAATCAGCCCTTAAGGCATTCGGATCTGGCTCAAGAGCCCATGAGAGTATTGTAGGCATGGAAAGCCAAGACACCATGGAAAAGAAAAAAAAAAAGAAGAAGACCTAAATGAAAGATCTCTGCGAGTGAGATCCCAGTGGAAAGAACAGGGCCATCAAAGATGGAGGTACCTTTCTCTGAAGGGAGGAGAGAACTTCCACTTTGACTATGACCCTATCGGAATAAGATCAAAGTCGGCAAACTCTAAAGGCTTCCATAGCCTTGGCAACTCATGACTAGAGCCTAGGGAGATTACTGACGCCATAAACAAGAGTGTCAAATTGTTAAGTCAGCAACAGGAGTCACTGTGTACTTACATCTCATGTGGGATCTGTCCTTAATGTGTTGTCTAATGTGCAGTGATGCTATAACTAGTACTGAAACAGTATTTTTACACTTTGTGTTTCTGTGTGGGTGCAAACTGATGAAATCTTTACTAATTATATACAGAATTGATCTTCTGTATATAAAGATAATTGGAAATGAAAAAAACAACCTGGTGAAAAAAAATTCTTTCTTTATAAATATATATAATAAATATATAAGTAATTATAAATAATATATATATATTTTAAAGATTTATCTATTTATTTGAAAGAGAGAGAGATAGAGATTGAATCTTCCATGCTTTGTTTCACTCATCAGAGGGCCCAGGACTGGGCCAGGCCAGAGCCAAGAGCTTCTGCTGGGTCTCCCACACTGGTACAGGTGGCTTGGGCCATCCTCTGCTGCCTTCCCAGGCACCTCAGCAGGGAGCTGGGTCGGAAGTAGAGCATCTGGAACTTGAACAGGCGCCCATGTGGGATGCTGGTGTTGCTGGTGGCAGCTTTACAATCATTATGCTACAATGCAGCGTTTTTATCATAGATTTGTTAGATGACTTTTCAATTGAAATGATTATGTGATCTTTTATTTTGCTTAATGTATTACATTGATTTTTATTTTTTTGTATATTGAGCCATTCCAGCAATAATTCTACTTGGTCATGATCTATTTCAGTTTGCTAGTATCTTTTAAAGTTGATGATTTAAATGAGACTTCATTTTTTCAATGAATTTTATTTATTTTTTTTTTAAAGATTATTTATTTATTTGAAAGTCAGAGTTACACAGAGAGAGAAGGGGAGAGAGAGAGAGAGAGGTATTCCATCCACTGGTTCACTCTCCAGTTGGCTGCAACTGCCAGAGCTGTGCCGATGCTGATCTGAACCCAGGAGCTTCTTCCAGGTCTCCCACGTGGGTGCAGGGGCCCAAGGACTTGAGCTAGCTTCTACTGCTTTCCCAGGCCACAACAGAGAGCTGGATTGGAAGTGGAGCAGCTGGGTTTCGAACCGGCACCCATACGGGATGCCGGCACTGCAAGCGGCGGCTTTACCCGCTAAGCCACAGCGCTGGCTCCTCAATGTGTTTTAAAATTTTAAGTTGGCATGCAGTATTATGCACATTAATGGGGTGTACTATGTCAATGTAAGATTTGTGTGCAATGTAAAATGATAAGGTCAAGGTAACTGGCGTATCTATTACCCTGACCTTTGTCATTTCTTTTTGTTGGGAACATTTCATTACTTACTGTTTCCCTCCTTTTACTTCTTTTGGTTTTAGTTTTTTGTTTGTTTGTTTTTGTTTTTTAGTTCTGCAAGGTGTAAAGCTGGGCTGTTAGTTATTAATCTTCTTTAAAATAAAAGCATTTAGAGGCCGTTGCTGTGGCACAGCAGGTTAACGCCCTGGCCTGAAGCACTGGCATCCCATATGGGCGCCGGTTCAAGAACCAGCTACTCCACTTCTGATCCAACTCTCTGCTGTGGCCTGGGAAAGCAGTAGAAGATGGCCCAAGTCCTTGGGCCCCTGCCCCTGCGTAGGAGACCTGGAAGAAGCCCCTGGCTCCTGGCTTCAGATTGGCATAGCTCCGGACGTTGCAGCCAATTGGCGAGTGAACCATTGGATGGAAGACCTCTCTCTCTCTCTCTCTCTCTCTCTGCCTCTCCTCTCGCTGTGTAACTCTGACTTTCAAATAAATAAATACATCTTTAAAAAATAAATAAAATGAAAAAATTTAAAGCTCTTAGTTTCCCTCTTGCCGCATCCCATAGCTTTGGTGTATTGTGCTTTTGTTTTTTTAAGATTTATTTATTTGAAAGGCAGAGTTACAGAGAAAGAGGGAGAGATCGAGAGCAAGGTCTTCCATCTGCTGGTTCACTCCCCAAATGATCATAACAGCTAGAGCTGGGCCAGGATGAAGCCAGGAGACAGGAGCTCCAACAGGCCTCCTACGTAGGTGCAGGGGCCCAAGGACTTGGGTCATCTGCCACTGCTTTCCCAGGTGCATTAGCTGGGAGCAGGGTCTGAAGTGGAGCACCCAGATGGGATCCCAGTGTTGCAGGCAGTGGCTTAACCCACTGCGCTGCAATGCCAACCCTGATGTGTTGTGTTTCATGCTCGTTTGTCTCAACGTAATTTCTCATTTCCCATATGACTTCTCCTTTGGCCCACTGATTAAGGATGTGTTGTGTAACTTCCACTTATTGGTGGATTTTCCCAGTTTTCGTTCTGCTCTTGGTCTAGTTTCATGATCGTAGGAAAGGGTATTTTGTACGATTTCTGTCTTTTCAAATTTGTTAAAACTTTTTTTTAAACTAACTTTTTTTAAACTCTGCATGCGCACTTGAGGAGTCCTGGATCCTGCCGCTGTCAGGTGGAACGTTCTGCGTGTGGCTCTGAGCCCGGTCTGTGTACAGTGTGGTTCACGACCTCTGGCTCTCTCAATGGTGGTTCTCGCCACAGGCTTTGGACTCCAAAGCTGATCTCAAACCTTGATGTCTGCTTGTCTTACAGCTCCTCTCAGGCGATCCGTTAGCTCCTCAAACTCATGTTTCTAAGACCAGGTCCGTCTTTGAATCTTCCTAAGCAGCTCTTCTTCCTACGCTCTCCCCTCTACTCCAGATCCGCAGTCCTCCACCCCCACTACTGGTCCTTGCTCCCCTCTGCTGGGGGTCACATCTGTTACTGTTTTCTCAGGGCCCTGGTCATCGTCTCCATCTCTCCGGCCCTGAGCCTGCTGTCTCACACCTCATCCTTTTGGCCTTCATTCCCAACCTCCTGCGTTCCTCTCTGCTGCCTCACACCTGCCCTCCCAGCCCTCAACGCTGGGTTCTCGTGACCAGAGACCGGCAGTGCTCCGCCTGGCTTCACCTGCTGATGGCTTGCTGACAGCTCCTAGCAGGGCGGGGAAATGCTCCGTGATGGGGCCTCATCCCACCTTGGTCCCGTTCTCTCATCAGCAAACCAGCTCGGCCCTGTCTAGCGCTACTTGCCCCAGATTGCAATCTTGCAACCCCTTCCCAAGGGCAGATTTCTTGTCCTTCCCTTCATTTTATCATTCTTTTACTAGTATTTTTTTAAAGATTTATTTATTTATTTGAAAGGCCGAGTTACAGACAGGGAGAGACAGAGAAGTCTTCCATTTGCTCATTCACTCCCCAAATGGCCACAGCTGCCGAAGATGAGCCAATCCGAACCCAGGAGCTTCTTCTAGGTCTCCCACGTGGGTGCAGGGGCCCAGGCACTTGGGCCATCCACTACTGCTTTCCCAGACCATAGCAGAGAGCCGGATCGGAAGTGGAGCAGCTGGAACTCGAACTAGTGGCACCCATATGGGATGCTGGCATTGCAGGCAGATTCTTAACTTACTATGCCACAGCGCCTGCTCCCATTCTTATTATTTTGTTAAAGTAAGCACCTTAGTTAGCACAGACAGGATCTGCGTCCTAAAGGAGCCGCCAGACTTCTAAAGGGAAAGCACAATTAAATATGCATGGGCGGAAAGCACCGCACCTGTGGGGAAGCTGCGGATTCGTTCAGCAAACGTGGCTTATCCATGGAGGCCGCTCAGAGCAGCTTTCCTGGGGATGTCACACAGAGACGAGGGAAGAGTGTCCTCAGCAGGTGGCTTAGCATGTGCAAGAGGCCGTGCCTGTTAAATGATGACCAGCTTGTGTTTCTGACTGCTTGGATTAACTCATCCATCAGATTATGCTTTTATCCAAAATTTGTTTTATTTTATTTTATTTTTTAAATTTTTGACAGGCAGAGTGGACAGAGAGAGAGAGAGAGACAGAGAGAAAGGTCTTCCTTTTGCCGTTGGTTCACCCTCCAATGGCCACCGCGGCCAGCGTGCTGTGGCCGGTGCACCATGCTGATCCCAAGGCAGGAGCTAGGTGCTTCCCCTGGTCTCCCATGGAGTGCAGGGCCCAAGTACTTGGGCCATCCTTCACTGCACTCCCGGGCCATAGCAGAGAGCTGGCCTGGAAGAGGGGCAACTGGGACAGAATCCAGCGCCCCAGCCGGGACTAGAACCTGGTGTGCCGGCGCTGCTAGGTGGAGGATTAGCCTGTTGAGCTACGGCGCCGGCCCCCAAAATTTGTTTTTAAAAACAATGTTTTGGGGGCTGGCACTGTGGTGTAGTGGGCTAAGCCTCCGCCTGCCTCATTGGCATCCCATATGGGCGCTGGTTTATGTCCTGGCTGTTCCTCTTCCGATCCAGCTCTCTGCTAATGGCCTAGGAAAGCAGTGGAGGATGACCCAAGTGCTTGGGCCCCAGCACCCACATGGGAGACCCAGATGGAGTTCCTGGCTCCTGGCTTTGGATTGGCCCAGCTCCAACCATTTCGGCTATTTGGGGAGTGAACCAGTGGATGGAAGACCTTTCTGTCTGTCTGTCCCTCTCTTTGTAACTCTGTCTCCTGAATAAAAAAAAATTTTTTTTGAAGTTCTTATGTATTTGAAGAGTAGAGATACAGAGAGAGGCATGTTCTATCTGCTAGTTCCCTCTCCGAATGGTCACAGCAGCCAAAGACTGGACTGCTGTAGCCAGGAGCCTGAAACTCCATCCATGTCTCTCATGTTGGTGCAGACGTCCAAGGAGTCCAAGTACTTGGGTCGTCTTCTGCTACGTTCCCAGGTGCATTAGCAGGGAGCTGAATCAGAAGTGGAGCAGCTGGGATTGCAACGGATGCTCATCTGGGATGCTGAGGTCACAGGTGGCAGCTTTAACCTGCTGCTAGCCCCAATCCCAAATTTAAAAATACTTAGGGGAAGTCATTTGGCTCAGCGGCTGGGACCCTCCTCGGGACACGAGCATTCCTCGTTGGTGTGCTACTTCTCATTCCAGCATCCTGCCAGTGTGCACCCTGGGAGGCAGCAGGGGATGGCCCGAGTAGCTGGGTCTCTGCTACCCACGTGGGAGACCCAGACTGAGTTCCTGGCTCCTGGCTTTGGGTTGGCCTAGACATTACAGTTGTGGGCACTTGGGGAGTGAGCCAGCAGATGGGAAATTTCTATTTCTCTCTTGCCTCTCTGCCTTTCAAGTAAATAAGAGATAAGGAAATGAGAGTACATAGAAATTCTGTAATTTATCCAAGGTCGTACAAGCTAATACACGATGGACTGGAAGCCAGGCAGGGTGGCTGCAAGCCTGTGGCCCTACTGCCATGCCAGTGTGTTCCCTCGCCTCGCCCCGCCCCGCCCCCGCCATCGCCGAGGTCGGAGGGTGTGGTTGTCTTGCTGCCTCACTTCTTCACATTGGTCAGGTGAGCTTGTTTCCCCTTCATCGGGCTGCCCTAGATGCCGTCTTGCCCTTAGAGAGGCTTCCGAATACCTCGTTAGAGAACTGAGTTTTGTAAAAAGTTACATCTGAGGCCGACATGTGGCCTGGTGATTAAACTGCCACCAGGGACACCGTGTCCCACATCGGAATGCCTGGATTCGGCTTCTGGCTCCACTCCTGACTCCAGCTGCCTGCTCAGCTGCATCCTGGCGGCAGGTGACGGCTCCAGCAGCTGGGTCCCTGCCACCTGCATTGAGTTCCCAGCCCCTGGCTTTAGCCCCCTCCCTGTCAAGCCCAGGGAAATTGTAGGCATTTGGGGAGTGAACCAGCGGATGGAAAATTCTGTCTCTGAATTTAAAAAATCAAAAAAGTCCTATCTCAGTGCTTTCAGGCTTAAGTAATAGAACACTGATTGGAAAATGTCAGGCTGTGGTTCATGCTCTCCACTCCGTCGTCCTCGGCATACTGGTTTTAAATCGTTAGCCTGTAGCCTTACGACCGTAAAGCAGCTGCCAGAATGCCAGGCATCATGGCAAGAAGCAAGACGGGTCTTTTCTCTGGTGGTCTCTCTTTTTTTAAAAACAGGTTTTTATTTATTTGAAAGAGTTACAGAGAGGCAGAGACAGATCTTCCATCCAATGGCTCACTCCCCAAATGGCCACAATGGCCGGAGCAGGGCCGATCTGAAGCCAGGATCCAGGAGCTTCCTCCAGGTCTCCCACATGGGTGCAGGGGCCCAAGCACTTAGGCCATCTTCCACTGCTTTCCCAGGCCATGGCAGAGAGCTGGATTGGAAGTGGAGCAGCCGGGACTAGAACTGACGCCCATATGGGATGCCGGCACTGCAGGTGGTAGCTTTAACCGCTATGCCACAGTGCTGGCCTTGGTCTCTGTATTTTTATTCAGAATAAAATTGTTCCTAAAAATGTCCAATAGGCTTCCCTCAATATCTAGCAGTGAGAATGTGGTAGAGTTGCCAGATAAGTTGCAGAATGCTCAGATATACCTCACACAGCTTTTAAGCACAGGTATGCCCCATGGAATATTGGGGACATAGATACACTAAAGAAAATTGTTTAGAATTTGCGGAGTATTTATACAAAGTAAAAAAGTGAAATTCAAGTTAGGTAGGTAGGGATGGGCAGCTGGGACACTTCCTGAGATGCCGCCTTTGACACCTGCATCCCTCATGTGAGTTGCTGTGTCAGTCCCGGCTCCGCTTCCAGTGCCAGCTTCCTGCTAGTGCACACCCTGGGGACAGCAGGTGATGGCTCAAGAACTTGGGTCCCTGCCACTCACATGGGAGACCCAGATTGTGGTGTATTTACCTGTTTGAAAGGCGGAGTTACCGGGAGAGAAGAGACAGAAGGAGGTCTTCCATCCACCGGCCCACTCCCCGAGTGGGTCAGGCCAAAGCCAGAAACCAGGAGCTTTGTCTGGGTCTCCCATGCGGGTACAGGGGCCCAAGCACTCGGGCCCTCCTTTTCTGCTTTCCCAGGCACATTAGCAGGGAACTGGATTTGCAGTGGAGCAGCCAGGACTCAGTTCGGCACCCACATGGGTCACAGGTGGTGGCCCAGCACAGTATACCGCAATGCAAGCCTCCAGAGTGAGTTTTTGTGTTTTGTTGCTTGAGTTCCCAGCTCATGGCTTCAGCCTCTGGCCCCAGGAAATTGCAGTGATTTGAGGGGTGAACCAGTGGATGGAAGGTCTTTCTTTGCCTCTGGCTCTGTGCTTTTCAGATCAAATGAAAATGCATAAAAAATCTTTAGTTAAAAAGATCACTGTTACAAATTAATTAGGTGATCTCTATCTTTTTTTTTTTTTTTTTTTTTTTTGGATAGCAGAGTTAGTGTGAGAGAGAGAGACAGAAAGAAAGGTCTTCCTTCTGTTGGTTCACCCCCCAAATGGCCGCTATGGCTGGTGCACTGTGCTGGGTGATCTCTATCTTTAAAACATTTATTTATTTGAGAGGCAGAGTTATAGGAAGAGACAGAGATCTTCCGTTTACTGGTTCAGCCCCCAAATGTAAATGAGACTGGACCAGGTCAAAGCCAGGAGCCAGGAACTCCATCTGGATCTCCCATATGGGAGGCAGGGGTACAAGCACGTGGGTATCATCTGCTGTCTCCCAGGTGCGTTAGCCAGAAGTCGGATCCAAAATAGTGAGGGGACTCAATTCCAGGCACTGTTACGGGATGCGGGCATCGCAAGTGGCGGCTTAACCCGCTGTGCCACAACACCTACACTGCTGTCCTCTGTTTTTGTTTGCTACATCTGGTAACCCTAGAACTGGTTCCACATGCCGGAGAAGCTGGGAAATAGAATATATGGCTTTTTAGCTTTTGTAGTACAAGCTGGATGGGCAAGACAGGAAGGAAATGGAAACTTTCAGATCACTTTCCATTCAGTGTGGTGTCGTTTCATGTTTGTATAACATTGGAAGATGTATGATGCTCCAAGCAGAGACAAGCTGTCTTCATCCTGCAGAGTGGCTTGCTTCTCTCATTTTGAGGTGGAATGGTTGGGTGGTCATGAATAAGATGCCCATGAATAAGATGTGGGCAGCATGTAGAAATTTTTTTTTTTTTTTAATTTTTGACAGGCAGAGTGGACAGTGAGAGAAGAAAGAGAGAAAGGTCGTCCTTTTGCCGTTGGTTCACCCTCCAATGGCCGCCGCGGTAGGCGCGCTGCAGCCGGCGCACCGTGCTGATCCGATGGCAGGAGCCAGGTGCTTCTTGGGCCATCCTCCACTGCACTCCCTGGCCACAGCAGAGAGCTGGCCTGGAAGAGGGGCAACCGGGACAGGATCGGTGCCCCAACCGGGACTAGAACCTGGTGTGCCGGCGCCGCAAGGCGGAGGATTAGCCTAGTGAGCCGCGGCGCCAGCTGCATGTAGAATTTTTTGCTTGTTTACTTATTTTTCTCCCTTCTTGTTCCATAAAAGGAACTGAGATGGTTGGTAAAACTGCAGCAACACAAAGGCACAAGTAGATGCTTAGGGGAGATGGAAAAGGCCAGGAGTTATCACAGCCCACAGAGTGCCTATCCCATCACAGGTGCTGGAATTGGAACACAAGTCTGACTGCCCAGGTGCTCACTGGGGTGGAATCACGAGTCAGCTTCCATAGAATCACGGCCACCCTGTGTTCAAGAGGGGCTCAGGAGCCCAGAGAAGTGTCTGCTGGGTGTCCTCAAGGATCTCCGCGTGGTTGCCCCCCACTCCCCCATCCCAAGTCTCTTGATGGCTTCCTGCTGTAGCAAAATTCCACGAAGCTGCTTCCGTGAGGCCACGACACTGCAGTCCAGTTCCATAGCTCTGGGAAGCTGAAGAAGGAAAGGCCTGCGGAACTAATGTGCCTAAGTAGTGTTCCTGAAAACTGGATGCGTCCTCTTTTTAAGATTTAGTTATTTGAAGGTTAGAGAGAGAGAATCTTCCATCTGTTGGTTTACTCCCCAGATGGCTGCAATGGCCAGGCCCAAATTCAGGAGTCGGGAGCTTCATCCAGGTCTCCCACGTAGGTGCAGGGGCCCAAGCTCTTGGGCCATCCTCCACTGCTTTCCCAGGTGCATTAGCAGGGAGCTGGATTGGAAGTGGAGCAGCCAGGACTCGAACCAGCGCCCATATGAGATGCTGGTGTCACAGGCTGTGGCTTTACCTGATACGCCCCAGTGCCATCCCCTGAAAGCTGGACACTTGAGGAGATTCATGGCAGTGAATCAGGTCAAACAGGTACAGATCAAAATGTTGACGAGGCAGCCTGGTGGAGAGTGAGGCTGTTTTTCATAGGAAAAGGAAAGGCCTGTACAAGTCTGTTTTCTTGTTGTTGTAATGAAACACTCCAGGCTGTGTCATTTGGTAAGAGTTGATTGAACTCACAGATCTGGAGGCCCAAGAGCGTGGTGCCAATATCTGGTTGGCTCTGCTGGGGGCCTTCTGGCCACATCACAGTGTGGCAGATGGCACCATGGTGGGAGTGGACATGAGGGAGAGGGCGCACATTGAGACAAGAAGTCAGAGCAACTTCAGATCAGACTCGCCCTTGCGTAATAACTCGCTCTTCTTGGCTCCCACGGATGCCATGAGAACTATTTCAATCCCTCCCAAGGACGGAATTCCAATGACCTTGTCACTCCCCCAGTGGACCCCACCTTCTAAAGGTTCCACCGTGGCCAGTGTTTGGGTACAGTGTGTAAAGCCGGACCTGTGACACCAGCGTCCCTTATTAGCATGCTGGTTTGCTCCACTTCTGATCCAGCTCTCTGCTAATGCACCTGGGAAAGCAGCACAAGATGGCCCAAGTGCCTGGGCTCCTGCACCCATGTGGGAGACCTGGATGGAGCTCCTAGCGTTGGCCTGGCCCAGCTACACCTGTTGCAGTCATTTGAGGAGTGAATCGGCAAACACAAGATCTGTCTCCCTTTACCTCTGTCACTCTGCCTTTCAAATAAAATAAATCTTAAAAAGAAATAAAGTGGGGGCCGGCGCCATGGCTCACTTGGTTAATCCTCCGCCTGCAGCGCCGACATCCCATATGGGTGCCAGTTCTAGTCCCGGTTGCTCCTTTTCCAGTGCAGCTCTCTGCTGTGGCCCAGGAAGGCAGTGGAGGATGGCCCAGGTGCTTGGGCCCCTGCACCCACATGGGAGACCAGGAAGAGGCTCCTGGCTCCTGGCTTCGGATCAGTGCAGAGCTGGCTGTAGCAGCCATCTGGGGAGTGAACCAACGGAAGGAAGACCTTTCTCTCTGTCTCTGTCTCTCATTGTCTGTAACTCTACCTGTAAAAAAAAAAAAAAAAAAAAAAAAAAAAAGTTCCACCACCTCAACAGGCCACGCTGACCCAGTGCCTGGATCCTCGGGGGATAAACCACATCCAGAGCGCAGCACAGCCTATACCAGAGGCACAACTTCATTTCGAGTTTGCTGCTTCAAGTAGAAAATGGATTAACCTGGGGCCGGCGCTGGCGTAACAGGTAAAGGATGGTCACCCCCGGAACGTTATGGAGCAGCTCACAGGTGCTGGGCTGCTCAGCTTGAAGAGGGGGTGGTGGGGTGGTGGTGGACAACCAGAGTGGCGGCTCCAGCAGCAAAAACTCTTACAAGATTGCAGATACCAAGTAAGGCTGCTCTCAAGACCACCCTGCTGATACTCTGTTGAACTGCTGCTCAGAAAGGCGGATGGTCCGGGAAGGTTCCCGAAGCAAACCTTGCTAAGCTCCGTGGCAGAGAGATCGTCTTGCTCCGAGTGATTAACGAGTAATCGAGTAGCTGGGCAGCTCTCTGGGACCTTGTGTTCTTGGTTTTATCCAGCCATTGTTTCCCAACTGTGGATGAGTTTAGTCCTGGAGGTTTAAGCTGTGAGGGTAGATACTGGCTTTTGGAGAGCAGGGAGAAGATTTAAAGATACAGGGGTGGTCGTTGTGTTGAGCCACTGCCTGTGGTCCCATATTGGCACTTTAAAATCGCTGCTCCACTTCCCTTCCAGCTCCCTGCTAACGCACCTGCGAAAGCAGGGGAGGATGGCCCAAGTGCTTGGGCCCCTGCACCCACATGGGAGACCTGGATGAAGCCCCTGGCCATTGTGGCCATTTGGGGGAGTGAACCAGTGGATGGAAGGTTCCTTCCTTCCTTCCTTCCTTCCTTCCTTCCTTCCTTCCTTCCTTCCTTCCTTCCTTCCTTCCTTTCTTTCTTTCGACAGGCAGAATGGAGAGAGAGAGAGAGACAGAGAGAAAGGTCTTCCTTTGCCGTTGGTTCACCCTCCAATGGCCGCTGTGGCCGGCGCATCGCGCTGATCCGAAGGCAGGAGCCGGGTGCTTCTTCTGGTCTCCCATGTGGGTGCAGGGCCCAAGGCCTTGGGCCATCCTCCACTGCCTTCCCGGGCCATAGCAGAGAGCTGGCCTGGAAGAGGGGCAACCGGGATAGAATCCGGTGCCCCAACCGGGACTAGAACCTGGTGTGCCAGCGCCACAAGGCGGAGGATTAGCCTGTTGAGCCACGGCACCAGCCGGAAGGTCTCTTTCTTTGTGTATGTGTGTGTCTCTCTTTCTAACTCTGCCTTTCAAATAAGTAAGTCTTAAAAAATAAAAAGAGTGAGAAGTAAGAAGCCAGGACTCAGGAAGGCAGAGGCTGGGATGGTGGGATACAGGAATCAAGGAACAAGACCCTGGGCCTGTCCTGGAGCAATGGCATTGAAGGGAACGTCCACATCTCGTCTGGGGCTGGAGTCTCAAAGGGCCGCTCTCTTGCTGGTGATGCATCGGCCACACACTGGCAAGAGGTGTGGGCACGTCCTGAATTGCAGTTCGCCAATGGCCAACGTGACTTTGGGACCCACGAGCAGCAACTTGAAAGCTGCCTGTGCTCTGGCCTTCGCCCTCTCTCGCCGTGGCCACCACCACGTGAAGAAGCCGGGGCCCCCCTGCTGCATGAGGAGGCTGTGTGGCACCCACAGAAAGATGCGGCTCCCCCTAGCTGTGTCCCTGACACATGCTCGAAGAGTCATGAGCTAACTGAACAGGGCTTGTCTGAAGTCACAGTGTTTGGGGACAGTTTGTTACTGCTCAGTGGATCACCAGCACGTGCTGGGGTAGGGGTAGGGCTGGGGGAGGAACACAGGGCTGCTCACTCTGAGATTCCTTCCTGAGTGCTTATTTTGTGCCAAGCCGTGTGCCGCGGTCAGGATTCGGTAATGGGCACTGTAGACTTGCTGTCTAGGCTCAGAGCACCGTCCTGCAGCAGCTCAAGGGGGTACTATTGGTTCCTTTTTTTTTTTTTTTTTAAGATTTATTTATTGGGGCCGGCGCTATGGCATAGCAGGTAAAGCTGCCGCTTGCAGTGCCGCATCCCATATGGGCGCCGGTTGGAGTCCTGGCTGCTCCACTTCCAATCCAGCTCTCTGCTATGGCCTGGGAAAGCAGTGGAAGATGGCCCAAATCCTTGGGTCCCTGCACCCACGTGGGAAACCTGGAAGAAGCTCCCGACTCCTGGCTTTGGATCATCACAGCTCCAGCCGTTGTGGCCAATTGGGGAGTGAACCAGCAGATGGAAGATACCTCTCTCTCTCTCTCCCTCTCTCTCTCCCTCTCCCTCTCCCTCTCCCTCTCCGCCTCTCCTCTCTCTGTGTAACTCTGACTTTCAAATAAATAAATAAAGCTTTTAAAAAAATAAAGATTTATTTATTTTTCGTTTGAAAGAGAGCAAGATATTCTCCATCTGATTGATTCCCCCAGAGGGCCACAACAGCCAGCACTGGACCAGGCTGAAGCCAGGAGCCAGGGGCCTCTTTCGGGTCTCCCACATGGGTTACAGGGGCTCAAGCTCCTGGACCATCCTCCATTGCCTTGCCCAGGCCATTACTGGGGAGCTGGGTCAGAAGTAGAACAGCCAGGACTAGAACCAGCACCCATATGGGATGCCGGCACTAAGACGGCAGCTTTATCTGCTAAGCCACAATGTCGGCCTCTACTGGTTCCATTTTTTTTTTTTTTTTTTTTAAGATTTTTTTTTTACTTGAAAGTCAGAGTTGCACAGAGGAGAAGCAGAGTCTTCCATCTGCTAGTTCACTCCCCAATTGGCTGCAAAGGCCGGAACTGCGCCGATCCGAAGCCAGGAGCCAGGAGCTTCTTCCAGGTCTCCCATGTGGGTGCAGGGGCCCAAGGACTTGGGCCATCTTCTACTGCTTTCCCAGGCCATAGCAGAGGGCTGGATCGGAAGTGGAGCAGCCGGGTCTATAACTGACGCCCATAAGGGTTTTGCCGACACTTTAGGCCAGGGTGTTAACGCTGCAACACAGCGTCGGCCCCACTGGTTCCATTGTGTTTTTTTTTTTTTTTTTTTTTTGACAGGCAGAGTTACAGTGAGAGAGAGAGAGAGAGACAGAGACAGAGAGAAAGGGAGAAAGGTCTTCTTTTTTCCGTTGGTTCACCCCCCAGGTGGCCGCTACGGCCATTGTGTTGCAGCCGGCGCACTGCGCAGATCCAAAGCCAAGAGCCAGGTGCTTCCTCCTGGTCTCCCATGCAGGTGCAGGGCCCAAGGACCTGGGCCATCCTCCACTGTGCTCCCGGGCCACAGCAGAGAGCTGGACTGGAAGAGGAGCAACTGAGACTAGAACCCGGGGTGCCGGCGCCGCAGGTGGAGGATTAGCCTAGTGAGCCGTGGCGCTGGCCACCATTTAAAAAAAAAATATTTATTTATTTGAAAGGCAGAGTGGCAGAGAGAAGAAAAGAGTCAGAACTTCCATTCCCTGGTTCACTCCCCAAGTGGCCGCAACAGCCAGGGCTGGGCCAGGCCGAAGCCAGGAGCCAGGAGCTTCTGCCTTCACAGAAGAGCACCTGTTCCTCTTACTTCACTCTTCACCCTGGGCAAAGCCTGTGGCAGGAGAATGACGAGAAATCCTGGTGCTGGCGTTGCGACAGTGAGGGACAGTCGTGACCAGGTAGTGATCCCCATTTGTAGGTTTGACAAGGGTTCTTTACTTTCAGCAAAACTAAATGAGGAAACAATACAATTGTCAGCTTGGTTGATTCTTTGTTCTTCTTTTTTAAGGAATAGACACGAGGGAGTGGGCATTCAGCCTCGTGGTTAAGTTAGGGTGGAGTGCCTGGGTTCAAGTCCCAGCTCCCACTCCTGACGTCAGCTTCCTGCTCTGGGAGGCAGCAGGTGATGGCTGCAGTAGTCGGGGTTTCTGCCTCCTATGTCAGAGATGCAGCTTGACTTCCTGGCTTCTGGTCCAGCCCAGGCCATTGTCAGATCTTGGGGGTTGAACCAGAGGACGAGAGCTTGCTGTCAAATTAAAAAAAAAGTATGGGGGCCAGCGCTGTGGCACAGTGGGTTAATGCCCTGACCTGAAGCGCTGGCATCCCATGTGGGCGCCAGTTCGAGACCTGGTTGCTCCACTTCCTGTCCAGCTCTCTGCTATGGCCCAAGTCCTTGGGCCCCTGTACCCACGTTTGAGACCTGGAAGAAGCTCCTGGCTCCTGGCTTCGGATCAGCGCAGCTCCGGCCGTTGCGGCCATTTGGGGAGTGAACCATCAGATGGAAGACCTCTCTCTCCCTCTCCCTCTCTCTCTCTCTCTTCCTCTCCTCTCTCTGTGTAACTCTGACTTTCAAATAAACAAATAAATCTTTTTTTTTTTTTAAAGTAGGGGCAGGTGTTTGGTACAGGGACCCCCACATCCCATACTGGAGTGCCTGGTTCAAGTCCTGGCTCTGCTTCTGATCCAGCTTCCTGCTAATGAGCAGCCTGGGGGGCAGCAGGAGACGACTCAGATACTTAGGTCTCTGCCATCCGTTTGGGAGACTTGGAATGAGTTCCTTGCTCCTGGCTTTGCTGTGACCCAGCCCTGGCTGGGGTGAGTGGGCATCTGGTGAGTGAACCAGCAGATGGAAGATGTCTCTCTCCCTCTCTCTTTGCTTTGCCATCAAATGAAAGTAATTTTTTCTTTTAAAGTAGACAGTAGGTTTTTTTTTTTTTTTTGGCATATAATTCAAAAGGCATTCAAAAAAGTGAGTAGCAGTGCTACAGGAAACCTCTAGCAACCCCCTGCTCCTTACTGTTGTGACAGGTCCCCTGCCATGCTGACGTCTGTAACAGATGAGAGCTGGGAATGGAGTGGGCATGGTGTTACGGTCATCCTGGGACTCGTGCAGTAATTCAATCAATAAAAGCTGTTGTATCCCATTGAAAGAGGCAGTTCTGAGGGACTTTTAAAACAATTTTTGACAGTCATCAACATTTATTATTTCTTTATATTTTTAATAGAAAACTTTTATAAATATAAATTTCAAAAGTACAACTTTTGGATTATAGCGGTTCTTCCCCCCATAACCACCCTCCCACCCACAAACCATCCCATCTCCTACTCCCTCTCCCATCCCATTCTTCATTAAGATTCATTTTTAATTATCTTTATATACAGAAGATCGACTCTATACTGAGTAAAGATTTCAACAGTTTGCACCCACACAGACACACAAAGTGTAAAGTTTGAAGATTAGTTTTACCGTTAATTCTCATAGTAAAGCACATTAAGGACAGAGGTCCTACGTGGGGAGCAATTGCACAGAGACTCCTGTTGCATCAACATTTTTTAAAAAAGGTTTTATTTATTTACTTATTTGAGAGGTAGAGTTACATACAGAGAGAGAGAGACAGAGAGAAAGGTCTTCCGTTTGCTGGTTCACTCCCCAAATGTCCGCAACAGCTAGAGCTAGGCTGATCCGAAGCCAGGAGCCAGGAGCTTCTTCTAGGTCTCTCACATGGATGCAGGGGCTCTCGGACCATCTTCCACTGCTTTCCCAGGCCATAGCAGAGAGCTGGATTGGAAGTGGAGCAGCCGGGACACAAACTGGCACCCATAAAGGATATAGGCACTGCAGGTAGAGGCTTAGCTTACTGCTCCACAGAGCCAGCCCTTGTTGAACTTATTTGGCAAAGTATTAAGCATGTTTTTTACTGTAATGCAATTTTAAAATATGTTACCTCAAAAACAAAAAAACAAAAAAAAAAAAAAAGAAAAAAAAAAGGAAGGAAAGGGAGTAGGAGGGAGACAGGAGAAGAGAGGGAGGGAGAAATATCATTATGTTCCTAGGATTGCATCCTCAAATCACATTGTATCTGTTAGAAACTGATTAAAAATTGAAACAAAAACAAAAAGAAATTAACAAGAGCCCGTGCAAGCATTTTGGCGTAGCGGGTAAAGCCACTCTAGGAAATGGCCCAAGTGCTTGGGCCCCTGCACGCATGGGGGAGATCCAGATGAAGCTTCTGGCTCCTGGCTTTGGCCTGGCCCAGAACTGGTCGTTGTGGCCATTGGGGAGTGAACCAGCAGAAAGAAAAACCTCTCTCTTCTTCTCTTTCTCTCCTTCTCTCTCTGTAATTCTGCCTTTCAAAATAATTAACTAAATCTTTTTTAAAAATGTTGTTAACAAGAGCCATAGTTGTCGTGTGTGTGGTAAATATTTCCCAGTTGACTTTTGCCTTTGCGTGTTGTACTTTTTATGAAATCTGATTTCTCTTTTTAAATTGAGCTTTTCATTCTGAGGTCACTGTAAATCTACGGGCAGTTGTGAGACAAGATGCAGAGACACCTGGTCCCCTTCTCCTGTTTCCTCCTGTAGCAAACTGTAGTTCAGGATCACGACCAGGATATGGACAGCGGTGTGGCCCAAACAGAAAGCTCTCCTCCCACAAGCCCCGCCCACCCACTCCCCGCCCCCACCTCCTCAAACCCTGACGGTGTTTCTCCATTTCTGTAACTTTGTCATTCCTTCCTTCCTTTTTTTTTTTTTTTTTTTTTTTTGACGGGCAGAGTGGACAGTGAGAGAGACAGAAAGGTCTTCCTTTTCCGTTGGTTCACCCCCCAATGGCCACTGCGGCCAGCGTACCGCGCTGATCTGAAGCCAGGAGCCAGGTGCTTCTCCTGGTCTCCCATGGGGTGCAGGGCCCAAGCACTTGGGCCATCCTCCACTGCACTCCCAGGCCACAGCAGAGAGCTGGCCTGGAAGAGGAGCAACCGGGACAGAATCCGGTGCCCCGATCGGGACTAGAACCTGGTGTGCCGGCGCCGCAGGCAGAGGATTAGCCTAGTGAGTCGCGACACCGGTCTGTAATTTTGTCATTTCAAGACTGCCACCCAGATGGGGATCTTGTATTTCCCACTCAGCATGATTCTCTGGGGTTTTCCAATGTCTGCACCTGTCAGCTGTTTTCCTGGTGTCTTATTTAGGGTAG